>NW_028277030.1:38917857-40151071 GCF_059951505.1 Python bivittatus | reverse complement strand
CGGAACCCCGAACCCCGGGTCATCGTAACGCCTGAATCGTCTGGTCCTTGGTTCACGCCCATCGACCACCACTCGGATGGAGTGCGCCCGGCCCTGGCCGCTGCCCCGTCGCTCCCGGGCGGCTCCGACCACCCTTCCGCGAGCCTGGATCCCTCGCGCTCCAGCTGACCCACGGATTCCTCATCGCTGGTCATGCCTGTATTGAGAAAGAAAACGCTCCTCGGTGGTACCGGGTAGCGCTGACGGTGAGTCCTGGCTTTATGTGAGATTTGCCCCGTTCGACAGAGAAACTCTCGTGACACGTGTGGTTCACAAAGAAGGTTTACTCATGCGTAACGTAGTAGTCACAAGCAAAGCCAGGACTGGCTTGGTACAATTGCATCACTTGTTATATTCCCCCCTTCCCGCGCTTGTTCCCGCCTCGTGATCGCGTTGCGGCTGTGGGCTATTAGGCCCCCCAATGTCCCCCCTGATCGTTCATGATGGCAGGGTCGGTCAGAGTCCATTGTCCTTGATTGCCTGTCCCCCTCCGGCTGGGTTGGTCCCTCCCTGCTACGTGCAGACCCGCGGGTTCTGTGCTGCGTTGCGATCTTGTTTCGCTGCCCTGCGGCCCCGTTCCTTGCTTGCTCGCGCCGTTATCAGTTCATAGTTAAAAGCTTCCGCTGCGGTTTTCCTGTTTAGCTGGCCGCAGGTGGCTCGTTAATTAGCGGCGCTTTCGGTTCCTCTTTTCCCTGCTAGCTACCGCCAGTGGATTCCGCGTGGTCTGGTTGCGAGCTTCCCTGCAACCCCGTGCTTCCCTGAAGCCTCGTGCTGACCGAACCTGACAGAGCCTAGATAACAGAAGCCCTTGGGATTTTGCACTTGAAAATTTTTCTGCATCAGCTACTCATGAGATCTGTGACTTATCAGATTTGACATGCTGCTGGACTAGACAATTCTCATGACATAAAATGCAACAGTTAGAATAAAAAGCACCAATGTTCAGACATGTCAAAAGCCAGTTCAGAGGAAGTTCTAATGCTGCTCCCTGGTACCAGAAATAAACATGAAATACTATTCATCACAGAAGAAGAAATATAGAGTCAGATACAAAGGGTTGGAATTAAGCAGACCCTGAGTTTGTGGAACTGGTGTTAGCACTAAAAAGGTAAAGGAAAAGTCTTCTTAAGCTGAGGCCAAATACTGTTGGATATGTGAACATATCCATGTTGCTTTCTTGGCAGCAACAGGAAAGTGGTTTGCAATCCCTTCCAGGTTGTGTTTGTGCCATTTGTTTTGTTTTTGTTCTACGTCTCAGTCTAATCTACAGCTGCAGGATCTCCCAGTACTCTCCTATAACCAGGATTGACCTTTCATAGGTGCTGTTATTGCTAGCTCTTCAAACCAGGGTGAGAGTTCTATAATAAACCTTTTGAATACAATGCCCAAGCAGACTCGCTTGGCCTTGCATCTCAAAAATCATGCATTCTCCTTGCAAGGAGAGACAGTCAGGAAGTAGTTTCTTCCACTGCAACTGCCTGCTATCCCTACTGACTGTGCTGTAACTTCAACACAATACAATAAACAGTAATCTCACTTGTAAAACATCCATCCTTCTCATTAACAGAATCTACAGCAGATACAGAACATACAAAAATAATAGTTAGAAATAGCCCTCTGGAGGAGATGGGCAGCATATACAATGAATGAATGAATGAATGAATGAATGAATGAATGAATGAATGAATGAATATTCAGGAAAAGAATTCCTCCTCCTCCTCCCATTTTCCTGTGATAAAAGGCTACCACCAAACTTTTTGAAAAAGAAGTTGATGCCACAATCACATGACAGAAACACAGGTGATAGTGCAGTCTGTCCCAGTTACAGCAGGTATGGAGGGACAGAGGAATCATGTTGGGTAAACAGAGGTCTGTTCCTGTGATTCTGGGTGAGCCCTTAAAGAAACTGAGCTTTGGTAGGTCTTAATGAAGGTAGCCACTCCCATAGAGGGAAATGCATAGTTGCAGCTGCACTTGATGATTTGGCCATTACAAATGTCAGTTCTGAAATGTATATGCATATAGCAAATCTGATGGTGTATTTTATCCCCTTATACACCTGTAAAGGAAAATGATGTGTGTGCACCATTTTATTTATTGTTAAATTCATATGCTGCCCATCTCCCCCAGAGGGTGTCTCTGGGCGGCTTGCAATTAAAACCAAGCATCTTAGTGAACTCATCAAACGTAACCATGCTGCCAGTTGGGGCTTATGGGAGCTTTACAAAACGAATACAAAGATGTGTAAAATTGAATCTCATGGATGTTCACAGAGCAGCAATTGCAATTAAGCCAATAAGGACAATATATGTATTTCCCAGTTAGAAATTAGTAGCCTGTCAAATATTAGTCTTCTTCTGTGCAATTGTTCTTGTCTGGTTTTTCAACCCCAGAAAGAGATTTTCAGTGAAAAATAAAATCTGATGCAGGGAATGAGAAAAGGGAAGCGAGACCGCCAACCACAGGGGCACAAAATATCACTGTAATAACAGAGCTGAGTAAAATGTATTCCTCTGACAACGCTGGTTCTGAGGGAAAAATCAACATAATAAGAAACTAGTTCAGAACAATAAAATTGATACATTTTTCTTCAAAATGTTCCTAATGAAAAGCAACAGTCAGAAAATGTATTACTGAAAGACATGCTTGTCTCTCATTAAAGGAATAATGAATATAGGAACAAAATGGTGGCAATAAGAACATTTGTTCTCTCCAGCAGCAAATCTTTTTCATGCATTTCTGCTTTGGAGAATGAACCAGGATAGCTGTAGGTTGAATCTTTATCCAAGTAGCCTCCAGGCATCTGTGTGGGAATCCTGATCTTATCGAGCTCTGTTGTGGAACTGCATGTGCTGCCATATTGTGGACCAGCTGCAGCTTCTGAGTGGTTTTCAAGGGCAGCGCTACTTAATGCATATTGCAATAGTCCAATTGTGAGGTGACCAAATCATGAGTAGCTGTCTTAAGGGCCTCCCAATCTAGATACAGGTGCAACTGGTACATTAGATGAATTTGTGCAAAGGCCTTCTTGGACACAGCTGCTGCCTGCTGATTAAGCAGGACTCATGAGTCCAGTAAGACTCCCAAATTGCCTGCCAGTCCTGAGGACAAGAGTGCAATCCCATTCAAGACCAAAGATGAAACCACTGCAGACTCAGGAGGTCCAAACAAGTAATTCAGTCTTGTTAGGCTTGAGCCTAAGCTTGTTTCTCCCCATCCAGACCCACATAGTATCCAGATACTTTAAGAAGACCCTGACAGCATCACCTGACTGGCCCAGGGCTATGATTTATAGCTAGATATTACCAGTGAACTAAGGATACTGGATCCCAAACCAATGGATAATCTCACCCAACAGCTTCATGTAGGTGTTCCAGGAGGGGTAAGAGCATCAAGCCCTGAGACACCTTACATAAGAGAGGGTCTCTGGTTTGATCTTTGCCCCTCAATCAAGACTAATTGGGTCCACCCACAAAGAAAGAAGAACTGCCAGAACACTGTGCCCCCATCTCTAATCCCTGCAGTTGGTCCAGAAAGTTGTCATAGTTGATGGTATTGAAAGCCACTGAGAGATCAACAGAGATATCTCCATCCACCAAAGATCATCAACAAAAATTACCATTGCAGTGCCCTGGTCTGAAACCAGACTGAAAAGGGTTTCCATAACCCCAATCTTCCAGAGCTATCTAAAGCTGCAACCTAACAACCTTCTCAAGAAGGGAAGGTTGGAGATGGGACAAAAATTGTCCAGAACAGTTAGGTCCAGCAAAGGCTTCTTGAGGAGGGGGTGTATCACCACCTTCTTCAAGGCAGGGGCATCATGCATCTTTGAGAGGAGAGGGGTGCCTCCTGCTTTGAAGTAGAAACTGAAAAGTTGCTTCCATTCACCAAACAATAAAATCATTTCATGTTTGCTTCTGATACCTTTAGTTTCATCAAAGAATGTATCAGAGCATCTGCAAAGGGACCATATATTTTGAAAAGGAAGGGCTTTGATACATTATCATACCAATGATCTTGACATTTTTAACCTCACCATAGATGCCTCTGGGCTATATTGAACAGAAGAGTTTTTTGTAACTTGTTTTTCTTTTTTCCATGATTTAGATCATACAGAAATTATTAACTATATCATCAAGTTTTAATAACGGATACTCCAGTGAATTCAACCATATGGCGGATATGAGCTGACCATCTTTGAACATATATAGTCTGTGGAATTGAACAACTGCGTTCTTTTCCACAAACTGTCTTGCACAATCTGGTTTCTGAATATTTATCTATTCCTATTTTCCTATTGCATATAAAATACAAAATGTAATACTAAATAATTTGTAGTTACTTGGTTCTTTTCTTAATGTATTCTTTGCAAGGGTCATTTAAATGTTATGTTCTGTGATGGTTGAAAGGAACATACTAAGATTTTCCCTTAAAAATTCAGAGCTGTATTGAAAGGAATGCTATATTCTCTGACTGCTATAAAGCAAGCAAGCAAGAATAATGAGGTAAGACATAAGTAACAATTTAAAGTGAAGGAAAAAATTGCTAAATGGATCTGCGAGGATTGTTGAAGTTGGTAACTTGACTTACTTCCACCAAATCTTTGAAAGATTGGATTTATGACCATCCTTCATTAAAGTCACATCTCTCTAGCATCTGCAATAGGCCTTCTAATACAGCCTCTTCCCAGGATAACCACACTTTTAAGTGAGTGGACCAAGTTGGCCCATAATGTATTGTCTTAACTCTTTGGATCCCACAGCCTTCAATGAAAAGCCTCTCCAGCTCCATAAAGATGGGTCTCATCATGGCAACAATGTGATATGTTACATTAACCTAATCAACAATTTTATTTACCAAATTAATGAAGTGCTTTGAAAACAATTAATGTAGAATGGAACCACTGTATAAAGGTTGCCAAGTTTCTAGCAATAGATATGGTTTGCAGAAACATTGATATTGTCTTATCACTAATTGTTTCAGATTTGTTTGGGTTTTTTTCCCCCTGTATTTTTAATTTTGCACTTGTGTTGTATTGGTCTGTATGATTTGATTTAAATGTAGAATGTATGAAAAAAGAAAAGTAAAATTGTCCTTGGTGCCAATTGGATAGTTAAAAACCAGAATCTTACTTGATCTTGAAGCAACTAATAAAGCTTGTGCTGATTTGGTTAGCATCTAAGTATTCCCTTCTTCAGTTCTTAAATAACAATAGCGTATACCAGCACTGGAACAAATTTGGCATAATTCCTAATTAATTCTTGTACCCCACCCAAAGTTGCTTTGGGTGAGATAGGCAGCTATATAAATATGACATATAAATAATTAAATAAATAAATACATTTTATACTAGGTGTTATGCTTAATCATCCAAGTTATAATACTTTTATACAAACGATAAGCTGTATTTTTAAGTGTTACAATCATTGTTCACCTCCATCAGTGTTTAGCATTCAAACATACTGCTTCTTCTGGTTATAACCACAATCAAGCACACCAAACACATGCTTAAATATACTTAAAAATATTTCTTGCATTCTTAGGATAGGACTGTTCTATCTTTTTGATAGCCCTGATACCAACAACATTCTCCCAAGGTTGAGAACTAGTGGGCTATATTTCATAACTGAAGTCTAGTGACTTCTATGTTCATTACTGCACATAGAAAGATCCTCAGCCATCCAGTGGCTCAATCCATGTGCATGTATTCCTGCTTCTGGGAGAGTTCCATGTATTTAAACATTTAATTTAAAAATAGCCCTATTCCAAAAAAAAATTCCCAAATCCAAGATTGATTATAGCTGACATGCAACATAGGACTTAGTCATTTCATAATATATGCTTTGAGAATAAAGATTGCAAACTGGGTGACTTGATCTGTATGCTAACCAATATGTATAATTAACTGAAAGTTCAGCTGCCTTAGCTTTGATTTTTTTTTTTTAATGTTTATAATAGATCACCAGTATAATTGCAGACAACATCAACCTATTTTAAGTGAGATTTCTTTCACTGGGTTCAGGTAATGGACCATTCTGACTATATCTAAATGTTGGTACATAATTCAAGTAATATATGGAAGTACATGGAACAAATTATGCTCCATTAGTACAGAAGTTTGTTTGTTTGTTTGTTTGTTTGTTCATTCACTCATTCATTCATTCATTTGGGCTAGCATAATTATACTTTCATTGTCTCCTTAGATTTACTGTTGTTTTGCTAAGTATTCTGCAACTTGTAGATATCTCTGTTCTTTACTATTACTAGTTTTAAATGCTTCCAAAGCATTTTCAGAGGAGTTCTAAGGGCTATAGATTGCTATAGATTGTCTTGACATAAAAGAATATGTGAGCCAAAGGTTTCATGCAAAAGGGCCCTAGTTGTGTTCAGAACTCAGATCACATGGGACAATAGAGATACACAATTAGCTTTTAACATTCTTAAAACTTTGCACAAAGAATCTGTTAGAGGGGAAGTTAATGTTTTCCATTGGCCATTTTCTTGTTGTCTTATACATTGCAGTTGTATATAAGGAGAATAAACTGAAAGAAATTGGAAAAAGAATATGAAGGTGGAGTCCAAATCCAATATAAATTAACTCTCTAATTACAGGTTACTTGTGTTTTTGAGAAGGAAAAGTATTTATTTATCTAAATTTTATACATCTGTGCATTTTCTAAGTAAAGTCTGAGTCTGAGTAAAGTATATCTGAGTTTGATTAATCTTGATTTTAAGGCATTAAATTACACACAATAGATTGCTTCATGCACTGGAAGGAAAAGTCTCTTAAAATCAATTCCCTTTCCTTAAAAAAGAAAGAGGAAAAAAATTCCAAAGAGAAAAAAAATGACCTTTTTGAAGCAATGCCATCATGAATAAAACTGTGAGGGCATGTAAATCTCTAATTCTCTAAAACAACATCTAGAGAGTAGAGACCATCCAGCAATGGATGGAAGGAGGACAAACTTCTCCAATAGCAAACAAATAAGCCAGTAACTAGGTGTGGAGCTACAGCAATTGCCAGAAAACTCGAAAGCGAGGCATGGGCATTGCACTGCTGCAGTTTACCATATACGGCATCTCTCCTATGAACCATATCTATGTTTTGTTCTTTTTATACAATGCTGGCCACATCTGACTGGTCATGAGACTTGAGCAGAGACTGGCAACTTGATGCCTTCTAATGTGTGGACTATTGGAGGAAAAAAGTCCTACAATTATGCAACATTCAATAGTTCAAAAATATGTTTCTGCCAATGACCTGATTAAACAGTACAAATAACCACCTCACCTCCATTCCTCAGTAATCAGTTCCTGCCATTTAACAGGCAGAAACATTTCTTCTCATACTCCCATATGATTGGCAATTGATGAGATCATAATTCTTTAAAAAAGAGAAGATCAAGAAGTAGATCAGAGAATAGAAACAATGCAAGATCACTTCATGATCAAACTGGGAAGTTTCATAATTCCAGAAAAAAAAGAAAAAAAAAACCTTCTGGAAACTTTATTACTATGGTGTGCAGAAATTCAGAAAGATATGTGAGAGCATGCAGTTATCCACAGTTCTCTCTATCCTTTTCTGTATATACCCAGATGGAAATGTTCATTTTAGCTGGCAGCATATCCTAAGAACAGAAGAGATAGCATATTTTCCCATAGGAAGGTCTTCTGGGAAAGAGAATGAGGAAGGGCTGGTAAACCAAAATGGATATGAGGCAGCACTGTTTGTTAAAGACTCACTGATTCCAAGAGAGCACAGTGCAAGAGTCTTGAAATGAAGGTGAGTGGGAATTCTGGAGAAGATCTGCTGAAGGAAGAAGAGAAATAATGGAGGACAGTTTTGCTCATCAAAGATGGCTTCCATGGAAAGCTAAGAAGACAGAAAGGAGTCAGAGAAAATGCCAGCCTGAAACTCACAGAGACAGACAGACAGACAGACAGACAGAGAGCGCCAGTATAATTATCCCTTACTTAATTCTTGAGAAGGAAATAGGAAGCTAGAGTATAGAAATAGCAGTGTATTCATATACCTTGAAACATGTAACTTGCTTACATATCCAGGACAGAGTGAGTTATCGTTTAAACGCTTCAGTAGATACACATAAATCAATCCTGTTTGATTTGCTTCATTGAAGGCTTGCACAAAATATTCCCCTGAAGTTGCTTCATGAAGCACCATGACTCTTTCATTTTAAGAGCAAGGCAAAGCAAAACATTGCTTTATTGTCCTGTTCCAACTGCACCCTCCAACACTTTTAACACCCAAAGTCTTCTTCTAGCTATTACAAGTGCCAGTTTAGGACAGCAAGGCCACACAAGAGACTTAGCTGGAACAAACAATATGGCCTCTTCACTTCAAGGAGGAGTATTATATTGCATCCACAAGGGAAAGCATCTTGTGTAGGTGAATCCAAATCACTTCACACAGACTTAATGATTATACCCATGGGACATAAGATAAGGTTTGTAGGACTCCCAAACAGTTTCCCATTCAATCAATGACCAATAGTATCAGCAAAATTGTTGCATCATGTTTCTTCAGACCATAAACTGGAAAATTCTAGTACAAAAAGGTAAAAGCACTCTAAAGAGTTAGCCTGTTTTTCCGTTATGACATGCATTTTTTTTTATCCAAATGCAATAATAAATGTTCATGTAACTTTTATTTGTTGTTTTCATATTATTAAAATTTTCACTGTTACTAGGAGAGTACCAATGGTTAAGGAGGTTACTGCTTTTAAGATTTAATTATGTCTATGAATATCTACTAAGAATTTTCTGCTTTCAATTACACATTGATCTGCATTTATTTCTTTATCAACATATACCCCTTCCAATTTATGTACTTATTTGCAACATGAAAGCAACATTCATTTCTACTTTGGGAGGCTGAAATTAACTTTTTTGCCCTTTAAGAAAAATGAGCAACAGATGGAAAAAAGGCTTCTAATTATGGAATCTAAGTGTTATTTTTTTAAAAAAAGCTCTTGCATGGGACATTAGGTGGTCAAGTCCAGTCTTCTTCAACCTGGGCACGGCATTGGAAAGAGCCATGCCAAATGGGCCACGGTACAGGTTATAATCCAATTCATCTTGAGGGCTCCAGGTTAGAAGAATGAGAAAAAAATGAAGTGATTCATGAACTAGGATTAGAGATTGGATACATTACAATTATAATGAGTTGAGTCAGAATGGAAAGATAAGGAAAACATACCAGAGTATGGGCTTAAAATAATAAAAGGAATCCAATTAAAGCATTCCAACAAATCACCATCCAGTCTGTTCTTGAACTTATTCAGCAAAGAGAAGCCACCATATCACAAGGCAGTGGGTTCCAAAGTCACATTGCTCTTCCTGTTAGGACATTTTTCCAATAATTAATCTGGACTCTGCCTTGCTGTAACTGAAGAATTATAATCTGTGTCTTTAACTCTGAGGCACAAATGAGGAAAGTTGTTTGGCTTTCTGTATGATTAAAGCCCTTCACATACTAGAAGAAAGCTATTGTATCTCTCCTAAATATTTTCTCCTCGATACTAAACCTACCCAGTGTCCTCGATCTGCTTTTCTAGAGCTTAGTTGTCAGTCCCTGATCACCCTCACTGATCCCCTCTGAACCTGTTTGCACCCAGAACTGGACACAGTATTCAAGATGGCCTCTGACCATATTTCCTCACAGCTATGAGTGTCCTTTATTTCTATTTCACTATGAGTAATTAATGTTGTAAGTTTTCAGCAAAAGCTTGGTTGGGTCATTTCTAAATGTGCATTCAGGGTGCATTGAGGAGATCATCATTCTACTTCACTCCTGAGATATTAATCTTCAGAGATACTAATGCTGGTTTATTCTGCTAATGCTACCACTAAAATGAGTTGACACTGAGTTCCCTTCATTGGTGGTCCCCTAGCTGAGAATAAATGTTTTATGTGTTCATGTTTATTTCAGTGCCTGTTAACTGAAATGTTTATTGAATGTAGCAAGCAAATAAAAGCTGACCCTTGTCCTCTGTCAAGTAATAATCTGCAGAATCTTCTTGTTGCCCTGTTGGGATTCTTTAAATTGGTTAGTCAGCATAACTGGAGGCAAGCTTTGTCTCATCTTCTTTTTGAGGATGTCTTTGCAAACAGTACTAAATGCAGAAGCTCACTGTCCAATGAAACTGGGAAACTAAACATGCTCAAGTGGCTGCTTATCCAGATTTCTGGACCAAATGAAAGGGACCAGAATTCACCAAGAAAGCCATTAAGGATGTAGGCAAGGCATCTCTAATTTTGAAGTTGTTCATAGCAGGCAAACTCCCCTTCCACAGAGTTCCTGAACTTTCATCTCTTTGGAGGGAATAGAAAGGGGTAGACCTCGGCAATGAAATCTTGCTCTTCATGCTCAGTTGCCATAGATCATGCTGTAAATCAATCCTGAAAGTAACAGAACATTTTGCTGGAATATGTGAGGGGTGGGGACTGATCTCTAAGTGGTGTAAAAAAATAGGAAAGGAAAGGAAAGGAAAGGAAAGGAAAGGAAAGGAAAGGAAAGGAAAGGAAAGGAAAGGAAAGGAAAGGAAAGGAAAGGAAAGGAAAGGAAAGGAAAGGAAAGGGATGTCTGATGCATTTGTACTCTAGACTTGTCAATTACTCTAGATTTGTATCCGAACTACAGTTCCCAGCAGACTTCAATCATCCAGAATGCAATCAGAATATGGATCAACAAATAAGAGACTTTGGCACCTTTTGAGAAAGGAAGCCCAGCTGAGGGAGAAGAGATTTAAAGAAGAGAAAGGGAAATATTCTTTTAAGCAAGACAAGAAATATAAACCCATTGTTTATTGGGGGGGGGGGGAACCTGGGATTGATGTCAAGGAACAATGTGCAGCTTTCTCTTCAAAGAGAATACAGTATGATGACAGCTCTGCCAACAAGGAGAACCTCCTAATTACCAATTTTGTGGGCAGTGTGCAATAGTCTGAAGTTGCATACAAGTAAATCCCCATGAAAATAATAAGAACAGTGAATATTATAATGAAATTTGAGGAGGAAAACTAACCTACCAGCTTGCCATCACTTAATTCTCTGCAGGAACAAATCATTCAGTGACAAGCTTTGGACATAGTTATCAACTTGTAGCTGATCAAGCAAAATTTTAAGGTGAGTGCTCCAATAGTTGGGTCAGTTTGGGAGAAATTACGGAGTGGATCACTCTAATTTTAAGTTGTCTGCCTACAACTGTTTTGTATAATTAAAACCAAGAATTTGATGTTTGATCTGCATGCCTTTGCTCTGGGGAATGGAGGGAAAGGTGCCATTACAGTGTGCTAGAAGTGATCCAGAGGAGGATAAACAATTAAGCCACACCAGCTTTGTGGAACTTGAGGAGAAGCTCTGTCAGAGCAAATTTGTTCTCTCTCCACAGATCCTTTCATAACCAAAATGACCACCCATGCACAAAAAGGTGTCAGCAGGATTGGGGGATGGGGAAAAAATAGGGGAAAGGGCCACAATCATGACTAAAAAAAGGGGAAGTCTGATGTTGGAAATAAATGGAATACAATATTTTAGAAAAGGGAAGATGTCACAAACCCATAAATCTCCTACTCTTCTCCCTATACTGGGTGTGAAAGTTCCTTCCATATATTGATTCTATCAACTCTTATTAGCTCTTCCTCCCATGAAGGAGCTACTACCATATTTGCTACAGCTACATGCAGCTTTTTCATTATTCTTGCTTAAAAAATATGTGGAAAGCCTGAAAAAAAAAAAATTAGGGCAGTGATGAGAATGGCATGATTTCCTCTCAGTTCAGCCAGCTCAGATAAATTGGAATACTCTACAAGTTAAATTAACAATATTCTTGTCATTTTATCAGTGGAGTGAAGAAGGTTCTGCTGCAATTGGAGTTCTGTACTATGTAAATTCACTGATACTTTTGTAGGATTAGTCATTAGGTGCATAAAATACCGTACAAACAGAAATTGAAGGAGGGAAAGCAGCTTGATCAATGCAAAATAAACTGCACACATCAAGATTTCTGTAAAGATTGTGCACCATCAGATGGGATCACAGAATCTCAGCAGAAATTATAAATTATGTTCTACAGTTATATCTATCTATCTATCTATCTATCTATCTATCTATCTATCTATCTATCTATCTATCTATCCATCCATCCATCCATCCATCCATCCATCCATCCATCCATCCATCCATCCATCCCCATTGGGTGAAAATTTGTCCAACAGAAGTTTCAGGACAGTTGAAAGATTTATTTAGGTTCACTAAATTAGGAGTATTTCCCTTTGGAAAAGGATTGTTAGAGCTGTGTTATTTTACAATATTTTAATATATTTATAACTGTGTAGATCAAGCATAACAGTCAAAAGCTATTCTCCATATCAAGTCTCCAGAGAAGTAGCCACCACTGCAGGACTTATTTAAAAACACGCAGATTTCTCCTTCATTTCTGCCTCTTTCTTTATCTTACTCCCCTGTTTCTATTATTTCTTTTCCCACAGACACAACATCCTTACCCTCTTATTTGATTGGTTTTCCTATTCAGTATACTCCAATGTATTAAAAAAAGAATCTCTGTTGTTCTTGTCTAGCTTTTCTTAGATCATGACTGAGCAACTCATAAAGTACATATAACCCATCAGCATTTTCTGTGGCCCCTTAAAATACTCAAAAGTGATGGTGCTGTTTCTAGTAGTTTACGTAGGCAACAAATATAATGATTTGTGTAGCAATAAAAATCTTCCCAATTTCCCCCTCCCCCCTTGAGAGGTAAATAGTCCTATAAAGTTGGCTGTGCCCCTCTGTTATTACATCACTATTCCACTATCTGTGGCACTGGGCACCACAAAATTGTCTATCTCCTCTTTTCATTGAAATAGGCCCTCAGCACAGTTTACTGAGATCAGCTATAAGAATTCCTCTTTTTAGGATCTCAGTCTAAAACATACGGACATAAATTAGCTTGTGTCAACTGCAAGATGATTTTGATTTGATTGATTATGTGCCATCAAGTCATTTTCAACTCCTAGCAACCACATACATTTTCTCCATGATGATCTGCCCCCAACCTGGTCTTTCAAGTTTTCCAACAATGCGCTCATCGCCACTGTAACTGAGTCCTTCCACTTTGCTGCTGGGCATCCTTGTCTTCTCTTTCTTTCCACTTCCCCAGCATTAGAGCCTTTTCCAGACACCTGGGTCCTCTGATAATGTGTCTGAAACAGGATAATTTGAGCCTGGTCATTTGGGCCTCAAGAGAGAACTCTGGGTTGATTCATTTGATTATCTATTTGTTTTCTTGATTTTAAATATATAAATAAATATGATTTTAAATATACCTATAAGCCTTCATTTCCTTCTTATTTTTTTAACAGTGTGGCAAACAGTTTTCCCTACCACTCTGAATTAGGCTGCTAAGCAAGGCTTATGATAATGATGGGGACACAAGTGGATTTTTGGCTTGAACTGTCAATCTTGTTATGAAAACAAATTCTTAGTTTGAGCCATATGCTCAAATTAGTGCTATTTCTTAATTCTCAGTATATACCTTGTAAACATTATTTTGTATCTGGATTTCATTGGAGAACCTTGACATTCTTGTAGGAACAAAATTAGATTCTAAAAGCTGGAAATCTGCCCATCCCTGACTGAAAAGATAACATACAAAAGCTCTAGTTGTTAATTGCAAGCACTAGGGTCAGTGAAATAAAAATGAAATATACATGGTATAAAAGAATGAATGTATGCACTGCTTTCAGTTACAAACTATTGGTTCACACTGAGAATATAATTGAGCTGTTAGCACTCCGATCAAGCTATTGACACTGCCCAGACATGCTTTAAAGCAAACCTACAGTAATCTAATAACACCTCCTCCCCCAGATTATTATCCAACAGAAAAATTCCAGGTGCCCAAGAATGATAGTGTCTGATCTATTTCCTTATCTGAACTCAAGAGACTTCACTTATCCAGAGTGAAAGATTTTTTCTTTCTCCCAGGGTCCTTGAAGGAAAAGTGGGACCTGTGTGAAAGTACAAAATAAATAATCCACAGAAGCTTTCTCTCCAAAGGGCCCAAGGAATAGACGAAGGAGGTCATGCACCCCACTTGCATTTTCAAAGATATACTTGGCTGTCATTCTATAAGATGCTGTACAAAAGCTGTCTTCAAGGTACACTGAGGAGTGAAGAGTAAGATAAAAGTAAAATATGTGTTTTATAAAGAGGCGGCTCTCCTATATGTGCAGACACACTCACTTTGTTTTCTGCACATCCCCACATGTTGGTTTTGTTTTCCTGTAGATTACCTGGCCTCCCCTTATTCCTTGAGGATCTTTAAAACAAACCACCTGAGAAGAGGCTAATGGGGGCAACTGTTCAAGTAAATTGTTCCGTTAGAGAGCAAGGATATTTGTTTCCAAATACTAAGCACTTAGGAGAACAGCTACTGTCTCATTCCCCAGAGACAGCACACAACAAACCTGTTAGTCTTTGGAAAGTGTAAAAAAAGGTTCTAGAGATTTTGTAGCAGTCTGCAAGTTGACAAGCATCTTGCTTAGTGTAGGGTTTTGTTTTTTTTCAAGACTGCTAAGTACACTTTGGTTTTGGGGTGTGTTCCAATTCCTTCCTTCCTTCCTTCCTTCCTTCCTTCCTTCCTTCCTTCCTTCCTTCCTTCCTTCCTTCCTTCCTTCCTTCCTTCCTTCCTTCCTTCCTTCCTATCCCTTGCCTTTTTATGGATCAGCTTTAATGAGAATGATGCAAAAGTTTCAGCAGGCTAAAAGAGCACAATTCATTCAGATCCTGAATGCAGAGTAATAATAGGACTATCACAAGGAACAATTAGATTATCATTGATCAACAGGAGTATATGAGTTTTTTAGCAGTTAATTGTTGAGTTGCTAAAGCAAGCCACAGGCCTCCACTTCTTTATTTATTTACTTTCACAGCAAACTTAGGCACTGTATAGCCTTAAGTTATTGTTATCAAAACATAGATATTATATTATTAGCACAATAACAGGATTGCAAATACTCTTCTTTTTTGGAAGGAAAATGTTCTCTTTTGCAGATTTGCCTTGGACCTTGGACAAATCCCCATGATCTTATGGAATGGATCTTTTCAACTGGATCAGGACTTTGCTGAATTCTTCACTTATAAAAGCTTTTGATCTAAGCAGCTCTTATCCCAGCATTGTCTGTAGCAAACTTTAATGATGCCAAAAGGATGACACATGTTCTGACATCATTATGTAAATGCTGCAACTAGCTACTAGCATTTCAAAGATGTGACACAAGTGTGTAAGTTGCAGCATTTGCACCATGTCATCATGCTACACATTTTGTCCTTTATCCTCCTACAGATACCCACGCCTTACTGTAGAACAGGCCTGCTCACATATGTTGGGGGAACAGCCAGCTCTTTAAGGCCTTTCAGAAGGCTAGAAGGGTAGGGGCCTGCCAGATCACAGGCAGGAGAGTTTTCCACCAGGCAGGGGCTGCTACAGAAAAGGTGCACTTCCTAGGTCCTATCAGATGATAATCTTTAAGGAAATTGTCCCCTCCCTATCTGACCTTGTGGAACAGTTAGATACCCTCAGAGAGAGGCATTCCTGCGAATAATCAGGCCCTGTGCCATAACAACTAGCACTTTGAATTGCACTCAGAAATAAATTGAGAATCAGTGAAGCTCATGCAGCAGTGGTATAATATAGGCAAACTGTGGGGCACCCAGAACTGCCCGTGCTGCTGTATTCTACACCAGAATCCTCAACCCACTTGTAATTTCTGGATGGTCTTCAAGTGCTGCCCCATGTAGAACACTTTTCTCCAATGATTTATGATATATAGTCACTATTTTTATCTCATTATTATAAATAGGGGACTGAGAGCCAGTGTCCTGTAGTGGTCAAGATATTTGTCTTAGGAGCAGGAAGATCTAGGTTCAAGTCCACCCTTGGTTGTGAAATTTTGCTGAGTTACTTTGAGTAGTCAGTAACATTCAGACCAACATCCAGAACTGAGATGGAAGAGAAGTGGATGAGCCATCCTGAGACCACAAAGAAAAATTACAAATGTAATAAAGGGCTTGATGAAGGCCCTTTGTAGAATTCCCAGCAGAGGTGATTTAAGTCAAGAAATTTGTGTTTCCCAACTCACTCGCATCCCATACACTACATGGTCATTTCAGTGAGGGCTTTCCAAAAGTTTGCAGCTGTAACATTGACAGCTATTCTGTTCCACATTGTATCCAGATGCTGAAGACAGCTGCTGAAAATGTACATTTTATAACAGGACACTTCTAAGAAAGAACTAACATCACAACAACTTGTTTTGCAATAGTTGCATTTAAATTAACTTGATTGAGTATTGCTCTAAATGAAAAGCATGATTCAAGACATAATGAACGGAATGTCTAATTTTCAGAGGAAAACTTTACCAAGCAAAAGATTCAGAAATAAAGTACAAAGATAACTAGGGCATATAAACAGGTATATCTAGTTAGGTATCTCTTTCTTGCTATGAAACTCCATCTTTACTTAGGATTTATTGTATTTATTATTGTAAGTCGCCTAGAGTCCCATATATGAGATGGGTAGCTGTATAAATAAATTGAATAAATAAATAAAAAACTTAAAGCCAAATAGATTGAATTTAGATAATTCATTTTCTTTCTTTAGAATCCCAAGCTGTATTTTTTTCTGATCACAAGATGATAAACTGTTGATTTGCTAATCCCCAGGAAGAAAATAACTGCAGCACAGAGCTTCCCAAGAATGCTAGTTTCAAAAATAAAAAAGAGGTTGTCTCCAAGGAGAATTGAGTGGCAAGAAGAGAAAGATGGCAGATGAATTCAAAGAAAGATCAAATTATCCAGGGTACAAAGTTATAGTCAGATAGACAGGCTTGAAAGTTCTTCAGAATAGCACCCTTTCACCTAGGGACTTGTTATACACCATCAGGGAGTCATATAGATAGGTAGGAAAAAAAATCCCTACCATAAATCAGTGTGAAAGGATGCCTGCTGATATCTTGGTGTGAATGATCTTTTCTTATTCATTATCACACACTTCTGCTAGGTGCCAGATAATTAAAATGAACTGTGGTGAGCTCACTTTTAGGAGGTATTTTTACAATGTGATATCCATATCAGCATTTATTACTATCAAAGCCCCGTCTGAAGAAGTATATTTTCTTACCAGCTATAAACAAATTTACCCTCTGATGCTTATTGTTGTAACACTGATTAAAAGCAAACCATTTGGTCAGATGATATAGATAAATGCACATGGAAAAAGGAAAAAAAAAACTTTACTACATTATTGTGCTAAGTCTTGTTTTATTTTTATTAAGTCCGTACAAATCCCACTTTATTGAAGAATCCTTGTGCTGATATATGGGGGTTTGTCTGTCCTGATTCAGTTCTGAACTTGGAGCACAAATGAAGAAAAACCGATCAACCCTTTCCATTATCTAGCAACGTGTGTGTGTATGTGTGTGTGTATGTGTGTGTGTATGTGTGTGTTGGTGGAGGGGTGGGGTTGTTGATCGACATCAGAAGAAATTTGCAGAAAAAGTAGATGTTAGGGCAAGATAAAAACATGCCAAATGTTGTGAATATCAATGCAAGGTTTTTAAATGTATATGGTCTTCTAACCATAACAATCAAGTACTTTTACAGTGTTCTCATGGCACAGTTTGACTGAGTCCTGTCCCACAACCTCTCTGTCTTCTATCTCTCTGGTGATGATGATGACTAATATTTTAAGACACATATCTCTGAGTAAGATCAATGTGTGACTGGGGAAGAAGGTACTTCTTAAAAGATCAAAAGACTAGAAGGTAGTAGACAGACATGCTATGTATCAAGGGTAACAGTGTGTGTGTGTGTGTGTGTGTGTGTGTGTGAAAACCAATGTTGCCACAGACATCCCAATTTTTCTATCCCAGACATCTTTTTAACAAAGACAGTTTTAAATAGAAATAGGAAACTGGTGTGGTTCAAGCACAACCCTAGCCTCAGGGTTCACAAAGGCCCGATATTGAGGTGGAAGGTCACATTCAGCTGAATACTGACAGAAATCCTTGTAATCAGGTTCCAAATTATGCTAAATTCAGTTGAATATAGTTGTATCATTCTTTCAAAACTACTTATTCTATCTGTGAAGATCAGGACTGGAGCTGATATGACCAGGACATGTGTTCCCACATTTGCCAAATTCCTGAAGACAGCTCTGTTATATCTGAATTGATTAGGAAATGTCACCTATTCATTTTACCTACAAGCAGATATGATTTACAATCTGTTTCATATCTTACTTAGCACATTTTAAGATAATTTCAAAAATAGCTCATATGGAAATTACAGGAAACATAGTATAGTAATTGTCCATATTATAAAACTCTTTCTTTTCTCTTCTAAATGATTAAAGTTGTATTTGGCATACATTTGCAATACATACACTTTTTCATCATCTGTCTTGTATGATTATTCTGTATTCAGTAAAATTGTATAATTAAATAAGGCATTATCAAAAAAAAAAAAAGTAATAAGGAAAAATTCATGCTTACTTGAAACATTTGTGCCAATTTACCATTAAAGCAAACTTTTGTTTTATTGCACTCAATTACTGTATTTTCTTAGACATTTAAGGAGAGGCTTTTAGGAGTCATGGGTTTGTTCATATCTTTTCCTCCAAGATGGGTGAAAAAGCTCTATATTTTGTAGGGCTCAAATGACATTGGATTTCCCTCCTTCCATTCTGCAAGCTGTCAAGGCTCTTTCTTTGGGATATGGGGAAGTTTTACTATGGATAGAGGAAAAATGAGATGTGTAGCGATTGATTAGAAAACACAGAGAGAGCAGAAGGGTTTCACCAGTCATCTACATCAGCCCTGGAACTTCATAAAAGATGCCTTCAAACAGCAGCAACAACAATTTGCATTAAAAGTAGTGTTCAAAAAAGTAATAAGGATAGAAAACTAGGCCAATAGACAGAGAGACCAAAAAAAAAAAAAAAAGACTTTTCTTTGAACTTAGAGTAACTTTTTTCCCCTTTAGATAATCTGAAGTATTTCAGTAGTAGTATTCTGTAAGAACTGTTCACACACACAGAGGAAGACATAAAGAAAGAATTCTCCTCTTTGAATGCTTGCAAGCTGGATTAGGCCATATATCCTTACTTTAAAAACATGTTTGACTTGGTATTATAAAATCCCCACCACTTCCATAAAGCCAAAACATAATTTGGGTCAGGACAATGGTAGCTTTTCCTCAGTGTCAGTAGACTGTTTATTCTAATATAACTGGGACTGGGAGTAATACTCCATGGGTCACTTTGGGTCTGGAGATGCTGGGAGTGGTAGTTCTAATCCTTGACATGACTGGCCTTACCAGTGGAAGGCACTCTTCCACTGACTGACTTCTGCCTAGGAGAGTGGGTGCCATATGTATCTCTGGGAGAATGCTATTCCAGAAGGCAGGGACAGTGACAGAGAAGGCAATAATAATAATAACAGCACAACTGGTATACAAGCTGAAATTCTTGAGAAGGAGCTGTCCTGTTTCAGGCTTCAAACTCACACACACACAGTTGCTAGGTGAGAATGGCAATTTACTCAAGGCTGAGGAGATAACCGGCAGACAAGGAAAGGACTGTAAATCAAAACAGAGTCTCTGAGAAAGAAAGCTTGCCTGGGTAGTTTTGCTTTCAACAAGAACATGCAGAAGAAAAGTCAAAATCCAGTCCAAAGTTCAGAGAGCCAAGTCAGGTTTGTCAACCAGTCCAAAGGTCAGAGTTTCAGGGTTCATTAATAGTATTCACAGGAGTGACACACCAGAGTAGGAGATCAGATGATTGTTTCCAATGGAGCAACACAGGTCAGGGCTGCCTCTTAAACCAGGCTGCAGCCAGCTATCTTTAATTAAGAGGGTTACTCCCTTGCTTGGCAAGGAGCCTCACTGAGTGTCTTTGCTCTGCTCTCTGCTCTACCCACTGAGTCTGAGAGCTTGGAGGCTGTACATCATCATCTGACTGCTCCAGCCACAAAGAAAGAAGATCCACCTTAACACCATGCCTCCCACTCCCATTCCCCATAGCGAATCCTGAAGCTGCTGAGAGATCAAGGAGAGCCAGGACAGTTGGATCACCTCCTGTCTTGGCTCCACTATAGGTGATCAATAAGCATAATCAATAGCATCCAAGTTCTATATCCAGAATCCTGACTGAAAAGGGTCCAGATAATCAATTTCTTCCAGGGCTGTCTGTAACTGCAATGCTATGATTTTCCCTAAAAAGGGGAGACTGGTGTAATGGTGGGGATGTGGCAATGACATTGAGAAACAGGGGGAAGATTCACAGCCAGGGCAACAATCAGTTAAGAGGCAGCATAGCCCATAGCAGGAAGGTGGCTGTGGCAAACCTCTAAGAAGGGACCATCCCTAGTTTCTTGGGCTGTAAAGGCCATGGGGGAGAGATGTACTTTCAGACTTGCAAGATTGATGTCAACCTTGAGAGGTAGTCCAGACAAGAAGCACTCTCAGATGAATGAACTCTACTTTATTGTAAGGTTACATTAACAGAATCCTGCAAGGGTTCCTTCCTAGGGCTGAGAGAGAGAGAATGGTCCAAGGTCATCCAGCTGGCTTTGTGCTTAAGGTAAGGCTAGAGCTCAAGTCTCCTGGTTTCTAGCCTGGTGCCTTCACCATTTCCTCAAAGTGGCTCTCATATAGCATATAGCATATAGCATATAGCATATAGCATATAGCATATAGCATATAGCATATAGCATATAGCATATAGCATATAGCATATAGCATATAATATAGTATGTATGTTGTGTGTGTATGCATGCATACATACATGCACACCAGTTCTCAAATATATAAGTGTGTGCCTCTCTTTCCCCCCCTCTTTTGTTGTCATTATTTATTACTTTGCTGCATTACTGTCAAGGGATCCTAACTCCTTAGGAATGATAGATGAATGCAGACAGCAGCATTTAAGATTCTTAGCATGCTCCCTTCCTTTATATTCTTTGATATAATGTCATGAATGGGTTTCTCTCCTTATCCTCCCCCCACCCTTTGCTATGGAATTCCTGCAACATTTCAGTTCACTGACTGTTCAGTGTTGCAGAATTTCCCTTAGACTAAAGCTGATATTTAGTACAAAGAAACAAACCAGACAAGAGGCCAAATGAAAAACCAAACCAAACCAAACCAAACCTGGATCCCGAGTGCAACAGCCATTCCTTGATTTGGGTCTCTTGGGGGTTCTTGCAAATCCTCTTCATTTTCTTCCATTGTAGAGATTACTGGTGCAGAAAGAAGCCAACGGGGAAATAAAATTTTTAGCTCTGCACTATAATCAACATCTGTATCTACCTTTGCTTGGTTAGGTGGCTGTTAAGTCAGTGGCTTTCTCTAAGCCACTTTGATCTGGTCACTTCATAATATTGATTAATTAAAACACACCTGTGGGAATTATCCTGCCTTTCATGTGAGCAGAATCAAAGAGCAAAAGCTGGCCAACAGTGTGACTCATTAAACTAAAAGGTGAAATGAAATTAATAGATGGTGCTTCACCATCAACAGATTCTCCATCGCGCTTTCAAAAAAGTAATAAATAATTTTGCTGTCACAACTGAGCTCTTTCTCTGAATGGCAGAGTTGTCCATCAGTTCCAAAAGGCACCTTGGCAACCTGGCACAATCCTTTGAGGAGTTCAGCTCATCCACACGGGTTACAGTTTCCCCGTGACAAAATCATTAAGCAGATCATTGATAAGCTAAAGAAAACCAAGCCACAACTCTCCCTGATTCATGGGAAGCTGGGAATACCTTTATCAGAAACATGCTTTGATCGGAAGGTGGATAGCGATATGAATATGCCCCAGGTGTTCTTTTGGACTGGGGTATGCAAAGATACATTTGTACCTCTGGCTCCTAAACCTTTGTTTGTGTCTCCCAGGTGCCACACATTAGAAAAAAAGATGGTGGTGCAAAAGTATTATAATGTAAGGTTTAGCCCAGTTAAAATAAATATAATAAAATCTCATCTCCAACCCTACTCATCATCGTCTCTTCCATTATGAGTCTCATTCCCTCATTTCCCAAGAGGTTACCTAAACCTAGCTTTGAAGTGTTATATCTATTGTGAGGGAATGTTTTTTGTTAAGTGATAGATAGTTTAATGTTATAAAACATGGTTCAGCAGCCTGTGATCTGTTGACTACCTGCAACCATCACCTACTCTATTTGTGCCCCTGATCGTGCCGGCAAAATTTAGTGGTAAAATTGCTGAATTTAACCAGCATCATTTCAAGATGAATTTTATGGGTGGTGGCTATCTAAGGGTAGGAATGGAAGAAGTTTGCCTCTCAAAAATCTCCATTCCCATTCCCACCCTGAAAACATTACAAAATGGACCAAAAATACTGGCTCTGCCCCTTCCAGTGACATCATAGCATCATCAGGTAGCCTCCTGCAACTGTTTGGAAGGTCAGGAAGCTAAGTTGCTACCATATCCTCCAAAATTTGTCCCTCTATGGTTTAAAATCAAATGATTTTAAGACTGCAAGTGATGATAAAAAATGCAGCCTGTCCTAAGCTTAACAGTGCAATTTGGGAAGTATAGAATTGCAATGCATTAGAAGTACAGACCAAGACCGTGAGTTGGGAAGGATAGCTGGGACAAAAGAAACATATGTGATTAATTGGACACAGAGTCACCCCTTGCCAAAATATGCCTCATGGTTGAATGATGTGGGGGAAGCTTCTGGAGCAGAAGATTGAAAGGACACGAGTCCCAGACATAACTAAGAGAACAACTTCAACCTGTAGAGACTGAAGAATAGAAAAGAAAGAAGGAAGGGCTGACATGAATTGAAATAGATTCTAAGTGGGAATGAGATGAATTCTTCTCAAGAAAACTACTGTATAGAGTTAGCAGCAGAAAGAAAGGTGTTGGCTTCTCTATACATTCAGGGTTAGGGGGAAAAAACAGAATAATCAGCCAGAGAATGTGCTTCACTCCGATATTTTTTTTTGTTCGTTTTCTATTCTTTTCCACATTTGGGGCATTGCACTAATCTAAAAGTTATCCTGTATTATAAAACTGTTAATATTTGAATTTAACTAAATGTTACCAGTAAATATTTGAATTTGGTTTTACTGCTCAAGACTGAGAGTACTCTGACTCATCTCGTGCCTTAGAACTTCATTAAGGCAAATCCAAGGGACCTGGAACAGTGCTTCTGAACCGACAGGGAAAGCAGCATTAAATTTGTTATTTCTTTGGGCAGTTGTAGGAGGAGAAATAGAGAGACCCATGGGAAAAGTAGCCCTTTCCCCACAGGCTTTGCACAGTATTAGTGAGTACAACAGGCACACTCAGCCCCAGGAAAAGATGGAGCTGCTTTAAGTAGTGCACAGATGCAACCTGTGTGCCCACAGATGCTTTTAAGCATCTTTGTCTTTTTGAATGCTAAGTGCTGTATTAGGGAAGGTCATCAAAATGAATCTTATAGCTTTGAGACTCCCAACAAGGTTCCTGCCCAAGAGGCCATTTCCAGTGAATTACCTTCTTATCTAACCTGCCATGCTTCCAAAGTTCATCCAACCTATTCCAAACTTGAATTGTTCCTTATCAATGTTTGGCATGGAGCTATGCAGCCCATTTTGGAAACCCTGCTATACATATATACCTTACCAAGATTTGCATTCTATTTAGCAACAAACGGGAATAGATACACTGATGGTATCAGCAAACGTCATGGTTTCCTGGCTCCCAGTGTTTATCCAGTTTATAATACTCCCCAAATCATGTATTTACATGGACAACTTTTTGAAAAATAATGTTATTGCATTCAGTCTACCTTGAGTCCAGCTTGACTAATGGGGATTACATGGACATGCCCACATGCAAGCTCAAAGCCAAAGTGGTTGCAGATGCATGCAAATGCAGAATCAGCCTGCAGCCATTTCCATTGTAGTCATGTGAACCTGGAAAAAGACAGGACTATTTAAACTTTCAAGAAGCGTATGTGTCTTGTTTGTCCAAAAGCCTCTCTTTCACATAATTTGCCTAACCCAAACTTTCACCATAAATAAACAGCTTTCTACCCAGTTGAAGAAGTAAAATGTTTCATATACACTTTTTTACAATGATATCTGGAGCTAAGATCTATAGATACTATCTAGGTTATGCTTTTTGCAATTCCTATAGATCCAAGTGGCTAAACCAGCAGATTTCATGCATGTCACTTCAAGCAGATCTTTCTTTCCATTGCATTAAATTTCAGGCAGATTGTACACACTAGCAACAGGGTAATTTCATTTATTATCCTAGGAATTCCTTATCTTTCTGTACCTAAGGCTGCATGAGACTTGAAGATGAAAATTTGTGAAGCAAAAGAAAGAAATCGATGATATTAACCAGCTTTCTTTTGCAGTGGTAATGATGGTAGTAGTAGTAATACTAACAATAGCAGCAGCAGCAGCACTACCACCACCACAACAATGTATTCTGCTTATTCTTTGTTTGATTTATTTTAGCCTTTGCACAAACTGGCATAAAGTGAATTCTAAGCTTCCTCCAGGGCATATGTTATTCATAATACTCATCCACTTTGTGAAGGCAGAGATGGGTTTATGGAATGGATCATATTAACATGTTCATCAAGTGCAAAACCTCTTTTGGTGATCGAAGATGTCAGCCCTTCAAGGTAGTCCAGACAAGAAGCGCAACAATGAATATTAGCTCTATCTTTATTGTAAAGTTACATTAACAGAATCTTGCAAGCCTGAAAGTATTTCTCCCTTCCTTCCCTTTTACTCTTCAGAAAACTAGGGAGGGCTGCTTCTGAAGCACTTCCCATACTCCTCTGTTTCTGAGGGCTGAGATACCTTTTGTGTGATGGTTGTCTGGTCTTCGGCTCTTTCTCCTGTCTCCCAAAGACATTCTCACATACCATTACAGAAGATCATGCAGAAGTGAAGAAAAATGTTCAACTGCAATCTTATAGAATCTCGCCCCTCTAAGGATTCTCCCTTCATCCTCCCACAAACAAACACAAGCACACTTTCATCCTTCCAACGGACAGGCTAAAGCAAGACACGCAGGTACAGTGACGACTTTATCTTTTTTTGGCAAAGTCCATGAAAAGAAACTAGCAAGGAAGAAGGTGTTATTCAGTCCTCTTGAACTAGAAAAGTACCCACAAATTTACAGTGTAAAAGTTCTGCGCAGTAGGCCTGTGCATATCAGCAATGATTTGATTTGGACTGAAGGTCTGAAAAGTGAAGAAGGCTTGATCTGATTTTAACTAGTGATATAGATAATATGGCAACCCGGTTCAACCTGAATTAATGTTGTTGTTGTTGTTGTTGTTTTAAGTATCTGTCCATAGGCTATAATGGGGAAACTTCAAAATCTCTAAAACAACTTCATTTTTTTGGTAGAATTGGAGGAAAATAGCAGGGATGAAAGATCTTTTACAAAACAGAATTTAGCTGGATGACTTCAAGGGTTTAACAGATATATATATTATATGTTAAATTCTCTATACGTTTTCTCTTAGGGTAGACAAGGTAAAGCTGGAAAAGACAATCCAACAGACCTCTACATATCTAAAGCAAACCAAATAGTCCTTAGAGATGTTGGCTGAACCAATGTAGGATCCAACCCCAACTTAATAAAGCATGTTTGTGCAAAAAAAAAAAACTTTTAAAAACTAAACTTTCAAAACCATTTTAAGAATTGCTCATCTGCATTAGGTTGTAGCTTGAAGGTAACATAACACAGCAGCCAGAGAAAGATACAGTGCTATAGAGGTAGGCTGGACAGAGCAAAGAGACTGGCATGGAACAAAGGGTATTCATTTTTTCCCCAGTATTAATATTTCTTGGCCCTAAATTAAGAGAGGGGAATATAGGGCAATCAGATCATACATACATACATACACACATACACACACACTATATATATACATACATACATAGATACACACACTATAGATCATACATACATACATACACACACACACACACACTATATATATATATATATATATATATACATACATACATACATACATACATACATACATACATACATACACCTCTCATCAGGTTTAAGTATTTGTTCTTTTGGCTTGTGCTGACTTGAGATTTAAACTCAATCCTGAGTAGTCTAGACACTCTGAGACCAGTGGCTGGATTGGGTAGGCAGGCAGGCAGCTCTTGCAGGCAGCTGTTACATGGCTGTAAACCCAATATTTTATGTATGTATGTGTGTCTGTATACACACATACACATATACATACAGTACACACACACACACACAATCATTCCTTAGCTGTCACATGCCTTCTTTACTTCTGGCAAGAACAACTGCTTACTGGAAGGATCCTGCAAATGCCTGATTACAAACCTCAGTAGCAATATTCTCTAGTGATTGAAAGTGTTGCCCTTCTGAAAGAACTTACCCCCTCCTAACTGGACTGCAGAACTGTCTTCCATTCTTCTTAGAAATAAAATACACCTATAAGGACCATTATTCACAGAAACAATAAAGCCAACTTTCTGGCCTAACATGAGCCAATACACATGCACACCCTTATTTTTCAGAATGAGTAAATCAATCTTTGAGAGCCAGGTTGGCATGGTGGTTAAAGGCACCACCCCCTTTTTAACATACATCACTGGGGCTTTGATCCCCCACACATCTGTCACTATGACCTGTTGCTGGCCCCTCCTGTTATGGATGCCCGTTTCTGATTATTGACATTGTCCAAATATGGAACTTCCAAAGGAGAACCTACATTGTTTGGATTACCTGTGATACTGTAGGATTTTACTGGCCAGGAAAACAACTGACTGAGAATGTGAAATATCTTATTTTTAGTTGATTGTAAAAAGCAGATTTAGTGATCATAATTTTATATATGTATATATATTGTATATTTTATATTTATATATATATTGTATTTTTTTTACTCTAAAAAACATGAAATCAAAGACTGAGAACAAGAAGTACAAGGGAAACTGAAAATATTTCTCCAACACTTGTTTGATTTCAAAGGTAATCACAAGTTACCTTGAAATCAAAAGAAACTAATTAAAATGCCACTTTGGTTATTATTCAGAGTTACAAAGTCAAAAGAGGTTTTGTAATTCTAATATTTAGTTGCCAGCACTGTTGCCTTTTAAATCATCCCACTGTGTCAATGTTATAAAGGTAGAAGTTTTGTTTGTTTTTTTAGCTCTTATATTCTCTATATCTACCAGACTCCCTTTGGTGATGTCTTCTTGTAAAGATAACCTTAAAACGTCTAGAATGTTAAGCATTTTATATAACACTACTGATGCAATACCTAATTTGAATTAATTATGGAGATCTCTTTAAGGAAGTAGTTGGGGGGGGGAGGGAGGGGGAGAGAGAGAAAGAGAGAGAGAGAGAGAGAGAACAGTAAAAATTTCCCCTAAGAAGGTTTTTGCCTTTTGCCTTGGAAGAATTTGTAGAATTGTTTTTAGATGTGGAGGAGGAATATAAGCAATTTTTATGAGGCAATCTAATAGATGATGTTGTTGATACAGGGTAACTATAGCAACTATAGTCTACAGAAATAATAACAGCAACAACTATGTGTACAAGCCTTGTAAGCAATCCTTTTTAGGTATATGGCAGGACACTACTTATCTGCTGTTCTTTTCAAAACCATCATCACTGAGTCAGGAACTTCTGGAATTTCTCCCTGTTGGTGTCAAACTAATGTTGCTTGGCTGGTTGGCTGGTTAGTTGGTTAGTTGTTCATTTGTTGTATAACATGGGAAAAGCCTCTTGGACCTTTTCAACCTTAGGAGACATCCTGGTTTTCTCTTCTCGTGGATGATTTGTACTTATTTACCTATAGAAAAGAATATACAGTGTGCAGTTCAGGGTTGAACTATAGAGTCCATGGGGTTCTCTGAGCTTGGTTGTTTTCTTGCAGATGTTTTGTTACCTAGCTAACTAGGTAGCAACCTAACCTACCTAGCTAGGTAACATCTTCAGTGCTAGAAGGGAGTGGGGTTTGCTCTCTGTTTATATACAGTGGCTTGCCCTGCTTCTGAATACCAAGCTGTACCCAACCTGGGTACAGAATGAGAAAATACATATTTCGGGCTATTGTGCTAACTGTCACAAAGGAAATGCCTTGCACAGAGGTAAATAAGTAGAGTTCATGGGGTTCTCTGAGCTTGGTTGTTTCCTTGCAGATGTTTTGTTACCCATCTAGGTAACATCTTCAGTGCTAGAAGGGAGTGGGGTTTGCTCTCTGTTTATATACAATAGCTTGCCCTGTCAGTGTTGGTGGGGGTGTTGTTTTTACACACCATTCAAAAGAGACAATAAAAAGGAAACAAAAAGATCAGAACACCTTCTTACCAGCAATCAACACCCAGATAAGCAGTGATTAACATCAGGATTAACACCAGACAAACAATCAAGCAGTAGACAATACCCTAATCAAGGAACTACCAACTCAGACAAACAATCAAGCAGTAAACAACAGACTAATCTAGGAACTACCAAGAAAAAACAACACCCTTACTAATACTGATAGGGCAAGCTGTTGTATATAAACAGAGAGCAAACCCCACTCTCTTCAAGCACTGAAGATGTTACTTAGTTGGGTAATGAAATGTCTGCAAGAAAACAACCAAGCTCAGAGAACCCATGAACTCTACTTATTCACCTCTGTGCAAGGCATTTCTTTTATGATAGCACAATATCCCCAAATATCTATTTTCTCATTCTGTACCCTGGTTCTATACTGAATTCATGTGTCATCGTTCTTTGAGATTAGTGCATGAAAATTTTAGTTATTCCTTTCTGTAGCATCAGTCTCATCCTTTCTAGAGGTTGGATAGGTCCTCTGAATGATGTTTGTGGTGGGGCTAGGATGTAGAAGGATATAATTATCATAAATGAATAACAATGAATGAAACAAGGGAAATATGATTGGAGATGACATTTGGTATCCCCAATTAGTATTTTCTATTTGAAATGGTACTGTCTTAGAACAAAAGCAAACAGGCAAAGAAGTAACTTCATACAGACATCATGAAGGCTTATAAGCATATGTTTCTTCCAAAACTCATATAGAACATATGCATAGATCAGTCTAAATCTGATTCACAGTGGTATTTCAGATTTTCTTTATTATTCTTTTCAATTTTTTTTCTTCTTTTTAAAGCTGGAAGATTTATTATTTGTAATTTTCCCTAACATGCATAGTTTTATATATGCATTTTCCCTCTTTTGCCTTATTAAATAAACAGAAATAATAACAATAAAATAAAAAAGATGCAAATGTCAACTTTGTTATACAAATATAATAACCAATAGTATAAATTCTACATGTGATATAAAATTATTTTTTTAAAGGAAAAATGTCATTGTCTTGGAAGTTTAATCAGAGATGAAAGAATTCTAAAAAATTTGATCAGATTATTCTAAAGTACTCTTTTTCTTGGCTGGTGTGGGTCTTCCGGGCTGTGTGGCCGGGCTGTGTGGCTGGGCACAGAGAGAACTGCTCCTGTCTGTGCTCCTGCACTCTGAAGATGCCAGTCACAGGTGCTGGCGAAACGTTAGGAAACAAAACTTCCAGAACACAGCCACACAGCCCGGAAGACCCACACCAGCCATCATATGCCGGCCATGAAAGGCTTCGACAATACTCTTTTTCTTCTTTTGATAAATAACTAATTTAAATGCTGACAAATACCCCAGATCAGCAATCCATCTGTACAATTAGTTTAGATTTGTTTGGTTTATTCTTTCCAAAGCAATACAGCAGTAATTTTGGTTACTCTCCGTACGCATAGGCCCCATAAATTTTGATGCCTAAATAAATTCCAAACACGAGGAATATAGCCAAGGAAAAGATTGGTGTCTCTGACAAATAACAATTGCTCTGAAGTTACACTGTCAAACCTATGAATTTCAGATCAAAATATGGTAAAACAGGAGGAGCCCAAATAATGTTTGCTAGCTCTATAATTCAACTTTCTCTAATGTATATTATGTCAGATACATAGCCCTAATACATAGCTTTTGGGCAGAATTGTTCCAAACATATCCCTATTGTTTTCTAACACATTTCCAGAATATATGTTTCTTTGTAGGCACTTGTTGATCAGAAAACAATAGATACTAGCAGATTCTGTCCACTGCTTCTATAGTAGAAAGGAAGCTGGGTAAGAGAGCCACTTTTCATTAGGTTGGAAGCAAAGAATTTGAAAACGGACTAGTTCATTACCAAAAGAAGAAAGGGGTGGAAGCCATTTCTTCTGCTCAAAAGAGAGCGCCTTCAAGCCTGTTACACCATGTGATCAAGGAAAAAAAAATTTGCAATAATTTAAACCTTGATTTCACTATAAATAAGGCTTAGATCTGAAACATAGCAGCCCCTAAAATCTTCATTAGCTTTTTTACAATAAATATGCTTATCAGAGCCTTGCATTCCTGAATACCTGCTTCTTAATCTAGCATTGTCTACAGACAACTGATGTCCATTTGATTCTTTTTCAGATTAGACATTTCCTTCTCAATGAAACTCAAGCATCGGATTTTACCACAACAAAATTAGCACATTGGAAGGAATGCCGTGAATCAAACAGGGGAGACCATTTATTGAAGACAAACTATCTTATTTGATCTCTCTTAAGGCTACACCAAGATCTGTAGTTGAAGAGCAAAATATGATTCAGTGCACACATGGGCATTCTAAGGGAACTCCTTAGAACAGCTGCATTTTTCCTATTATATTATATTATTTTATGTTAATATTTATATTAATATAATTATTTATATTATTTTATGTTACTTCTTGTATGTTAAATATATATTATAGCATATTTAGTATAACTATCAATTGTAAATCAAAGCATAAAATATAAATATAATTTAATAGTTATGTTATACTTAATACATTAAATATATATTTGTAACATCTGATTATAGATGATTTATTATAGAATCTTATTATACTTTATTAATATAGGTTATAGTAACAGAGCCTTGAAAACATGAGGGCATTTTCCCTCCCTCCCTCTTATACCGAAGGACATTAAGGTGGAGTCAGTTTGAGTTTCTTTTTTACATTTTCTTCCTTTCCCAGGCTGAGCTCATGTTTTGCTGACTGACCTTTCCTTCTCCAAGAACTTCTCTGTGGATTTCTACAGGAGAAGACACACTGGCTTTGGGGTATTCCTGATCGATGCTCCATGGGCGCCCATGTGCACTCTGAATCATATCTTGCCTCTTGAAACCAGTTCTCTGCACAGCTCTAAAATCAGTACATTTCATTTATAATTGAAACATTTTAGGCGGTAAATATAAATAGTTAATTTATAAACAGATATATAGAAAAATGTAACTGAAGCATAGATGTGTATAAAACTGCATAATTTTAGAGACAATTTCTTGCATAAAAACACAAAATAGCAAAACTGCATTAAAATGTCTATATGGGAGAAAGGTGGAAGTGGCTAATGTGAATGTGAGATTAAAATTGGAAAATTGAGTACAATTGAAATGCCCAAGTGGTAAAGAGGCTTTTCCCATCACAGTTCAGGTACAGATGTATGACCTCATGAAAGGTGAAAGGGTTATTTGTATCTGTCAGTATGATTCTGGGCAAAAAGGCAAAAGGGATCAGCAGTCAGGAAGGATTGCCTGGAGTAGTTCTTTAATTGACTTATTCCCTAATGCTCTCTTTAACAATCCCATTGCTCCCTGAACAGCACCAGTGATTTAACTATATGGAACTAAGAGCCACTTGCCAATCAAGATGCAAAGAAATAGCAAGCAATGTACGTCAAATGTTGTAGTTTTCCAGTTGCCTCTCAACTCACACCCATGCTAAAAGATAATGAGTTTTCAATCGTTTGTAAAGCAAAGATGATAAGGGAACTTCAAGCCCAATGGCTGATTCTGAGCAACTGGTTTAACAGACCAGCCTGCAAATCAGTGAGAACTTAAGTCTGATCATCTCGAATGATTCCATTAGGCATATTGATCAAAATCAGAAACCTATAGCTCTGGTCTATTTATTGCATTAGCATTTGTCTTATTATAAAAATCAAATTGCATAATTACAAGCAGGCAAAAACAAACAAGCAAGCAATCTGTAGAAGGCTATTATCAGCCACGGTTGAAACTAAGAAATACTGCCAAACAGAAGGATTATCTCTACACCCACCAGGCTTCTTCTATCTGACTCAGAGGCTGCACTTGACCAATCTGCCTTAATTTAGATTGCAATTAGACGTAAATACATTTCAACTATATATAGTGGCTATTAAGACTGTGATTATAAGTTAGAATAACTCCATGATGCTGTTTGGGTAGTAGATGACATTTTAGTTAGAAGTTTAGGGTTTCCCTTTTTAATTTCTTCACTTTTAGGTGTACTTAGCTTTTAATAAATTTTATTGCTGTTTTAGTGATTATTACTTGCCAGTTTTTTTTTTTTTTTAACTTTCAATAATTTTAGGGGGTTTTTAAAAAGATTTTTTTTTTTTAAGTTTTATATATTTATTTAGATCTTCTGATGTCCTTATTTTTTATTGTTCATTTCTGTGTCATGTGACAGCTTTTTTACTTTGTTTATTCAACTTCTATTTGTCACAATTTGTTAATAAAGGACATTTTAGCTGTATCTATATTCTGTAATACATCACTGCACAACAGAGTTACTTCAACAATGATATTTAACAAGGTAGCGAGGTGAAGCTGAAGTCTGATGTATTCTGTTGTAAACAAGAAGAAAGTTGTTATCACCCCCATAAATGCAGCTACTTTGTCAAGTATGGTTTGCTTTTTCTTATTTCATAACTTCATGTTTCATTATGATGCCATGGGTTGTAACCATCTATGATGATCCAACAGTAGAATAACACCAGTGATAGCGCAGCTTTCTCCTAATCATGCAGATCCTATACCCACTCCAAATCTGCAGAAGACTGGAAAACCCTTCCAGAGTAGATTACAGGGCATGAGGGTGAAAGAGGGAGAAGAGGAAAGGAACAGAATATTTGACCTGGAGCAGGACCCATTGTTTTATTTTTATCTTAAAACTCATATTTGATCCATTGCATAGAGAAAGGTAGGAGATAGAAATTTAAATAGAATATAGGGGTGAGACTTCCATTAATTTTGGATAGGAAAATCTAAAGAACTGCTCATTTGGTAGGGAGCAGAATCTTCCTTCCTCAGTTATGAGAAGTTTTCTGAGATGAATTGTTCCTTAAATAGCTGCTTCTACAAATTTCACCCGGTCACACTTACATCTTTAGTATCAGGTAGGAAGCCAGCATTTCAACTCAATGATAAAGCCAAACTCCTAGAAATCCAGTTTCATTATCTAAAAATGAGATTGTTTTTTTTAAAGACCCATCAATCAAGATATAAATAGTGTGAGATCATCCTGTGAAGTAAAAACTTATTGTATTGATATGAAGCTTTAGTATACTCTAGTGTTGCTCAGATTCACAAAGCAATTAGCCAATAATGTTTAAAAGTTATGGCTAATTTAACTAATGGTTAATAGAGCTTAGTAAAACTGTCAGAGTTGATGAGCCCTGCGAGATTTTGTGGAAGAACACACATTAAACTTAGGATCCTCATCAAATTTTGGCAGCTTAATCAGCATTCTGAATAATAATCTGTCTAGTGATATAAAAAAATGTTTTTTGAAACATTTTATTTAATATTTAAGTACATGCAATTGCAGTAAGGTTTGTCTTTAGGGCAACTGTCTAGGTCATATCTAGGAAGCAGATCACCTATAACCTTGCTCCATTTTTTTTCCCCTCTAGCAAGGATCCTAGCAAGGATCCTCAGTTTTTAAAAACCAGGAATAGGTAACCTTGGAGTTGCTGAGGACTGAAACTCACCTCCCAACCTGGCTGTACAACTGAACATGGCCCATAATCATGCGTCCAAATGATGGACATTTTTTTTTCTCTCAGTTTGGCAGCATAATGTTCAGTTGTTTTACGGGGGGGGGGGGGCAGAATTTTATATAGTTGAACATCCCTGAGCAAAATAATATGTAGATTGATCAAACAAGATGTTGCATTTACAGTATTATGAGCTTGTTAAAGGCAACCATAGAAAAGGTAATTTCGGTTAGACACTGAAATGATCAAAACAAAAATATCCTACAATGCAATAAATGAAGAAAGATTCTGGAAAAGAAAACATTTTCTGGCTTCCCTAAATATTTATCGAAAGCACATCTGCTGGGTTTCTCTCAGGAAAGGGTCACAAAAGTTTGAGAAAAAACCCCATTGTGAATTCCACTAGATTTAAAATACAAATATTTAAAGTAATCTGCAATGAAATAAATATGCCTGCCTGTCTGAAGGTGTATGAAGGTCAACAGAGTCAAGCACCTGGAAGCTAATATACTGTCAATGTGCTCTGGTGAAAATCATGTGAAAGTGATGTGATTCTCTCTTTTGAGGTACAAAGACAACATGGTTTGTCTTGACAAAGTGCTTCACACCACCTCAAACCTTTCCAGACCTCCTTCCTATCACTTGCAAATACCAGAAGTGGTTTCTGTGCCAAAGAAGAGATGTAAAACAAAGCAAGGAGGGACGTGGGTTGTTTGTGAAACAGATTTGCAAGAACCCTTTGCTCAAATGGCATTAAACACCCTTCAGAGATTTGTACTACCACAGCAGCTCTGCTGGATGCCTTGATCAGTTACATTGTAGTGCACTATCTGAAACTTCAGGTACATTTCTGGGGATACACATCTTGAGAAAAGTTCCAAATACAGACACCTATTAAGCAAACTTCATGTATTACAGGAAGTTATATGCAAAATAAATGAAAATGTGACTTTTTAAAAAAGAAATGAAGAATGATGTGTGCATTTTACAGAAAAGCTTTCTAACTATATGAAATTATGACCAAAATAAACAGCAATGGAACTGTGATTGAATACATATAAAATAGAAAGACGCTGGATGTGTACATTTCTATTTAGCCCTATACATGTCATGTTACTCAAGCTAGGAACCAGTCCTGAAGAATATATAAACTACTGCTAGGGATTAGAGCCCAGATCTACAGTTTGAAACACAGGGACATGAAGGGTAACAATGAATGTTAACATGGTTTTAGACCAGAGTTCCCAACAATTGCTTGTTCAAAGTTTGCACACAGGCTTTTGGTGGCTTCTCCATCGCTACAGGCCATTAGAAGGCAATGACAGCTCCTTTCTAGGAGAAAGTGAAATGTGTGCCTGAGGTGATAGCACCCTACTTTGCTCCTAGAAACCCCTGACCTCACCCCCAGATAGGCCCACCCACTCTTGGGTATAAGACTGCATTTTTGCACCCTTCTCTTGGGCTAATTTTCTTTTTTCTTTTCCTAAATCTGTTATAGGCTGGAGCTTCTGCAACCATTATTCTTCAAACTGATCTGGAGTCATTGTACCAAAAAAAAAAAAAAATCCTGTAAGAAGCTTTGTAACAAAAACCACTGAGGATTTTAAAAAAATGAATCTAACAACTAAGCAAAAGGGCACCCCGTGAAGGTAATCTGTGCCATATTTCCCTTCCCTTCCCCAACATGAAATAGCAAAATGACAACCTGAGCATATGAGCAGTATTTTGGATGCCCCTTGTTGGAAGGAAATGAGTTTTCATGGATGAGCTTCATGTTTTATTCATGCCATATTGTGAACTTTTACAAGCTGTTGTGTCTTCCACAAAACTCATGTGACAGAATAGATTTCCTCACCTTCAGAAGGCTCAGCACCCCACTGTGAGAAGTATAGTAGCTTCCACGCCTACAAATACAGAGCATAAGGAATGCACCAGGTAACTCCAGCTGTGGAAGGAAAAACTTTTGAGCTAGAAATAATAACCACCAAACTTCAATCTACAGAGCATTGCCTCTAAGGAAACTCTTTCAATTAAATAGATATGACAAAATCATGAGACATTCATGATCCACTTCTCTTTGCAGAAGTGGAGAATTGGAAGGAAGAATTTTTTTTTAAAAAAAAATTCATTGTGCTTTTGGAATACTTGACTCCCAGGGTATATATAGTTGTTTTATAATGTATTACCTTGGTTTTACCTTTTTTATTATTTATGTAGTGATTTTAGTTCACATTACAGATGTGGGGAGCTGCACACCACTCAGAGTGGGGTGAGTAGAACAGCTTATAACCCTGATGCTGGAGAATATTATGGATAGCCAAGAACACAGACAAATGAAATTTGGAACAAATGAATCCACAGTTCTCACTTGAGGCACAAATAACCAGGCTAAAATTATCATGTTTTGGGCACTATGCAAAAACATGGCTCTTTGGATAAGTCTATAATGCTGGGAAAGGTGGAAGGAAAGAGAAAAAAGATGACCATCAGCAAGTTGGATGAATGGGTACACCATTGGAAGAACTGAAGGGCCAGGTTGGGGACACATCATCTTGGAGAAGTTCTATCTATGTGGTCATTAACAGTCACACAAACTTGATGTCACATAATCATCATAAACTCTGTAAATAAATAAAACTCCCATTTACATACTCAAGGCTCAGCTGCTTCGCACATTCTGTAGCAGTCATAATCAACAAACCATTTCATTAGCAATAGCTAGAAGGATTACAAATAACTTGTAAGTTGCTGCCCCTGTTCTATGGAACACCATTGGCCCCAACCCTGCCAGCCTTTCAGAATGCCCTTAAGACACAGTTATATTCCTGAGCATGGGGGTCAGAGTGTTAATGTGAGTCTGTGGTGTGCTACATTGTTTAGATTGGTTTGGTCTTTCAGCTACTGTGTGCATTACTGTGTTTTACACTACATATTCTACTGCTTTTTTCCCCCAGTGTAAACCACCCAGAGTTGCTATCTAAGTTGCTATTTAAACTGAGTAATTGAGTAAGTACATAAGTAAGTAATGCTATACTATGCACTCACCCCTCAATACTCAAAACTGTGATTTCAGATTTTTGATTAGAGATAACATTTCAGAAATGTATGGGCCATAGTGTCATTTCTTCAGGAAAAAAACAAAGGTAGAAAGAAGGAATTAAAATTGAGTGAACATGGAATTAGATTTGCCATTATTATGTCTGGTTATTCTTGACCTCATTGGACTGTACATGGGTAATTTTATTTTAAGTTTCTTACTCCTTCTATCCCTCCTAATGTTTATAGAAGCTCTAAGGTTTTCCAGATAAAGACCCATCATCTCCATAGAAAAGAAAGAAAGCATACTCTGAACAGATGGTGCCTGGAAAATAAATACAATAGGAAATTATTATTATTTGAATCCAGCTTAAACAATATTGTCTCCAATGAAAATGGCATGTTAGCACCAGACTCATTTCTCATTCAGCAACATGAAAAGATGGGTAGCTTTATTTTAATATAACAGGGATCTGAAGAAATAAAAAAGACCCCTCCTATCCTGGGTTGTTCTCTAAGAAAGCATGAAGAAATTAGGGAGCTCTGAGAGATAGTTCTGTATTACAGGAAAAACAATGGCAAGTTACAAAGCATTTTTTTTCCCCTGAAGAAATGGCATTGAACCCAATGCTGCAGAATTTTCATATCTAAATCTATAACAAAGGACACTGGAAAAACACCTATAGAGAATTTCAGTCTTTAAATAATTTAAAAATCAACATGTATAGGACTACACTGTATAAGAACAAACTGTCTACATTAGTGCAAAAACGTCCTGCTCTCAATGGATTGTGTCTTTCATCATAATTTTTCTATCTCTCTATCCTTTCATTAGTTTCATTTTAACTATATCCTCTGTTCTGCAGATGCTAAGCAGAGCCAAAAAGCATTCACTACTACATTCAGATCATAGCCTGTAGCATGATTATATTCATGAAATAGCTCTGAGAATCCTACAAGCAGCTAATATTACAGTTCTATACACTTTCTAAAGAATAAAGCTGCAAGAATATAAACCAGTGACTTACGCCTGAGTCAACAGGTTGTTTTGTAGGTGAAGATCCATTATATTTGCGGGGGGGGGGGATTATTTTTGAATAAATATCCATAGGATCAAACTCTACAAGTTCTCAGTTGAGCAAGTGGTAAATTGATCCCATGCTGAGAATCCTGGATAAATGGCATTCTGCTTTAGTTTCCCAGTACAGCTTCTTTCATGTAATGCCATCCATACAAAGATAGAACTGTTGAAAACTGGACTGCGCCTTTTATAGTTCTATGAGGAGTCAATAAAGAAATGGGTTTATCCAGAGCCTGAGTTATTTCTGATTTGCTAGTTAGACCCAGGACATCTGAGATAGAGAACAGCATTTCATTCAGCAAAGTTACAATCAGACTCCCAAAGAAGGTATCTCCCATATTCTAAAAAGTTTAGGGCAATGCTCAGAGAAGAATGCAAGAGAAAGAAGAAACAAAGAAGAAGGAGCAAGAGGGGCCTTGTTATGAACTTCCAAGCAAAAGGCCTAGATAAGCTTTCTCCAACTTTCTTCTTGGCAGGGAACATGTGCCGAAACCTAAAAATTTGATCAAGGAGATAAGTAACTGGTTTAGCTAAATTGACTGTATTGACCTGTGTGTGTGTCTTTGTTGTCTTGCAGAGGAGTCCATGGGGAAGGTCAACAACATCAAAACGGCAGGCATGATTGGGAAATTGAAGCCTCACCCTTTTTTAGGCGCACGTAATGCATGTTTAAAAGAAGCAGGGCTTTGATTACCTGGTTACGCCCACATTTTGATGTTGTTGATCTCCTCTGCAGATGCTCCAGTTGCTTTCCTTGTTTCGTCTGTGTTTCCCTTTTCCAAATAAACTCTTTTTATAGCTATATGTTTGCTTTCATTGGTCTTAGAAGGGAATGTCTCATTAAAAGCTTTCCCATGAGCAAGACTGCATGATTATCCAGCTCTTGTGTTTCTGGATTGGTATAAGTGTTCTTAAGTTTTATGTTTCTGGGATCAGGCAGGAAAATCCACAGGGATTTCCTTCCTATTTCCTTAAAGCTGAGCTGAAAGAGGAAGTTCTGAATAGGAGGACAAGAACTCTCCAGCTGGACAGATTGGAGATGTCAGGAGTTTCAACCGCCTAGTGATAGCCTATCATGGTTTTCTTTTACTGGGGAATTCTTGGAAGAAGCAGCCTGCCTGAGAGGTTTCAAACAACCTCTTCTCCTGGTTTTTAACACTCAATTTTGCCTGGGTCATGCCTATTTTGTCACTCATCACATGTTGTCCAATTTAAAGCTGTTTCAAAATGGAGACAATATTTCTCTGCACCAATCTTTTCCCACTGTAGTATACTGCAGATAGCTCAACTCCCATCACCCCAGGCAGCAATGCTTCACTGACTATGGATAAGGGGAATTGATATCCAGCACATCCAGAGAATACCAGGCAGGGAATTTTATTTAAAATCAATGGCAAGTTATATATACTCAACTCTTTCCAGTAGCTCCAACTTTCCCTTCAAGGTTTGTGCACCGAAGGATTTATTTTATTTCCTTTTTAGAGGTGCTATTGTTTTATTTTGACAGAACTCTGACATGTTATTTTATGGGATGGAAAAACATAATTTTATAGCAGACGTTTCATATAAACAGCTTCCTGAACCCAGTGGAGATTGTCAACTCAGCTACCTTTTAAAGGAATAGAATAATCCATTTGAATCCCATACCTTGGAAAACCTCGTTCTTATTATGTTTTAAAATGATGGTAAATAATAGCTATAGGTTTTCACTTGTAATTTATGTATAAACATATGAAATGAATATTTAAACATGTGCAGGGAAGATCAGGACAAAAATCCCAAATATAAGGACAGTAGAGTAATCTTTGCTGTTCAGAAGAAATTTCTCCCCAGATTTCATAGGCAAAAAATGCCCACATGTAGCTCAATTTATATGAGGTCATTTACAAAATGAAGGTATGTACATAAGAGTCTGTATCAACTCTAAGTTTTTGGTTAGACTACCTGCTCTTCCATGGATTGATTCAGAGGTCTCCCAAGTTGGCCTCAACTCAAAATTTCATCCAACCAAAAAATAGCCATAATTCGTGTTCCCTTTTCGAAAAAAAAAAACATGTAGATGATTTTTTTCAGGAATCATGAACCCTTATCAGTGCAAATAATTTCAGGAAAATAGGCATATGGACCTTTCTGTTAAGCCCTCAACTAAATGGCACCCATAAATATCATTAGCAGTTTTGCTGATGCTGAGGAAATGGCCTGAACAAGAAGCTGTTTCAGTTAAATGTTGAAAAACAAAAATGATTGTGGATCATGCCAGAACTTGACTCAACAATGTGATTCATCTTGCTGCTGGTCCCTAAGAAGTGGCTGAGAAAGCATCAAGATGGATCTTTGAGAGACAGAAAAAAAATGCCATTCTACCCCATCTTCCATCCTATAGCTTGTTTTGCATCTTTCTAGAAACCTGGAGACTTTAATCATATGATGGAGGCAGCTTCCATCATCCCATGCCTGAACACATCTCTACAGAGTTGCTTTAAAAAGATTCTGGAGAGATGGCCACCTGAAAAGGAAAAGTGGGCAAGATAAAACCACCTGATCATTATCTTAGGTAAACAATAGGGACTAGGACCAATCTCATTTCATAAGGGGAAAGGTTCTTTAAAAACTACAGAAGGAAAATCCCCCCTCACCCCAGTAAGAACAGAGCTCTGTTTTCCTGAATAATAGTCTCAATTTAACTGGAATGAGTCAGGATGAATGACTTCCATACTGACTCACAGCAGGATAGTGAATTTCCAGATAGTTAGACTTGATTCTTAAGGCGGTCAGGTGGCTCTGCACTTCCTAGTGCATATATGCAAGCTTCAGACATGTGACCTGAACTTGAAAATATGAATTATAATAACCATGGATACATGTATAATAGTGTGAAGTTGAGACTGATGGAGATTTGTGGAAGATTGTGCCCAAATACTGCAATTTCAATAGGCATGGCATACTCATTTAGAATAGTGGTCCCTGGAAGTCTCATCCTGACCGAAACGACCAGCTTGGCTCAGAATCATCTGATAAATTTGGGAATTTGTGGAAAACCAGATGGGGAACTGAAGGGAAATAAAATTAGGGCCTTGCACTAATGCTTTAAAGGGTAGCAGGTGATAAAGATCTTTGGGCAGAATAGAACAGATTTGAGAGAGGATAATTTATCTTCTTATCATCAATAAACATCTTCTTATCATCAATAAACATCTGTCCATCCTGAAACTGTAGGTTCTGATTCAGTCAGTTATTTAGTCTGGTTTTTGCTACTTCAGGGTAAACATAGGGAAGACAGAGAGAAAGAGAAAGGAGATATCAAATTATTCAGTGTTGAGTGAATACTTTTCCTCTCATTAAACAAGAAATGAGCAAACACAAGCAAGCCTTTCTGTTTACAGAAATCAGTCAGTAAAATTTGCAGTTTGTGTAATGGAAGATGAATTAGTTTATCACATACCTTTCCTCCCTAAAATTACTGCCATGTTCATTCTGTTACTCTTGAATAATTCTTCTGTTTAAACACACACACACACACACACACTGCAACTGAGCAGCTTGTTTAACTAACTTCAATTTCAGGTTAGCTAGAAAGCTCATTTGTAAATTATCCCATAATGGAAGATTTGCATGCTAGCTTTTGAGATACTTTGCCGTGGGTTTCATGTGGAAATGGATGATTGAGGATGAGTATTTGTAAAGTCCCTAATCACCAATAATATGCTGACAAAAGATTTTTCTTTCATTCTCACACTGTCCATGTATCTGCCGCAAATTATTAATTTCAGAGGGAGCTTTAGAATATTAAAAATGAAAATGTGCATAATAGTCATTTTCCCAGATGACTATTTTGGGAACTGAAAAGTGTTTTTGGCCCAGGAAAGAAAATGGGGTAAATTAGGGATGGGGAACTTTCATTTACTGAAGAACCAGTGAAATATGGGAAAGAGTTAAACTTGCATCTCTCTCTTCTCTCTTCTCTCTTCTCTCTTCTCTCTTCTCTCTTCTCTCTTCTCTCTTCTCTCTTCTCTCTTCTCTCTTCTCTCTTCTCTCTTCTCTCTTCTCTCTTTCATTCACCTCACCGTCTTTCTGTTTTTCTTCTGTGGCAATTGATTGATGGACATCACCCTCTCCAATATAATTCCACCCAACGTGTCTTCTTCAAACATGCTCTTAATCAAAAATTATCTTCTATACAGAATAGAAAAGAATAAGAAAGGTGAGCTATGGGAATGAATCAACGCAGAGTTTAATAAGAGAGCCAGTTTGGTGTAGCAGTTAAGGCACCAGACTAGAAACCAGGAGTCTGTGAGTTTTAGTCCTGCCTTAGGCATGAAGCCAGATGGGTAACCTTGGGCCAGTTACTCTTTCTCAGCCAAGAAAACTGCAGGGACTTGTCCAGGTAGTCTCCAAGAGTCAACACTGACTCAAAGGCACCAAAAGGGGGGGCGGGGGAGTGTTTAATGGAGAGAGGAATGGTAAACCTTAAAGAAATGGCAGGGTACTACAGAAGCAGTAAGTTTTTCCAGGACTGCCACATTTTCTGTCTTGCTGAAACATGATGACACTGAAGTCTGAAGACATTTGGCCAAGAGGGGAGTTTCCCACCCCACGGGGAGGTGAAATGAATGATAGACATTTTGTTCTTCTAGTCTCATATTTGTTTCATGTTTCTGTCTCACATTTATCTTCTCTCTAACCCTGTGACATAGGATATGACTCATAGGATGGGGCCACCAATGAACTTCATACATTAGTTAGGACGTCAAACCAGTCATATCCTATGCACACAAGAGATATTTGTATAACTCCAAACTTTCTTAGAAGTTACTATAAACAGCTGCAGAAGCATCAAATCTACTGGAGGTCATGTTAGTGCAACACCAAGAATCTTCCTTCTCATTCTCTGCTTGGTTTGTAATGGAAAGCCAGTGTCCTGAAAGAGCCATGTCTGATCATATGAGAAAGATGGAAGATTTGTGCTATTTACCATTCATAGAAGGACATCTTGTAACTGCTTACCTGTGGCATAGCACAAGGACCACATGAATACAATTCAAATTTGGGTAGTTTCAGCTTCGGCATGCATATTTGGTCTGGATCCACAATGGCTGAGATGCTGGTTTTCCTGCTAGTAAAACAAACCTCAATTATATATAAAAAATATATATATATATATATATATTTATTTATTTATTTATTTATTTATCTATCACATTTATATAGTTCCCCACCTTACATATGACTCTGGGTGGCTTACAATTAAAACAAATATAAAAAGAACAAAAAAGTACAATACAACAATTTAAAAACAAGAAAAAAACAATATAAAACATGTAAAAAACCATAATAAAATGCACAAAACTCACAGCCTATAATCCCATTCATCAAAACAATCAGTATAGCCACTGTACCAGCTCCACAATACTCCCAGGCCTTAAGGCAGACACTCACTCTATCTCTCCATCTCTCTGTCTTTCCCTGTCTCTTTTGTTTGTTTTTGAGCTTCCGTAAACACCTATTTGGCAACTATAAGGAAAATAAAGCTGGATTTAAATGGCTTAATTGATGTGGGCTCTGTTTATATTCTTTGTTCAGTACTACTATTCTTTGTTCAGTACTGAATGAAATTATTTCTTGAATTCTGGAGACCTATTAGCCTTAAGAACATAACATTTGCAAAGCATCTCAAACACTTAAGATAAATATCATCCTCTGACCCTCCTCCCCCAATGCCTGCCACCTCCAAATCCCAGCCAAATCTTCCCAGACTGCAAACTTCTTTTTACAGAAGCTACTTCAGCATTTGTCCTACATTGTTACACACAACCTCATGTCTTCCTCCTCTGTGCACTGGGGGGAGGGTAGAACTTCAATCATTTGGTCAGTTTTTCTAGCCTGAATACAAGAGGTCCCAATATGTAATGTTTTAAACCCAAATGGATCACCAGGTTGGAAAATATCCTTGCCTCAGTACCTATCTTCAAACCTTCATGGGACTGTCTTGAACTTCATATTCTTATTTCTAGTAAGTTCTATTCATTTTTGTCTCTACAGATCCATTCTGTTTCAAACAGATCTCATCACTCCTGCTTAGATATCATTGTATGTCATTTCACATAAACTGCTGAAATGTATTAGAAACTATATCCTCAGAAAAAATCCAAGAGGAAATCCTATGTTAGTAATAGTAGTAGCAGTAGTAGTAGTATTTATTAAATTTATATGCCACCCATCGAAGTGTTTATCATTTAGTTCAGTCACTATGAACCTAATCACAGTCCTTCTAAATCCAGTCTTGTTCTTTCATTCTTTAAGCAGTAAAAAGTTATTCTGCTTTTGTGATTTTAGACAGAGAATTTTCTTTTCCTGTAGTATCTAGGCAAATATGACTTTTGTTTGCCTCTGAGAACCATATCTAACATTCTGAATATTGATGCTAGAACATCAATATTTCTCTGCCTTTGTGGATGGCCACCTATTGGCTTCTCAATTTAGTATGCTGTTGATGCCAGCATCATGATATGTTTTGCTTCAGCTGCTGGGCTCCAGGTTTCTTACAAGATGGAAATAGAGTCCCACCATGGTGCTGAGTAGCTATGGGGTTACCAATCATGATTGTGCCAGACGTTGATCAGTTAGCCTACTGAGAAATGCTGCTGAGCTGCCAAAATAACATGCCATTTAGAAGGTTTGGAAAAAGTAGCATGAATAGATTAGTCACCACAGTGATAAGTTATGGGCTAATGACAAGAAAATATAGCTAGGCTTTCAGCCACATGAAAATACAGTAAATATGAGCAATTTTCATTAAAATAATCTAGCATCCATCTTTAGCAGAACATATACATATACAAATATCATTGCTTCTTTGGTGCTTCTTTTTAAAAAATCTCTATGTTTGTGTTTGTGTGTGGATTTCCCAGAACATCTCATTATCGTATGAAACCTATACCCAAGTCAAATTCTGGGGAAGAAATGGTGGACTGAAGATGGCTCCATGAAAAGCAGAGTCAACAACTGCAGTATGGTGAAGAGCCAGTGAGTAGACCGGGTCTTCGAAAATTCCTCTCTGGAGGAGGAGAGGACTTTAGATCACTTACAAGGGCTCCAGACAGCTACTTCTCATGAGGAGACCACAAGACAGCAGTCTCCAGTGGATTTTGAGCTCTGGGAGACAAAGGAATAGCCATCTTGCTCAAACTGCGGTCGGTGCCTTTGAAAGGAACAAAGTTTGCATATTTCCTTTTCTAATTACTTTCAGAAATTGTTTGTTAACTGCTTTTCAGCTATTAGGTACTTTTGGATCAACATGTTTTACAGTACCAGGTGAGTTTCCTTCAATTCTTAGCAAAAGAAGTTTCAACTATAAGTTTAAGAACTTTTTTTTTTTTTGGTATGAACAGCAAAAGGGTGATTAAAACTTTAATTTTAGAAAGTTACAAATGAACTAAGGGTCCAGATAAAATCAAAATAAGATTTTGGAATTAATTATAAAGAATCCTTCCCAAGGGAAAATACTTTTGTTCTGAATTTAAAAAAAAGAAAGAAAAATAAGCTAAGACTTTAAAAATTGAACACTAGAGGGAACTACAAGGAACTAAAGATTATAATTAAAGGAGAAGAACACTCAAACTCTACTTACAATTACAGAATGAAGCAAAATATTTTAACATTGGACTTACTAAATGATATTTTTGAACAATGGACCCAGAAGTTCATTTTAAGAGTGTCTTTAATAGATACAGTACATAGACTGTGTTTAAAAGATGTTAAGGAAGAGGAACACGTTTTACCTCACAAGATCAAGACTGATTTGAAAATGGATTCAAGAATGACAGGCTACAAGAATTACAAGGAAAAAGATGTTACACTGGACATTAAAAACAAAAAACAAAAACTGGCTGATGTCTTAATAATTAAAAGCTATATACACATAAGCCAAGAAAGTGACCTAGATAACTTTCTTTTATTGGATTTACAAAAGAGGTTTGTTAAAGTTTTGAAGAATTTTGTGAGAAGGGACAAAAATATAAAATAAAATAAAATAAGTCAAGTTCTAGGACATTATTTGAAGGAACTAAGAATCAAAATTGTTAGAAGTAAAAGGAAGGAATATAAAGGTGGTTTATTTAATCAAGATTAAAATAGATGTATTATCTCTGGTAAACCTTAATGGACTTTTGCTGACATCAGGACTGAAATGTTGAGGCTTTATGGATTTGTTTGGGATGGGATATGTGAAGAAGAAAATATTTGTTATATTTTAAGAGATGATAATGTCACTAAAATTATTTATACTTGTGATGAAGGGGGAAGTCACTTCTTTATATTTTTTTTCTTTTTCTTTACCATATTCTTATTTTCTTTCTTTCTTTCTTTCTTTCTTTCTTTCTTTCTTTCTTTCTTTCTTTCTTTCTTTCTTTCTTTCTTATTTCTATTTCTATTTCTTCTATTTCTTCTTTCTTTTCTGCACCTTTTTTCTTTTTCTTTTTTCTTTTTTTTAGTTTGTATTAGTTTTTACTGTTGTAATTGTAATCTTTAACAAAATTACTACTAAAAAAAGAAAGAAACCTACACACAAATCAGAAAGCCACAGTACAGACAGAACATGGCAAAAAAGACTGGCTCCAAGTTGGCAAAGGAGTGAAATAAGGCTGTATATTCTCCCCTTTTATATTTAACCTATATGCTAACTATATATTGAGGGAAGCTAGGTTGGAAGAAGATGGGTGTGGTTTAAAAAGTGGAGGAAGAAACATCAGTTACCTGTGTTATGCTAATTACACTACTCTGATAACTGAAAATGCAAAGGATCTGCAAGCCTCTACTAATGAAAGTCAAGGAGCAGAGTGGAAAATGTGACTAAGAAAGATGACCGAGCTAATGACAGCAAGTACAACAACCACCTATAGAAGTGATAAAGAAGATACTGAAATGGTGAATAATGTCTGCTTTTCAGGATCAACTAGCAGCAGTAAAAGTTCAGCAGTCAAGAAATATGCGACAGACTAACTCTTGGCAGAGTAGAAATGCTGACCTTCAAAAAAGATGTTTGGATATCAGGGTGTGTCTAAACCTACAAAGATCAGAATCATGCAGATAATGGTTTTCCCTGTGATACTTTAAGGAAGTGAGCATTGGACTTTGTAGAAGCAGGACAGAAAGAGTATTGACTCTTTTGAAGTTTGGTGTTGGAGAAGAGTCCTGAGAATAACATGAACAACAACAACAACAACAACAAGAAGCAGCAAACAACAAACAAATGGATCATATAAGAAATCAACCCATGAATCTTTTCCATCACCATGGTAACAGTGAGCAGTCACTAAATGAGGCAGTCCCTAAACAAGGACTACCTATAAAAGCAGGTAAGAAAAACATGCATCCAGAACATGTTGGATAATTTTCCAAGGCTCATCAGAGCAACTAATAGGTAACCATTCCTGTTTACCTGTGGGGACTAATCATACTGCTAAAAGAGAGCTAACTTTTCAGGGGATTACAAGTGACGATAAAACTGATAGGAGATGAAGGAGCTAATGGCATGAACAGCATTTTTAATCAATCCTTCCCATCATCAGTAGCAGGAAAAGAAGGATCATGGAAATAAAAAAACAAACTTGTTAACTTAAACAAATTCAGATCTTCAGGGCCAAATTAATTTATCTCCCAGGGTATAGGAGACAGCATGGGTTTGCTAAGAGCCATCTGATGTCAGACTAACAGACCTCTTTTGTGACAAACTATGATTAGTTTGATATGCCAAAATAATGTATCTTGATCTCAGGAAAACATTTGACAAGGTCTCTTATCAAGGAAGATAAGACAAGAAAGAATAAATGTGTGCTAGTACTATGCGCTGATAGATTTGCAACTGGTTGAACAATCAGAGTGGAGGCTCGCTTATGTGATAGGTTTAAAAATCTTTAAATGGGTAAAACTGAAATTTTTAAAGTATAAAAATTAGCATTTTCATAATTCATGAACAAAATAAAACAACAATTTTAAAAAATGTCATTTACAGACACAGTGAGTTAACAGGAAAAATGGTGATATGGTGAAACTAATATCTCAGTTGAAATTTCTGCAGCAAAGAATATTTCTTGCAGCTAAGATCAAGCATAAATGAATATTGTCCCCCAACTGATGCCAATAAAGTATAGGTTAAGAACCTGTTTACTACTGGCAACTGAAAATGAAGAGATATTATAACTGACTGCATCAGAAGTAGATTTACCAATTGAACTTTCCCTTGATCTTGTTTTAAAGTAACTTTTTGATAAACTATCCTTCACTGATTTTTGGCTGGATTGTAAAAATGAATATTCACATTTTTCTGATAAAGTAATTTTTTTTCAGTGTAAAATGGGTTTCTCATCTTTGGTTTTCCTGAAAATTAAATATAGCTATAAATTTAATGCCAAACCAGATTCAAGGATGACACTGTCTTCTTTTTTTCCTGACATAAAGTTGCTATGTAATGCAAAACATTACCCCACTTACTTAAAAGCTATACATAATAACTGACTTTCAATGCAGAACTTTAAACAGAGTGTGGTTTATATCTATCTATCTATCTATCTATCTATCTATCTATCTATCTATCTATCTATTTATCTGATGATGATGATGATGATGATGATGATGATGATGATGGTTGGTCACATAGTCAGCCAGATGTTTAGACTGGATTTGGTATTTTTATCCACCTATCAAGTCCTTCTCAATGACCAAAATTGTCAATGACCTGGGATAGGCAGATGTTGTTTGGTGGTGTTAAAGGTATTATTGCAGGATGTAAGCTGTTCCAAGTAAAACTGCCTTTTGCAAATGACTGATGATGATTTTGTTGTTGTTGTTATTTTAATGCACTTAAAGTATTTGGGGTGCCAAGGATGGTCTCCAACTTTAGGAAGCTCTGGCTCAAAGGATTCCTGCACTGAGCAAGGAATTTGACTGGATGACCCATAAAGTCCTTTCCAACTTCTATTTTATCATGAGTGATAAGAAAAAGGTCACACAGCAGGGCTCATAGCTACTGGAGCTATGGCATGATAATGGGAAGATATTGCCTTTCCCCTTGAAGATAGTATAATCTAATACATCCCACAGTTCGGTAAATAAGATCTATCAAGTCGGCAAAGGTACCTTTCTTCTTGACTGATCCTGCATCGCTATTTAGGATGCTAAGGTAATATCCCTGTGAGTTTCCAGTAGGAGCAATTATGAAGTTGCTAGATGTCCAGGTAGATATCTTTGCCTTGCCATGGCAGCCAATGGTAATCTCTGTTTTGGGGGGAATGGGGAGGAACTGAGGCAAAGTAAGCTGATTGCCTCAGGCAACAGATAGTGAGAAGCAATAGTTGTACCTCCAGCTATTCCTCCTGAGCCCCTGCCTGTTCTCTATTGGGGAAGAGGAGTGACTATACCACACACCTTATCCTAGACATCCTAAACTCTTGGGCAGTCTTTACTGCAGGAAAGACATATCATGTCACTAGCATTGAAGAAAGATTCGTATGCCATTTGAGTTGGATTTTTCTACATCAAAAAATAAGGGGAGAATTACCTTCTTGCTTACCATTCAGAGAATAAGATGTCTTGGGCCAGTCTTGATTCTACATTCAGAATGTTAGAAATCAGTCATCACTGGTATTCCCACTTAAAGAGAAGCAAGGTTGAGACAGACCTCTACTTGTGCTCAAAGAAAGTCACTATCTACAGTCTCCCCCACTGTTAGCACCTTCCAAGTACTGTATGTTGGATTACAATTCTCAACCAGAGAATCAGTGGTCATACTGGCAGTGGATTCTGAGGGTTCCTGTCTAAAATATCTCCAAATTGCCAGATTCAGAATAATGGAGGGAGATAATGCAGTGGGAATGACCAATTTCCCAGGACCTCAGCGAGCTTTCCAACCAACTGGAAGGCCAGAAATAAATCATCAGAAGGGTGGCACCATCACAGAACTGAATGTTTAAAGAAATTTAAACCATTTAGAGGTATTTCTGGGAGGTTAAAGTTGGGAATGAGAGTGGGAAATCTCTGGGGATCAAAGCATTCCCATTTATTCCCTCCCTCCCTCCCTCCCTCCCTCCCTCCCTCCCTCCCTTCCTTCCTTCCTTCCTTCCTTCCTTCCTTCCTTCCTTCCTTCCTTCCTTCCTTCCTTCCTTCCTTCCTTCCTTCCTTCCTTCCTTTCGCAATGGTACAAAGTCATACAATGTAATCTGAAATAAGAGGCCAAATATTGGTGGTGAAATTTCATTTTGTTAGGGGTGGGTGAAGGGTGTCAGATTTAGCCTAGTACAGCAAGCGCCACAGTTCAGTTTCACCACCGCTAGTCAATTTCACCACCTCAGGCATAGGCGGTCAGGGAAGGGAAACAAGGCAAACCGCAAGCTAATTGCCGGCAGATGGCGGTAATTAACTCATGGCCGAGAGTAAATTGAAACCGGCAACATTGTAGCACAGGCGGCTCCCCAGACGCCCTGGGCAATGCCAACTACAATGCTTCAGGAATACAGCAATCTGGAGGCAATCAGCGACCAGTTGGAACACGACTTAAGAAACCCCATTTCATCTGCATGAGAAGAGCCCCATGAGCACACCGACAACGCAGACAAAAGATAACGATCATGAGGACCATGAAACCTGACTGAATCTGCCATTATGGAGAGGGGAGGGAGATCACGACAAGCAGAGGGGTGACTCGGGACAAGGGCAGGGGTGGAACCCAGGGTTACTACGGGTCGAGGGGGGGGCCCTATAAAACACTAGGAGAAACCGTGCCAAGCCAGTCCTAGCTTTGTCTGTAACCGCTATGCATTATGCCTGAGTAAACTAGCTTTCGTTCAAGTCCGTGTCTCACGAGGGTTATTTCCACTGCCGAATGCAGTGAACCTTACAAAGGGAGTGTATTAGGAGAGGTACCTGAAGCCACTTCCCTTCCAGTTATCTCTGGTTCCCATTTCCACACTCATTTTCTAGAAATATTATGCCACTGAAAGTGAGTCATTTTGCTGCCAAAGTATGGTCATTCGTTGGTGTGGGGAATGGGGGTTTCTCCCATGTCCATCCTGAGGTAAAGTATAGTTGGAGAAATTGATACTTGGTGTTTTTGTTTTGTTTTGTTTGTTTATCTAGATGGATATCCATCAGATTTTGGAACCCAGTAAATTTCTACTATCAAGTTACTTAGAAAGAAATGGCAAACCACTTCTGAAATCTTGCCAAGAAAACTGCAGGGACTCATCCAGGGAGTTGCCAGGAGTCAACACTGCCTCAAAGGCACAAAAAGAAAATAAATAAACACACAAATAAATATAAAATAAATCAATGTTCAGACCAGGAACTACACATTGGCAACAGTTTCAATGGTACATATGTCAGCATACAAAACATTATTTCAAGCCTTCAAAATATATTTGATAAGAAAGAAAAATTAACTAATTCCTTAAATACCTTGCTAATTTTAGAAGTACATATTTATCTAAAGGGGGAGGTGGGTAGCTTGTCATTTTCTAAAGCTTCTTTGGCTTTAGATTCATGGAATCTGGACTGAAAATTCTTTCCTGCATGGCTGTGGACATCTTTGTTCACTTTTAAAATCTTGATTCCTTCCACAAGACAAGGAGTATAAACTGACTTGAAACTCAGAGGATGGATATAGAGATGATCTATTATGCAGGTGCTTGGCTGTGAATGAACAGTTTTACTCATTAACTTGTTCATGCTCAAATAACTTCATTTAATACAATTAGAGCCAAAAGGGTTCTCAAGAGGTCATCTGGCTCAAACCCCAAACTCCCATACTGAGGCACTATTAATTCTAGCTAAACTATCCCTGACAGATGTTTATCTGATCTATTTTTAAATACTTCCAGAGTTGGGGATCCCTGTAGTAATTTATTCCACCAGCAGTCACACTTGAAACTAGAGCTATTCATAACGTGGAGATTTAATCAGTCATTCCAAAACTTAGCATTATTGCATTAAAAAAAAGACCCCAACCATTAAAAAAAAAAATTCAACACAGAATGCAAAGATTTATCTTGTTTTGGTAGCATACCAATCAGCCCCAAATCTTCTGCAATAGTATATCTTTAAAATGCACAAATCCTCATTTGTGGTTTTATGAAAGCTAATTTTGGCAGCTTGTACAGTTAAGTTGATTCAAGGACAATCTTTTACTAAGAGAATTATGTTACAACTCAGGGTGCCATTAATACAGAATGTGCAGGATTTCATGCTGTCGGCCCTATGAGGAAACCAGATGAAGAAATAAATTCCATGGAAGACTAAAGAATATTTTTATTTAGATTGGCTATTGTAACATATTCTTGATTTTCCCTCCTCTTGCTTTTATAACTGTGAAAATTAAGGAGATTTCTGTCTGAGATGTTTGAACACACTTTCAACATGTCCCAGACTTAATCTATGTTTTCTTTCTCATCTCTTTGGTAACAGTTCTCCCTTCTCTCCCTCAAGGCCAATCTCTGTATTTTCTACTGTGGCAAGTATTGTATTCTCTCTTTTCTTTCCCCCTCCTTCCCCCAAATGCCATCAGTATGCAACACACCCAAGGCTATCATTATTTTTGGTGTTGGAAATGGGACAGTCCTTGGATATGCAAACTCCAGAAATACTGGAAAAATGGAAAAAATGGATCTCTTCCCAACTTTTGACTATGATTCAGATCATAAGATGACACCATGTTCCGCTAATTTCAGATAATGATGCATAACCATGGTACGCAACCATAGACATCCACATGGGGGCAAAATGTGTACTGCAACATCATAAAGCAAACTCTACTCCTTGCATATTTATTTGCAACATTGCACTCCATGTAGGAAAGGGAGGGCCTTGTATTGTGACATCATAACACATGTACAATTGTATAATTGTATGAACTGGTCTCTTGGTGGTTGGGAACAGGTGAGTATGCTTACAGTAGGCCTTCTTTGATTGAAAGGGTATAGTCTTATGGCTAGAAACTGCAGACAGGAAAGGTATTCATATCAGAGCATCCTTTGAATGTCTATATGTCCATGGAAAGGGATGTAGAATGGGGAGACTCTGTGAATTTGAAGGCTGTATAATCTCCCTCCAGTAATAATCCCTTTTCCACAGTCCAAATCACTATGATATTTAGGCTGTCTTCCCACTAATAACTGTTTTTTTCCTGCTTTGTCAAGCTGTATCTGGAAGAACTTAATACAAACACAGTGATGTTGAAGTATTCTGAATTTGGGGTAGGATTTGTCAAATATTGAAAATGAGGTATAATTAAATTAAGCAGTGCATGTATGTATACATGTGCATGAGAGAGACAGAGACAGAGATAGAGAAACTCCATCAGATCAAATTTTGGGGAGGTACAGAATGAGGTCCATCTGTTTCTCTTTACTTTCACAGCATACATCTGTTCTATCAATGTCTTCCTGCCTAGCCTACATTGATAACAAGAGTATTTCTACTCCCCCCTCCTCCTTCTCCTGCCTTTTACTGGTAAGCACATGCCAACTGTATCCCTTATTAGTGTTCCTTCAACATTGGACTGGATATCTGACCAGCTGCATCCAATTTGTTCTTAAGCTTTTCATGACATTCATATTTTATGGGCAGTGCTCTTTATCTTAGTTCCTGAAAATAATGCTATTGCTTCTGAAGCTGAGGAGAGGATAGTATTAGGCTTCTTCTCAGTAACTATAAGATCTTCAATCCATCTCCAGGGCAGAAAACCTTTCCTCTTTGCAGATCACTGTTGCTAGCGATGACTGAACTAACATTACCGTCACTTCCTACTTTTACTTTCTGACCTTCCCAAATGAAATGGATTCTTTTTGCCAAACTGCTGATGAAGAGATGTATGATGGGACCATGGTGCCATAGTCCTCTCTGGCAAAACAATGGATGCTGATGCCATCTTATCCAGAGATAAAAACTCTCTCATTTTTCAGGCTGGCTTTCTTTGGGAGGGGAGCGGTTTAATTTCCAGGTGGCTTTAGGTTATGAGTGGTGCCAAGAACCATAGGTCCTAGAAAGCCAATGAAGCTATGCTGAGATATTCCACACAAAGTAACAGCAACACAGGATGGAGTAAATGAACAAGCTAGACTACTCACTCAATAAATCATTATTAAAGCAAGGAGCAGAATGCATTACAATTTGAGATTTTACTTCTCTCCATTAAAGCATTGGGAATGAAGAACCTTGTGTGAACTTGCATTCAACCCCTTTCCATCATGATATTTTGATGAAAACACATAGTAGCTTGGTGGTTTTGCAGGCACATCAGCTACCTTCCTGCAGCCCAGTGAAATGCCAAATTACTCACAAGGCTTTCTGAAGGTCCTCATTTGAACTGGTCACTTTTTTCCCACCTTGGAGCCACCAGATCAGTCCCAAATGGACTGATTTTGCTCAGGAGTTGGAATTCTGTCATACATTTCTCATCACTAATTAATCCTATCCCAGCATTCTTTTGAACAACGAGTTTGATTCAGTTTTCTTTAAAGCAACTGGTGTTTTTGCTACTGAATTTATAAAAAAGCTTGGGACATTCAAAACCTTTCCTTGTACTCTTAGCCGACAAGCCTCTCACATGCCAGAGGGGTTCTCATCCTAAAAAAAAGAAAAAATGCTGCATGTACGTTCAAAGTTTGTGACATTGAAATGTTCTCTCTTGTCTCATTTAATGGTGCAGGTAGCAAAGACACTTTTTCCTATTAGCTTTGTCTCCGAGCTGTAGTACTTTGTTAAACCTCTCGCTAATTGAGTCCCATTTTATTCAACAATTTTGTTGCTGATTCATTAAAGCTATCACCTGGATTGTCCATCACGTATACCATCTCTCAGTAATTATGCAGCCTCTCCCCTTCATTCTCTGCATGATCTGTAGTTTAAGGTCAAGGGGAAAGTAGTGATTCTTCAGTTTTGATATTATCTCCTTGACATTGATTTATATGAAAAGCTTCAGTCTAAAATTAGACTGTGTCAGGCTGCTGGGGCTGTACAGCAACAGGAAGCTGTGGCATACTACTTGCTGCCGATTTCAGGAGGGGATGAATTACTGATTCATTCTCCTATGTTTGGAGAAGAGTTTAAAATGAATCCTTTCTTATAAATGAATCCTCAAAAATCCAGTGGAATTACTTTTTTCATAATTTAAATCCATAGTAATGCCTAATTATCAAGCCCATGCAAGGTCTCACTCTTGATTGACTTCAGTCAAGACTTTAGTGAAATGCTGCCTTGCTAAGGCTTTGCAAAAGAAAGTGTGCTTCCGGGTGATGCAGCAGTGCCACTGTGCTGCATGGAAGTGGTCACTTTGCTGGCCTTTGATGGTCTTCTGCACATCGGTTTTCAGTGAAGCAAAGTACCTGTCCCAGTACTTCCACTCATGGCATCAAAGCAAATCGCTCTACTTTCTCATGCTGCAATGCCATTTCACTCCAGTGGAATTAAGGTTGTTCCAAAAAGCAAAGTTGATTCAACACAGTCTTAATGATGATTGTTCACAATTTCTTCAACCCTATCTTAAAGTTGATTCTAGACAGATATGAGGTTTGTGGCGTTTACTTTGGTTTATATTAGAAGCTTATATTAGAAGTACGGGGACAGGGGAAAGAGATACAAAGTGATAGCACAGTGAGATAGAAGAAAATACCTATAGCTCATCATCTGTAGCCAGTTATATGACTATAGCCATAACCTCATATAGTATTTGGTCTCATAGAGACCATATGTGATTTACCAAATAAATCCAAGTCCAATAGTTTAAACCATAAATAGAGAAATAGGGTTAGGAAAAATAGCTTGTCAGAGGGAAGACTTGACCCTTAACCTTATATGTTTCTCCAGGCAGAAGGATATAGGAAACAGAAGACAATGGCAAAGTGAAAACAGGTTGTCAGCAACAGAAGAAAAGGGAAGGAGTGTGGGGAACAGACTATCTCTGTGGAACACATGGATCAGCCTGGTGGGCAGAATTTGGTCAACGGCTAGAAGTTCCTCATCATCCCTGGCCTAACTCATTGGGAAAATAAGATTTTTGTCATTATTGTTGTGCTGATAGTAACCTGAAATACATCCTCATCAAAGCCTATTGGTAAGTATCTGTCATCTGGTCCCAATGAAGCAGTGCTGCTTCAACAAAGACGTCCGGTGACAATGTAAAGAAATAAATGCTTGGAAAGGTGGGGTGATGATCAAGATGATACATCCAATTAGCACATTTTATTCCTTTAGAATGTTATTTCTGCCACATATAGCTATTCAAAAATTTGGAAGAAGGGTATGCATGTACAATTATAGGTGAAATGAAGGACGTTATCTTTTCAGAGTTCTTGATTATGCAGAGTTTTGTTTATGTGTACTAGTCTGAATTCAGATATTTTAAAGAAGGTACAAAGAGAGCAGAAATCCATTGAATTGCATATCACTTCTTAATGTTGTCAAAAGGCTCACAGTTTTGATAAGAAATAGTCCTATTACCTATGAAAGTCTTTATTTGAATCAAAATGTTTGATCTAATATTTTTCCTTCTGTTTATCTCTTTTAAAGCATTCTTCTCTTCTTCCTCCTCTTCCTCTTCCTTCATGTATTTGTACACCTTACCAGTAATCAGTTTCTTAATTGGTTTTGGTGTATTTTTACTAGTTGCAACTTTTTTTTTCTTCGCTGCTTCTATAGGCACATAATAAAACTATGACAGATTATTCTGCGTTCAATAATTGTTGACATTTATATTCCTTTCAGCACAATACTCCCAATTTTCTTTTACAATGTCATTTTTAGGTTATATCGGACTAAAGATTGCATTTTTAAAAGTAATTTATATACCTCAACAGAGTGAAATTGAACAAATTAGTTGAATTTGTCATACTGATTTTTAGTATGTTTAATGTAATATGAAATGTTATAAGAATAATTATAGTTAAATGATGAGTGACACAGATTTTCTTGCCATCAAGAAAATGATGTCAGTGATATTAGTGAAAAGGCATATCAGATTGTATTTTTAACCATGGGAATCTGCTACTCCTCACATAAGCAATGCAATGTATGGACAGGAAGTTGTGGACATTATGCATAGTAATATCTATGAAGCTTCCAGATACCTTCTTAATCCTAGCAGTTACTTTGATTAGGAATAATGGAAAGGCAGACCACTATTACTCCAGAAATTTCTGTGCAGCCCCATTGCATGCCCAGCCTGTCATATTTAAATTAGCAAATATCACACCACCTGTCTGGACATAGAAATATTTCCAACTGTCTTCATGCAAGCATCATAATGTTTGAAGTAGTCCTTTCATCCATGAGTTCTTGGTTAAAGTAGCTTTTTGCTTCCATTGTCAGTTATCCTCAATAATTGCATTTATTGCCAAAATGAGAGTATTAAATGTTTTTTTTTTTTCTTACCAGTGCTCCTTTTCACTAGGATACCAATATTAAATATGATTTTAGGATGCAAACAATATCCGACCTATTCTTTTTATTAACATCAAAGGTCCATACCTGTGACTCCTCTTTTTGACCCATCCATGACCTCATAAGCTTTCACTATGAGTAATTACAAGATATTTTTGGATATAGTTTCAGATTTATAGCTGCTTTCTCCTGCTGTGTTTTATATCTTTGACTCCTGATTTTAACCAACAACTTGCCATAATTATAAAGCAAATTAGCCTTTTAACAGAAACTGGAACCTTGGCATTTTTGTCTTTTTTTTAAATTGTGATTTTTTTTTCACTCCATCCTCTTAATAATCAGATCCTCCCTTTGTGAACAATAGCTGTAATTACTTAATTTTATTATAGTAAAGCCCATATTTAGTTTTCCAGATGATGAAGCATATATAAGTGTATGTAACTATTTTCATTGTCTTCCATTTGGGTACCAAATGGGATTTAAAAATAAATCGATGAGCAAACCTATTTAAGAACCAGTAGAGACTGAAATGATAAAGTGACATAAACTCTCTTGATTCCCCAAATACAGTCACAGCTTGTCAAAGTGACTCATGGCTAGGCTGTATTGTCTCAGATTGGAGGTCTGCAAACAATATCCGACCTATTCTTTTTATTAACATCAAAGGCCCATACCTGTGACTCCTCTTTTTGACCCATCCCAGCCTCTGGACTGAAGTGACTGAAGTTTCCTTGTGCATAGAAAATTGGAGATTACAGAAAATAAAACCATCAGAACAACCGTGGAAGACTGAGAAGTTACATTACAAGCAGTTGTTTCAGGAAGAAAGCTTAGCATATGTACATTCATTTGAATAATTGTTTTAGAAGTATCTATAACTCTGTTTCATCTTCTGTTAAATGCTGTCTAACAGAAGAAGACAAATTCTCATATAGTTTCCATGACCCCTCTCTTTTTAGCATCTCTTTTTGGATTAATTTCCCTGCTTTGACATAATTCTCAAACTCACAGCCCACCAGACATTTTTGCCTAAACCAGAGTTTCTCAGGCAAACCATGATGGACCCAAGTGGACTAAAGTAGCCAAAGCCCTGAGACACCAAATACCTGCCAAATGATTAGCTCTAGCCAAGCTTCAATTCTGAAATGCATTATTTTCTGTTTCCATTCTGAACAGCTAACACATTTGGGGATTTGTTTCATTTGCTTTTGACTTTGTATTTTGAATTGGACTGTTAACCTGTCAAACAACATCAACAACAGAATTTGTGGCATTTTTGGTATTTTTGAAAGAATTTGTTCAAATACTTTTGCTTTGTGTGCTTTTTAATAACAATAAGCACATTATTATGTGTTTCAGTGAAAACCCTGTTATTTGGAAGGGAACATTTTATGTGTAACAACTGAGTTTAATTCACTAAGGCATAATTTTGCACTTTGCTGAAGATTATCTTAGTGGATGTATATTAGGAGGTGCTATCAGGGTTGAACAATGAGCATCTCTGATAGCAAGACATAGAAAATATTTATTGCTAAAACATAAAGATCAGTGTGTAAGGAAGGCAATGTCCAGGTATAACTCAGGTTTCCATAGAGCTTCCCCTTGATTTAAGCAATAATAATAATAATAATAATAATAATAATAATAATAATAAGTATATGCCTCCCAACTCCCAATGACTCTTCATAGAGAATTAGTGTGAAGATACAATTAGGAAGAAACTCATGTATCCTAACCCAAGTATCTTGAAAATGAAGATAAAACAAAAACACATAGACTTTTCTCTCTTAATCTGATTCAAAGCATACTGTATCACAGAGGGAGTGAATTCCATTGAAGCCAAAAAGAGAAAAACAAGAAAAGAGAAAAAATATATATAATCCTGTGGTAGTGCTAAAACTTTCAACTTCTTCCATTACATTGAGAATTCAGAATTCACTCTTATCTTTCCCATACACAAAGAACAAAAGTGGGTGTTTTTTTTTTAAGGATTTGTGCTCAAACTCCCTTAAGACCTTTTCAACTTCACAACCCATATGTCAGAAAACTGTCAGAAGCAGAGATTACTTAGTGGAAATAGATATTTTATTTATTGAGCTTTCTAGAAATGTAGAAAAAGCAATACATTCATCCATTAGCTGCAACAGCACAGAAACCCACCTAAAAGCAAACAATACCATTACAAAACATCAGCCAGACTCAACACCTTGCTTTGAAAATCCTTCCTGGGAAAAGAGATCACCAGTTCTGAAAAGGTGTCCTTTTCCTATAGACTGCTTCAGAGGTATTCTGCACAGTAATGAGAAGAGGAATTCTTTTCTTAAAGCAACTGAGGGCTTTGGGCTTTCTGCGAATCATGGAGACCATCTGATTTATAGTAGAAAACAGACAGCCTCGTGATATAACTTCTCCTCCCCCTCTTCCTCCTCCTCCATGTTAGAATGGGATGTCAGAGGGAAAAATATTCAATATTTTTCCAAACCCATCTTTTGGAAAAGGAAAGAGAGTTAAAGAAAAAACAGCAATCCTAAGGTTGGCATTAACGGTGTAGTTCTCTGTTCAACATTTCAACAGTGCATAGATATGGTGAAAAATAAATCCCCTTGAACTCAGTAATTTCACAACATGGCAAGCAGTGCAGCCTAAGCCTCCTGTTTGTGTAGAAACACCTCATAAATTCAGTCAGAAGGTTTGCTTTGATGTCACTGATAAAGATTAAACAAAAATGTTTAAAATGTGATTTGTATGTGTGTATATGGGGGAGGGGGGGAGGGCTAAAAGTGCAAAAGAAAGTGGCTCCATTTGCATTTGTCACCAAATCAGGATTTGTTTTTATCATGGTCTCCTGATAGCCAGGAATAATGATGACTAAAAAAAATTGAAATCACTTGGTCAGCCAATACCTGTTTTGTTTTCCTAGTTTCTTCCACCAATACAGGATACAACTATAACAGTCCTGCTTAAACTAACAACAATCATTTATTTCAAATTATAGTTTGCTGGAAAACAAAACAATAACCAACAGTTTTATTCCTGGGTATGGATTTAAGCATATTAATCCAAGGCTGTGCAACTTTACGATAGGCCAGGCTTTGCACAGATTTGCCCAGCCACGTGCCATCTAGAAGTCACACTTTTTGCACCTTGTGCTAAGACAGAAGTGTGCCAATGGTCAAACTTTATCACCAAAAACAGTTTGTGAACACTGCTGTCTTGGATTAGTTGTGTGCCATTATTTACTTAGTGTGCTTATTCTTGCAAATAAATGATTATTTATTATTATTTATTTTAATTGTGCATGCTGCCCAGAGTCACATGTGTGAGATGGGCAGCTAAACAAATTTAGTGAATAAATAAATAAAATGCAATTTGTCTACTGCCTCAGGGAAAACAGACTGTAGGAGGTGTATAAATGATAAATATTAAAACAAATAATAAACATAACAAGCAGAATGATACAAAAATCAGCCAAGTACCAGAGCTAACAGTCCTACATTAATTGATCAACAAAGGGTTTCTGGAACAACCAAACTTTTACAAACTTCTGGCCATGCAACTGGGATCCATCCTCATGTTGGGGAGCAAACTATTCTGAGGACTGTTGTGTCCCTCCCCCCACTCCCCATAGGTCATGATCGAAAGGGACCTTTAATAGGCATCCATTATCTGAATATCAAAAGCTAGCTCCTATTAATGTCACAGATATTTCAACCAGGACCTTTTGGTTATTTTCAGCAGCTTCAAGGCTTCTGCTGATTTTTTTAAAAAATGAAACAATACCAAAAGCAACCCTTTTGGCCACATCAGCTAATCGCTTCAAACATTTCTTAGATGTTTGTCAACCTGGCTTCAGCTTCAGCAGCGGCCATTATGTGGGCCCTGCTGATAAGCTTGTTCAATGTTTATTCCATTGATCATGGCTTAAGTCATTTTTTTTAGAATTTGCTTATGTTTCATAACATCTCTTTCAAGTCAAGCTTAGTATGTGGTGACTTCATGTACACATCTACATAGTTTTCTTGGCAACAATATAGAAGATGTTTGTGATTATTTTTTTGAACTTCTCAATCTAGCCTACAGTCTTGGGATTCCTTGCTCATCCCCCAATCCAAGTATTAACCAGGCTTGAACCTAAGCTCAGGAAAAGACCGCCACACACTGTCCTCTGCTGAGACCTGTATATCTTACCTCTCTGACAATGTTCAGTGGCAATATGACACTGAAACTTTCTGTCAATATGAGTAACAATTATCAAGCTATATAACAATTGAAATCTGCAGCTCTCTTCCATCATGTTTACAATTAACCAAATAACATCTTAATTTGTGGTTTTGAACATGCTATGATTTTTGCATTTCCTCCCAAAAGACAACGTTAATGCATATTTAACTACTTATGTATGCAGAAATGTCAAAGGAAGTACAGAAAAAAAAAAATCCTATAGTACATTATGGAGGGTTGGTGTTTTTTTCATGGTTGTCAGATAGCCAAAAAAGGCAAGCTATAGGAAATATATTCCTGTTGTTTCTAATTTACTGAAGGCAGTTGGGGAAGCACTGAGGACTGATGCCAAAATCGTCACGCAAAGGCCACCATTACATACTTAAGCCCAATGTCTGGTGCAAACATGGGTGATATAGGTCCATAGATCATGGAACCTAGGATTGCTGTGCTGATTGTTTTTAAGGTTTATCTACTGTTGGTTTTATTTGTTTTGTTACCTTGCATTGTTGAATAGCATTAATAAATATTTATAATAAATATTTATTCATACATTTTTTAAAATGAAGACTATTTATAAATGATCAATACATAAGCATTCTCTGGGTAAGGGGGAAAAAAAACACCTGGAAAGTCTTCACCAGTTAGTGTGGACAGTCCTGAGCTTGATGGACCAATGGCTTGACTTTGAATGAGGCAGAGTTCCTGGGATACTGAGTGCTTATCAAAAGCAGTTAACATGAAACAAATGATTTCTGCCATGCCTTACTGACTCAGTTGTACATTGCTCAGTTAACAGCTTGAATAATCATTGCTTTTACACAGTTCAGCCACAAATCTACAGAATTAAATGCCTTTGAGTCTGTTGAACTCAAATTCAATGGGCTTAAGTAAATTTAATTCTTTCTTAGGAAGTAGGCTCTTTAGACTTCTTTTGGATCTAAATAAAATGAGACCGCCCCCCCCCCCCCCCACACACACACACTTAGTATTTGTTTGGAGTATTTAGAAAATTCCATTTCCTAGAGCTCACAAGTTCTGGACCTGCTGTCAGGGTGGCCTCAAGAACCAGTTGCCTGAGAATGAAGGTGCATTACACATTGATGTCAATAGGAAGGTAATAAAATAAACCAAAAGAAAGGGGGATGAATTTGTGCTAAAGAGGCCTGAGTGGGAGGGAAGAGAAGATTGAGAATAAAATAACAGTTCAAGGTAAAATAAAACAAGAATTGACAACATGTTGATGAAGATTCTCAGTCATCCAGGTAGAATTATCTGAAGGTTGAGTCATGGCAACTGGACTTCTTTTCTTTTGGTTTGATACATTTCATTGCTTGTCGAAGCAGCTTCTTCAGTCTAGAAAGTTGGTTAAGGGGACCCCATAAATGTTTTCTAAGGTGGCTGTGTTTCTCACTGACATGATGGACTCATTGAAGGGACAATAGGAGATGTGATTAGTAGAGTCTTTGAGATGTGGATGTCTTACTCCTAATCCCTCACTCATCCCTAAGTGGGTCATTAAGTGTTGCCTCCCTGGCTAACTTGCGAAGTGGTCTTAATCTTCCTGGGGACTGATGAAAGAGCAGCATGAAAAATGGGAGACAAGTTGTGTCTGAGGCCTCCACCTCTATTGAGGGAAGGATTTTCCACTTTGGCATAAATGGATTCCTTCACTCCTCTCTCAAACCACCTATCTTCTCTGTCCAAAATGTGAACATTATTGTCCTCAAATGAGTGTCCTTTTTCCTTTAGATGAAGGTAAACTGCTGATTCTGGTCCTGTGTTGTTGCTCCTCCTATGCTGCGCCATCCTCTTGTGTAAAGGCTGTTTGGTTTCTCCAGTGTAGAGCTCTGAACACTCCTCAGTGCACTGGATTGCATATAATACATTGCTCTTCTTATTTTTTGGTGTTTGATCTTTAGGGTGTACAAGCCTCTGTCTCAGTGCGTTAGTGGGTTTGAAAAACACAGGTATGTGGTGTTTTCCAAATATCCATTTTATCTTCTCTGACACACCAGCCATGTAAGGAATGACAAGATTCTTCCATTGACTTTGGGTCTCAGCTCTGCCTGCCCTTTTTTTTGTTGAATCTAGAAGTAGATTTATTAAAGGCCCAATTTGGATACCCACAGGCCTTAAGAGCTGCCCTCAGGTGTCTGTTTTCTTTCTTTTTGGCATCTATGGAGGTGGGGATGGTTTCTGACCTGTGGTGTAATGTCCTGAAGACTCCTAGTTTGTGCTGCAGTGGATGGTGGGAGTCAAACTGCAGGTATTGGTCTGTGTGTGTGGGTATCCTGTAAATCCCTATTTCTAGCTGGCCACATGTCCCAGTTAGAACATCACAATCTAGAAATGTCAGCTTGTTGTCCTTGGTGTCTTCCCTGGTGAACTTGATGTTTGAGTCTATGGTGTTTCTAGACTGAAGAAGCTGCTTGGGCAAGCAGTGAAATGTATCAGACCAAATAAAAAGAAGTCCAGTTGTCATGACTCAACCTCCAGATAAGAAATGACAACCTGTGGCCCTCCCGAGTATTTTGAATGAAAACTCCCAGCAGCACTTAACATCAGCCCTGCTGGCTGGAGCCAGCAGGAATTGTAACTCAGCAACATCTTGAGGCCATAGGTTTTCCACCCCTGAACCATAATGGTTGCTTTATATTTGAAGTGAGAATTTAGATCCAGTGAACTTCATATTTGGGGTTTCCAAAATATACATTTTGGGTGAAGTTCCTAATCATAAAATGGTGTAGGCTAAAGTGCAATCCAGTCCATTCCCTGATGAGCATTTACTGCATAGCCACTGAGCAGAGAAAATCACTTTCTCCTGTGTGAATAGTTCATAACCTCTGTGTTCAAAATGGCATTACTTATTTCCCCATCTTTACAAATGGCCTTCTTCATGCTGGAGAAAAAAATAGCACTTGAAAGTAAACTTTCTCTCTGCAATTGTACCAAAAGTAATACATGACCACTTTTAGCAATATTCGGACAGCAAGAAGAAATTGATATTTCTGAACTAGAAAAAAATGTTGGCATAATGAACTAAAATCCATTGGCACTGACCAAATAGAAATGGGCGAAAAAAGAATCTTAAACAATTCATATCTGGGTCTTTCAATTTTAAGTAATTGGTTAAAACAAAAGGGTTAAAGTGCAGTTGATGTCAATACTATTTCATCCATTGACTTTAAAATGATTTTTGAGAGCACAGTATGATCACTTCAGGTCACACACATGACATTCACAGAAAGACACAGACAAATGTACTGAATATTAGAGTAGAAATAAAATACTTGTAGGTTTTCAGTAGGGGGCTCAACTGTAATAGGTATTGCTCACCATTTACTGAAGTATAATTTACACTGCATTAAGTGGAATCAAATCAAGGATCAATTTGCTAATATTAATCTTCAGATCTCTATTTGGGATTACACACATTTGAATTCAAGGGAACATTTCTGGACGGATGTGTTGCCATGCACAGTTAAATATCTTCTTTAGTCATAACAAGCATTTGCTCTTCCATTACCATTAATTTCCCCTCCCTTCCATCTCTGTTTTCTACCTTGCATATCCCCTTTTTTAAAAAAAAGAAAAAAAAAGAAAAAAAATCTCTACAAAGTGGGAGAGGCTGCTGTGAAGTCCTTGGGGTTCTCTGAGTTTGGTTCTTTTCTTGCAAATGTTTCATTACCCATCATAACATCCCTGACTGGTAAAAGTCACTTGGATGTTTATACAAACATTACAATGGGGTATTATGGAGAATTCTGGGGTGGGGGGTGGGGTGGGGTCTCTATTTATAGCCAATATCTTCATTCAGGCCTCTGCTTGGTTAAATTATTCCAGCCCAGGAAGTTAACCATTGAGATCAAAGGCTGCTAGATGGGAATATGGAAGATATGCTCAGAATTCATTCCCACAAAATCACTACATTTAAAAACAAACAGAAACTATTATATTTCACTTAGGCAGAGATTATATGGTTGACTAAAATTAGTCAATCATTCAATCACAATCAATTAGTTAATCAGTGGCTATATGCTAATCAGCTTATGAGTGCAGGAAGATCCATGTCATACCCCTCAATTGTTTCATGAATGATTCCTATGAATGTTACCAGATTCTGAACAGCAGCATTTAATATGCATTGGATGATTAATTGTGCCTGGAGCTTGTCTTTATAAACTAGATTTAAAGAAAACCTAGTTTGCCAGTAGGGTGCTTTGTACATAGTCTTCCACATACTAATATTGTTATGCTCCTCTACACCCATCTAATACTCCTATTCCTTCCGATAGATAGATAGATAGATAGATAGATAGATAGATAGATAGATAGATAGATAGATAGATAGAAAGATAGATAGATAGATAGATAGATAGATAGATAGATAGAAAGATAGATAGATAGATAGATAGATAGATAGATAGATAGATAGATAGATAGATAGATAGATAGATAGATACAAGCATACATACATACATACACACACACTTATATATATTCTAGCTCTTTTTAATTATTTTTATATTTTCATTTTCATTCTCTATCTATATATCTGGAGATCTGGCTTCCTCTTTGGATACCAAGATAGGGGAGACCCAATTTCCCAACCCCACTAAGTCCAATTTCCCATCCTCTCTTGCTGATCTAGGGTCAGTTACTACTTTTCAACCTAATTTCCTTCACAGGACTGGTATAAGGATAACAATGAGGAAGAATAACCCTACACTTGCTGCTTGGGTTCATTAATGTAAAGGCCTGGCATAAATGTCCTAAAAAATAAAACATGTAGGAAATAATTTAAGCAGCTTTTTTCTACTGACAGCCTATCTGTTGTGGTCTTGCCCCAAATCCCAGGATAGGAAATAGATGCAGATTCTATATACATTTGCTAAATGTTGATTTACTTCAAAACACACATAGAAATGCACATAAACAATATAGGCTACTATATTAAAATCAATAAATTAATATAGAAAAGGTTATGCTAAGAACTTATACTCCATGCAAGAGTACTCCTTGTTACAAATAGTTATAGACAAAAGACATTGAAACAGCTTTTCCAATCAGGACCAGGGAAGAGGAACCCCAACTGAGTGGTGCTGACAGTATATACCAAATAATAATGTATCCAAAACACAGTGCTCCAACAGTGTACAACACAACAACAGCACAACAAGTATTAAAAAGGGCAAACCTGAGTTATAGCCACTCATCGTTCGGTTACACATGATCATGATGTAGCAATGTTTGTGATCAATTTTAAAATATTAATGGATATGATTAACTTTGAACATGCACAGTTAAAAAGTGATTCCTCTTTCTGATGCAAAATTCATTGACCCAGAGAAGATCCTGGAAGTTTCACTTTCCACCTAGATAACTGCCATATTTTCTTCTATATTAAAAGAAAAAGGAAACAAGGAAACACAGGTCTGGCATATACTATGGAAATGAACCTTTAACTGCATAAAATATAGCCTAGAGTGCACAACTGATACCATCCAAAAAGAAGCCCAAGCATAACATTCACACATAACCTGGAAAGAGACTGGAAATTAAAACATGGCTCTGAAACATGAACACAATACGCTCAGGATAGGAGCTTTCCCTGCAAGAAGTGGTCAACAAACCATCTATGGAGAATATGTTACATATATAATAAACAGCACCTATTGTCAACCTTATATTGCATGTTCTTTCTTGTCAGAGATAACTTGGCCACTTATGCATGTATTGGGTTGTTGTTGTTGTTGTTGTTTATACCATATATTTTATTTCAGCAAACTAAGAGAGAAAAAACTCAGTTGCTCTGTGAAGAAGCTTCAGGAGAGTGTTCAAGAGACCCCTTTGCTTCATTAAGCAATATCTAGAAGAAGACATTTGCTTTAATCCTATTCCAACCAAAGCATCCCTTCAGAGCTGCTTCATGAAGGAACCTAGAACTCTGTTTCTAAAGACATCTGAAATGTTCAGATGACCTTTTCCAGCACATCTAATAGGTGGAAGAATCTTCTTACTGTTTCCTATGGATGCACAGAAGCCTTCTCCAGCTGCTATAGAGCAGACACAGGAATACAGAGCCTTTGACAAGATGAATATGCCGCGGTGAAGTGAATGGCAGCCTCCTGGCATAGCCTTTATATTTCCTATATGGAGGTTTGAAATGGTTTTATTAAAATGGCTCTGTCATCCCTTGAAAATATATTGCCTAGGGATTTTTTTCCAGTGGCTTTGAAATGTAGGAAAACAAGTGAGATACTGTAACCAGCAAATGCAAGCATAGCTGCTTTGCCAACAGAACCTGTTGGATCCACAGAGTTGCCTGAGTTCATGGGTCGAATGATAGAATGATCAGAGAAGGCCAAGCAAAGGGGGTCCACTTGCTGTCATCTCCTCACGCTTTTGATACTAGGTTGGCAACTGAGGTCCCAAGTAGACTTCATGCGGTAAGCAAGTCACACCCAGTGTGCCCACATTTAACATGAGAAGTTTCAGGCTTAGCTAATTCATGTCAAAGTCCATCAAACCCACATATCTTACCAACCGCTTTGTGTGCATCAGCTATGAACTTTAGAAAGCAAACTGTTTTTTTTTTTTTTTTTAATTATTCAACAGCTTGAAAGGCTTTGCTCTCAATGCCACAGAATATGACTCAGAGGAACATTAACAGCTTTCTCACAAAATAATTGCTGATGAGTTAACTACAAGCTTGAGAAATGTCACTGAAAGGGTAATTTTCAAGAAAGTTGGAAGTGCTGAGGAAAACAGGGGAGCAGCATGAAAATGTTTCCTCAGTCACAGTTACTCCAGTCACCATAGCAATGTTATAATTATTATTTGATTAAATCTGAAATTACAATGAATTGGGACTTTTTTCTACTCCCACATGAACATCATGGGTATCTGTTAGTACATATACTAATCCCATTGTATACTTGTCACACTGGCACAAATTTTTGAAATATGCTACTTCACTCTTGACAGAAAACAGATTTGACAAGTGGCAAGATCCTGTACTGTTAAATAAGTAAATGGATTGTAGCTGATGTTATTTAATGTAAAGGTTCATTATTAACTTTCCACAGTGAAGTAACACCTGTTGGAAATAAAGTAATTTTCTCCTCACAAGTGGTACTTGCATAAAGGGCATCTATTATCAATTATGCATTTTCAATATGAGAATAAAATAATGTTACTCATTGCTGTAATAACTACTGAGATTAGAACTGCAAGCCTATTTACAAAGTGCCCTTGAAGACCACTCAGAAGCTGTAATTAATTCAGACTGCAGCAATGTGAAAACTTCTGGACCTTCTTCAGCGTGCCCGTATGATGCCCCTACTTTGCAAGCTGCACTGGTTGCCAGTTTGCTTCTGGGTGCAATTCAAGGTGCTTGTTATCACCTAAAAAGCCCTATATGACATAGAACCCAGTTATTTGCAGGAATGTCTATCGCCTGTGGTTTCTGTCTGGCCAGTAAGAGCCAACAGAGTGGCCACATTCTGGATCCCCTTGATTAAACAGTCACCTTTTGGGACCCAAGAAGCATGCCTTCTCTGCCACGGCATCTGGCCTCTGGAATAAGGTTCCTCCTGAGATCAGGACAGCTCATACCCTGATGGCATCCCATAAAGTCTAAAGATTTGGCTGTTCTTTCAGACCCTGGGCTAGGGTGCATGGAACGCCCCTTGATAGAGGGGCTATTTGTCATATTCTTATAAGTTGTATATGTTTTGATGTGAGTTGTCTGGATTGTCATTCTGCTGATTCCTGTTTGTTATTTTCCTTATTGTATCATTATTAACTTATTGTATTTTGTTTTCATATTGTGAGCTGCCCAAAGTTGGTTTGGAGTTGAGTGTCACTGAAATTGAAAAATATGATATAATATGATGAATATGATATGATATGATATGATATGATATGATATGATATGATATATGATATGATATACTATGCCTTCATATCTGGGAGCAAGTTCCAGTAAAGTCAGTTGGACTTATTTTAGAGCAGAAATGTATAGGATTGCATTCTAGCATATTATCATTATTTGGATGTATATGTCACCAAGTCTATTCAGATTTAGGATGGCTTACAAACAAAAATAAAGCATCCACAATGTAACATCAGTATAAACAAGATGCCCAGAGTAAGTATAAATATTAAAGCAAAACATCAAAAATTCAATAATAGATTGTAACAAAAATCAACCAACCTAATAACATAATTAGCTAATATCAAAAATTGCAACCATGTCCCCACAGCCACCAAATTGGTTAATTCATCAATTATCTATTTATTGATTTTATTTACAGGACTTATATGGCCACCTATCTCATATGATGACTCTAGGTGGCTCATAACAATCCATAAAAACATGGTGAAAAACAAGAGTACCCTTCCCCACAAGTGCTAGACTGCTAGTGTCCTCGCAGCTCAACCCCCATCCTAGTTCAATGCTTGGGGGAAGAGCCTGGTCTTCACAGCCCTCCAGAAGGCTAAAAGGGTAGGGATCCCTCAGATCTCAGGTAGGAGGCTGTTTCAAAAGGCTGGGGCAGCCACCAAGAAGGTGTGCTTCCAAGGTAATGTTTAAGGGAGGGGACCTGGAGCGTGCCCACCCTATCTAACCTAGTAGGACAGGCAGATACCCTTGGGGAGAGGCAGTCCCATAAGTAACTTGGCCCTGTGCCATGTAGGGCTTTAAAGTTGACAACCAGCACCTTGAATTGCATTCAGAAAGTAACTGGAAGCCAGTGCAGCTCATGCAGCACTGGTGTTACTTGGGTGAACCACGGGCACCCAAAACTGTGCACCACTGCATTCTGGACCAGTTGCAGCTTCTGGATGGTTTCCAAAGGCACATAAAGCACATTGCAGTAATCAAAACAGGAGGTGACTAAGGCATGGGTGAGTATGAGCAAGGCCTCCTGGTCCAGGATTGCGTGCAATTGGTGCACAAGATGGATTTGTGCAAAAGCCCCCCCTGAGCATGGCTGCCACCTGGTCTTCCAGCAGGAGCTGTGAGTCCAAGAGGACCCCAAATTGCACACCAGATCTGTACAGGGAAGTGTTACCCTGTCCAGAGTCAAAGATGTCAACTCTCTTGACCTGAGGGAGGGAGAAAAACCCACAACCACTCTGTCTTGCTAGGATTTAGTCCCAGCTGGTTTCTCCCCATCCAAGCCCTTACAACCTCCAGGCCCTGAGCCAGCACCTGAACAGCATCACTTGCCTGGCATGGGGTAGAGATGTATAATTGGGTATCATCAGCATACTGATGATACTGAACCCTATGCTGGTGGGTAACCTCTCCCAATGGCTTAATATAGATGTTATATAGGAGGGGAGAGAGACCCAAGTCCTGAGATACCCCACATAGTAGGGGCCTAGGGCTGGATCTCTCCTCCCCCACTAGCACTGACTGGCACTAGCCATGGAGAAAGGAGGAGAACCACAGTGCCCCCCCCCCCCCACTCCCATTCCCCAGAGCTGGTCCAACAAGATACCATGGTTGATGGTATCAAAAGCTGCTGAGAGATCCAGAAGAGCCAGAATGGACACACCACCTCTATCCCGAGCCCTCTGAAAGTCATCCACAAATAAGACCAATGCAGTCTTGGTACTATAGCCCAGCCTGAATCCTGACTGAAAAGAGTCCATGTGATTTACTTCATCCAAGGCCCTCTGCAGCTGGGAGTGTACCACCTTTTCAACAACCTTCCCTAAAAAGGGAAGGTTGGAGCCTGGATGGAAGTTATCCAAGACTGTAAGATCCAAGGATGGCCTCTTGAGGAAAGGGCGAACCACCACTTCTTTTAAAGTCAGTGGAACCACTGCCTCCTGCATTTACCACCACTTGGACCAAAACACATGCCACCTCCTGGGAGGCCTTAACCAACCAAGAGGGGCATGGGTCCAGACTACAGGTGGCAGAGCTCACAGCAATAAGGACCCTGTCCACTTCTTCAGGATTGGCCAGCTCAAACTCTTCCCAGATAACCAAGCTAGGACATGCCTCAGTTGCTTCCACTGAATCTGCCCAGCCAGAGTTCAACTCTGAACAAAGTCGAGCAACTTTATCTGGTAGATGCCTAGAATAGTTCTCACAATGACCCTGTAAAGTCTTGCCTGCCCTACCCCTTTACCTTGGAGGGCCCTGGTCATCCAAAACATAATAATCATTGCAAACAACATTTCACTGTCAAAGGTTGAATTCTGAGATAATTTGCTTTTTAGTGCTTTCTGGAAGGCCATCACAGTGGAGGTAAGCCTGAAATTTATGTGGAGACATAATCCAAAAGCGTATTTTCTCTCCCCACCCCCCACCCCCAATCCTGGGAATGCAGAATCTGTGAGAACTTTCCTTGGGATAGTTGCATAGGACAGATTGGTTCTGGTTGGAGAAGTACTCTAGTGCCAAGTCATATAAAACCAGCACTTTGTACTGGTCTTGGAAGTGTATCAGTAACCCATACAGGCCCTTATTAAGAGACAACACTGGAGCTGGCTGAACGTTTTGATGTACAAACAGCTTTGTCTTGCTCAGTGTCAGCCTTGCAAGGTAATCCAGACAAGAAGTACACCCAGAAGTACTAGCTCTAACTTTATTGTTAAAGTCTGAAAATACATCTGTCCCCACTCACCTTTACAGTCCAAGAAACTAGGGAGGGTTCCTTCTGAGACATTTCTCATGCCCCCATTTCTTCTGTGCACTCAGCTGCCACTCGTCTGATGGTTGTCTAATCTGCAGCTCTTCTTCCTGTTTTCCAAGGTCATTCTCATATACTATTATATCTGATTCAAATTCATCCCATCCAGCTCCTAACAGCCTCCAGGACCAGCATTACCACAGCATCACCAGCTCTGTCCAGGGTGGTGATGTACAGCTGAATATGATCAACATATTGAAGATACCACATCCCAAACCGATATATGATATCTTTTAATGTCTTCATGTACATATTAAATAACAGTGAGAGAGAATTAATCCCTTTGGATTCTACATGTAAGTGGCTATAGAGTCAGCCTCTCCTCTTTTATAACCACTGAGTAAAACCACCCACTGAGAAAGGAATTGAACTACTCAAAACAGGGCCTCCAGTCCCTAACCCTCACAGATGGTCAAGAGAGATACCATGATCAGTAGTACTGAATGCTGCTGAGAGGTCCAAAAGCACTAGAAAATGTAGACTTCCACCATTTAGTTCCCAACAAACATCATCTGTTAGCATGACCAATGTGTTTCTGTCCCATGCCCAGGTCTGAATCCTGAGTGAAATGTGTCTAGGTAATTCATATCTTCTAGGATGCTCTCTACAACGCTCTCTACTACTTCCCCCAAATGGATCCAGGGAGGGCCTTTTGAAGATGGGTGCATCACAGCCTCCTTCAAGTCTGCAGTCACCACCCTTCTCTCATTGACAGCTTCCTGCATCCAACCAGTCATGTTCCTACCTGCTTCCTGAAGGAACTAACACTGCAAGACATTGTTCCATTCACCAGTTCTGATCTCATCCATAACAACTGTTGATTAAGGCTTTTTTTTTTTTTTTTTACCTTTATCAATAATGGCACCAGAGTGGGTATTTTTTAGATGTCCTTGATATGATTACTGCATCACTGGGTGTGAAGTAAAAATTGGTAGATTCTTTTTATGATTTAGGTGATGATATGCTAGTAGTAGTAGTAGTAGTAGTAGTAGTAGTAGCGGCAGCAACAGCAGCACCATTAATGATAGATTGGAACCTGGGTTTCCCCAATCTTAGTCCGGCACTTTAAGTATTTTACCACACCAGCTCTTCACAACCACTACACTACAAATGGCTCTCTAGAAAAATGCTTTAATTAAAAAAAAAAAAGAATCTTTAAAAAAACATCCTGGTACTATGCATACAAAAAAGGAATATGTGCTGAAATGTGGATGTTGTCTTCCAAAGGATGCAAAGAATAAGGAAAATTTGTTTCACTATCAAGGGATATTCCAATAGTTAGATTTTGAGTTTGCTCTTTTCTTGATTTATTTTTCTAGCATTAACTAGTCCTGAAGTTATATAACATTCAGCAAAAGAAAAAAAAGTAAGTTTGTTTTCAATCTACCTGATTGAGTCTTTATCTAGATCACTTAGTTATTTCTTCTAATCCAGTGCTCTAATGCTTATGCAAACAAGAAGTGAACCACATTGCAATGGTAGATCATTGGTCAATTGCCAGTAGAAATTATGAGAAATATCTGAAACATCCTACTCTAAGCTGATACAGTAATTTAGCAAACTCTCCAATAATGTCTGTTGATGGATAGTCCAATCACCATAAAATAGAAAGAGCTGAAAGAATATTTATATATCTATTCATTATTAAAATTCGAAATTCAAAGTTAAAATGTGTTCCCAGGATTTGGCCAATGGATCATGTCTGAATTTATCTGCCCTTTCATCCTCCATCCTCTCCTCCCAAACACACACCATACTTCATTACTTCTGCCGTGGGTTTGTTGAAAGCAACTTCTACTTAATTATGGAACATTTATAATCAAACCTCTACTAAAACTGTAGTTGCATTTGAAAAGTAAGCCTTTCATGTATAGCTGTATTATTTACAACTACAACATTATCAAATGCTTCTAGTAATAGTTTCCAGAAGTCTGGAAAAAACAGCAAGATGTCAGCCTAGCTAAATAATGCATAGGAGTACCTTATGATATATGCAATTCACAGACATGAATCATGAAGGTCCAGTCCTCCCACACACGTATTTTGAACAATCTCAGAAGCACAATATCTTCAGCCTATACATTGTAATGTTAAAGGCATGGCCCTATTTACTTGGCAAGCAAACTAAGTATGTATACAATCTGGTGCAAAAAAAAGGGGGGGGGGACTGGGTTAACTTCTTAAAGAATGCCACATTAACCTTGAATGTTTTATGAATCCATCTATGAATGGGCATATAGACCTTATTAAATCTCCCCAGTCATGAGATTAAAATGGGGAAATCCTTCACCTCTGTGGTTTCAAAACAAAAGCATCAGATTAAATCTCTTTGTAAATGATTATCTTCATTTTTTAAAGCTGACAAGGACTATTGCCTAAGATGTGTCTTCATACAAATCTATTCTGTACGTGTGTGTGCTGATGGCAGGAACCCTTCATTTAATCTAAGATCCAGAATTCCTTTTATGATAATTTATGGTGGTAGGATAATCATTAATAAACCCAACATCCTCCCATAATAAATGAAATTTAATAGTTGAACTGAATGGTTTTGCTTATGGTTGAACATACACTTAATCACTGAAATTATGGCATTAATTATAATGAAGTATGACCCACATCAGTTCCCATACGCTATATGTTGGAATATCACAAAGTATTTTTTTAACCTTCTTGGGGATAAAGGAATGAATTTACAGATGAGAGGACTTCACTGTCTTTCTAATAAACTCTTGTAGACCATCTGTCGGAGTTCACTACAGTATGTCTAAGGTTCTTGGAGCATTGTTTCAGGTAGTACATGATTTATAATGTACGCCTACCTATTACTAGGCTGTTTCCAGATCTTGTGAGTTAAAATTGTCTGCAAAGAACAAAAATAATGATGGGTTTAGCAATGCTAAACAAAAGAACATTTGTATCAAAACTGTCAGCTGACCGCAGAAGAAGGATTCAATAGATACATACCAGCCAGTGTAAGAAAAAAAGATAAGCCTCACATTGGGGGCTTAAAAAACACCAGAATTTTTATTAGCATGCATGAGAACATAGCACACAAAAATGGGTGTAATGGGCTTCAGTTTAGCTGACTCCAGGCCTACTGTGGCATTTATAACTACTTCTATATACTCTTGCCGTTTGATCTTGATCTCATTTAGGCCTAGCTTGATAATGCTTCTTGGCAGTTCAAAGATGTATAGCACTTTATGCCTTCTTAACAATGTTTTCTTTCTGAAGTCTGAAAAAAAAAGTCTGGACAGCAGGAGATTTAGCTTCATCCTTAAAAAAGAACATGATGATAATAATACAGGAATAACTTGTCTAACGACTGAGCTGTATGTTGTTTGGTATTTTTTGAACCAAGGGCTTAACTGGATTGAAGCTGATTGCATAATGTTTTTCAGAAAACCCCACATTTCATTGAAAATATTGTTGGTAAAACTTACTTGTAGCATTACACGTACCTAAGAACAATTGTAAATTAATGCCAGTTATGGGTTTTTACTCTGAAACTCTGATAATTCTAACATTAAGAAAATGTAACATCATTCATGCCACAGAAGGAATATATTACAAAATCTGCTTTGTATACATGTTTCTTATGCACAATTCCTTTTGTTCTAATATACTTGGGCATTATCATCCTCAAACATACGTGCAGCATTCTGTTCATGGGTCCTCCATTAATTTCACCTGAGATATCAATTTTATATGTGCAAAGGAATGGATAGATAGAATACCAGAATGGAAAATATCTGGGATGTTCATGCCTTCAGCAAGTTACTGACTGAAGCAATGGGTGCTACCTAAGTGTCAAGAATATGCCCTAGTTTAAATAATTTCCCCTTCTTTAGATTTGCAATGATGAATCTGGATGCATCAACAGATTAGACTTTTTCTTTCAAAACTGTCATAAAGAAAACTACAGTTATCTAACTGCTAAACTGTTCTTTTGTAAAGCTGACACAATATCATTAAATTCTGTAAAAAGAATACTTAACATAGATTAATTAGTAATTGAGTAATTTTTAAACTATAAAAAGCGATATTTAGCAAAGTGAAATGTGCAATTAATGCATAGAAGCCAGATCCTCTTAACAATGGTAAATCTTAATTATCTTGTGGTATGTCATTTATATTCAACTTGTAACAGCCAATCTTGTCTTGCTGTTCAGATATCATGGGTGAATTTGTCACTTGCATTCTTAACGTGTTGTTAACTAAGTCACAGAGGAGGAAATAAAATGTTTTAAAAATTATTCGCAGTAGCTCTGTAGAGTAAGTAAGAATACAAGCTTTCAATTTCTGTGAAAGACTTTAGCTCTATATAATGTCTAAATATTACATTTAACATTTGGGGCAATCCAAGCATATTTAAACACAGTTGAGAGTGGGGTTTTTTTCCCCCTTTTCCCTGTCAAAAACATTATTTAATCTAACTCCTCTCTGATGAACAGCAAATTACTCAAATATTTGAATAGTATTTTGTCTCTTTGTTTTAATGTTTAATAAAATGGGCACTTCTGAAATAAGTAATCCTGCATGACTTGAAAAAAGAAATCTTTCCCATATTTACAGAACATTCTGATTCCTCCATCAGAGCTCTTTGAACAGCCAACAGCAAACCTACATGGCATGCATAACTGAGTATTGGGAGGACAGGGTGCCATAAGAACACTAAAAAGGAATCAGTTGATTCACTCAACTAACCCTAAGGAAATTAGATTTAGCACAAAACAGGTCCAATCATGCAAAGTGGTGGACAAACTTGTCAGCCTGGATATGGGAACATCAAAACTTAGCCAACTGACCCATGTTTGCCTAATCTAATCTAATCTCCGAAATAAAAAGGAGATTGAGGAAAAAAAAAAAAAAACATCTCACTACCAAACCTAGTAGCAAAAATGGTATCTTCCAAATATTCTTTGGAAGAGAATATGGAAGCCAAAACACTTACCTGCTGCTGCCAGCCTGGCCAATAGGGATTAGGGATATCTGATATAATGAAGCTCTACTAGGGCTCTCCAGAGTCTCTCCATCAGCAAGGGTTCATGAGAGTGCGGGTACTTCCTGGAGAAACTGGTTGGGAATTCAGTTCTCAAATGTTGCCTTTTGACCCAGATAGTACAACTATGGGCTGCTAGAACAACCAGTTAGGGAAATTTGACTGGATTTGTGAGTGACTGGATGAAGTGTGTTCTGTGTATGTAGATTGTCTCAAAGCAGGGAGGGTGGGAATTGCTTCTATCATATCTTTCAGCAGAAAATATCAGCTGAAAGTACAAGAGAATTTGAGCTGTCTTGCCAAGTCCGTAGAAACACTGAGTCCGTAGATTCTATAAGCATATAGAATACCACAAAGAAACATTTGTGATGCTTAACCTGAACACTTCAGATTGCATGAACACATTTTCACTTGATTTTAACTTGCATGTAGTACAAAAAAACAAAACCCCTTGTAGAGAATACTGTTCTTCAGGTGTGATATTCAGCAGTCTAAAGCGTCCCAGTTAGTATGTTTGGTCCATCCACTTTTGTTCATCTAGCTCCTTTAAATATATATAAGCACTCTCTCTTTTAATCTAGACCCTCAGGGGATAGGCAAGCATTCCATCCTGTATTCCATATACTTCCAGCATCTGTGTGTGAGCTAATAATATGACAACTTCATACCTTGTTTCAGCAAGTAGGACCCTAAGCAGCACTAAGCAGAGAAGTGAACACAAGGAATAGTTATTTCAAACTCAAATAATATGTGCCATTCTTTCCTCTTTTTTTTTAATGACTCTTATTATTTTAGAGAGATCTATAATGGATTCACTGCAATGGATGATTACTATCCAAGGAGATATGTCCTATCACTTAACCAACACTTGCCTTATTTGTTTATATCTCTATGACTTTGTACGGCTCTTCATTCATGCAACAAGGCAATTCCAGAATCCATCTAGATTCTGAACCTCCCTTTGTGTTGATATTTTCAACAGACTATCCAGTTTATTTCAGAGTCTGACAAAATATTCCAGGGTGGGAGAAAGGGCTTCCAATCATCAGTCTGAAAGGAAGTTTGAGGGAATTACCACCCATATAGCAGCAAATTGTGTGTGATAGCCATGGGGAAAATGCCAGTTTGATTTTCATGTTAATTCCCCCTTTATGATTCTATTAACATGACAAATTGCCATTAGAACCAATTGTTACCTAATTGAGATAATACCCCACATTTATTATTCTCAGTAATCATACTATCTATCCAAAAAAAAAGGGGGGGGGGAGAGGTCACAAGATGAATACTGAAACAATGTTATCTCTTTAAAGTATTTTAAATGCTGATTATCTTAGACTATACCCTGATAAATTCATTAATACAAAATTATGGACAAAGAAAAATCAGCAGAAAAATTATAGGAGGTACAAGACAATTGAGGGATGATTCTTAATTTATTATAGTGTACTGATTAAATATAGAAGGACATCTCATTTTCCAGGGGGGTTATGTACTGCTGTTCTTGCTGATCGTGTAGCCAAGCATCTCCAGGACTACAGCTGCTGTAGCGTATACCAGTTCATTGCTTTGAGTTATGGTGGTAGTAGGGATTGTCCTGAGGGGTCTATTGGTATCTTCTAGCATACTATCTGATGGTACTTCTCCACTGAGCCTTGGCACTCAGTCTTGAGAGTTGACTGTAACTAGTTTATCCATGATCTAATGCCTCCTATCAGCTGCTGTGCTCTATAATGGAGGGGGTGGCAGTGATGTTCCAGCATCAGGTATTGTCTGCACATCCAGTTGTTCTTCCAGGTCCTCTTGTGTCTGGGATGTAATGTGTAGTTGGTCTATCTCAAGCCGTGACAGCAGCTTCCTCTTCATTATATTGAGGCATTGGGTAATTAGCTGCTTCTCAGTTAGTGGATGTAGGTCTTCTGTCCATCCATAGTTCCCTCATACATTGCACATATCCCCTCTGATTAGGTCCACTGTTATAGTAGCATTCCATCAATTCCAGGTTCTCTTCTCTCATCCATGTATGGTTTGTTCCAGTAGCCCACTTATCATCAGATTGCTCTGGTTCCCCAACATCTGGTGCAGATCTTGTTAATCCAGGTGACATCCAAAGCAGCATGACTATCTTAGTTCGTGTCACTCCCATATCCAAGGCAGGCAGGTGAAGGACCCCTACTGCTACCAGCTGTGATTCGAATTCTGGTCTCCCGCATCAAAGGGCAGTGCCCTAACCACTCTGAAATCCAGCTGCTCACATTGTTTGTATGTTTGACATCTGCCTATCCCAGATCTTTGGGAAGGACTCAATAGGTAGATAAAAATTCCAAATGCAGTTGAAACATCTGGCTCACTGTGTGATCAATAATAATATGAAAAGCAATACTTTGGTTTACTGCATAAGACAGGATTATTATTATTGTTGGTCACACAGACTGGATTTGGCATTTTTATCCATCTATCAAGTCCTTCCCAAGGACCTGGGATATACAGATGTTGTTGTTTGATGATTGCCACAGTATGTAAGCTGTTCCAAGTAAAGCTGCCTTTTGCAATTGACTGATGGTGATTTCGTCAATGCCGATGGTCTTCAAGTGGTGCTCGAGATGTTTTGGGATTGCACCCAAAGCACCTATTATTATTGGTACTATCTTCGCTTTCTTTTGGCACAGTCAATCTACTTCTATTTGTAGGTCTTTATATTTTGTGATTTTCTCCAGTTCTTTCTCTTTTATTCTGCTGTCTCCAGGTATTGCAATGTCCACTATCCAGACTTTTTTTGTCTTTCTTACCAACAATTGTTAAATCTGAGGTGTTAAGTGGCAGGTGCTTGTCTGCTTGAATTCTAAAGTCCCAGAACACTTTAGCTTTTTCATTTTCTATTACTTTGTCTGTTTTGTGGTCCCACCAGTTCTTGCTTGCAGGCAAATGGTATTTCTTGCAGATATTCCAATGCACCATTGTTGCTGCTTTGTCATGCCGTTGTTTGTAGTCAGTCTGTATTATCTTGCAGGAGCTAACTAGGTGGTCCACTGTTTCTTCAGCTTCTTTGCAGAGGCAGCATTTGCTGTCTATTGCTGTCTTCTCAATTCTGGTTTTATATCCATTTTTTCATATGGGTTGGTCTTGTGCATCCAGAATCAGCCCCTTTGTCTCTTTCTTCAACTTTCCTGCTCTTAGTCATTGCCAGCTCTTCTTGTTATCTACTTTGCCTGCTAGTGTGTGTGTGTGTGTGTGTGTGTGTGAGTACTGGCCATATAATATTTTGCCTTGCCGTGTCTCTTTTCTATTCTTCATTTGGTTTTCCTTAAAGGCCAGTTTGGTCTCTTCACTATTCAGTAAGCCTTCTTGGTATATTAGTCTCAGTGTTTCTTCCTCACTGTCCTTCAGATATTCTTCTAAAGCTCTTTTTTCTTCTTCAACTGTCTGATATACTTGCAACATTCCACGCTCACCAGTCCTCCTTGGTAAGTAGAGTCTGTCAACGTCACTGCGTGGATGAAGAGCATGATTCATTGTCATTATTTTTATGGTCTTCCTATCCAGGGCTTTTAGTTCAGCTTGAGTCCAGTCCACTATTCCAGCTGACTGGAATTGCCCAGGTGTTAATTGCCTTGATGGTATTTCCTCCACTGAGTTTGGACTTTAAGATCTTCTTCAATCTCATGATGTATTGACTACTAACCTTTTCCTTGACTTGAATGTGCTTGATGCTGTCAGTGTGAAGGATGCCCAGGTATTTGTAGTGCTCTTCTTCATCCAGACCCTTGTTGTTATTTCCATAGGAGATCTTGGTTCCTTCAGTTTTCACTATTTTTCCTCTGTTGATGGTAAGGGTGGAACATTTCTCCAGTCCAAATTCCATTGCAATATCTTGGCTGTATATGATGATGGTGAGGATTGATGATGATGATGATGATGATGATGATGATGATGTTGATGATGATGATGATGATGATGATGGTGGTGTCTGACTCTCAACAACTCTGGGTGGTTCATCTTCTCCTTCTCTTCTATGAGAGTCCAGTACCTCCAATTTCAGCCAGTTCCATCTATACTGGAAGCTTCTTGGCAAGGCAGATTTATTTACATGAAATTATTTGAGTGTCAATGACTCTCACTTGGCTATTTGTATCTCACAAGGCTATAAAACAATTCTTGTACAAAACAGCTTTCTGAAATCCTTTTCTCAGAGGGACCTTCATAGTTTGGCTATTGATTTATACTATGCCTAATAGCACCATGAAAATCTGTTTTATATGTATAATCCTTCCTTAATTATGTCTCCCAGTTGAAATCAGTTTGCAAAGGCTATATCTTAAGAGCCATTGACTGCCCATTGTGAACGGCTGTTTCCTGCGCAGAAGCAAAAGCTGCTGGAGAGACTGTAGGAACTGTATAGTCCCTATTTATTAGCAGACGACCTTCAAGGATTTTTTGCTACAATATGACTTTGGAGTAAACAGAGTTTGTAGAGGAATATAAGGCAGCAAATTTCCAGGAAATGAGCAAGCACAGCATGCATATCAGAAAAATAGCAGACATTTGGCAAGGTAGTTTAAGTTTTCTAACGCATTCTTCTTCTAACCAAGATGTGGAAGTAGCAGATTGAGGCTGAAAAAACTCTGGATGACTTCTAGATGGCACAAAAGGTAACCCTTCTGGATTTCTAGTATATTCAGTTAACTTGAAACCTTACAAAAGTATAAAAAAGAATAAAAGCCTTTCTACTGATAGAAGATGGACAAGAATTTGCAGCATGACCTGCAATGCCTGTGGCATGCGTCTGCACTTGCCAGAAAACAATGTGGCAGATATTTATTGCAAGTACAAGCTTTTGACAGTGCTTGAAGAAAAATGGTGAGGAGTGGAACAGCAACTGCCCACCCAGTAAAGTAGCTTTATGCAGCAGAGTATGCATGCAGTAAGAAATAAAAATTATATAGCAAATCAGAGAAATATTTCTGGAGACCAATGTTTATCTTTAAAAAGGAAGAAAGTGTTAGATAGAAAGCCTAAATATCTAATCTATTTTTAGTAAAGGATGAAAGGCCATGTAGTCTGTTAGACCACATAGCAGCTACTTCATTACCAGTGGGCTGGGGTGGGCTGGGGAGCTGGAGAGAGAGAGAGAGAATGTAGGAACAAGGAGAAAAATATAACTCTCAGTAACTCTGAGAACATCCCTCTAACCAATTATAGGCATTACAGATAGAGTGAAAGAGGGAATGTAAAGAAGTCAGAGAGGAGAGTCCCTGCAGTAACTGACTATATCTGTTGTCCCTAGTGGCTAAACTGTCAAGAAAGGCAATGGATACAGAAGAGGATTTTCCGACATACATTTCAGCTAATAAGAGAAAATAAAGATTTTTCAAATCAAAGAAAGGGACCATGACAACAAGATGCCACCGAGGAAGTGCCTCTCTATAAACAAGAGGACCTAACAAAGGAGGAAGCCCAGTGGACAGAACTGCTAACCTGAATCAAGACACATGGAAGATATTCTGCACTGCTGGAACACAGAATCTGCTTTCAAGCTTGCATGAAAGAAACAGCTCTGAGCCTTTAGGGAAATCAGAAAGATACTTCAGAAGAATGGCTTCCTGAAGGACTTTAAAATGAAAGTGGTGGTGCTGGGACACACACACACACACACACGCCCCCCAAATAGTTATGTACACTGTAGAAAGAAGTGGGAGTGTGGCTACAATGGGACCTATTAAAATACTCAGTGAGAAATAAGAAAGAACATTAACTCATAAAGTTTGTGATCTTTTTTGTCTGTATACTAATGCTCAGAGTATTGGAAATAAGCAATACATGCATCACCTCAGAGTATAGAAAAGCAAATTGCATTTAGTAGACATAATGAAGACATGGTGGTTTAACTCTCATGATTAGAATAGAGCATTTGGACACATTTTGTTCAAAAGGAATAAAAGTAATAAGGGGTAGATTAAAACCTAATTGCCCTTGGATCCTGTCAGAAAAAGGGGAGGGGGCACTTTAATACTAATACAGAAGACATAAGACTGCCTACTCCCAAAACGGAGTAGAGATGAAAACAACATGAAAAAAGGTGTTGCTCTGTATGTTTATACCACACTTAGGTACAAGTGAGAACATGATCACTGTGTCATCCTTGACTGCACTGTAACAAGTAACAGATTTAAGAATCATAAAGACAGATTCTGATTATTATATTTTTAATCTAAGCAATAAGTGTAGTTTGACAGTGGAATCAAGCACTAAGGATGTTTCAGGCCTCTCTTTCACCAGATGAAATCAGCTGGATGATTGACAAAATTCTGTCAGGAGTCCTTCAACATGGATTTCTGTTCTGATCAGAGGATTGGACTGGATGGTCTAAATCAGTGTTTCTCAACCTTGGCCACTTTAAGCTGTGTGGACTTCAACTCCCAGAATTCCCCAGCCATCATGGCTGGCTGGGGAATTCTGGGAGTTGAAGTCCACACAGCTTAAAGTGGCCAAGGTTGAGAAACACTGGTCTAAATGGTGCCTTGTAATCTAAGATTCTGTGGTTCTGAGATTTATGAATATTTGTGTAGCTTTGCTTGCATAGCTAAGTAAACTTGTGCAGGATCCGGGCTTCTGCCCTTGTGCTGGACCTCCTGAAAGCACTGCTCTTATGGCCTCCAAGTTGAAGTTCCAAGATACTTCATAGATCTAGTGAAACATCTTTTCCCACCAGTGATTTAGACCTGATTGTACCAGGGCAATATGAGGCCATTTAATTTTGTGTGAGTATGTGTGTGACCCTGAACCTCTCTGATGGCACTGGTTGTCAAAAATCAGTAGCATGTTTCTTATCATTTTGAGGCAGAAAGCACAGGAAAACAAACAGATAATATTTAAAAGGTTTGGGTTTTACCTTTGAGTCCGCCTTGACTCCTGGTGAACCCCTGGACAAGTCCCTGTGGTTTTCTTGGCAAGGTTTTTCAGAAGTGGTTTGCCCTTGCCTGCTTCCTAGGGCTGAGTGAGAGTGGCTGGCCAAGGTCACCCAGCTGGCTTTGTGCCTACGGCAGGAGTAGAACTCACAGTCTCCCACTTTTTAGCCTGGTGCCTGAACCACTATGCCACACTGGTTCTCAAAGGGTCTTAAATTGATTTTAAATAAATAAATAATAATTTAAAAAAACAAATAAATAAGGACCCCTTACACCAAAATATTAAAACAAAACAAAAACAAAAAAAAGGAGGGGTAGAGGAATCCCTCTCTGCCCCATATGTGTATTATTTTCCTTCCAACTAAAACCCACCCCTACAAGTTCCAGAATTCCAGAATTCCCAGCAGGAAACTTACACTCAATATTTCCTTTTCTGGCAAGGAGAACAACATCATACTGCTCAGAAGCATAATTTCCAGTGAAGGATAACTCTTACAAGCAAGTGCTTCTGTCACTGAATTATGGTTGCCATGTTTATTTAATTTTTAAGAATCTCCTTGTATTTAACAGCTACATGGCAAGTAGCCACAATATGGTTATCTACTTGCTGGGAATAGCAATAGGTAAACAGCAGAGGGTAAGATATTCATTTGGTTCTTTTATTTCACTGGCAAAATTTTTAAAATGTGTTAATGAATGGGAAGAAATGGGTATGTAAAAGAAGCTAAATCCACAGATTTGTCTATCCCTCTTTTGAGTATATAAATGTGCGATTGCCCTGCTAACAGATTTGTTTTTCGTTTATCAGCATTTATCAGTCACCACAGCAGTTAGTCTGAACCCCAGTGGATAAGAAGAAATTCAGAAGTGGTAGATAAAGAGGTATTCTGAACTGACAGAGAATGTTTGATTTATATTAAATTTAGCAAAAAGAGAGAGAGAGAGAGAGAGAGAGAGAGAGAGCAAAAAAAAAGTGAGTTCCTTCATTTCAGTTATTGCAATAAAATAAGCACTTATGTATTATTGCACTTATAACTAATATGTTATATCTTACTAGTTCGGAAAGCTCGGAAAGCAATTTTGTGCTTTTAACTATTGTTCTTTATGAAAGCATTTATTTAAGGCTCAAATAATGTAGAGCTCAGATATATTTTCTGATTTTTCTGCATTCTGGGAATTGCTGATTATTTTCTTCTGAAACAAAATGAGTCTGGAACGTTAAGAAGCAAATATATTTTAACAGCCATATTTGGGGAGAAATATGTTTAGAAACATGCATTTTTATTCAGTGTGAAAGGAACACACTGAAGAACTTCGACATGTCCCAGTCCTTCTGAACACAGCAGTATGGATGATCCTGGGTGGCCCAGCGGTTTTCCATAATAAATCTTTTGGAATAGAAAGTAAATAATCTGAAGCACTATGGGGTACTTCCAAAAATTTTGGATCATCCCTGGAAATACCAGACTGACATGGTTTGCAAAAAGTTTGGAAATTTTGGGGGTTCCTCAGAACATTTTAAAGTTCCTCAGAACCTTCAGTCCCCATAGAAGGGATGTTTTGTATATTCCTAATTTTTATGCACATTTTAAAATATGGCTTAAAATACATATGGAATAGTTGATGGGGGCTTAAAGTTTGTAACTAAATAGAACATTAATGTGGAGATAGGACAGAATAAATTTACTGATGAATGCATGAGAAAATGATACAAAACAAAACACAGCAGTGACACAAACTAGGAAAAAATGATTTGCCCATTCTTTTTGGTAGACCATCTTGATTTAGAAAAACATAGTCAGGCCCCAAAGCAGTGAAAATAAAAGAAATAAATTGTATAATCCATTGCATTAAATGGTTCCCGTCACTGTCTCTTATTGAAAGCTAGTATCCCATAAGTAAAGACTGCAATTTTCTTTTAAAGGTTTTTTTTTTTTTTAATGATGACATTGTAGGAAATATCTTTAGAACAATTTAAAAAGAAAAAAAGGAAAGGATGTTTTAAGCCAATATATTTCCTTTGCCACCTGCGGCTCTTGGCAGCAACACAAAATATTTCACAAAGAACCTCACTTTCTAAGTTGTCAAGGCAATTCTTGACAAAGCTCTGCTTTTCCAACTCTTTATTGTGCACAGGCGTCTGAGAGCATTATGGAGCATAATATAGATATTTTTCTTAAGTCTGTCATGCTGCAGATAATGCTAATAAAGAACCCTGGAAACCAAAACAGCAGATGCTATTCTCACACTTGGAAATACCAACTACTGGGACTCTTCTTTACTGTTGCCTCTCAAGCTGTATAATTTTGTGGTTGAGATGGCCATATAATATTGATGTTGTTCTTTTTAATTAAGCTGAACAAATATATACAATCTGTGGCACTAAGGAAACTCTCTGAATGTCTTTGTAGAGAAACATATTACAGTGCTATGATCACAGTTCCTTGCAATGAAAATAAGAAAGCTTCCTGGTGCTACCTGTGAGTAAGTTGCTGTGGTTTTATAGAGCTAGAGAAAATCTGTCCATTTTGAGAATTTTGGTTCTTGAAGATCTTGAGAGGGTTTGTCTCATCTGGCCTTCCCAAGGATTATAACTCTCCATATTCTAGAAACATATGGTCATCATCCATGCTAACTAGACATTTTGGAAGTTGTAATTCCAGCACTTATGTGGAAGACACTGTTTCCACAATCCATCTTTTACATTATTATACTATATGGAAAATTGTTGACTCCTTCGGTTGTTGGTTTACCTTAGAGGATATTCTTTTAATTTATGGTATAAGTATATTGGTTTCCTAGTTCAAACTTTTTTGAAATATATATTCTAACCTATATATAAAATCCTAATAAGACTTGATGGTATCTGCCCAGTACTTAGGAGAAAATTTGTATCACAGATCTTCTCCATCTAACAGTTTAGCACAGCGAGCATCTTTTGATTAGGAAATGCTTAGAACTGAGATCTTATAAACAGTGGATTAAATCTTATTCCTCAGGAGGGAATCCTTTCTGTTCAATGCTTGAGGTTACTTGGCACAATGATGAAAACTATTTTTTGCATGGTCCTGGTGTTAAAGAGAATCATCTAAGGTGGCTTGCTGTGTTTGTATTTTCTGATGTCTTCATTGTAAAATTACACAGAAACACAGTAAAGAAAACCTATACTGTGATGTTTGGATTATAGCTAACTTCTGATGAGCTCTTCTCTCCCAATTTTATACATTTTCTCTTAATAGAAAAATTAATGATAATCATAAAGGAAGGGTAAATGTTGCAGTCAGACTACATCCTTTTTTAGCTCCAGCATAGTTCATGAGGACAGTAATAGCTTCTACAGAAGTGCAACAAGTCTCTATGACTTATAGTTACCTCTCACTTCCTAGCAAGTAAAACCAGAGCTGGACAACCTGAAATCTTAGGTTAGGACCACTCCATAGGGCATATGATAGAGGCCATATCCCCAAAAACATATCCATAACTTAGTCTCCGTAAACTCAAAAGAATCCCAGATTCTTTTGCAAAATGTTGTTCAGGTTATACAGTATTGGTAGACTGTGCTCAAGCATTCCCTAGCTCTGAAAGAATTTGAGAGCAAATAATCTCACAAATATGTCACAGCAGCCTGTAGTAGCATCTCCTCTGCCTTCTCCCAGAAGAATGTGGATAATTGAACAAGGCTGTCTGATGAGAATCTACTGATGCAATAAGAGTAGAAGTACTTAAATTTACCGCTCTTATTGCCACATTATATACAGAAACAGAGCCAAACAACCATGTTCAATCAGATTAATTCTTTATTTCTCACCACCATCATTCTAGGTATCTCCTCAGGTACTTCATCTCCTGGACTTTTTGGTAAATCAAAGAGTGTCTCAGATCTGTGACTGGAAAGAGACTGCCCACAGGAAATTCTATCCAATACCCTTGTCATTTCCAAGTCTCCCAACATGTGTGTGGCCAAACATCACTAGGGAAACATCACTAGGGTCTCCAAGGACCCTTAAAAATACAGAGGTACCTCAAACACCTGGAAAACACCATCCTAACCAGTCTATTACCTCTGCAGAGCTCAAAAGTGACAGCAAAGACATATCAACCAGCAAGTGAACTATCCATGGCAAAGGACTTATGGTGATACCTTCAGGTCATATCTCAACACCACTGAGGTAAAAGCCTGGTTTAACATGTGATTGCCTACATATATCAGGCCAAAGATCACTTAGGACAATTGTCATGGAGGCCATGAACTTCCAAGCCTATCTGAATCCCAAGCCAAGGGCATGGAAATTGAAGTCTCCAACACTAAAAGCCTGGGGGACTCCAACACCAACCCCATCAATGAGATCAGGAACTCAGGGAAGGTTGCTACCAGGTAGCAGGGCAGATGGTACACCAGCAACAGTCCCACCTTGGCCTTTCAACTTCATATATAAGCACTGACACCTGGCCACCTGCAAGCAATGCCTCTACTCACTGTGAAAGTTGTCATCATCATCATCATCATCAGCTCCCATATTCTGTACCTCACGAGACACCCTCTCCACATTGTTCTGATTAGAGCACTAATCATCCCTCCATATGCACCCCCCACCAGGGCCAGGAATTTGGAACCTCATTCTTACCATTCCTGTTTTCATATCCACTCATTTCTACTTGCATCCACCCCAACCGACCTACCATCAACACTCCTCCTCATTGAGGCCATGCCTCCCACACAGCATACTTCAAGCACTAGGGTCCTAAATGGTGGGGAACACCTTCCCTTGTCCTCTTAACTGAATGAGGCAATTGACTTCTATTCTCTGGCTCTTAATTAGGGTTTAGTCATCTATCCTTCTCCAACAACACTACCAATATTGCCCTGGAGCCACACTGACAGCTGCAGTCCCAGCCAAGGGCACCTCCTATGCATAATTCACCTTTGATCTGGCCCTTGGAACTCTGTGTTACCTCCTCCAGAATTTTCACCAGTAAGATCATTCCTTCTGGGTTTCCTTCTTCCAAGTGCCTCATTGTATCTTCCTCTCCTATGATTTCCAAGGGACTCCACCTCTCTGATTGATCAGAGTTCAAAGGTGCAAATACCTCCATAATTCATTCCCTGTGGCTACAGTGATCCAGAAGCCAAGAATCTCCTCTGGTTGCATAATGCAGCCTCCATTTCTCACCAGCCATAGACCATCTGGCATGTTAAGCTGCCAATCATTCTCTGCTGCCAGTTCTTCCTCCAGGTTTCCAGTCATTTCTGTCATCCTTCCTCCCTCTTTCCACACTTACCAGCAAACCATCCAACCCCGTTCATAACAACTGCTCACTTCACAATGTTCCACAGTTCAAGTTTGTCATCCTCTGCACTCTAGTATCCACCCTAATACCCTGCCATGATTATATCATAGGTTCAGAAGTAAACTATGCAGTTAACTAGACTTTTTGTTTAAAAAGTGTGTTTTCCTGGAAAGTGTCAGATGAATAAATGATTTTAAGGATACTAGCAACACCTTGGATTTCTAGTCTATCCTGGTGCTATTTCTACTTCCCCAAGTGAGGTGCAATAGATTTATGCTACAGAACCATGATGAGTAGTATTTAGGAGGCAACCCTAACCCCCAAATCCAATTGTGGTTCTGCTTTCCAAATGCCATTATAGTCAATTCAAAAGAGTAAATGCTATTTTTTCTCTCAAAAGCAAGTTTATTAACTGGTTCTCTATACTTGATTAAAAACTGATTTCTACTCTCCACCCAAGTTATGTTTTCTCTTTTTGAAAACTGCCTTCTGATTCTCTTACAGGACCTCCCATCTCACCAGCTATCTTCACTCAGCCCCAAGAAAGTTCACTAAAACAGCAGGAAGATGTTAGAAATCACACAGTTCCTGTTGTGCTGCCTGTAATGAAGTATCTTATATTTTACTATATTTTTAAGTTCATAAGAAAAAGGAGGAAACAAAGGAACCCAAATTTTGAGTGACTAAAAATAAACTCCTTCAACAAAGTGATAACCCAGGTGTTTGAGATTATTTTAAGTCTCCAGAAAGACTATAAACAGAAACAGAAAGGGTCAAATGAAAAAGTTATTTCCCCTCCATTTATTATCACACTGAATTTTTTTATGTAAAGATAACATAGAACCTCTGCATGGCTGCAGACAGAATAAGGCCAGAAGATTGGAGCACCATACCCAGAAGTATCGCCAAACTTGGCACCACTAGACAGACAGACAGACTGACAGACTTGAGAAGATACTGCCTAGTTAAGCACCAATAGCCAGAAAGAAACTGGGAGATGGAAGTTCATGTGAGGGTGACAATGGGGCATTGTGACCCTCTCAGCCCTAGAAATATAGAATGCTTCTTTTCAATGAACTAGAAATTTGTATTTATAATAGTACAATATTTGCAATAGTTGTAACCTGTCCTGCCTCTAAGGAGCTTGATTCATACAAAAGTCATAGCCTTAGTCTCCAAATCTCCAGGTAGATTTGTCAAAGAGAAGCCACTACCACCCCCACCCCCATCAAACCCTGGATTATCACTGCCAGTTGGGACTTATATGACTGAACTAAATAGATAAGAGAAGATGAAACAGAGAAATGGTTAAAGTGAATGAATCCATTCAGGATGGTTCAGGAGCCCAGGACTGAATTGTCTACAGGGCACCATCTAATTTCAAAGCAGAGAGGACATTTCCTCCACAGTTCCAAAAGCCAATCAGAGTGGAGTGATATGCTGATAAGAGTGTGAAACATTACAGAAAAACCGGGGAGCACCACCTGAACTGGCATTCTACTTCTGACACATAGAAGAAGGTTAATGTTGCCTTCCTGGTGGGCTGGGGGCAGGAGGAGACAATGTCATGCATCCATTGCTGCTCTTGAGAAATGGTCTGTGGCCCATGCTGGCTCCAATTCAAGCAGGAACTGTGGTCTGCCCAAGGTCTCCAAATTCAGTCCAAATCCACTTGAGTGCCATCTGAAGATAATTATGATGTCTCTTAATTATTACTCTCATCATCCCTTCTCCATGCACTTCTTCCTTAGAACTTCACTAAACATTTACAAACTTATTATATATTTGCTAAATAGAGTAAATAATGCAATGCAGTTTTCTGATGTTAAAATGCTGGCATAACTGTATCACCCTTTAAAATCAAAGCTTGTTTTTACCAGGCAGAGAATCTCAGATTGAGACAAAAGGTAGGAAAAGAAAACAAAACTCAGACAAAAATGATAGACTGGCAGCTCAGAAGAAAATGAGTTCTTTAAGCTTGAAGAAGCAGGAAATACCTAGAGGTTAGTTTATTTCTACAGCAGTATTTACAGATAGAGGGAGAAACAGAATTGCTGCAAGTAAAACGATGCTTTGCTTGTTACAATGTCATCCACTTGCGAAACAATAATTTGCAGTATAGGTTAGAGATTTTACAATTTCATCATTAGTTAATTTATGTATATCACTTAAGTTGTGTAAAACAACATCACCATTTAGGGGAACCCAATGAAACATCGTTGCTCAAAAAAAAAAAAAAAAAAGAGGATAATAAAAGTAAAGCATTAAATATGTAATCCCAGTGATTACCAACATTTCTTGTTCGATTTCTGCAACCTGGTCACAGCCATCTTCCACAAAACACATCAAGAAGTACCGAATTTAGATGCTACACAGAATCAGTGAGTGGAATAGAGCAAATTGCTGTGTTTTGACGCCAAAGGACATTCCTTTTCCCCATGTATATTCAACAAATAACTCATCAGGCTTATTGGTTTCCTATTAAAGCTATAATGTTACAACAAAATTAACATAATACAGAAAGGCATGGAGAATCTAAGCCCAACCATCCACTGAAGTATGACAGTATCTCTCTAAAAGAGGGACCACTTTTTTATGCTGGGCTTCCTTGCTCTTCCTCCTACTTCATAAGAAAGCACTATAAGATATTGTCAACAGCATCACTATATCCAGCAAGTTCATGTTTTTCTTAGTTTCAGACCAAAGTAATTTGATGTAACAGGGAAGATCCTTGAGAAAAAGAGAACCACATTACCTTGTATTTCTGGGATAAATTTTCCCTTATTTTCTTTGAACCACTTTCATCTAAAGTTGCTGTTGTCCATAAAAAGAGAGTGTCAGGAAGTTTAGGATTCACCTGTTGAAAGGGAAACTTGATGGTCATTGAGCACATGGAAAAGAATCAGTGATGCCTGTAGTATCGGGTAAGTCCTGAAATGTCTCCTAAAGGCAAAATGAAATATTCTGGCCAACTTTGATATTTCTAGATGCATAGAGGAAAGGCTCAGAAAGGAAAAAGGGACTAGGGGACAGCAATGTCCTTTTCCTAGAATATTGGTTATTGTTGCCAATGCCAGTAATCTGGTCTTATTGTAACCTGAGTGCAAATAGTATCTACACCCAAGTAACTGCAGTGATGGCATATTATTACTGGATGAACTTCAAGGATGTGTTGAAACACAAGGCATTTATCCCTAGGAAAATATCTAGTTTAGTGGATTAATTAATGTAAAGGCCCATGAAGATGTGACCAATTGCATTTAATCCTAAGTACAAAAGAACAGAGTAGTTGTTATGCCAGCTGGCATGCAAATAAACCTCAGGTTTATCCTGAACAGCAAATATGGGTCAGTAAAGGAAATAAATCAATCAAGCCACAGTAAAAGTGTTGAAAGTCTGATGTTCTCAAGTCCCTGAGTATTCAGGGAAAAGAGAATCAACTTGAAAACTCTGTTAATTTTACTGGCAACTGAGGATTCATTTCACATCTTGGGAGCTGCTTAAGATCTGAAAGAACCCAGTCCCTTCCATCAATGTACCCAAACCAATTTCAATTATTTCATATCTTTACAGGATTATTTAAATACATGTAAACAATTGCTTTTAGTCTATATACTCAGAAGAAATACTCTAAAGTATACAGGTATATACAGTATGAGGAGAAATAGTTTCTTTTCTTTTTTTTTCATTTTTCAGAATGTAAAAACTTTTATACATTCTTTTATTTATTTATTAATCTACACTGGAAAAAGAAAAAGTATATGCTGAAAATGGATACCCCCACCTCTGCTACATTCTTTTGGTGCAGCACGGCAAGATTTTTCCAACACTGTCAACTTTCCTGTACTCCCAGTACATTTATCCATATTCACATCAGTGGATATATCAATTTATCAAGTGTGCATGTGTGTGTATAATTCTATTTAAACATTTGGGTACCATTTCCATTAAAATTTAGTCTGGTTTTACTGTATATCTTGGCTAGGCACAGAAATCTTACAAAGCTAGATGAAAAGAACATGGCAGGCTGCATTATTGGAAACTTTGACATGGAAGATGTATCTTTAGAAAGGAATGACAAGAGGGGATTTATTTAATGATACATGGTTTCTTTTTATTGATTATATGGTCTATCAACTTCCCAGTTTAAGCACTGGGAAATAATTTAGAAGTATATATGACTTGTTTGACAATGCATTACTTAAAAATAAATGGTTGCTTTGTTCCCTGTGATAGGAAGATGTGATCCTCTACATTTTCCTAGACTTTTCTACAGCTTTTGATATTCTCAATCAGGACAATGCCTGGATAAGAGATTGAATCCAGTGGAATAAGAACTTAGGAAAGTTTACCTGGTTCTCATATCAAACAGGCTCAAGAGATTCTATAAAATGAAATGTGCTTGTTTATTCATTAGATGGATATCCAGCCTCTCTTCCAAAAGCTCAAGATAACACATACTGCATTTGTTCCTCCTATTCCCCCCCCCCCCCACAACAGCAACCCTATGAAGAGTGGTAGCCCAAAGTCACAAAGTGGCTCAGAATGGACTAGAACCTGGGCCAACAACTTAGCCACTGCACCACACCGGCATGGGAACAACCCTTAGTTCAATTCTATACCTAAAACATTACACAGCAGAATTGTCTAAATTCAAGAGCACACCACTTTGGCTCCCCTTAACTGCAGAACATATGCCTTGTTGAATCCTGCTATTCTACATGTTAAGACATCAAATTAAAGTTGCTTAAAAGTTGCTGAAGGTAAGCATAATGGACCTGATGCTTATCTGAATGGGAGATCTCCAGGAAAATGGGATACATAAGAGCACCATATTTTAAAAAAATGTTCACTGTAAAATCTATCAGTACTGTACATACAAATTTCTTCATAAATAGGTCCTTTCCTTTCCTTTCCTTTCCTTTCCTTTCCTTTCCTTTCCTTTCCTTTCCTTTCCTTTCCTTTCCTTTCCTTTCCTTTCCTTTCCTTTCCCTACCTTTCCTTTCCTTTCCTTTTTTTTGGGGGGGGGGGATATAATTTAGCATTAGGCATTAGGCATGAAAGCCAGCTGGCTGACTTTGGGCCAGTCACTCTCTCTCAGTCCCTGACGTCAGGTTTGGGTAACAAGCTGGGTGGTCAATTCCTGTTGCAACCCCCCCAAAAAATAAATAAATAAAAGTGGACCCTGCACATGCGGGAAAAATGCTAGGATGGGGGGGGGGGAGGGGAATTAGCAACACATTAATATCTTCGACTTCTTTCCAAGAACCTGATTCACAATATTAAGAATCTTCAACCCATAAGGGTCTACCAAAAGGCACGAGCACCTAATGCACCTTCAAATTTATTGCACCAACATAAGGCAGACAACCACCCTTTTAAAACATCCATTAAGGAGTCCAGTCATCCCCCCTGCCCAATATTTTGATGAATTAACTTTGAAATATGGTAATAAACATATTTAACATTTTTTAAAACCTGAGACCATTCATTTTGTAAAAAAGGAAACTACTATTTTTCATTCCAGATTTCTTGTATATTATCCATATTTATTTCAATAAAGTTTCAGTAAAGTTTTTGATTAAGCAACATTGTTGACTTAGCCTCTAAAACCTTTCTCTAATACAGTCAAAACCACAGGGTTTCTGAGGCAGCCAATGCATCAAGTCCATAGAAAGCAAATGCTTTAATTGAATGTTTTGCCGTTCAACTATCTTTTGCAAATCATTCTTTTTCTAAGCTTTCAAAACATTTAAAAGTATCATTAATAATTATTTGATTAAGAGTAACTATTCTATTTTTATCCAATACTTTCAATCAGGACTTGCTTAATTCTTTGCACCATCATTTTATGCTTATATGACATGTTGCCATCTGGATATTGCCTGATAGGAAGGAAGGACTTTGCATGAAGGAGCTTGCATGCTGCTGGTTTTTTTTTTTTTTTTTTCCTGTTAACAAGATATAAAAGTTCAATAAACTGAGACAAAGGCACATGGGCTTGTAGTGTATCGGATAATGATGTCTCTTAGTTAAATCTAATAACATCTTCTTTAGATGAAAAGGCCACCAAGAAGAGCAGTGCTAATAATGATAAAAAGTTCAAGCCAGTTTCTATCTGAAGGCATAAATGAAATAGGAGGAAGCAAAACAAATAGGGGAAAAAAATGATGTGAAATGACAAACAATTCATTTTAAAGAGGTTTGTATGAATTTGTCCGGAAGAAGGAAGGACTGATGACACACGTGCCCTCAGAGCTGCCATTTTCTATCTACAGTATTTAAAAATACGAATATTCTTTGATTTTAAGTTGAAGGCTTTGAACTGAGCCTCTGAAAGCCAAAGCACAAAAGTGGTTTGCCGTCGTCTTCCTGCATCAGGTTTTTCAGCTTTCCAGTCTATCTCACAGCTCTACCCTGGTTATCTTCTGAGCCCAGACAATCGTGTGGCTATAGAGCTGTACGCGTTCTCAGAGATGGATTCCTTTGCTTTGTTCAAGCTTTTGAAACTCTTCTCTGTCTGCAATGCAATGCCAGGAGCTAGTTTTTGATTCAGATAACCGAAGAACATGCCACACTGGTTTGTAATAAACAGAACAGAAATATCGAATTGTTAATGTACCACTTGGTTTAGAAATCATGTGCTCTTAGCTGAAAGCTCTAGTATTTTCCACACCAGGCAAGGGCAGACAGCACAAGCTTTTATCATCTTTTAAAATAACGGCGTCTCTTTTAAATCACAGTCTGTTTAGATGTTGCTTCACCATCTCAGAAACAATTTGATGGTAAGTCAATGAGCATGTATGCTTGACATAGTTAGTAGCTATGTTCCCTATCCTGTCTAGTTCATTAACTGCAGTCAGTGGCTTTTCTATAGTTAAATGTGTCATCTGAACCCAGAACAGCTGCAGTTTGAAGCCACACTTAATTATTAGCTTCCAGTTCTTATTCCTAGCCAAAAATGGCTGGTGCTATAGAAAAGCCACCAACTATGGTTAAAGAATCACATCAAAGAGGAATAAGAAGGTGGTGCCCACATTCACATTAAATACCCAGAGTGGTTTTACTTGTTGTACAAACTTCTCAACAAAAACACATTTTTTAAAAAACAATCAAGATTAAAATTAAGTTATTTTACTGGGGGCAGGCCAGCACAATTCATTCAGTGAAGGATAAAGGCTTCTTAAAAATGAAAACCTCCATAATTGCTTAAAAGTTAGAAAGGATATAGCTTGTCTTTCTGGTCCAAAGCCCAAGAACTGCAGCTGAGAAGGCAAATCACACCTGCAGTGTGGGCTGGGGAAAAAAAAAAAAGCTTGGCTCAAGGGGTTCTTTGCCTAATGATAAGAGAGAGAATAGTGCCCTCCCAGGACCTTCAGTAGGTGAGCAAACCATGCAGGAACAGAATTACTTAGACATTTGATTGGAGAGAGTTCTGATGTGATAAGAAATCAACCATCACAAGTTTACCTAAGATTTTCTTCTGAATCAAAGCTTATAGCTGGAACTATATTGACAGGTGCAGACTGATGTTACTTTGTTCATTTCTTTTCCATAGCCATAATGTTGTTTTTCAGAAGTGAATGTTTAGAACTAATACGGGGCAATGGAAATGGTATGAAATCTTACAGTTGAAACTTCGCTGCAGTTGTAAGATTCTGACTACAAATGCGTTCATAATAGAAATGACTACATTTTGGATCTAAAAAGAAATGCCATCTATTTTGAATGTGAGTAATAAAGTAATATGGGGTTGCTCTTATGGGCGTTACTATTTATTCATTTATTAGAAAGCTGTTTGATTTAGACTTCATACCTTTGTTTCTTTCAGTGGTGGGGAAAGGGCCCTAATACTGCACACTAATTACTGCAGTTAAATCAAGCAGAACTCTTTTTATATACACATTGACTTTATACAAGTGCCAATTAGTTGAAACTAAATAAGACAAAGATAATTTGATTTGAAAATGTGATCTGTAGAAATGTGAGATGTATGCTTATTTATAATCAACTTTAATGATGGCTATAAATGTTAATTTTGCTAATTCAGCCTCAAGATTAAGTGATGAGGCAACCTTCTTATTAATTTACTGAGGATTAACAAACACTTTGGAGCATACTTGAAAGAGGAGTTTAATGCTGCAAGAATAATACACAGTCAGATACAACCAGATGTTCCTTGCAAAAGGAGACAGGTGTTTCAGAAGTATGATGTTTTCTTTACAGGTGAAGTACCATCTACACTGTGGGTGATGCTCAAATAATCATTTACAAAGTCAGGGGTGGTATTTCAATGTTTTAAAAATAAAGAGTTTCAATCCTGATTTCAACATTTGCCTGTGTGTAGCGTACACAAATCAAAGCAAATCAACATCTTTTGAGCCACATGTATGCCTGCACAAGACTGACTCTGGTGAACTACGATGGGAATGAAAAAAGCTACTTTGCCAGCCAAGCTTTTCAGGTGGCATCTAAACCGTGTATGATCTGCTGTCCTGCTGCTGGGCATGGCAGAAGAACTTTGGTAGCAGCACTCTACATATTTTGTTGAAGCTTATTGAGTTATTATTGAAGCTTATTGCCAACATATGCCAACCAAACTTCCAACCTCAGGCTCAGACCATCTATAACCTATTGCTAGCATATGTCTCTCCAACCTACCATAGGCAAATAAATAAATGAACAATTAAGAATTAAAAACCTCCCCACAAAAAAACACAAAAAGTCTCAAAAGTTCAATGATATTCCATTGCTACCAACCCCTTGCATGAGAGGGAGAGAGAGAGAGAGAGAGAGAAAGATTTCCTGTCCTTTTAATAGGCTTTAGTGAAAAGGAGTGCATTTTTAGGATTTCCAACAAAGGAAAAGAAAAAACATTGACCAGAATTCCTATCCATGTGAAAGCAGTCCCTTTCAGACTGAAGCCAGTCTGAACCCTAACCAGTCAGCTGAGAGACACAAGTTCCTTCATCTGTTTGGTACCCATGAGTAGGGTTTGTTCCATGAAACACTGCTGGCATAGATCTGCTTATACAATATCTGCTTAGCACAATTTATAAAAAGTATATAAATACTTCTCATATAAAACACGAAAAAATATTTCCTTCATCTTGTGGGGAAATTGATCTTAGGTCTGCCAACCATGCAGTTATTTAACCAGTTCATCTCGGAATACTAGGATAGTGGCTTTTTCCCATGGAGATTCTTTTCCTGGCAGAAAATCAATGGAACTTTTGAAATGGAAGAGGTTTGCAATTAAATTTCACAAAACCATTGGTTTAATATTACCACAATATTAACGCTTTCATATTGCTACCAAATATTCCTGGGAACCAAATTCAGGAAAATGGCTAGGTTGATTTGGTAGATACTTCTTTTTTTATATAATAATTTTATTTAGAATTATGTTACACAGATAAACCTAATACAATCTGCTTAGTATAAAAATATATATATATGGGGGGGGGGGTTAAAAAAATAAAAAGTGCAGGAAAAGAAAAGAAAAGAAAAGAAAAGAAAAGAAAAGAAAAGAAAAGAAAAGAAAAGAAGAAATCTCCCCCTTCATCCCCAGCAAGTATAATCAACAATAATAGCTTATTACCATTTCTTAAAATAAAACTAGCCATCTCTTCATCCCAATATCTCATCCCATTCTCTATAAATGAATCTTTAAAGCCTCATCTCTCCATTTTAATCAACAAAAGTCCATTAAGGGTAATCAGAAAGAACAACATAACTATTACAAACTATATCTAATAAACCCATTTTGAATTCTTCCTTTTATATTTATATCTCCTTTTCTATTTAAACACATCCTCATTATCTCTTCTCTTCAAATAAACAAAACTTTTAAAACATGATCATTTGATCCTGGTGAACAAAAGTCTATTAAACATTACCAAAAACAGCAACTCATTTATTTTAACCATGATCAAATAAACCAATTTTATATTCTTTTCTCTTTCTCCCAGCAGACTCTAACATCTGCTTTTTTTTCATGCTCTCTTTGTCTTTTCTCCCAGAATCACTGGCATCTTTAACAAGCTCCTTCTGTAATTCCAGTATAAAAAGGTTACTCACATTACTGTTCATATTCTCACTGCTTCTTCTCATGAAATCATTGACAGCTTCAACAAGTCCCTTTTGTAAGTCCAATGTAAAAAGATTATCCACATTACTCTTCTGGTTTAGCATTTTTAAATTGTTTTTAATTGTTAAATCATCAACCAGTTTCATTTGTAAATCAAATATTTCATCTTTTTGTATATCTACTATTTCAATTTTTTTCCATCTCTCTCTTATAAGCTGTCATTTTAAAATCCATATTCAAATAAATTTTGGTTTTATTCAGTGGAACTTGTCCCTGTTCAATGACACCATCTAGTTTTTCTATCATACTAGATAACTTTAAAATTATTTTCTCAGCCCAATAATCATAAATCCCTCTTAATGGATCTACTGATATATTTATTTCCTTCTGGTGCCTTCTAGTGACCAACTTTCAAAGTCCTCTTATCAGTTCCATATGTAAACATAGAAAGTTTCCCATGGGAAGAATTCTTATAGTTAATTTCAAAATTCTAATTCAAGTCCATCTGAGCCCTTAATCTATTTAAAACTTTCTAAAATCAACACTGTAATCACCCTTTTGCTGTATATTCTGAGGGAAAAAAATTGTAAACCCTTAAACTCATAATTAAAACTTCTTTCTAAAGGGATTGAAGAAAAACTCACCCAGTGAATCTGATCAAACTTGCAGTTCTGAAAGTTCTCGATCTTTAAAAAGCAATGAAAAAAAAAAGTAAAATCCAAAGTGATAAAGAAGTGATGTTTGGTCAAACCTTAAATCAATAAAGGCTACATTAACAGCTATGAGCCGGGTGGAATCTCTTGACTCCCAGCTGTTTGCAAGCCAACCATAAAGATGTCAATTTCTGCAGTCTATTCACAAAAAACAAAAACAAAACAAAAACAAAAACAGCTGTCCAGAGTACATATGGTGATCTCAGGATCTTTCCTTTCTCTGGAGAGATTTTGGCAGTCTGGATCCAGCATCTAGCTGGCATTTTCAGCTGTAATGTCTCCTGCTGTCCACAGGATGTCATTCACCATTTCCTCCCAATCTGATTTGATAGATTTCTAATAATTTCTGTACAAAACAGCCATATATTTAAGTAGTTTAGCTTTACCTGTTCAAAGGATGCACATGCATTTAGTTAAATGGTGTGAACAATTTTTACTAAATGCCTTATTCGTGGAAGACTTACCTATATATGCACATGAAGACATGCTTCTGATTGTGAACCATCAATATGTATACAGAGAGAGGAAGGGAGTCCTAGGAGTAGTTCAAAAATACAGCTCAGTATAGTAATGTGGAATGATTTTGACTGTTCAAAGTCATTCCACACGCTAAACATTTATATTATGGATGCTACCAAATATGAAGCACTCCAATCTTAATTTCTCTATATTGGCTTTCTCCAACATGACAATGTCTAAGTGTGACACCAAAGTTCCCAATTAGACCGTATTGTCAGGGGATCCTATGAGTTGCTTCTTAGCACTGTTCATTCCACTGACTTGGGGAATGTGGTGGTATTCTTAGTTTGGCGGCTTTAACAATGCAACCAATTGACACATAACAAACAACAAGCAGTTTTGTAGAGCACATAAACTAGTTGATGCTACATAAGACCTCCCCAAGGCACTTGCTGAAAGAAATAAAGAAGCAGTCTCCATCTATATTCAAATTTCATATGCAAACACCCATTTGATTTTCATCTGAAACTGATGTTCAGCTTCAGCAAAGAGTTAACATCTTCAATCTTCAGTGGGTAAACTTTGGAAGGCTATACACAATTGAAACACCACAAAGGATATCCACTGAAAAAAAAGGAAATCATGGCAAAGAGTCTAATGTACCACTGAATACATGGAACTCTCTCTCTTTCGTGTGCTCACTCTAAATTCACCTAGGGTTATTCCTACAACTGAGCACAGTGATGTCACTATCTTGGGTAATCAGCTCTGAAAATAATAACTCCCCTTAACAGTTTTTTGTCCTGAACTTCTCAACCAATTCCACATCCAGCTCCCCCAATTAGCATTTCAAAAATATTTCCTCTCAATGTGTCACGGTCAGGTCCTACTGAAAAAGGCTTTGAACCAAGCAAGCAGGCAGAGAGAAGTTAACAATTGCTCTCTAGCAGATATCAGGTATTTGGTAACATTTGTTGGTGCTGCTGTCTTAATTAACAGCAGTATTTATGTGAATTGGCAGTGATGAGTCAGTATTGGCCAAAAGTCTGAGGTGTTCCTGGCCCAATCACTTGTTTTCTAAAATCACATTTTCTCTTAAGGCACAAATGAGTATAGCAAGATCTCATAGGTAGTTGGTCTGCAACTCCCATCTTCTGTCATTTTTGATCATATAACTGTTGGTAGGTATTGAAGGGCAACTATATCAAGAGAACATATATTGCTTATCTCTGCTTATAATCAATGCATTTTGATTATTACAATTCCACCTCAAATAATGCAGAAGGGAGGAGCAAAATGGTTTCATCTGAACTGCAAAACCATAACACTTATCAAAACAATAATAGAAAATAAATAATATATAGAATGGCATAAAAAGCACAGACACAGCTACTTATGAAGCAAATGTAGATGTGTGGATATGACAAATGCAGGAATGAGCAACTTGAGCTCCATAGACTGCATATGGCCACCAAAGCCATTTTTTGAAAAAAATACTAAAAAAACAGAGAACTAGAAACATGTTAAACTACATTACCAACAGTCATTGACAGGGATTTTTCCTATTTTCATGCTGGAAACTTCCATACATCCTAAAAATAAGCCGGGCTAGAACTCGCAGTCTCTTGGTTTTGACCATGGTGCCTTAACCACAACACCAAATTGGCTCAGCCTATTTCTTAGTGATCTTTAAACCAAATACAGTGGTACCTTGGGTCACGAATTTAATTCGTTCCGCGACTCTGGTCGCGACCCGAATCAAATTTTCCTATAAGGTTCAATGTAAATATGGTTAATCCATTCTGAACCATGTTTTTTTTTTTAAACCACAAAAATATGACACAAAGTACAGTACAATACAGTATGAAGAGAGAGAACACTGACCTTGGTTGAAGCATGGAGGACAGGAAGGCGGGTGGGGAGGCGGTTATTGTTTGGAGGGAGAGTCCCCCTCCCTACAGGAAGCCACAACCATGTGTGTCAGCAGGGAAAATGGCTGTGGATCCTGTTCGTCACCCGATGCGGAGTTCGCGAACGGAAGCAAAATTTTGCAAACGGTGCTGTTCGTGACCCGAATTGGTCGTGAACAGAAGTGTTCGTGACCCAAGGTACCACTGTACTAACCAGACCAGCCACTGTTTGTGAACATAAACAATGTTATTCAGGTCTTGCAAAAAATCCCTCTGAACTGCCATTGACCCCCCCCCACCTCCACCCAAAATTCTGGGCTTATGTGTATAGCGTAACATTACCTACTTTGCATTATCTATCCTGTCCACAACAGTCTTTTGGTCTCCCAAAACTTAAGTGCACCCCCCAATTGTTCTTGAAATTGTGACAGAGGCATACCTAGATAGTTGTCTGTTGGCCAATAGTTTACTAATAAAGAAGGTTGACTAAGGGTTATTTCTCTTCAAGCTAGAGTAAAAATTTAATTCTGCCTGTTGTTAAATATATGTGCACTTAAACAAATCAACTGTTTTTTAAATAATTTGAAATGATTTCTTCATTGATTGTCTCCATTATTTACTTCATCAGTTGCACTCCTATTATTTAACAACTTGTAAATTAATGTTAGAGTAGCAAATCAGAATTAATTAAAATGCAGAGAGGATCATAAAAGATGGAAATGAAATCAACTCTTGGGTCCCTGAATCAATGAATGTATTTCTCTGTGTGTTCCCACCCCTTTTCAAATGCTAATGATTTAAAAGTGAACATAGGTGAAGTGAGAGATAGATGAAACCCAGTCATCTCAATATTAGAGATGAGAAAGAAATCCATCAGGGATTTGTCTGATATTAAAATGTTTTAATCCACTGAGAACTGCACTCAGTGACCTAAAGCAGGGATGTGCAATGTCTTCTAGCCAAGGGCAAAAATGTGCCTGGCCAGTGATGACATGATGTCTCTGCAAAAATGTACCAGAGTGCTGCCCCAGAGAACTGTGATGGCAACACACAATGGGGAGTAATGGCATGTGGAAATGACCTTGGGAGACAGGGCAATGAGATGCAACCAAGGGAACAGTCAGGTAAAAAGCAGCTTAGTTTGCAGCCGGAATGTGGGTGGAGCAAGAGGCTCAGAAGAGACCATCCCTAGTTTTGGGGCTGTAAAGCAGACAGGGGGAGAGAAGTACATTCAGGCTTGCAAGATTCTGTCAATGTAACCTTACAATAAAGTATTAGCTCATTAAAGAATTAGCTCATCTGGTTGTGTTTCCTGTCTGGTCTACCTTGTAAGACTGACAATGGGTATCTCCCCACATGAGTACATAACTGGGTTGAGTTGACACCTCTGAGGATTGCAGGACACAAAAGGGGACAATTCAGATATCCATGTGTGAGTGTTGCTTGGATGGATTTTTGTTGACATCTCAGACAGGGTGGCTGTAAGTAGAAACTTCCTCCAACCTTTTGTGGATGGGATGAGATATAACAAGTGGATCCCTCATACATCCGTGTGTGTGTGGGGGGGGTGTCTCAGTGAGATGAGTGGATGCCTCAGATGACTGTAACTTCAAGTGATGGCTCAAGATAATGAGTTGATGCCTTAGGTAGTAAGATGTGATGAGACCGCCTATGTACTGGTGTCTTCCTTTGGGGTTTATATCTGCATCTGTGTGTGAGTCTAAGTTGGAGTCATAGGAAATACTTGGTCTAGCTGTGCAAAGGGGACTCCTTGGATGCAAAAGGCGCACAAGGTGACTTTACATGTGGAATTGGCAAGTGATGCTCTATCTGAAATTATGTGAAACATTTATGGTGGCTAAGTCAATAAACAGTTGAATAAATGGCATACAAATACTGGGTCTAGTAAAGAATTTCAATTTCCACTCAGCAGAATCTTTGATCTAAAAGTTCTGCAGCATTTATTTACGCTTGTGCTTAGAGGAAAAGCACCCCAAGCAACTCACTGATCTGACTCTTTGGAAATTGCAAGAAAGGCAGAACAGAAACTGTGGCAGCCCATGGCTCTACACCCATCTTTCCCTCCCCCCTCCCAACCACACACGCATGTGCACACACACAACTGCACCTCCCTATGCTAAACTGGCATCTGCCTTGGCAGGACTCTGCATCCCAGCCAGTCAGTAAATTAGAAATTTTTCAAAGTGCTACTGAAGACTTTTCAGATAAATGTGTTAGCTATACATAGAGTTTATCTTTTCAGTTCAACCTGATGAAATGACACCATTTGCACAGATCACACAGGAACCTCAACTGTCCCTTAGTTGTGCCAAGACCTCCAAGTCTCTTCTAGGTACTGTCCTACTTTACCAGCACATAAAGATATTGCTAACATTGGTGGGATCGTAGAAGGACTTAACTGTCAGATACAGTATAGTCTTGTGATTTCTTCTGTCCCCCCTCTCCTAAACTGCTATAACCTACAATTCTTCCCTCCCACTGTTTCAATTCCTGTGATTACCGCATAGAACCAAAGGGCCATATAGAATATTTGTGCATAAAAACACCTGGTCTGTTCTTCATTTATGAAAATAAAGCCTATAAGGGACTGGCCCCAGGATGGAAGGGAACTTGTACACTTGGCAGGCTATGTCCTGATGTTTCCTTAGTCTGGGATCTCACCTCAGACCAGCTGTTAAATCTGAGAGTGACATAGGGAGGAATCCATGGTTGCCTCCTATTTTGGGAAATAGAAAAAATGGGTTTCATAAATTTGCTAAAATCATGCTCCCTGGAATGGGTATCACAGAGACTGAACAGTATGCTAAACTGGAGCTTGTATTTAATACCACCCTTGATTCTATAGGAAATATACCAGACAAAGTGTCTTCTCTATTCCAAATAATCCTGCAAAATTGCAGAGCCTTAGATCTGCTGATGACAGCCCAGGGAGAAACATGCACTCTTTTGTAAGAGCAGTGCTGTCTTTATGCAGACAAAAGTGGGCAAATTGAGCAAAATTCTCACATGCTAAAGAATGCTCTTTCAATTTTTCCATGAAGCTGCAAAAACTTCTAAAATCAGCTTCTACAACTTTTCAGGGCTGACTTCACTTGTTCCCAGCGTAGGAGCATGGGGCAAACTCATTTTGAAATGACTTTTCTTTGTTCTATTTCTCCCAGTTCCAATAACTCCTGGCGTTTCCTGTGGGAAATACAGAGTGAACCTATTTTGCACCAAATGTACACACAAGAAAAACAAATTTTCCAAAAGAGAGTATGGGTTTTATATGATCAAATGAGATAAGAAGCAGAAGAACTACAGCAATTTTAATAATTTCTTAAAAGCTTTTTCCAATAGCAGAGCTAAAAATTGCTGCAGACATTTTTAACTCCAAAAGGGGGGCATGAAGTAGAAATCTGGGAAGTTAAGCTAAAAAGCCCCTTATCCAAATACATCTTCCTTGGGAAAATAAAGAACTAGTTCAGCTGTAATCAATTAGGTATTAGAAACACTAAGGCCTGAAGAACATTGCAGACAATAACAAGACAGTGAAAGTGTTAACTGCAGGAAAATTAACTCGAACAGGGAGGGATTAACAATTAACATTGGTTACTGAAGGTTTTCAGATAGCATCTAGAGGGATGTGGTGGTTTCAGATGTGTTTTTTGCCATTGTATCTGGACCCTTGCCCCACCTATCTCACCTTATTACCATACACATATGGTAATCCAATCAATGAATCAAAATACAATCAACTGTATATTATAATTTGCATAAGTCTATAAAGAGGGACTGTCACCCCTCCCCTCTTTAGGCTTATCTTTGCCTCCAGAGTCAACCTATAAAGCAATACTTTATAACTTAAATGAAGGTGTACTGGTCTCCGATATAAACAAATTAAAATATTCTCCTGCAGAACTCCATGTAGAATCCATTGCTGTCCCCCAATGAAATGTTTGTTACATCCTAATGATGACTGCTTAATCCCATTGTGCTTTTGCAGCAGGGGTGAGGTAGGACCAAATAGAACCTGATTGGAAACAACCCTGGACTGAATACAAGCCCTTGGCAGGGCCCCTGATCATTGGGTGCATGATGTTAAAGACAACGCTCTCCATCTGTTGAGGATCGACCATCTTGCTCTTTCAGGAAAGTGGTTTTCTGGTGGATCTTGGGGCATTTTCATTAAAATGTCTTGGCAATATACAAGTGTAGTAATTCTTTGAGCTATCCATTTTTAAAGGGGAGATGATAGATAGATAGATAGATAGATAGATAGATAGATAGATAGATAGATAGATAGATAGATAGATTTCCCCTGTGATTTCTTTTATAGTTTGAATTGCGAATTCCTTTCCTTCTTGATTCCATTTCACCTAAGCTTTAAAGAAATGTGGCAGTATCTTGTACTAGTATCTTGCCAGCAAGATCTTAAATAGCATTTTCAAAGTTAATGACATGATAGACCCTAATGATTCTAGAAAGTCTGTCAAAATTTACTTCGAGGACATTTATTCTTTTCCACTTATAGCAGAAAAAACTGTGTTTTCTAAACCCCAGATGAAATATTTAATACAATGAAATTACTATGCTGACATTATAGTTTATTTTGTAAATTTAAAAGCTTCCATTCAACTTAGTGATGGGAAGAAAGCAATTCTTTTCACCCTGACATAGATGATATAGATACAGATTTTATAAATGCCAAATTAGGCTTTACCCAAAAATTGTAAAATAAACAGATTGCCTGTCATTTTCATTCCAAGGCTGAAATTTTGCCAGGGTTTTCACTAGGACAAATGTAAGTCATCAAGTTTGTAAAAGGAGTTTTAAAAGGATACACTTTTGCAAAACTTAAAGCAATTTCTATATAGCACAATGCCTAGTGTAGTGAAAGCAGAGAAATTCTACCTAAGAGATTCAGACTGTGTGACCAAGTCGTCCAGGTTGTAAGGTTTGCCCCGTTCGACAGAGAAACTCTTGTGACACGTGTGGTTCACAAAGAAGGTTTACTCATGCGTAACGTAGTAGTCACAAGCAAAGCCAGGACTGGCTTGGTACAATTGCATCACTTGTTATATTCCCCCCTTCCCACGCTTTTTTCCTGCCCCGCGATCACGTTGCAGCTGCGGATTATTGGCCCCCAATAATCCTCCTTGATTGTTCATGATGGCAGGATCGGTCAGGGTCCATTGTCCTTGATTGCCAGTCCCCCTCCAGCTGGGTTGGTTCCTCCCTGTTACATGCAAGCCCGCGGGTTCTGTGCTGCGTTGCGATCTTGTTTCACTGCCTGCGGCCCCGTTCATTGCTGGCTCACGCCGTTATCAGTTTATAGTTAAAAGCTTCCGCTGCAGTTTTCCTGTTTGGCTGGGCGCAGGTGACCCGTTAATTAGCGGCGCTTTCAGTTCCTCTTTTCCCCGCTAGCTACCGCCGGTGGATTCCGCGTGGTCTGGCTGCGAGCTTCCCTGAAGCCCCGTGCTTCCCTGAAGCCCCGTGCTGACCGAACCTGACATACCGCCCCCCTGAAGACAATTCCCCCCCCCGGCTCTATTTCGGCTTCCCGGGGTATTTTTTGTAAAAGTCCCGCACAAGGTCCGGTGCCCTTATGTGGGTTTTACTCACCCATTCGCTGTGGGACTTGGGAAAATGTTTCCATTGCACTAGGAGCTGGGTCTGCCCCTTGTGCCTCCGGGCGTCCAGTATCTGGTTGATCTCGAAATGCTGCTCCCCCCCGACCATGATGGGTGGTGGCACTCCCTCTGTCTTGTGCCAGGCGTTCCCCGGCTGGTGCAGCTTTAGCAGGCTGCAATGGAACACCGGGTGGATCTTCCCGAGGCTTTTCGGGAGCGTCAGCCTGACGGTTACTGGATTGATGACCTCTGCAATGGGGAACGGCCCCACAAACCTCGGGCTGAGTTTTTTCGATGCCTGGTGCGTCTTTAGGTTTTTGGTTGACAGATACACCTGGTCCCCCACTTTCCACTGCTCCTCGGGGAGCCTCTTGCGGTCCGCGTGTTTCTTGTAGTCGGCTTTGGCTCTTTGCAATGCCGCGTGCGCCGCTCGCCGGGTCGCATCGATTTGGGCGAACCAGGCGTCCAGGGAGTTGATCTGGGATTCCGGCTGAGGCAACTCCGGCATGGGGATGAAGTCTCTCCCGGTGGCTACTTTGAACGGAGAGAACCCGGTACTCTTGTGGACGGCGTTGTTGTATGCCACTTCCGTGAATGGTAGTAGCTCTGCCCAATCGTCCTGTTGGTGCCCCACGTAGCAGCGCAGGTACTGTTCGAGCCTCCCGTTCAGGCATTCCGTGGCTCCGTCCGTCTGCGGATGCGCCGCGGAAGAAAGGGCTTGTTTCATCCCCATCCGCTTCAGGAACTCCCTCCAGAACCGCGCGATGAAGCTGCCGCCCCGATCGCTGACGACCCGTTGGGGCGCGCCGTGGAGCCGGTAAACATGTTGCACGAACAGTCTCGCCAACCCCTCTGCCGTGGGGACTCGCCGGCACGCTACAAAGTGCGCTTGTTTAGAGAATAAGTCCGTAACCACCCAAATGGCGGTCTTCCCCTTACTATCCGGGAGCTCTACTATGAAGTCCATGGCGACCTCTTGCCATGGGCCGTCGGGTTCCGCTACCGACTGGAGTAACCCTCTAGGTTTGCCTTTGGCCCCTTTCGCCGTCGCGCACACCGGGCAACCCCCCGAGTACGCCTCCACGTCCTTACGGAGCGTGGGCCACCAAAACTGCCGCCGGATTAAGTGGAGCATCTTTACGAAGCCGTAATGCCCCGTGCTTCGGCTGTCGTGGGCTCTTTCCATGACCTCCCGTCGGCAACCCTCGGGCACGTACAGCTTTCCTTCGTGCCACCACAACCCCTCTTGGCTGGTTAGCGCCTCTCGGTTCTGCTTGAGCCAAGCGTCCCGCTCTGCCGCCTCCGCGAACCCTTGCCTTACTTCAGGCGCCGCGTCCCGTCCCTCCCCCTTGGTCTGGCTTCGGGTCACCGCCTTTGCAGCCAGTCTGCTGGCAGGGATGATGGAGTCCACGATCTCCTCCCGTAGGCTGGCATGCTGGGGCATGCGAGACAGTCCATCTGCTAGGAAGTTGCGCTTCCCGGGGATGTGTTTTAGTGTGAACCTGAACCTCCCGAAGTATTGGGACCACCGCACCTGTTTGGGGGATAGCTTACGCGGGGTCTTCAGGGCCTCGAGGTTCTTATGGTCCGTCCACACCTCGAACGGTTCAGCTGTCCCCTCCAGTAGATGCCTCCACATGGCCAGTGCCCACTTGACTGCGTACGCCTCTTTCTCCCACACCATCCACCTCCTCTCCGTCTCGGTGAATTTGCGGGAGGCGTAGGCGCATGGGTGGATGGCCCCCTCTGGGCTGGGCTGGAGCAGGACTGCCCCCGTTGCCACGTCTGACGCATCTACTTGGATTATAAACCGCCGATCTGGGTCGGGATGGCGCAGGATCGGCTCCACTGTGAACCACCGTTTTAGCTCCTCAAACGCCCCCTGGCATTCTGCAGTCCACACAAGTGCCATGCTGGGCTTGGGGGTTTTCCCAGTGCCCTTGGTCTTTAGCAGGTCGGTTAGGGGAAGGGCGATTTGGGCGAAGTTCGGGATAAACTGTCTATAGAAGTTCGCAAACCCTAGGAAGCTTTGGAGTTGCCTCCGGGTTCGCGGCGCTTCCCAGCCCAGGACATCCTTTACTTTCGCCGGGTCCATCTCAATTCCCCGGCTGGATATTCGGTAGCCGAGGTAGTCTAGTTGCTCTCGAAGGAACTCGCATTTCGATAGCTTCGCGTACAGCTGTGCCTTCAGCAGTCTCTGGAGCACCGTGCGCACCAGGCTCACGTGCTCCACCAGGGTTTCGGTGTAGATGAGGATGTCGTCCAGGTAGACCAGGATGCCCCGGTAGAGTAGGTCGTGCAGCACCTCATTTATTAGCTGCATAAATACCCCCGGGGCCCCTTTTAATCCGAACGGCATCACGGAAAACTGGTAGCTTCTGAGCGGCGTGTTGAACGCCGTCTTCCACTCATCTTTTGCGCGGATCCTGACTCTGAAGTAAGCTTCGCGCAAGTCCAGTTTTGTGAACACCCTCCCCTTAGACAGATGCGACATCAAGTCCTTCATCAGGGGGAGGGGGTATTTGTACTCTGTGCTGATTGTGTTCAGCCCCCGGTAGTCCACGCACATTCGGAGCGAGCCATCCTTCTTCTCCCGGAATAGTACCGGGGCCGCTAATGGTGACTTCGCGGGTTGGATGAATCCCCGCGCTAGGTTCTTGTCTATGAACTCCCGCAGAGCCCCCATCTCTCTCCTTGACAGGGAGTACATTTTCGGCTTAGGCAGGGTCGCCCCTGGCTCTAACTCGATGGCGCAATCACTGGGCCGGTGTGGTGGGAGCTGGTCGGACTCCTTCTCCCCGAACACTGCCGCCAGGTCTCGATACTGCCTCGGGATTCCGCCGCCCGTCGTGGGTTCCCCGGGCCCGGCCTCTCTCTTTGCGGTTGTCTCGCCAGTCGCCGCTGCCTCCCCACGCCTCGGGATCGTTGCGGGTCTCCGGGGTCCCGGCGCTGCTGCTGCTGCTGTTGCCGGCCGGGTCTCAGGCTCCGTCTGTTCTCGCCCCGTCTCCCGGTGTCCCAGACCCTCCACTTGCCCGTCTGTGGTTGCGGCCGCACCCGTCTCCACGGCTCGGTCCCCTCTGCTCTCGCACTTCGCCGGTCTGTCGACCCCGAACCGCACTGCCTCCGCCGTCCAGTCGACCCGTGGGTTCCGTCGCCGCAGCCACGCCAAGCCGAGTACCACCGCGTAGTCGGCCACCGGGACCACCACAAATCTCAGTTCTTCCCGGTGACTCCCGATCGTCATCTGGACCGGCTCGGTGTAATACTGAGCTGGCCCCCCCCCTGCCAGCGTGCCGTCTAGCTGGCTGAATGCAATGGGCTCCCGGAGGCGCCTCAGCTGTAGTCCGAGCCCCGAGACCACAGCTGAGTGCATCAAGCAGTGGGTGCAGCCTGAATCCAGTAGCGCCCGCAGCTGTGCCTCCCCTCCGGATCTCACCCCCCGGATGTGTATTCTCACCCGGAACGGAGGGCAGTCCTCATCTCCTATTGGGTCCGCGCGCCTCGACTCCCCTGCTCGCACTGGGACGCTGTTCAGTGCGAGCGCGCCTCATTTCCCGCCGGCTCCGAGTCCTCTCCGGAGGACACCGTCTCCGGGGTCGACCACCCCCCGCGTGCTTTCTCGGTCACCGCCGCCACTGCCCTCTTCCGTGGTCGGTCGCCGGCCCTTTTCCCGGTCGCATGCGGGGGCTTGACTTCAGGCCGTGGTGAGGCTCCTTCCCGCTCCGTCGGGCACTGCGCTGCTCGGTGGCCTCTGCCTCCACACCAGAAGCACAGGTTCGGGGCTCTGGTCGCCTCTCGCACCCCGGTGGACTGCCGCCGACTGCTCCACCTTTCCTCGGGGGTTCTCTCCCTCGGCTGGTCCCTCGTCTGGTCCCGTCGCCTCGCGCTCTGTTGGATCTGCCGCCATGCCGATTCCGCTGTTCTGGCCAGCCAGATCCAATCTTTCACTGTGGACGGGTCGTCCCGCCCCAGTGCCCGCTCCAGGATCTCTGGATTGAGCCCCCTCTTAAAATACTTCACCCTCAGGGACTCCGGCCAGTCCGTGAGCTTCTCTGCCAACCTCCGGAACTCCAGGGCGTACTCTGACACCGACTTGCCCCGCTGTCTGAACTGCAGGATGTCGTCCTCTGCCCGCTTGGCGCTCAATGTGTCCTCGAATCTGTCCCAGAGCGCCTGCATGAAGTCCGGGAAACTCCGTAGTTCCGCCGCGTTGGCATCGTATAGTCCGATCACCCAGCTAGCTGCTTGACCATCTAGCAGCTCGGACACGTAGGATACTCTATCCTCGTCCCTAGCGAATAGGTGACCACCCCTCTGCATGAACCCCCTAACGTGCGTCAAAAAGTGTGGCAGCTGTTCAGGGTCCCCTGAGAACTTCCCAGTGATACCTCGAAGTCTCAGGGCGTCTGCCGCCCGTCGGTCCACCGACCGGGGCATCGTGGGCGGTGCCGGCTGAGGTGCCGGACCACCACCCCTGTTGCTCGCCCCCTCGCTCACCGCCGGTGGTCCCACTCTCTGTAGCAGGGTCTGGAGCATCGCCTCCATGGCGTCTAGGCGCCGCTCGACTCTCTCCTCTAGTCGGGCGAACTTCTCGTCCCACTCGCGGTTCCGGGACCCTGAACCTCGGGTCATCGTGACTCCTGAACTGTCTGGCCCTTGGTTCACGCCCATCAACCACCGCTCGGCTGGAGGGCGCCTGGTCCTGGCCGCTGTCCCGTCGCTCCCGGGTGGCTCTGACCGTCCCTCCTCGAGCCTGGGTTCCTCGTGCTCCAGCTGACCCACGGATTCCTCGTCGCTGGTCATGCCTGTATTGGAAAAGGAAACGCTCCTCGGTTGTACCGGGTAGCGCTAACGGTGAGTCCTGGCTTTATGTAAGGTTTGCCCCGTTCGACAGAGAAACTCTCGTGACACGTGTGGTTCACAAAGAAGGTTTACTCATGCGTAACGTAGTAGTCACAAGCAAAGCCAGGACTGGCTTGGTACAATTGCATCACTTGTTATATTCCCCCCTTCCCGCGCTTTTTTCCTGCCCCGCGATCACGTTGCAGCTGCGGATTATTGGCCCCCAATAATCCCCCTTGATTGTTCATGATGGCAGGATCGGTCAGGGTCCATTGTCCTTGATTGCCAGTCCCCCTCCGGCTGGGTTGGTTCCTCCCCGTTACGTGCAAGCCCAAGGGTTCTGTGCTGCGTTGCGATCTTGTTTCGCTGCCTGCGGCCCCGTTCATTGCTGGCTCGCGCCGTTATCAGTTTATAGTTAAAAGCTTCCGCTGCGGTTTTCCTGTTTGGCTGGGCGCAGGTGGCCCGTTAATTAGCGGCGCTTTCAGTTCCTCTTTTCCCCGCTAGCTACCGCCGGTGGATTCCGCGTGGTCTGGCTGCGAGCTTCCCTGAAGCCCCGTGCTGACCGAACCTGACACAGGTAACAGGAAGAGACAACAGAAGCCCAAGAGAATGAAATGCTAAGGAACCAATAAGAAGAGTAGGTTTCACATGTCAAGGGGGCTTCTAAGAAGAGGAGACGCCGTCCTCTATTTACTCATTGGGGATCTGGGTTTTGTCTTCTGAGACTGACTGAAAGCAAGTTGATGAGAAAGCTCATAAATATAGCCCTGGATCCAGTGAATTTGGAGAACCAGCTAGGAGCAGTAAAGCTAGTTGTGGTATATATTCTGGTTTTTAAAATCATGAATTAAAACTTGGGTTGTGTGAGCATTTTCATGTGTGTGTGCTTGCATATGTGTGCACTCGTGAGGGATCCTGATGCTATATGGACATCTAGACAGAAATTAAGATCAGTCTTTAAGAAGTTATTTGTTCATTTTGTTTTTCTTTTCAGCTTTACGCAAAGTCTCTGATCTTGTTGTGTTTTTTGTTTTGTTTTGTTTTGTTTAATGAACCAGTAATTTTCATTCTGGAAAGGGAACTTGCCTTTAGCATACAGTATGTCTTTCTGATAGGTTCGGCTACTGAAGAAAGGGAGTTGCTACTTATCTCTTCCCTGGTAAACCAGTAGCAGATAACACTTTCTGTGGAGTAAAGTAATGGGGGGCAGTATACCTAGTTGGATCTTCACAAGAGTTGTGGGAGAGTGTAGCAGAGTTGTGTGAAGAGATTCCATTGTGGGAATCAGTGGGGCCCACCACCACATTCCATTCATGAATATGCATATCCCATTGCACCTATTCAGAATTTAATCCTAGTGAGTGAATTGAGGTTTCGTCCAGATAAGCTTGCATAGAATTGAAGCCTTAACTTATTAATTTTTGAAGAATTATAACTGGTTAAATCCAAGTCACTGATTTTGTTACTATGTCTATAACTTTTCTCTGCTTGCAAAAAAGTCATGGAAGGCTCTGTTTTCTTCTTCAGTGGGGCTTTTATGATTTAAATTACTAAAGGTCAAAAACAGATATCATATTAACAAAATATAATAAAGATTTGGGAAGCATTCAGCACATAGGATTTTAACTGATAGGGACATAGCTGGACACAGTTATTAGTGTGAATGTTATTTCTGTCATGATTGCCATTTTTATGTTTCACTAAGACAGGCAACATAGACAGTTTTCTTCTTAGCTAGATGGGAATGTGATATACCAACATTTTATACTGAAACATCTTTGTGTATGTGTGCTCCAATAATATAGATTATATACATTATACAATTTGTTGCTACTTAAATATTAGAATTGTGTGTCTTTTTAAAAAGATTATTGTAATAAAAGGAGCCACACTTTGCATTGTTGAGATACTTCATGTTGCCTCACAATCTCAACCACTACCCAACAGCTGGCAAAGTTTTTGTGCATGTAGGAGTTTCTTCTACCTGTATGGCTACAAGATGCATTGGAGGAGGTTTCTATACCTCCATAGCACAGGTGCAGAAACCCATTCCAATTATTGGAAGGGTTGATGAAGTCTTGGAGGAGACCTTGACGATGTTGCTTGACATTTAGAACAATGACACTGAGCTTTGTGCAAGCTTGAGTCAGAAGGGAAAGGAGCTGCCATGTTGTCAGCCTCCAGGATCATGTATTTTTTGAAAGAGTGTTATTGGGTTCCACTGCACTCCCACTAGAATGGTGAAGAGAATTCTGGGAATATGGGGGGTAGTTTGCTTTCTGGTAAGTAGGTATTTTATGATAGACCATGGCCATTATTTCAGACATGTTGTGAATAAGTCAGTTTTCTAGGCCAGCCATTTTATAATTGGGGATACCATATGCTCTCAAAATTCCAAATAAAGTTCCCTACCTCTTTTTAAAGAGGTAGATACACATGTTGGAGTTGTGGGAATAGTGAAAAAGTCAGGAGAATCAGAGAAAAATGCACAGAATAGGAGAGATGTTCCTTACCACTTGCTGGCAATTGTATAGAAGAATTCTTAGATGATCTTTAACAGGACAAAATCCTTTCATTTCTGCCAAAACCACAGGAAGAAAAACAAAAACAAAAACCTCTAACTGTTGATTTAGAGCTGGGAATACATTAGCACGTCATTTCAGAAAGCTTTGTCTTTCACAGACCTAGCTCACTAAAGCAACTAATTAAACATATTCAGTGTCTTCCAGGAAACTGTAATATCTTAACAATGTAATAAATAGGGTTCCATAAAGAGTTGTTATTGGCAACAAAATGTTACACTGTACTTAAATTTAATTTAAAAATGATGACATAAAAGAGGTGTTTTGTGAACTCTTGCAAATATTCATACGCCTCATTTTTTAATGACCCTCTTATGCAAACATTTTGTAGCTCTGCAAACTAGGAAAGAACTTATAATGATGTCCCTTTAAGAAATGCAGTGTGGGTGGGAGAGATGCCTTAATGACCTGATCCTATGCTGGGCTGATCTGTTTCCTTGGCAGCTTTGAATGAGCTAAATCTTGCTTATAGTTGGGTTCATTCTCAGCTCTCACTTGGGCACAGTAGAGAACTTCAGAGCTGCAGTAAAAATACATCTTTCCTGCCACTGAAAAGACATATACATAACATGCATGAATACTTTTCTGGCTCTAGTGGGGTGAAAAAAAATGTAGTGTTTCTTTATATAGAAACAAGTAACTATGGCAACCATGAAATAGAGTTTGGCAGAAGACAATGAATTTTTGTTTATTTAATAGGATTTTTCTCCTGCTTTCCCATTGAAATGGTTGATAGTAGTGGCTTTTCCCCCAAAATCAATGGGCATTAAGATTGACCCTGTCCTTTGGTTTATAATGAGAGGTCAATGGAAGGAAGAAGGAAGGAGAATACAAGTGAAAAAAGACATTGGTCCTTTTTGGTCGTTTTTTCTTGTTTAACAAATGCTACCTTGTATGGGACTATCCCTGAGAGAGGAAGAGCAAACCAGAGCTGAAACTGGATGGTGGGGCAAAGAGCTAGTCCTCTAGTCGATGGACTCATCACATGTATTTCTTTATTCAAAGGGGGGGGAGGAGGAGGAGGAGGAGGAGGAGGAGGAGGAGGAGGAGGAGGAGGAGAAGAAGAAGAAGAAGAAGAAGAAGAAGAAGAAGAAGAAGAAGAAGAAGAAGAAGAAGAAGAAGAAGAAGAAAGAAAGAAAGAAAGAAAGAAAGAAAGAAAGAAAGAAAGAAAGAAAGAAAGAAAGAAAGAAAGAAAGAAAGAAAGAAAGAAAGAAAGAAAGAAAGAAAGAAAGAAAGAAACCTCACATTGGCCCTAATTAGGATAAGAGCTGTATGAAATCACAGAAATATTTGATTTTAGAGGATTTGTTTATTTGTGTATATTTTTATTAATTATTCAATCTGTATAGCTGTCTACTTGCCAAGCAACTCTGAGAGTCTAACATAAGATTAGAAAATATCAAAATACCTGAGGGAGGAGGAGGAGGATTAAAAAAAGGGTTAGTATAAACCATTTCAAGCTGAAAAGCCAGCTAATTAAAATAATTTCCTATATGTTTTAGAAAGTTTGGTAGCCACTGTGGCCTCCTGGAAATGTTGGCTAAAATATACCTAATGAGTAAATTTTGCTTTTTTAATCTAAAATTATAGTTCTTTTATGGTTATATAGACATTCTATCAGTTTAGAATTCATTAATATGAGTTGTAGCTGTTGTGTAATTCTTAATGTATAGAGGTTAATATTATCACACATCATGGGCCTTTCAGCTTGGACACTCATTTTATATTCTAAAATAATTAATTGTAATATATTATTGTATTAATTGTTATTTTATTCTATTTCTAGACTGTATCTAGTTATAAACCCATAATAAAGCTACTAAATATACCAAATGCTTTCAAAGTCTTTAGGTTTATCAGCATGAATCTCTAATAATTTCCAGCAGAAGTTTGCTGATGGCTTATTTCCTTAGGTGAAACAATAATTATATACAGAAGACAGATGTGCTCTATAGGGTCTCACATAGGAGGCTGTTTCACATGCACCAGAGCTAATCTTAATGTGTGTCACTTGAAGTCTAGATGTATTTAAATGTCCCTGGATTCATGACAAGAATGTGTCTATGTTTTCAATGATATCACTATTATTGGCAGTATATGCTTGGCAATCCATTCATGTTGCTTCAGAGCTGAAGCTCAGATCCTGTCCAGAAGCTTAGAAAGGGCATGTGATGTCAACTTCCAAGAAATGGTCCATTTTAGAATGCTGAGGATTCAAAGCATTCATTTCATATTTATCAGCCACTTCCCTGGGCCAATTCCATTCAAGACATGGAACAGTGGAAGGACAATAATCTGATTTCACAGGAAACATTCAAAGATAATTCAGCCAACAAATTATCCTGTTTGAATTAGCCCTGATTCAATGTGAATTGAAGGCTGGAATTTCAAACTTAACTGGATTTGAGTTTGTGATTCAGGGGCAAACTGATTTGGTTTAAATCACTTTGAGAATTTATTTGGCGGGGGGGGGGAGATTTGTTCATAGGCTAGAAGCAAGATTTTATTTTAATTTGACATTCAAAATTTAAAGACAACATTTGATCTGAATTGATTTGAGATTTAATTCAGTAAAAGATTTGTCTATATACTATAATGGGAAAGTGTCACAATGACTACAGTTGGGTAGAATGACATGAAATCAGCAGATATGGTAAATCTTTCACTGGAGACTTATCTTGGCAAGTGTCAGCTGGATATCTTCATGGGTTGCATTGCAATAAAAGTTTAAAATGTCCCCCTGCACTCTCTTCAGGCAGAAACAGCAGAGATTTTCACTGGTTCAGAAATGACAGCACTATTTCCAAACCACCCAGCAAAGAATCTATAAAACACCTATAAACCAATGCAGAAAGTATTTTACTCCAACTTAAACAACTTTCAAAAACATGAAATGAAGGTCTTCCTTTTGTGCTTCCCTTTTTTCTGGAGTGCCTGCAGCATGACCTGAAAAATGCTTATTGTTGAGTAGCTAGAATACTCTACCTCGACTGCATGGGAGTTGATTTCTGGACAAAGAAAATGCACTCACAATCAAAAGGCTTACTGTTCAGCGTCAGAAACACAAACATATGGTTCCAGCAACTCAGAAATTGGCAGAATTGATTGACATAGATCAGCCATGGATGATTGTAATGAATCATGGCCTCAGTTTATTGATATATGTATGTCTGTAAATATATGTTTTCTATGTTTGTTTTTGCTGTTGTTTTCTTTTATAATTTTGTGTATTTTTGCTTGGTTTTTGTATTAACTAAAAAAAATAAGGATGCTTATTTTCTGGCCCTGATCACTGGGTTTTCTGGGATGTCAGCAAAGTTTGCATAGCCAACTAGCAAGTGTGACCCTCTTAGGAAGCTTTGGTGGGATGCCAGAGTGTAACTTTGTTGCCCTGATCACTGGGCTTTGGGGAGTGGGACTGGTTGACTAGTTGGCCCCTCGTGGGAAAGTCTCCCTTATCACCAGCATGACTCGGTTTGGTGGCTTGTGGCCAGTATTTACTACAGGTAGCAGAAGCAGGTTGACACAGTGAGATTCAATGTCACAGAGACACAAAGAAAAAGGCTGGCACAGTATAAGCAGCATTCATAAGTGGTCAACTCTCTTAAAAATAGTAAACATTTGGGCCAGCATTTGTAAGTGGAACCCATTTAATCATTGTGAAGACACTTAAACCCATTCCAATAATGTGATATTTAAAATTAAGATTTGTCCTTGGATTGGTCAGCTTTGAACCCACATTCAGAGTGCTCAGAGGAGAGCTGAACCCCCAGCTGTATTGGAAAAGATCAGCGCAGAACTGTAATTCATTAGCACAAGAGAGAACCAAGTTAAAACTTGTTGCCCCTGTAAAGAAGTTGTGAGCTGAAAGAAGACTAAGGAGTGTTAGCCTTGTCATTTCAAAAGAGCCCCTATGGACAACATTTTATGAGCTGATAAAATGCATTGGCTGGCTATTCAGAGCTTTGAAGTGGGTCTCTGCTTCAACAAGGCAGAGCACTTTGACCCTGGGAGATACATGGGGAGTCTATGTGGTGTAGCGGTCAAGGTGGTGGACTAGGACACAAGACCTCAGTTCAGGTCTACTCTCAGCCATGCAAGCTCACCGAGTGACTTTGGGCTAGTCAGTTACTCTCACTCTCAGCCCAACTTACTTCATAGGGTTATTATTGTGCAGGAAAAAAAAATGCTGTGTACCTGATTTGAACTCCAGGAGGAAATGTGGGATTTAAATAAGAATCCTGCCCTGTATAGCATAGGGCCTGGGTATCTGAGACACCACTTGCCTCCATTTGTTTCTGCCCACCTAGAATGTTCCAGCAGAGCAGGTGCAATCCAGGTCTCCTCCATTAAACACTGTCATCTATTGAGACCTAGGAAAGGTGCCTTCTCTGTTGCTGCCCCCACCCTCTGGAACAGCATCTCCCCAGAGATAAGGACAGCACTCTCTCTCCTAGGGTTCTGGAAAGCTCTGAAACACTGGTTTTGGCTGGAGGTTGATTTTTATTATTTATTTAATGGCCCCTGATTTGTGTTGTTGATTTTGTTTTGTTGATTTGTTTTGTTAATTTTGTTGTTTTTTAGATCATTTTAGTCTGTGCTGTCTAATTCAATGTTTTAGCTGTTTTTATGGTTTTTTATTTTTTCCTAGTTTTATACACTGCCCAGAGTCCCCTGGAGTTGGGCAGCCAATAAATTAAAACAAACAAACAAACAAATAATCCTATGTACATGTGAATATGAGTAACTCAGTTACAGTACTACTGGTACTGCATTAGTGTAAAACTTCCTTTTCATAAGCTGGTGCTCTCTATATGTTTGATTTTAATTCTGATAATTCCCAGCCAGCCAAGCCAGTTAGTGGAAGGCTGATATTATATGCCCAAAGAGGGAATTCAATGAGTACATAGGACCAGCCATATTCCACAGCTGAGGTTTCTGGGTCATCTTCACAGGCAGCCCCTAATATATATAATAAAATAATTGGTTCAAAATAGGGAAAGGAGTACGACAATGCTGTATACTGTCACCCATATATAACTTATATGCAGAGTACATCATGAAAAATGCCAGGCTGGAAGAATCATAAGCCAGAATTAAGATTGCAGGGAGAAACATCAACAACCTCAGATATGCAGACGATACCACCATAATGGCAGAAAGTGAAGAAGAACTAAAGAGCCTCTTGATGAGGGTGAAAGAGGAGAGTGCAAAAGCTGGCTTGAAATTCAACGTTAAAAGAACTAAGATCATGGCATCTGGACCCATCAATTCCTGGCAAATAGAAGGGGTAGAAATGGAAGCAGTAACAGACTTCATTTATTTGGGCTCCAAGATCACAACAGATGGTGATTGCTTAATTGCAGCCATGAAATTAAGAGACGCTTGCTCCTTGGGAGGAAAGCTATGGCAAACCTAGATAGCATATTAAAAAGCAGAGACGTCACCTTGCTGACAAAGATCCGCATAGTCAAAGCTATGGTTTTTCCAGTAGTAATGTATGGCTGTGAGAGTTGGACCATAAAGAAGGCTGAGCGCCGAAGAATTGATGCCTTTGAACTGTGGTGCTGGAGAAGACTCTTAAGAGTCCCCTGGACTGCTCGGAGGTCAAACCAGTCAATCTTAAAGAAATCAACCCTGACTGCTCATTGGACGGATTGATAATGAAGCTGAAGCTCAGATACTTTGGTCACTTAATGCGAAGAGAGGACTCTTTGGAAAAGACCCTGATGCTGGGAAAGATCAAAGGCAAAAGGAGAAGAGGACGGCAGAGGATGAGATGGTTAGATAGCATCACTGAAGCAATGAGCATGAAACTGAGCAAACTCAGGGAGGCAGTGAAGGAGAGGAAGGTCTGGCGCAATATGGTTCATGGGGTCACGAAGAGTTGGACACGACTTAACAACTGAACAACAAAAATATAAAATAATGTTTTTTCTATTATGGCTGTAACAGGTTTATGCAAAATTTAGGCTAGACCTACTTTCTCCCAAAGTATTGAAACCTAAGTTGCAAAAAGACACTACTAAATGGCCACAGGTGTAGATGATTCCAGATTCCAGATAATAACTTGGTCTTATTGGAAGAATGCAAACCCATCTAGAACTTATTACACCCATACTTGTATTTGACAGCTTCCCTACTATGAACACCATCTGATGAACTTCTGCCTTAAGTGGATCAAGTCATTATTCTATACACAGTGATTTAAAAACAAACAAACAAACAAACAAAACACCATAATTATTGTCCTCTATAATGTTCCCGATTGTGCACCTTCTGTATGCATCTTTCCAAATATACCATTTTTTGTGTTTGGTTTCCCCTAAATGCTCACATTTTATTTAGAAAATGTATATGATTGCCCATCTTACATATGAAGTCTGGATGTCTAACAGCAAGTAACAAAAATATCCATAAGAAAATGTCAATAGATCAAACAGAAGAAACAGAATTAAAATAATCATAGTGCTCCAGTAACGCAGAACTTTTTGCGTACGAGCTCTGAACCAAGAAACAGTTCATAATAATTAGCAGACCATTCATGCTGCAATATGTGTGTTTAGGTCACATAGATTTGCTTTGCAAATAAATTCCTGATGGGCTGTAACTTATCACTTACCTGTAATTTAAGAGAAATTTGACCTGAAAGCAGGAGAATCTGCAATAATGGCTATTTTAGAATATGAATAAATGTAAAAGTCTTCTTTATTCCATTTGGATATGAATGGCTTTAAAACATCTTGGATCTCCTCAAATGCTTGTTAAATAAATGAACACATTTTTGGTTTTCATGCTTGAACATCTGAATATTGTCATTGTTAACATCTGAAGGATAAAAAAGAGGTTTATCACATGATTTGGTTTAAACAAACATTATTGTTAAAAGTTATAGGCCAACTTGGATGCCTAGAAAGATTAGCTGTATATATATGTATATAGATATTTATAAAGAAATAAATAGCAAAAGTTTCATATTTGTTGTCCCTGCTCTTCTGACTTCCAAATATTCCACCCCCCAGCTCAGACATACGTACATATATATTGAAATAGTCCATTGAAAAATAGTCCTCTTAATATTCAGATTTAATACAATTGAATGTATTGTCGAAGGCTTTCACGGCTGGCATATGATGGCTGGTGTGGGTCTTCCAGGCTGTGTTGCCGTGTTCTGGAGGTTTTGTTTCCTAACGTTTCGCCAGCACCTGTGACTGGCATCTTCAGAGTGCAGGAGCACAGACAGGAGCAGTTCTCTCCGTGCCCAGGGTGATGTGACCCTTCTGTGGGTATTTATAGAGATCTGAGTGGGGAGGGGGATTGGGTGTGTGTGTGGGGGGGTTGAGTTACTGAGTGGCTGCTTGTTTTGGTGTCAGCATCTGTGTGTATCTTCCTGGGGATTAGGCAGAGTTTTTTCCTCTATTGAATTGTTAACGAGGGGCTGCTGGGGGTGATTAGCAAGTTCATTGTGTGAACTGTTCACATGTCCTGGTGGTTGAGCTGAGTTCGTTGACCTTTTGCAGGCTGTATTTTTCAGGATTGGTAGCCAGGTTTTGTTGATTTTTAGACTCTCCTCTTTTTTATTGAAACTGTGCTGGTGTTTGTGAATCTCAATGGCTTCCCGGTATAGCCTGGTATAGTGACTGTTGGTGTTGTCCAGTATCTCTGTGTTTTCAAATAGGATTTTGTGTCCAGTGTGCTTGAGAGCATGTTCAGCTACTGCAGATTTTTCTGCAGTGCCTTTCGTGTTCTTTTATCCTGGTATGGATGCTGCGTTTTGTGGTCCCAATGTATACTTGCCCGCAACTGCATGGTATGCGGTATACTCCTGCGGCGGTGAGGGGATTCCTTTTGTCTTTTGCTGATTTTAGCACTTCTTGTACTTTTCTGGTGGGTCTGAAGATTGTTTGGAAATTGTGTTAATACAATTGAGTTGAAATCTCTTCTAATTTTTCCCTAAAGTACTTCTCTGGTGACAAGGTTTGTTTCAGTACCTAGCACCCATTACTAAAAATGCCTTTTTGTCATGTTTTCAAGGACATCTTGTCAGTATGAGATGGCTGAGGTCCTGATGTTCTTGCTTTTTTTACAGTTACACATGTTTCCATCACTCTACAGCCTCCTGGACCACCTACACTTCCTTGATCTAAAAATGCCTTTGGACAGAGTTGCCTCTTGATATCCTTTTGTGGGGCTTTTATTGAAGTAACAGAAACCAGGGATATTGAGTTGGTAAAGATATGATGGTATAATGAAAGGCAGAACATTTTCTCACAGCATTTGGCCTCATCATACTACATAAAAATTTGACAACCATCCATGATGTCCATGATAGGAACAGACGGTTGGAGACAGTTCAAAACTTTTGATCCAATAATCCTATTCATAATCCTATTGAAGTTCCTATGACTAACTTTTCTTTTAATAAATTCCATGATCATTCACATACCTAAAACATTTTGGAAATTTAAACACTTGGAAATGTTGCAAAACTTAAAGGGTTACTTCACATTAAAAAACAAACAAAAAAAAAAAACAAAAAACCTAAACTGAATTCTAATTCCAGTCAGCCAAATTTTATTCCAGAGGAAATATAAAAATTATTGATGTTAAGAACTTGTTCTGAAAAGGAACTTCACCTAAATGAGAATCTTTACAAATCTCTTTGTGGAGAAAAGTTATGGTCTTAATTCATTGGGATGATCTCTGTACCAATTACATAAAAATTAATTAATCTCACTTTTGTCATGCAAACTCTAAGTAGTCTTAAGCAAGCCACTACATGTCAACATATATGTTAAGGAAGCCACCATATGTGAAATATACATCCTATAAACTTGGAGCCACTGACTAAATTGTTAAAATGTTAAGAACTAAGATTGGGAAGATTCAGGTTCACATCCATCTTGAGTTGTGGAAATTCACTGACTGACTGGTCCAGTCATTCCAATTCATCTCAAGCTATTTCATATGATTACTATTGTGAGGATAAAAAGAAGTGAGATCACCATGTAAAGTGCTGGAAAAAAGGTGGGATATATTTATGTAATTAACTAAATGATGATCACAAGTCAGTTCTCTCTTTTTGGGTTTCACAAGTGTTCTAAAATGATTTTTAGCAAAATTCACTTTCCCTTCAAGCAGGGTGAGCAATCCCTAAGCAAAGTCCAATGTAGTTTTCCTTTAGTCCAGCTGAATTTCTTCTTTCTGTCTGTCTTTATGCATCCCCATATACTCACGAAATCTGCTGTTGGAGGCTGGGGAACCCTCTGGAGATTTTGATGATAAATGTGTACCACAAGGGGGAAGGGAATTCCACCTTTCTGTTCCAGCAGCTAAAGCTATTTTCAGTGATGATAAATATTCCAATTTCAAGAGCCAATTATATACACTTTTTTTTTTTATCCAGTCCACAAGAAAAGTTCTGCATAGCTCTGGCCAATCAATGCATCTGTTGGAAATAAGGAATTTATTGAAACTGTTATATGGGCATGTATGTGTATCTGGAATATTTGATGTACAATATCCTCTGCCTGAAATGCAAACAATATTTGATCAAAGGCAAACTTCTCTATCTGCTTCAGTGACTAAAAACAAGAATCCATTTCATGTGCGAATGCATCAATACATACCAAGGATGGGGATCACTGCTCACTTTGCAATAAGCATAGTATGGGAAGACAGGAACAAATTATAGAGTAAGGCTTTTCATTAAACTGTACTTTTTCACAAGTTGAACAGGCTATCTTCTCATCCTCATGAAGTATGCACACTCTAATGGCCCTATTACCGTAGGAAAATAAAAGTAAATTGAGTTGTAAGTGAAATTGCTCTTCTCTTCCACATATAATTGGAAAATGAAAGACTTCCACAACAGGATGGCATTAGATCCAAATCAGAAATTTGCCTTGTTAACATTTAATATTAACATAGAGGCCATTTTTAAAAGTAAGATTTCAATCTACCAAACTTGTGTGGAAGCCACACTGTTAAAAGTGGGCCTGAAGTAGAAACAGGGCACTCTGTTCACTCTGAACTTGCAAAAGATCCTTCCATGTGGAAAATTCATGATCCATGTTCATACCACTTCCCAGGAAGCAGGCCAGGGGAAAAGGAAGCAAACTGTTATGTACAAGGGGGATCAGTCTTTTTGGATGTAGGGGGCTATCATGTGATCTTACTCAATGGCATAAGTACCTTTTAAAAAATATATTTTTTTAAAAAAAAAAGATGAAATGTAACAATTCTCTTTCCTCCTCACCTCTCCCATGGAATTTTTGCCCCATCCAACAGTATTCCAGATACTTTGGCACCTACATTGCATTGCCAGGCCCTCTATAGAGAGTAGTATTAAATCACAGTTTCCATGAATGTAGACAGGGTAATTGGTTAGACTTAAGATAAGGAGTTGAATGAAGTTAAATAATAATAATAATAATAATAATAATAATTATTATTATTATTATTATTATTATTATTATTATTATTTTAAAAAAGCAGTCAAAATAGAGAATGTGTCTCTTTGTCCTCTGCCCCCCTTGCTGTATTCTCCTCCTCCTCTGTGAGTCTTGGCATGCTTGTAGTGCAGAGTATTTGGAAGCAAGAATATTAATGATAAAAGAAAACTGCCACCTCAACTATCAGGGTAATGGCTGGTGTGGGTCTTCCGGGCTGTGTGGACGTGTTCTGGAAGTTTTGTTTCCTAACGTTTCGCCAGCATCTGTGACTGGCATCTTCAGAGGGCAGGAGCACAGACAGGAGCAGTTCTCACGAGAGGAGAGGAGAGGAGAGGAGAGGAGAGGAGAGGAGAGGAGAGGAGAGGAGAGGAGAGGAGAGGAGAGGAGAGGAGAGGAGAGGAGAGGAGAGGAGAGGAGAGGAGAAAAGTCATGGCACAGAGGAGATCATTATTTACCTAACTGTGCTGGTGAATTGCCTTGTACCCAGGTGCCTGGAAATTAATGCTTGTAAGCAAGGAATGCCAGCCACACTGTTACAATGCGAAACATAGGTCCTGGCAAGGAATTACTTACCCAAAGCCACCATCAATTCTCCATGCCAAGTCTGCACAGCTGGCAAATAGTATGAGCAAGAGAGTACCTGAGCTTTTTTTCTTCTAAAGCAATTCTGAATAAAGGTAAAGGTTTAAACAACAACAACAGCAGCAGCACTCTGCTTATGGTCTGAAAAAAAGTGTACAGGGAAATGTGAGACATTAGCCTGAGATCTCCACAGTCTGACACTAGATACTGGAAGTCTTCAAGTATTTCTACTAAGTTTCTTGCATCAGGTGGAGCATCAGAAGTGGTGGCCTGCCGGAACAAATAATGTAGTAGAAAGTAAAGTTTTTTTGTTCTCTTTAGACTTATACAACCTATCTTTCTGTGATTAAAATACAACACAATATAGTTTTTAAAAATGGGGGGGGGGAACTGTTAAGTTTTTAAAAAATCTAGCAATGAAAACAAACAGTAGGAAACATAAAACCATGAACCATCATCATGGCAACAGTATCAGCTAAGGCAGATCCCTTCTCATTTTCTCCTGAGCATCAAACCACCACCACTGTCCTGATGTTGAGATATAAGAGCTTTCCTCATAATCCTGATCAGATTTATTGGCATGCCTGTGGCAGGCAGGAGGTTTAACCTTTATCTCATGGGATTGTAATTCAGGCAAGATGGTCTGTAGTCTAGTGATTAAAAGTGTTGGACTTGGATCTAGGAGACCCTGTTTTTAGTTCCCGTTGAATCATGGAGTTCACATGGATAGGTCACTCACTCTTTCAATTTAATCTTCCTCACAGCTTTGTTGCTGTAAGGGTAAAATGAATGGAGATCCTCCTGTACACTACCTTCAAGTCTCAAAAATTTTGAATCAGAAATGTAATAATATAGAATAGACCAGTGTTTCGCAGCTTTAACTCCACACATCTTGAAGTCCACACATCTTAAAGCTGCCAAGGTTGAGAAACATTGGAATAAACCAATGCCCATTCTTTCCTCACTCTATAGAAGGTGAAACAATTACCTGATTATTGATCAGTGAAGAACATTGGGCAAGTTTGCTGATCCAAAAAAGGCAAGCTGGGGATTTCTTGCAGTTTTCATGCCACATGTTTCTCACACGTGTTTTAGTATTTCATCATTTTACTTTATTTGTTTAAATATTTTTAAACAAATATTTAAATACACAGTGCTGAACAAAACTCAAAAAATAAAAATGCAACAACAGAAGAACAAAAATTATATTAATATGATGAAATTATTCTGATACTTCTCCTTGATATTCGGTAGCTCCTTCCTACCCCATTGTATAGTAATGCTAAGAGTTTTGCCCACATGCTTCCTGTTATGTCACTGAACATTTTAACAGCACTTAAAAACACATACAAGGTACTTATAGAATAAAATATGACATGAATTTGTCATTTAAAAGCTGTATCTCAGAGCTGCTATATAGATTCTACCATAAAGCCATTCTTTAAAAAGAAAAAACAATGCAAGGTAGAAGCATAGGGGGAAAATTGACATTTATTCTATTGTGTGAAAAATTCACATTTAAACTAGAAGAAAAGGACAAATGGTTAATACTTTATAGGAATGTGGAAAAGTAATTTATATACTAAGTTAGATCATTGGTATGCTTCTCCCATCAGTAGTGGCTTGGCTGATAGAACTATTTGGAGGTGACAAAGTCTGAGCATGGAGCACCATTGGACAGTGACCCCACAGAGACGAAGATATACCAAAGCTGTGCCTTTTCTTCCTGTTTCGTTCCAGAGAGAAGGTAACAAGGCAGACAAAGGTTGAAATTAGACATTTGTATCAGACAGGATTATCTGTCTTCCCAAATCTTATAGACTCCACTTTCATAACACTCCTTGCATCTGTCTGATATTTGAAAAATGTCATGCCTGCTGAAGAGATTGTAGCATCTACGAATATCTAATTATGTTCAAAATGGCCTCTTTCAACATAAAATAAATTTAAACTATTTCTAAAATATTTGCACTCATTCATTCCTCTGAAATTTGGCAGTGTGTGTTCCCTGGAAAAGACTGATCTGTTTAAAATATCATCCAGTTCTCTAATTACAGCCATGTTTTGAATTTTCCATACTAGTCAGGGAGAAGCAGAACACTTCATATTTTCAAGTTTTGCTTCAGATTCAGTCCAGAGTCAGAGCCAAACCTGTCTAATCACGCTGTTTTTCCAAACAGAGTATGGACTGAATTGCATGGCTGGCACATAATCTCAGTCGCAATTGCATACCAAGGGATTATTTATTATTTAATTTTGTTTTTATTCTTCTATATGATCTTTAAAGAGAGAACATGGAATAATTTGAAAATGATGCAGGGGAAGGCCAGTTACCACATGATGTACAACTGGCCCTTTGCAAGCAGGAATGTCTTCAAACAGCTACTTCCAGGCAGTTTCATCATGAGACGCAATGCCATTTAATAGGTTCGCTTTATCAAACCTAATATCATATCCCCCTACTATTCTAGTTTCATCTATCATTGTCAGTGACATCCCATGAACACTTCTGAAGCCAATTCTCAATTAAGCAGAGTTCGTGAAACTGTTTTGAACTGGCTCAGAATGGAAATTCACATATACATAATTGTCAACGGGACAATTTTGAATCTCAAAATTGTATAGGTGAATGATTTGTGGAGGAAGTCAGTTAGAATACTGAACTAGAAAGCACATAAACAGAATGATATTAAAACTTAAAAAACAGACATTGCATATTTAATGTTTTATTTTCTTATTTCTCTCTACAGTGTCTGGCTAATAGAATTTACATCAGGTTTACAGCTGAGCACAATTAGCCGCTATCAATCATGCAGTGAAACTAATAGTATTTGAATAGGCCTAAAAAGAGCAGCTTTCCATCTCATAAACATTGCTTTCTATTTTATGGCCCTGTAAACACTGTGTGTGCATCTAGAAAAGGTCAGCCAAATTCTCTGCACGGAAAAGTTACAAGACGGAATGGTGGAATTGCTTCATTAAACATGTTTAATGCAACAGTGCCTTCAAGCCGAGGTGTCTCTTAGCCACCTGTTTTAGATCAACACATTCTCTCCCTGAGAATTCCAAAAGGGAAAATTGTTGTGCATGATGGAAAGATACCAATGGTGACCTAAGGAAGTTCTACCCAGACTTTTTCAGTCAGACATTGAAAGAAGCTGATTCTGTTCCAAAATATAACATTTCCTTCTCTTATCTTCCTTCTTTGCTATCCAAAGAGGTTGCCTATGTTAAGAAAGCAGTTCAGTGATCTTATGATCACTATGATCATTATGATCACACACCTAGCTAACCAAAGTTCTTTGTGTATATATTTCCTATATTCATTAACTCGTCATGAAGTAGGAAAAGCTGCTTGGAAAGGGAAAAAAGATATCCAGCATGCTTATAGTTACCAAAATATATAGTACATTCATGGAGCTCCTGTTCCATTGGCACCCTAAAAGAAAATCTACAATTCAGCATATGACATAGATCATCTGGAAGGAGGAGGAAGAGAGAGAGAAAGAAGATCAGCCTTGTTTGGGCTCTCTTCCTTTTCCCCTCCTTGAAGGCTAATGTGATGAAGTCCTCTGACCATGCTGATCACTCCTTAAGGAGAAATAATAGGTTTGTGAGGTGAATTGTTTGGAAATTTCTGCTTTCTTCTCCATGAGTTTCAGGAAAGCTGAAACATTATTTGTGACTGCACAGCTAGAAAGTCCAATGGCTTGGAGTCACTGTCAAATCTCTCCAAAGTGATTCCAAGACATCACATTTGATATTTTGAATTGATTAGAAGAATTGGTTCAAATCTTTGATACAAAGGTCATAGGCATCTGCCATAGGATGTGGGGTTCAGACAAGAGATATTTATGCACTTGCAGATAGGGTGAAAGGAATATTGAAATCTGGAACTGGGGACACATAGCACAGGCTTCTCTCTTTCTTACCTTGCTACTACCCTCACTCTCTTTACAGCATTTTGATACAAGTTTTTATACATTTCTTGTACATAGTTAAATTTTTTAAGCAATAGGATAATGCAATCAAAGGAGATAAAATCATAGCACCAGTGGTAGAAGAAACCTCCTGATGAACTCTAGTGGTAGTCAGGAGGTTGAGCTATTAACAGCAATTAAGAATAGTGCTAAACACAAAGATTCACAGAACATATTGAGTTATAGGCACTTAACAAAAGCCTTGAGAAGTGTAAACAGGAAAAATGTCAAACAATGTAGGCTTGTGGTCAGGTAAAGGTCAATCTTCATTGAGCTGCATCTGAGAGACTTAATCTCTTCAGTGGTGGGGGAAAGATCCACTAATGCTGAGGATGCACTAGAATAGCAATAGAAGGGAAGGAGGGGGATACAAGGGTAGAAAAACATGAAGCAAGAAAATATGGACGCAGGCTTTTCCTTTTCTAAATCCCAAGATGGCTGTGAGTAAAACAAAGGAAAATGAGAAGAGGCTTCTCTTCTCAAAGCTATAATAGTAAAAGTAAATAGCATAATGCCATCAAAAGTGTGACTTATATGTTTGAATCAGACACTGAAATGCAGGTATTCAAGGGCAGAGTCTGCCTCATGTTACAATGCACATGTTGTAATTTTGATACAACTTTGCTGCAGGCATCTATGACATAGAAATTATTTAATGAAATATCCATCAAACTGAACTACCCATTCAAACACAGCCCTAGTTATTGGCAAAAACCAAATGCAGGCCACTTTAAAATGAGAGTTCATGTCCAATCATGGATGGAGCTGGCCCTCTGTTACCATTAACATCCCATGATGTCATTGATGGGGGTTTACCATTATGCTGGGTCCTAGCTTCTTCCTACAACAGTCTCATGGTGTTTGTCAAGTGGAAACCTCCATCTGCAAGCAGCAAATGTCGCTGCATAATCAGCAGGGTTTTGCAGAGTTGTGTTGTGTTGGGCACTCTGCCCAGCCATTGGGGATGACAGCTTTCTTCCTAATTTTTCACACTATGACTCAATGTCAAGACGGAATGCAGCTTGGTGGTTTGTCAACATTTTGAGCACACAAAATACCTGTTGTGTTTTTTTGTTTTTTAAATTCTTTTTATAGATTGGAAGGGGGAGGGATTAGGCACTTCTGTGGGTTAACACTGATTGACTAAGAAACTGAATTGCTCATGCAATGGCCCAAAAGGGTATGTCCTGCTTAATTGTTGCTTCTGTGCTGACTCACAAAGAAGTAAACATGCCTCTTCCTAAATATCGTAAAATGAAGATGTCAAGCCCTGCTTCATTTGAATTGTGATATCAGAAGATTTGAGTGATGGAACAGCTGGTCATCACACACACAAGTTAGAACATCATTGTCCCTGAAAGTTTTTCAGGAAATACTGCTGGAGTGGAGAACCAGTTCTGTCATTCTCACAGATAACCTTCCCTCCTCCCAAACAAGCCAAATTATGGGGGAGAAGAAGCTCCTCCCCTGAAGCCCTGGAATTGACCTTTTCCCATATAGGACGAGCTATCCACCTGCTTTAAGAAAGGCAGATTTTATTGGTTTAGGAGGATGTAAGGCGTTCTCATTCATTGTCTTCTCCTGCAGAGATAAATATGCCCTTAGCGCTCATTGGAGCTCTTGTGAATGTTGGCTTTCATCTGACCATCAGTTGTTGTTTAGAGTTAATAGTCCTCAATGCTCAAAAAAATCCCAGTTGAGCTCACTGAAGATGGAGGGGTTGGGGGGGGGGGGATAAGTCAGAAAAAGGCAGGTGTGGCATTGGGGAGGAAGTGCTATTTGCAGCTTGGAAATCTCAGCAATCCTCCACTTCTAAAATCAAGAAGAATGGAAGTTTGTCATGGGAATAACAGTAAAGGAAAACATGATTTACAACAAAGACCTAATCTTCTTGTAGGCTCCTGTTGTAGCACAATATGTCCATGTCAATTCAATTTTCAGTTGTGCCCTTTTCCCTATAAGGAGACATAGAATTGCAGCTTTAAAACATCCTGATTTTCAATGCAATATTTATATTTACAGATTTTTAGGCTTTTACTCTTTTGTAAAGGTCAGTAGGCCATAGAAAAAAACAACTACTTTATAAACATACCATTATTAAAAAAACATTTCATTTTAAATGATTTATTTTATTTTTGCTGCTTGCCAAGGTTCATGCTTGCTTTCTTTGTCGTTCACTCCTTCTGCTCTATATTTCTATACTTCCCACCCAGCATCTAAAAATGCTAGGAAAAAATAAATAGGTCACTGAGGCTTTTTACTGCTCCTTTACTGTGCAGTTTTCCATAGAACTGTTTCCTTCAGCTCCTTTATAACAATCATACACAATGAGGCAGCTGGAAATAGTTACTAGAAATTACACTCAGGACCAGTGCAAAATTACTCTTAAAATGGACAGAGATTCCTGACAGCATAGGAGGGGCAAGTTGGTGGTGGGGGGTACAGTTAAAAAAATCTCTTGATGTATTCTTGATGGCAGAAAGCTGTATATGCTTTCCTAATCAACCTTGTTAGTAAAAGGGTCTATTTAATTCAGTGGGTCTTACTTCAACCTCCATATGTATCAGTTTGTGCTGCCAGTTCCTCTAGATGAACCATTTTTCTCTGAGAAGAGAAAAGCTTGAAATAAGCAACCCACCTTGGGAATTACTTTAGAACAATTAGCCTGACCTTTGCTTGCATCAAGGCAACCAAGGATTAAGGTTATTGTTTTCCACACAGTGTCCACATAAGCTTATTAGTATGAATGTATAAGTTAAAATGATTCTACCGTCTCCTCCCCATTGAGAAAAAGTGTTTGTAAGAGAAGCTGAATGAAATGCATGTAAATTATTAACCTTCCAACCTAGAAAAGGAATATTCTGTTCTGGAAAGTGCAGCTCATGAAAAGTAAAACCTCTATTGTAATAAAAACAACAAGTTGTCAGTAACAAAAGGAGTTTGAGAAAAACAAGTCTCTAAAAAGAACATTGCCTGCAGGAGGCAATGAATTCAAAAGAAAGCACACAGATGCTTGCTTTCTCTCCTCAGTAAGCTGAGATAAGGCACTGGTAGGAGCATTAATGCATAGAAGTTTCCCACCCCAACTAAGCCTCTTTAGCTTTAAATAAATCCAACCAAACTTCCAGTGAGTGGACTGATGTAATGGTGTGTGGGAATGACCTTGGGAGACAGGGTTCCCCCAGCCACAGCCAGGAGAACAGTCGGATAAGAGGCAGCTTAGCCTGCAGCAGGAATGTGGGTGTAGCAAATGTCTCAGAAGGGACCCTCCCTAGTTTCTTGGGCTGTAAAGGTGAAGGGGGAGAAATGTACTTTCAGACTTGCAAGATTCTCTTAATGTAACCTTACAATAATGTAGAATTAGCCCATATGGGTGGGCTTCTTGTCTGCACTACCTCAAAAGGCTGACAACTAGCTTGGAGTAGAGAGTTCTGATCAGCTTTTCCTACTTAGCTTATTTCTGAATGGATGGGCACGGGACTGTCCTATGATCATAAGGGTTATAAGTCCCCAATGAATTTCTGAAGAAAACAGCCAGGAAATGGGATATCAGCTCACACTGAGAACATTGCAAAATGCTGGTTTTTACCATGAAACCCTAGAGTTAGAAGTGACCTTTTAAGCCATCAAACCCAACTCCCTGCTCAGGATTGAAAACCATTTTAAATCCTCCTCAAAATATGGTTGTCTAGTCTCCTCTTCAACACATCCAGTGAATGGAAGCAGGCTTAATTTTAAGGGTGGGGGGAGATTGGGGTGCCCCTCATGACTTTTTTGACCATGTGGTAACCTGGCTAATGGATGGGCAAGATGGTACAAAAGAAGGAAGATAAAGAAGGGCCTTTTATCTGGAGCCACTGAAAATCTAGTGTTAGCCTGCCTCAAACAGATAAGAGGGGGGGAAAAGTAATTTGCTACCTGCGCCTGAAGGAAAAAAACATCCTTCATCTAAAGGAGAACATCCAAAATGCAAGGAAACATTTTCTAAGGCACAATCCAGCATCTTCTCTATTGTCTTACTCCCTTTAGTTCTGAATACTATAGTTTATTGATTTATTTTTATTTATTTAAAACGTTTATACAGCTGCACATCTCACCACAGTGAAACTGGACAATGTAAAAGGATGAAATCTCAAACCACAACATCTTTCCCACAGTGCCCAAGATTAAACAATAATCCCAATTGCAGAAAAATATTTCAGCAGCAGCAGCAGAGCTCGCTTAACCTCCTGACCTGAATGCCTGGGGGAACAGCCAGATCTGCAGTGCCTTGCAAAAGACGTTCAGGGTTGGGACTATTCCATAGGGCAGATACTGCACAGAGAAGGCACAAGATAGTGTGAATATGTTCATGGGGTATAGAAGCTCAAAATGTGGCAGAAATCACTTAGTGCTTCATTTTACTTGCAGCAGTGTCAGTACTGGTTATTTTGTCAAGAGTTTCACAATGGGGGAAACTATTTTTAAACATATGCCCCCAAGCAAAATCTTGTGAGTACATGTTATTTTTAAAATAAAAGAAACAGCCCAAAGTTCATAATGGAAGAGATGGCCAAAATGTGCTCTAAAGTGGAGGAGGAGGAGGAGGAGGAGGAGGAGGAGGAGGAGGAGGAGGAGGAGGAGGAGGAGGAGGAGGAGGAGGAGGAGGAGGAGGAAAAATGCACACATACAATGTAGCCAGTGAGCCAGAAACAACCAGAAAGATGAAATGGAAAGAGCATGGATCTACACTAGATAAACTTTTATTCAAATGCAGTATAAACTCAGGAAAAGACAGTTGTTTTCAAGGTGCTGCAGACAAGTACTACAGTAAAACTATATTCCAAAATCCCCTTTGATCCCTTCTGGGGTTCAAACCTGAAACATAGAATAGATGTCATGGAAGGCTTGGAGCAACTCATACTCTTTCACTTGGTGTCCAGCCTTTAATCAAGATTCCTCACAGGATCTGTATCTGTGTACGATTTAAAGTTTTGTGCCTATCTGAAATGCAATACAAGCAAAATAATAACCAATTTATGGATTATTTCTGGGATTTTATGATTTTTTGAAATTTTAATGTTGCTGAAAGTTTATGTTGTTTTATCTCAGCTACAGAGAAACAGTTTGGTTAAGGTGTCAGGCTAGAAACCAGGAGACCATGAGTTCTAGTCCCACCTTAGACACAAAGCTAGCTGGGTGACCTTGGGCCAGTCACTCCCTCTCAGCCCTAGGAAGGAGGCCATGGCAATCCATTTCCAAAATCTTACCAAGAAAACTGCTGGGACCTGTCTAGGCAGTCACTAAGAGTCAGCACTGACTCGAAGGCACACAGATACACAAAAACCTGGTTTTATAATGTATTTAGATTTTATTATTTTAGTTTTGTATGTAATTGTTTTACTTAATTACAAGCTACCAAGATAGCTCATTACTGGGCAGCATATGAACATCATGAATACATTAAATCTGATTTAGGAAGAAGGTTGTTTTATAGGTATAATGGCTTTCATGCTAAATAAAAATTAAATAAAATAGATTGTGTCAATTTTTAATAGCTATGAGAATCATTTAAATTCAAATAATTTAGACTTTTAAAAAATCTTGATCCCCTAAAGGCTTCCTTAAGTTGTATTTAACTTCTAATCACTATATGGATATGTAGGTTTTTTAGCAGCAACAGAAAAGTGGCTTGCATTTTTTTCAAATTTTTGTTTAGACTATAGACCTAGATTTCGAGTGGGTTGTCCCATCCAAATATTAGCCAGGTCTGACCTTGCTTAGGTTTTGCTTTTGTTCTAAGATCTACCAAGAATAACTCTGTTTGGCACACCACCCTTTAAAAGATCCATGTAGAAGCTGGAGGAATTCATAAGTAGTTTAGAAACCAAGTCCTGTTAGAAAAACTTAAAGGAGCTGGACTAGTTTTATGTACAAAAGAAAAGACTAAGAGATTCAAAGTTTATAAATATCTAAAAGCCTGTTGAACATGAGAGTAAGAAAGGTCCAATAGGTTGAAATTCAAAGAAAGGAAATTGTTACATTTCTATCCTATCTTTCCTTCAGGGGTGCACAATAGTTTATTTGAGAATCTCCATTTTATTCTCACAGCCACTATCTTATGACATAGAATGGGCTGAGAGAAAGGCCCCAGATCACCTGTAAATGTAAGAAGCTGTAAGACTCAGTTCCCAATGAAAGCAACTCCCATTGAAACCATTTAAGATTCAAAGAAGAATTCATTTATTGAGGACTGCTGTACAGTTCTAGGGCATTGCTGAGACTAAAAGCCCATGCATGCCAAACTCATTTTTACCTCCTTTCTCTTTCACCTCCCCCTTCCATCCCATAATCCTTCTTGCACCTTCCACTGGGTCCCACACTGGTACGACCTTGGGCATTCCTGATAAACAGACAACAGTTTCACCTTCTAGCTCTTCCCCCTCCCACCCCTTTCTCTTGTAATTGCAGAAACAAAGCAAGCAAACTAGCAGGACTGGTTAATCGATTGTGAGGTTTCTGTCAGTAAATTTCCATGATTGAGGATAAACTTAAACCTGGGCCTTCCCAGTCGTACTTCAACAGTTTAAGCAATATACCACATAGCCTTCTGCATTTCCATAATTATATTGACCTAAGGTTATCCTCCCCCCCTCCAAAAGTGAGATGTGCTCTTTCAAATTTAATTAAAAAATAACCTTATCATTGAATTGCTATATCTGCTATCTTCCACGACAATAATGACCAAGACAGAGTTGTACCCTTTTTGACTGGCAGCCCCTTATCATCTTGCAACTTTGTCTTTTACTGTCCTAAAAAAAGGATGCACATTTTTTCCTGGGCTGAGAGCCATGGTTGGCTTTTCAATGGTATCCCGGGATCACAACTCTAAAATGAATGATTGCAACAAGGCCAAAAATGAATTTGGATCTCATAAATATGTATAGACATTATAAGAGGAGAGTCATGTTAGTCTTATATATTTATACATCTCATAAATTATTATAAAGTCTTACATAAGTCATATAAACTATAATTGTGAAGAAATATAAATACATAAGACTATGAAGTCTTACATAAGATTTCATATTCTTATATATTTATACTTCTTCACAACTATAGTTAATATGAAGATTCTCCAGTCCTGTATTCAATAATCTCCCCTGTTTAGGACTAAAAATTATCTGACAACAACATTTGGGTATTTGGGGAGGCTGCCTTTGACCAAAGTCTTCAGGGAATGCATTCAGCTTTGGGATCTCAGGGTACGTACCTCTGTCGTAAAACATCCTGACAGCCATCCTATGAAAAACAGAAAAACAGAAAACATAAAAAGCCAAGATAGCGAGAAAACAATGGTCACTTGATAATCCACAACCACCTTGCCAGCTCCCCATGGGACTCCCAGGGTTGATGGAAAAACCACGTTTTGAGGGCTTTCCGGAAGGCAAGCAGGGATGTGGCCAATCTTACCTCAGGGGGAATGATGTTCCAGAGGGCAGGACCATAGCAGAAAAGGCATGCCATCTAGGTCCCACCAGATGGAACTCCTAAGCGGACGGGACCCACAGCATATCCCTCCTGCTCAATCTGATGGGATGGGTAGATGTAACTGGGAAAAGGTGGCCCCTCAAATAAACCTGATTCCATGTCATGTAGGCCTTTAAAGGTCAAAAACAGCACCATGAATTCCACCCAGAAGCAAACTGGTAGCCAATGCAGCTTGCAGAACAGAGGTGTAATATGTGCCGTCCTAGGGGCACACCTAACTGTCTGCGCAGCTGCATTCTGTACCAGTTGAAGCTTCCAGATACTGTACAAGGCAACCCCATGTAGACCATGTTTCAATAATCCATTCTAGAGGTGACCAGGGCATGAGTCAATGTGAGTAGAGCTTCATTGTCCAGGAAAGGGCTCAACTGGCACACAGCATAGTTGTGCAAAAGCCCCCATAGCCATGCCTGCTTCTTGAGTGGGACTCGTGAATTTAGAAGGACCCCCAGGTTGTGTACAGGGTCTGTCTGGGGCAAAGCCACCCTATCCAGCACCAAAGATGGTAAAGACCCAGATCCAGAAGGGCCAAAACCCAGAGCCACTTGGTCTTGCCAGAGTTCAACCGAAGCTTGTTTTTCCCCATCCAGACCCTGCAGCAGCCAGGCGCTGGGGCAGGATATCACAGCATCACCAGGGACATGAGGTATGTAGCTGGGTATCATCAGCATACTGATGATATATTACCCCATGATGATGAATGATCTTACCCAGTAGCTTCATGTAGGTGTTAAATAGGAGTGGAGAGACTACTGAGCCCTGCAGAACCCCATATAGCAGGGGTTGAGGGTGAGACCTCTCACTCCTAATCAACACCAACTGGTACCAGCCCTGCAGAAAGGAAGTGAAACAGCACAATACTATGCCATCCACCCCAACCCATGGAGCTGATCCAGAAGGATACCATGGTTGATAGTACCAAAAGCCACTGAGAGGTCAAGAAGAGCAAGGACAGATGTACTACCCTGTCCCACTCCCACCAGAGATCATCCAAAAGTGAAACCAATGCTGTCTCCATCCCATGCCTAGGCCTGAATCCTGACTGAAAGGGGTCCAGATAATCTGCTTCATCTAGGGCCCACTGAAGCTGCTGCACAACCACCTTTTTCACACCCTTTCCTAAAAGTGGGAGGTTAGGCATTGGATGAAAATTGTCCAGCATTGTCGAATCCAGCAATGGTGATGGATGAGCCTGCTCTCTCAAGGAAGAATTAACCACAGCTAGGATCCAGCCACACAACATCCCCCAAGCAGCTTTAACTAGTCAGGAGGGGCATGGATCTTAGGAGCAGGAGGCTGAGCTCATAGTCATTACGACCCTGTCCACTTCCTCAGGCCCAACAGGATCAAACCATTCCCAGATGGCAGGGCAAGACTGACCCAGGCATCTCTGTCAGACCTGTATCAAAGCTGGAGTCTAGCTTGGAACAAATCTGAGCAATTTTGTCTGACAGTTGCTCTGCAAATTCCTCCACATGGCCTTGCAGGTGAATCTCTGAGTCCTCCTTTCCCAGGAGGGCTCATGTCATCTTAAACAAGGCTGCTGGATGGCTATCTATGGATGCAATTAAGGCGGAGAAGTATTGAAGTTTCATTGCCCTTACTGCCACAAGGTAGGCCTTAATGCAGGCTTTCACTCATGTTCGATCAAGTTCATCCCATGTTAATCTCTAGTGGCACTCTAGACATCTCTTCTCCCATTTCTTCCCTAAGCTCTTCCATAAACCATGGAGAGTCACAGAATCCATGAGAGAGGAGAGGTCACGTGGGCACAATCCAATCCTAAGCCTTGGCCACCCTCACATTCCAAGTGACAGCCAAGAACTCAGCTGGACTGTGCAGCAGATCATCAGGGATAATCCCCAGCTCCCTCTGGAACCCATCCAGGTCCATCAGTCACCAGGGAGGACCGATCTAATAGATTCCACATCCCTGCATCAGGGAGAGAAGCCAGAAAATCTCATGGCTACCAGAGCATGATCTGACCATGACAAAGTTGCCCCTGAGAGCTGCCCCAATTCCAGATCGCATTGCCACTACTCCGACAAGAAAATCAGATCATGGGTGTGACCACTGGCTGTCATGGTAGCCATGAACTCCTGGGCCACCTCAGAACCCACCCCCCAGAGAAGGCACATTGAAGTCTCCCAGGATCATAAGCCTGGGAACTCCAACATCAACCCTGAGACTAAGTCGAGGAGCTCAGGCAGAGAGGTTCCTATGAAGCAGGGAGGCTGGTACAGTAGCAACAATCCCATATGATCCCAACTTCAGGAACAGAGTCTCACATCTGGTAACTTGTGGAGCAGCACCCCTGAAAGCCATAAGAGACACCCAGATGACAACCACTATGACCCTTATGACAACCACTATGACCCAGTCATGAAGCCTTGACTGATGCCACACCCGTAACCCAGCTGAGCACATTTCTGAGAGGGGACCCCCCCCCCCCCCCGGACACAGCCAGGTCTTGGTAATGCATGACAGGTTGGCCTTATTACCAACTGACCTGGCATTTAGCTGCAGCAGCTGAAAGCCAGGACCTTTAATTAATCTCACTAAGATTATTACCCTTTGGTTCTTTTGCTGTATATATTTGGTGGAAGGACATCTGTCATCCAATATCCAGTACAACTGGAATGTTTTTTGTGTATTTGTCTTTGGCAATACTTCATGCAAATGTAAACCCAGATATCTCCCAGTACAAAAGCTTAATCTTCTCTCTGAATCAGCAACTATAAAAGAGATGAAAATTCTGTAACTATCAGTTTAATCATTAATTTAACTCATTTGCTATCTAAGATACTAATGATGGACCTGTGATTTCATTTGACATGAACCCTGAACTTCCTGAATAATGAGGTGATTTAGGGTGATTTTTATTTAAAAAATAATAATTTTTCAATTGTACTATTTCTCTTAGTCCTCTCTCATACATTTATCCCTCTTGCAAATAATTCCTTATTTATTGTTAATATCTTGTTTAAAAAATGTTGTGTTTTCTTCCTATATTTTGTCCTTATATGCAATATTTCCTTCTTTTTTTTCCAGTCCAGGTTTAACTGTATTCCCAGATGTTTGAGTGGCAAACAAGCAGGAGGCAATTAGCACATTTCCAACAGTTTTATTAGTTTAGTTGTAAATCAGTTAGCTGATAACACTAGAGTTGAAAGGCCGTATGTTAGACAGAGAAAGACTTCCTTGCCTGTAACTCATAGCTTTGACTTAAATACTGACAAGAAGAGGAAGTCTGTTGCAGTCCAATATTCTAGAGCTGAAGATTTCCACTATATCCAGTCCAAAGGTCATAAGGTGAAGATCCATTTGCAGGGCAGGAATAAAAGGCCAGAAAAGCACAAGTCTGGAAGTGGAGAGTTGTTTTCAGGAAAGGATGGGGGGTCTGGGGCATATTCTTATAAACCAGAGTTTCTGGCTGTGCCTTCTCTCAAGGAATCATACAGATCTCTGCTGCTCAGTCCTCCAGTGGTATGATTTCACACTTATGCTCTCCCAAGATCAGGGTCTGATTCCTTGCTATCTGAATCGACAGATTCACCTGTACTGAGTTTGACTCACCATTCATGTCTAGCCAACAGCCTGCCCTGTCCCCTGCTGAACTGCAGACTAAAAGTCTGCTAGGTTCTTCCCTTCAAACTTAGATGAAGTGTTTACATCAGAAGTGTTTAAACATGTGTATGTGTATTCTAATATATTCATTTGTTTGAATGCCAAGATGGGATCCCTGCCAGCTGCAGTAATCCAGCCAGGGTGTAGTGAAGCAGGCAATGTTTAGGGCATCTTTTCTAGCCCCTTCCTCATACTGCAGAGGTGAGCAGTGCATTTCTAGAGAGGGCTGCTTAGTCCCCCAGGTAGATGCTGAAGTGCACTGCTGCTTCAGTCAGTGAAAAAGCGACCATTAGACCTGAGCTGCCTGCATGCAGGTCCATGACTATGGCTTCCAGTGTATCTACACCTACTACTTTGTCACTTGCCCATCATCACAGGACTTTGTTTTTATTTTTATTTTTTCAAGAGTGATGATGATGATGGTGTGGAGACTAGCATACAATTTGGATTTAAGTGAGGGAGAGTTGTGCAGTGTCAGCCTCATTCTCTTTTCCCAGTTCTCATCTGAGTCCAGTGGCAAGACAGAGTCGAAACAACCGGGGATGGGACGAGGTGGCACTCCACCTTCTGAGCCTTGTTCTGCTCTTTGCATTCCATGATGCAAAGACCACCTTCATGACCAAAAATGAGTTGGGCCTTCTAATGTTCTCATCTGCTCAATCTACTGGAGTCTGTCTTCACATGCTGGGATAGGCAGCTTCCTGTCTCACTGAGTGTATAAGACCCATTGGCTACCCTCACCTAGTTTAGCCAGCTTGTTGAAGCCATAGCCTGGGATGTGGCCACTGCTGCATGCAAACAGGTATGGGGAGCCACAGGTGAGAGCTGAGTGCCAAGTGGGGACCAAAGGTGGGCAAACCACCCAGAAAGGATGCAATGTATTCCCCTACAAAGGTGTAACTCCTCCCTGAACCCTATACACCCCAAATTTTAATTTGTATATAATTATAAGTTATATATAATTATAAAATCATATTATAAAATTATATATAAATTATATTATGAAATATTATTATAAAATGTTATTATAAATTATTATTTGTTGTTAAAATAATATTTTGAAGACCCCTGCATTGATTTCTATGAAATATAACATGCTTCAATCTTTTATAGTGATCTATCTTTCTTGTAAGGTTCATCCCAATCCCAAAGCAAACAATTTTAAGCACTTATATATATGACTTTCCACATGAAGGGAATAGGTAATGAGTTGGGATGGACAGTACATCCAACTGGTACAAAGTAAGCTTGCCACTTTCCAAGATATAGATATAACCATAAGGCTGTTTAGATGATACTTGCACAGTTGAACTAATCATTACTAAACTTGAAAAGTTCTGTCTGTAATAGATTAAAGGAAACTGCACCTCTCCCATACTACCTTGACCTAGATTTCTTCCTTGCCTTGACCTAGAATTTCCTTTTTCCTCCTTTGCCTAATCCCATCAGTCCCAAGCCAACCATCCCCAACCCACAGGTATAGCTCTCTACAATCATATCACACTAAAAGAATGGAAGCTCTGCTCACTGGCTTTGAGTTCCGCCTGAGGGCAGCTTAACAAGGAAGTATAATACAACAGCAAGGTGAGAAACTACAAAGATTCCAGTGTTAATTGAGGGCTCACACCTGATCACCTCAATGTTCTATTCACCTAAGAATGGACTTCCCTCACTCCCTGGCTGCATTTGAAAGTGTGGCTTTTACCCGTTGATGGAGACTCAACAGGTAGATGGAAATTTGCATCTACCCAGCCCCTCCAAAACTGCACAGCAAATCAGATCCCTACAATTTCCTGCCTTGTAACCCACACTTCTATAGAAATCCTTGCTTTCCCATTCTTTCAGGTCCCTCTTTCTTGTAGAACAGGCACCCAATGATTGTTGTAATAAAGATTGGTTCTTTTCCTCAGTGTTGTATTCCTTCTTTAGATGGCATCCACAATACTGGCTATTTCTGTAGGACAACTGAATCAAAGAAACTAACATGTTCTTGTATACCGGTATATATTTGGCTGATATCAATAAAAATATCTCCTGAACTATCATCTTCCACATTGATCCTGAGTAGATTCAATTCTTTGCAAAGTCAAATTATTCCAGAGGTATGCTCCATAAAGCAATTGTTTCATTGCTTTTGCAACTGCAAGTAGAATAAAACAATCCCTTAATTGTTTATACAACATTTTCTCTAGGTGATGCCACGTGTATTTTAAAGCATTAGGAATGAGTGAAGGGAACTCAGAGATACGTATTTAAATAGCTTGGCTTAGCTATGAAATGTTAATTCGTAGCCTACTTTGCCAGTACCCATAATACTTTATCTTAACTAACAGTCCATAATTCAGATGTATAATAGGTAAAATAAATGTATTACCTATCTTAAATCCTCTTGAGAAGAGGACGCAAGGATTCAACAGAATATATCAAGGGGAAAGCTTAGTAAATATATTATTTATATTTCATATAAATTAAACAACCTTTGCATACACTATTCTGATTATCCTATCCAATTTTACTTACACTTAAATTAACAATTTGGCTTCTATATTGGCATTTTAAGTGTATGTCAGTGCACTGCAAATGCTTTCCAGTTGGTGGGATATTGGCAACAATATGTTGGCTTGTAAGATAGTCTTTAAATTAGAGATCTTTGCTTGCATAGAATAGCATGAAGATGTTTGAAGCAGAACTGGGTTTTGGTTGTACTTGTGGCACACTGGCCAAAATCTGACAGAACTAACCAGCACAGTCGTATTTATAGGGAATACTGTAAGTGGTGTGAGTTTGATTAAGGCTGACAGCTTAGTCTTTAACTTCTGGATCTAAAAAATATTTAAGCCTTGATTGACCAAAACCATAATGGGTAGCAGAGATCAATATGAATGGGCTTATCTCATGATGACCATAGTGTATGGAAGACTGTGTATGAATGTAATAGGAGCAAATGGTACAGAACATGAATTAATGAAATGGAAGAAAAATGGATATGTTTGCATGTTGATGAAACCAAGAAAAATGGAAAGGAATCTTATGGAGTAGAGTTGATGAACAGATGAAGGGAAATGAAGGAGTAGATTTAATTATAAATGAAAGGGCTAAAACGTATGTCAGAAAGTATGAATTGATGTCATCTATGTTGTGGTTCTGTTTGACAGTAGGAATTCATAGGTTGATGTATAAGCACCCTTTCTGAATCACAATGATGCAAAAGTGACAAAACCTGTGTTGTGACATCACAATATAAATTCCACCTTTTTGTACTTCCATCATGACAATGCATGCAGGTAGATGAAGGATGGAGTTTGTATTATGATGCTCTGAGCATATTTCATCACTGCCTCATCCCCTTACTCCTACACAGATGAATGGTGACAATGGAAGGAGAGAAAAGGTGCAACATTCAGAATGAACTGAATCTGGGTTGGGTGGAATTATTATATTAGGGAATTATTTTGTTAGTTGAAAGGATAGAAGGGAATGAGACATGAGAATAAAACAACAACAATGTTATCTGGAGACCCAAGAATGAATAAGAATGGTTTAAGTATAGTTATTCATATGCGCACTAGCCAAAGGATTGAACATAAAATCATAAAAACATGATTGAGTTGATAGTTTTTAATGAAAGTTTGAGAGAAGTAATGAAGGAAACAATTGCACTGAGAGGTTCTGAAAATAGGACAGACCATTTTTTGATAATGTCAGGAATGGACCTTGAGGAAAAAAGGACATGGAAGAAAAACAAAGAACTTAAGGAATTTACAGTGAAGGTAGAAAAACTGCAGGAGCAGAAAGCAACATCTTTGTATGGAAAATGTATTAGAAGATAGATTAATCTCCCAATACAATGAATGGAATCTGGACATAAGGAAAGAGGAAGCTTCTTGCCAAAGCATAAAACAAATTATGATACAGAGTGCCAAAGAGGTGTGTGGGTGCTTGGAAGTGTAGGTGAAAAAAGAAAGATATATGAGAGAATAATTGCTGGGGGAAAATAAGCATAAGAAAGACACTATATGTGTATGAAGAGAAAAACATATGAAGGATAATCCAAGACAGCAACGCATGGCTAAATACAAAAGGCAGAGACAACGTAGAGTGATTTAAGATGGAAATAAAATATTGTTTTGGAAATAGATGAAGAGGCCTAATAAGGAGCCTTCAGCAGAATGAATGGAATTAAATAATGGAATGATTTGGGATAAAATTAAAATGAGGATGCTGGAAAAAGTGTGTTAGAGATACGTATGGGAATGACAGTGATGTATCAAACAGTGGAATTGAAACAAATGCTATACAAGTTAACATCCAAGAAAAGATTGTTCTTAATGCTGTAAGAATGCTGAAAAAGTATAAGGCCGCAAATTGTAATGGTTGTTCTGAGGGATGGTACAATCCATAAACAAGAGATGAATTTTATACACAGAAAGAGAGAGACACACATGTGCATACATATTTACAAACCAATAGAGGTGAATATGTGTAGCTCAGGGTTGAACTGTGGAGTCCTTGGGGTTCTCTGAGCTTGGTTCTTTTCTTGCAAATGTTTCATTACCTGGCTAGATAACGTCTTCAGTGCTAAAATGGGATGGGGTTTGCTCTCTATTTATGTGCTGTGGCCTGCCTTGCCAGTGCTAGTGGGGGTGGGGGTTTTGTTTTGCTCCTCTAGTAGTTCTTTGATTGGCATGTGTTTGCTGCTTGATTGTGTGCCTGGTGGTAACCTTTGCTTATCTGGATAATGATTGCTGGTGATGATTGCTGGTGAATGATTGCTGGTGAGGTGATCTTCTGGTCTTTTGTCTCTTTTGAATAGTATGCAGGTGCTGTTAATCTCTATGTGTCTGTTAACTGCTGCCTTGTCTGAATATAAGGCTTCCAAGAATTCTCTTGCATATTTGGATTTAGCTTGGTCTAAAATGCTGACAGTTTCCCAGTTAAAACTATGGTTGAGTCTGTCCATGTGTTGTGAGATTAAGGAGTTTTCATAATGTCTTCTGACTGCTAGTTGGTGCTCGTGGATGCGCTCTGCCAGTCTTCTGCCTGTCTGTCCTACACAGTGTTTGTTACAGTCCTTACACTGTATGTTGTAGATGACTCCTGTTTTTCCTTCTTGGGCTGCTGGGTCTTTTGGTTTACTTAGGATATTTTGGAGTGATTTTGTTGGTTTGTGTGCTACAGAGATGCCATATGGTTGTAACAGTCTGTTGGTGGTTTCTGAGACGTTTCTGATGTATGGCAGTGTGATCCTGTTCATAGCTTGTGTAGGTTGTGTTGTAGTAGGTTGAGTGGTCAGGCAAGGCAGGCCACAGCACATAAATAGAGAGCAAACCCCATCCCATTTTAGCACTGAAGATGTTACCTAGCCGTATAATGAAACGTTTGCAAGAAAAGAACCAAGCTCAGAGAACCCCAAGGACTCCATACTTAAAAACAAATGGGGATCCTTTTCTCTATATCTATGCCTCATTTCTTATGATTATATCCATGATTTACTGCTTATTTCTATGCCTTAATTCTTGTATATTTTCCCCTTCTTCCTCCTTTTTCTTCTCCTGGCAACCCACCCTGGTCGGCAGCTAGTATGGCTTGGAGTTGTAGAGAAACCAAGACTCTAGCTTCCCTGCCTCAACTCCAAATGCCTTCAGTCATCTGATCTTGACTAATCCGCTTGCTGTGGTGGTATTTCCTCTGGAGTCAGCTTGGCCTCTGTTGCCTCCAGCCTGAGCTGCTACAAGACTATAGCATGTCTCTCACCATGCTATAGAAACTGCTGCTGGCACTGGCATGCTGGGTTCTGCTACTGCTGCTGTTGGGCTCTGTCACCTCACCCAGTTCTTGACTCTGTCCCTGCTCTGGCTCCGCACTGCTTCTGCTTCTGTCATTGCTGTCTCCTCCCCAGCTCTGCCACCTCACTTCTCCCAGCTTTTCAGTCACCATCCTACCCACCGACCCATCCAAGTCAATCCTTCTCCTCTGGCTCATATGGCTTCTTGGTGGCCTTTTCCAAGCTTCCATGGTGGCTTCTTCTATACAGGCCCTCAGCATGTTTGGTTAGTCTTCTGTTCCTCCTCCTCCTTTGCATCACTCACTTTTCTCACTCCAACGTCCACCTGTCTAGAAAGGTTTCTTTTATATTGGTGAGAGGATGGGATTTTCTGCCTTCAGTCCACACAAATGTAGATGGTATAACTGAAAATTTTTTATTATTTATTTATAAAGGTGTTTGTATACCACCTCACTTCAGAGACCCTGTGTGGTTTATAGTTATAATAGAACATTTATAGTCAGAAAATAAGTGCCCAACTCCAACTAAAATAACCCATCAGAAGCCCTATTTGTGCATAGCTTAACATGCCAACATTCTAAATCCACTTTCCATCAAATGTCAGCAGAAACACAGAGGAGAGAGATGAGTCCAGCAGGAATATTCCTGATGTGTTATGTAAATATGAGAATGGAGCATGAAAACTGAGCTGAATACACTGGTGATAGGCTAAAGTTGCAGTTTATATAATTAACCAATTAATATAACAACTTTCTAAGATTACCAAAAGTGTTAGGCTTAACACACATCTATTCATCTATTTATCTATCTATCATCTCTATCTATCTGTATCTATCTATTCATATCCATATACCTGGTCAATATAACTGGAAGTACCAGACTGTATAACCTCTCAAATGGGGGGGGGGGGCACTAGAAATCATGTAAAATCCCACACATGGGGCAAGATATAATATGTAACATCTATATCTCTCTGCTGTGACAGCTTAAGGGACATTGGATTGTGTCTACCATTCTGAGAGCTTCCATATTTTTTCTTAATTTGAGGCATAGAAATTCCCCTCCATTTTTCTCTTCCAGTTCTTATTCCATTTGATGAAATAGAATTTGCTTTAGAAATTTTTTTCCAAGGAGAAAAGTATCCCCCCCCCCCCCCACACACACACTTATTTAGTTGCATTATGATTGCAAGGTCTGTGTGTGGATGTCTTATCTTTCATTGGATGGTCAACCTTTCAGCAGATGGACAGCTCCTTCGGTTTCCCAGACTTGCCTTACATTTCAAAATGAGACATAGTGAGGTAACTCCTTTCTTGGGACTTTTCAGTAGTGGTGCTACTGTCACAATTAAGGAAGAGCCCTGCCCTTGAGGATATTTTGGAGAACACATTCTTCCATGGAGAAATTCTGAGAAATGAGAAATCCAGTGTGTCTGTCTGCAACTTTGGTGGAGAATCTCAAAAGACCAACAATGTCCAGTTCTAGTTCTGCTGTACTTGAGAGTCAATTGTACAAATTAGTTAGCCACATAAAATTCTGAATAAGCTTGAAAATCACCACAAAGCAAAACATTCAAGCACTATTTTACTTCAATGAGAGTAATGTTTTGCCTTGTGTTTTTTAAGAGTAAAAGTTCAGCTGAATAATTGAAGGGATTTTTCTTTTTATTCAAAACATGGTTTCTGGCCAAAGAAGCAATAAACAGTTCCCATATATTTGGCTTACTGGGGATTAAAAGTCAATTAGACAAAATGAAACCTTGTTACTAACTGCTGCTATCCTACTTCTGAAACTGGAGACTGATCCAGACCAAGTATTGCAAAACTGATTTACACTTGTGTTTCCAGTTAAAATAGCAGTAGTCTAAATGAATTGAAATCCCTGCTCCATTTCTACCTTTGTTACAAGATAGCCTCTGTTTCCTTGTTAAGCTGAGAGTGCTTGTGAAATGGGGAAAAAATGGCAACAAATACAGATGACATCAGTGGGAGATTTGAGAAATCATCAAGCAAAAAATCCTCCTGGATTGCAAGCTACTATAAGAGGTCTTGGTCTTTTGGTAGAGGAGGATTATGAGTAAGACACAGATTCAATTGGAGAATATTCCTATGAGAATAATTTCATTTCCTTTTTAGAATCAGTTTCTCATTTCCTGTTTTGAGGGTCAAACATTTTAGTAGTTCTTCCATTAGCAATCAGACAGTAATCTCTGGAGATGCATTTTGAAGAGAAAATTGGAGATAAATCAAAAACTGGGAGATTAAGTAAATTGGAGTTCTCCAGGTATATTTTAATTTCACCTACCAATAAGCCCCTGTTGGCAAGGAACTTGAGGAATGGTGGCCCAAATTATATGGAGGGTACCAAATTGCTTCCCAGTTAACAATAAGAACCCCCCAATTTGCTGTGTGTGTGTGTGTGTGTGTGTGTGTGTGTGTACATGCAGGTACATGAGAGAGAAACAGAGTTGTATAGTTTGGGGAATTAAATTGGATTCTTAGTGAGGTAAACAGTAGTGTTTAACCTTCCATCCTCATTTTTGTTCTAGGCTACAAAAGCTAAACTTTCATTTCTACTCTTATTGGAATTGCCTTTGAGCAAAACTCTCTTTTCCTCAAGCTGTTTTGTAATAGCAGACTCACACAGAAGTAAAGAAGCAGAATGTCGCATATATGAGTAGGTAAAATGAAACTGCCACCCACAAAGAATTAAGATCAACTTTTAAAAAGAGGGTACCATCAAAAAGTATTAAATAAAAAAGAGTCTGATAATATCTTCATTTGGGCCCCTCCTAGCTAATAGCTGCTGTGATTGATTTTTTTTTCCAGCTTTCAGATTGTCTTAGGACACTGTCTCAGAAATCTAGGAAAAAAATTAATCCAGAATTAAAGCTAATTTAAGCTAATCCAAAAATATCAGAGTTTGTCCATGTCTATTTGTGTGCTTGTATATCTGTCAGCCCCACTAGGTACACTAAACCAGGAAATTAACTCCACAGGATGACTAGAGCTATTTTTTAACTAATATTGGCTATAATAAGCAACTCTTCCACATCTGATTATGTTGTACCTCCCCAGCTCCCCATTATATTTCGTGAATCAGGGATGTGTTTGCCTGAGCCATTTCTGGATGTTATCTTGTTTCTCAGTGCTTCAAAATTGTTTCAGCCCTCTTTGCCTAGGTAACCATTCTTGCATATTTTCATCAAGGTCATCTTCCTTACTCTGTACAACATCAAATGCTATATAACCATGTGGGTAGTGGACAATGATAAATAAATGAAGCTTCCAAAGGATGGCTGAGCTATTCAAAATGAAGTGAAATGAAGTGAAGTGAAGTGAAGTGAAGTGAAGTGTAGTGAATGAAATATTTATTTATTTATTTTGCCCTTCTTCATTTTATAAAACAGAACACAGAGAATGCCCCACCAGAAAAAAAAAGGGGGAAAATAATGGTGTGTGTGTGTGTGTGTGTGTGGTGTAGTGATGAAGGTGCTGGACTAGGAGTGGGAAGATCCAGGTCCTAGTCCTCCTTTAGGACTAGGATCCATGGAAGCTGGCTGGGTGACTTTAGGTCAGTCATTCCCTCTCAGTTTTAAAGTAGGAAGTTGAAAAAACTTTTATCTATCAAACCACTCTGGACCAATGTGGTAGATTATCGTCCATAACTTTCAGCACACAGGCCTTCATCATGGAGTGGATTGATTTGGGATGAAGAGGATCATGATGACTATCATATTGACAATGGTGCCAATATCAAATGATCTTCCAAAAAAACACTTGGAACACAAAAGGAATGGATAGAACCTCAACACATCAATTACAAAAAGTTGCATTACTTGGCATAGCACATATATTACAATGGTATATTTAACTATCTTAGATCCTTGGGAAACATCCAATAATCAAAAGTACCAAATCCAGTCAGTATTATCCAGAAAACTGTTAACAACAACAACAACAGCAACAAGATATGCACACATCCAAAGTTTCAATGAGCAATTATTATAATCATCCATACAAAGCCTACTGTATGTCTATAAACAACTAGTTCATAACATCAGATCTTTGATCCACTGAGTAACTGAAGCCATAAATGTGTTTTTCTACTCTTGAAGAATAAGTCTTTTGTCAGTGGGGGTCTAATAAACCCAAAGTACTATTTTTGTTGAATAGCTATAGTCTAGTGTCTATCTGTTTCCTTATACAAAGTTAAGCGGTCTCCCATTATTTAGATGAAATTGTGATCTCTAATTACTTATTTCATCCAGTCTTTAAAATGTGTAGATCAAACTTATTTATCAACAAGGATTTATAAAAAACTAATTGTGGGATTTTAGTGTCATAACATAACACAAACTTAAGTCTTATAATTTAGGAGTTTCTGAAGCTGAAAGTGACGCTGGCCAAATTCAGATGTCAATAGATGTTGTAGTTATAAATATTGCCAGTAGACAATAAAGAACAAATAATATTTGTCTTTAACATAAGGAATGGTAATAACTCATCATTATCATTTAATATTTGGCCTAAAGTAAAAATATTTCACCATCCATCCAAATTTTCCATGTAACATTTTTTTATATTATTTTTAAAGTCTGGATTACCCCATAATGGCAATTTAGCTTGAGAAAAGGATCAAAATGCAATTTTCCAGTTATGCTATAATACAATATTTGAATAAATGTCAAAGTAACAGCAGTTATGTCTAATTGATTATATTTTGAGCCCAAATCAGTTCAATTTACTAAAGATGCTGTAAGTGAATATTCGAAAAGAGTCCAAGAAGGAGAATTTACACTGAGTGAAGCCACCCAAAATTTAGTACTAGTCAGATAATTTGTTTGTTTGTTTGCTTAAAGACAAGATTCGGAAAATGAGAACCCATATCTTTAACTGACAACGCCATCTATTTCAAAGATGTATTTGGAATTGAAGAACCCCATAGACATTTATGGATACTTTCTACTTTCTTTAAAGGCCCATCCCCTTAAGAAACAGAGACCATAAAATAATAAATCAGATGCCTCTCAAACTGTCCTGGGGTAGGATATATTCTTTTCCCCTTCCATTTCTATAAAGAGTTTGGTTGTAAATACTTTTTCAAACATTGGAGCATTTGAATACCAGTTGAGGTAGATGTTCACATTTTAAAACTAAGCAATAATATAATAATATAATAAAAAACATTATGAAATGTATGACAAAAGTATCCATGTGAACAACACACTATATATACAAAAACACATCTAACAAGGGGACTGCATCCACCCTACCCCTAGGAGAGGTAGGAGAACACCCAGGTTTTCAAGGCCTTCTGGAATGCTATCTGGGTAGGAGTCTCACAAATATCTGGGGGGATCTCATTCCAGAGGGCAGGTACTGACTGCAACAAGAATATATACTTCCTGGATCCTGATATATGGCACTGCATAATCAAAGGGATCTGGAGCATGATAATCCTGCCAACTGTTATTGGTTGGGTAGAAACCATGGGAGGCAGGTGGTCTCTCAAATAGCCTGGCATTTTGCCATGTAGTGCTTTATAGATGATAACCAGCCCCTTGAATTGCAGTTAGAAGCATACCGGTAACCAGTACAGTTCATGAAGCAATGATATCACATGGGCATATTGAGATGTGCCCATTATTATCCACACTGCTGCATTCTGGAGCAGTTGAAAGTTTCAACTCATCAATGGCATTACCATGCAGAGCACACTACAGTAGTCAATCGCAGTATGTATGACCAGGGCATGAGTAACTGTCTGAAGGGCCTCCCAAACCAGGAAGGGATGCAACTGGTACACAAGATGAAGCTGTACAACCATCCTCTTGGCTACAACTACCACCTACTCTTCAAATAGGAGCTATGAGTTCCAGATGACCCCTAGATTGTATATTAGTCTTGCATGGGGATGTGTAACCCCATCCAAGATTAGGGATGAAAAATCCTCAGGTCTGGGAAAGCATATCTACAGCCACCAAATCTTGTGGGCTTAAGTCAGAGTTAGTTTCTCCTCATCCCAAATTGAGACAAGACCTTGATAGGATCACTTGGCCAGCTTAGGATTGACAGATATAATTGAGTATCATAATATAGAACCCCAAACCAGCAGATGTCTTCACCCAACAGCTTCATGTAGATGTTAAATAGGAAAGGAAAAAGTGTCTAACCCTGTGGCAACCTACAAAGGAAGGTCCACAGAAGTGACCTCTCCACTCCATCGAAGTAGAACCACATGAAGGAAGGAGGAGAATCACTATAAAACAATGTCCCCACTTCCCAACCCTTGCAGATAGTACAGAAGGATACTGTAAATGAAGACACTGAAAGCCTCTGAGAGATCAAGGAACACAAGGATAGATGCACTCGACCTTCATCCCAGCTCCACCAAAGATTATCAATAAGCATGATCAATGCTTTGCTGTACTAAATGTTGATCTGAAACCTGACTGAAACAGATTTAGATAATTCACCTCCTCCAGGGTTCTCTGTAACTATAGTCTGATCACATGATACTGGATGATAATTGTCTAAAATTGTTGGGTCCAAGAATGGCTCTTAAGGAGGGGGTGCACCACCCCCTCTCTCAAAGAAGCCAACACTGCAGCATGGACTCAACTATAGATCACCTCCTGAAAGGCCTTAACACTTCCTTGTCTGGTCCTCAGTTTCCACCCTCAATATCCAATTATTGGATCTTTTGTAGCTCTGGGCTCCAGCTGCTGCTTCTAAATACCAAGTTGCTTGTAATAAAGCTGCCCTCATTCATAATCTTATCATAGATTAGAGTGCCAATCTGGCATGTATAACTGAAATCTTTCTCTGAATTATGCCCACTCAGGTTTCATCAGCTGAGATCCCAGGGGAGGAAGTGGCTATGAGTCCTTGCAGGGTCTCAGAGATTCTGCTCCATAGGTAGCCAGACAGAAAGCCATCAGGCTGAGGTTGGGCTTTAGGGAACAGTTGGGTTTCCTGCTGGATACCACCATCCCTGCTGCCCAGCATCATCCCTGCCTGGACTGCTAGATGCCATTGTTGGGCTGGCAGTAGAGACTCTGAGGCTGTTTAGTGTGACCTTGTCCCTGCTGGGGAGAGAGGGGACACAAAATCATCTGCAAAGCTACAGTGAGGAATACTCTATTTGGTGGATAAAGTCACTCAGTTCCACTCAGAGTTGGACTCCAAGAGGGCAGATTTGGCTCAGGGGCTGTAATGGAATGTGAGAATGACCTTGGAAGATGGGGGAAAAGATGCTGCCTAGGGAATGATCAGGTAAAAGGGGGAGGAGCCTGCAAATGAGTAATGGGCACAGAAAGAAATGTAGAAAGGATTCCACCTAACTGATCAGGTGTTAAATAGGGACAGTTAAATAGGGAGATTTGCATTTTCAGACTTGCGAGTTTCTGTTAATGTAGCCTAACAATAAAGTAGAAGTAGCTCATCTGGTCGTATTTCATGTCTGGTTTACTTGGGAGGGTTGACATGGGCCTGGGTCTTGTGGTATGGCCAGCCCCTGGTTTCCATCCTTCCTACCTCTGTCTGACATCATGATGTTCTTGTCTGCCCTTTCCCTCCCCCACCCACTCCCACTGTTCACTTCCTCCTCCCAGGTCAAAATACATTTTCACGAAAACTCTCCACACACACCACATATAAGCCACACTAAATATCCCTAGTCAACCCATTTGTCATCAGGCATCCAACCACCCCAGCTACTCCTGCAATAAGTACTCAGTGGCCTCTGGGGAATCAGGCCCCCTGTGGCCAGCAACCTCACAATTCCACTCCTCCTTTCCCTACCATGGATTTCACTAGTGTCTTCAGCTCCTCTGGCTCTGATGGGCTCCGCCTGACTTGGAGGCACCATTGGCATAGCCAGTTGCAACCCCACCTACCAAAACTTACCATGGGTCAGCTCCAGCTTCCACACCAGCTCCTGTTGCAGGCCCAGTACTAGAACCAGCCAAGGCTCTGGGTATTTCTAGAGCTTTGTGGCATTCTGGGGTTCTGGTAAGTGCCATATCAGCCTTCCTCCACCCCATCCCCACCAATGACTAGAGGGGTAAGTAGCACCATAGCAGCTGCAGGGCGCAAACCCCCAGAAGGCACATATAACACATAACAAGACAGACAGTCACACTTGAGCTCCCACTAAAAACTGACACTTCCAGATGCCATTTTTTTTCCTTTTTCTCTTTCACAGCAGCTTAAAGTTTAAACAAACCACAGTTCCCTGATTTCAGAGTTTCCTAAAGACTGTGTCAAATTGCACATTCAAGTTGTCTCACAGTAGATATGAAAACCAATTCATTCAAAACAACACACACACACACACACATATAAATATATATATATATATAAATATATATATATATATATATATATTTCAAAATTGAAGAATAAAAATTATGTTGATTTTTAAACAATAATTTAAGCACTAATATCTCTATATCTATCTATCTATCTATCTATCTATCTATCTATCTATCTATCTATCTATCTATCTATCTATCTATCTATCTATCATCTCAAACTAAGTGTCACCAGAGGTCAGTTAAAATTAGATTCATAAACTGCTGCCATTTCCATTATATTCACTACAGAAATTTTTGAAATCATTATTAAAATGTGTTGTATGTTAGAATATAAGATAGTGTCTCTGTTTATCCTTGATAGAGAAAAGCTGTATACATAATCTCTATTCTGACATCATAGATACTCCAAATTAACAGACTGCAAGATCATAAACAAAGAATTATGACCTCTTAATATGATAAAACAGCAGGAAGAGAAAGTATGAGGACAAAATTATTTCAAATATGACATCTTTAAAAATTGGCTATTTCAGAGACAGAGAAAACATAAAACATATGAGACTAATTGACTAGGGCACTACTCATAAAACATTTTAAAACAGTTTATTGAAATTTAGTTTAAATTAGCATACTCACTTTTCTTTTAATAAAGGATTCACATGGTAGGAGTGGGGATTATGCTAAAGTGGTAGTTTTGATCCAGGAAAGTTAGGAGGAAGGAAGGAAGGAAGGAAGGAAGGAAGGAAGGAAGGAAGGAAGGAAGGAAGGAAGGAAGGAAGGAAGGAAGGAAGGAAGGAAGGAAGGAAGGAAAAGACTTTCACTGGCTGGTGAGAAGACACAACCATCCCAAGACCCATTTGTAGTTCTTGTCTTAATTGACATAATGAACATAGCTTACAGCTCCATCTTGAATAATCTTCACAATGATGAGTTTTGGTGTTTTCTTACAAGAGGAACACCTGGGTGTCTTATGCTCACTCTTGCTGTCTGTTTTAAGTCAAGAATGTGTCTTAAAAATAAACAATAATTCTGAAGGAATCAGAGACTTCTGCTTTACACAACACATATTGTACATGACATTAGGCAAACAGGTAGCCACCCTATTAATATATTCCATACTTAATTCACTGTTGTGGAAGAAAGACCAGGACCCTTCCCACATGACCAGGTTGTAAAGTTACCTGCCCATCCTTCATTTGGCAGAAATTGCTGTTCCCATTACTGATCTACATCCTAATTCTCTTGTCTTTGTTCCCAACCACTGGCAGTTACATGACTTTCATCCAAGATAATGGGGGGCAAAACCTAACAGATTCTACACACCTTGAGGTTGCTCTTAAGTGTCAGAATAAGGGAGAAATACTACTTGAACATTAATACACCTAAAAATGACTTAAGCCTTCTCAGGGAGATGGTGCCAATGGAAAGCAGCCCATTTACAAATTCCTCAGAGCTGCAGGAAGAGTTACTTGCCCTTGCCCAAATGAAAGATGACACAGGTAGAGAGCTATTTCTGGAGTGGTATGAGGAGACCGTGTGTGAGGGCCCTTCTCCTTTCAAAAGTCTTCATCAGCTTTATTAGTTATGAGACAGATATAAGTAAGATTTATATTTAATTAATACTAAAAACTCAATTGAGTTTAACTTTGTAAAGCTTCAGTCATACATTCAGTCCAGCGTAAAGCTGTACTGGACTAGTATGTAGAGCAACAGTGACCTGTTTGCTGTTTACCAGAGATCCTGCATGAATCATCAACTGAGATGATTTTTCTCTCTCTCTCTGTATTTCTCCCCTCTGTTTCCCATCATCATCATCATCATCATCATCATCATCATCATCATCATCATCATCATCTTATTATTATTATTATTATTATTATTATTGGAAAATAGTGTGCATTGGCATTCAGACTTGTACTTGGGTACAGTATATACATTCCATTATTGAGAAGAGAAAGTTGATGGGCATGGCTGAGAGACAAGCTCTTGTGTCTACTACTATACTATCCAGTGCCACAATGTGATGCTTACCTTCAATAATATCCTCCATCCAACTATAGGTTTTCCATGTTTCCCATTAAATTTAATTTCTCTCTAGACATTTGTAGAAATAAAAACCATACTAGAGCTGACTACTCATTTGGTGCAGAAATAACAAACAAATAAAAGATACTCCCCTTCAGATCTGGGGACACCCATATTTTTTTTTCTATTTCATTGTCAAAAAAGGGATAGCACATAATGACAAATTGCCATTTCATGGATTATTTCTATAACTTTGGCTGTAGAAACCACACTTCCAAGTTGCTCCAAGCAATTTGAATTTGTATTAAAAAAAAAAAAGATGGAAGTCTTTGGATGATCAAATACATATAAATAAAAATGGTCCAAGCTATGACACTTATCGTTTGCACTGTTTCATTACAACTCTAAAATGAAAATAAGAACCAAGTATTTGAGCGAAATTCTTCCAATGAAACTCCCCCTCCCTGAAAAAAACCCCAAACTCTGGAAAATATGACTAGAGTACTTACTATGAAATCATCACTACTTGGTAGGTGGCTTAATAAAATGTGTATAGTAAAATTGGTATAAAACAGCAGGATTAAAGAAATCGTGATTCTCCATCATACATTGCTATGCAAATTACATTTCTTGCTGAGTAATGGCATTCATAAATCTCAGGACTAAAACAAACAAACAAAAAAAGGATGTGGCAAGGAGTTATGCAACCACAATTTATTTCACTTACAAGTAACAGTCAATGCTCCCTGATATAATTCATTTTTTTAAAGAAATACATTGAATTATTTGCAGCAGAACTGCTTACATTAGAATAGTAACGTGTAATACAATCTGCTAAATATCTCCTTAGAAGTAAATCCCATTTACTCTTAGGAAGTATATATAATTCAGCTTTAATTATACCTAAATGAGGAACTCTTTTACAAAGAACCCTTAGTAATGCTTCTTTTGATAACTTTAGAGAGATGTATTAATTATAGAAGTTTTCTCTGATAAGTCAATGTGTGTGTGCGTGTGATTATATGTTATACAGCTCCAAAGAGATATAATGAATAAAATGAGTACAGATGAAATGGGAATATACGGTTCTAAAGTTTACTGCTTTGAATCTTTTTCAATCCCACAGTGTTTTCAATAAATTGAAAATGTTAATTGAAGAATACAAAGGTCTTCAATGAGGATAGATAGATAGATAGATAGATAGATAGATAGATAGATAGATAGATAGATAGATAGATAGATAGATAGATAAAGGTTATCCAAGCTCTTGAAAGTCATAGGAGAGCAAATTTTTGAACTTACTCAAAAGGAGTTTCTGCCAGTTTGATATATAAAGCATATAAATATTCATAAAATCAATCATTTCTTAGAAGGTGTAGAAATTAGCTTCTTATTGATTATGTCTAGTTATCTGTTATGTTTGTGACAACACAAAAATGAGCAAAAGCTTGCTTCCATTGATTTACTGTCCAATAAATAATTGTTGGTCATTCATTATTGATTATAAAACTTTTATAATCATTTCACTTTCTTCCTTTTATGTTATCAGCGTCAGCTTCGAAGTGAGAACAATTTACCGTATCAATTTCCAGGCTACTTAGTGCATGCAGGATGCAAGAATGGAAGAGCACAGAGCTTTTCTAAATGACCAACCCATGGAATAAATTGCATGTTATCACAATACACTGAGCTCCACAAGAACCTGTACCTTCACTGCTATTTTGACATTTATAACATGTTCCAACCATTCCAGGGGACAGGGAATGCTGGCAGGAAAAGTCAACCTATCCCCTTGCTATTCTTCTTGTGGCCAATCAGTGATTGTCCCTGCTTAGGGTTAACAGACATGGGCTGCAAAAATCTGCATGACCACTAGAAGACAGCAGACAGATACAGCAATCTCTAACTTTTTGCTGCTATCCACTAGTTCTCCAGATTTTTGCAGCTTGGATATGGTAGCCCTTTGCTACTGCTCATCTCCAGATGCTTTGAATACATGCAGGTCTTAAGAATGACTTAAAAACATGTCAGTTTTGCCACACTCGATAAAAAGAAAACAAAATAATGAAAAGGCAATGGGGAAGTACATAGGATAGAACAAGTTTGCTTCGTATAAAAGTGGCATTCTGATGATACGATAAAATGCTCACCTAGAAGACTTCTCAAGGTTACATGGCAACATCATACTTAGATAATTTATCAGGTATTCATATATTATTTAGAAATGAACAGTAAAATTGCCATCTTTTTGGCCAATTATTCAGGCTGGTAAAATAGCAAGCAAATGATGAATATTTCCAATATTCCAACAATATACCTCTTTCAAATACTTTGCTCAAATCCTACTTTTGAACTACTTTCTAAATCAAGTTGTAGTCCAGAAAGCTCAAACTAAAACAAAATATTGTAAGGCATAATCAATGATGCAAACCAACAAACCAACAGAAATTAAAATACTGAACACATTACATGTTCAGCATTTTATTTTATTTGTTAGCCAGAAAAGTTTAATTTTGGAAAGGGAGTAAGAATACTCAAGAGAAGAAGAATATATATTATTGTATTGCTATCAAGATCTACAGAAAAACTTTACCTGGATAAGAGGTCAATCTTTGGGTGATTTGTAATTAATCTTCAGAAGTTTCCAACTCCCAACTGTTTAACAAAACAGTACCCAAACTCTTCCTCTCCCAAGTTTTTAAAATAAGAACAATGCTGAATAATAATGGAATAACCAGAGTGAGAACCAGAAATAGAATTTAGCATGAAAGGACCTCAGTCTCAGTGTAAATACTAAAAATAGCAGGGGAAAGCTACCATTCTTAGAAAGACATGGATATGAATCCCAACCTCTTCAGCTGCATTTAGTGTTTCAGTTATATTACAAAGACTGAAAGGAAGCTTTTCTTGAAAAGGAACAAACAGTGGTGCCTTCAACAAACACTTCCCTGTTTATTTAATCTAGAGCAGAAGAGAGAGCCAGTGTGGTGCAGTGGTTCAGGCATCAGGCTAGAAACCAGGAGACTGAGACTTCTAGTCCTGCCTTAGGCATGAAGCCAGCTGGGTGACCCTGGGCCAGTCACTCTCTGTCAGCCCTAGAAAGCTGGGATTATTTATAAAATTAAATAATACTGGAAGGCTATTGCAGGTAGTTCAATAGCCACTTTGAAAAACTTGCCAAGAAAACTTCAGGAGTCAAAAACTAACTTGAAGGCACACATATGAGGACTGAACTATGGGGCAAGCCTTTGATAATGCGGTTGCATTTCCCATTTTGGCGTTGCCTGGCCCCCCTACGGTGCTGTATTTGCTCAGGTATTTAACCAAATGTCCCTCCTTGGTTTCTTTACTAGCACAGCTGGAAATAAGGTTATAGTCAATTGCCTGGGTGTTCTGGCAAATGTACATGACTGAAAATAGCCTTGTTAGAACTACCTGCAATAGCCTTCCAGTATTATTTAATTTTATAAATACTGTAATAATGCTACAAGCATTTTTGACAGGAACACCAAGAGAAATTCCTGACATTCTGTGCAAACATACTAAATCTACTAACATTCTAAGGCTGGTGTGGGTCTTCTGGGCTGTGTGGCCGTGTTCTGGAAGTTTTGTTTCCTAACGTTTCGCCAGCATCTGTGACCGGCATCTTCAGAGGTCAGGAGCACAGACAGGAACAGTTCTCTCTGTGCCCCTGTCTGTGCTCCTGCCTGTGCTCCTGCACTCTGAAGATGCCGGTCACAGATGCTGGTGAAATGTTAGGAAACAAAACTTCCAGAACATGGCCACACAGCCTGGAAGACCCACACCAGCCTTCGTATGTGGCCGTGAAAGCCTTCGACACTACTAACATTATCTTTGCAGAGAATATGCTGGCTAAAAGAGTAGTGTTCTGTAGATCTGCACAGAAGACACTAAAAGGCTATAATAACTTTTTTTTTCCTTTTAGACCTCTGCTAAGTACAGGTAGTCCTTGCTTTATGATCATTCATTCAGTGACTATTTGAAGTTATGATAGCACTGAATGAATGGTAGTTATGACCAGTCCTCGAAGGTATGGCTCTTGCAGTGCCCCTGTGGTCATGTGATCAAAATTTGGGCACTTGGCAACCCACCTGCATTTACAAGTGCAGTGTGTGCTTCAACTCCCCCATCTGCCTATCTCCCCCCCCCCCCCAATCTCTGTCCTTTTGGCTGCCCTGCACCACACCACCACTTCCTACCCATGCTGTCCGCCCACCACCCCCAGCTGATTGCAGAGGCCTCACAAAGGACCAGCAGCTGGCTTGGCTAGGGGTGCCCATGGGGAGGAAGAAGATGACAAAGATTAGCTGGGGGCAGTGGGGGACGGCAGGGGCAGGCTGCAGCACAGTGCAGGGCTGCCAAAAGGGCAGAGATGGGGGGAAATAGGCAAATGGGGGGAGTTGAAGCAGAGGTGAGCATGGCAGGGCAGGAGAAGCATGAGGTCCTATCCTAATGACAACAACCAGGACTACAGGAACTGCTGTCACTAAACTGTGCAGTCATGTGATGTTTTGCCTAACAACCACTTTGCTTAGTGACAGAAATTCTGGTCCCAATTAAGGCTGTAAGCAAGGACTATCTGTAGTTTTATAATTAAGTGATTTAGCCTCAAGTATTTAATCTTTTAGAAACCTAGTGCTTATATTTTATTGTGCTGTTTTATTTTTTTTTTCCAATTTAATCAGAAATATTTATGTATTTCCATCTGAGCTCTGGAAATCCTATTACAAAACTGGTCAGAGACCATAATAAAGATTATCTGGAAAATGCCTGTACATGTCAACAAGCAAAGAAAGGTTATATGTACATTGATTTTTTTAAAATCAGAATTCATGGCCAGCTGTGACTCTGAGGAGTGTGAGGAAGAGGAGGTTACTCCAGAGGACCCTGTGGAACAGCAGCCTGCCTCAGAGATCAGCAGGGAGACACCTGAGGCTGATTTGGCTGCAGAGCCTTGGAGAGGCTGGAAGCAGCAGGGGATGAGGGGTCTGATCCAGGACCTCCTCCCAGTCATAAGGCACATAGGACAGAACAGAGGAGATCTGCATGGCTCCATGTGAGGCAAGGGCATTCCCACTGGTGATTGCTTGTACCTGGTGGGCTCTACTTCAGAGCTACCACTAGCAAGCAATCCTCTGTTGGGAACAACTGCCCTGTTCACTGGAACTTCTGTCTGTTGTGCCCTGAACTCTTGCCTGTGAAAACTCTGCTTTTGAAACCGGACCAGCTGAGGCCCTATGATGACTCTATGACCTCTGGACTGTGCCCTGATGATGCTTCTGCCTGCTGCCTGGAACTTATGCTTACTAGAACCTTGCTTGAAAGTTTCCAAGGGATTTGGGACTGTTTGAAAGTATGTGTGCATCTCAGGCATGCCCTGCCTGCTGCTGCTGTAATTACTTGAACCAAGTAAAGCTTTTGAAATGTACGTGTGTGTGTGTGAGGCCTGGGACAGGACAAAAACAGAAGTTTATCTGGAATCTGTAGGCCTTTGAATTTCATCTCAGTGTTATGAAGTTGCTTTAAAACACACACACACACACACACACACATACACACACACAGCCTTTTATGTTTCTCCTGATAGTCAAGGCCTATAAAACTCACCTTCCATCTGTATGATCAGCAGCCTGATAAACACACTGCCACGTCCTGACAACATACTGCCGGCAAGAGTGACAGTGGTCAAATTTAAGGGAGATTTGTCCATTATAACTAAGCTTCTCTATGTATAACTTCCAATAGGCATTGAAAGGATGCTATTTGGGAATCACAGATGACGGTGGTGATGATACAATGCAGTCTAAGCTCTACCAAAAGCTCAAGTTAAATGATAACAGTGATTTATCATGAGATAAACATCAGGCTGAAGATGTTAAATTACAGTATCAACTGGAATTTCTGAATGACTATGATGAGAAAGGAAAAACTGTCCATCTTTTGTCTCTTCTATATAACCATTAATTATTAGGATGGCCAGACCAAAACATTTTACTCAACTTTTTTTATCAAGTATGTGATGGTGGTGGAGATTACAGGCAAATGATAAGTAGCAAACTGTTTCAATTTCAGTTTCCCGAAATAACATACTTGGGTGTTATTTCCTGGTATGGTGATCGCTTTGGCTTTTGAAAGAAACATCAAATGTAACTGTTGTCGTTATTTATCTATTGCTTTTTACAAAACAAAAATATATAGTTTATATATTAAAATGTGTCAGAAGCACCATTAAATAATAGGTACAATATGCAAACATGAGAAGGAACTTCTGCAGGAAAAAGAATACTTTGGTAAGACATGTGAGTGTCCCATTGGTCATGGTCTGGAAGTGACTTGGATTTGCCAATCCTTCCCCTCTCGGAATGCCAATATACTTCCTGGTGCTCAGTTTGCGCGTCCCCATCAAAATGATCTCTGAGTTGTTCCCCCCGCTCCCCTTCTGAATTTCAGACAACTCTGATGCCATTTCTTGGCATGTCATACCTCAGACTTAGTTGAGGCAGATCCATCTATTAGCACAATTACGTTCTGAGGAAGAGATGCAGCCATTCCATTACTTCTGGGATTTGCAGATGCCTTTGGGGAATCAGCTCATTCACCAGTGTGGATCAGTGGTAAGTCAACCACCTTCAGCTTGCCAGTTCTAAATAGCCTAGCAAGCTTTCTTTGGATGAGCAGAAAATTGCAGCAAATCCTTCTAGATTTCATTTCCATCGAAGGAAGGAAGGAAGGAAGGAAGGAAGGAAGGAAGGAAGGAAGGAAGGAAGGAAGGAAGGAAGGAAGGAAGGAAGGAGTTTCTATGAACCAATGCCTGTTTTATCATCAGAGATAGTTCTAAGAAATGGTGACATTTCTATTTCTTTTATTTTTTTTACAAAAACATTTAATAAGGCTTTTCTTTTCTTTGGTGCTTTAAACATAGCCTGTATCTTGCCCCTCAGTAAGCAGTAAGGAAAAAAAGATGCACACCCAAATTTTCAGGAAATTGTCATGTATGTGGTGGTCTTGACAAAGTCCATACAAAAAAACTGGATGCAGCACAGTAGATAATTCAGACCTTCCCAGTTCCAGGAGAACTGTGGATGTGGAAAATTGAGAAAACTAAGTCTGAGTTACAGGATTAAATAGTTTGATTTCATAACGAGCTTTGTATGTGAATGGATCACAAACCATTGAAAATACAAATCCCAAAGGAAACTGCTTACTTGGTAGAAGACTATTAATGTGGCTTCCATGATTTCCTTGAACTCTATGCAAATCATCAATACCGGTTATTTTGAACCAGAAATATTGGACATCTGCAAAGTGCAAAGACAAATCAGAGAACATGGGGAACCATGGTGAAATTTAGCTAATTCTAACATTGGTTATCAAGATGTTGGTTAATCCAAAATGTGGTTCACATGATTTTTCTGCTAAATAAGTCCAAAGTTGTAAACTATTTTTGATATTTATTTGTAATAAATAGTATAGTAGCAGGAGAACAGGTAAAGGGAAGCAGAGCTGGGGGTATGGTTTTTGATATAGATACAAATTTAAAGAGGATTCAGGAGAAGTTTTGACAAAAAGGACCATATTGTAGCTTTTCCTCAATATTTTCTAAGGGATCGGTTGCTTTTATCCACGTAACAGCATTTCAAAAAATACTTGTTATGTGTCCTGGAAGGCCATTGCAAGTATTGTAAACAGGATGGTCTGCATAATTCTTAAGCCATGCTAAGTATAATAGATATATTCTCCCAAACATTATATATTAAATTCTTCTAGTGCCAGAGTAACTGATACATTATGAAAGGTGATATCTTATTACATGCTACTTTTCTAGTAGCGTAAAACTGGACAGGAAGATGATTTTAATTCTAGGATGTCCCTGCTCTTCTCCCATATAGCAGAGATCCTGAGGGAATCATGCTTTCAACTTCATGAAAGCAGGAATGTTGAGTCTCATTGGCCAACAAGTGAAGACTTTAGCTACATTCTTTTGTTCCCTTAGCTGAATGTACTAACTTTCTTTTGAGATCAACTAAAACACATTTGAATTTACAACGTACATACAACGTACGTACAAATATAGCTGCATTGTAAAATCACATTTTAATGGTCTCTCTAAACCAATGCTTTTGTCTCAACACATTTAATTTCAGTTTTCCCCCTCCACTGTCCCCAACAAATTCTTATAATATCTTTTTTCAAAACTAAAGTTGCAATCTAATAATCCCTGAAAAAAAAAATAGTCCAAGGCTATATCAGATGTCCCTATCAACATATATATATATATATATATATATATATATATATATATTCCCCCTTTTTTACTTCCTGAGGATATTTCTCCAGCCTTCTCTTGCTGCCATTGGGGAGCAAGGCCAGATCAGGAGAATGTGACATGGGTGGCTCAAGGAAGGTGTCCATGATGTGAAGCTAGTCTAAACTGATTTCTCTCCTGTGGGTCATAATGGGAGGAGATCTTAAGAACTGTAAAATCAGTATTATCTTCTCTCATTCTTTGGTGTCATTTAAATACAACTGTTCTATTATGTCACATGGAGGAGGCAGCTCAGTGATTCAGTGACCAGTAAGGCTCCAATTGGCTCACTGCTGGGCCTACTCTTCTCATTCATGGGCTCTGTGTTTCCCTGGCTATTTGACTTTGACTGACAGATGGAACAGAGCCTCATGTGACAACCATTTTTTTTCCTAGTTAAAGGAATATCAAATTTCTGCATCATTTCCACTTGAGATCCCACCCCCACCCCCACCCCCAGCTCTTAAAAGGAAAGGCAAAAGAGAAGAGAAATTTCTCACTGGTGAAGTAGTACAGCACTCAGAGTCAGTGCATGTCACACATTGTCAGCCCTTTGAGGAGGCCAGGAAACAGGCAACAGTGTCAGGAATGATACTTTATTGATGTACTGTAGGATATCCTAACAGAATCTTGAAAGCCTGCCAGAGTTTCTCTGTCCCCTTTTACACCAAACAGAATCAAGGTGGGGTTATTTTGAGTTTATTTCTCATGCCTTCCTCTTTCCCAGTACTGACCAGTCATTTAGTTTCTTTTAAAGGTTCTTGGATTCCTTCAGCAAAGTTGTCCCCATACTCCTCTACATCCATGCAACAAATCATTGATGTCAAGCCAGAATCCAGGACCAGATGTAGTCCTATGCCCTGCTAGTCCCATCCTTCTACTGACCCAGCTTTCAGACTATCCCTGTGGGACCCAGGAGGTGGGCCTTCTTGGTGGCAGCAGAGAATACAGTTAACCCGGACCCTACAGACTTTAGAAAGGCAGTAAAGACCTGGCTTTTCCTCAGGTGCTTGGGTCAGGATGAGCAGAGTTCCCATTTGGTGGTACATAACAAATGTTAGCCTTTGATCTTCATCAGTAAAATTAATTTACTGGTATTTGTACGCTATCCAGAGTCACATTATTTGAGTTGAGCAGCATATAAATGCAATACGCACATACATATATACTATGACACAAATCTGGATACCCAGCCAATGAATTTATTCCCTGGTAATACCTATGCTGACAAGTATTTTTACTCTGGGCTTCAAGCATTCTTTTAATTCGCAGTTCTTTACTAAGCCACAAGCGTAACCTTTGCTCTTTCTGTCTTGTGCTATGGAATATTATATTCCTTATAACTGTGCCTCTGCCAGCTAATTAACTAAGTCTTGTCAGCAAGCCACAAAACCAAGTTATGCCAATTATGAGGAGGTCCCAAGGAACATTTTAAAAAAAAATCATTGCAGTAATCTTTGACAGTATCCAGTTGAATCTTGGCAAGATGAGTGCCCTCTAAAAGGTCTTTATCCCTGATATTTCCACCCCAGGATGAGTATATTTTGCCATTTTCTCATTATAGCCAATGGAGATTTTCTGTTTTGTTTTAATCAAATCTTGAAGCAGCTCAGATTGAATCAATTTACCCTCACGACTCAAACTCAATCAATTTAAATCTCCAATTTTAACAGAATCAGAGTTGATTCAAGGCCTCCTGAAGAGCCTTGGAACTCTCCAAGCTACTTCCTGAACTGTTTACCTCTTAACTTATATAAATAACTGCTACAAACATTTTTATTTAATACTTCATAGCATGTTTAAATTGTTTGGCACTCATCTACAGGCTGAATAGTGTAATACCAATTTGACAAGTACTGACTCTGAAACAACTTGTACGTGCAGAATTTTTTCTAGTCATTCATTCATAGCCTGTATCTTCATGTTTTTTTTCCCCTAACCCCTCCAATTATATTTATCTCATTCTCTGAACAAATGTATGGTAAAAGATTTACACCATCACATTATTTTTAAATCAGGAAAATAAAGGTAACCTGGGAAACATTAAACAATTGGAATTCTCAATGTCAAAATTTCTGAATAATCCCACCCCCCCATAGCCCAAAGCAAGATGTAAATTAAGAAACAGTACAGTCTAGCTGTAATGGAGCATGTGCTTATATGTTTATGATTCCATAAACGTTATACCTCACCAATAGTTCAAAATTTGTACCTCACAGGAATCATTAAAGGCAAACTACACTGTAGTCTGACACTATATATATGTAGACATGAAAAAAAGTTTCTGGAAAAAATAATTTTAAAAAGGTTGGTAGAGCCTAAGAAAGGTTCAGTTTTAATTGCTATATTGCTTTCTAATTGTTCTCACAGAAAAAAAGATGGAAAGTCAAAAGAATGAAAAATGCTCTCAACTGAAAATGAAACATTAACTAACTGGTTGGCATGGCAGCCATTCTCTATGCTGCCAAGTGAGCCATTACTATTCAGGACAGAATTCTGGCATTTGAAGTGTGCAGGACTGGATGAATTTATATCAAAAACATTTGATTTTTTTTTTTAAGTAAAGAACAAATGCATCCAAGTAAACAAAGATGACTCCAGTGATCCAATGCTGCACCAGGAACCATACGAAATAGTCTAAGCTTGTCAAGTAATAGAAATGGACAAAACTGACAGTATTCAGAAACACATGTCTACTTCTCATACATCAACTAGTCAGAACGTATTGTTGTCAGTTAGATTGGTATTGATGGAAACTGTTATCCATGCACATGCATACAGATTATAAGACAAATTCACTAATAACTGTCGGATTCATTAGGATGATAAAACTGGGTGTATAACATTGCTTTGAATCCTCCAGGTTGCTATCAGAGGCAATCAATATAAAATCTCTTATGATTATCCTGGAAAAACTCACTGTATTCTTGTGGACAATTTACACAGACACACACACACACACACACACACACACATATATATATTCAGTGTGTGACAGTGTGTGACAGCAATAAAAAGTACAAATTCCATGGTAGCAATTATTAAGAAAGAGATTGAAAATAAATTACAGATTGAATATTGAAAATAGAGTGTGCAAGAAGACTTCTCATGCAACTAGAATTCTCCCTTCCTTTGAATTTTTGTGTTCCCTCTTAGTTTGTTTTGGAGGGTCCCTAAATTTTGTATTATTGACCTTGAGGACATGAAAGGCAGTAGTGGAGTGGAAGGAATAATTTTATTTTCCCAGTTTGAATCAAATTCCATGTATATAATTCTATGGCGTGGCTTCAAGCAGAATAAAAACTACACTTCTGGAGCTGTCCTATAATCCTAGAACTAGAGAGATTCAGTGAAATTGATTAGTAGCAGAATAAGAACTAACATAGATACTACATCTTCACATAATGCATAATTAACTTGCTAAATCTACTGACACAAGTTGCAATGATAGCATTGGTATAGATATTTTTAATTGGGACTTACACATAAAGGGTAGGTCCATTGAGACATTATAGCTAATTGGAATTTATGTGTTTAGAATCAATATACCACTAGATAATCAGATGCTGGGGATAAACAATAGGCAAGAACCACTGGTTTCAATTTCTGCTAGAAAAACCTATTGGAAACTGAAAGTCAGACCAAATGAACCTTTCATCTTCTCCATTTTAAAGGTGCCATTTTTTTCCTCCCAATTAGCCTAAAATCATGGTCCAGTTCTCCTAGTGTGTTTTTGACTCACCAGTATATTCTTCCATGACAGAATATATTCTTCCAGAGCTGCTACCTTCATTTCAAAGACTCTCATTCAATCACCTAAATTTACTATATCAATAACATTCAACAAAAACATCTCTTTCCAAATACTAGTGGCTGTGTTCTTGTTATATGATACTGGTGCTATTTTTAAGTTCTAAATTATTTCTGCTTATATTCCTGTCAGTTAAGAAGAGAGGGAATAAATTTATATTGTACTGATTATATTGTACAATATTGAGTATATTGTACATTTGGGAAAGTGAACATAGCTGCAACTCAGTGGGCACTTTCCAAAAAATGTAGTGCATTCATCTCTAAGTACACAATGTGGCATCATGTCAAATACAGGTAGTCCTCACTTAATTATGGCAACTGAGACCAGAATTTGCATCGTCAAGTGATGCGGCCATAAAGTGACTGCTGTAAGGTTTACCCCGTTCGTCTCAGAGAAACAACCATGACACGTGTGTTCAGCAAAGAAGTTTATTCAAGCGTAACGTAAGTAAGTACAGACAAAGCCAGGCTTGGCTTGGCACATCTTACAATGTATTTTATAGCTTCCCCGTTCCCACGCTTTTACCCGTTGCTTAGTTACAGATTACCCGCAGTAATCCCCCCTCGCCCAAATGGCAGATTCGTCAGGTGCTTTTGTCTTTCTGATTGCAGTCTATGGGTTGTGCTGTTGTTGCCTTTGTTGGGTTTGCCTGCTTGTGCGCAAAGCCAGGAGTTCTGGATCGTTGTTCGTTGATTGCTTCGCTTCCAAGCCTCTGCGCTTTCCTTTGTTTGCAGCGCCCGAGGGAAGCTGCGCTGATACAAAGTATCTGCTTGCAGTTTTGAGTTAAGCGCCGCCACCTGTTGCCAATCAGCAGAGCATCCGCTTGCGGTTTCACTTCCCCTTTTTCTCTGCTCACCCCTGGGCGGCAAAATTGACTTAGGCAAAGCTGAGCGGTGCCTTCGCTGTACCGGGCCGTGCCGGCTGAATCTGACAACTGCATCACTTAGCAATGGCAAACAAGGCAGTCCCAGTTGCCAGCATTAAGCAAGGATTGTGGGTGATTCCTTAATGAAGTGAGGATCTCACATGACTGGGACGTGCAACTGCCTGCCAGCTTCAAACAAGCAAAAGTCAATGGGGAAGCTGGCAGGAAGTTGCAACTCCTAGTCATGACAAGCCTTTCCTTAAGCGAGTCACAAGCAGGATGGTGGGTGGGTGGGTGGGTGGGTGAGTGCTACAGGGTATGGGTGGTCAGGGAGGGGGTTGCAGAAGTGTGTGCAAGTGCTGGCAAGTGGGGATGGGTGCTGTGGCCTGGTGCAAGCATGGCTGGGCAGGGGGGTGAGCATTATGGAGTGTGGACAGGCACACAGATGAGCCCTACAGTGCCGCATAAGTGTGGCTGGGCAGGGGGGCTGCTACGGCCCGGTGCAAGCATGGTCGGGTGGGCATGCACTATGGAATGTTGGTGGGGGTGCTGTGGGCATGCACATGTTACAGAATATGAGATCCCTGGGACTCCTCAGGAGTAAAAACGACAGGAGTAGGAATGATTTGCAACCTTACCTGCTGGCTTCCCCATTGACTTTGCTTGTGGGAAGCTGGCAGGGAAGGTCACAAATAATGATCACATGACCATGGGATGCTGCAACTGTCATAAGTGCAAGCTGGCTGCTGAGCACCCAAATTGTGATCACATGACTGTGGGGGTGCTGTGACAGATGCAACTTTGAGGACCAGTCAGAAGTACCACTCATTCAGTGCCACTGTAACTTTGAAAGGCTGCTGAATGAGTAGTCACTGAGCAAGGACTACCTGTATGTACATGGAGTTTTGTCAGGGTAAACATAGGAAAGAGAGCCAGTTTGGTGTAGAGACTAAGGCATTAAGCTAGAAATCAGGAGACTGAGAGTTCTAGTCCCACCTTAGGCACAAAGCCAGCTGGGTGACCTTGGGCCAGTCACTTCCCTCAGCCATAGAAAGAAGGCAATGGCAAACCACTTCTGAAATCATGCAGAAAACTGCAAGGACTTGTCCAGGTACTTGCCAGAAGTCAACAATGACTCAAAGGCAATCAATCAATCAATCAATCAATCAATCAATCAATCAATCGGAAGTTTGAACAAAAGTAGATAGGCAATTGTGTCATCCTAGGAAGCCTGAGATATATGATTAGCATATGTACACTGGGCATTAGAAGAATATAAACATTGTGTGACTCCAAAAACAATTCCGTATTTAATATAGGTATCAAAAAAGATACTCCTCTGAAATACTAGAAAATTATTTATGTTTATTAGATATTTACAGTAAGTCAGCTTGAGTAGCACTGTACTTTTTGCCAGCAGGCTTCTGGGCCTAAACTATATACTACTAAAACTCTTGTGTCTGTTTGTTTGTAACCTTCAATTGGGCAATATGATGCATCATAGGGCAACATTTTTTCAACCAAGGTATCTCAAATGGGTTAACTTACAGAATGTGTTTACAGAATGTGTTCAAAGTCTCATCTGAAATTTGGCAAAGTTGTGGCTGCTTCAGTGCCACCACACTGCCACAGTCAGCTGTGGTCATGTGACCATCATTTCTAACACTCCCTGCATGCTTCCCACATGCAAAGTCAGTGGGGAAGTTGGCAGGAAGTTGCAAGTCCAAGGCCAGCAGGTAGGGAAGTGGCTGCTGCCAGGTGGGGGAGGGAGGGAGCAGGTGCTCGAGAGGCACGGCATGGGTCAGGGAGGGTGTGTGATGGTGCAGTACAGGTTGGGGAAGGTGTGCAAGGGTATGGGTCAAGGAGGGTGCATGAGGATGTGGTGCAGGTTGGGGAGGGTGCATAGGGGTGCATGGCACAAGCAGAGAGGGACCAGGGGAGGGTGTGTGGGTGAGGAAGGAACAGGGAGGGAGGGAGGGAGGAAGGAAGATTTCCAACACTCCCTGCTAGCTTCCCACAAGGAAACTTAATTGGCAAGCCAGCGGGAAGAGGGAAGTTGCTCCCACTCCCACTGCTTTTTTGCCCACCCATAGTCATTCTGTTTCTCTGTTTAGGTAAGGAAATATCTCTGAAACAATAACTCAATGTGTCACATTATTACTTATAAGGCTCTATATGGCTTAGGCCCTTGTTACCTTCAGGACTGGTATTCTACTTCTCCAGGTAGACTAACCCCCCCCCCCCAAAACAATTGGGCCATGAGACGGTGCTGTGGGTCCCCATCCTTTTACCCTTCAGGAAACAGATTAAAAAAAAACACATCCTTTTCTGCAGAGCTTTAAGGGAGCAGAATAGAAGAGCGCAGGAGATTTTAAGGGTTTGATTATTTTAATATGTGTGGATTTACCTAGAAGCTACCTAGAATCATTTGAATAGGTGGCATACAAATAACTGAAATAAATAAATAATCACTAATTACATTATTAAAAATAAGGGGCACCCTTTAGAGCTTTTCATTTTTCATTTTTATTATTTTTGGGGTTTCATCTTTCTACTATCTCTACATGCATTAGCATCCAAGATGTAGAATGTTTTGCTGTTCTTTTAGCCTTTTGTGCCCCCTGAGTCATGGAGGAGATTAGGCCAACTGGTCCTTATTTAGTAGTAATGTGGTGCAGGAAGTGAAAATAGGCTACTCTGGCAAATGTCAGAAGGCATCAGAAGTACAGTGTATACAGGCCCTCACGGGTTGGCTTGAGAAGCTGAAAGGTTCCTCTTTCAGCTGCTGAATGATATTCCAACAGAAACAGATTCAAGACCCCCATGGCTTGTCTTCATGGAAGGCAGGTGATCAAAAGATCAAAGATCAAAATATTTAAGTTGACTTGTAAGTTATTGTTGGTCTGTAAAAAAGAAAAATCATATTAGAGAAGATTGGGCAATGAAAAGATTGCTAAAATGGATTCTGCAGTAGGATCTATGGCAGCACTGATAGAGTTCACTAACACCCAACTTTCTGCAGTAAAAAATCAGTACAAAACTCCTATTTGGATGCAAAATGCAAGCCTATGTATATTTTTAAAATTGCACACAAAAAGATTGTTATTGCCCTCAAATCCCTATTTTGATCCTGGACCTTGCAGATGCTGTTCTGCAGTTCCTTGTTTCTTTGATTTTAGTCAAAGAATTTGTGGCCTTTTCACAAACATCTGGCTTTCTGTGTTCATTTAGACTGGAATGGTAAAGGTGGGAATTATCTCCTAGTGACAAAATTGTGTTGCAGAATCCATTAAGTAGATTAATTTTACTGCTCTGGATACTAACTCTTTCACAAGTTTACACACAATCCCCAAAGGGATCAGTCTGTGGTAATGCAGAAGCACAGGCTTGTATGCAATGGGAAGGTGTGGTAGTGTTACTTAGAAGACTATCCAGGTTTCTTTGCTTCTGAAGCTTATCATAACTGGAACAGTTTGGGGACCTCAGCAGTGCATATTGTCTTTCACAGAGGCAAATCAAGAAGAATATGTGTAGCTCAGGGTTGAACTGTGGAGTCCTTGGGGTTCTCTGAGCTTGGTTCTTTTCTTGCAAACATTTCATTACCCAGCTAGGTAACGTCTTGAAGATGTTACCTAGCCAGGTAATGAAACGTTTGCAAGAAAAGAACCAAGCTCAGAGAACCCCAAGGACTCCACAAATCAGGATGATTCATTTTTTGTTTGATTATTCTGAATTCAGAGCACAGTATCGACAATTAGCAAGCAACTCTCTTAAAACTTTCTGGTGAATTACTATTCTCTTTGAGGCCTATAGACAATTGTTTCCTATTGATTAACTTAATGACAAACTCCACAGATGAGCCAGCTTGGTAAATTTTAATAGCTAGTATCTCTTGGAGAATACTTTTACAACTTGGAACAAAATAATAGTCCAAATAGAATTGTTACTAGACAAAAAAAGCAAGAAAATAACCCCATTTTATAATTGTATATTATATTAAAAGAAAAGTGCAAACTGAGAAATATAAGTAACTGTATGTGAGACTATTTTCTTGAACTCTAAATCTTCAACTTTCTAAAAATGTCCAAAAGTTCAAAATACTCAATTCCTATCTTTTTTTTAAAAAAAACACCATACAATATGAGTCTGAGGTTCTTTTAAAAATGAACCACTTAAATCTTATATTGAAAATATTGATCAGCCAAATTCTATATAATCTCCTTTGTGCTCTACAGAGCTTGATTTTCAGATTTCATGGTGGGGCAGGGAAGGTCAATGTATGGCTATTAGTTGATTGTGTCAATACACTAGGTGGTAAAGGGAAAAAGGGTTGCACAGATGAAGTATGGGTTTATTATTATAGTAGGAGAAATTACTAGTGTCTTGCAGCTTGCCAAAAGTATATCATTAGTGCTGGAAATGACTTTCAGAAGTATCCAGAGCCAATGCATTATAGATTAACGTCTTAAATAATTCCAGAGAGCTAGCCTTGGAAAGCTGTAGTTGTAGCAAAAACAATCAAGTCTTAAAGCATTTTCAAGACTGAACAGTTTATACAAGCATAAGCTTCCTTATATCATGAATCAGCCTGACACAGATAAAGAGGAGGAGGAAGGAGCCATCATCTGACACAGAGCAGAACAGTCTGGAATGCTCTTGGGTCCACAAGAGTTCAAAATTAGACGTTTTGAAGGGTGGGAACTCTCTATGATATAAATTTCATTAGGCAGAAGCTCTCCCCCCATGATATAAGAGGTCAGAAAACCTTTTCTATAAAGGCCCAGATCCAGCCCCTAATCTGCCTCCTTGGGCTGGATCTGGCCCTTTATAGACACCAGGTCTGCAGGCCACGGAGTGTGGCAGCCATTGGATGGCACCAGCCCACCAGCAAGGAGGCCAGTGACAGGACACCCTAACCCTGCCCCTGGCCCTTGGCCCTGCCCCTCACCTCAGCTGAGGTTCAGGCATGGCAATCTGCTGCCCTCCCACTCATCCATTCTTAGCTTGCAGGCTGTATAAAGACAGGTGGTGGGCTGGATTTGGCCCACAGACCATAGGTTCTTGACTCTTGCTTTATGATATAAGATAGTTATATAGGCACTATCACTATAAATATCTTAAACAGTTCCTTATAAGTATCTAAGCAGTTTCTTTTCATGCTAAGAAACCCAATATCTGAATGTATACTGGTATCCAGACATTTACTTCTTACAACAAGAAACATACACATACATACACATTTCCATTTCCGCAATGGAAATGTGTATCACTCATTTTTTTTTAAAAAAAAAGGTACCATATTTTCTCTCTTCTTGTCGTAGTAGAGGAAATGTATTGTATCATTACTGTTACTTCTGTGTCTTCAATAATGTATTGTTCTCTCTGTTAAATGTGCTTTCATAGGGGTTGCTCTATAAATTAAAATAACCTTTGCAGCAACTTGTTCTCATCATCAAAGTTTTAAAAGTCCTGTTCATACCCAACCACCCATTCTGTCTCATACAAAAGTCCCATGACTATATATGAGCATATTTTAGCTATTACACTATAAAGGTGGATTGTTCTAATTGTTGTTTATTATTTACATTTTTATGAATTGGGAAAAAACAATTTAAGTAGTTTCTAGATTTTTATCATTTCTATTCAATTAAATATTTGAAACCTATTTTGGCAGCATATGGATCCATTGCATATGGATTTTGTATCCATATGTGTTTGTGTTTAATCAGAAAAAAAAAATCATTTTTTTACAGCACTTCATTGCTAAAGACTTTATATTAATAACCTTATCATAGAATCTAGCATTTCTTCCAGATCCGCAACATCAAAGGAGGAAACATCCTTAGCTCACGGATTAGTATGCCTCCTGTGAATACAAAAAGTTTCAAGTTCAGTCCCTGATACCTGTTACAAGATCTGGGAAAGGTTACTTCTTGGAACTTTGGAAATGCAATTGTATTTTCCATTCCTTCCCTAATTATTTCTAGCATGTAGTCTGGATTTACAACAGTTGCATGTTCCAACTTTTTTATTGTGTTCTCCATCATCACTCTAAGAGCCCTTTCCTGGATATTCTCTGGTCAAACCTTTTAACACATATATCAAGTTTGGATTTTCCCCTTCGACATACTCCCTTAACAGCAAACTGCATATAGGATTCCAATATTTATGGAGTCCTTCAAGGATTCCACAGTTCAACCCTGAGCTACACATATTGTCTTCTATTGTAATATTTATTCCCAGCAATGGAGAGGTCTGTTTGGAATTCCATAAAATGTGTTTTTGTTCTCACTACTCTAGACTGATTGGAATGTTGAGGCAGCCAGTCACCCTCACCATTCACTCCTCTTTCCAAATCAGTTGTGAATAACGTAAAAAGCACTAGTCCCACTGTTTACATCCATCTAGTGGATGAAATAACTGTTTATTGCTGATCATTATTTTCTGTTCCTTAACTAGTTTCCAATGCATAAGAGGACTCTCATCTAATAACTGCTAATTTGCTCAGGAATCTTCAGTGGAGTACAGACTTTGTCAAGAACCTTTTGAAACTCTAAGGAAAAAAGATCCAGTGGATCACCCCAGCCACTCCTGCTGATAATTAATTCATCAGAATTTCTCAGTAGACATTCATAAAATTGTGTTCTACAGTAGATTAAAGAGAACCTGCTAGTATTACCCAGACATACAGCAGATAGGGACCACTAGTTTTAGATGAGTTGTTTGTTTGTTTGTTTGTTTAAAGATGTATATGACTGCCCATCTTAACACAACTCTGGGTAGCTTACATCAACAATAAAAACCAGAAAGTAATTAAAACACTATAAACAAAAAGCTGGTGCCTCACCCATCTTCCTCAGATGCATCCAATAGAACTGTGATGGAATACAGTGGAGCAGCAGGTTCTCAAGAAGGAGGGAGATTCCAGGAAGGGGAGAGAGACAAGAGACAGCACAGTCCAGAGCAGGAGCATGGGAAGAGGAAGACAATTAGGATAGCCATTCCCTAGAATCTCCCAGGGTATATCCACTAGGTTAGAATAGTACAGATTTAGTCTGGCAAGATTCTGTCAATATGGTGTAAACAATAAAGCAACTGGACTTAGATGGACTGTTTCTCTGTTGTTCTTGGGCTGGGCCTGACAAGAACCATCCACAGGGTTCCCACCTCACCCTATCCCAGATCCTGAGGGAAGAGACAGCTCTTTAGGGCCTTCCATAAGGCTAAAGGGGGGTGGGGGTGAACTGGATCCTTATTGTGTGTCTGTGTGTACAACAACAGAATCAGAAGAGAAAACTGAGGCACCACAGCCCAGATATTCTAAGAGCCCCAAGAAAGAGTTCCATTATGAAAGATGTCTTACATTGTCAAGAAGGAACAGGTGGAAGAATTCCACACATGGAAAGGCATTGAGAGGATTATAACCAGTGAATGAAAAAAAATAAAGGCTGCAGAAGAGGTGACTGAGTGCCTTCACAGGAATCAGCTTTGAAACACTCTTACACAGACAGAATGCTTCAACCTCTTTCACACATTGAACCAATGTGTCCGTTGGCCAGATAGTAATTCATTTTGTATATACAGAGAATCTATTCACCAGCTCTATTGAATATGCATGGGATATTTACTGTCATGCATTCACTATAGATGCCATGTTTCATGAACAGAAATATTTCAGATTGATGGCATGAAGCCTGTCCTTCTACAAGAGCTATACTGTATTGTTCTTCCTTAGCTGCAATATTTTATAGTACTGATGCTTCCAGAATTTGTACTATGTAGGTGCATTGCAATAACTTGTAATTGTATTATAACACTCCTACTTTGAAGTGTCAGGATAGTGAACAGATCCAACCTGATATCTGGGAAGACTTTCTTGGGTATCAGGGTTTCAAGATGTATGCTAGAATAGTCAGAAACCTTGGCCAGGAACAAAAGCTCTTTCTTTTGATATTGTTCCAACACTATGTGCTTCAAAGTTTTTTTTTTTTCCTTCAGCCTTTGATACTCACCTAGACCAAGCTTATTTTAAAGCATTTTACTTTTAGTCTAGCATCTCTTCACATACCTCAGATGCTTGCTTTCTCATGGTCAGCAATGGAGTTGAACACCACCCTATTATTTTCCTGCAAAGGTGAATCCAATTGTCCTTGTTCTGGTGAGTCTGGGAGGTTGGAGGAAGACCTCTTTAGAGGGCTTGTGACAGTAATAGATAATCCTTGACTCATTAACACTCAGAACTGACCATACATAATTGAACACATCTACTCCTTGACTTCACCATTATCCACAAATGCAGGAACATTGCCAGGGAAGGAAACACTTCAATTCTCTTTCTGGTGGAATGTAATTCTTTCCAAAATTCCTAATCTAGAGACTGATTTCCTATCAGCAATAACTCCATTTTGCCTAGGTTGAATTTCATCTTGTTCACCTTCATCCAACCTATTAGCAAACTAGGCAAAATTCTTCATAAGTATTATAAATTTCCAAATTGTGTAATGGTTGAGATGTCATCTGTGCAGCAGTTGAACAGGCTTATCTGTGGACTTTTACAGAACAATGCAAAAGAAGAAGTATGCAAGTATGCATTGTTTTTCATAATACTGAAATTCTGCTCGAATATGTGACTCATCACTTTTTAACAGACTGTATAATCAAGAATAGAAATCCAGCAACAAAAGGAAGTAAGGGTTAATTCTATTATGAAGCAGTAAATAGCCCACACATTCCAACCACGATTGAGAATAATGATCAAACAGCAGTGGCTTTCAGTTGTGTCTATAATGAGAATGGTCAACCTTGTGCTTCTTAAATGTATCAGACTAAAAGCCCTCAGTCCTTTGCTGTTCTCTATGCCAGCTGCAAAGTCCAAAAATATGAATGATACTCTTTTTAAAAGCATCACTCCGGATGATAGTTGATCTCCAGGTAGACAATAGATATTTTCCATATATTGATAGAAGGAACAAACTATTTTGAAGCTGCTCCACTCAAAGAATTTTTGTTAAATATCTTACCAGAGCACTACTTGTCTTCCCCAGCATAATTAGGACTATTGGTGGTAAATAATTAACATTTAGTGGCATGGCTGTTCCTACTACACTATTTTCAGAAAAGGTGCCATACAGAGAATCAAGCCCTTCCTATGCTATCTTGCAGTATCAGGAAATCCATACCACACAATTAGTGTCAGCAAACTGATCCAACAGTATGAGAAAAGCAGCACACTTAGAAAATACATGATCCTAATAATATTCATTCCCAGAATGTGTGTTACATATTGCTGAACTTACAGGAATGCATTAATTATTGAGTACAATTTTAATTAGGTCTTAAGCTATATCTTAAACCAATTCTAGTTCCCTAGTAATGCCATTTTCCTATATGTTCTGTGTTCCTTGATTCCTTCAACTGCGTCAAGGTCCATTGCTGCCTGTCAGTGACAATAGTGGTAATCTCTCTTCATATGACAATGAAGTGGATCCTCTTCCCTGATTTTGCAGATACAGATATTGCCAAATATTGATTGGGTTCATGCATTGAGCTAAGGCATGGTTTACCATGTTTTACCAACTAAACTACTATTGATTGTGTTTTATATGCAACATTGCCATACACCATGGTTTACAAATCACAGTGAATGGCTTCACATACCAAGCTACATAGAAAGTATAACCCTTCCCCCACCAATTATGACCTGATGATGATGATGGTGATGATGATGATGATGATGTGCCAGGGGCACAAGATCTTTCTGTTTTGTGGAAACTGTGGCCTCCAAATATGCAAAATCTTTCCCTTGGAAGAATAGTTTTCCAGTCTGCCACTTATACATCTCTTTAGGTCTAGAAATGAACATATTTTCATATTCTTCTTCACTCCATTTCTCAATTTTTCTTACTTAAATCCATTCTATTTCATTTACATGTTTGAGGTATTTCAAAGATCACATACAAAAATTCATATTAATTTTAGGGCACATTTTTCCTCATATACACATTTCATTTGTTCTTTTTCTGAAACAGCAGATTTCCATAATATGAGGCATCTGAGTGCATTATTTCCCCTAATATATTCATTTCTAATATAGCTTTTGATTTACATATAGCACCAAAAATGTAGAAATAGCTCCAGTTGGATACTTTTTCATCTGGTGGTGACATGCAAGTTCTCCTTTCACCATCACAAACTACTATGAAAGCACAAGAATGGAAACATGATTAATTACTGGGCAAAAAGCTGTAAATTAATCATCCAAAAGTATACATTTAAAGTCAATTTCCACTAAACGATTACTCATACTTTCAAGAGTTATTGTTGTTTTGTTTTGTGGTTTAAAAAAGCAGTTCTGAGCTCATCCTATTAAATCTCTTGTGAGCAGCAAAGGCTTAATTGCTCATTAAATGCCAAAGAAGAAATGAACAAAAGAGACCTTTGTTTAGTGATGTTTTAGGAGTCCATTTTCCCCATTACTGCACTGCTATATAATATTATTTTATGCACAGCATTATATCAGAGAATCTCTCTCTCTCGCTCTCTCTTGCTCTCTAACACATTACTGTGAATTTTGTTAAAGGTTTGTTAAAAAGGAAATTCAAAAGCCCAAGATATGTCTAATTTTAATGTTCTATCACTTAAGCCACAAGTTCTGAAAGTGTTGGTCATGACTACCCGGGAGGTCATAAGCATATTTAAGAATGAGTCAGATCTTTTTTGGGTTTGTACATAGAAAGGAGTTAGTCAAAACTAACTCTTGTTCTACCTAGACAAGCCAGCAGCCAATTTGTCCAAGCAAAGCAGAGAGTAAAGCCCAGAGCACAGTCTGGCGGGGCTCCATTTTGCATGCCCAATTCACATGGCTTGTGCACCTCAAACTGGTTTGCTATCAGAACCCATTCCTGCTCTTCTGGACAATGAAATAGTCTTACATTTCAACTACAAGAAAGATTTAAAATAGATAAAAAGGTTTATGGTTTTGAAGATGCCAAAACTTAATTTGAAATAGAATTATTTACTAATGATGAACATGTAATTACAAAGAAGTATATTTTTTTTAATTGAAATTTGAGACAGAAGATGAACAAGTTAAAGAGTGTATGATAAAATGGGGTAAAAGTTTTGGTTCTAATATACAATTGGAATAATGGGGAAATATGTCACAGAAAGGACTAAAATTTACGCTGTGTTATAATTTAAAAGAAAGTTTTTACAAAATGATGTATCGCTGGTATATGTCACCAGAAAAATAATCTAAAATGTATAAAAGTACGTCAAATATATGTTGGAAATGGGAACAGCATGAAGTAACATTTTACCATCTTTGGTGGACTTGTAAAAATGAAAAAAAAAATTGGACTGAGATTCATATCTCTATTCAGAAGATTTTGAAGATCAATATATAGTCAAAACCAGAGACTTTCCTTTTAGGTTTGATGGACAGACAGTTGGAAAAAACTCATGGAACTTTATTTTGATATATGATAACAGCAGCAAGACTTTCATATGCACAAAGATGGAAAGACAAGATATTACCTATGGTAGAAGAATGGTTGGTGAAGTTGATGGAGTTAGCAGAGATGGAGAAATGGACGGCATTGATTTGTGATAAGACATTGTGTAATTTTAATACTATCGGGAAACCTTTTTTGGACTTTTTGTGAGTTACTAAAAAAAATGTTTTGTTGTATGGATTTGATGATTAGAAATAATATGGATTAATAGAAATAATGGAAGTCGTTTTTTAAACTTAGAGTTGGATGTATATTGTACTTATATCTGTTGTGAGAAGGGTCAGAAGTCAATTCCTTCTTTCTTTTTGTTCTTTCTTTTTCTTTTTTTCACTTTTAATCTTTACTATTTTCTCACTTTTCAACTTTCCTTTTCTTCTTTTTCTTAATATTAGTTCTTGTTAGTTTTTATTTTTTTTTTCTCAAAACCTAATAGAGTTATTATTAAAAAAAGAGCCTAACATGATTACTGCTTTGAATGTACTATCCTGATGGCTTGCATACGCAAAGCTACAGCACTGTCAAAACAGACTCCTGCTTAATCTGAACTTGCCCAGGTAGCAAAGATGACAAAACTTATGGTCTAGCCATCTATCAAAACCATGTGTCAATCACAGCAACACTGTGACTTGGAAACAAATTCCTGCTAGTAGTAACTTCTAGGGTGGTGTCTACTATATTGGCAATTGCTGAAATGCTTGTGGAAGTGATGTTCAGTATTGGTGAAGGTCACTGTTTTCTTTTTAATCCATTCTTTTTAGGTGTTTAACCCTTACAAATTAAGAAAGTTTCTGTGGGATGGTAAAACAAAAGCTGAAAGATGTCCAATGTACTGGTAGCACTGATAGAAGTAAGTCTAAATCAAGAAAGTATGAAAAACATTTGGTTTCACAAGTGTTTTTGTACTGAAGAAGAACATCCATAGTCTGTTATTTTTGGGGGGGGGGGAACCTGTCCCCTGAGGACATGAAGTCAAGCAAACTAAAACAACATTTGCAAACAAATCATTCACATTTTGTTGACAAACCTCAAGACTTTATCCTTTAAAGAGTAGATGGGATTAAGCAACAAAACATGAATCTAGTTAAATATGACTATTCTTCAAATTAGTCTTGTCAAGTTGCATAAAGAATCACCCAGTACAAAAAAACAAAACAAAGCAATTGGAGAAAAATTAATTCTTCTGCCAACTACTGATATGGTTACAATATATTGGAGGAATCTAGTGCCAAACAGCTTTCAGACACTGACTTTGTTTTCTGCAGAATCACAAATATAGTGGAGAATTAAATGATCAACTAATTGAAAAGCTAAGGACCCGTGCATGTCTTCCTTGTATGTGTGCCTGTCCTGAGAAGAAATTAGCAATCTTTTAGACAAGACAGAGAAAGAGGAGACATGCAGTAAAACCTTCTCTCTCTATCTACATTCTACAAACCGCCTTGTGGTCAGTAGGTCATTAGGTGCCGAAGAGTCAGTGCATTCCAACATAATCAGTGTGCTTCTTATACTTTCCATAAAAGCATGGTCACTTATTTCCAGTTCAATCAGTGGCAGCCTCAAGAGGTACATTGTTCAATGTACATGTCCTCAGAGAGTAGTCCCTGTGCCAAAGCTATCATGGTGGGTTAGAATTTGGAGAGGGTGGGTCATGATCCATTGCATTTCACAGTCTGAACCACTCCTGAGCCATAGGACTCATTCTGCACCATGAGTAGTCCAGTTCTGCATCCAATAGCCTACACAGTAGGGAACATATACTTGCCGAAATTGATCTAATCCTTCTTCGAGAATTTGTGTTGTGGTGACAAAGAAAAAGGCTGTCAATGTAGCAGCTAGGAAAATTCAGACTATAATTCCTGTGATAGTCACAGATGGAGGCGAGAACTTAGTCAAGTTTTCAAGATTCTATTACTACAAGATATATCAATATAATTCCATTCAGATTTGTTGAATCTGTTTCCTGATCTGAGATACCTCAAAGGACTGACATCAATCAGCTTGTGGGGAGGAGGACATTTTGCCTAGTGCTAACGAAGTAAACAAAAATAAACCAAACCTAGGTTCAACTCTCTTGAAAAGATACTGCATAGTGAAGGCTACTACTAAAATGACTAACTCAACATGCAAGGATCCCTGAAGCTCTTCTTAGGATTTGAATACAAGCACATGAGAGGAGGAGTTTCATCAGATACTTGACCCTAGGCTATGCTATCAGGAAAGGAAATCAGTTAGAGGTGCATTTTCCCATGGCAACTTTGATTTTAGGACTCATCCACATGACCAGCTTATCCCAGAGCAAGCCCAAGCCACTAACCATTTCTCAAGGGTAGGAACAGAGGTGCCATCCTCTTCCTGCATCTAGCCCACCAGGAAGGTACCCTCCATTTGTCTTTTTCTGCTACCTGTCAAAGGACTTTTTCTGATCTGTGCTGGCTCAATTTGGTTCATCTTCTCCATTTAATTTCATTATGGTCAAACACTTCCACTTCAACTAGACACAGACACTGGGGCAGGAATGCCCCGCCCCCCTTCCCAGCCAGTGGTTGATACAGCCATTGTTTTTAAATGTTGTTTAAAAACACCATTGTTTTTGGTGGAATGGTGAATGGCTGGGTTTTTTGAAAATTATTTTTGCAAGTTCACAGATGGAACAGTGAAACAAGGGACCTATTCTTTTTAAAAAGTTCATTGATAGAAGAGTGAAAGAATGGCATGGTTTTTTTTTTGTTTTGTTTTTTAAACAAAGGAGAAATCGACAAGAATTCTGATGCTTTTCCCTTCTAGCCTAATGACAGGGATAATGATAAAACAGTGATGTTTCGTTTCCTTTCATTTTTCCAGACCATAAGGAATAAAAAAGCAGGGGAATCCACCAACTGGGGCAGCGGCAAATACAGTCTGGACAGAACATCTGGACATTGCCATGGCCAATGCTGAGGAAGGAGTTGAAATTCATAAAGAGAGCCTTTATGAACACTTGACCTGCAAAAGCCTCACATTCTTAAACACTTTCAGATATATTTAATTTACAACTTAAAAGAGAACTTCTGATTGGCAGGAAAAAATAAAGACATTCAGTGAGTCTCCTTCTTTTTGGAATTAAGAAGAGGAAAAAACAACTGTCTTAAAGGATTTTGACTTAAAAGCAGAAAGCTTAAGAAGATTGTGATTTAAGAAAGTTTTAAACAGATAAAGGGGAAAATTTTAGAAAACAGAAGATTTTTTTTCTTTGATGAAAGTGCTTTTGAAAATAGTAAAATTAACTAGACAAACAGACCAGGCCTTTGTCAGAATGTTGATTGTTTGTTATTAAGGAAAGTAGATAATTGGTGGATTTTACAAAACAAGAAGATAAGGGTAATATGAACCAAACTCTGTGACTGTAGCTATGGAGAACTCATTGGAACTAAAGTGTTAAAGTCAGAGAAAAACAAAACAGGGGGGGGAAAAATAAAAGAAAAGGAGAAGTTTGCCTTTTATTTTCACTCTAATAATTGACATATTTTCATTTTGGGGCCATAAATATTATAATGGCAATCACAAGAAAAACAGCAAAAATAGGAGAAGGAAGAAGAGGTTCACTAGGAAAAGGAAGAAGGGGTTCATTAGAACAACTTACAGATAAGGGCATCACACCAGATTTATTGCAGAAAATGTTTGAGGAATGTGGCAAGAGGATGACTGAAACAGTTGCCAATAGTTTGGATGCTTTTAAAAAGGAAATGGAAGAAGGATTTGCAGGGATAAAAAAAAAAGATATGAAAGAAGAAGTTAAGACAATTGAAGAATCTGTAGGACAATTGGCTAGACATGTAAAATAAATTAATGACAAAGTGGAAGTTTTGGAAAGTAAGAAAGAAGTTATAAACAGGGCGACAGAGAAAGCTTTGCATAACTTGGCATTACTGGGACTGAGAGAAAAAGAATTTTGTTTAAGATTTAGAGTAATTCCAGAAGACCATGGGGAATTTATCAGAGAAAAGATTGTTAAGTCCCTAACTTTTGAACTGGGATGAAGATAACATAGAGGTAGAGATTGACAAGGTTTAAAGGATTAATACACAATTTGCAAAATTAAGAAATGTTCCAAGGTATGTCCTTGTGCACTTTGTCAAGAAGAAGACTAGAGATCAGGTTCTGCAGCAGCATTTTAATACTAGATTGAGGATAGATAATACAGATGTAATTGTACTTAAGGAAATTCCAATTAGAATACTACTTGAGAGAAAAGAATATTTTTTTCTGACAAACTCAAACAGGAAAAGGTTCCATTTAGGTGGGATAAGTTGGAAGGAGTGACTTAAACTTTTAAACAGAAGAGATTCAACTGAATTCTGTTCAGAAACCAAGATAATTTCTGAGAAATTCAAAGAAGAGTGGGAGGAAATGCAAATGGAAGTGACAATGACAGATGTGACTAAACAAATGCCACAACAGATACAACAGGACACTGAAGATACTACCATATTGGGCACTACAGGTATTGATTTTCTAAAATCTTGGTGTAAGTATGGATTATAAAAGCTTAACATGGAATATAAATGGAGCAAATGCTCCTCAAAAGAGAAAAAAACATAATTATTTGAAAAAGTTAAAACGAAATGTGATTTGCTTACAAGAAATGCATATTAGGAAAAAGGATATAAAATATTTGAGTTCTTACTTCAATGGGAAAGTATGTGGTCAAAAGGGTTGAAATTTACATTATGTTATGATCTTAAAGAGAATTTTTATAAAATGATGTATTGTTGGTACATGACACCAGAGAAATTATCTAGAATGTATAAAGCCATTCCAAATGTATGTTGGGAAATGTGAACAACATGAAGGGACATTTTATCATGCTTGGTGGACATGTAAGAAAGCTAAAAATAATTGGATTCAAACACACACATTGATGCAGAGGATTTTAAAGATTAATATTCTGTTGAAGCCAGAACTTTTCCTTTTAGGACTGATGGATACACAGTTAGAAAAGAGTCATGGAAGATTATTTCAATGTATGATTACTGTGGGGAGATTATTATATGCACAAAGGTGGAAAGATTCAGCACTACCCACTATGGAGAATGGTTGGTGAAATTGACAGAACTTGCTGAGATGGATAAATTGACTTCTTTGATTAGAGAAAGGTCTTTATTAACATTCATCAATGGCTGAAAACCCCTTATGGACTTTTTAGACAAAAAAGAAAATGATTTTCAACTTATGGTTTTGATGATTAGAAAGAATAGGTTATAGAAAGAAATGAATTATGATGTAATCTTAGAGGGAGAGCTTTGATTAGAATTGTATGTATAACTGCTGAGAAGAAGATTAGAAGCCATTTCTTTAAATTTCTTTTCATGTTTTCTGTTTTTTATTCTTTTTTTCTTTTGTCTATCTCCTTTTTTCTTTGTGTCTTCCATTCTTTTCTTTCTTTCACGTCTACTATATCTTTTTCTTTGAATGTACTTCTTATTATATGTAAAAATACTTTAATAAAAACTATTTAAAAAAGAAATAAATTGATTTCTTAAACTGTTTTCATATCCAGCCAGTTTACATAAAGGAGATCAGCATCTTCAGCTTACAATGCAGAAAAACCCCTAGTGTGGCAGAAGACACACTTTTATCAGTTCAGTACAAATTGGCAAGTACAAATATACAAGAAACAAGTTCAGTATAGGTAGAAAAGGCACTTGTAAGGTGAATAAGAAATTAGATTGGAACTTTCACAGAAGGAGAAAAATTTAAAAATATACATTTTAATGTGAATTCATTTTAATTCCACATTGTTAATCCCATAGAAAGTGAAGCACAATTATCCTACAAATGCATACTTTCCTCAGTTTTGCACTAAGTTCTCCCATTAATAGAAAGTGTATCAAAATGCTTATACCAATGACAATGGTGTACAAAATGCAATATATTATAAACTCCAAGCTTTTAAAAATGTTCACTTCTGTCAAATATTAGGGGCCTAGATTATCCAGGAAGCTTCTATGAGTATTCAGTTGAACATTTTCATAAACCTCAGAGCTTCATAGTCATCAAAAGGAGGTCTGTCCTGCTCTCCTACAGCTCCACTGCCATCTTCATAGATATTTTAATGTGGAATAACAAAAGTGCTTGTGTTTACTGAAAAACTTCCAGCTTGAGCTGCTACAGATGGAGGTTCTCAAGAGTGAATGTTCCCTGAATCACAAAACAAAATAAAGAAATAAAGAAACCTCCCTCAACAGAGATAATTATATGTCATGGGATGAATTCTGCTGTAGCCTTTGAGTTTTCTGTGGGAAAGCTATTTTGTTTTGGCTTGTTTGTTCTGTGCAAAGAGCATTTCCTGTGAGTCCTCCATGCGTGTTCTCAAGTGATCTAGTCCACATAGCTTTATTACCTCAATGGAATAGTTTGATGTTCATATCATCTCTAAATGGCCTTTGGTTCCTATCCCTGCTGCCTCTTGCTGCTAGCAAAAGCATGAAGCAAATGAAAGAAAAGCCAAAAGTCTCCCTCCCAGTAGGCATGCCTTGTTTGAAAAGCTGCAGAAGAAAAATTAGGGTAAGGGCTTCTGGGAAGCAAGGGAAGGACCTTATCCTACAAATATCTGGAGGATTTTTTGACAGATGGAAAGGCATTTCATGTTCGTGGGCAAAAAACACACACACAAAAAAAAACAAAAAAAAAACCCTATTGATGTTGACCTGGCTAGGAGAGGGAAGAGAGAGACTCTTCCTCTCCCCCACCCCCTGCCCCCACATTTATGCCATGGGTCTCTTTTCTCCACCCCTTCCTTTTGAAGAGGTGATGAAGAAACACTGCAACTTCACAGTAAAGGCATTTCACTCTTTTATGACTTGCAAACTGCCAGAATAGTTTCAGAGCAATCATGGTTAAGAGAATAGGAGATATATACAGCTAAGACTTTAGAAATGGCTCGATTGTTCTTTCCACAGCACTGCCAAATGCATATTTGAAAATGCAGGAGCAGAATATGAGTGTATTAGAGAACTGTAGGCCGAAGTTTGAAAATAGGTATGCATATATATTATGGAAAGAGAAAAACACTTTTAAAAGAGGTTGTTTTATTTTGCACATATTGCAATGAGGCCTGATATCCACAAAACTGAAATTTACTATCAGGAAAAATCAGTGAGAAGTAAACTGTCTTTTTCCTGCTAAATGCAACAGAAGCCAGATCTAGGGTTCACTCTCAAGTCTCCCTAATGGCATGAAAATGGGCTGATAGCCATTTTCTTATGACATTTCTTTTGCCTACCCCCACCCCCCACCCATAGTTGAGGAAGCTTGAAGTCTAATTTAACTGTTCCAGTTTTAAAATAGTATTTTCCCTCTTTTCCCAACACAGATTTTTGCTGTGAACACAATCTCATATGTGGTTGATATAGCTGATGATATAGTCAGGAACTAGGATCTGTCCAGGTCCTCCTGGCCAATTTATGCCCCTTTCCCTCTGGACACTGCCCTCCATGTCCACTTCAACTGGGGCTGAAAGACAGGCTGAATGCCTGGCTTCAATAGAGGAATCTCGCTGATTGGTACTTTCCAAGTGCCTCTTGTCCTGTACACACTCCTTACTGTATATACTCAGGTTTAATGTTATTTTGAAAAAGTGCTAGACCTGTTGAATATAGGTCAGTTTAAACAGGGAAAGAAAGCTGGGTTCTGCCAAGCATGCTGCTGGTTCTAACAGCCATTGAAATATTACAGGTTTTCTGTACCTTCTAACAAGAAAGGGGTTCATGGTACCATATACACACACATACATACATACATACATACATACATACATACATACATACATACTTCGTGTATTAGTTTCCATGAGAGCTGTTTTGCCTATTCCACCAAGCTACTTGACAGGTGGCTAAACCTGCCATTCAAAGCAGCCACCTACATTTGCCCCACCGTATCACATGTTGAAAAAAGTGATTGAGGGTCATTTTTCTCACCATCAGAAAATCATGATGCTTGATGGGAAGGGGAACAAAACCAGGGGAATCCACTAAACACTTGCCTTAATATTGTCTGGTATTGAAACTATAAGGATAATACCATTCCCCAACCTTATTACTGAGAGAACAATATTGTCAAGGCAGCAATATTTCTGCTGGCTCCAGATTTTACTGGTTCACCAAATACAGATAAACTGTCTTTAATATGGTTATCTAGTTGTGCCCATAGATTAGATTATAGCTTCCCACAAGAAACAAATGGGAAACAAATGGAAAACAAAAGAATGTGAGTTTTTAAAATCCTAATTGAAATAATAGTTTAAAGTGTTATGTTGCTCTTATATCAAACAGAATAAATAGATGGCTGGTGTGGGTCTTCCGGGCTGTGTGGCCGTGGTCTTGAAGTCTTGTTTCCTAACGTTTCGCCAGCACCTGTGACCGGCATCTTCAGAGTGCAGGAGCACAGACAGGAGCAGTTCTCTCTGTGCCCAGGGTGAAGTGACCCTTCTGTGGGTATTTATAGAGATCTGGGGGGTGTGGTGTGGTGTGGGGGGGTGTTGGGTTACTGAGTGGCTGCTTGTTTTGGAGTCAGCATCTGTGTGTATTTTCCTGGGGATTAGGCAGGGTTTTTTCTTCTACTGAATTGTTAACGAGGGGCTGCTGGGGGTGATTAGCAAGTTCATTGTGTGAACTGTTCACATGTCCTGGTGGTTGAGCTGAGTTCGTTGACCTTTTGCAGGCTGTATTTTTCAGGATTGGTAGCCAGGTTTTGTTGATTTTTAGACTCTCCTCTTTTTTATTGAAACTGTGCTGGTGTTTGTGAATCTCAATGGCTTCCCGGTATAGCCTGGTATAGTGGCTGTTGGTGTTGTCCAGTATCTCTGTGTTTTCAAATAGGATTTTGTGTCCAGTGTGCTTGAGAGCATGTTCAGCTACTGCAGATTTTTCTGGTTGCTGTAGTCTGCAGTGTCTTTCGTGTTCTTTTATCCTGGTATGGATGCTGCGTTTTGTGGTCCCGATGTATACTTGTCCGCAACTGCATGGTATGCGGTATACTCCTGCAGCGGTGAGGGGATCCCTTTTGTCTTTTGCTGATTTTAGCACTTCTTGTACTTTTCTGGTGGGTCTGAAGATTGTTTGGAAGTTGTGTTTTTCCATCAGTTTTCCCATGCGGTCTGTGACCCCTTTGATATAGGGCAGAAATACTTTATTGGTGGGTGGCTGTTTTTCTTCTTCAGTCGCATGTTGCTTTCTTGGTTTGATGGCTCTTTTTATTTCATTCTTGGAGTAGCCATTCGCTTGTAGGACCCAATAAACTCCAAAACAAGCAGCCACTCAGTAACCCAACCCCCCCACACCACACCACACCCCCAGATCTCTATAAATACCCACAGAAGGGTCACTTCACCCTGGGCACAGAGAGAACTGCTCCTGTCTGTGCTCCTGCACTCTGAAGATGCCAATCACAGGTGCTGGCGAAACGTTAGGAAACAAGACTTCAAGACCACGGCCACACAGCCCGGAAGACCCACACCAGCCATCGTATGCCGGCCGTGAAAGCCTTCGACAATACATAGAATAAATAGAGTTAATGTTCTCATTTTACTAGCATTGCTTTTTGGTGGAAGTTTTAAAAAACAAACAAAAAAACTGCTTTTTCTCTCCTGCAGAGGGGAAAAGGAATCATCAGATGGTTGAACCCATAGAGTAAAAGGTTAGATCTCACACCTTCTATTCTAGAAGCCTTCTGCTTTGGTGTAGTGAATAGTGTGTGGGAGATATAGGGTTCTCACTTTCTGTGCTGTCTTTCTGTGCAGGAATTGAAATAATTTCTACAATGCCATTTCCTGCCCTTATAGCATAGAGGCATGGGACTAGAGGATTCTGAGAACAATTCCAGAAGGGATAAAAAAAAGTGTAACTTTATTGAAAAAAAAGAAAATGACAAACTATTAAAAGTCCTTTTTAAAGTATTAAAATGCAAACATTACATGGTGAAGATGGTAACATGTTAAACTATTTGAATAATGAACAATAACTTAAAAGAAGCTCCTATAGAAAATAATAATAATAATAATAATAATAATAATAATAATAATAATAATAATAATAAATACAAGGCTCCAGGAGACCACCAGATAGAATTAGTCTGCTACAAATTGCTTCTTTCTGGTAGGATCTTGGAAGAGCTATTGCAAAAAAGTTCTAAATTATTATTACAAATCACAATATTCTGAATAAAAATATTACCTTCATGCACACATCTGAAATATGCATAAAAGGAAGATGACATTAAATACCAATTCCCTGCCTTACAGGAAATTAAGGCAAGACTTTAGTACAACTCAGAAAAATAGAAATCAATATCCTAATGCAAATTCCTCACTAGACTTACCACCTAATTATACCATAATAAAATCCCCTAAAAACATGTTATCTCTGCTTCAGTCACCTGAGCTTCCTAGCTTCTTGGAACCTTTAATCAGAAGCTGTCAAGAATAATATTAGTCCCATGTTTTTTCCATCCTCACAGTTCTTGGAGTGCTGGCCCCTAGCTTGAAAATAATCAAAGTTTTTCTATCTTCAGCAGAGGCAGGGGATGGGGTAGGGTAATCTGACTCTCTTGTTTCACCGAGAGCTCTGTGTCACTAACAGTAATGCAAGTGCAATGTCTGACCCTGTCTCACAAGCAGGTTACATTCTCAACAATAAGGAAAAATTCTACAAGAAATTCTACATATGTCTAGATTATTATTTTTTTTTTCAAACAGGGATGGGCAGATCTATCAAATCTGATTTTTGCTCAGGTTCCATATTTTTTTCCAATTTAAAATAACTAGTATTTTTCCACACTGTTTTCTTTTTAAGCCTAGTAACCTACATCAAACATTTGGCACAGCAGCAACATCCACTTGGAATGTGGGTAGGTGAGGGGGAAAGGGAGTCAGAATGATGAAAGCAGTGTTAAGACACAAGCCCCATCCTAACCCTAACCCTTCTGTAAATATGTTGCAACATCACACACATGTATGAGGGTGGCAGAGTTTTCAGTGAAAGCAGCAAAATTCTTCAGACTGCTGCATAGTACAGATTTTGCAACACACAATGTTCCAGTTTGCACACCTACCAATGTCAATGGAAGACATGGGTGTTATGTAAAGAGGAAGATATTTTTGGAGTGATGGAATGCCCCTCTCAGGCATGAACCAGAATGTGTGGCAATTAAATAATTGACCCTTATACATTAAGTAAGGTTAAAAACAGCTTTGGAAGCAATCTGAGGCAACCCCTGATCTGGGAACCTTTTGGGCACTAGTGGTGGAAGCAGCACTGAGGACCAGTAAGAACAGGGGTCTTAGACCTTATTTCCCAACCCATCTTGGATGCCTGAGGCCTCATCTCCTAGCCAATGCTGCAATGATGTGACCAATTCAGATGCAGAAAAATTATACAGCCAGGGAGGATGACAATCCACAGCATTCAGATTCAGAGTCAATGTTACATCAAAATCCTTATGTTAGCTGTAACCAGTAAATTGTAGCCAATGTTTTCCCACTTTCTGGAGCCAGCTGCCAAGCATCTTATTTGTAACTCCTTTAACTCCTCTCCTGCTTATCACATTTGGAAGCATCATCATGATGAAGTTTGCTGAAAATAAAGATTTGTTCTGATACTTAATTTAAAAAATAATAAAACAGGGCAAATGGAGGCATGAATTAATCACTACAGATGCAAGCTGGATTCCTTAAACTCACAATTAAAAAAAATATAAACAAATACATTCTTCAAGAAAAGTAGTTTTAAAGAATATTCATCAGGATTTATAAGCATTGAAACTCTAATGGAGAGCATGCAGGAAATCAATGGAATTGATGGGTGAGAGGAACACAGCAAAATAGCTGAGTTAAAGAATCAATAGGAGCAATAAAAATGCAAGGTCTTTAAAAAGAGAGATATTTACTGATGTAATAGTAATATACTGGCGAAAAAGAAAAAAAGGACTGTGATGAAGTGGGGTAGCAGGGGAAGAAAAGAATATTTGCAGTTTCACAGCAATGTTTAGCATGAAGTGCTGCAAGCTAAATGAGAATAGAAATCCCATTCCATTTTAAATTTGCAACCAAACTGCTGGTTTTTAAGACCCAAATTATAGCTTGGCCTCTATCACCTGGGCTTCTATAACTGAGAATCTAGCCCTGTTCTTTATGCTTTGGGAGTGGTTCTTTGTAGTGGGGTGTCAAAATAACTAGGCAGTTAGGAAGAAAAATCCATTTTTAGTTGTTGACCATCAAAAATTTGTAAACCAGAGAATATCCTGTGACCTCTATGAGCTTCCAAATACTTGTGACTATCAAAAAGTCCTTAGAATTCCCTCTAAAGTGTCTGTCTGTCTGTCTGTCTGTCTGTCTCTCTCTTAGCTTTATTTGTTTCTGTTCCTCTTAGTATTCCTCTGAATCATGTAGCTGACAAAAGGCATTGCATTTCATTGCTGATATTATTATTCAAGCCCACCTGTTGTGGACTTGCGATATTTTCACCCCTTGTTGCTTTAGTAATAGAGCATGCATATCTCTGTCAAGGTGATCTCCTGTACTTTCTACAACCATCAGCTATTCAAAAATCAAATCTCAAAGACTTTATGGAAGACCATGAGAGTAGGAACTGTCCTTTCATCAGAAGCCAGCTGTTTAAAAGGATGAGATGCTTCACACATAATGTCTATTGTTGAGCCCCCTCATGTTTTCTGTTTTGAAAAGTGGGAACCTTTAGTAGGCATCTTCTCACTCAGATGGGGAGGATGGAATCTGCCTGGGATAGGCGATAGATACCCAGGCCCTAAATCACAGAGGGCTTTATAGGTGACAACCAGCACCTTGAACTGAACTTGGAAACAAATATCCAATGTAGCTCCTGTGGCAGAGGTGTCACATGGCAATAATGAGATTTCCTGATAAGTACATAGACTGCTGTATTTTTCACCACTTTACATTTCTGGATAAGATAATCTTCAAGGGAAGCCCCAGGTAAGGCAAATTACAATAATCCAGGTGGCAGTTGACAAGGGCATGAATGACTATCTTCAGTGCTTCCTGCTCTAGATAATGCCACAATTGGAGTTGGGCAAAGGCATTCCTGACCACAACTTTTGCCTGCTTTTCAGGAGGAGCTGTGAACCAAGGAGGACCCCCAAATAGTGAGCTTGCTCTCCATGAGGTAGTATGTCCCTATTTAAAGTCCAGGCTGAACTCTGGAATTGCCAAGGCTTTTGCAGCTGGCAAACTCAAGAAATAAGAACTACCTGGATTTCTGGAATATGATCTATATTGCTAGTAGGACAACATAACAGAATCTCAAAAGTCAGCCAAACCAATTCTCCAGGTCAAGTTATACCTACTATAATTAAGGCAGAGTTACTCTGAGTCACTTTCTCATGTTTCCTTTCTTTCTGGACTAAGAAATCTTTTATACAACAGCCCTGCTTCCTCTTCCATGTTCCCAGGGGCTGTTAGACATTCCATCACAGGAATCAACAGCTTCTGAATAAGGAGCCACCCTGTCTTGCTTGAGTTGAACATGAACCTGTTTCTCAACATCCAGACCCTGATAGTTTTCAGAGATTCATGCATCTCCCCTTGAGTCCAGAGTGGGGATACAGAGCTGAATATCATCAGCATACCCCACAATTGGTGGATTACCTCTCCCAGACTAAATATTAAACAGAATGGAGAAAAGGAATGAATCCCACTGCAGGAAGGAGAAGAATTATAATAATGTGATCCCAACACTCAACTCTCTCAAAGAGAGCCAGCTTGGTGTATTGGTTAAAGTGCTGGGCTAGAAACCAGGAGACTGTGAGTCCTAGTCCTGCCTTAGGTATGAAAGCTGTCTGGATTCCTTTGGGTCAGCCACTCCCTCTCAGACCAACCCATCTCACAGGGTTTTTGTTGTGGGGAAAATAGGAGGAGGAAGAAATATTATGTATGTTCATTACCTTTAGTTACTTATAAAAAAAAATAATAGGCAGGATAAAAAATCTAAAAAAACCAAAAAAAACCACTGGCAGGTGGCCCAGAAGAATATTGTAGTCAGCAGTATCAAAAGCCATTCAGAGATTCAACAGGACAAGGATGATCATGCTTCTCCATCCAAATCACACCACAAGTCATCAATGAGGGTGACTAAAGTGGTTTCAGTCACATGTCCTTGCTTCAAACCCCACTGCCACAGGTCAGATTATTCACCTTTTTGTAATTGTCATCCAGGCCCTATCTCTGGAACCTTCCCCACAAAGGAGAGGTTGGATGTGGGAGGATGGTTGTTTATTAATAGTGAATCCAAAATGGGTCAAGACTCCCCTTTCCAGAAAGAGGCATTGACTCTACCTGGGTTCTACCTCTTTCCCTACTTTGACTACCTGAGAGTGGCAGGGGTCAAATTCACAAGTGATAGAGGTAAAATTTCAAAGAACCCTGCCCGCTTTCTCAAGTTCCACAAACTCAAAATCCTCCCAGATTCTTTGGCACTAGATTCTGTAACCTCATTGGATCCTGTCTACCCAGTTTGTAGTGATATAAGTGATTTTATCCAACCGGATTATCACAATATCCATTTATTGGATTTTTGGGCCCATTTCTTCCAATTAAGGGGCTGATTACTCTAAATAGTGCAACTGGCTAAATTCCATAGAAATTACAGTTATCACATAAATAATGGCTCCATTGGGTACCTGGAGTGGTCCCTTTGAATTGGTCCATTTCCCTGCAAAGGCTAATGGCTCCAATTAACCCCAAGGTCACAAAGAAGTGATCTGTACATGATGGAAATGTCATCCCATACCAGACTACATTTTATCTGTTCTGAGGTAATCCTGTTTCAGTGTATGGCTCACCATGTGGGTCAGTCCTGTGATGGCCTTGGATAAGCCAATGGTTGTCATGGCAGCCATAAATTCCTAAGCTGCTTCCTATTCCAGAGAGGGGACGTTAAAATCACCTAAGGTTAGTAACTTGGGCATATGTATAACCATTACTGCAGTGAGATTGAAGAAAAGATACTGCTATCCATCTGGATAAAATAGCAACACTCTCAGCAGTCCATCTGGCCCAACCTTGCAAGGATGGGCCCCACAGTCATCTGTGGAAGGTAGTGTCTCCCAGGACATAACTGCCACTCCACCTCACAACTGGTAGTGTCTCCCAGGACACAATTGCTACCCCACCTCCTTGGATAATGGCTGATTAATGGCTACCCCACCCCACATCAGCCTTGGATAATAGCTGATGCATTACACAAAATCTGACTGGACAGGTCTCAGGGAAGAATACTCCTCTCTTCTTATTCAGCCAGGCTTCAGTGATAAGTGCCAGGTCTGCCCTCTTGTCCACTGTAGACAGCTGGATTTATTACACACAGACTTGAGCGGAGCCAGAGTCACCAACAATCTGAATACCTAGCCCACAATATAAAGTTAGGAAGCCTGGCAAAGGGATTGGCAATAGATTCCCACTCTCTCTTTATTCAGAACATCTCACAAACCATCATTCCCAGCCTCAAGATTTCTTCCTCTCCATCATGGATGTGTGCCACTCTCATGCTGCAGTTGCAACATAGTTGCAACCCACCAATATTACATGGTACAATAAACAGTGTAATTGTTTGCAATTCTTAACTGAGAGTTAATTGTTCCATTCAAATAACCCTTTTTTCTATTTAACAGAGTGCATGATCTGCAGTAGGAATGCCACCCTCTGGAAAAGATATAAATCCAGGTCCCTTTGCAGCAAGGGCTATTCCTTTCTATAGAGCTTTCTAGGCTGACCATGTGAACACAGAATATTCCACCTTCACTTGATCATTCCAGAAAGGTTCTAGTTGTAAAGGGCCTGGTCAACCTGGAAAGCTCCAGAGAAGGGGGGGGGGGGAATCTCAGCAAAGGGGCCTGGATTTGCTATAACCATATAAGGCTTTTCAAAAAAGAAACAAAGCTGAAAGAGATCCCTTGATTATGTCATGCACTTAAGGAACACATAGGGTAATCCCCTTTCTGATCTGGTGAATATGTGGTTTATCTTCTGAAATCTCTACAAATATATAAATGCTGGACTGGAAATCTGCACTCTAAAACATACAGTGAGTGAAACAGATCTCTCCTTATCCACTCATCTCTACTCCTATATATCCATGGGAATTCCACACAGGGGAATGAGTTCATGTGATAACAACAGTGTTAAAACACAATATTTGCAAACAAAATGGCTACTTGCCAGAACATCACACCACAGACTTGCTGCTTCTTCACCTGGAGGACACTGCCTTAGGTTTTTTCCCTACATAAACAGAAAAAGTCTCATTATTCTCCTTACAGTTTCTACTGCCACTTCCCATGTTTTTCTTTTACTGTAAAAATGATGCACTCATCCTCAAAGTGCACAGAGTTTCCTTATTTCTTACAGCTGCAATTCTAGTTCCTGCAGTGATCAGAAGGCCATACATTCAAGCATAGTCACCCAATTATTTCAAGCATTGGAAGTTCAGCTATAGGAGAGAGGAGAGCACTATGAGTATATATATGTCAGAAACTTTTACTACTAAAAAGGGAGTCAAATAAACAATAGAGAGATTGACCCCTTGGCTACCTCCTTCATATAACAAAGCTGTCTCTCCTGCCTCCCTCTCAATAATTTTCTTTAAAAAAAAAATTATTATGAAAGAGGAAAAACAGGAAAATCTATTTTGCATGGACTAAAGCATTTCCCAGATCCAAAGAGGAAGTTTTTGCATGTGATTATGAAGTTAAAGCTCTTTTGTTAGATTCCTGGTAACTATAGGTCCATGTAGCTCTCTTAGTGATAATACCAAGTCTTTCAACGGTTTGCCCCTGCCTTTCCTCGTGAGTCTTTTTAGACTTCCCAGACTGGCCTACAGCCCTGAGACCCCCATTCAAGTATTACACAGTTCTGACTTTGCATAGCTTTCTTCATCATCAGGTACTGCTCTCTGCTTAGGCACAGCACTGTTCTGCATCTTTAGCATCTTTTCTCTTTGGATAATAGGTTAATTTCTCAATACTGATATCCTTCTATTTAATCAGAGAATAAGGTAACCTTAGGACTGTTATTGGTCATCAATCATTTTATGGTTTTAGCTTAGCATTATGTGATTACCCAGCCATTGTGCTCTATAAACCATCACTTATGGTTTTGCATTATGTAAGAGTCCAGCCACTGTGGTGTGGTTAGAAGAAACCATACCTTGGAATGATGGGTGGGCTCAGACAGCAAGTTCCTTCATTCAGATCTCATTTCAACCGGGAACATAGACTACTTTTGCATAAAAGGCATGTGGGACTGGTATTTCAGGAACTGACTCCTGAAGCTAACTCCCTTGCGACCACTGCTGGCCACAATAGGGTAGGGCTGTAATTGTAATAGAGTAGGATTGTAATTGTAATTGTAACTGTAACTGTAATTGTTAGATATTGTACTATGTGAGCTGCCCAGAGTCCCATTAAGGGAGATGGACAGAGATAAATCCAATGTAATAATAATAATAATAATAATAATAATAATAATAATAATAATAACAACAACAACAACAACAACAACAACAACAACAACTGCAAATTTGGAAATTGGTCCATGACACGCAGCAGACAAACTGCAAAGCAGGCGGAAAGCCATGAATCAATAATGCCCTGACAAGCATAAGCCATTACAGTTTAATTGATGTTTGCACAAAATTCCACATATATATGTGTCTTTGTGCAGAACAGAATATGGGAAGATGAAAGTGGACTCAGGTAGAAGGGTTGAACAGGAAAGCTAGCCTAAACCATTCAGGGTAAAAAAGGAGCAGCAACCATAGGAGCTGTCTGTCAGGGAAAGCGTTCCATGTGTGTTCATGGAGAAGGGAAATCTAACCTGAACAATGACTTATGAAGCAGATTTTTTTGAGCTTTAACAGAAATAGTCCTTACAGGAATTGTGTGGGGGTTGAGCAAAGAGTGAGAGAAAGGCAAAACCTAGCTCAAAACTAGCTACATGCTATCAAGTAGAGTCAGAGAGCAAGCCACAAGGAAAGACAAAGTGGGGGAGGAAGACTGAGATTAGCAATCTCACAAACAGCAGGCAGAGGGACAGATAAAGAAGGAACACAAAATAAATTCCTAATGATCTAGACCACACTGCCCCTTGTGATCAGTAGGTGGGGAAGCCTGAAGCATCAGATGAACTGAAGTCATGATGCTCTAGTACTGACAAGCCATTGTTGGTGAGTGAATGAGCTACCAGCAGCAAGGTCCTGAAAAGGGATAGGAACAAGTATGTGGTAAAAGATTTAAGACTGGCCTTTGGAAGAGAAGCGTGATCTCTTTCTTGAATATTCCTGAATGTTCCTGTGTCCAGCAAACAATTTATCAGTGATATCTTGAGCTTTAAAGGCAGGCTGTACAGCCCACTGTTTGTGGAGTGAAAACCAGGTTTTATTATGATAAGGCATTCTGGGATTAACACCTTCTATCTCTGCTTCAAAGTGGCCACCCAGATGTAACCTCAAGAAAGAGCCTCCGATCAAGCAGCAGTTTTTCATACATGTTCCACAGATGGTCCAGGATCACACCTATTGCTTTTATGTAGAAAGAAACTGACCAGAATGTTTTTTCTCACTGCTGTTTGGAAATAGCAGTTTAGGAGGGGCTGAACAATTGCTGTAGTTTCCTCTTGATTCTGGAGCATGAAACTATAATAAGGGACTCTTGGAACAGATCTATGTTATCAATTTTGTAGAATTAATCCACTGCAGAATAGGGGACAAGTTGGGCTGAGAAACTCAGTCGCTCAGCACCTGCTTTTCTCTGTCAATGCTTCTCACACTTTTGATTGTGTTCTAAAATACAACTCAGCAGTGTGGGAGATTTACTCTGTAGATGCAAGATCACTGTTATTAATGCCAAGCATGCACATTGCACTGCTAGGACCTATTGAGAGCTGTGGGGAAGCACCACTGGGACAAAAGAAGGTGGTTCATTATAACTTCTTTCCTCTCAAGCTAAACAATCTTGGCCACTGCCTGACAGCTGGCATCAAATTAGAGAGCTCTTGGCACCAAAGTAGAAAAGCGAGAAAAGTAGAAAAGTAGAATTCTCAGAGAATGAGAGGGGAGAGAGTTTAATGCAATTATAAGACAGACTTCATAGAAGCACACAAGAATATGAGATGTTTTATATCTAACCCAGGTCACGATCACATATATCTAATTATTAACTTATTCCATCTGACAGCTACATTGTTCTGCCTTATAGGAAAAGCAAGAAAGTTCACATTCACTGATTCATACCATTTCCTTCATGGTTTGTACAGCCCTTGTACATAAGCTTGCTGGAATATATATATATTTGTATAAATTTTCTCAAATACACATGTTTGTAGATAGTTTTTGAGGTGAAAAATATTTCAATAGCAATGGACTCTGAATTACTTCTGCTCTGGAGGGACCTGGCTTGAGAGATCTGAAAAGAAGCCAGGTCCTTAAACTCAAGAGAAGCTTCTGTGTCAAAGCCGTTCCTTCATGACTAGAATACAAGGCTAGCACCATAGAAAATAGCATCATTGCATTTCAGCATAAACACTGTAACATCTATGCTCATACAATGCAACTGAGATCAACAAAGATCTCAGGAATATATGGCATTGCTGTTGGCACTGAACTTGAGTGTCATAAATTAGGGAACTAGTTTTATAATTTTTCATTGTTTTATTCTTTTGGAAGTTTACTGACTCTGCCTAAATGTACTGTATGTTAGAACAGTGAGACGGTTAGTACTATGCTATCTTGCATAGGATAGAAGCACAACAAAATGGTTGTGTGTATTTGCCCATAAGAGAGCTTTTTCATGGGTAAGGCTTAACACTGTGTTCAGTATCACACTGATAAGACACTTTAAAGATATTCCATTATTGCAAAGATTTTGCCTATATAGGTCTGGCAATGTTAACTCCATGGAATAAATGTGTTTATATAGTACTGAAAATAAACTAGGGGAAATTCATTTTGATTTTTGTTGATGTAATTTATATGTGATTCTGATGACCTGTTTTTATTTGTCTGGCTAAATTAAATATTATTGGAACAGTTTCCAAATTTTTAAATGTTGCCATTACTACAAAACCAATATGTTCAGTTGTGTTTATTTTGTATCATTGGTTGACTAATTGATTGACTGAATAGCATTTAATAAAATAGAGTTGCTTGAGAAAATCAATTTTATGAATTCCAATTCCATTGACGTGATCCATAATGCCCAGACTACAGTGCAGATCAAAATATAATTATCCTTTGAGTTCCATAGTTCTCAACTAATACATTTCTCCTACCAATACTTATCTTTGTTTTCCAACAGGGAAGTCTGAGAAACTATTCTTAAAAAAATAAAATAAAAATCTACTATTCCATCATAAAGACATTACAAATATTTTCCTCCTTGAAGGAAAAGCTATCAAAGTACACTGACAGCAATACTGTGGCATTATGTTATGTTTATAGAAAAGTCAATAAATTTATCCTGAAGTCAACATTTTTAAGTATTTAGTGCTTTATTTCTTTACCCAGATTCTGTAGTATTTGATATTCATTCATGCTTTGATGACTCCCTTCACATAGCTAGTTTATTAAAATTGCAGGTGAGTGAAATCATAAATTCTAGCATGCTCCTGTTCTGAACAATCTATGGAGCAGGAGATTGGAAACATAAAATCAAGTAAGGAAAATCATGCTGTATTCCCCTGGGAAACATATTTTATCCTTCAGAGGCATATTAGAAATGCATGTTTTAGAAAACGAGATGAGGCACATTGAACTGTCCTCCCAAGAGATATTCCTCAGCCTCAAGCATACTTTTCTCTTAACAGTTGTGTCGCAGAGCCAGAGGTTCAGTGCTCTAATCTATTTAGCATTTGCATTGCATTTCCCATCATTCCTTAATTCCAATATGTTTCCACAATACCAACAGATTATTTTTCCCAAGCACATTTTTAACACATCGCCAAGATTTGCAACTCCATTTCCCAAAAGTTTACTTGAATCATCAGGATTTTTTGTTTGTTGGTTTGTTTTTTTGCATCTGTTCACAGAAATGCTCTCATTGCTCTAATTTCTGTCTGAAATCATAATTTCACTTTGCTCTGCTTTCAGTTTTTATTAACCATGTTCACGGCCCAGTGTGCAAACTGGGCAAACATCTGTCATAAATGCAAATGATTCATGGCTTATTACAGCTTGGAATGAGGTTTACCAACTGCTGAGGTGGCAACGGTGGCTGCTGCTGCTGGTGGTAATTGCAAGCAAGGATAGCAAAAGGAACTCACACGTATTATGGGTAAAAGAAAATTTTGAAAAACAGGAATAGACCCTGTTCTTCATCTTGTTGTTCTTTAGCTCTGTAACTAAGCCCCTGTACTTTCAAAAGCCATTTAGTGTAAAGACAATTTGATTCAAGAGATGGGCAGTATTTCAGGCTGCTTCATGCAATGTTTCTCCACCCAGTGAAGAAATGTTAGTAATAGGCGGCATAAAAAAACAAACAAAAATATTAATGCAATTTTCAGGAACAATAGCAAGTGTATTGAGGCACCTATTCATTTCATTAAAAGAAACTGTTTTGCAATAAATAATATCAGAAGAAAACCATTGACCTCAGCCTATAGAAGATATAAGATGCTATAATTTAAACAGCAATATATTTCTTCTTGTTAATGCACACCTTCTTCAATGTTAATATACACACAAGGTATTTGTTACGTGCAAATATTGGACTAAAATTGCATATCCACAGAAAGATTGTTTATGTCATAGAATCATAGAAGTGTACAGTTGGAAGGAGTCACAAGGTTCACCTAGTCCAACTCCCTCCAATATGCAGGAAAACCAGTTAAAACAGTAGCTGCCCTCCTCTCCTAAAACCTCCAGAGATGGAGAACCCACATTCTCCATAGGTAGCTTGTTGTGTTGTTGCACAGATCTTACCCTCAGGAAGTATCTCTTTATATTTAAATGAAATCTAGGTAACCCTAATTGCTTTAATAAATCTTCATCTCCCTCTTCTGACTGGTTTGTGGTCTGTAGCAGACTCATGGCAAGATATTTCTTCTGTTAGGTCACCATTTTATATTCACCTAAATGCTTTAAACCCTTATGTTTACCATCGTGTCAGCAGGCCTCTGTATACACCAGTTCATTCCTCACATACATCGCTACACCCTCTCCTCTCCTGTGTTACCTATACCTCTGAAACAAGGTCTAGCCATCAAGCCCAGTTTTCCACTGGTGGGATTTCCCACCATATTTCTGTAATTCCTACTATGTCATACATGTCTCGATGCCTTGTGACATCTAGCTTATCTTGCTTATGTCCTAAATTTTGTGCATTAAGGAAGAGGCATAATGTGTTAAACTCCCTGTCTTCAGTCTCCCTTTTACTTTGTGCCTTTGTTTTCTTTGTCTCTTTGTTAAACTAGTAATTTCTACTACACCATGCTTTCCTGCTGAATGTAATCCATGACTAGCCAATTTGCTACTCATCAATGGTCTTATGACCCCTTTGCATTGTAGTTTAAAGTCCTCATGCCCATTTGAACCAGCCATTATCCAAAGATGCACTTTCTTTCTTAGTGAGATAAATTCCATCAATGTTACCTGAAGTTTGTACCATTGCTGAAAAACCTGAAGACCTGTTGTTTGCACCAATATTGCAACAAGGAGTTGCAGTTGGGAAAAAAAATGTCCTTTCTCTTACTGGACTTTTGCCTTCAACCAGAAGTATTGATGACAATGGTACCTGTGCCAAAAGATCCTTCACCATCTTCCCCCAAGCTATGAAGTCATTCTTCATAGGCTGGAGATCATACCTTACAGCATTAATCACACCTATGTGGATGAGTAAGAATAGTCTGTGATGAGGAAGTCCAATGAATTTTGTAGTCTTTCTGTCACATTTCTAATTCAGGGGGTACAATATACAGGTGAAGATGAAAGACCTGATCAACAAATGGGAGTGTCTGCGCCTTTCAAGAGGGAGTCACCTACAATCATAACCTTCCTTTTTTACCTTCTTGGTGATTGTTAATGGAACACTTCCACCTTGATCCAGTGCCATAGCTTCTTATAGCTCACTCTTTTTCACTGAACTTTCCTTGGAAAATAGTGATTTGAAACAGTTTCTAAATCCTAGGGAAATTGTCTTCTTTTTTGGATGTGGCTTCTAGAGGTGATGTGAAGCCATTTCTACTTTTTAATGCAGACTCTTATGTTCATTATAGACTGTCTGTCAAGTTAGATTTGAAACAAAAATATCAATATTTAGTAATAAATTTATTAATAAATGCCTTCCTAATTGAAATTAAACTACACTGAGATGTAGCTTTGGCTGCAGTTGAAACAATACTTATGTGGGAAGAAATTCCATTAAGGTCAATTAAACATGTTTTTTGTACATATAGCTAAGTTCCTACTTTTATGAAGCTGAAATTCTGTTTTCATATCTTTATGATAAAGAATCCTACTGATTTCTCTGCAGCCTTTGTTTTTATTTTCATGAACAGAATTACCACTGAGTTCCCAGTCACATTTTATAATAATAATTGTAGCATAACCACAGTTGGTAAGAAGCTTCTCTTGTAACTTTCATGGGAGCATGATTTAACTCTTCTAATTATTTGTATGCATATAGAAAAAGTCAAATTAAAAATTCCATGGATAGTTCGTTTTTTTAAAAAAAGAACAGCAGCTTCTTTGTTTGTAAGAGTTGATTAACCTTTGTAGGTAGATGACACACTTATAATTTTATTTAGTTACTATATGACACTATAGATCACTAGCTTTATTAATCATCTGGACTATAAACATTTATACACAGCATTGTGAACTATAAAATGAATCTGCTTCTTCTATTCTAGTACATCTTGTACAAAAAATGAAATCTTTTTTTGTCAGTTTATCAGGGAATCAGAATATAGACTGCATGAAGATTGTATCCAATTCATGTGCAATTACACTGTAATATATTTTTGTTGTTATTTGAACATGTCCTCCTTCCATAGCATAATAGTAGGTGCCCCCCAAATCATTTTTGTCTCCCACCCATCTTACTCTCCTGCCATTTTTAGGATTGTGATGCAACCTTAGCACATTAAAAATAAATAAATTAAAAAAAACCCTATCCCCTTCCAAAACATAACAAAACAAAAGAATACAAAATTTCAAAACAGAAAAAGAAGAAAAAAAAATCTGCAAGAAGTTGTTCTCCTTACTTTGGACCACCATCCTATGTAATCTTTATCCCCTGCAAACTATTAAGTACTTCACTCAACCATCAAAAAGTTGGTCTCCTTTGCAATAAAGAATCCTACTACCTGGTAATTTGAAAAGCAGCTATAGTTAATTCTAGCTTCCTTTACTGTTATTTTATAGCAAAATAACAGAATAGCTCAAATCCCTAGTACTGGCAATTGCATATCCTTTGGGGATATGTTGTGCAGAGCCATGTTGGGATACAATGTCTGCCATAATATTCAGGGACCTATCTGGAAATATTATTGGTCTAGGGCATTCAGAACATCTCCCTCTTGATTTAGTACGAAACTGAGCAAACTCAGGGAGGCAGTGAAGGACAGGAAGGCCTGGCGCAATATGGTTCATGGGGTCACGAAGAGTCGGACACGACTTAACGACTAAACAACAACAACAACAATGAGACAGGATGTTACTGGGCTATAACTGTCTTGTCTAGGTAAGAGAATTTTAAATCTCTGGAAGGCCCCATATTGAAGCTTAGTTGCAATGACACCAGTGTTGTGTCAGATGAAGGCGAAAACTCTTTACCCTGAAATTTCAGAATGTTTAGAGCGTAATATATTGTGATCTGTTTTTGTAGTATTATACAGTGTCTCTCGATATTTGCATGCTTATACTCTTTACTTACCATTTTGGACTCTTATGATGAAACATGGTATCAATATAATGATCAACTTCAATGTATTTTAAATGATTTTATTGAACTTTGAATAATAAAAACTCTGTCATAAAATTTTACAAATATTTAAACTAACTATTGTTTTGAAATGTCTTTAAAAATCCAGTTTCCTTTTAATAACAGTAAAGGACTCTACAAAATTTCATTTTTTAGCAAACCTTTCCTGATCAAACAATCTTTATTTAAACAATTTCCCCTACAAAGACCTGATATTTTTCCATTCAGCCATAGTATTCCTCTGCTAATTCTGTAGTTCTCTCCAATAATCTTACAGGCTCATGTCATTTGTCATTGCATCCGTTTAGGATATGGGCTACAATCATAAAGAAATATCAAGTGTATGAATTTGGCTGCCATGAAATCTTAGTCTATGTAAGCATGGGACAAAACAGGGTGAGGTGATATAATACTGATATGGGTAGGATAGATTTTGTCACTCAAAATTGTAACGTTTATAGATGCTTAGTATAGCATGAACTATTTGTTTTTATGCATGGGGTGCTACAAATGTTTACCCTTGGCACAGTCCATTCAAGAACCTTCTGTTGCATGCACAATGTTTCTTGAATTTTTGAACTGAACTTTTTCCTCTGGAACTGTATGTTTGTTTTACACGCTGAACAACACTTTGGTGAGGAACAAAGGCAGAAACTATGGTGAGCAAATCAGAGAAATGCGTGGGACGCATCAATAAAATGTGAGAGAGAGGCCAAGAAAGAAGTTATAAACTGAAGTAGAAACATGGAAGAGCCTGGCTAGCTTGAAGGAAAGATATCAAGATTAGAGATCAAGGAAAAGTTACTAGAATAGAGCACATGCCTGAGTGTTCATGGGGCCTGAACAGCCTAAGGAGGAAATCCAATGACTGGAGAGAGGAAATCAAATAAGCATTGGGGAAAAGACTATAGGAGCTATCAGAGGGAATGCAGTGTGGAATACCAGAGAAGCCACAAGTGATCAGTACAGTTGTGGAATCAATGATAAATTGAAGAGATCTGAGAACTAAGATCTGGCAAGGCTCTGAGATTGCCAGAGGTTGGAGTTGGATGGAACAGTCCTAGTTTTCTCCTGACTAATTTTGCAATAGCCTGTCCGATGAATATAGTGGATTATTTATGAGCACAGAGGTAGAAGTTTAACTGAGCTTGCCAAAGGGGTAAACAACTATCTACAGCTCTGATCTAACCCTTTTTTCATTGTGCAAATAAATAAATAAATAAAAATAAAAATGCTGAGATTATACCTCCCCCTGTTCCTAGAGTTATTAATCATTTTAAATTCTGTACTCAGCAAAGATAGAATCCTGGAACATGACACAATTGACTGGATGAGAGGAATTCACTTCCATTATTAACAACAAGATCACTTTATTTGAGATTTAATTCCTAGGGCCATATAATATAAATATATACTTTATATTTTTACCATTAATATTTTGGCATTTTAACATTTGTACAGTGCTTTGGTTACTTTACCCGACCAGCAAACTAGACAATATTACCAAATAAAGCAAGTTAACAACAGCATAAGAAAATGCTGTACAAAAAAGTAACTATTTTATGAATTTATTATCTAAGAATTATAATGTGAAAAATAGATTATATACTCTTAGTATGGCAACTTCTTCTACTTGTGGTATATAATAGCACCAGAGAACACACTTGCATACATAAACTTTTAAAAAATCAGAAAATAGACTAATGACACTGAATATTCCATCCCTAAGATCAAAGAAGCATCAGAATGCGGTCTAAACTTTCCGGGGGCGAGCCTTTTATGTCCATGGGTTCAGAAATAAAGATTAATGACTTCAATGAATTCTTGGATAAAATATATATCTACTTTTATATGCTTATATACATATATACTTTTAAGCTGTTCCTGTCCTATGTTGATGTGGGCTGAATTCTAAAATGGCTTAAGAAAATTCTCTTGGTTGGGGACATATTAATAGCAACTTTAAGCAGACAAAACCTCAGGGTGCTCTGGTGAGCTTATTAGAGAAAAAAAGGCAGTGGAAAATTAAGGAGCTCAAGGAAAGAAAAATAGCAATGCAAAAAAAAGTGTCTGCTAGGGTTTGAACGGTGACCCTTCTGTATGCTGGGCAAACATTATAACCACTGTGATACTAGAACAGCATTGATAACAGTAGCTGCAACAGAAATAGAGGCAGAACTGCAGGATGGTGACCACTGACCATGGGAGAGGCATGGCTCCCATTGTTTTCTTGGTATAAAATAAAACACAGCAGGCAAAAAGGACATCAATGCCTGAGCTCACACAAGCTGGGAAACAATACTTTCAGTGCAGAACAGAAAAATGTGCACAGAGGTTGCATCCATAGTGGGTTGGGGATGAATAGAGGATAAAAAAGTACTGTATGTTTCTGCCTTGTAAAAACAGTTGATGGCCCATAGTGGTGATGGGGCAACATAGCAGTGCTGATGTATCCTAAATGTGCATAGGATTGTTCTTTTAGGATGGGCTTCTACATATGCATTTTTGGTGAACATTCTGGGAAAGGTCAAAATAAACTAGAAGTGCAATCAAGGGATGTTTACAAATCCAATTAAATTTAAAAGCTGGGAAGACTTTGTTTTCCTGTCAAGATCCATAGGATCTCAACCTAAACCCAGTAGAATTAAAATTCCAGCCCATGTCTGACCACAGTTCAAAGAGTTAACAGTGTAACTCTTACCTATCTCCATTACATAACGTAGAAAGGAACAGGTATATTCTCAACTTGTGTAAGGCTTCCCTTTTTAGCTTTGTAATAGCAGGACATGTTGAGTAAATAATAACACAAATCTGGAGTTGGGGAACTGAAGAAACAGATCCAGATTAAGAGGTTTGGAGGATTGCATCTGGCCTAATTGCACTGGCTTGTTTGAAAGGTAAGCCTGATTTAAGTTTAGTCACTGCTGAGAGTTTTTCTTTTCAGAATCTGTTGTCATTTTATGACGGGTCAAATCTCTTTTTCTATGTCCCATCTGAAGTAATCTGAACACTTAGAGCTCTTTATTTTTAAGGAGGCCACAGGAGAGACATTTGCCGTATTGCGTGGGGCAAATTTTAAAAATAAGTCATTAGCTTTCTTTATCCAGGCTATTAATTAGGGACAGTGAATGGTGGCATTTATAACTATTAAAGAATCCAGAGGAGAGTTGTGACAATTAATTACTACTTGCAAAGTGTTTCATTGATGTAACGTATGATATTACTATTAATAACATCAAGATTATGAAGCTTTAAGGGCATCAGATTCTGACCTCTCTTGTTTTACTACAGGGGCCTCATTAATCCTGTCCAGTTTAACTCAGTGATGAATAAATAAAACTACAGTCATTTATATGCATCTTTGGTTAGATGGCAATTTACCACATGATGTGTACCACAAGGGACATAGATATGCAGTAAAAGAGAAGGGGTTGAAAAGAAAAGATTCTAAAAGATTAAAAAATGAAGAATTGGTTAGACAGCAAATTAAAAAAAATAAAAAAGTCTATGCCTTGACAGCAAGATCTCTGTGAAAGGAAGAGCTTTAATTAGGGGTGTTTTCCCCTATAAAATAATCCTTATTACCAGATAATATTTCCAGCATATTTTTGTTTGTCAAGTTCATTAAAATAAAGAAGCCTGCAATTTAAAAACAAAAAACAAAACTCTACCCACTCAGATAGAATCCTATTGATGTTTTCTCCTCAAGAAATGAGTTCAGCAAAATGTCTCAAGTTGTACATAGGAGTTTGGGTCTGTGTTTGCTCAGATTCATTTTGTGTTTTCCTCCAGATTGAATGATTGATTATGTGCCATAAAGTCAGTGTTGATGCTTAATGGCCACACAGTTAGACTTTCTCCAGGAGGATCTGTCCCCAGCCTGGTCCTTCAGGACTTCCACTGGTATACCCATTGCCACTGTAATTAAGTCTATCCACCTTGCTGCTCGTTGCCCTCTTCTTCTCTTTCTTTCCATGTCTCCCAGCATTAGAGACTTCTCAAGCCACTATCATTATTCTAATTGTCACCATTTCTCTTGAAACCAGGCAAATTGTTTGGCTGTATTTAGTTGGAGAGAACTTTCTTTTTTCCCCATTCCAGCAATCAACCATTCTTTGACAGGATTATCTGTAAAGAAAATCCCAAAGACCAACAGGAAAATATGTCTTGAACTTTGAAGGCTCCAGACAATATCTAAAGGTAATACATAGTCCAATATATTCCAGATGCCTAAATTAAAGTATATAAGCACAATCAGACTGGACAATGTTGCTTTCTTTCTACATGTTTTCTGCATTCATGTTAGTGAAGAGCTAAAAAGTGTTGATCCCATAGAGATTATAACATGGTTACAACCTCACTATATACTTTCTCTTTCAAAACAGAATGTCAGGGGCAGAGACTGACAACCTGTAACCCTTCAGATATTTATGAGCTTATGTTCCCCAGCATCCCTATGAAGCACAGTCCATGGTGAGAGCTGCTACAACTTATTGCCTTCAAGAAGTTACTTAATTATAAGTTCCTGTCCTCAGTCAGGGGTGGAGGATTTGCAGTTGGCACATGTCTTTATCCCACTTCTATAAATTTATTTTATGAAAGCTTAAGGAGTGTTAGGTCTGTAACAAATTTCTATTTATAGAGAAAGTGATGTGGCCGTCCTTCTGCACCCAAAGACTGAATTCACACATCATACTAAGGCAAAACCAAGAAAACTATATCATAGCTTAGCATCTTGTGTGAACCCAATCATTGTGTTTTGCAAACCACAGTTTATGGTTTTGTGTGTCATGTGAATCCAACCATTTGTGATTAACTCAATAAATCATCATTAGCAATGATGTGGCTAAATATGACATAGCTTATCATGCTGTTTGAAATAGTGCATAGGTTTTTCATGCTATCAAGACCCTAATCATGCAAGAGTCTCAGTAGTGTGGACAATCTAGAGCTGTAGGAATATAAATATTTCTTTTAGAACTCATGTTGTACCTATAAAGGTCAGAGTGCTGACTGCAAGCAAACAGAATTTCACCGCTATCTTTGTGAATTCAGTACATATGAGAAAAAGGTCTGAAGAAAGGCCAGTTCATTAAAGAAAGCAGAGGAGAGTATTGAAAGATGAAGGAAAAAGCAGATATGATTACGAACTTGAAAGTATACATTCAGTCTCTGGGTTGCAAACAGACAATACCTGCATAATATCTTTTTTTTTTTTTTAGTTCTCATTATCTTGTATTACAACATATTGCCCTAATCTCTATTTCACAAGTTTATTTGTAGGAGGAAAGTATACTGAGAACACTAGGGCTACAGTACAGTGGATGCAGAAATCTGGATAACCATTAGATGGCAGCAAAGAAAGTTTTCTATATATCTTTTCTGACATCTAGTGGTCATCTGCATTTTTTAGTCCAGATATGGTAGCCCTACAAAGAATGCTTTTCTGAAATATCTATTGTAAAGAGACTTTAACTAGCCATTGACAAGGAATTCTTATTATAAGTAGAATGTATACTAAGATTCTCAGTCTATGTTTCCACCATGAATGACAATATGCTATTTATTTGTTTGTTTGTTTGTTTGTTTGTTTATTATTTATTTATTGTAACCCTTACTTCTCAAACTCTGTAGTCTTGTTCTAGTTGTTCTCGGTTAGAGCAATAGTGTATGAACCAAATTGTTCATTCAGTACCCGTCCATGTTCTGTTGACACTGCACTTGTAAAAATTCAATATTCTGATTGACCAGTAGTGTGATTTTGAAGTGCTAGAATATTTTCCAAATGTCTGGGAAAATCACTTGGGTGGATTCAGGATTCCAGCCTAAGGAGGATGAGAGACTTGTCCATCCATTCTCTCATGCCGTTAAAGCCAAAGAAGTGAAATCAGAGGGGTGTAGGTTAACATAAAAATGTAAATCTACATATATTCTTTTTTCCCCAAGTTTATTCTGATTCATGACTTGCATTTGCCACCCGATACCCTGGCATGAATTTAAGTTCATTTGGTTAAAGCTTTATGGAGGGGATGAAGAACATCTGTATGCTCTAGAAAAGAGTAATTTGGAATGTGGGGCTGTGGTCAGGAGCATTGACTGGGGGAACAGAGTGAAAAAAGGTCAAGATGGCAAGTACAACTACATAATTGAAACCCATGCCCTTTTTAGATGTATCATGGACACAGTGAAAGGAGCAGGGTTTCAATTTCACAGTTGTACCTGCCATCTGGACCTTTTTGCCACCCACACCCCAGATGGTTCTGCCTATGGACACAATCCCTGCTTTGTTTGAAGCTTACTTAGCAACTGTTAGCTCTTAGCCTAGCCTACCTCACAAGGCTGTTGATGTGAAAAAAGGAGCTACCCATTACAGGCTACTCTGTATTTCTGGGAGAAAGAACAAGAAGAAAACCATATAAAGTACAAGTTTACACCTCCAGTACATATTAATATATACCATGTCTGTCAAATCTGTCACACTTTACTGTTTACCATTAATCATCCTCATATCTGGTTGTTCTGTGAAGATGTACTATTCTTATTGACTAAACAGGGATATAAATGCTGCATAATGGCAGGAAATGGGCTTTTGGTTTATCCCTCTAATATTTAAGTAGAGCCACAGTCTCCAGCAAAATATGGCAATTGTATTACAGCAATGTTGTTGTTCTCACTTGCCTGCTGCCCTTTTCTTCTTTTCCCCCTCTGCTGCTGAACAATGTGATGATGCTGGCCTGAGGAAGATTCACAAAGAAAGAATCAGTGTACTGAGGCTTCAAATCTTTTGTGACACCCCTTCACTCATTGCTCTCCTTAGAATGTGATGGAGCAAAAGTGAGAGGAAAGGAAATCTGAGTTCAGTTTGAAGGAGATTTAATGGAGTGGACTTCTATAGTTCAAGAATTACAAGGGTTGGATCAGTCCAACATGTCATTTCACTTCAAACCTATTTATAAATGTTCCTCTTTCTTTAAACAAGGGCTGTTTGAGAGGTCAGAGGCTGCAATTCAGCCTTCCAACCTTCCAGAAGATCTCAGGTGACCATCCGGTGATGTGGTGATATCACCAGAAGGAACAGGACCAAAATCCTTTTGGCCTGATTTAATTTGGAGGTTTTAAGGCTGGGAATGGGAGTGGGATGTCTCTGAGGGGCAAAGCTCTTCCATTCCCTGCCTTAAACCTTCTACAAACCCCTGAAGATTGGCATTATTTTAAACAATGTTGAGTAGTTTTCCAGCTTTTGGAGGAATATGACATGTGAGAATAGTGGTTTGTCTCCTAGATGCTTCCTGCTCCCAGTCTCACCATTAACTTGGGGGAGGAAGAACAAAACATGCCACTGAAATTTTGTTCTGAATTTCAGCACAATGATCTTAGAGTGCTGGGCAATTACACACAGCCTACAGACTGAGGATTGCTTGCCCGAGGTCTAAACATTCCTTGTAAACAAAAAGGTAGCCTTAGTGGCAGAGGGCTAGAATATTTCTTCCAACTAGGCTTGTTTCTCCTTGTAGGATGAATCTGGGCATATGGAGAAGCAACCAAAACTGGAAGACTTCACTTGTGGTGTGAAGGGGTGAAGTCCATTTGATCACATCAGCACCTGTACAAAAGCACTCCAGACATATTTGTAGAAGGTTCCCCACCACCACCACACACATACACATTTCAGTGGTCCTTTTAGCCAGGGGTCTTAATGTCTACTCTTGTTAGTCATATGCTGTGGCAGAAGATGACCAATGACCCAAACCTCTCCACAGTTTTCCATCTAGTAGCTTTCATGCAGGTTAGTTTCAATTATTTTTCATTGTTTTATTTCATTTATGCATTAGGATGAGAGGCTTCTGAACATTTATCCTGAAAAAGAAAAAAAGAAAGAAAAAAAGTTGTGATGCCATCTGCTGGCCTAGTGGCATTTCTCATATGACATATCAAATCAAAATCCTTTGCAATCCTATTATTAGTCTTGCTGTGATAAAATACTCAACTAAATTTATTGTTGGGTGAAATAATAACGTTAGTGCGATCTCTGCTTCTAATTAAATTAATTACTAGACATCTCAGCTTATTGCTTGAATGACATCACAGGCATCTGGCGAAAAAGAAAGAAAGAGAAGAAGAAAAACCGCTGAGTAAAAGGGAAAGACACTTCCTCTAGTGTCTTACTATCACAAGATTTCTTGAGGGAAAATGTGCAGGAAAGGTCACTATTGTTTCTTATATCTACAATTTACTGAAGGTGAGTTCTGTGAATTAGTCCAGAGACTACATTCTTTGAGAGTCGTCAGCTTCTGAAAGTAATCAAAAACTGCAACAGATTAGCATGTTAGTTTCATGCAATACACATACTGCATATCATTTGTACCATTCTGTATTTTGTAAAAGAATACCCAATTGCTGTTTCTCAGTTTAGTTTAAGATATAAGACACAGATTAGTGCAAACCACCTCTTCAAAACTGTGTGATGCAATGCACCTCTTGCTGAAACCAAAGGAAAACTGCTTTGATCTGCATCATTCCATATGTCAGCCTTTCAAGGTAGATGAGATTAGGAAACCAATGGCACATTGGTCAGTACTATTTTTATTGTGAAGGATTAGTAACAGAATCTTGCAAGTATGAATGTGCTTCCCCCTCCCTCCCTTTATCTTCATGTGAACTAGGGAGGGGCTTGTTTGAGACGTTTACTTGTGTTATATTCTTGCTCCAGACACAGGCCCCTCTTATCTGACCATTGACTGGTAGCAGCTCTTCCTCCTTAGTATGTCTCAAGTCTTCCTCCTTAAGATGTCTCAAGACTATGCAAAGTTCTGGAATCTTAACATTGGAAGGGACTGCAAGCAGGGCTTTCATGGGGTTTTCTGGATTTGACAGAAACTTAGTACAAAACACCATATCACATTTTGTCAACCTTTATTGGGTAAATATCATTCAGTTTTAATTTTCCAGCCAAGCTTTGCAAGCTTAACTTACAAGCAGAACACCATTATTCTCACATGCCTGCTACCCATTTTGAGATAAGAGCAGCCACTTCAGATTCTAAATTGCAGAGTGACTGATCTTTTTTCTCTCTATTTAATATTAATGTGTTGTAAATGTTTTCTAGTTAAATATGTATGCATTCTATAATTTATATGTGCATTACTCTACACTCTACCTATTCCCTGATTTAGAGTTAAGTAAGGGCTTAAAGGGCTTACAGATACTGGTGGCAATTTTCCTTTGTTAATCAGGTTGGTAGCTTTTCTCAGATTGGTAATGTTTGACCCCAAAAGTGCTTTCTGGCTTGAGTAGACAGGTCCCATGATGCATCCTCCTCTTCCTCTTTGGCACAAACCTTTGGATCATGTCAGCTCCACTTTGTGGTCAGGTCACTCTAACTAAAAAGCCTTCAGCAGTCTCAACATTATCTAACCCAATTCAGGTTTACTAGACCACATTTTTCTTCATTAAAACAATAAATCTTCAGCAGGCTGTCTAGGTCTGTCTGAAGTCACTAGCCATTACCTCCATTTCCCAGGTCTCTTTTCAGTTTCCTTCCCCAGAGATCCTCTGGTAATTTAAGACTTCTTCTCTAATCCCAACCCAGCATCTGCAGCCCCTCTTTCTCTCTCCTATGGAAATGAATTGCTTTGAGAAATTAAACTATATTCTATTCCCAGCTTCTTATTAAATAACTAACATGATATATTTGCTTAACTTTCTGCTTGGATGTGTGAGATTACTGAGAATGGTTCTGCAATCACCTCTGGTAATTCCTTCAGTTCTCTGGGTTGCACATCTGGCCTTGTAGATTTGAATTTGTTTAAGCTGGCTCTTATCCCCCTCCTTGCCTATTCTAAGCTATAGTTCCCTCCTTCCTCCACTGGCATAAAGATGAATAGGACCCCATCTCCCTTTTTACCGAAGACAGATGCTGAAATCACTTCTAAGGAATCATACTCAGCATATGCTGATGTCTTAGGGCTTTTCTGCATTGTGCACTTCAGCTTCTCCTGGGCATATAATAGCTGGGAATGAAGCTGACTTAAGAATTCCTTTTCTGGATTTCAAATCTTTTATCTTCTTTGGTCATAGTGATGGCCAGGTGGTCTGTCTGGGGCCCAGTTAGCACAGCTCACTTTGGTGGATTCTCCTGCTGCTTTTCCCCTCCCACCCATGCCAAGAAAGCCAATTGCTTTCCCTTCTATAGGCATCTCTTTTGAGATTTTTTTATTTTTTTTATTTTTTAATTATTTTTTGCAGTTCTTCTAATTTGGGCTGAAAGAAGAAACTTGTCAATTTCATCCAGTTAAAGGGGAAGGGGAGTCAAAGATTCTACTCAACCTGCTTTTAAAAAAAAAAAATCACCATTCCATTATAAGGAGGAGGAGGAGGAGGAGGAGGAGGAGGAGGAGATGCTACAGCTTTTCATGGCATTCAGCCCAGCAACCCAGAATGAAATGACTCTTGAGAGCAAAGAGCAAGACCGATATTGCATACCCAAAGCAACAGGAATTAAGGCATTTGTATAAGATGGATTGATGCATAGCAGCAGGACCAGATGGCTTGCATCAGTGGAGGAGGAAAAATATTGTTTTTGTTGCAGAACAAGAACATTCAGGTGGGAGGTTGCCTTCCTAGAAGTTGAAGTACAAGCTGAGAATGAAGTCATCCAGTCCTGCCCTCTTAAAATAGTAGGTGGCCCTGGAGCAAGCAGGAAGTATAGATCAGTTCTTAGCAAAACTACTGTTAAATTACACCACAGTCCCATTGTTGCCTAGATGCCATTATGGATATGACAAATTGTTCATAATTTGTTTATGCTGTCTAATTATCATCATCCAGACAAATTTCATGTTTAGAACTTCCCATATTCCTTATTATATCAATCTTAAGAAGGAGGACAAATTGTAGTTTGTGCTTATGAGAGAAAGTCTAGTAATGTCCCCACCTTTAACTGTTTCAAAAATTGGCCTTTATTCAACATTAATTTGACTAGGAGAAACCTTCTGGAATTATGTCCACCCTTGTCAGCCCAACCCTGTATTTCCTTTAGCTGAACGAAGGTTTGTAGTGCAAATCTTTTTGCCTTCATCCCTGCAGAATTCAGGTTCCTTATTAGATAAAGGAAGGAAGGAGTCTACCATAACTGACCAGCACAAAACCCATAAATGACTAGATGAAAGTGTACATAATTAGAACCTGATTAGGTTCTCAATTTTTATTTCCCACTCAATATATGAAAGTCTGTATGTGGGGCCAACAAGGATGCATAACATGGAGATGCAAACAATCCAGACTGGGGAAAAAAATCTAGCCATACGCAGAAATGTAGTGTGACTGAATCATCCCTGAGGACATCTAGAATTACAGACCTCAGGTTTAAGCTTCTAGACTGAAGTCAGGGAATGTTCCTATTAAATTTCAATGTCTCTAAATATAGCCTCCATAATATCAGAAGTACCTAAAGCAAATGATTCATCAGTAGTAAACTGATAACTCTCACTCAGTGAAATGCCTAAGTCAATGAGGATTTTAAATATCTGTTCTCTAAACATAATGTTTTCATCAATGAAACAACAGTCTTACTTTGACTCAGTGCACTATTCCAGAATTTACTTCTTCATTCCAACAGTGCTATTAAATGTTCAAGAGAGAACAAGAAAAATCAAAACATAAATGTTTGATTTCAGAGAAAATCTTAATAAGCTATCATTACCTAATTGGGGTCAATGGGTGGAACAAATTATTGGAAGAAAAAGGACTGATGCTGGGGAAAAAAAAGAAGAAGCTGCATATCTCATTGGAGCACATGCTTGTATGAAATGCACAGGATGTACTATCACTATGCATTGAATTTCCTTTGCCTGCATGATACAGTGTTAGGAAACTAACATGAATTCTGTCATACCACTATCCATTCCCTTTGTAAGTCATCCTAAAGGTATCTTAACACAAACACATGTTACTCCAACTTTGTTCTCATCACCTGGGATCCCAAGGGTATGTTGTATGATGCTGTGTTCAAAAGGGGAATCTATGGCTCAGGCTTCTTCTGGGTAAGATATCCAATAGCTAGCTCAGAAACCACCACAAAATCAGAATTGTGGGTCCCCAACTTTGCCATCCCCTGAGAATTCCATTGCTCTCTGAATTTAAAAAACTGTCATCCCTCTTCTGTCGCAAAAGCAAAGCAAAGCAAAGCAGTCTTTGCTCCCCTATAGTGCTTTTCTAGCAAGCTTTGTGAAATGTCTCAGCTCAGCAGTTCTTGCAAGCCAGCAGTCCTGATTTTGTCTTGTTTTAATTCACATGAGTATGAGTGAAAAGGATGCTAGCTTAAACAGGCTTACAGGCAGTCTGTTCAGTGAAAAATGCACATTGCCCCCATCCCCCAACACAAGACAGCATTGCTTCCATCCATCTCTGAAGAGGGAGGGAGGGAAGGGCTGCTCTTAAAAAGGTGATAAGAAAACACCATTTGGGGGATTTTGCAGCATGTGGTAGGGCTCATTAATTTTTACTTACTAGATGCTTTGTGACAGAGTGAAAGGAAAAAAGGGCATGGGACTCCTATTTTCAGAGGCAGCTGTTTAATAGTTCTCTTAATTCATGCCTTAGAAGCCTCTCCATACTCCACATGAAATATAGTCTCTAGAATCTTGTCACTAGAGAAGCCAACCTAAAATCTCATTCATGAAGTTCCTTGCATAATACCTAAAATAATGTGTATTATTTCCCAGGCCATTGCCTTTTTTAATGCCTGAAATAGACTGGTCATTGAATGTTGAGGTTGTTGAGTCCAGAATGGATCCAGATGCTTAAGTGTTCATTTTTAAACATTTAGGCAGTAAAGCTGGGTAGTTTATTCTAAGTTTACAACCACTAAATATAAATTGATGAATGGCATATAGGAATAAAGGTAGTGAACTTGGAGCAATAGAAAAATGTGACTTATCAAAATGTAAATAAAGTAGTTATATTATTCATTCTATACAGAAATAGGTAGATTTTAAAACATAAAGCTGTATGTACATACAGGCTTCTTTATGAGTATGAAGGCTAAAATGGTAGAAGTGCACATCTTTTTCACATTTATGCCTGATGTTTAGTATGTACATGAAGGATTTTGGGGGGAATTAGAGGAAATGGCCTCTCAGAATTCTCTGCCATATTTATAAACCACAGAATTTGTGGGGAGGATTTCTCTGAATTTCTCTAGGGGAAGGAGAAATTTTCTAAGAAAAGGGAGGAAAGTCTCTTTTGAATGACATAAGCAAATCTTTCGGAAAAGTCCAATGGGATTTAACTGAAATGTGGGAAATCAGTGGGTTTGCAGACAATTGGAGAGATTGTTGTGCAAAAGAGGCCCACAATTCCAATTAATTGCAATAACGCAGAATAGTCAAGTCAATGGAATAGTCAAGTCAATGGAGAGGGATATAGGGCAACTCAGGTATCAGACTACACTACATGTAGGGTAACACTGTTTTATAGTTACAGGACAGACAGAAAATTGCTTGATATTGAATTACTTAATTTATATGCAACAGTGATAGATCATATTATAGAAAGGATTTAATATTTAAAAGCTTTATTAATATTTCTATTATAATCTTCCTTACCACTGCAACTGCTTGCATCTAGCAACCTTGGCTGATCTTGAAAAAAACTAAGCACCCTTGAACCAGGGAGGTATTTGGCTGGGAAACAACCAAATCTAAGCTTTAAAAAAAATGTAGCACTGCTTTAAGTTTGTGAAGGCAGAAAATGCCAGTTTTCAAATGACTGCTGTGCTCTGAAAAGCCTCCCCCTATGTTACTTACTGTGGATGTTGTATTATTTTTAGATTGTTGTAAATTACTGTAGGAAAGATTATATATATACATATACATATACATATACATATACATATACATATACATATACATATACATATACATATACATATACATATACATATACATACATATATATAATTAATTAATTGTTGGTCACATAGTCAGGCAGATGTTTAGACTGGATTTGGCATTTTTATCCACCTATCAAGTCCTTCCAAGGAGCTGGAATAGGCAGATGTTGTTGCTTGATGGGGTTAAAGGTATTGTTGCAGGATGTAAACTGTTCCAAGCTGCCTTTTGCAACTGACTGATGGTGATTTTGTCAATGCTGATGGTGTTCAAGTGGTGCCCACCTATGCTCCTTGGTAAGTAGAGTCTGTCAACATCGCTGCGTGGATGAAGGGCATGATTCATTGTCATTATTTTTCTGGTCTTCCTATCCAGGGCTTCTAGTTCTGCTTGAGTCCAGTCCACTATTCCAGCTGTATATTTAATAACTTGAATTGCCCAGGTGTTAATTGCATTGTTGGTATTTCTTCCACTGAGTTTCAATTTTAAGATCTAATTCACTCTCATAATGTATTCTTCTTGACTTCAATGTGCTTGACGTTGTCACCTTGAAGGATGTCCAGATATTTGTAATGATCTTCTTCATCCAGATTCTTCATGTTATTTCCATAGGACATCTTGATTCCTTCAGTTTTCACTATTTTCCCCCTGCTGATGATAAGGATGGCACATCTGTCCAGTCCAAACTCCACTGCAACTTCTTGGCTGTATATTTGGACAGTGTTCAGCAGCACTTCCATTTCACATGGTGTTTTTCTATACAGCTTCAGATCATCCATGTAAAGGAGGTGGGATAGCCTGGCAGATGTTTTTGATGCTTTTGATGTTTAATAGCCATGGCCTGACTTGTTCAATATCGTCAGAAGAATCAATGCAATGACAAACAGTAGTGGTGATAGTGAGTCTCCTTGAAAGGTTCCTCTCTTGATGTTAACCTCTCCCAATCTATCACCACTGACTAGCAATTGTGTCTTCCATTGCGCTATTGATCTTTGCACAAAGCTTCTGATGTTTATACTGACTCCTGTTATTTCTAGGCACTTGATTATCCAATCATGTGGCAGGGAGTCGAATGCCTTCTTGTAATCAATCAAGTTGGTCTTCCTTCTCTTCCTTCTCTTACAGTTTTCCAAAATCATCTTGTCAATTAGGAACTGATCTTTTGTTCCTCTGCTGTTTGGGCAGTTTCCTTTCTGCTCGGGTGGAAAGGGCTTGTTTTTAACTAGATGCTGTTGGACTACAACACCAGTTAGCAATTTGAAAGTTGTTGATAAGCAGGTAATTAGCCTATAGCTGCTTGGTGTTGCTGCTTTTGTTGGATCTTTCATTATCAGGTAGGTTTTGCCAGATGTTAACCAATCTTCATTTTTACCTCTTTGCAGTATGTTGTTAAACTATTTGGCAATGAGTGGGTGTAGACCAGTCAAATGTTTCAACCAAAACCCATGCAGTTCATCTTTACCTGGTGCTGACCATTCTTGATCTTCCTTGCCATTTTCTCCACCATTTCTGCTGTTATTAGAACTTCTTTCATTTCAGCTTCTTTTTTATTCTTATCCACCTCCTTTATCCAAGCTGCATTCTTGATGTATTTTTTCGAGTTGTCCCATAGCTGTGCCCAGAACTGCACTGTATTTTCTTTGTCAGGTGTTCACTGGTTCATTGCAGTCTCTCCATTGATGGATTGGAAATGTTTCTGATTTAACTGAAATTGGAGGTTCTGCCCAGAGTGTGCAATTTGAGCTTCGTATCTGCTGATCTTCTTGGCTATGGCTGTTATTTTCTGCTTTATTATTTCCAGTGCTTCTTTGATCTTCCTTGTTACTAGGCAATATTTCTAGATCAGGTATTCTTTGGTCTTCTTGTTCTTCAGCTTGTTCTCTTTCATCTATCCTAGCTTACTTGCATCTGATCTTATTTTCCAACCTGATCTTCCATTTTGGTGATGCACTGTTTGGCTTTTTTTCTTGTTGGCTGATTTTGCATCCAAAGTATTCAATTATAATTGCAGCCATGCTGTACATTAGTTGGCTTGTTTCTTGCAGTGATCTGGTGCTTTTACTTGATATTACAGTATTGGCATCTTTTAATACTTGTTTTAGCTGTTTCTTTGTAACAAACTTCAATGCAGGCAATCTTATTCTGTTGTTTTTGTGCTGTTCTAGATGCTCATTTATTCTTTGTTTTAATTCATCTTGTTTTTTAGTTAGAGGTCTTTGTTCTTTCTGAGGTTAAGGCAGAGGTCAGGGTGCCTGGTTTCGGAATGAAAACAATTCAGTAGCTATGTTGGCTTCCTCTACTGCTGATTCCCCCTGGTTTGCCCCTACAAGTCTGAGCTACTTCTGGCAAGGCTTCAATTTCTTTGCCCTAGATAGACCTTTGCAGTTCTTCCAATTCTATTTCTGTGAATACTTTATTTCATATTATAAATTAACATTGATCTGATAGCCTCTGTTCTGTTATTTCTGATTCTGGATGTTGTTCTTTCCAGAACTGGTGCATTCTTTTCAGATAGCCTCTTCTCATTGGATCTGATTTGTAATAGCAGATCATTATTTCTTTTTTTCAGCCTTTCTATATTTGCGACTGGTAAACAACTTTTCTTCCAGTAGTCCTGCAGCTGCTGACCCTGGTTGCCCAGCCAACAGTCCTGAGTCCTGTAGCCCACTTGTCACCAGATGTCCAGGAACTAGAACACAACAGTCCCTGATGACCAATCCAGTATAGGTTTCTGTAAATTATATCTCACCATATTAATTATGGGAGAGGCACTCTTCATACTGTTGTTGTTGTTAAATGATGAGTTCCTTAGCTTACCTTTTTTCCAGGTTGCTTTAATGAATAAGGTGCTAATTCACATGAAGTCTGAACCATGTCTAAATCACTTTCAAAGCAGGCACACTCCTGCTATACATCCCTTGACTACCTTTTAGCTAAATGAGTACAAGAACTCTACTCTGAAGTTGTGAGAATTTCACTCACATTTTTTTTCTCTTTTGTGAGAATTTCTGAAGCAAATTCTCTACATCAAATTGTATGAGATCTGATGGGAATAAAAGGGCAGAACTCTGCCCAATTCTACCCAGTCACTACTTTTTCTTTCCTATTCTGTTGTCCACAGGGTATGGTCAAAACAGTCAAGATGACAGCTGTGGTAGTACAATCAAAACTCTGCCTGTTTTCTTATGTGTGTCACATATGGATAGTGCTTCAATCACACCATCAGAGCTGCCTTTCTGGCTTGTTTGGCATCCTGCAGACACCTCTGCCTGTTCTGGTGTTTTCTGCTGACCAAGAGAAGACTGAAATTGTGAGAAGAACAGCTGAAACCTCTTATCCATTACAACCACTGTCTCGCTCATTCTATTCAATTGATTGGGTGGAACAGCTGAAGAACACAAGAAACAGGAATGCAGAAGAAGCAGGGATAAGGGATTGGGTGGTGGGTGGAAATACAAACCAATAGCTGACATGGGGGAAGATGGTTAGATGTTCCCTTTCCCCACTTGAACTAGTAAATAAAGCTTTTCCATAAGCCAAATGCAAAGTGAATCTTGGACTTTCTGAGCTAAACCAGAAGAGTTTTGCTGTTATCATCAAAACGTCTCAAGAACGTTATACATATCCCTTGTCTCTGTATATCAATAACTGTATATCTAGTTTTGCTCTGATTTCAGTGCTCTGTAACATTGTGCATGTCCCCTGTAATGACCTCAGGATAGTAATCAGTACCAAATGCTACCTCATTCAAGTCTGTAATATGATTTTTGTACTATCTTCTGTTTCAGTTGGTGAAAGGAAAGCCAGATTATAAAATCTGAACTATTTCTCCCTTTCTTGGTGTAGTTTAGTCAGTTATGAAATGATGACATTAGGCATGTTCTTTATAAGACCAGTCCGTGATATGAAAATATTGTCAGTGTCTATGTCTGCTGGAGCACATTGTTTCTGTCCCTGAAATATAGTAGGTACATTTGTTTGCAATATGGACCACACATCTATTTTATACTAGATAATTAACTGTGAAATAAAAAGACAAAAAAGGAGTGCTTTTAGAATCAAGAAAATTGCAGCCTATTCTGTTCCTTTCCTAATGCCAAATTGATGCGTATAAACCAGTGACATTTCTATTGAAATAAAAATGCAGTCTAATTTTCTATTAGATAAGCTGAGGTTATCTGGAGAGTCAGCAATATAGCAGAATAATATTCAGTATGGTGGCAACCTCATGCCCACATACCTGGAAGTAAACCTGATTCATTTCATAAACATACAAAAGATCAGATTTCTCTTTCTCATTCTGTTTTCAGATCTTGTCTGGATTGTTGCCTCCTTTCCCCATTACTTAGAAAACTGGAAACTTAAATACTGCTCCAGTGATTAAAATTATATGCTAATGTCCAGGAAAAGTATGACCTCATCAGAAAATAAAAACTTGGTGGGAAGTTCCATAGTAAATGAACAAAAGGTTTTCCCTGGCCTTGAGGGGGAAAAAAAAGTTAAAAGAAATAAGTTGTCAAGTCACAAGAGAAGCACACAGGATTCTTGAGGAGGTGAGATGTAGCATATAGGATACTTGAACCTTGCCCTTCCTAGTTTAGAGAGGGGTAGAGAATGAGGGCTGAACTGGCAAATAGAGAAGGGCAGTGTTGAATGTCTGTTTAGAACAGACTGTGATTCAATCATGCCTAACAGGGACAGTGATAAGAAGTGATCTCCACTGCAAAGCCTCAGTGCTTCCCTCTCCCACAGTGCTTGCACTCTGAGTTACAAAGCATGAAGTAAGGATAGTCCACCTGAACCGATGGCCTCATTTTGAAGGAAATAGCTTCTGTGCAGGTTCAGAAAGCACTATCCATTAGCAACGCTAAGTGTCTTAAAAACAAGGGACCCTGATTAGAAATGGGGAGGGACACTTCACAGTTTTGCTTTAGGATATGTTTTACTGAAAGCATGAATGGAGTAAAGCACTGTTCTGCCCACCACTAGCCTTTAATCCTTCTTGAGCTGAAACATGTGGCAGGCTCTCCGTTCCAGGTGTTTATGGATGAGGCAGAATATCTAATTTTAATATCGTTCCAGGCCTGGCTATGGGATGGAGATTATTTTGTCATCGTAACTGATGATCTTCCCTGAAAACAGAACACAAGATTTTTTGCAGCTTTTGGTACTGTTCATCTTTGGGACTGCCTGACTGAGATGGGGCTTAGGGGCACTGTTTTAGAGACAGAGAGGCTGCAATATCTCTGAAAGGGTGATTTCAGAAGATGGGGATGAGGATATCCGATTGTCACGATAGCCATTAGGCTATGGCTATGTAAGTAGTATAAAATTTTCCATAAAAAATTGTCCAGATTTTTGAGGTTCAGTGTTATCAACATTTTGATGATACCTAATTATCTCTCTCCTTTCTATTTAAATATATGGAAACTATTCAGCTGGTCTGATGTGGGCTAGAGGCTGAATGGGGGCAAATAAATTGTAGTTAAATCTGGAGAAGACAGAGCAGAAAGCTATAAAAACCACAACCATGCAATTTCCTATGACCCATAGCTGTGACCCATAACTGCACTAGCAACGGTTGCAAGAGGATTTTGATTTTGATTTAAAAGAAAGGGCAAAACATACAGTTTCCAGATTCTTGGGCATTTTTAGCTCTCTGTCCCTGCTGTCAACAGATAGTTAATAATACATGCTAATAAATATTCTATGATGCAGATTCTCATTTAAACTAACAAAGAAAGAATACAAAATCTTTAAAACCAGTTAGTACATTAATTCTGTTTTATAAGACAGGGATAAGATCGCATTTCTGACTAATATGTATTGTACACTGGCAAAGCAATCGCTGATTATTCTTTAATACAAAAAAAAAGTGTAACAATATATTAAAATGCACACTGGTCTATAAAACTATAGTAATTGGCTGTGGCTGGCAGAGAAAACAACTGATGATATCCACAAGTAAAGAACTGAGGAAAAAGCAGGTTCTAGACTTCACTATTCAGAATGGAGCAAGAAGCAGAACAACCAGGACTTTATATACAGGGAGAAAAAAATCCATCTCACGAAAATTGAAGCATGTCTTTATGACGGCTAATGCTATTTAGGATAAGAATAAGGGAAAAAACTCAAAATTTAGGAAGATCCCTGAAGGTAATCAAAATGGAGATGTGATTTTGTAAAAGCTCTGTTATAATGGACACAAAATTGAAAGCAGCAAGTAATATCCCTGTTTGTCCTGCTCACAGAATCTTAGTGAATATGTTAGCACCAAGAATTAACCTTTTAAAAATTTATCTCTGCACATTCTAGAGCTGTATAATAACTTTGTAAACGATGGGAAAACAAAAGATGTTCAACAGGGAACAAGATCCAGTTAAAGGGGCTTTAGAATGAAGGTTTTTCTATGCTGCAGAATTGCTTCACTTAAATCACTATTTGACTTAAATGGGATTTCAGAAATATGGAGACTTCATATTTACCGCAATTCCTGCTCTACTACAGTGGGAATAGTGTCCAAGTAAAATAGTAGCTTAAACTAATCAGAACATTTAATGTATCTGAATTATAGTATTTCCTGAGATGTTCAAATTATCATCCATAACCTTTTAAGAACCTGGCCATTTTTATTGGTTTTTAAAGTAATTTGGAGTAAGTACAGGGAATTTTCATTGTAGGAACCATAAAAGTATTTAAGATTGGTTACATTATTAGGCATACCATCAAAACTGCTTTGGCACACATTTTTAAACAAAGGAATCTAATTCTTCTTCCTCGGGTTGCCATGAATACAAAAACAAAATTATTCTTTGTATAGTGCTCTTCTGAAAATTTTCAATAAGGTTCTCAGCTCAAAAATCACCTACAGAAGAAAATGTTTGGGAAAGTTGTACACAAAAATGCATATATTTGAGAAGCCTGTATATGTATTTGAAGGTTATTACAGTATTAAAAATGTTTATATTAGAGGAAAATGTATACATTAGGAACAGCTGTATACAAAAATAAAAAGTGTGTATTTTGTTTTAAAAATTGCGAACTTGATACAGAAATTATTCTGATGACCGTATCACACAACACATATTAGTCCAATTATAGCCACCTTCCAATGGACTGGACGCACTGATGTTGTCTCATACAGTCAACTGGAACTGGTGACACTGAGGCCACTGAATTGTGTTGTTGAGTTGATGAGGAAATGTATTTCTATTGCAATTCAGCATATCAGAGAGTGATTGACTGTTGCATTATTTCCATAATTATATATTTCCTATCTCTGACACTCATCTCTGAATGTTTTCATGCTTTTTCATGTTGTTAGCTGGAAAAAAAAATGGGAAGGCATAGTCCTTAGCTTGTGAAATGTTGTATGAAAAGTACTCCTTTTTCTGCTCACCCATAACTTAAGTCTGTACAGAGCACCATTAGCTAGTACACAGCACCATTTAGTTCCCTCTGAATATGTTAAAAGTGATGAGGAAAGTCTCCTGAAAATGTCTTCAGAGATTTATCATTACTCGGCTAGTGGATGACATAGGAGTTAATGGTCCTGCAGGTTAATTTTATCTAAGTCATGAAAGGTTTCATATACCAAAAGGAGTACCTTCAATTAGGGTCAGAAATCAGTCAGCAAACAGTGTAGCTGTTTCAACATGGGGATGTGGGAGCTCAGAAAGGTACCTTTATTACCATTGCTGTTACATTCTTGTCCAACTGCAGTTCCTGGACCAAGGGCTGCCCAGTGAAGAGAGCATTGTAATAATCCATATTTGAAGTTAACAACACAAATATCACTGAAACCAGGTCTTTGTCCTCTAGAAAAGGGTACAGCTAGCTTATCAGTCAAAAGGCCCACTTGCCACTTTCCCAAAAGCCACTTCTTTTGGAAAAGGGGAAGTAGAATTGAGTATCATTATCAGAGTGGGGGCAGCTAGCTCCAGATTTACATATGGCTTTTCCCAGTGATTTCTCATAGGTATTAAATACAACACTGAACATTGTGGATCTAAAAGTATCAACAGGGCTATCTTCCCTCCTCTGTCTTCTGCAGCAGATCTGTTAGGGTACCAAGACTGTTTCCATGTTAAATCTGAGAATTCAGGGAGCTCCAGTACTATGATTCTAGCTGAATATGGAATATAGGACATCCCTTGATATAGAATCTCATGATTCTGTGGATGATTCTGATTATAATTATTGATCACCCCCAGTCTCTCAGTACTTATATGTCCAGCTGTTGTTGTTGTTCTGTCGTTAAGTCGTGTCCGACTCTTCGTGACCCCATGAACCATATTGCGCCAGGCCTTCCTGTCCTTCACTGCCTCCCTGAGTTTGCTCAGTTTCATGCTCATTGCTTCAGTGATGCTATCTAACCATCTCATCCTCTGCCATCCTCTTCTCCTTTTGCCTTCAATCTTTCCCAGCATCAGGGTCTTTTCCAAAGACTCCTCTCTTCGCATTAGGTGACCAAAGTATCTGAGCTTGAGCTTCATTATCAGTCCTTCCAATGAGCAGTCAGGGTTGATTTCCTTTAAGATTGACTGGTTTGACCTCCTAGCAGTCCAGGGGACTCTCAAGAGTCTTCTCCAGCACCACAGTTCAAAGGCATCAGGGTCAACCGGTCAACTTCAGCTTCTTCGGCATCAGGGTTTGGGAGATAGACTTGGATTACTGTGATGTTGAATGGTTTGCCTTGGATACACACTGAGATCATTCTGTCGTTTTTGAGGTTGTACCCCATTACTGCCTTTCCCACTCTCTTATTCACTATGAGTGCAACTCCATTTCTTCTAAGGGTTTCTTGGCCACAGTAGTAGATATAATGCTACTATAGCAGAGAAAGCACAGTTTCTGGAGAACTCATACCTGCTCATTCTGAATTCAAAGCACCTCATTAAATACTGATAGCAACCACACCATGATGAGAGGATAAAAAGTTAAGGAACCCTGTGAAACTTACTCAGACTCCTATAAGGAATGTTGATCAGTGTAGAATCTCAGGAAATAGAAATATATGTGGGTTTTTTTTTTTCATCATTTGTAAAGTTGAACAAAAACTTTTAAAAAGAAAATGGCAAAAAAGATTAATAATGCTTGATTAATTTGTCTCAAATGTTTTAAGTTACTTGTTACCATTAGCACCTAATTCACATCAAGTGTGAATCAACTGTTTGTGTTCTGAATATGTACCTCTAAAAATTCTGGTAGCTATATTAGCCTCATCCATGTTTTAATTGAATTTGTTTTGTTCAGCTATAACAACAGCAACAACAACAAGAACAGTAATAAGCATACAGGTATGAGAGGATTAATCTAAATCAAATATTTAAGGAGGTAAAGCTGAAACCTCTTGACTTCCTATTGCTAGGGTTCCAACCTCATCAGGGCATTGCACACTACTAGATGTTAAAATCATGGTCGTCATCATCATCATCATCATCATCATCATCATCATCATCATCATCATCTTGAAATTGGAGCACAGCTCCATGGCCAAAAATATTTGGCCTTCAGTTATAGTAGAGAGTGACTAAAGAACATCGACACTAAAGTATATGTTTGTCTGTCAGTGCAGAACACCCTCGATTTTCTGAAAGAGCTTGAACATGACTGTATTTATTTATCTAATTTGATATATTTGATTTATATAGCTGCCCATCTCATGATTCTAAGTGGCTTACAGTGAGATAAATAAAATTCATAAAATACATAATATACATAAAATAAAAAAATAAAACATAGCAGCTGGGCAGGGACAGGGCCCACCTAACCTCAGATGGGATGTTTTTCCAAAGGGTGGGCACCATGGCAGAAAAGGCTGTCCTTCTGGGCCCCACCATCTACCACTCCTTAGGCAATGGTACCCAGAGTATGCCCCTCCGGCTGGATCAGATAGGACAGGTAGAGACAATTGGGGGATGCTTAAATGCTTTAATGTTTATTAAGCATTTAAGTATACATATCCACATAAACACTCCTGATCAGTCCAAATAGTTGATCAAAATTACTTTTTGAACCTTACCAGATATTTCTATGATTTGGGCATGAGATTTCATTCTAGAATTAAGCTATAAAATTAGTTTATAGTAAATTCATAATAGCAAATGGGGCTATTTCTAACTTGAGGTGAGCTAAGAAGAAAGATGGTCTGAATTTCCATTTGGATTCAATTATCATTTGTCTGTCACAGAGACATTGTGTTTCTCAGAGTTTCATCCTAAATGTAACAATTTTGGGAGATTTGATTGAAAAGTCTTATATGGATTTCACAGAAAATTTTTATGGTCCAGAACAGGAAAAAAAAAAAAAGAAATAATATCAGTATACAAGTTTGACAAAATCTAACTGGCTCTATGATTGTCTGAAATACAGCAATATCTCTGTGCAATGTCTACTGGTAGCACAATCAATAATACACAGATCTGCTACATCCATAAATGTAATCCCAATGTACCTGTCTATCAGAAAGCCCACATTATAATTCGTCTGTCATCAAGTCAGAATACTCTAGATCATAGCAGCCTCACTGGTGAAGTTAGTAGACTTAGCAGTAAATTAACACTTAAAGGACTGTATTCAGTGTGTCAGATCCAAAGGTGCCCTTCCATGGATACAAAGTCATTCTCTTTTTGAGAAGGGAAACAAAAATAACTTATGCAAATGGAAGAGTGAAAAAGAGGTTTCTTAAAATAATTATTCCAATCATTTTTTTGTTTTTGTTTTTGTTTTTTCTTCCTGAAAAGCTTCCCATCACTTACCATACAATAACTCTCCAGAAGCTATTTTATGGAGGCTAAAGGGCAGAGGGAAGAATGACAAAGATTTAAGAGTATCCTTTTCTGTGTCTTGAAATAGTCACAAAACTCTGCCTTCAACTCCTAAGGGGAGGAATCACATTTCATAGATCTGTAATAACTGTTTAGATTAGAAACCTATTGCTGCCACCACCACCCCCCAACACCCCAGGGGAGAAGTAGCAGAAGATAGTGGGCTGCTATCCACAGTTGTAAATATGACTTCTGACTCCTTCTGGCCTAACAGTTACTGTTAGAAGGGCAGGTATGGAAACTGTGGCCCAGAGGGGTTTTGCCCAGCTTTGACTGTTGCAAGAGTTATAGTTCTACCTTGAACAGGAAAACCCTGACAGTGACTTATGCTTTCATGATTCTCCTTGGTTAGATTACTGCAATGAGTGCTGTGTGGGGCTGTCTTTAAGGACCATTCAGAAACTACAGTTGGTTCAAAATTCAGTGGCCTGCATGTTAAGTGGGGAAAGATGCATATTATAGTAAACACGAATTACATCTGTGCTACAAGCCCTGAGTTAGTTGCTAGTAAGTTTTCAGATGCAATTTTATAAAGCTTGACATTGAGCTATCGTTGGGATCTGCTTCTTCAAGAAGAATTGACTCATCCAGTATAAATATTTTGGCAAAAAAGGACTTATAACTCCCCACTGCTAGAAAAGTCAGGGGCTGAGGTCAGGGAGAGGTGCTGTTCCATGATGTCCCCCATATTATTGAACAACCTTCTCTGAAAGCTAGACTTGCCCTGAAATTCTTGGAAGTTGGTTAAACTGCATCTCTTTGGAGGGGAGAGAGGTTTTAATTGGTTGAGAATACTACATAAAGGTTTTGCAATGTACAACTGGATTTCTTATGTTAGTTTTTGCATTACATTTTCCTTATTATTTGATGGATGTTATCTTTACATTTGTATCTATGCTTTTGTACACCATTAAGACTAGTATGACTGGGCCAATTTAAAAATATAATAATAAGCTAAATACAGGTATTTTTCTTATAGGAAACAAATGAATAGATTAAGGTTTTTGGGGTTTTTTGGTATGTTTTAGTTTAAGATTATGTTAAGCATCAATAGAAAATGCTTGTTTTATGTGGCCGATGAAAGGGCATGGAGAGAAGTAGAAAGAAATGGCCAACATTTTACAAGAGTATTTTGATTTGTGGTAAGTGCTACATCATGTATTTTATCAAGGCTACAGAATGTCCTCTTTTTTTTTTTTTTTTTTGGTTATAGATAGTCTAGTGTCTCATTAATACATTTATTTTCTTTTTCCAAAACATAGAAGTGAAAATAAGTATGGCAAGCTTTGAAATAAATTACTTAGTTTCTGAAATGCTGCCCAGGACAAAGGCTGACTTCTTCATCTGACTGGAATGTTTATTGTATTCACATGAAACATACCCACACATCTGTGATCTCGCATTATTCTAATCAAATGACAAATATTGGGATTACAAAAAATGCACTAGTAGGAATGAGTCAAAATCCTGTAAAACGCTTCAGCAGCAATGACATTTGTCACAATAATGAGTTACCCGTGGCTGAAAATACAGAAGATGAAGTGTCCAGTTAGCCAGGCAATTCTCTGGTCTCACCAGGCCAAAAGCTAGCATATGCCAGTGTAGTCTACCAAGGGCATACCAATTATGAGACAGAGTGCTGATTATGTCTCCATTAGCCATGCATGGATGAAATCAAAACCAAAGCGTCAGTGTGTGTGTGTTGGGGAGACGGGAATACCAAAGCCTTCTGAAATGTTCCTCTTCCCCATTATACACAAGCACAACCACCGGAAAAAGGACATGATGATATGGTTTGAAGCAGCAAATGCTCCACGTGACTCAAAAAGGGCTGAGATCACTGCCCAAAGGACTTAATACATCTTTCGTACATCAAGATTGCCAACAACAAGTATGGATGATGCATGCCAATTGCATGGTTCAAATATCTGAGGAAGAAACATGGGATTTGACTTGGGTTATTTTTGTATCGCCCTCCCATCATCCTACAAATGCAGCTGCAGCTAACACGGCATCATTTTCACTACTGTAAAAATTCAGTTTGTCTTCCAGCTAAGGGTAAGTGGCACCCCGTGCCCCACACCTCATTAGCTGAACTGCCAAACACAGGAGATGGCATGAGCTCCCATGGACCTGGAGCTGAGGGATACATAGTGGAAGTGTCCCGAAATGCTGCCCAAACTGACTTGGAAATACTGTCAGACACGGAATGTGAAAATCCAAAGCATTACACTTCCCATTTGGAGTGTGTAGGCTGCTCAAAATCTGATGTGGCACATTTTTTTTTTTTTTAAATGGCATTTTAAAATAATTGGCTGGAATGGACAGGCATATAAACTGTTCTGATGAGATAGAGAAGAAATAGGTGCACAAGCTTCAAAATTGTTGTTCAGTCATTAAGTCGTGTCCGACTCTTTGTGACCCCATGAACCATATCGCGCCAGGCCTTCCTGTCCTTCACTGCCTCCCTGAGTTTGCTCAGTTTCATGCTCATTGCTTCAGTGATGCTATCTAACCATCTCATCCTCTGCCATTCCCTTCTCTTTTTGCCTTCCATCTTTCCCAGCATCAGGGTCTGTTCCAAAGAGTCCTCTCTTCGCATTAGGTGACCAAAGTATCTGAGCTTGAGCTTCATTATCAATCCTTCCAATGAGCAGTCAGGTTGATTTCCTTTAAGGTTGACTGGTTTGACCTCCGAGCAGTCCGGGGGACTCTTAAGAGTCTTCTCAAGCACCACAGTTCAAAGGCATCAATTCTTCGGTGCTCAGCCTTCTTTATGGTCCAGCTCTCACAGCCATACATTACTACCAGAAAAACCATAGCTTTGACTATGCGGATCTTTGTTGGCAAGGTGATGTATCTGCTTTTTAATATGCTGTCTAGGTTTGCTATAGCTTTCCTCCCAAGGAGCAAGTGTCTTTTAAGTTCATGGCTGCAGTCTCTACCTGCGGTGATCTTGGAGCCCAAATAAATGAAGTCTGTTACTGCTTCCATTTCTACCCCTTCTGTTTGTCAGGAATTAATGGGTCCAGATGCCCTGATCTTAGTTTTTTTTTAATGTTGAGTTTCAAGCCAGCTTTTGCACTCTCCTCTTTCACCCTCATCAAGAGCCTCTTTAGTTCTTCTTCATTTTCTATCATTAGGGTGGTATCGTCTGCATATCTGAGATTGTTGATGTTTCTCCCTGCAATCTTAATTCTGGCTTGTGATTCTTCCAGCCTGGCATTTCTCATGATGTACTCTGCATATAAGTTAAATAATCAGGGTGACAGTATACAGCCTTGTCATACTCCTTTCCCTATTTTGAACCAATTGGTTTTTCCATGACCAGTTCTAACTGTTGCTTCTTGGCCAGCATACAGATTTCTCAGGAGACGGGTAAGGTGGTCTGGTAACCCCATCTCTTTAAGAATTTGCCACAGTTTCTTGTGATCCACACCATCAAAGGCTTTTGCATAGTCAATGAAGCAGAAGTAGATGTTTTTCTGGAACTCTCATGCTTTCTCCATGATCCAGCAAATGTTGGCAATTTGATCTCTAGTTCCTCTGCCTCTTCGAAACCCAGCTTGTACATCTGGTAATTCTTGGTTCACATACTACTGAAGCCTAGCTTGTAGGATTTTGAGCATAACCTTGCTAGCATGTGAAATGAGCACAATTATGCGATAGTTTGAACATTCTTTGGCATTGCCCTTCTTTGGTATTGGAATGTAAACTGACCTTTTCCAATCCCGTGGCCACTGTTGTGTTTTCCAAATTTGCTGGCATATTGAGAGTAGCACTTTAACAGCATCATCTTTTAGTATTTTAAATAACTCAGCTGGAATACTGTCATCTCCACTGGCTTTGTTGTTAGTAATGCTTCCTAAGGCCCACTTGACGTCACTCTGTAGAATGTCTGGCTCAAGGTCAGTGATCACACCAGCATGGACATCAGGGATATTAAGCTCTTTCTTGTATAGTTCTTCTGTGTATTCTTGCCACCTCTTCTTAATCTCTTCTGCTTCTGTTAGGTCCCTGCCTTTTTTGTCCTTTATCATGCCCATCTTTGCACTAAATGTTCCTTTGATATCTCCAATTTTCTTGAAGAGATCTCTAGTCTTCCCCATTCTATTGTTTTCCTCAATTTCTTTGCATTGTTCATTTAAGAAGGCCTTCTTATCTCTCCTTGCTGGAAATCTGCATTCAGTTGCTTATATCTTTCCCTTTCACCCTTGCTTTTCACATTCCTTTTTTCCACAGCTATTTGTAAAGCCTCATCAGACAGCCATTTTGCTTTCTTGCATTTCTTTTTCTTTGGGATGGTTTTAGTTGCTGCCTCCTGTACAATGTTACAGATCTTTGTCCATAGTTCTTCAGGCACTCTGTCTACCAAATCTAATCCCCTAAATCTATTCATCACCTTCACTGTGTACTCACAAGGAATATGGTCTAAGTCATACCTGAGTGGTCTAGTGGTTTTCTCTATGTTCTTCAATTTAAGCCTAAATTTTGCAGTAAGAAGCTCATGATCTGAGCCACAGTCAGCTCCTGGTCTTGTTTTTGCTGTCTGTATAGAGTTTCTCCATCTTTGGCTGCAAAGTATGTAATCAATCTGCTTTCAGTATTGATCATCTGGTGATGTCCATGTGTAGAGTCATCTCTTGTGTTGTTGGAAAATAGTGTTTGTAATGACCAGTTTGTTCTCTTTGTAGAACTCTGTTAGCCTTTTCCCTGCTTCATTTTGTGCTCCAAGGCCAAACTTGCCTGTTATTCCAATTATTCCTTGACTTCCTACTTTAGCATTCCAATCCCCTATGATGGAAAGGACATCTTTTTTTGGTGCTAGTTCTAGAAGGTGCTGTAGGTCTTCATAAAACCGGTCAACCTCAGCTTTTTCAGCATCAGGGTTTGGGAGATAGACTTGGATTACTATGATGTTGAATGGTTTGCCTTGGATACGCACTGAAATCTTTCTGTCGTTTTTGAGGTTGTACCCCATTACTGCCTTTCCCACTCTCTTATTGGCTATGAGTGCAACTCCATTTCTTCTAAGGGTTTCTTGGCCACAGTAGTAGATATAATGGTCACCCGAATTAAATTCACCCATTCCCGTCCATTTCAGTTCGCTGATTCCCAAGATGTCGATGTTCAATCTTGTCATCTCATGTTTGACCACATCCAGCTTGCCTTGGTTCATAGATCTTACATTCCAGGTACCTATACAATATTGTTCTTTACAGCATCGGACCTTCTTTTCGCTTCCAGATACATCCACACCTGAACATCCTTTCAGCTTTGGCCCAGCCGCTTCACTCTTTCTGGAGCTACTTGGAAATGCCCTCCGCTCTTCCCCTGTAGCATATTGGACACCTTCCGACCTGAGGGGCTCATCTTCTGGCGTCATATCTTTTAGCCTTTTAACATTGTCCATGGGGTTTTCTTGGCAAGGATACTGGAGTGGGTTGCCATTTCCTTCTCCAGTGGACCACATTTTGTCAGAACTCTCTGTCATGACCTGTCCATCTTGGGTGGCCCTGGATGGCATAGCTCATGGCTTCACTGAGTTATGCAAGCCCCTTCGCCACGACAAGGCAGTGATCCATGAAGGGGCTTTAAAATTAGACTCCTTTAAATGTATTTTTAAAAGCTTTCTCTTTCCTCCCTCCCCTCTTTCCGGTTTAGATAGTCATTATTTATTTCTTAGATTTGTCCTGCAGCTCAAGGCAGATTTAGGGAGATAAAACACAATCTTTCTGTTATTTGGCAAGTAGTGTATATTGAAATAGCAGGTGTGGTAAAGTTACCTCTTAATAAACCTGCCAAATTTGAAAGGAATAGTTGAAGGAATTTTGGATACACTTTCCTTTAATTTTGTTTTAAGGAAAATGCCTGTTTTTCTTCTTGGGCAGAATTCTATCACATTTAATCAATTTAACACCTCCCCTTCCTCCCCATTTTTCAGTAATTGGAGATTCTTAATTGGAGACATTCCATTTTTAAGATCTGTCATTTGCTTCTTTCCATTACCTGTATGAAGTCAAGGGATGGAGGAAGGAGGGACAGAGGAAAGGCAGGAAGGCAGGCAGGCAGGCAGGCAGGCAGGCAGGAAGGAAGGAAGGAAGGAAGGAAGGAAGGAAGGAAGGAAGGAAGGAAGGAAGGAAGGAAGGAAGGAAGGAAGGAAGGAAAAAGAGGCTTTCCCCTCAAAACTACATTCCTTGCTTTTGCAGTGATGAAGTGATTCCCTACAGTGATGAACCATGAACAAAATCTTGATTCAAATTGATTTTGAATAAATTTCCTTCACATTAAGAACTCACTTCTTCTGTCTGAACTGACTTGATATTTCAGGATTTGGTCCATTCTGATGCCACAATTTTGAATAAGCAACAGGTAAAGAAGGATAGACCATCTTCTGTAACATCTATTTAGCCAACTTGTCTGGGAAAAGGTATACCAAAAAACACACCAATATCCCTGGACAAGCATTCAATGCTTGATAGTAGAACAATATTCACCTAAAAGAAAACTGCTTTCTGCCAATGGAGGAACTAGGACAAACACCAGGGGAGATCACACCTATGCTTTCACAAGAGAAAATATTGCTTACATACTGAAGAGAGCACTGAGAAAGGATAGATATTCATCAGGTATATTAGCCACCCCACTAAGGGAATAGTATTACAAAATCCAAGCTTCCTTTCTGCAGACCTGGATGGTATTTTATGTAAGGTGGGCCATCTTATTCTTCATAATACCTCCAATGCTATTTGTAGCTGTTTAAGTTGTTCTGTGTTATGAAAACTTCCTTGAGGGATCCTGTCTGAAAAGCACTCATGTGTTTGTGAATATTTATTAACTAAAGCAGACCTAGACCTTATGGAAAATCAAATGGAGCCTAGTTTTCATGAAGAGAAAGAAGAAACCTGAACAGTAGGGGGTGGCCCAAGGGGGACTAGAGGAAAAAGGAGGTGAAGAATTAGGAAAATTGAATTTTCATTGCAGTGGTTAAGCCAGGCTTAAGAGAATCCAGGGTAAAACTGCACATCCCACTGCCTGATATACCACTGGGGTTTCCTTGCAGTTTTGCACTGCTGCAGTTTTTAGCCCTTTGTCAAAATGGCTGCCACCATTCTCACAGATATGGAGAGTGCTCAAGAGAGTCTTGGTCTGGATCTTGGCCTGCAGGAATCTAGCTTCTGGCTTCTAACCATGATTTTCCTGCTTCCTTCTATTTTGGGAATGAGTCCCAAAATTCTGGACAACTTCTAGATGACAGCAAAAAGACATAGAAATCTAAATCGTTACTCCCATTTAATGGTAATCTGTATTTTTGCAGACCAGATCTAGTTGCTCTATAAGCTTAGCCATTGTCAATAGCCACATTAATCATAAGTGTCATCACCCTGAACACAATATATGCTAGTCTAAGCTCAAAACTATAGTAATAATAGTAATAACTATGATTGTGCATGCTTCAGGCCTAGCATGGTACTGGCCTTAAATATAACATCTGTCAGTTACTCAATAAATAGCTTGACATTTTCAGAATTCCACCCCCCAAAATGTGCCTTACCTGCAAGTGATGCATCAACTTCCCTGAGTAGATTCCTAAAATCAAAAGCACATCTTTCCCATGCTGACACAGAGAGCAGCTATATTCACACTTGCATGAGGACTGAAGCATTTCTTCCCAAACATTTTCAAAGCATGCACAGCCTCCTAATAATCAAATCCAAGCTGGAAGCCAGGGACACATGAAATATCTAAGAATTGCTAATTTCCACATATATTCTATAATGATTAAGCTACTGTACATAAATCCATTTGTTACTCTTGACTGAGCCACAATCTGAACAGAACATGGTGAGGCAGACTGGCTCCAGGTCAGCAAATGAATGAAACAAAGCTGCATACTGTTTCCTGTTATTCAAGATATATGCTGAAAATAAATTGAGGGAGACTGAATTAAAAGAAAAAAAGTGTAGTTTTAAAACAGGAGAAAGAAACATTGCTAGCCTGCATCTATGCTGATGATGCTACTCTGCTAACTGGAAATGCAAATTTCCTGCAAACTTTAGTCATTAAAGTCAAGGAGCACAGTGAAAAAAATTGGACTAAGTTTAAATATAAAGAAGACCAAACTAATAACAGGTAGAGCAACCAAAACTGACAATGAAGTTACTGAAGTGGTGGATAGCTTCTGCCTTTTAGGATCAAGTATCAACAGTAAAGGAAATATACCACAGATCAGCACTTGGTGGAGTAGCCATGCAGTTCTTGGAAAAGATATTCAGATGCAGAGTGTGTCTGTACCTACAAAGATTAGAAACATGTAGATTGTCGTTTTCCTTGTGAGACTCTGTGAAGGTGAAAGTTGAACTTTGGAAAAGCAGGAGAGGAAGAGCATTCATACTTTTGAATTTTGGGACTGATGTTGGAGAAGACTCCTGAGAATATCATGAGTAGCCCAAAATTAAATGGATAACAAAACAAATCAATTCAGAATTCTTACTTGAGGCACAAATGACCAGGGTCAAATTACCATATTTTAGAGATATTATCCCATGACCTACTGTATTTTCTCTTGAGAAGTCCACAATGCTGAGAAAGTTGGAAGGAAGAGAAGAAGAAGAAGACAACCAAGGCAAAGTGGATGGACTCAATTGCAGCGGTGATGGATGCTCTTCTGGAAGACCTGAAGGGCCAAGTTGGAGACAGATCATCCTGGGCAAGGACTATCTATGTCAACCCCAACTTGATGGGACATAATCAATCAATCAATCAATCAATCAATCAATCAACAGATTCAAAGGAATGTTACCTGATGTTGTAAAAAGAAGATATGCAACACAATAGAAACAAATATTATCCAAAGTATATATTTGAAGGAAATTAATCACACAGTAAAGATGGTTTATTTTTCCCCTCCCTTATTATCTGAAATTGTCTTAAATGAAAAGAATTGGAGAGATTAATGTTATCAGTGTCTATTACACAATCATACTGGCTACATACCAATGTTCCTTAAGTTACACAAGACTTGAATTATATAACCTTACCTTTACGCAAGGAACATGTATCACATGGATGCCATTTTTGTCCCTGTGCCAAAAAACAGCTGGCTCTTTGTGCATAGGTGTCACCCTTCAAGGATGTCCTGATCAGAAAACAGATTCCACAAGAAATTCCACTGACTGAACTGTAAGTCCGATTGTACTTTTCGTCCCCTCCCTCTCATACTCCTGTGAGCCAGGGAGAAGCCAGTTTGAGTCTCTTCTTGATACAACCTCCTTTCCCAAGGCTTAAGAAATGCTTCTGCCCTTTTTGTGTTTGTGACAGCTTCTGAATACTTCCCTCAAGGCCATCTCTATGGCTTTCTACAATATGGAAGCTGACTTATGCAAAGGGTCCAGGAATTGAACAATAACTTACATCAAGGTCTGCCTCTCATTTTATTTTTATTTATTCATTAGATTTATATCCTGTGTTTCCTCCAGGAGCTCAAGTCTGTATACCTAGCACTGTCTCCCATCCCCTCTCATTTTTCCACATAAAACAACCCTGTGAGGTTTTACTGAGTGATGGACTGAAAATCATGCATTGCGCTTCTGTGACTGAGGGTTAACTAGAACCTTGGTCTTCCTGATGCCAGTCTAACCATTTTGGCACTATACCACACAGGCTGTCATATTATTAGGTAGTAGTCCTCTCAGTACAAGTTGCTGGGGATCATGGAGTAGGAAAGTAATATGCACTCATCATGCCCAATGGAAACGGATTGCTGGATTGGGTAGACTTCGTTCTGGCCCAGTAAGGTTATTTTTAGATAACTATAGACCATCAGGAAATTTCAGTGCACCAGAGAAGTGTTTTCAAACAACTTTTCAAAGAACTTTTTTTCTTCTCTTGGCAACTACCCCATGTGGAAATTAAAAATCTCTCTCTCTCTCTTATCCTCTCCCTCACTCTTGCTCCCAGCCTTACTTTTCAATAGCATTAGCCATAAAGGGAACAAAAAGCTTTTATAATGTCTTTTAAATTCTGCATTACTAACCTCCTTAAGGAGTTGTAGAAGTTTTTTTGGTCACTTTCTTTCAACACCACTCTTTTCCGCCCTTACTGTCATCTTCTAGGTCAGAGAAAATCATATCAGAAATGAATGAAGAAGGACTGACCCACTACAATTCACAAGAAAATGCTCTTCATGCAGTTGCCTTTTGCCTCTTTGTACATTCAGAAACTGATTTTCACAAAGCAGGGAAATTTGGGAGAAATATGTTCTTGGTCTTTGGTTGCTCCACATGATGACAGTAAAGCATCTCACTAGATGGGTTGAATGCAAATTTTCAAAAGATCCCACTGCTGACCCACATTTCATAGCAGCACAGATGCTTTGAAATGAAACCCATCAATTACTTAGAAGGCAAGGATAAAATTACATGGTGCTCTGAAATATTCTACTACTCTCCTTTAAAAAAGTGGTTTTGAACATATAGACTGTAGGGACACTAAGAAACAACTTTTTACAGAGAAGGTTTTTGACAAGGAGTCCTCGTGACTCCCAGGAGCTGAATTTCTACTCAAAGTTTTTTTCAGATTTTACCAAAAACAAAAACAAAACTGTAAAATAAGGCTTCTCCCTGAGCTTCTTGAAAGTTTAAGTTATTGTTATGTATTCTAAGAATAGTGTGGTGGTGTTTTCCCAAAGAGAAAATGTTAGATGAATTTTTTCGTTCTATTTTTAATGATAAACAATGGAATACTCAATTGTTAGCTGTTTTCTATGTTTATATAATAATTCATTCTCCAAAATATGGATGCAGCCTTACACTCTGATTTTGTGAGAGACAAACAAATTGCTACTGATTTGACATCATTCTATTTTTACTTGAGGTGTCACCAACTTGGCCAAATCCCAAACAAGGAGGCAAAATGGGCTGTTTTGGACTAAATTTGTGACCAAAAAGCATGAAGGAGAATCAGTACAGAGTTAAACAAATTGATTTGGTCCTTCAGAGCACCATAGAAAGATAGGACAATGTGTCCACAAAAAGTGCTGCATTATTTTCACTGCTTTATAGAAGAGAAGGAGGAAAGAAAAAAGGGAAGGAAAACTGACAAGAGTCTCGGAACTACCTTATAATCATGGTGAGTATTTTCTTGGCTGTTTCCAATCACAGTGCTTTGAAAGAATCATTTGCAACAAATGTTGATGTACTGAAATTTTTGGAAACTTTTTTTTAAAAATAATTTTATTTATTTATTTATTTAAATTTGTTATAGCTGCCCAACTCCAATGGACTCTGGGTGGACTCGCTGGAGGATAATAGGCACCTTCTACAAATTAAAATATTTGCTATAATGAACATTGGGGGGGGGGGTTGGGAGGTGAACAATTCTCAAACCAAAATACTTGCACAAGCTACTATCTATACGTGATATCAAATGCTGACCAAAATCCACAAATCCCCTCCATCTAACATTGTTTAATTTGGCAAGAGCTTTGCTGAAAAAAACTTTTTTGCATTATCTTCAGGGCAAAGTCTCTGCAGTTTTAAGACATTGCCCATTAAGCGGTATTCCAACTGCCCTTGGTAGTGGAGAAAGCAAGAGAATTTGAAATCTGCCTTTACTTTTTTGACCATAATAAAACTTTCTACTGCATAGATCATGTCACAAACAGAACATGTTAAGGATAATGGGTGTTCCAGAACACCTGATTTTTCAGAAAGAAATCTCACAATAAACATAAAGCTATTGTAAGAATTAAATTTAGAAAAACAGAGTGATTCAGAATAGAAAAGGGAGTGAGACGATAATGCATATTGTCCTCATAGCACTTTAATTTACACAACAAATATAATAGCAGGATCAGAAGATATAACAGCCGGAATCAATCTGGAGATTGAAACCCTAAGAAAATGAGAAAGGCAAACAATATCACTTTACTAGCTGAAAAGAAAGATTTAGAAGAGTTTATTAGGAAAGTAAAGTGAAAATTAGGAAAGTAAAAATTTTGTGTTAATGGTTAAATATTAAGAAGAAAAAGCTAATAACAACCAGGAAGCTTAGAAGAGCATATTAAGGATAAAAATATTTCTATGACAGCAGAATGCTGATAGTTATACCAATTCCATACCCAGGAACAATGTATGGCTATGAAAGTTGGACAAGGAGTAAGTGAGAGAAAGAAGTCAGACACCTTGAATTATAGCTTTGGAGAAAGTTACTAAGAACATCATAATCTACAAGAACTAATTAATTGATTAAAGTAAGAAATTCTCCTACTTTGAGCATGTGATGGGTTTTGAGTTATAGATAGGAAAAACAGCAATACTTGGCATGGCTGAGGAAAAGAGAAGATAATGTGGGTGGCAGGATCAGGAATATCATGGAAAATCTCTGAAAGAGCTGTGGATTTTCATCAGAGACTAGTTGAGATGGAGAACATTTGTCCTTACAATCACCAGGAGCTGGACCTAACTCAATGGCATCTAACTTATTATACAACACTATCACTTTTGTTCTGGGTATCTATCTATCTATCTATCTATCTATCTATCTATCTATCTATCTATCTATCTATCTAATTGTGTGTTTGGGATCTCAGCTGGAAATTTGCTATTTTTCTATTAATTTTGGAATGGAATGAAGTGCAATCAAAATAAGGCAAAACTGAGATGTGCTGACAGATTGTCTGCAAAACTACATTTGTCAGAAAACCAGAATTAGAAGTGGAATTCTTTTGGCTAGATAGAATCTTGGAGTGGTGGGGGGGGGGGAGGTGCTAGTCTTAACACTGCATAAATATATTAATATACAGACAGTTTTGTGGAAATGAAAAGAAAATGGATTGCCCTGGCCTTGTTCTTAGGGATTCATAGAATGGAGAGATTGAATAAGCTTCATTTTTCTTATCACTGAACTGAAGCGATGGGAAAAGTTATAGTGCATATATTGAAGTGAAACTTTGTGGAGACACCCTGCAAAGTCTTGACAACCTTATCACAAAGCAGGTGATCTCAGTTTTAGTTTCACCAGCTTTGGTGAAATTCAGGGTCAACTTTATCAGGGAAGGAAATGGAATCTTTACTAAAGAACATAGATGTTTCAAACAGAACTCAAATGAAGCTACAGGGCCCATCCTACCATTAAGGAGAGTGAAGTAGCTGTCTCAGGTAATAGTTGTTGGAGATGTTGCAAGTGAGCGAGCCAGATGTTGGACATTTGGGATAGGAGTGCCATTTGGCCTGAACTCCATTTTCTAAGCCAACATACTACCTTCAGACATAGATACTATATTGCTTTGTCAAGTGTTCAGCTGCCAGCCTGCTTAACTTCTATGTATAGAATGAGAGGAGAAAATGATCTCTTTCTTCACAACAGGGAGCAAATTGGTTGAGGCCCTCTAGTCAAGTACAGTACAGGAGCTGTTCTTCTAACTGTCTTTCTATCATCTTTAAAAAACGAAAGTGAATACTTTCACCATCAAAGTAATGAGCATTTGCTAACAACTTTCCATTCCCTTTTATGAAATCTGAAGTAAAATGGGAAGAACTAAAATTGCTTCCTTTGTACATTGTAAAACTGAGAATGCATAGCTTAGAGAATAGAGAAAAACATATTTTCCCTTTTCTTAATCACCGGGAATTTCTCAATGTTTAAAGAACAATAGAAAGCCTACAGTTATTGTTCTTTTTGTTCCTTTAAGAAGTATGATCATATTCTTCCTTGAGATGGGGGAAAAGTACACAACCTGGCCACCACTTCTATGTAAAGAAGCATAGTAGAAACCTGTGCAGCTGGTCACCCTCCCTGCATGTATTATATTGCATCCCAATGTAAGAATGACACAGGGAAAGCTTGAATTTTAGGGGCCATTGAGCAGTAGATTTTCCCCAATATATCTCAATTATAGAAACACAAGTGATAAATAACTTGCAGAAAGGTTACAGGGAAAGCACAAAGTGTTCAGCAACCCTCAAAATTTCTATTTGCTGCCTAGTATAAACTAATGGCTGTACACTGAATGAGAACACAAAGGTTATAGCACATATAAAGGCCATTTGTTCAAGCCTTCTTTAAAAGGTTTCTTTTACTGGCTTCTGCTCTGGCATTAATGTGTGTTTTTATGTTATGTAACATTTCTCAAAGGCAAGAAAATGCATTTTGAAATTATACTTGCCCTAAATAGCCCCTTCCAACTCTTTTATTCTGTAGTTCTATTTTACTGTGGGGAGTGTAGGTAGTTTTTGCTGGTGGTTTCTTTCATCCCATTACGTATCATCTTTACCCCACCAAGAACTTGTCAGAATGCCCACTCTTCCCAGTCTGAAAAAGTCCAATAGAATGAGTTCTCTCATTATGTCTATTCCTGGCATTTAATGAAAGTGTGGGAAGTCAAGGAAGCTACACAGAGATAGGAAGATGGTGCACTGAAAGACAGGACAGGATACAGAATAAGAAAGACTCCCTTTGCTTTCAAGTCAGGGCACGTCCACAAGAAGGCATGACATCATTTCAGAACTGACTCCAGACTATGCAGTCACGTAGGTTTGCAACTAGCTTTTCAGAGCAGGGTCAGTTTTTTTCTGGTTGCCCAACAGTTTATTTGAGAACAAAATAGAGCTTATGTGTGATCCATTTTCCAACTGGGAGAATTCTCATTCCCCTACCAACTTCTAGACTCTCTCCTCTTCTGCCGATATGCTGCCATATCATTTTTGGAAGCTTTGAAATGCAGCACAGGAATCATGGCAAGGTTTCTTGGATGTTTATAAATGATCTCTCAGATTGCTTCCCATCATGTGGGAGAAGACTGCTATTTTATTTCTGGAGGATGTAAAAAACTTATTTCAGGAAGCATGGTGGCTCAGGAAGTGAGATACTAACTGCATCCTGGATTAACCATTAAGCAAAATAAGAGCCTCCTTAGGGCACCAAGGGAAGGGAGGCACCACAGCTATCATGCTATTAACTCTTTCATTGCCACACTTGATTTTAGACAAATATTCTGTAATTGTCCTTAGCTGCTGTGTTATACTTTAATCTGAATTTTTTTTGGTTTTTGTTTTAAGTTTTCTTTGGCATGATTAAGTGACAAAAGGCTCAGTTTGAAAGTCTCATCAGATATCGGATTTGTTTCCATCTCATCATGTAAGAGTTTTGCTTCTGCTGAGGAGCACCATTGTTCGACTGTGCTTTGAACATCAGTTGACCTTAATCCAGCCCTGATTAGTTGAGTGACATTCTTTGTACTATCCTGCTGATCAGCCAGTGTGAGGGAGCACTGATCAACTCATCATGATCTCTGCAAATTCTCCAAATTCAAGGCAGGCAAAAGAAACAATGATCAGAGATCTACTTTAGCTGCTGGATATCATCATGATGTGAAAGTGACCTTATACCACTGTGTATTATTGGTTAGATACAGAAGGCCATATTAAAAAAAAAAAATGACTAAGCACAGTCTAAATATTAGTTTCCTTCGGTGGTTTTTCTACATCAGGCTAGTAATTTAAATTCTTTGGAATAGGATTTATATTGCTAATTAAAAGTTAAAGATGTCAGCCCTCCCAGGTAAACCAGACAGGAAACATGAGCTAATTATACTTTATTGTAAGGCTACATTAACAGAATCTTGCAAGTCCGAAACTACAAATCTCTGCCCTCCCTATTTACCACCTGAGTAGTTAAGGTGGGTCCTTCCTAAATTTCTTTCTCTGGTCATTACTCTGTTGCAGACTCCTTTCTCTTTTATCTGATTGTTCCCTAGGTGGCATCTCTTTCCCCTGTTTCCCAAGGTCACCCTCACATTCCATCACAAAGATCATGTTTCAGTTGAGTGAATATCTTTTGTTAAAACTCAATGCATGTAACATTTTTATCTGTTTTTTCCAGGCTTTCCTGGATAAATGGATTATGTATATGCATCCCAATGGAGTTTTAGACCTCAGTTCTGGGACTGACATTAATTTGGTTGCCCTGGAAGGTGACCCACAATAATGGTTGAATATATAAAGATGGAATAGATGTCTACAACTCTCAAGATCAGAAAATGATGTTTGTGTGAGTGTGTGTGCGTGCATGCATGTGTATGGATTCTTTCTTGTTTGCAATAAAGCAACATACCTAAGCATGTCAAATTTGTGAAGCATTTGCTGTATAGAATGTAGGGTTGAATTTCTGGAGAGTCAATACTATTGCTGTGCCTAGTGTAAAGTCTGACATTTGCACTTGAACCTGGACAGATTGAATGTATCTATAACAATTATGCTCAACATCTTAGCAGTTTTCAGTATTAGGGTGTTGGTAATATGTGGATGATACCCAATATCTCTCCTCTCCATTTCATTCCATGGAAGCTTGGAATAAGATAACACCATTGCTTAGAAATAATAACAGACAGGATATTGCTAAGAAACTGAAATTAAATCCAGGACAGCTTTTCTAGAATTGAACTTCAGCATGTACTGATTGGGGATAACTCTCCCCTTGAACACATAGATTTATAGAATGACAGATCTTTTCAACCCAACTTTGAATTTGGGAAGACCTTTCCTTTCAGGAAGGTTTTCGGTATGTAATCCAAGATACTAGACTTTTTAAAAAATTAAACATTGTGTTTAATATTAAAAAAATATACTTTTCTTGGTGATTTTTTGTTACTGCTGGTATTGTTATCCATTGTGAGCTTGTTAAAACTCTGTAGAAAATAGATGGACTTCACATACATTGAACAAAATCATAACTTAAATCTATAGATAGAAGAAAGGATCACCTAATTCAGTGGAAATTATTCCTATATTCTGTGCCTATGATTGCAATCATACTGATCCTGTCTGCTCTTGCTGTTTAGCATTTGTGCATGGGACGTGTACCATGATAAGTTGCTGCACTTCAATATTTACCAGTAATGTACAAAATGCAGGTAACACAATTCTGCCAAATGTCAGCACTGTCTTTTAGTAGGGTCAATCTAGGGTTAATCTAGTTTGTACCATACATTCAGATTCTCATTATTCTCCAGGATTTCTGGCTGATGTCTACCACAGAACCTGCTATCTGGTCTTTTAAGTGGAGGTACTACAGGGACTGAATCTTAGACCTTTTGCCTGCCACTGAGCCTAAGTACCACATTGAAATCAACAGGATGCAGTGCAGTTTGAGAGGCTATAATAAATGGGAAGAAAAAAAAATAATCATCCATATTAATCTGCCTGAGCTCTGAAAACTTTTTCAAAGATGGATTGGAAGCTCCAGTACTGAAGGTGGGTGAGCATATTTTGATTTATTTATTTCTATAGTTATTTATTTAATTCTATATTTATATACTGTTGGCTCCACAAGGACCTGGGATGATTTACAGTATCTTTGTATAAAATCAATAAAGTAACCTCATAAAATAATGAAACAGTATCCATCAACCCTAGATCCGGACTTGGTGGCTTCCATCCCTCTAGCTAGTAACTGGCAGCCTACTTCAGAAAGACATGGGTAAGTGGGATGAGTGTGTGAGAACAAATGTACACTGTAACCAGTAAAGTTTTGCTGCCACTTTGAATTCATTGGATCTATGTGTAACCATCAGAACCTGACATGCCAAACCTGCATGTAACATTTTAACTTTCCCAGTAATAAGTTTTAAATTAAAAGTTCTGCAAAACAGTTCTGTTTTTATTGCTTTTCAAAGCGCCACTAGAGAGAGTGTCATTCAAATTGCAGAGCAATGGAGCAAAGACCAAGAAACATTGTCTCCTGCCAGCTACCTCATGAATGTGTAGTGGGACTCTCAACTTCCCAGCTAGGGAACAGCATGCCCTACAAATCGGATCTACCTGAAGGAAGTGGGCCTGAAGGTCCCTGGGTGCCAAAACATGAAGGGCTTTCGAATTTAAAATTGGGATTTTGAATTGGACTTGGAAGCCTATTAGAAGCCAGTGTAAGGCCCACCACATTGGTGCTAAATGACTGCAGTGATTATCGCTGCCAGGAAGCAGGTGGCTGCATTTTGCACCAATGTAGTTTCTGGAAAGTTGTTAGATGCAGCCCTACTGCAGTAGGGTGTGTGTGTGCCAGGTCCCTTCCATTAACATTTGTTATCTAGCAGGACCTAGGAAGTGTGTCTTCTCAGTAGCGGCCCTGCTCTGTGGAACCCTCTCCCTCCTGAGATCCAGCAGGCCTCCGCCCTTCTAGCCTTCCAGAAGGCCTTAAAAATTTGGCTCTTCCCTCAGGTATTGGAATCAGGTGAAGCTGGAACACAATTGCTGTTATTGTTGTTGAGGAGTGATGCTTGAAGATGTTTGGCACCATTCTCTTTGTGTGTGTGTGGGGGGGGGTGCTGTTTTTTTTTAATTGTTTCTTACAATTTTATAAATTGTTTTTGCTGTGAGCTGCCCAGAGATAGGTTATGTAATATGGGCAGCCACAGGAGTGTTCCAAAATAAATAAATAAATAAATACATACATACATAAATTGCAGTGGTCCATCTTGTAAGTGTATGTTTAAACTCTCACTGGGGCAGTTGTGATTACATTTTAATGTAAAGCCATACAATTAAAACAAAAACCTGGCACCTCAGTCAACCCCTTGGGATACCCCACAACCAGCCCCAGATATCCTCATTCTGTCATGGCCCAGGACTCAGAATGACTCTGAAGAAGCTGCTCTGGCTGAACCAGTGAAATGTAAGCCAGGAATCACCTGGGGCTGGTCAAACACAGTCACCAGCAGAACAGCTGGAGCAGTCAGTGATGATGTGCAGCCTCCAAGTCCTCAGACTCAGTGAGTAGAGCAGAGAACAGAGCAAAGATGCTCAATGAGGCTCCTTGCCAAGCAAGGGAGTAACTCTCTTAATTAAAGATAGCTGGTTGCAGCCTGATTTAAGAGGCAGCCCTGACCTGTGTTTCTCTATTGGAAACAACTGTCTGATCTCCTGCTCTGGCATGTTGCTCCTGTGAATTCTGCTCATGAACCCTGAAACTCGGACCTTCAGACTGGCTGACAAACCTGACTTGGCTCTCTGAATTTCAGACTGGATTTTGACTTCTCTTCTCCATGTTCCTGTTGAAAGCAAAACTATCCAGGCAAGCTTTCTTTCCCAGAGACTCTGTTTTGATTTATGTACCTTTCCTTGTTTGCCAGTTATCTCCTCAGCCATGAGTAAATTGCTGTTCTCCCCTAGCAACTCTGTGTGTGTGAGTCTGAAACCTGAAACAGGACACATTCTACCCCAGCACCTGGGTAAAAAGCCAGGTCTTGATGGCCTCCCAAAAGGCTAAAAGGGTGGGGGGCTGCCAAATCACTGGGGGGAAGGTATTCTATAAGGTAGGGGCAGCCACAGAAAAGGCACTCTTCCAAGGTCTTACTAGGTGGCAAGATTTCAGAGAAGGGATCTGGAATGTATCTTCCCTATCCAATCTGGTGGGATGGGCAGATACTCTCAGGGAGAGGTGGTCCTGCAAATAACCTAGTTCCATGCCATGAATTGCACCCAGAAGGAAACTGGAAGCCAGTACAGGTCACCTAATGAGGTGTAATGTGGGCAAACCTGAAAATACCCAATACTGTGTGTGCCATTGTGTTCTGGATCAGTTATATAGTTTTGGGTTTTGTTTTGTTTTTCCTTAATCACCCCTACCTTTTCTTTGTTAAACTCATTGAGTAGTGTCCATTGGTGGAATGGTGAAATATAATGGTTTTAGATGAATAAATACATCACAGTAAGTTGCGGTTATTGTTGTTTTTAAAAAAAACACTATTTTTTTAAAAAAATCATTTTGTAAAGCCAACAACTTGTAAAATACAGATAGATGGCTAAGTAGATGGAATGTGATTACAGGGAAGAAGGTTTTGGTGGCCATCTAAAAATCTCTACTAAAAGCCTACCTGAAAATCTGATCACTTTACTTGGCAAAGAAGCTTCCATGGCAGATGTGTAGGAGTTCATCTGTAGTCTAGTTGAAATGCAAAGTGTGACCTTGTGAGAATGTTTGGAAACTCCTGCTTTGGCTGAATGGTGGTGTTACAAGGAAAATAGCTACATTTCAATTGTGTCTACAGATGATTATAGAAGTATAGGGGTTAATTACTAGCAGATAATTATAATTATGCGGTGGCGCAGCGGCTTAATGATGCTGAAAGTTGCCGGCCAGAAATGGTCGACGCTTCAGTGGTTCGAGTCCAGCCTTCGCGTTATACAGGGTGAGCTCCTGTTTCCTCCCCAGTTCCTGTCAACCCAACAGGTCGAAAACTCACGTGAGTAGATAAATGGGTACTCTCACTCCGGTGGGAGGAAAAATGCTGGCGGCGCCTTGCAAAAAGGAGTTGGGAGCAGTTGCCGGTAAGCACGAAACCGCGCTCGCCTGAAAAGGGCCCAAAGCAACAGAAACCCCGCCTCCTGCGCTCGCCAGCTGGGCTCTGCTCTAGGAAGGAGGCTCTGGCAAACCACTTCCAAAAAACAATTGCCTTGAAAACTGCAAGGACTCGTCCAAGCAGTCACTGCAGGGTCAGCAATGACTGAGCGCAGACAAAAAAAAAAAAAAAAATTATGACTAATGCACCATTTAGTGTTCACAAATCAAACAAAACAATAGATAATCAGAAATATTAAGGAAAGCACCATAAAAACCATGGAGACCTGAAATATGTTTTGCTGAGTTACAGTCTTTGATTTGTAAATAGTTATCTCCCTCTGATTCTCCCCTTTAAAAATGTCCTAACTTCTCACAAACGGTTTGTTTTATAGCATAAAAATATATATATTACCAGCTGTGAAACTTCATATTTTCTGTTGCTTTTCAACAGCAAGCAATATCAAACCTTGCATTACTTGGTCCTGTCTGTGTTTTTCATCATGAACAGTACACCCTGTTAAAATATTATCTATTGTAATATTTTTAGGTCATTAGTTCATCTTGGCATTTTGTTCCAAACATTGACTTTGATCTCTATGTGAAAGAAATAAATGGCCATCTGGTTAAGCAATCCTTAAAAAAAAGAAAAGAAAAAAAAGTAAACAAATCTGTGATAAACCTGCTCTCTGCCATGCATTTCACTGGCTCTTCATATATTCAGGCATCTATGCAGACACCAAAGCAAACTTGCTATACTAACTCTGTGTTAAGCTTTGCTGCTAAGTTGCTGGTAATAGAAGATAGTTTAGATTCTCATAGGAAATAGTGCTCATAGGATGAGGAGGGGTGTAGATGTGGAATTGTCAAAAAGGAAGCCTTAAACACTCATGAGGTTGTTGGGAAAGAAGATTTGAAGTGGATGCAATGGCTGGCTGCTAAAATGGTCAAGATGGTTTTGTCAGTATTAGTGGCTGTTGAAAATCAATTATTGGTTTTAATCCAGAAAGAGGGCAGCTAGTGACCCTAGAATGGATTGGGCAGTGTCTGTATTCCTGAAGACTTGTTAGCTTGTGAATGGTCACAAGTCCACAAAGTGTTCAAGAATAAGATCCAGAGAAGACTCACTGTAGAGGAAAAGCAACATGGGAAAAATTACTAACCAGCACAGCTAGCACACTGTGGGGGGGCCAGAAGATAGATGGAAGATAAGGTTGGTGGTTTATCTGGCAGAGGATCACCAGATGGATCAAAGAGATGGAAAATTGCCAGTAAGTTCTGTAAGCCTTTTCCTTAAATTTACATAGGAGTAACATTAGTATATATCAACATGAAGGGCTTCGTACATGTTCGGCGCACACACACATCTTAAATTTATATCGTAACTTGCTAAGAGATACAGTACATGTTTAAAATGTCTTTGAGTGCAAGGAAAAAGTGCTTGCCTTTTACACTTTTACCACAAGCTGCTGCACTGGAAGGAGACTCTTGTCTGCTGTGGAATATAAAGCAAAGAAGGGAAGCTGGAAGCTTGGGGTGTTGAATCTGCTTTGCACTGTCCTTTAAGTTAAATAAAGTAAGAGGAATAACTATGTGACACCACTTCTTTCAATCAAGTCATCCTTTGTACATACCCTATAATACAGTGCTGGCATCTTGTGAGACTTTGATTGGTTGTCCAGTCCCAGTATCTGGTTGGCTTCCAGTGATTTTAATCCACCCTAGAGTGGGACTCATGCCTCTGTTAGGAGATTGGCAGAAGCCCTAAGTCATTCTCCTACAGGCATGCCTCAAGCCTGAGGAAGAACTTCCCAAGCCTAATGGGGAAAGAAACAGGTTTCCTCATGGTTCTGATGCTGAAGAGGAGGAACAAGGTGCTGAAGGTGTCTGTGCCTGGTATCAGCAGACAATCCCATAGTTACTATTGGATGCAAGGGAACTGGTTTAAGATCTGTTTACATAACAAAAAGAAGACAGAGTTTGTTCCAGGTTGCAAATAACGGAGGTGCAGTTAATGTTCTTTGTCAGATTAAAACCCATCATTTATAGGATGAAAACATGAAAACCATTTTTGTGAGATTTGAAAGTTTTTAGATGGCCAGAAGGTCAATGGGTGGCCAGGATTGCCGATGCCCTTACTGGCGAAGCTTTCAGGGTATGTAGCAGCCTTCTGGCTATGCTGTTAAAGGACTATAAGATCAGAAGAACAATACTATCTTGAAAGAAGAAGATTGGAGATGGATGTTCTAAGGAGACGGTTTCATGGAGGATTGGTATGCTGTGATATATGGCTACACTCTGTTTTAAGACTTCAAGAAGTATATTGCTTTGTTTCTCTGAAGCCCAAATATACATTTTAATACTTTTGTAAGAAATAAACACGGGGACGCGGTGGCGCAGCGGCTTAATGACGCTGAAAGTTGCCGGCCAGAAATGGTCGACGCTTCAGTGGTTCGAGTCCAGCCTTTGTGTTAACAGGGTGAGCTCCTGTTTCCTCCCCAGTTCCTGTCAACCCAACAGTTCGAAAACTCATGTGAGTAGATACTGTAAATGGGTACTCTTACTCCGGTGGGAGGAAAAATGCTGGCGGCGCCTTGCAAAAAGGAGTTGGGAGCAGTTGCTGGTAAGCGTGAAAAACCGGGAGCACCCAAAAAGGGCGCAAAGCAATGGAAACCCCGCCTCCTGCGCTCACCAGCTGGGCTCTGCTCTAGGAAGGAGGCTCTGGCAAACCACTTCTGAAACACCTTGCCTTGAAAACTGCAAAGGACTTGTCCAAAGCAGTCACTGCAGAGTTGGTAACGACTGAGCGCAGATTAAAAAAAAAAAGGAATAAACAATTAACACAGTGATACTGAGGGTTTCTACATTAGAAAAAACATTAAGGATGTACAAAACAATCTATTTCCAGATTCTGTCACTTTTGTGTGTGTTCGCTCTTACATCCATCTCACTGTTACTATGCTGCACAAAATGTTCCTTTAAATACTATTCAAATATATTTGTTAAAATGCAAGATATGCATTTTCAATAGATTGCATTTCACATTTAAAACTTTTTTTTTTGTATTTTGTTAACTTTTTTTTTAACTTGATAGTTTTCTGTGTCAAAAAAGAATTAATTTGATATTTAGGGAAAGTATGAGATGATGATGATGATGATTTAAAATTTATTGGCCACCCAATTCCATTCACATAGTAATTCAGCAACTAACCATCAGGTGCTATGATGGCTCTGTTCTGAAGTTATTTTACATATTAACTTTGTTCTAGAAGACTCACTGAGTTTTTGTAAACACTTATATTTTTATTCGGAAATTATCAGGATAACAAAAATGTATATTGCATGCTTTTATGGTTGCAAAATAATAATAATCCTACCAGATTGGAAGGATACCCGTTCTTTGTCGGTTATATACTCTTCTGAAGAACTCACCTCTCTTTCTATATGTGAAGAAGTATTCTACTGCTAGGGATGACTTTTTATATATTTGAATTCCATAAAATAGTTTATATGTGTAATGTTTCCTTTTGTTAAATTACATTAATAGTTAATTATTTAAATGTATAACATGGCAAGATGATAACCTTAAAACCAATTTTGATTAGTATGTGAGAATTGCAAGTCTGTTTTTTTTCCTTTTTATCTTTGTTCAAATAAAACATTTTTTTTAAAAAAATTAAAAGATCAAGCTGCATAAGAATTAGAATGATCAAATCATCCCTTGAAATGACCCATAAGATACAATGCAGCTGTGGTACCAATTTTTCCAATCAATGATGTATGTAGCATGAATACTTTCTATAATAAATAGACTGGAGTCTTTTCTGTTAGTAAACAGAGCTCATATAAAAACAATACTAGGAACTTTTTACACACACAAATACACAGCAGCAGGGGTCAGTCACAAGGCAGCCTGGAGATGTCTAATTTTAACAACCTATTAAAATTTGCATTAATCAGGAGCACAGGTGCAAAACACCATGTTTTTCCTCTTCACTAACATAGCTTTGCCAAACTGCAGATTCAGTGATGTTGAGTATCAAGATTACTCATAACAACCAATATAAATTATTATGTTTGGGTAAATTAACATTTCTGCAGTAATAGCCCACATTTAGCAGGTGCACTCAACTTACACAAAACAAGTACAAATTCTTCTTTTATCCCTCATTATCCATATTGCACAGTAGGTTCTCTCCGAGTTGACAAATTATGGTGTCTGTTAGTGGGAAAAGTATGGGTTTGGGGGAGCGATTTGTTTTTAAAGCAATGATGATTCTAATTCTGAATAGCTGAGTTACTGGTACTTTCCTGAAACAGCTTCTTGAACTGAAATTGATTGTTTCAATATAGCTGAGTCACTGGCAACTTCCGGAAACAGTTTCCTGTACTTAAATTAATTGTTTCAATATGACTGACATGTATTTGAACCTATAAAGACCACATGCTGAGCTGCAAGTTTTTATTCTGATTGGCAGTGACCAAGGTAGCATTTCCAAATCTTATTAGCTATGTTGCTTTAAAAAAGGTCAGAGGTTCCAGCTAATACATATTTTTTCTGATCTTAGTATTGCCGATCTTGAATATAATCTCAGTAACACCCACCTTTAAAAGGAGGCTGAGAATGATCAGACTTATTCATTCTAAGCATTCTTCAGTCTAAGTCTCAACAACTTGCTAACCTCTCTGATCTATAGCTGTGGACAACTTTAAGATTGTTAGATATTGCTTTTTTATGCATGTAATAAAAATGTATCAGAAATTACTCCAAATCAAACTTTCCTGCTCTGCTACCATTGGGGTGGCAGTGGGAGTAGTCTACTAAAATCAAGAGGATCCATAAAAGGTATGGTATAGTATACTGTATATCCTTTAAATTTCTATGAGGAAATAAGGAGTGTACAACATGGGTAGTGTTATGTCGATTAATAGTACACACTAGAACTGTGCAAGGAAGTTGAACTGTGCCTAAAAGCACTTTGTGACACCAAGGTGATATGATTCTCTCCACTGAAGTGAAGAACCAATTCAGTTCTTCTGCTTCACCTGTTATATTTTAAAATTACTTGATTTAAAATTAAATGGAAACTGACATGCTACCAAATAAACAAAGCCTGCCTCTAGCATTACCTGTATTCACAAAAATAGTCCTCAAATGCATTTTTAGTAAATAAAAATTTTTTGGATGTGTATGGCTGTGTTTGGAAGTGTATCCAATGGTTTAGAGAGAAAAAAATGAAGATAAACTGTGATAAAGTTTTATTAGGACTTGAACAGCCTTTCTCAGCTGGGGTTCCATAGAATTCTAGGTTCTGTGAGAGACTGTGATTTAAAAAAATAAACATTGTTTATGCTAGCACTTGCAATGATGGGAAATGTTATATATTGCAACTCAGCTGATGGCCCACTGCTTTGCTGTTGTAAACATTGTAAAATGTGGATTGTGTAGGTTAGAAATGAATTGTATTATGAAGTTTTCCTCTTTTTTTTTCTTTTTCTATTTTTATGCAGGGGTTCCCTGAGACCTGAACATTATGTCAAGGGTTTCTCCAAGGTAAGAAGGTTGAAAAAGGCATTATCTAGAGGGTGATGGGGCATAAATTCACCATTTTGCCTTCTGGGCAAATCCCATGACAGATGTTTTTGGAAGCTCTCAAAATTCCATCTGTACTCACTGGTCCTAAAAAAAAAAAATTGTTTTCCCTTGTATTAACATGTCAGGGCCTAGTCAGACATAATGTTCCTCAGAAAAGGACCAAGCTGATGAATGTGGCATTTCAAATACTGAGGAAGCAATCTCCAGGATCAGCACTGAAAAAAGAGGATGCAGGCCCCATTACTCCTGAGCCTGACATAGAGGCTTCAGACCTGGAACTGGAGAAAAGGTCCCTCAGGGCCCGAGAAAACAGGTGCCAATCGATGGAAAGCAGAAATTAGAAAAAAGTTACTGCCAATAGGAAAAGGCTTCTGATGACAGCTAAGGCTTTGTAGGATTGGATCCTAGAAACAGCAAGTCTTCTTAATTTCAGCTACAGTCATGTGCAAAAGGAAGTACACCCTCTCTGAGTTCTATGGTTTTACGTATCAGAACATAATAAAAATCATCTTGTCCTTAGCAGTTCTCAACAGTAGGTAAATACAACCTCAGATGAACAACAGCCCATGACATATTACACCATGTCATCGTTTATTTTACAAAAAGAAAGCCAAAATGGAGAAGACTTGTGTGAAAAACTAAGTACACCTTTACTGCTTTCATAGGTATGAAGAGGCTAAGTAGCAGCCAGGTGCTGCTAATCAAATGCCCCTGATCAATTGATACCTCTATAAAAGCCAAAGTTTTAGGAGTTTGCTGGTCCTGAGCATTGAGGTGTGTATTAACATAATACCAAAGAGTAAAGACTTCAGCAATGATCTTAGAGAAGCAATTGTTGTTGCCCATCAATCTGGGAAGGGTTATAAGGCCATTTCCAAACAATTTAAAGTCCATCATTCTACAGTGAGGAAGATTATTCACAAGTGGAAAACATTCAAGACAGTTGCCAATCTTCCCAGGAGTGAACAACCCAGCAAATTTACCCCAAGGTCAGAGTGTACAATGGTCAGAGAAATTGCAAAAAATCCAAGAGTTACATCTCAGACTCTACAGGCCTCAGTTAGCATGTGAAATGTTCAAGTTCATGGCAGTACAATTAGAAAAAGACTGAACAAATATGGCTTGTTTGGAAGGGTTTCCAGGAGAAAGCCTCTTCTCTCTAAAAAGAACATGGCAGCATGGCTTAGGTTTGCAAAGTTGCATCTGAACAAATCACAAGACTTCTGGAACACTGTACTTTGGCCAGACGAGACCAAAGTGGAGATGTTTGGCCATAATGCACAGCGCCACATTTGGCGAAAAGCAAAAACAGCATATCAGCACAAACATCTCATACCAACCTTCAAGGTGGAGGGGTGAAGATTTGGCCTTGTTTTGCAGCCACAGGACCTGGGCACCTTGCAGTCATTGAGTCGACCATGAACTCCTCTGTATACCAAAGTATTCTAGTCAAATGTGAGGCCATCTGTCTGACAGCTAAAGCTTGGCCCACATTGTTTCACACAACAGGACAATGATCCCAAGCACACCAGCAAATCTACAACAGAATGGCTGAAAAAGAAAAGAATCAAGGTGTTGCAATGGCCGAGTCAAAGTCCAGACCTCAACCAGACTGAAATGCTGTGGTGGGTCCTCAAGAGAGCTGTGCATAAACAAATGCCCCCAAACCTCAATGACCTGAAGCAATGTTGTAAAAAAGAGTGGGCCAAAATTCCTCCACAACCATGTGAGAAACTGATAAAATCATACATAAAACGATTACTTCAGGTTATTGCTGCTAAAGGTGGTTCTTCAAGCTATTGAATCATAAGGTGTACTTACTTTTTCACACATGGCTTCTCCATTTTGGCTTTCTTTTTGTAAAATAAATGATGACATGGTATAATATGTCATGTGCTGTTGTTCATCTGAGGTTGTATTTACCTACTTTTGAGAACTGCTAAGGACCAGATGATTTTTATTATGTTCTGATACGTAAAACCATAGAACTCAAAGAGGGTGTACTTCCTTTTGCACATGACTGTATACCCACATGAGAAGTACAGAAATCTTGGGCATTTAAGGCTACCTCAGAAAGTAGATTCCTTGCTGGTGACAGCTTTGCCTTGAAGCTGTGAATCTTATGCACGCCTATGTGATTCTTGGATTGCTAGACTGGAGCTGTCAACTTCTTGAACCCTGATGTTTGATGTGGGTTTCTTGCTGAAACCTTGGGCTCTGAGACTGTCTAGTCCCTTGTAACTCTAACAAAGACTGATTTATGACTGCTCTTTCTTATTCCCTACCTGTTTCCTGTTAGCCTTTTGGTGGGAGCGGGGGAGAAGAGAGCAAATTATTTGCATCAGTTGGGCCTTACTGTTCACTTTGGGATCAGGGACAAATCTATATGCATGTACAGTATATACGTCCCCATGTCCCATATTGTGATCAATTAGAAAATTGTTTCACTTTTGCTAGAGTTTTCAAAAAGTTAAAATACAAGTGATAAATGTACACAGTAAAGGGGTCAGTTAATTACAAGTTTGCAGTTAAACTAAATCCCAAGAATTAATGCCAGCTGCTATTTTTTTTTTTATGAGAACTATGATGGTTAAATCCCTTTCTTCATACTGTATACTTTGGTTTTGATTTTCATTGGTGTCTTCTGCCCCAGCTGTTTACATTTATTTTTAAAAAATGCATTTTGTGGGAAATTTTAAACATACCTTTTTTTTATCTTCTGAGAACAGGGAGACAAAACCAATTTGAGTGTATTTTGGTATTTGGGACAGGCATGTATATGATTTTCAGATTCAGTTTCATGTGATGACCCCAATACCAGAATTATATACATTTTTGGTTTGGAGATTTGATTCAAGGGTGATTCAAATGCAGAAATAGCTGTTTCCAAATCAGCTTGAAAATCTCAACTGCCCCAACAAAACCTGAACATCCAAATTGGACTTATTTATTTATAAAATGCATTATCTGCCCCAGTTGCAAAGGTCTGTGGGCAGTTTATAAAATATTAAACATGACTGATAAAGGTATAAATAATATAGTAGATATAATAATTGCAGTAAAAATCATTAAGTCAGAATTATTTCCTGAATTGTGCAGATCTGAATAAAGCAAAGAATTTTGCTTTATTCAGACAGACTTACCCTATATTGAAAAGAAAGAAGAGGATCTAGTCTTTTGTTTCTGCATGCAACTGAACAATATCTTATTTATATTGAGATATCTTGCAATGAACATGAGGGGTCACCTTACTTCTAGTAATCATGACCTGTTTTTTTTTTTTTTTTTTCCATATTTATCCATAGTTATGGCTATGGACTTCTTAACTGCAGGGATACAATTTCCATTGGGAGAGAAATGTTAAGAATCCTTATAGCTAAATTTGAAGGGACAACTTTATATATAATCACAAACAAAATTTCATTGCCTTAAAGCAAAAACCTATTAAAAAGTGTGTTGATGCTTTTAAGAATCTCCGGTGTGTTGGGATTACTCTTTAAGCAAGTTCATCTGTTCATGTTATTGCAGCAAACTGATATCATGTTAATCTTACACAATGTCTTTTCACCACATTCAGAAGACAAGGGGATTGTATCACTGCTTCAGGCAACATCAACGAATTCACACAATGGTAGAGAGAAATTGTATTACAACCTTGATCTACAATTCTCAGCTGTATTACATCAGCTTTCTTTTACATATTTTAATTGCCAGACTTTGTCTCAATCAAATAAAGTCATATGTATTCAACAAATATATCATTTCTAGAGTTCTTTACACACTTGTCAAACCTTTGTTTGCCAGAAGGCCTATAATGAAGAATTCACTTCCCTTTTGGCTTGTCAAGGCAGCTTGTATCTGAGGTGGATATTCTTGGCTTTGGCAACAGCCTAAAACATTTTATGCTTTCATTGTATAATTTTTATACAATGTTTATAAAGGATACTAGTTTATCCTTGAAGGAGATTTGCACTCATGTCTCTTTATAAATATTTAGGAGGCTGTTCACCTATGTTTTTAACAAGTTCAGTTCTGCTGCAGGGGGAGTGAGATAAAGAAGTCATACCAAACATCACTTGCTGATCCACATAACGAAGTGTGAAAAGGTTTGAAGAGTCAGGAGGAACATGTGATTTGTGAAGGGAAGAAGCTGAGGGGGAAGTATATTTTATAATTCTATAGAAATAGAGACTATTTTATCTGATAGAATTGCAACAGCAGAGATGAAAAAGTGTCTGTCTGAATAGGCAAGGAGGACACTATCACCAATTCTCCTCCCTAAAAGCAGTCTAAAGATTATCCATGACTTCCCAACTCTGCAAAGAAACAAAGAATTATTTCCATCCTCAAGGAACTGCAGTTCATCCCTATACTTCATAAAAATAAATGCTGCACAACCTCCCCACGCCATATGTACCTGTATGATCCTAATAAAAATCCAAGCAGTTCTTATGAAGGAGAACTGCGAAGCAGTCAAGCCACCCCCATCTCTTGAAAGACCCGCTAGAGTGGCTGAAGGCCAAAAATTAAGAGTGGGTGATGCAAGAGGTCCTGGAATTAGATAAACTGATCACTCATATGGTCAGTAGAGTCACCGTGTTGCCAAAAAAGTATCAACTTTGCTCCATTTTCAAGAACAGAGACAGATGAGGCTGACTCAGCTCTTGAAACCAACTACTCTATGTAATCACACAGGTTTGGAGCTGCTTCCAAGTTGGTGCAGAGATCTCATGTGGAAGGTCTCTAGTTGAAAGGATATTAATTGGGATCTGGTGATAAGAATGTAGGAAAATCAGGAATACATTTCCACCTTCGATTTTGATCCAAGACTTTTGGGAACTTTCAAAGCTAAGATAGCAACATTTCCTTATCCTGAGGTTAAAAGTGTTTGCCAGCATTCAGTTGTTTAACCAGAGGGTCATATTTATACATGTAGATAGCATAAGCTTCTAATCTCTTCATATTTTTAGGGGGAAATCAAAAATATTTATTATTTTTAAGTCCTTGATTTTGTTTGTTCACTCTTTTGTGGCTGTCAAATCTCCAAAAGGGTACTTGAAAGTTTGTGCCTTTGAATCAGGGCACAAAACGGTCTTCGCTTCTGAAGGTCAGAGTGGAGCAGTCCTTGTGACCGGTAAAAGAGCATTTGAGCTACTCTTACTGAGGCAGCCAATCACACTGAGCTGGCCATGCATCAACCCATGGTGGAGAATCCCTTACTTCTTCAGTGAAATGACCTTTATAAGGCAAATGGAAATTCTGGTCCCAACTGTGGTTGTAAGTCAAGGACTACCTGTACAGACTTTCTGCTGACACCAGAACTGAAAAGACGATGCTTTATGGATCTCTCTATAGATAAGGAATGGGATATGGGAAGAAGAGATCATTGTTTGTAACCTTAGAGAGGGTAAAGAGTCAATAAATTTGTTTATATCTGTTGTGGTGGAAGTTGGAAGTCACTTCTTTATATATTTCTTTTTGCTTTCTTTATTATATTCTTACTTTTGTCTTCTCTTTTTTTTTCTTTTTCCTTGCACCTTTTGTCCTTTCTTTCCCTTCACTTCTCTTTAAGTTTAATTTGTATTAGATTTTACTATTACAATCAGCATTCTTAATAAAATTATATAGCAAAAAGAAAGGAAAGAAAGAAAGGAAAGAAAGAAAGAAAGAAAGAAAGAAAGAAAGAAAGAAAGAAAGAAAGAAAGAAAGAAAGAAAGAAAGAAAGAAAGAAAGAAAGAAAGAAAGAAAGAAAGAAAGAAAGAAAGAAAGAAAGAAAGAAAGAGAAAGAGAGAAAGATAGAGGGAGAGAGAAAGGAAGGAAGGAAGGAAGGAAGGAAGGAAGGAAGGAAGGAAGAAAGAAAGAAAGAAAGAAAGAAAGAAAGAAAGAAAGAAAGAAAGAAAGAAAGAAAGAACCTGCCAGCTCCTTCTTTCGATTGTTTGCATGGAAACATACCCTCTCTTTCAAGAATTTCTACTGATAAAAGCACTTTCCCCATCCTCAGATTCACCCTGAAACAGATTCTATCTGCCTGCCAACTCACTGAGGTGCTTCCTCATAATCCTGCCTTAGTATTCAGTTATTATGGTAGTGTTCATTTAAAATTCACTTCACAGCATTGACCAGCTGATTTTGCACGTTAAAAAAACAAAAACAAATTCTCCTCCCTAGCATCCTGCACTTTATCCCAAGGATAAAGATTGGATTTACTTAATCAAATCTGTCTCTAGGACAAAGTCACTAAGAACAAATAAAGCAAATGCAGAGGAGTGGCGATGAACTCTAATAATCATTGCCCTCATTCTGAATTGGCTTCATTTGTCTTTATTGCATAGCACCCATAGTCAATGAGATGAAGTGACATCATCCTCTTGCGAGGATCAACTTCTCTAGAAGAGAAGAAGCAGCCAATAGTGTGAAAGGTTATTTTCCCGCCTATTTAAAAAGGCTATATATTTAAAGTTGTCAGACACATTTTATTTGTTAAATATGTTGCTCTTTTTATTTATTGAATATAAGCCACTCTGGGCAGTGGCGTTCACAGATCAGGATCAAAGCAAGGTGGTGGATCCAGCATCTCCATGCAAGCCCCACTCTTTTTGTACATGTGTGCTACATCCACATTTGTACAAAGAAAAGGGGCTTGTATCATGATACCGTATCTGCCATCTTTCCCATTTTGACAGCCCCTCCCCCAGACTTGGCAAATGGAAAGTGAAGTCAAATACAGTAGTAAGGGTATCTCTTTGTTAACTAGGAAGAAATCTAAAATGAATCATTTTAACTCCTCTCAGAATTTTTTCCCCATAATAGGGGGTGTGTTCTCCTTGTCTGGATGAGACTTAAAAGTTCTTGCTGCTACTCAGGGTAGGAGTGTTGACATGCAAGTACACCCCACACTGAAAGCCTGAAACATGAGTCTGGTATAGTGTGTGTCAAGTGAAGATTCTTTGTCATGATGATGAACACTTTTATTTAATGAAGTAGATATTTTCAGCAATTAAGTGCTGTATCATTATGTCAATCACTGAACAAGATGGTTCACTTCCTGAGATAATAGTGTTTGCTCACAGCTACTGTATAGTAAGATGAAGTGTTTTCCTGCTCTGAGCATAAATACTGAAGGTGGTAATTAAAGAGACCTTAAGATAAAACAGAGGATCTTTATAATTAAAGGCCCCCATCATAATGCATCAGTCATCTAGTAATTAGTTATTTAATAGCAACTGTCTAAAAGTTTAGCAAGGTATCTTTATGAGCCAATGTTTTTGTCTGTCATATTTCAGGCTCTGTTTATTTTAAATTATGTTTACTAACTTGGTTAGTGTTGTCTGGCCAGAGTCAAACAGGATGCTTTGCTTTTGACCACACTGAGCTTAAAATGTTGTCAAATGTCTTCTGATGTTTTAGTTTCTCCTATTTTGTTTTTAAATTTTCTTTGATCCTTTTAAAACTCTTTGTGAACTGTCTTTTTTTTTTCTCCCTGTATGATATTCCTAGGAACTTAAGAGGAGCTAATCAAGTTTAGGTCATCTTTTAAATGTGTAATTCTTTTAGTTTGATTTGGAAAATAAAGGAGGGAAATAAGTTTTGAGAACATTTATAGAAATTATAGTGGATTATTATGTATGACAAGTAAGTTGTAAGTTCTACTTTATAAACGGATATAGGATTACAAACCTAAAGTGCCAATAAACAATAATAAATGTCAACTGTGCTGTGAAATCTCAAGAAATGTATGGAGGCTAATGTTTCTGTTGTTTTGTAATGAATGATGGGCTGCAGTCTTGGAATTCCATCATATTCTCTGCTTAGTATACTCTGTGTATCAGTTAAAGAGATGGAGATAGGGTGCTCTGATTCTTTGTTGTGTCTCTGTATCCATGTTGAAGGGAATTTTGTTTTAGCTCTCATTCTGGTTCCTGAAGTTCAAAGTGTACAATAGTGTGACAGGTCTGCAGTTTTCCTGCAGGAGCCCAGACGAATTGAAGTGAAAGTGACAAGAGTCTGGTTAATGTCTCCTTTTTCTAGTTTAGAGCAAAAGGAGCTGCCTGCAAAAAGTAAGTAAGTAAGAAAGTAAGATGGATCAGGCCATAGTCCCATCTAATTTCCCATTTTTGGGAAACTCACAAGTCAGGACTGGATGGCAGTAGCCCCCTTTCACTGCCTCTTCCCAGCCACCACCATTTAAGATATATTGCCTATGATTCAAAAGGTAATAGACAGCTTTCAGTATTAGTAGCCATTGATAGGCTGATCTTCCAGAACCTATCCAGACCCCTCTTAAGACTACCTCAATTGGCTGCCATTACCACAACCGCTGGCAGCAAATTCCATAGCATAACCATCTAAAGTGTCAAAAAGTATACCCTTCCGTTGGTCCTTAAATCTCCCTGCATTTGGTTTCAGTGATGACGCTGAGTTCTAATTGTGTGTGTATGAGAAAGAAAAACTTATTTCTTCATGTATTTTTTTATATCTCACTAACCATGGCAAAAATATGTTCCAGTAACTTTGGCTTTTTCTTAGGGGGGAGAGTCATGTGATTGTGATTTTGCCTTTATTGTACCTTACACCCACAGCTGAGGCCTAAAATCATCTTTAGCTATTCCAGTTGTAATGCTGACCACTTCTCCCAACAGGTTTTTTTTTTTTTTTTTTGGCCATGGATATAATATAATAGGCCAGTTCCTATTGACCACCTGAGATGGGTGCAGGCACCATGCTACCTGGGCATGACCCTCTGTGGCCTTTTTGGTTTGGGCTGCGGGAGAGACTGGACACCTGGCCATAATACCTGGTGCTTTCCAAAATGGGCAATATCCCGACACAGGTTTAGTGCTCTGTTGAAAGATCACTAGACAGTTTTTTAGACACAGAGCTGCATAAAAGGTCAAGCTAAACTGGGAAAGAGAGCTAGGTTCTACCAGCTGTATATTGCTGGTTCTATCCCCACTGAATACTACATGTTTTCTGATGCTTCTGCAAACAAGGGGTTTCATAGGTTTTATTATTTTGATGGGGGAGAAATGCTGCCTTGTTGCCATATTCCATTTCAGCTCCATAGCCATCTGTGGGTGTCCCATCACAAGGACAGAACTGTTCTTCCTGCCAGCCCTGCTATTCCTTTTACCATTAGTGAAGAATGGAGCTTGCTATCAACAGCTCCATCTCATTTCACTTCAAGTTTGCCACCTGTCAGCAAAGCTAGCTTTGGGCACAGCTTTAGGTCTCCCAGAATGCTGGATCCGTGTTCAGAAATAGTCTGACAGGTCAGAGAAGCAGAGCACCTTTGTGTCTGTATCCTATTAGTCAGGCAACTTGACAGGTGGCTAAACACCCCTTTCAAGCATCCACCTATACTTTCTAAATCCTGCCCCACTCCTGATTAGTAAGAGTGACTGGTGGTGGTCTTTGTACCAGTAGATGACACTTAATGCAGGGGAAATGAAACTGGGGAATTCCACCAATCATTTTCCTTAACTATCCCACATTAAAACAGCACTAGTCATCAGCCTGGTTACTATAGCAAAACAGGGATCCACAATTTGGGTTGTAAATTTTATACTGATACAATTTTATGACAGCTCAAAAACTCTTAGACAGCACTTTAATGCAGCCATCTGGCTATGCCTTATGTCATTCAAGATTTAATATACCTTCTTCATGTCTTCCTTTACCCTTCTTGATTCCACACTTAAGAACCCTAATTGCTATAGTATTCTTATGTATTTATTTAATTTGACTTAGGTGCCGCCCAACTCCAATTTACTCTTTTTTTCTTTTTTTTTTAGTACAGCTGCTCCAATCCCCATTTTAGATACTCTTTTCTGCATCTTCTTCAGCTCTAGAATATCCTTCTTAAGGGGTTGTGACTGGAACTGTATACAATATTGCAAGTGTGATCTCATTGTATGCTTATATAAGGGCAGACAGTTTTGCTTTCAGTTCCCTTCCAAATGATTCTAATCACAGCATTGTTCTTTTTCCAGCAACTTCACACTGAGTTGACACCTTCATTAAACTATCCACCAGAACTCCAAAATCACTTTCCTGACCAGTCACTGTCAACTCCAATCCCATTAATGTAGAGGTGAACAATGGAATTTTTCATTCTATAATGCATTATTTTATACTTGTTTACACCGAACTGGATCTGTCACTGAAGTCCACTCACCAAATCTGGAGAGATCATTCTGGAACTCTTCACAATAAATTTTGAATTGATCACTCTGAACAGTTCATTGTCTTCAGGGATCATGGCTACCTCATTACTCAGCTCTAACTCCAGATCATCTGTATAATATTTAAAAAGCAGTAGTCTGAACTGGCGGTGGGGTGGGATATCATGCATATCTTGTCATTGTGATAATTGCCCATTTCTTTCTACTCTCATTTTCCAGTTTTTAACCAGTTGCCAGTGCAAAGATCCTGTCCTCTAATCCTAGCAGCTGAATTTGCTCAAGAGCCTTTGTTGTTGTCAAAGTCTTTTTGAAGTAGCAGTTGGGTTCATTCTTGTTGAAACCTTCAAAAATGTGTAGAAGGTTCATAAGACAAAAGTTATCTCTGGGGAAACCATATTGATGTATTTCCAACAAGACATTTTCTTCCATGATTTGTAATTGTTTTTAATTTCTCTGTAATAATAATTTTCCCTGGGAGAGATGCTAAGCTATCTGTCTAATTGTTTTCCTTATTGTCCTTTGATCACTTTTAAACATCTGGGGTTACATTGGCTGTTTTCCAAGACTCAGAAACATAAAATGATACTAAAGAGTAGTAGAGTATTTATATGAAAATATCAGTAACTTCATATTTAAGGTGTAAGTTTACTGAAGTCAATTTTTCTTGGTAAGTATGTTGAATGTCATGGCATTATGTTGTGTTATCCAATGTTTTGTTTCCCACTGTTGGCTCCTTGACTAATTGTTTCAGGGCTGGTCATCATTTAGGCTACCTAGAAATTTGGTCTGTTTTTCACATTCAGGACATACATTTTCCTAATCTATCTGAAGATAATTGACATTCCCCATTACTACTATATTACTGTTTCTTTTTCAGATATTCCTTTAATTTCATATTTCATTTGTTGGGTACCATTACTACTTAGTTGGAGCATATTATGATAGTATGTCCCTAGTATTAACTCACATTTGGGGATTGATATGAACACCAACAATGATTTAATTGAAGAGTTTGCTCCATATGTAACTTCTTTATATGTCTCTTTGCCATAGAGAACAACTCTGTTCTCGTATGCTCTTCCCTGCCTTTTCTGCATTTATATATTTTTCTATAATGATGTTATATCTACATTTTATTCTGTGTCTAATTCTCAACTCTCTAATTTTGACTTGGAGGCTTCTGGCATTTGCATATAACCACCTTACACAGTTTCAACAGTAAAGGAACAAGCAGTCAAGAAATACACCACAGAATAATCATTAGTAGAGCAGCCAGGAAGGTCTTGGAAAATATATTCAAGTGCCATGATGTGTCTATTCCTACATAGATCAGAATCATATAAGCAGTGGTATTCCCTGTGACACTCTATGGAAGTGAAAGTAGGATTTTAAAAGAACAGGGCAGGAAGAGTATTGAAGTTTTCGAACTTTGGTGTTGGAGAAGACTCCTGAGAATACCATGGACAGCCTAGAAAACAAACCGATGGATCTTCAAACAAATCAATCCAGAGTTCTCACATGAGGTACAAATGATCAGGCTCAAATTATCTTACTTTGGACATATTATGTGAAGTCCTAGCTCTTTAGAGAAGACTAATGCTGGGAAAGGTGGAAAGAAAGAGAAGAGGACAACCAGCTGAAAGGTGGATAGACTCAGTTTCAGCAGACTCATGACACAATGGGTGCATCTTTGGAAGACGTGAAAGAGCGTGTTAGAGACAGATCATCATGGAGAAAATCTATGTGGTTGCTATGACAACAATTATTTGAAGGCACATAGTCAGTCAAAACCCTGACAACATTGTCTTTTCTGGGCATTGAAGCTACTCAGCTATGCTTGTCTAATTGGCCCAAAGTATGTGAAGAAAGCTGCCATGTCCAAGCTGAAGTCCAAGCTGGACTTCAATATTATTTAGTAATCTAAATTTGTCTTCCAGGATTACTTGAGTACTTTTCCTCACATCATTGGTGCCAATGTGTCCAGCAATTGCTGGCTTACACCCTGAACTACCTACCAGATTGTCAGACTCTCCTCCTATTAGTCTGGACTGGAAATAGGTAATTTAAGAACAAGTCTATCGGAACTCTGTTTAGTGATATTTTTTAGAAAGAAGGTTACACTTACAACACAAGAATTCTAGCAAGTACTCTGGTTTCAAAGAGGAAGCCTATATGTAGGTCATCTAAGACAGAAAATCCTGGTCTATTTTTGTATGCATTTTGAGTATGTAGGGGAGAAGGCTCGTTACTTTTGTAAAGGCTGGGCAGTCTGCATCCTTTGCTTTGGTAATTGTTGCTAGACTTCTTATCAATGACAGACTATTTCAACAGCTCATGACTCCACAGTTTTCAACTAGGCATACTAGCCACCATGTGGTGAGCATGCTTACCACATACCTGTCTGTCATGCCTCTAATAATGCAGTCCTTTGCTATTATCCAGTAAGAGACAGAGTCACAGAGCAAGAGGATATATATCTGCTCTCCACAAGTGGTATTCTTCTAAAATATTTTCCCTCATTCTTGTAGAGACATCTTAACCTAAGAGTTTTTTCTCAATGACTGCAAAGGCATCAAAATTAGAGTGGGATATACCTATCCCTGAAGGCTTCTATCACCTCTTTCTTAGCTTCTCCAGTTCAGCTAACTTGGACTTAAATAAAGGAACTTGCTTCCTTAGATGCTTTATTGCACTAACTGCACACCCTTTACTTCTGCATATTTAGCTATCACATCCATTCTAGCTGATTGCATACCTGTGGCTATTTGTTAAAGCCTATTTAGATGGACAATTAAATTCTTTAATGTGAGGATTAATGAAGTTATTGGTGATATGGTTTGTGTTAATGATTACAGTATGAGGAAATTGTAAGCTGCTCAGAGTTAATTTGATCGGAGTGCCATATAGGTGTAAGTAACAAATAAATAAATAAACTAATATATCAGAAGGAGAGAGGGTTAAGCTCCCTGGCCTCCTTATCTTACTGCCAAATCCCTACAAATGTTTTAGTGTCTAGTCCAATTTATAATGGAGTAATTCAGGCTTAGTAAACTGGTCTATCAAGATTCTCTTGAACATTAGTTATATCTTCATGGTACTATTTATACCTCTTGTGTCTATGACTTGTACAAATTTTAAAAATGAAATACTTTATATCCAAATCATTTATAATTACATTGAGCAGCATGGAGTCTAGGACAGAATGCAATGTATTTCATTTTGTAATCTCCCTCCATATAGATGCAGAGCCAGTAGGAAATATTCTTTAAACCATATTTTATATAACTAATAATGAAGGACATGTTTTACTGACTTGTCCACAAGTATATTATGAGATATCAAATGTTTTGCTGATATCAAGATGTTATCTTCATAGCATTACCATGGTTGATCAAGCTGCCAACTACTGTATACCAAATAAATTAGTGAAATGGCCTTGTATAACTTTGTTGATTTAACATTTCCTAATTACCAGTGTAGTCTTCTCAATATGCTTACAAACCTAAAATTTTACCTAAAATTTATTTTAAAATTTTGGCTAGTGTCATTGTCAAGAGGGCAAATTTATAATTTCCTAGATCTAACTTTCTACTCTTTTAGAAGTTGAGGACTATAGTTTTGGCATCTTATCCTTTCTCCAAAAATTCTGAAAGAATACAAGTAGTAACCTGTTGTTTTTCAGATAAAAAGAAACAAAGAAATTATTACTTATGTTCCCATATCCTCCATTTTCCCACCCAGACTTTCATTACCTTTTAAGATTTGTTTAGACCAGTGTTGTCCAAACTTGGCCACTTTAAGATGAGTGGACTTCAACTCCCAGAATTCCCCAGCCAGCATGGGGAAGTCCACTCATCTTAAAGTGGCCAAGTTTGGACAACACTGGTTTAGACTATATCTTTTATAAAATTCCATGTAGCCCTTGTAAAGGTATAGAAATCAGCAAGGTCATTCCTTGGTGGGCCATTTGGGTAATGTTAGAAACCCAAAGCTCATATTTGTCTTACAACATTGTGTCCCTTTGGAAATTGGGGTGAACCATGGGAAGGATCCACTCTGAGTTCTTCTCACATGACTTACGTATTTTCATGTTGTCCCAGTAGCAAGGGGCAAAGCTGCACCGCAGCAATCCCCATTCCACCATTGTGTGGATCAGAAGAACCTGCTCAAACATCATATAACTCTCCCTCTGGGTAGCAGAAGGATTTTCTGCTGGAGTCTGAATCTCAGGCAAACAGATTATTGTAGTGGTTTCCAGTCCACCTCCCCCCGCACCTCCTATTCTTGTTTCCTTAAATTAAGACATATTCTTTCTCAAAGATGTCTCTATAGAGTTATCCTGATATGCAGAACCTCTTTCCCCCAGTCCTTGCTATTGTTGCTTGCAGAGTTTCAGAATGCCTGCACAGAGAAGGATTTTAAAATATTTATCAGCTTAGACCCTGTCAGTTTTCTCTGGAGACTGTCACCTAGAGAAGTGATGTGGATGTAATGTCTTTTATTGGTATTGTTCCCATTAAATCAATTGCAGCTGACAGGGTTTGTTCAGAAAGCCATTGTGCCATTGGTATTCTGTGTAGAAAAGAATGACAATAATTATTGTTCTTGATGGGACCATTGCTTTCCAGTAGTACGTAGCCAACAGCTTTAGGCTGGATGTTTCATTTCCTCAAAATGCCTCTCTTAAATACTTCTGCTTCAAAGAGAGAGAAGTTTCTTTTCTCCCTAAACTTTTTTTTTTCCAGATTGCTTTTCACCTGCTATCTTATTTGACTTTCCATTTGCTATATTTTTTTCCTTTTTTCTAGATAAATTTCTAAAGCATAAAATTGATCTTCCTCAGAGGATATAAATTTATTTATTATAGCTGTCTCCAACTAAGCCAATTTTGGCCGATCTTGGCAGCTAATTAGTCTCCATAGCAATTTTCTTTTTTCTTTTTTAAAAAAGGTAGGTCAATCAATCAGTCTAAACAGTGGAAGCTCCCTCAGACGAGAGTAGAATCAAAGAAGAGTCGCTGAAATTGTCTGGACTGGCTATGTTCAGCAGCAGTGCAGAACTTAAATCAAAGGAAACTGTCATCCTTTTCAATGCATGTTCTCCATCTGCAAAGGAGAGAAGCATGCACACAAGGGGGGGGGGGATGAGAGGGTGAAGTAACTGGAAGCCCTTTGCTTCCAGGAGGAGAAATGGGGAGGAACGTTTGAGCTCAAAGCAATGAAACCAGCTTCTCTTCCCCATTAAGCAAGAGGGGGGAAAAGCTTACTGCTGAATCTAGCCTGAAAAAGGAGGGAGACATTCTTCATCGCTGCTAAATAAAAGTTTGCAGCCACAGTAAAAGAGCATATTTTTCCTGCAACTTTCCTGGGCAACCCAGTGGTTGGCTGGCTGGCCTTGTTATGGGTTTTGGGCAAAGAAGATGTAGAGGGCAGAGGGAATGGTCTTGAGGGACAGGAGGAAGAGCTGCTACCAAGACAATGTCAGATAAAAGATGCCTGAGTCCATGGCAAGAATGTAACATGAGTAAATGTCTCAGACAAGCCCCTCCCTACTTCACACAAAGATACAGGGAGGGAAGGGAAGTACATGCAGACTTTCTATTTGACTCTCTACCTCTCTATCTATCTCTCTATCTGGCATGGTAGGCAAGTACAGGAAACCAATTGTGTGGATGAGCCCTGGTACAGGAATGAATTTCTGTCTCACAAGAGTGGCCTTCTATGGCCCTAGATGCAAATGCAGCTGTCAGTTACCTTTTGTAGGGCCTTCAGTCTAATTTCAAAAATCTTTTACAGAAATAAACTGGCATATCAAGCAAATCTGATCTGTCTCTGGGGAAAAAAAAAATGTCAGATAGAATAATGGCCCAGCCATCCCTGACTTATAGTGTGATTCTCAACAGATTACTCCCATAAGAATATGGTCCTTGATCAAAATTAAACAAAACCTGATCCCTCCTTGTTATATGAAACATCTAGTGCATTCAAAATGTGAAGTAATTAGTGATGTGGACAGGTTGGGGGACTTTCTCACTGATGAGATACTTACAATTTTAAGAGATGCCAAAAAGAAGAAAAGACCATTGAGCCATCTTCTTAAATGGTAATTATACCATACACCTGTAAGTATTGCAAAAGTCACAATACATAGAGGTGTATGGCATAATATGGGCTTGGATGGTAGTGGTGAAGCAGTTAACTGCATGCAGTGGCTATTCAGAGATGAGAATCCAAGTAAATCAAAGTTAGGTTGTTTCAAAAACTGGGTGACTAAAGATGACAGGTGTACCTAGAGGGCACCAAGTTGAAGAATCTTGCTTTGCAAAGCTATTGAGTTCTGTTTATGTCCAGGAATGAGAAAGCTTTAATATAGTAAGAATATCAATTCTTCCATCCCCCTCCCCAAGGCACAGGCTGTGTATACTTTCAAGATTAAACTTTATCAGACACAAACTTACACTACGAATATATCCTTCTTCAACTTTACCTATTATAGATGAAACTGATTTTTTTTTTATTAGCAAAGAATAGGTCTGATGGTTTAACAAAGCATCTTATAGTACATCTGTATTTATAGTTCTATTCATGTCAGTTGATTCATTGTATCATAACAATGTTCTCTAGTATGTCCCATCAGCTATAATATTTTCCCCTTTGATTCCTACTATGATGTCTTTGTTATTCTGCCAAACACCATTTCTTGCAAACACTTTTTGTAAGAAAAGTCTTATTTGGTTTATTGATGCTGCTGTCCTTCATGCTATCAGAGATTACTGGGAGCTTTAAGTAGCTTCAGTCATGCATATCTTCCTTCTGCAGACTTCAAAATAGGTCACTTTCCCTGGCTTTATGCCTGTGATCACTGCAACAATGTGAAGAAATAATGTGTGTAAAATCAGACCAAATCTATTTACAACTCTGTGAAATATGAGCCCCTTGCATAATGCCTGCAGAACTGCCCTCTGTGGTCTTTTGAATTTTAGCCACAGCTTTTAGTCTTGTAAGCCAAAAAAATAGTGTGTTCAATTCATCCATAGAAGAGAAGACTGTATGCCTTTATAATAAACACATCATTTCTTTCTCATAGCAAGAGTAAATAAAGAAGGTAGAAGCAAGTCCCAGCCTAGGGTAAAGTTACCTTTACCTGAAAAAATTGGGCTTGCTTGGAATTGTTTAATGGCAGTGTATTTGATTAAAGCATATTTTTGGACCCAATATGTAAGCAGGATTTAAAACTCCTAAGTTACTTGTGTTACTAGAAAAATGTTGGGGAAGATTTTAAATCCATGGTTTATTTTTATGGAAAGCTGAAATGTTACCAAGATTGATATTTCAAGAACTTTAGAATATCATTTTTAGCAGATCAAGAGCCTTGTGTGTTAACGTATGTTAAATAAGTATCTTTTGATTTTCAAATGGGACTAATCAACTAAGGATTCTTTTTCATGTTCATTGCACATTTCAACAAATGTTCAGGAAAGGTTGGATGTCAACTCCTTTATGCTGGTAACATAATACTGAAGGGGACACAGATGATTTGGGTTTCTTCTATGGTTGCCTCAATTTGGCTTAATATTCATACTGTTGGTAATATGATTTGGGGAAGAAGCATAAACATCAAGGTAATGTTGAATCTTGGAATGTATTGATTTACGAGGACCTTTAGATTAGTGAAGAAAGAGTGTAGCTTAAAAGACTGTTCTGCTTTGATAGATACTGCTATTTTGGATCTAAAATCTTGGACTGAAGATAATGTTTACTGTCTGCTTTTGAAATGGATCTTTATTGACATAATGTAAAGGCTAAATAATATTATTCCATGTAATCAATGCTTAATCGCTTAGTTGTGTATATGTTTCAAATTATTTTCTATTTCTTTTACGCATTGTATTATCATATTTTCTTTCTTTCTTTCTTTTTGTACTCTATTCCAAAAATAAAAAACCAAAACTGCTTAATGAAGGCTTCCTTTTCCTTTGAAGAATACATCAGATATTTAGAAACATGAACAAGACAGATTCTGAAACCATAAAGTACTATATGCATGCACAGAAGTCAATCTCAAGATTTGAAAACATGAGAAACAGGGAAGAACATGTTATATTCACAAACACTGAAGAATTGTGCCCGACTTGTACTTTATGCTTAGAAATCCTAACTTACTTTTCATAACTTGTCCCATAGATATGGTAGTTCCCTTTGTGAATATGATTTTGTGAACATGTATGCAATATTGGACCTAAGCACAAGGTCTGGTTTGAAAAATAATGTTCCCTTCACCATGACTCTGGAAAAATAAGTCAAAAGATGAAAAAGTCACACTGGCTGAATCATATTAGCTAAGGAATGCACCTTGCATCAAAGGATCTTACCCTACTAATCTTGATTTCTAAAGTTATGATAATAGTATTTATTTCTCGGATAGGAAAGAATGAAACTATGTGGGTTAGTGTTAGGTGAGCATTACCCTAATTCTATTTGGGCACCTCCATCTTTCTCACTAAGTTGAATGTCCCAGAACTCAGGAGCTCTGTCCTTTCCCCCAAATTCAGCAGAGAAATCCAGAGGAATTCTAACATATCTAGTAAAGAAGGTGAGTGGAAGTCCAGCACAGAAGGTTATATTGAACTTTCCTAAGTTAAAACAAGAAGAAAACACCAAAATAGAACATCCTTTATTTTTCTGAGTTCCCAAAGTGCAGGATGATTGACAATACTGGACAATGGGGTGAGATAGGGGATGATGAAGAAAAGGTCTAGCTATTATCCTGAAGGTAAGGAATGGGTGTGTGGTCCCCCCCGCCCCCACATGTTAAAGTTGAGGATTTAAGTCAGGAGCCCGAAGAAGCTTTTTTTTTTTTTTTAGATATGCATTAAAGGGATTCTCATTCAGGCCCTATGAAGATTTCTTCAGTTAACTGAGAAGAAATGCATTTGGTTGATATTTTAAGGTAAATTTATCAAATTTGCCCTTCTAGAACTTATATACTAATATTGAATTTTTTCTGAATTCTTGTGCTACAATTCAGAATTCATGAGATGTACATATTAAAGAAACAGCTATACCAAAATCATGCTTTAGGATAAGAGCCATTTCTTATGGTGCCATTCATATCAATGGTTTTTTTGAATGCCAGGTGGATAATGTTATGCGCTTCACTAGGAGGCAACACTGATGCTATAAGATGAAGTGATTCATCTAATTTCTGGAGCTATATTGAGTATCTAGAAATCCCTCCAGAAAAAAAGCAAAACAATGTGCCAGTTCTGCTCTTTAAAAATGGGGGTGCAGGGTGGGAAGCAATTTCAAAAGGGTGCTTGGTTTGAAATAAGTTTTGTACATCTCAGTTATGGATCTATAGATATAGGTACTTGGAAAAAATATATGAGGAAAAGTGCACCAAAATGCATACATAGAAACAAATGTTTATGAAGACATTATTCATATCTTTAAATGCATTTTCTTAAAAAAAAGTGGGGAGAAATTGTTGCAGAAATGGAGCAGAATAAATGTAAGGAGTTTGGAGAAAAATTAACAATTGGGTAGAATCAAATCTGCTAGATTTGCTCATCTTTCCCCCTCCCCAGTCTTAAACTACCATAAACAATGAAAGGACTGAATTATGCCAATAATAATAATAATAATAATAATAATAATAATAATAATAATAATGTCATCTAAACATCTGGCTGACTGTATGACCAACAATAACAACACCATCAGCAACATCTGCCTATCCCAGGTCCTTGGGAAGGACTCGATAGGTAGATTAAAATACCAAATCCAGTCTAAACATCTGGCTGACTGTGCGACCAACAATAATAAATTAAGCCTGTATGCTGCCAAACTCCACACTTTGCCCCATATGGTAAATCAAAACAGATTAAAGTCTGGTTTAGAATTTTCATCATCCCATATACATAATAGTGTTTGATCTGACTTCACAGTGATGAATCAAGCTATCAGTTAAGACATATGAACCATCCATAAGCTGCCCACAACACTGTTGGACAGGAGTCAAAGGAAAACCTGGGTATAGTAAAATCAACCTTAGTGGTATGAGAGATGCAGCCAGTGTGCATTCTCTCTGATAGTTGAAGAGTTCTCCTGCTGAGATGTGGCTTATACAATCAGTGCCCACAATGCTGAATACTTTTGTTTTATTGCTCCTAATGCTATGGAGCGGCTCAAGGAATAATATGCTGTTCTTCTTTTAAGATCAGGGAAGATGGTTTCCATTAAGATAGCAAAATTGATTCTGGCACTAAATATTGAATATGTTTAGTATGTTATTCAGTTCCCTAAAGCAAAGCATAATGATTGATGAAAAAAAATTGGAGATTGGACAAAAATAAATAGAGGGGTAAGTAATGATTGATGAATGCAAGGCATTTATATAAAATAATGCAAACTGCTTTTTTTCACATAAATCATACCTGAAACATTTTGCTTTCTGAAGCTAAAGGTCTTATTCCACAAATCAGAACCTGAACAGAATCTTCAAGGGACACAGTACAATATGACAAGCCAAAGTGGGCTCTCCATGGTGAATTATTTCCACTTATGTCAAATAGACAGGAGTAACTTTTTTGCCTACCAAGCTTCATATATCTCAGAAATGGAGCATAGACTCTGGAGATTGATAACACTCCTGTTTTTGTAGCCTGACTGTGTCCGCAAAAGTAATGTTCAAACATCAAACAAGCAGGATTAATGTTTGGATGAGTTAAGTTTTCTTGTTCACCAACTTTGCAGGCCAAAATAAGTCATATTTCCCCTATTGAGATCTGATACTCAGTTCAGACCTTAATACTTCTGCAACCCAGTTGGTTGAGACAGAGTCAAGAAGGAATTAAAGGAATTAAGCTTGGTGCAAATGGACAGAAATTTGCTTGGGGGGAATGTGATACAGAAAAATCTCATTCTAAAGGTCTGTACCTGGAAGGGTCCTTAGGGTTGCTCTGGAAATATAGGTAGAAATTAAGGGGAAAATACAGAAACGGCAAGCAGACAACATGGAGTCAGTAAGGAAATCAGAAATAGAGACCTTTGGCAATAGAGGTCTCTATTTTTTCTCCCAAACAGCAAAGAAGCAGGAAAGCAAACTCAGAAAAATTAGGAAAGAAAGAAAAAGGTGTGGACCTATCAATGCAGACGGAGACATACATAGGAGAGAGGAGCAGGAATTAGTCTGGAGCCATGATTAGGCAAAGGAAGAAAATAAAAAAGTTAGCCTAGAAAGGAATTCTACCCCCTACAGCTAACAGAGAAGGATTGCAATCCTTGGGTGTAAAGGATTGAAGAGACAATCTTGGACAATGAGGAGAAAAAAAGCCTTGCAGGTTCACCATAGAGGAAACTCCCCAATGGATTAACTGGTGGAAGGATCAAGGACTAAAGAACCAAGAAGAGAAGTGGATTGGATCCAGACCAATCCAGCCAGTATGAAGAAGGTTCAACCCAGGAGGAGGGATCAGTCAGTCAAGCAGAAGCTGCTTTGTCCCAATGCTGATTTGACAGCGAATCTCCTTTATTTTCACAGTCCTATTCAGCACTGTAAACAGCATAAATAATAATAGACTTTCACTAGTTGCATTGTTTTCAGCAACCTAAAAAGAACTATAGGCAGGAAGGCAGGAAGGCAGGAAGGCAGGCAGGCAGGCAGGCTTCAGAAAGTTAGTCCTGAAGTCCTGTTAGTCAGGACTGTACACAGACACATATGCGTAAAAATGTCACTCGTGCCTTAGTTACTTCCCAACTGTATTACTGCAACACACTCTATATGGGGCTGTCCTTTAAGACCACTCAGAAGATACAACTTGTCCCAGATGTGACAGCACATGCAGTTCTGTGCACCCTAGAGCTTGCCCTTGTTACACTGCTGTTGTGTGAACTCTACTGGATTCTAATTTCTATCTGGATGCAATTCAAAATACTGGTTATAACCTTTAAAGCCCTGAATTGCGCAGGGCAAATTATTTGCAGAACTACCTCTCCCTGATGGTATCTGCCCATCCCACCAGGTCAGTTAGGGTGGGTATGCTCCAGATCCTTTCCCTTAAACATTGACATCTGGTGGGACCTTGGAGGTGTGCCTTCTCTATAGCTGACCTGGCCCATGGGAACACCCCCTCCCCCCAAAAAAGCCCAAGGGATCTTACCCTTTTAGCCTTCTGGAGGGCTGTGAAGACCTGGCTCTTTCCCCAGGCATTGGGCTAGGAAATGGATGACCTAGTATATGTAAAGTTGATGGATGTTATGGTGCTATGGTGGGAACTGTGATACTCCTTGTACCGGTGATACGATTGTTTTATTGCTGTTTTATTGGTTTTGTTGTGAGCCACCTAGGAACCTAAGATTATTGTGTATAAGACAGGCAGCCATATAAGTTTTATAAAGAAACAAAATAAACAAAAGGAAGTACAAGTTTAAGAACTGAGTTTTTAAATGTTCTTGGAAATATCCTAGACTTCAGTATTAAAGTTTTTTCTTTGTTGCAACACATCATTCAGTAAAAATGTGATATGAAATCTGAAGCAGAACAAAAGTTTCCTCAAGTGGCAGATAAAAAAAAAAAAAAAAACTTTGGAGAGGGAAAAAGGGATTCACAAAACTCATTTTGCTTGCAGGAGTAAGAAAACAGCATAGCAGCTTTTTGTTCTAGGGGAAAATTGACAAAGAGGAGAACTATTAATAGCTGCATGAACAACTTTGAGGCACCATATTAATCTAAATCGCTAGCTGAGGGCAAACGGATGCAAGGCACTTACAAACCAGCAATTTTCCAAACCTCTTAGGGTTCAGAAACTGCAACTTGCATTGAGGAAGTAATTAAGAGAACAGAACTAGCTTGTTACCTTATGTTACTTTAAATCAACTTGAGGATAAATCAACATTCTCAAACCTAGTGCTCACTAGATGTGTTGGGCTTTCATGATTCCCAAATCAGCTGAAGTCAAGCATCCTCTCTCTGTTACTATGGATGTTTCTAAAGGACAGATTTATGAATTAGTGTAAAGTGTCAGGTCATAACATTTCCCTGGGACACTTTGCTTTGTTTATTTTCTAGTTAATTGCTTGTTGAAGGGGCATAAATATATTTATCAACCCTATTCTTCCAAATTTTATTATATTTGGGGGGAAATCTAGATAATGAATTGTCTGCATTAGTTCCTTCTTTGGTAAAATAAAGCAAGATCTTTATTACAGATTGCTCATGGATGGAGAAAGCAGGTACTGACAGAACCAAGAACTCTGATGCTTCTTTACATACTTGTGGGCAAAATGAATTATTATTTGTTCTTAATATTTGTCATTTAGTTTATTTGTCATTACTTTATAAGTCTTCTTTCTCCCACTTTCCCCCCTTCTTCTGGTCTCTCTCTCTCTTTCTTTCTCTTTCTCAGTATGGAAGCAGAAGAACTTCAGGATCTTAAGTCCTTCATAATATCTAGTCATCATTCAGAAATTACATATAACATTCTTCTCCAACCTGAAGCCTTTCAGATATTTGAACTTTTGAAGGCATCAGGATGAGGAAGGAGCTGACTTGGGGATCATGGGAAATGAAGGCCAACTCATCTGGAGGGCATGATATTGTAGAAGGCTGATTTATAATACTGTACTCAAAAGTTTCAAACACATAAATATTGAAGACTATGTGTATTGATTTTCTGTCTCATTTATTTAATACCAATGCAATTCTATACATTAGAAATGTGGGAAGCTTTGCATAGATGCTTCACTTCAACAAAGCTTCAGATGAAGCACTTCTTCAAAGCTGCTTCACAAAGCAAACACAGTCCCCTCATTTCTATCAGTGAAATGAACCATGTTGCTTTGCTTCAGGCTGCACTGGAGTCTCTCTCAGCCTTCTCTTCAGAGTTGACACTGTAAAACAAGATTGAAAGGAGCTTTTCTTCAAGAAGAGCTTCAAGAGAAAGCTAAGAGGAACTGCTTCCTGCAGCACTAGGCTTAGATTTCCTAAGCTGATTGTCTAGGGCAGTTTGTAGGCACACCTGTCAGAGCTACCCAAGCCAAGTCTTGTTGCTCAGCCACTCAGGCTGTAAGACTCCACTGTGAGCCCAGGCACCTAAGGACTGTACTGCTTAATGCAGTTAAACCCTGTCAACCCCTTGCCAGCTGGCAAGTTGGTGGCAAAGCCCCTCAGCTTTAAGAGTTTTTTTACATCTCAGGGTTCTCTGAATTGCTTGTCAACAAATGGAGAGAAACAAGCAGTGGGAAAGGATTAACCATTGCCCTCACTGCAGTTGTCCAGTTTTGGAATCCCTTTAATACATGCTGAGAAAACTTCAGGATGGGAATCTTCCACATACAGAAGGAAGAAACTTCTCCTTCAGTGCCAGTGTTGAAGGTCTTAAAGGGTAGACAGATCCAAGGTGATTTGCTGAAGCCATCCAGCATGGAAAACCTTTAGTATGGACATGCCAGCACTGCAGAAGAGGTCCTCTAAGCCTCTTTCTCAGCACTGATTGAAGTGGTTCCAGCCTAGTAGCATTTGTGGAAGCATTCTAACCTGGAAGACCATCAATGCCTTCTCTAACATTCTAACCCAGAAGACCTCATGCATGATCATCAGTCAACATGAGCGTTGTTTGCTTCATGAGCCACTCACACCACACAGCATGAAAACAAAGATCGAATACCAACTAAATGTGTATTTTATGGTATTAATGAATATATTTTAATGTAGAAGGAGGAAACACAATTTCATCTGACATAAATAGTTTAAAAGCAAACAGTGATTTACAAGATGACAAGAAATTACAGTATAATGATCTTTCAGTAAGCAAAATCTCACTTAAAAGTAATTACATGCAATTCTCATGAAGAAAATTTAAATATATTGGTCAAAATTCTAATTAATCAGTTCCATTTAATAGACCCCCCTCTCTTTTTTGCCAGCAAAGGATGCCAATTATTTTGCAGCTAATTATAATATATCATAACTCTAAAGCTTTACATTGGATTCTATTTTCCCTTTTATTAATTGTAATTAAGTAAGCAGCTTAGAATAATCACAACTTTGTGGAAAAGGAACTCAAAAGGTCTAGGAAATAGAGCTTTACATTATATGATTAAGAAAGATCTCAGAATGATTTTTCCACAAAGAAGGAATGTTTAGTTTTTGTAGCCTAAGAGGAAAGGCAAGGCAGATAAAAGAAGAGAAAGGTATTATTAAATTATCACTCCTGAAAAGGTCAGGAAAATATCCAATATAGTATTAAAAATTATTGTTTAATCATCATTGTAATCATTCCTACATATAATACCAATGTTTCCCCACCAAAAATACATTAATTCTTTCAAAGTATGCATTGTGCACACCAGTTATCTCTGGGGTTAATCCAAATATTTGTTGAAGAGTACAGTGGGCTTCTCATTATATGGAATGGATAGGCCTGTCACAATGCTTTGACTCTAGGTTTACATTGACCAACAGGCAGATGGAGTTGTTTCTTGTCTAAAATTGCCAAAATGGAAAGAACATATTGCAGGTTCCTGATAATCTGCAAAAGTTGTCCTAGGTACATGAAGCATCCCAGAGTCTTGGGTGTGGCCCCCAGATACTCTCCAAAGTGGATAGCAAATTGCAATGTTTAATATGACAGGCCTGCTTTTTAGTGTGGCCTTCAGCATGCTACAAAAAGGCCAAAATCCAGCCTCAGACCTCCAAAATATTGCACTTCCTTGGTCTGTAATACTTAGCTAGTAGGGTCCACTCATGTTAATCAGTTATGGCATTACTGGGATTTTTGCTTCTTGTTATTATTCCTATTTACAACTGTCAGGTTTTTAGATGGTACAGTGGATGTCTTAACTCTATTATTTATTCTGTGTAAGCTGCAGATAATCTTTTTTTATTCTAGTAGGATAGAAATGTTTATTTAAAAAAAAATAGGGTCAAAGTTTCAGCAGCCTGAGGTAACCTATATTTTTCTCCTGTATAATATCAAAGATGAAAGAAGGGGAAATAGAACTGTAGAATCCCTCCTGCCATTTTCAACATGAATTATCTACTCTAGGAAGGGAAAAAAAAATCTCCATTATGGGTTAGTTTAGATAGAACTGCTACAGTCTGCCACAGTTGTCAGGATCTACGCAAACCAGATTCAAACCATGCTGCCGCCGCCATGTTCTCGGTCCTCTCCTATGGCAGACTGGTGGCCCGGGCCGTCTTGGGGGGCCTTTCGCAGACGGACTCTCGAGACTACAGCCTGGTGACCGCCAGCTGCGGCTTCGGCAAGGACTTCCGCAAGGACTTTCCACCTTTCCCAGAATTGCCCCTTAAAAACCTGCCTGAACTCTCAGCAGACCAATGGATAAACAACATTATAACTTTATGGCCACTAATTGTGAAATCTCTAGAAAAAGCAAAAAGCCAGCATAAAAAATTCGCCGATAGAAAACGTACTGCAAACCCACCTTGGAAGGTAGGCGACCTAGTCTGGCTTTCTACAAAGAACTTAAAATCTTCCCAACCATCCAAAAAACTTGCTCCAAAATATGTGGGACCTTTCCCAATTCAGAAAGTTATAAACCCTGTGGCATTTAAATTAACTTTGCCAAAACATTATAGAAATATTCATCCTGTTTTTCATGCAAATTTGTTGAAAGCATTCAAACCCTCTGAGACATGGCATCCTGATCCAACTCCACCAACACCTCTCATGATTGAAGGACAAACTCACTTTGAAGTAAAAGACGTTTTGGACTCTAGAAGACATAAAGGCAAACTCCAGTACCTGATTCAGTGGAAGCATTTTCCCAAGACCCATCATGAATGGGTGGACAGTATTAATGTTAAAGCACCTAAGCTGCTTCTTCGTTTTCACTCAAAGTACCCTGACAAGCCTAAATAGACATTTTAATGTTCATTCTTGTCTTTCTATTTTCTTTTTCAGATTTTCTTCCGAATGTAGGCACATTCGTTCTGTTGGAGGGCGGCATGTCAGGATCTACGCAAACCAGATTCTTCGATTGCTTTATATGTTTTAATTACTAATTATACTTTTGCTTTAATTGCTAAACATAGATTAATAGAGTAGTGCTGGGAATGTTATTCTAACCGTTTGCTTGACCTGCCATAAGGGGGGGAAGGAGGAGGCCAGGTGTTGTTATCTCTATCTTCAGCCAGACATCCAAGGCCAAGATGTGTGAGAACTGGTGGAAGGCGCGAAGAGCTGCAAGTGGGAATAGAAACCTAGAAGGGGGGGAAGTTGGGCTTAAAAAGACAAGGCTTTGCTATGTTGAGGCAGACTCAACAAACTATGATGCTGTGCACTTCTCTTAAAATAAAGAAATCTGTAATGGAACTCTTTGGACTCCAGAGGATTTACTGAACTTTGGGATTGAGTGTGCAGACTCTGACAACAGTGATCTGGACAGCAGCAGTGAACAAAGTCTTATGTTATTTGCGATTCACTATAGCAGTCTTGAAAAAAAGTTACAAGGAATGGTCCAGCTGGACAGGGCCATGAAGCCTAGTTCTTTAGTCAGAGCAGGAATCCAAATTAAAGCATCTCAGACAGATGGCTGTTTATCCTCTACTTGAACAGTGAAGGAGAGTCTACCATCTCTGTGGATGTATAGTGCTAGGGTCAAGCTGCTCTACTGTCAAGAGGTTTTTTTTTTCCTCCCCCTTCCTAACATTCAGCTGGAATTTGCTTTCCTGGAACTTAAATCCATTTTTCTGACATCTACACATTTGTACTTTGAAATGAGAGAAAACAGGTCCTGACTTTCTTCTGTGCAACCTCTTCTCAGGTACTATCATACAATGACTATATTATGAATGTCACATGAAAGATAGCAGTTTTTGTGCAAGTTAGGGTTAAATGAAGCATATATGTGGAAAAGCAAGTTTATGTTAGACAAAGACGCTATGGGAGAAAAAAAGCAAATACTGGAGGAATTCGTATAATAAAAACACTCAAATATAATATGTAAGTATAGTAGAATAAAATCCAGTATTAATGCAAATTTAATTTAATGGACCATTTGGGGAAAGGGGTGTCATTTACATAATTGTGTAATTATGGAAATGAGATTATTTACATCATTTTAATCTATTTAATTGCATAATGACACAAATTTTATAAATCAATGCACATTATGTTATTTTATGTGACTTGTTAAGATGACATCGGATGCAAATTTTGCCTGTTGCATCTGAAGTCTACTAAACTGCAGTCTGTTAAATGAAGGTTGAAAGAGAGAGAGAGAGAGAAAGTAAGCCATAGGACTGTGTCAAGATGCAAACTGACACTTCAATTAACAAAGTTTTGGTCAAACTTCCCCTTTAAACCAAGCACAGAACTGAAACTGCATTCCTTTTTGAAGGGCAAGTTCAGAGCAGCCATCCTGCTTTCAGCTGGATACTAAAAAGGCTTTTGTCCAAGTCAAGTCCTTACACAAGCTCTTTCTACTTGGATAAAACAGCTGGCCAAATTAAAGAAGGTCAATTTGAAGGACTTGGGCACAGTGTTCAGTTCTGAAAGTTGAGGGACCTCCTTGAACTGGATCATTATGATGGCTGAGATCAAAACTGTGTCTTGAGGTAGAATGCAACCATTTCAGACAGGCCAAGATCAATCAAACTGGATGCAGCTTCAGCTCCCATGTCCCAGCCAGTATGTGATTAGTAAGTTTAAAATGTTTTTGCTTCCTGCAGTCATTGCTATAGATAATGAGATATGAGGCACATATTATATTTCTTTATTACTATACTATACTATGCTAATAGATTTTGCAGTCCGGAGGTTTCTGGCTCTAAATTCTCTAGCATCATCTTTTAGTCCAACCTCTGTCCCAATTCCTGTTTGGTGGAGGTTTTTTGCTAAGAAAAGACAGAAAGCTGCCTTTTTTAAAAAGTCTTTTGTTTGTCCAGATGAAAAGATGAGAAGAAAGAGAGAGCTCTTAGGTACTCACTAGTATATGAAGACCTCTCATACTGGATCACTGCTATAAGAAACACAATGAACAAGAAAGCTATGGATTATTGCATATCACCTTGAGTGGCCTTTAAGAATTTGTAGAAAGCTCTTACAGAAAAGTCCACACGTGAGGGCTCACTTTCCTCATAGATTACTCTTTCACGGGAGGGATGAAGGCCTTCCGTTAACACCTGCTTTTCACCACTGAGGAGGGCTCCTTACGATAAAGGTTTTTGCTACTGGGTGAGTGTGTGGTTGTGCGGTTTGTGTATGACACTTTTGGAAACATTTTTGAAGATGAGCCTTTCTTTCTTCATAAAGCTTTGACAAAACCTCATTTATAGGGGAAGACAAGAATCTTTTGCGTAGGATTATCAGATGTGAGCTGCAAAGCATTTTCAGCATCTCTCTGCTGCTGCCCAGCAGTCTTCCACATATTTGCAGCTGGAATATAGCAGGCCTTTTTGAGTTCTCTCTGGAACGTCACCCTCAATGTGTTACACTCAATGGCTTCACAATTATCAAGTCAGTCCCATACTAATTAAATTTAGCTATGTTTCCAATTTGGAAAAGGTTTGTTTTGCAACTAGGCAAAAGAGCCATTAGTTGAACAAAATTTCTATTTTTTTAAAAAAAGTTAGGCTTAGAATATATGACTACATATTCAGTTCTCCTCTTTTTATAGAGATATTTCCCTCCAACTGTTCTTTTTCCTCCAGAAATGGAATGAAAAAATAACATCAATACGGATAAGACACGTGGGAAGCTAGGAAGGAGAAGAGGTCACATTTGGTGTGTAAAAATGTGTGAATATTTCAGACATTTCAGACTTCTACAATATCATTATACTCATTTTGTAGTTATCAAAAGATAAGTTCAGGGCAGCAAGTTCAGTGGTTTTATTTTAGCCCATCTATACAGTTCTACCCAAAGGGATCTTTAAACTTTTCTTTCAAATTGATATTAAATAAGCCCCTGCAAGCATATCTCAAGGAAAGCTTTAACCTGAATTTGCATATGTTCTTTAAAAAGGATCTCATTGTGATTAATCTCAGTATAAAATGACAAGCTATTGTCTATAATTCAACTTGCAAAGTCTGAATTGGCTTCAAATAAATCTGTAGTGCTAAAAGTCTTGAAAGCTTTAGTTGGCCTTCAGGATAGTAGCCTTTTTTTCCCTTGCCTGTATGTTTAAGAACCTGTGCAGATATTACTGAAGTACCAAAAGCACTCCACAGAGGACAAGAAGTGTTTTCAATGGCACTACAGGTAGTCCTCAACTTATGACCATTAGTTTAATGACTGTTCAAAGTTACAAAGGCAATGAAAAAAGTGACTTATGACCAGTCCTTGCACTTATGACCATTGCAATGTCCTGGCGGTCACGTGATCAAAATTTGAGCTCTTGGCATTCAGCACGTATTTATGATGGTTGTAGGGTCCTAGAGTCATGTGATTGCCATTTGCAACCTTCCCAGCTGGCTTCTGACAAGCAAAATGTCAGGTGCAGTCATGTGATGCCTCACTTAATGACCACACCACTTAATGATGAATTTTCTGGTCCCTACTGTGGTCATAAATTAATGATTACCTGAATGCACAATCTGAAAATGATTCAGAAGATATGCTTTGGAAGTTGCCAGGACTTAAGTTCAATACCTCTTTATGATAAGCCTTGTCTTTTTTCTTACCTCCATGCAAGGCTTGAGAAAAGATACAGCTCTTTTAAGGAATTGGAGTTAGAATCTGCTTGCAGATCCAAATCCATGCAGAACGTATGTTTTGATTTTTCACCTCTAGCTCCCTAGAATGATTTTTCTTACCAACTTCATGGTGTTCAATAAGACCCAGGATCTGAATATTGTTACCTTTGCTGAAAGTGCTCTGCCTTGTACATTGTTATTCAGTATAATTTATTCTTTTTGCTTGCAAGCGTTCCAAGGAATGGACCAGTGATTTCTTTGGCAATGATTTGTCAACATATAAAACCATGTATCTTTACAGCCCTGTATAAATGCTTCCTAATGGTTGTTAAACAGGGAATTTAGCTGTTGCATACAAAATGTGTCACTCAGCTTACAAAATTTGAAAAGCCCATTTCTCTTTCACATGAGAATGTGCAGTTGTATATCCACAGCCCCTATACAGCCTCTTCTTTTACTCCTCTCCCAGCCTTGTTCTATGCAAATAGTTTGGAATTACTAGAATCATTGGCCGGCAGAGCTAAATAGGCAAAGATCTGCTCTAAACGGTTTGTATAACAGCAGCAATCAGGGATCAGATCTCTAATTAAACAAATGAAAACCTTTGGGAACAATAGAATTCCCTTGCTTGAATGGAACAATCTCTTCAGTGATGAAGGGTTAAGCTTATGTTCATAGCAGTCCTTGAGTTCAGGGACCAGAGCCTTCTCAGCTTTTTATTGAAGTACTTGCATTAAAATGAATAACTGCCTTTTCCTGTTAAATAAATGAACACTGAAAGTGATGCAGTAAAATTCCATCCATTATAATAATCAGAAATCTTGGAATTCTTTAATTTAAAGATAATCTTTAAGGATTATCTATTTATTAAATTGGTGCATTAAAAATAACTGAGGCTGAAATTCCATACATACTTAAATGGGAGTTAAATGGGAATAATTCCAGTGAAATAATTCATTATAAAGTGATGTATTTAATACAAAGTGTACTTATTTATCTAAAGTATCTTCAACCAAAACGTCTTCCAGAGCCATATCCATTCAATTAAAAAAGAAAAGAAAATTTAAAAAAAGGGGGGGGGGGTCCGTATTATGCAGAATCCATGGCTAAAAGATTTAAGAAAGAAAGGTGGAAAGGTGGGAGAAAAAGAAACAGGTTCTAGCACCAGATCTCAAAATTAAATGAGTTATGAAATAAGGACCAATTGGATGCTGTCAAAATAACACAATGCTCCTTAGTTTTTGTGAAGCAAAACATATAAAATACTGCATGTATCAGAAAAAGCAAAAATAATACTTGTGTATCTGGAATTATCAGCCTGTTCCATCCATTAAAAATAAACATATATTTTGTTACTGTTCATAAATGGGAATTCTTGGAAACAACTCAAACCTGCAAAGATTTAGTATAAGATTTTTCCAGTTTTAGGGATACTATAAAGGCTTAGTTAGAATGGGTCATGTGATCACATGTTTGGCAGAAACAATCCTTTCTATGGATATTTTATGCTGGTCTATGACCATAATAAATATTTGATTTGATTAGATTTAAAAGAATATCAATTATTTTGCCTCCTATGTCATCTTTCATCTGTACAGTAGACCCATCTGCTTAGAAAAGTCTCCTTTCATCACAGAAACTTTCCACAGGACTAAGAACCCTGATATTCCAGGATTCTACTGAACATTTCATGATTTTTTAAAAATTTTATTTATTCATAGTTTAAGGCTGCTCACTCAGCATGTGACTTTGGGTGGTTTACAAAGGGTGAATGGCCTCAACAGATAAAGGAAAGTCTCTACTGCAGACTATAGTTCTCTGCACTTAAAGGGAGAGACAGTGAGGGCAAAGATAGTGCACCTATCCCCATTCTGTCTCTTCAGGATGAAATTACATGCTTTTGAAATGCCTGAGGAAAGCCAGCGAAGTCCTACAGTGCACCTGCTCAGCTGTCACTTTGCCTTCAGATATATTTCTGAAATCACACAACCGAGTCAAAGAGTATAGAAGGATCACTGCAGAGTGTCTAGACATGGTAGCATGGGATGAAAGAAAAGTGCTCTTCTTTTCATGGCTTTAAAGCTAAAAATAGACTCTGAGAAAGATTGTTGCATATCAGGAGTGGATTGTGAATCATGGACAGTCCTCCTGTAAGGACAAGTGAGTCTCTATCTTTAGGGGACAGGTTGGAGGCACCATAAAGAACAGTTGATTGTCAATTGCTTAACTTTGCATCGTTATATTTGTCAGAGGAACAGGATATGAAGATATGGCTCTAGCAAATTAAGGTGATCTGATGTAGACTAGGATGGGAAAGGTAGGTGATAAGGCAGAAGAGAAGGTTTGGTGTAGAAACACAGCGGAGAAAGATGAAAGAACATGGAGACGGCTAAACAGGATTCCTAACTTTTAGAGAGTTCAGAAATATAGCTGAACCTTGAATGGCATGCTGGGGACCCCCTCCCCAAAAGTAAGTGGGTCTAAGATGTTTAAATTAAATAGCTAATGTGAATATGATCAAAGCCCCATGTATTTCAATATTTCTCCGTTGGGTTATATTTAAAGTTGATAAGAAGGATTCAGAGACTCCTCCTTTATTTAAAGTTTGGCCTTAATGTTCTGTTCATGTTACAAAAAAGATTTTAATCTTTTTTAATCTTGTGAGAAGCTTGTCTGGGCATATTTAAAAAAAGCTGAGCTTTTTTCCTCCCCATAGCAGTTTTTAAAATTATTATTGTACCTACAGTATGGTGTGATTAGTTCTTTTTTTTTTTTTAATGTATTTGTATAAGTTGGCTGCAAGTTTATTTTTTGGGGGGCAGGAGGGGTAGATTGACCCTGCAGAGCTCTTTCTCCACCCCCAGTATATTTTGGAACCAAAATTGAGAAAAACTTTAAAGCCTATCTTCCCTCTCCAAAATGCATAGTGCAATGATTGTACTCCACCATAATGTGCAACAACAACAACAAAGGACACATAAAGGAAGGAAACCACAAAAGAAAGCTTTCTATATTTCTCCCCTGACAGGCAATTCTAATTGCTTTCATGAGAGACACTAATTAAAAATGAACTCTTCCCCCCCTCCCCACATGTCTGATATGTGCTTGTAGCTTCCCTGTTTGTAACACTGTAATGGATGACTGTTTCCCTCTAGCCAGTCCCCACCCCCTGCCTTCAGCTGACATTTAAAGTAAAGGCAATTTCCATTTATGCCAATTATCACTGCCAAGCATGTGGGGAATAAATTAGAGATATTGTTATTATTAGGCAGAGTGAGTACATTCATGTTACTACTTACATAAGTAGTTCATAAGACTGCTAGCCTCCTGCAAGCAAATACAGAATGCCATCTTGGGCCAGACTGTGCAGAATCTTGGGGAGGAAGAAAGTGATTAGCAAGCTGGTGTTTGATTCCAACTATGAAACTTAATTGTCAGATCTACTGGCATGGGCTAGGGTTACTAGTAAGCAATACTACTATTACTACTAGTATTACTAATAATAATTTTAAAAATGCCAAATCCAGTCTAAACATCTGGCTGACTATGTGACCAACAATAATTAATAGAAAATGAAGACGCTAACGTGCTCTGGGACTTTAGAATCCAAACAGACAAGCACCTGCCACACAACACTCTAGACTTAACAATTGTTGATAAGAAAGACAAAGAAGTCTGGATAGTGGACATTGCAATACCTGGAGACAGCAGAATAGAAGAGAAAGAACTGGAGAGAATAGCAAAATATAAAGACCTGCAAATAGAAGTAGAACGACTATGGCAAAAGAAAGAAAAGGTAGTACCAATGGTAATAGGTGCAATCTCAAAACATCTGGAGCACCACTTGAAGACCATCGGCATTGACAAAATCACTATCAGTCAATTGCCAAAGGCAGCTGTACTTGGAACAGGTTATATTCTGCGACGATACCTTTAACGCCATCAGACAATAACATCTGCCTATCCCAGTTCTTTGGGAAGGACTCAATAGGTGGATAAAAATGCTAAATCCAGTCTAAACAACTGGCTGACTATGTGACCAACCGTAATAGACTAGAATTTTCAAAAGGACAATGCCTACAATTTACAGAGAATAAAATCAACTTCAACAGTAGTGGTGTCAACATCAGTTGTGCACTAAGCATAATAATAGATTTGATTACTCCTTTTATCTTTTCTATTAAAGCATTCATTTATCATTCTGTTATTCATTCACTTGAACTAAATTCACAGTATAATAAATTTCATTTGGGTTCATTACAGCCATCAATTCTCATTTCTCATTAGTCTGGGAAAAATAAGACTCAGCTGGTCTTCTGCTGCTTGCCATTTCAGTGTTTTTCATTCAGGTGACATGACAAATTCAAATAGTCTACTACCATGTCATGCTGAATTTCAGAAAGATAGGAGACAAGGTATTCCATGTGGTCACCCAGTGCATAATAGCCAATGCCGCTTAATGAGACAGAACTCCGTGTAATGGAGGATGTGAGCTCATGTATGGAATGTGGTGGTTTAGGCCCCCACTAATTCCCATGAAAATTCTCCAAACCATTTTGTTACAACCTTGTTACAACCTTACAACCTTCCACAAGTATCTAAGGAGAATCACATAGGTATCCTACCACTAACCACTTTATTCCAGTGTAATGGTCTGTAAGAATAACCTTGGGAGGCAGGAGGAGGAGGAGGCACAGCCTAGGCAATGGTCAGACAAGAGATATCTCAGCCCACAGAAGGAATGGGGGTATGAAACCATCTCAGAAGGGACCTTCCCTAGTTCTCTGGAAAGTAAGAGCAAGGAGGGGGAGAAGTGCTTTCAGACCTGCAGGATTCTGTAACTGCAACGTTACAATAAAGGTAGTGTTAGTACTCATGGTTTTGTTTTCTTCTCTGGACTACCTCAAAGGGCTGACATCCAGAGAAATCCTCTTTGCCACTGGTGTACCAGGGAAGGGGTAAATAGCAAATCCACTGCCCCACCTAATCTGGTGGGAAGATATGTGATAAAGGCCAGATCCTTTTTTTGAGAATGAGCACCACATGTTCATTAAGAATTGTATTTATTTATTTCACATACAGCAAAATCAGAGATCTAGAAGAAAGTTTAAAAAGAAAAAGGAAAGAAAAAGAAACAAACAATTGCTTTCTAAAGAAATTAGAGTGCAAACACTGTAAATGGGGCTGCCTTTGAAGATGACCTGGAAGCTTCATTTGGTCCAAAGTATGGCATCCAGTCTGTTAACTGGGGGGTACGAGATGTAGCCATGCAACTTCAATGCTACTATACCAGTTACCAATTTGCTTCTGAGTCAAAGTGCAAGTTATCCCCAGTAAAACAGTATATGCTTAGTCCCCAGGCACTTATAAGTCTGTCTCTCCTAGCAGGATTTGGTCCCTCCTGTGAGTTTTTGTAAGGAAGATTTACTGAGTTTCCCTATTCCATGTGAACAGGGAATTACAATGTGCCTTCTCAGTAGCTTTCTCCACATCTTAGAATACTTTGCTTCCAGAGATGTGAAATGCCCCTACTAATCTGATCATCTTTAAGAAGGCTGTGGGAAAATCGGACCCATTAGGCCTTTGGACTAAATGGCATAAGGATTGCTTTAAATAGTTTATGGATTTTAAAAGAATTTTTACATTACTATATATGCATACATATATACATACACACACACACACACACACACATATCTGGGCTTGAATCCAAGAAAGTAGGCCATATGTAAAGTGCTGTATAAATAAATAAATATTAGCTCAAGGACCAGTGGCTCCCTCAGCCCCAGGATTTTACATAAACACCCATGTACCAGAACAAGTTCACACAGCCTAAAACCTGGTCCATAATATATCCTAGAGCTAGCTTCAGTGACCCTAGTTTGCTGTCCAAATTCACCATTGCAACTGCTTAGGAATAAGCTTTCCCTTATCAGCTTTCAACCAGCCTTGGAGAAGAAAACAGAATTGCCAAAAAAGAAAAAGAAAAAAAAAGAATAAAAGCTATTTTCCTCTGTTTAGTAAAACCCATCCTCCTGATTGTCTTCTCAGCAATATAGGCCAACTACCTTAATTTTTTTTTAATGTTTGAACCTCTTGAAGTAGAATTTCTCCACATTCTCTTCAACTCTGTTCTCTCCCCTTCCCATTTTAGCCACGTCATCACCAACACCCCAGGACTTCAAAGTGTTCTCAGAAAGTATGGCAGACCCTCTGGATCAGATTTTAAGGGCATGCAAGAAGTGGGTGAGAGGATAAAATTACACCCTTTTTGTTTTATGATCAATCAATAAAAGTTGCATCGGCAGTCAATCAATCAATGTCTCATATGGTTCCACCCAAAGTGTTTGAACTGAAGAGTGGAAAGTTTGTAGTGTTTGACTTGTTTCTCCCGTTTTTTTTTCCTACTCCCCCTGACGTCACGCTGACCTTGCTGTAACTCACCTATATGGTACTGAATTGCGTCTCCTGCTTGATTTCCTAATATATATGCTGATGTTGGCAACACGACCACTTAACTATCAGTGGATTTCTCTACTCTTCAGTTCTATACTGAAAGGCAATATAATTGTATATAATTGTATATATATATATAATGGTATAATAACTCTCTCTTTATTACATACTTCAATATATTTTCTTGATTCAACTAATTGAACTTCCTTTGCATGATGAATTCTTGGTTATAAAAATGGACTAAGAATCATTGTCACAATACACAAATTAGTTTACTTTAAGTATTTTTTTTTAAATATCTGTTTCATATAGTGGTGATAGCACTTTTTTTGGGGGGGGGGGGATATTATTGCAGCAGCTAGGAACTGTCAATCCATAATGCTGCAGAAAGATCTAAATGGCCAACACTAGGAAATGCCAATCTTTTGGCTTTTTCTCACCAAATGGTTGAGTGTTCAGTGAGACAGAGCAGGTAGAAAGCTTGAAATTTGGCCTATTGACGCTTCACATACTAGAAACAGAGAAAAAGGAATCAGTCTGTTATTTTTTAGAGAAATTTACGTAATCCGCCCTAACAAAATGAAATGTATTTGCATACCAAAAGAATACTTTTTGAAATTTTATTATGTTTTCATAATTTCAACTGCATTTTTGCACTTCCATACAAATGTTCATTACAGGTTTTACTGTTATTACTGTGACTGAATACCCAAACTGGTGCAGGAAGGAGCTAAAATAAATGTACTAGATAGGCTAAAAAGAAGCTGAGCAAAATGGAAGTAGGAAACTCTGCCCTTCTCTACTTTAAAGGCACAACGGTACTCACTAACAAGATTGTGGGATGAAACCAAGATATGTTATTTCCAGGCTCCTTTGTAACAGAGAAAGGCTACTTAGAATTCAGCTCAGTTCTGATGGGTGTGTTTATGCATACACACACACATTATGATGGCTCTGTTAATATTTTAGGACTTTGTTGAGTGTTCAACTTCAGGCTGAATATGATACAGCTTCCAAGGAGGATAAAAAAGAGCACCAGTTCATTTAGTAGACCCATGTTTTTCACCCTCCTTTAAGATGTGTGGACTTCAACTCCCAGAATTCTCCAGTCAGCAAGCTACAACTGAAGGCAACTGGTGGGCAAAATATGGGGAAAATCTGTTAGCTTAAGTCTACCACTCTGGGGTGGGGTGGGGGTTACAGCAGCAATTGCAAATGGAAGAAAAATTAGGAAAGGCCACCTTCCACATTTCTCTGCCTATGGGAAGAAACCTGAAGTGGAACATCACTCAGGAAAAAGAAAGTTAATCCATTGCATGCCACTTTTAGGCATACTGTAAGTGTAATTGAAATGACATATGTACCACCTTACGCAAACCTGTCTGGCAATTTGCAAACTTGAGGCAACAGGGGTTTCTTATATTAATGCTAATATTAATACTAATACTAATGCTAATGCTAGTACTAATAGAATGTCCTGAGAGGAAATATAAATCAGCTGGAAACCTGAAGTGCAAAACCTATATTTCATATTTCATTTCATTAAATGTGCATAGAATAATTGTTCATCTGATGTGGGTTCACACATTAAGCTTACTAACTAGGCCTGTCCAACAGATTTGATTCTTTCTTTCTTTCTTTCTTTCTTTCTTTCTTTCTTTCTTTCTTTCTTTCTTTCTTTCTTTCTTTCTTTCTTTCTTTCTAATGTGAAACTAGAATCTCTTTCCTATGCATCAGAGTCTGTCGCTCATTTTCACATAACACTCAAGTGAACAGTGTCTGAAATACCTTGATCTGGATACACAAGGCAAACAGTAATTGCTCTGCTTACAGCTTCTACAGGCTATTGAGTTTCCACCCACATTCTACTTAAAGAAATACAAGTTTGATAGTTACTTCTTGGATGACATACATAATTCACAAGGCCAGGAGCCCTGTGCATTCAGAGCTCCACACTGTGTGGATCACAGCAATTGCACTCAGATGAATGTACTTCCAGTTTCCAAGCAGATCTTCCCATCAGCACAGAGAGATTAATTATCCCTTTCATGAATAATTTTTGTTTTAAATCTGAAGAGGGGCTATGTCTTTCCATGTCTGTATTTCTAATGTGTGTTTGTGTATATACATATTTAAAACTCTCTCACATATCTGTCAAAAAATAAACTGGCACCCTAGTCAAACACACAGGCTGAAAGGAAATAATAATTAAACAGGAAATGCAGCTGAGACCCAAATTGTGGTAGGATTAGAGTATAACAGAAGTGGTACTGCTGTTATATAACCACTGAAACAAAACAAAAACAGATAATGCTCTCAAAACAATAGCAGAAGAATACATCAAAAGTACAACAAATGAATTTTTGGAAAGTTTACGTTATGATTGTGCTAGATTGGAGAGGACTTTAGAAAATAAATATTTATTGCCATATGGAAGGAAACATGTTCAGAAACATATAAAATAGGAATTGTTAAATAGTTGAGGCTCTCCAAAATGCCACCACAATTATTTAAGCCTAGGGAAAAAAAAAATACTCAGGGAATAGACTGGAAGCAAGTTGAGCATTTGCTTCATGAGCTATTCAGTATAAATTAATGTATATTAATTCATACCAATATGTTAAGATGGTAAGATGGTACATATGTTAAAACGCCAAATGTGACAACATGTAAGCAAAGCTTTCCATCTAAATTAGGCTTTTCTTTTCCACCCCACCCCCTCAAAAAATACCCTTGTAACAACACATTTGTAACACCTTCATCATGCTCACCCTAAGATGAATCACCGGTGTACACATAACAAGTTGAAATGAAGCAAACAGCTGTTTAATGAAGTTTGTTTTGGAGCATCTGTCACAGGAACCTCAAAGTAAATGGCAAAATTGGCTTAATGGTTTTGTTTATCACCCATTTTTCAACTGTTTATACCTGCCTTAAAGATAATGAGCAAACAACTGGCAACTGGGACTGTGTGCAATGGGAGTACAGCTAGCGAGACATTAAGATGCAAGATCTGGGAATACATGGCTGTATTCCTGGACAGAAAGAGTCAGCTCAGCTTTGGAGCACTATGTTCAGTTGCTTCCCAAAAAAACTATGAGATATTGTACTGAAATTAGCAAGACTGAAATTTTAAATTGATGTTAAGAAAAGCCACTGTGGTTATCCAAAGTTGGTAAAGCTGTTAAAGATGTTGGAATATTGATTTACAACAAAGAAAATGTATCTTATTTTGCATTATGCTGAATTATATATCATCTGGAGTTTATTGAATTAAGCATTATTATGGGAAGAAATAATCACCCAGCTTGCCAAGAGCACTATTTTGAGCATGTTTGGCAAGGTTTGAAAAGGAATTCACTAACCTCAGTCAAATGAGGGCTTCAGTTAGAAAAGCAGTACTGGTGGCAAAATGATCTGGCAATGCACTCAGAGAAGGTCCAATAAAATCAAGCAACAAGAATCAGAAAGAAAAATAAAAATATCTATCATTACCCTAGGCCAAGATGTCATTTAAAGGATGGAGCAAGGACACATAAAACTGTTTTCTGAAGTAGTTTATCCTCCAAGTCTCCAAAATTATCAAACTCTTAATTCTGAGCATCCATAAAAGATAGAACAGAAACAGGTAAAAGAGAGAACAGATCTCCCAGAAGCAATAAGGGTGGTATATAACTAGAAATATCTCCTTATATGGTTCTTGAAACAATGCCTTCTCCTTCTCCTTCTCCTTCTCCTTCTCCTTCTCCTCCTTCTCCTTCTCCTTCTCCTTCTCCTTCTCCTTCTCCTTCTCCTTCTCCTTCTCCTTCTCCTTCTCCTTCTCCTTCTCCTTCTCCTTCTCCTGCCCTTCAAGGTAGACCAGACTAGGTAACCAAAGTCATGCATGCTATAGGGTTGTAGTAATGGAATCTTGAAAGTCTGAATGTGCTCCTCCCCTCCTTTATCTTCATGAGAACTAGGAAGTGTCTCGTGAGACACTTACTCAGGTTACAGTTCTGACCCAGACTCAGATTTTTTTAATCTAACCATTGTCTTGGTTGTGGCTCTTCCTTCTGTGCCTCAAGGTTATTCCTTCTTGCCATTACAACCTCATCAGGAACAATCAGTTGATAATGCAAACAACTGACCAAGCAATTTTGCATTTTCACCACTTCTCAATTAATAGTAGTTCTCTGACTGAAGTGTACTTTTCATTTTAAAGAAGAAAAAAATAGGCTTCATCTACTTACCCAAAGATTTAACTATCATGTGCTCAGTCTTTTTCTTTGAGTTCTTTTCTGCAGCCATCAGAGATTGGATCATACTACACCTTTACATGCACTTTCAAATTATCACTATTCTGGGACAGATTCCACAATTCAAGCAGTATTGTATATCCAGTGTTGAGTCCCTAGACACCCATCCACCATCAGCTGCATTGGGAGAAGTTTAACAAAAAACTTCAGTTGGAGGTATCTGCTTAATATTTCTCTTGTTTCTGTGGGACTATGTACCCTTCATTCTAATGGCAAAAAACATTTGGTTTGATCCTGAGCTTGTCATATTTAAAATAGATCTGTTGAAATCACTGATGTACTCTCCATATACATAAAAGTTGAATGGAGCTTTTCCTTAAAAATGTCAGCCACATAATGGGAGACTCATTCCCCCCGCCCCAAAGTATAGGCCTTGGCAGAGTATTAGTTCATCCGTCTCTTCCCATATTTAGTAATCCCAATCTGGTGACTATATGTAGAAAAGTAAAGTGTCCTTCAAGTTCAGCTTGCTTCCTGGTACTTCATAGACATAATTTTCTTATCAACAATATAGAAATGGCTTGTTGCTATCTTTTTTCCATTTTTTAAAAATTTTCCTAGTCTACAGCATCTATGTATGTGTGTGTGTGTGTGTGTGTGTGTACACATATACACCCACATACATACATACCTGGGATTTCTTGGTAGCCTCCCCTCTAATTACTAACCAGGCCCAATCCTGTTTAGCTTTCTGAGATCAGTGAAGGTCACTTTGGTGGTGGGATACTGTAATAAAAACAGAAGTGCTCTTGCATGATACATATTCTTCTACATTGTTTAGTTTGCCAATCATTACCTACGATTATATTTTATAAATATTTTCATTTTTTATATACCTAGCTTTAAAATGGGGGGGCGAAACACAATTATTGTGCCTATCATAAAATTATTGGAGGAAAATGTTGATGGTGTAATCCAGAATGATGTACCTACACACTCCTTATAAATCTTTTGATAGTAAGAGATTTTATTCTGTGTGGCACTCAGGGACCGCAGAAAATACCTGCTTAGCAAAAGGCTCCCACAAGTGCTGCAACATTAGAATGCATTTACAAGAATTTATTAGAGGACAAAAAACACCAATCATTTTCTTTCCAAACTTGTTTTCATTCCATTATGCATGAAGTAATAGGGAGGATTTAAGCAGGTATGGAACGAATGATCAGATCAACTAATTGCCTTTGCTGAAATAGAACATCTGTAAGATTTATCACCAGGCAATTTTATTAATTTATCATTCTGAATAAAATCAATAAACATTAACAACTGACTAGTTCCCATTAAGACACTAATGGGTTGGGGAGATTATCGTCATGTAAAATGTTTCCACATTTTAGCATTAAAAGGTCAAAACCAATTCATCACGTCACTTTAGTAACTGTATTTTCTCTTTACCTAGTTTTGAGTATTTCTGCTGTCTAACTGGTTCTCACGTACTGGTTCATTCATTCTCAGCCACTCTGTTCTCTTTATGGATTCTCTTTTATCTGGTCCACATTACATTTTGTGTTGGGGGAATAAGCAGAAGTTGCCATTAACATTAGGAGTGAACAAACCATTTATGACATCTGAAACTTACTAGTTTTTCTGACAGTATATCAATATTTCGCAACTTAGGTAACTTCTAAATGTGTGAACTTCAGTTCCCCGATTTCCCTAATCAGCTTGCCCATTGTTGAAAACTTTGGGAGCTGATGCTCACTGTTGCAGCAAGAGTCGTTTAACGAGATGGGCGGTAACAAATTTGATAAACAAACAAACAAACAAATAAATAAATAAATAATAGGCAATATGAGGCCCTCCAGCTTAAAATCATTAAAACATTTAAAAACAAAAAACAATAGAATACAAACAGAGAGAGCACAAGACAGAACAACAACAAACCTCTTTTAGGAATAAAAGATTGCACTTATTCCTAGATGATCATTCTCATCTGACAGCTTTGTATGATCTTCCAAACTTAGAGTTGGCAGCCAGTCCATTTGAAGAAGATAAATGTTATATTAAACTTGTGATTTTGAGGAGCTGGAAAATGGTGATGTCTTCACTAAGTCTTTCACTAAGCCTTTTTCTTGGTGGAAGAAAAACATTGAACTTGGGAAGCTAAAGTATTCTGGTACTTATAATAAGAATTGGAAAAAGTAAGGAGGATCTTCTGAGCCAAAGGACTAATAGGATCAAATTTTTCTCTGCTTCATCAGCCCAGGCCTTGGAATTACTGTTTGTCTCCTTCTTAACTAATGGTGACAAAGAAAACCAGCTGGAAGAGGAGGAGGAAAGGATCATGGTGGTTTATGTCTCTTATTCTCCTTTCAGGGATTGATTGCTTCTTCTACACTTGCTCTCAGGATTTTTGTTTAAAGTCGTTTGACAAAGGGAGCTCTTGCTTTGTCTCCTGAAGAACTGAGACAAGTTTTTGCCCAACTCTATCATGCAATTTCTCAGAGGTTTTCTTCCCTTATGAAAAATGCTTCTGTTTTTCTACTAATCCTCAAGAGACTTAAGAATTTCTCTTGATGGTGCTTTTGAGCTTACTTTAAGAGATGGTAAAAAGCACTACTGTTGATGTTGTTTTCTATAAAACATCTATCACTCTGAAACCTGCCTGAGTGCTCATATACCCCAATCTCAAAAAGCCCAAAAGAAGGTTTCCTCATTCTTCATCATGTAATTGACCTGTGGGAAGCCAGGGAGGGAGTAGAGTGCTGTAGTAACGATTTTGCAATGAAAGGCAAGATACCTATACACATACCTTTTAATTAAATAAGTATAAGAATACCCTGCTCCACTCATGATTGATTACTAGAATCCCCTTCTTGCTTGAAAGAAATTGGAAAAATAAATTCTTTTTTTATCAAATGTAAGAGATTTAGTTAAAAAAAAAAAGAGAAATTTATTGTAAGGTATTAATTAAGGTCAAAATGAATTTCTGATATTTCAAGATAGCTAAGTTGGATATATTTAAAAAATGCACATGGAGAAATCATATAGCCAAAATCTGAAGATTATATATATGTGTATATATATACACACACACACATACATATATACAGTATATGTGTAGTGTGTGTGTGCGTGTATATATATATATATATATATATATATATATATACACACACACACACACACACACACATACACGCACACGCGCACACACACACACATATATACAGTATGTGTGTGTATATGAATATGCTCTTCTACTACTAAGAAACTCCTCTCCTCTTCTCTCCTCTCTCTTGATTTATCCTCTGAAAATGTCCTGCTTAGTAGAGGTTCTCACTCCCTTAGTCACTTTGTCCTTTCCAAACATCCTCCCCTCTTTTTTTTTTTTTTTTACCTCTTGGGATTCCCTATTTTCTTGGATAACTGCAACACAACCCAGCACTGCTAGGAAAGGTGACTTTTCTCCCTGCACCATCTCTCCTTTCTTAATTCAGAAACCCTTTTCCACTTCCCTCTTCTTCCCAGCATGCAACCGTCTCTCTCTGTATTCTCTATTATCCTTTTTCTCTCTCTGTTTTTCATTGTCCTTAGCTAAAAATCCATTTCTCTTCTGCTTATGAAGTTACTCTCTGTTCCCACACTTAAACCATGCCCTGCAATATGTTCAAGTGCATCCTTTAGCATGTTTTTATGTGCATCAGTGAATGTAATGTTGCATGATTTAAAGCCTCCTGCATTCTTTGCTCTAGCAAGAAACTGAATATCTCATCTGTAAATCTCTTGCATTTCTGCTATAGCTAGAAGACTTAAGACTTTTCTCCTTTGTTTCCTCCTTCTCTGTGTATGCGTCATTAAAAGGAATCATTTCTTGAAATCCTGTGCTTGACTTACCTTTCTTTGAACTCACCCTTTGTCTTTCTCTTGCAGAATTTAATGCATTCCATTCCCCACAGATTATTAACTGCTTCAGATATGTGTTTGCCTTTTGTTAATCATTATTAATTCAGATATCTGCATTAGCTTTTAGATTGTTAAATGCTTAAGATTTCTGTGTGAGCCTGCAAACTACTAATTATAACTATTGAATACCATTTGATTACTCCATATGTCAGTTAATTAATTATTATTTCATTTTTGGACTTTCAGAACTCATGTGCCTGTTTAATAAAGTACAATGTTCAGAATATTCAGCTCCTGACAGAATCAGTGCTATGGGAGGCCCTGGTTTATTGCACCCTGATCTGTATATCACAACTGGCACGTTAGCACCAGCCAGTTATCTCACTGATGGAAAGTACCATGCCAAGCTTGGACTGAGTGATGAATGGCATAGCATTGTCATCTTAAAAGGGAGCGTGATCCCAACTTGAAACCTTTAAGAGTTTCTGTGGGGATGACTCTGTCATGCTTCTGATCAAAGCAGACTTAGGAATGCTTTCAACCATCTGTCTTTGTTCTGCTGAAGCAGTCTCAAAAATCAATTTCTTAGGCTGAAGTAATAAAAAGCATTATAAGCCTGCTGGACAAGCAGAGCAACATGCCAAAACTGTGAACACTGATCTTAACCAATGGCCATTTGATGGGAGGATGTATTATGGGAGAAAGTTGAAGAAATAAGTCACACCACACACTTCTTCAATTCTAGCCAAGTGGTACTTCTCTTGCCCCTGCCTGCTACAAAAGTTAAGAGGGTTGGACCTCCCTCTGGTCCCCATGGAATCTGAGAATTGAAACTCACTTTGCCTTTGCCTCCCTCACAATAGCCACCTGTTCCTCAGCCTTCTTTGCCAAAGGCTAGGGAAAATTAAGAGACTGTAGGTCTCTGGTAGCAATATGAGGATATTTCACCTACTTTAAAGAGATATTTTATGGACTGTTTTGGTAATGCAAGTGAAGAAACCCACTTCCAAGAAGCACCATACAGTATCTATCAAGGGAGCCCAACCTGGGATTGCTGCCACCAGCCCCTTTCACAGTAACTGTCACTTTGGTAAGAGAGTTAAAGAGAAACTGACTGATAGGCTTGAGTGTTACAGAACCCCCTCTACCAGATGATTTGACAAGTTCTTTCCAGAATGATAAGTGTAACCATGGTTAGACTAAACTCATCTAGAAGTTCACAAGCACAGAGAGGCCTCATATAAGGAATCCAAATATCCATGCATCAGTGTCAAAGGAAGATTATTTTAAATCTATGTAAGGATGAATTATTCAACAAACATAGTATTTTGTGTGTATTGGACAACTTTACATCTTTTCAGAAAGAAGCAGTGGTATTCAGTCTAATTGCTGGCAGTGTGGGACTCAAAAAGCAGCACTGATTCAAAATGCAACATTTGGTTCAGCCCTTGACCATTCATTTTCTTCTGGAGGACTCATTTATTTTGCAGATATCTAAATTATTTTGAATTAAGTATCAGTGGTTTGGAAATTTGCAGGAACTTTTGATCACACACACACACACAAATCTGTTGTTGTTATCATTATTATTATATAAATGACACACATTATACATTAATTATTGTTCAAAGATCCTACTTCTGTATATATCTGAACATTGCTGGAAGTCCAAGTTCATTAGAAATTTAAAACGTATATATTTTGTTATTGTTTTCCTATTGATAACTAGCAGCTTATAAAACAACAGGTAAAAATGACACAAGAACCAACCACAATAATGTTGGATTTATCTAAAGAGGCTACTTTCTTTTAAAAGGAATTATTACACTGGACAAAGAAGTTTTATTTTGAGATTTTATCTTATTTGGAGGCCACTATATCTTCCTACTCTGTGGTTTTGTTATTGGATTGTAAGCCATTTCATTCCCTGAAACTCACATTTAACCCTCATGCTTCCATAATAAAATATTAATTTTAAAAAGCCACAGAAATATTTGCGCATCCCATTTGTCTCTGATATCAGTCAATACTGGGGCTAGAGATAAAGGTGTGTTTGTCCATCTCCTAGGAATCTCAACAAACCATCTCAGATTTATTAATGTTTGTAAAAAGGAGAAAATAACCCAAAGAACCCCTTTAGAGCAAAACTTCTATTGAGTCTTTTATACCATATGGAACCAGAAAATGAAGGAACTGTTTATTATTATCCTTCTTGAAAAACGTCAATGAGTGACATAAGCTTAATAGCTCCTCACTTTTAAAAATGACTGCCAGTTGTAAATCCTCCTACCAGAGTCCTGACAAAACTAGAAAATTTACACAATGATTCTGCTCCTTTTCCTCCAAATGGAAAGGGGTTTGGGGAATAACATTGTGGCTTCTAACCTTGAAAAGAAGTAGAGGGGTTTAGAGGCAATGTCAAAAAGGATCTGCACATGTAGAGATGGAGACAACACTGGGTATAAAAACTTTTCCCCTGCTCCTAACTCATTTTTGGTTGATATATTTGCAAAGACTTGACCCTTGGGGTGGGGTGGAAGTGATTCACATGGACTTCACTCAATGTGGTAAAGACTTTTAGCCATTCTGAACAGCATTCATTTGTAGAAAAGTAAGATGTAAAGCTGATATACAAACAGACGTGGACATAAACAGGCAGTACCTTGCTTTTGCCTCAGGCTATAGGCAGCCTTACTCTCAGACAAATTGGATGGGTATGGAGCTGGCTTGATCAGCAGTCATGGAGATCTTCTGTATCAATTTAACATTGCAATTCCAACATATTATTCCAACACAAGTCCTCTGCTCTTTCCAGATATAGGTGCAACTGAAAAGCCCTAGACTGCCAATCCAGAGTGGGAGAAAAAGAGAACTATATCTGAAATTATCTTTATTTAACTTAATGTAGTGTCATACTGTTCATTATATAAAACTTACCAGACCAGATATTAGTATTGATATCTGAATCTACATAGACAGAGATATTCTGTCAGAGGTGGGTATGGCTAGGAACCAATCCAGACCAATGGATAGTTGAGGTGTTACTTAAAGTGAAATGTATTACTATTTACAAAGGATTACTTTAAAAAACTGGTAGAGTTTGTCTTCAGGCTCAATGTCTTGTTCCCGTCCTAAGTGAATATTCCTCTTGCCATGAACACACATGCACAATATTTTAAAGTCTTATAGTTCTACAAAACACTGAAAATTAAAAGGTGATGTTGATTGAAGCCAGTCTGACATAACTGATCAAATACATTGAGTACTTTGAAATTAATTGTAGGAACAGAGGAATATCTTGCTTAAAAATGTGTAGGTCAAAGATCAGCACTTTGGAGAAGCTGAGAATTGTTCTAAATCGCAAAGATTATCCCAGTGCAAGAGGAGACAAAAGTATCAAAAGCTTCCAGGCTCCATTTGACTGTACACACACTAATGTAGTCTGATATTAGCTGAAAATGGAATATTGCTGCACTGAATTATTGTAATTCTAATTCTTCTGAGCAAATTGCAATTCTGATTTCTTCTGTGTACCTTCCAAATTGCACTAGCTCAGACCAAGAGTGGAGACTCCTATCATTTATTAATTTTCACAAGGACTGCAACAATGTGTAACCCAGAATATTTCAATGAAATGTAGAGGGAAAATTGTCTCAAAATCTCATCTCTTCAAGGAGAGTAATGGAAAGTGGGTGAAAAGCCATCACAGATCCAGTATTCATTGCAATACAGCTTTCTTCCCAATGTCGTGGTGGAATAAAGAAGTCAGCATGGCATACACTGTCCAATCAATTACAGCATAATCAGTCATAAATGAATGTGTAACCTGTAGTATGCCATAGGCAGCACAACTAGCTATGGTTGATAAAAATCCTCTGCATTCCTCCCTTGGGTGATTTTTACTCTTACCTTGGAGACTGGATTCTTTTTCTCCCTTTCTGTGATCAGAGAAGTTCATACTAGAATTTGTACATTTGAAGCATCCAAGTCACATGTTCAATTAGCCATGTTTTAGGTCTTCAGCACTCAATAAAAAGCTGAATTATGCTAATTCCTGTTCCACTGCAGACTGCCAACTCCTCTTATAATGGATCTTCCCAACTTCCAGTTAGCTACAGGATGTTGGTGCTATATAATAGTATATGAGTCAGGTCACTGTATAATAATAATAATAATAAACCTTGAACTGGGTTAAGCCACATGCTACCATTAGGAAAGACTTCACATATAGAATGCTGTTGCTTGATTTACCTGTTACTTTTTGCAACTATTGGCTGCTTAAATACTTTCCATATTCCACCAGTCCTATTAAGGGAATTGCATTTTATTGTTCAAAGAAAAGGTTGAGGAAGAAGAGAGTTATGAGCAGCTAGTAAAGAAAATTATTTTAATCTACATAAAATTCTACTTCTATTTTAAATATCCCATTGAAAATAAAATGGAATGAGTATTGCTTTCATTTTTTTTCTGCTGAGAAACCACAATATATTCACAGTTTCTATGTTCTTAAAAATATTTATTGGTGTATTTCTTTTTATAACCCCATTGTACAACATGAAAACTCTAAGAACAGTTTTTTTCCCCTTCCTCAGAGGAAAATAGCCATACAATTTCATACTATATATCATGAAAATAATTAACTTGGCCAAATCTGCTCTTGTGTATTTTCCATGAATTACAATACATATGGTGGAATCTAAATATCAATAAATTTCCCCAGTACAAAGAAGATGGGGGGGGGAGAGAGAGAGAGCACGCGCAAGCGCATTCTTATTCTGTCTAGTAGTATTTGCTTTTGATTGTACTTCAAGAAAATGAAATGGAAACTGCTTGCTTGACATAATAAAAAGGTTGAAAATGAATTCACTGATAGAAGTAGTAAATATTTCAGATGTATTGGCTCACAGGAATATTGATGGCTATAATGCTGGTCATATGTTCACATACATCCCCACACACCCACACCCACACCTAGCAATTTAAGACATGCAGCAAGAACATTATTCTAGCCTCCTCCACCCTCATGACAATCCAAAATGATGCTGTCCTTGCAAATTCAGTTGATATCTCAAAAGCCTCAGAGGGGATTCATGTCTTTCACTGTACAGTATCATCAACTGAAGCTGATATGTAGAACTGTGCACATTTATGAATCCCTCCTATGAATTCAGTCACAGAATTCAAAAGCCTGTTGAATGATGCAAAAATGTAAAAGTTTAAGAAAGAAACAGCAGTGGAATGCATCTGAAATAAGTATACAGCTATAGTCTGAGTACAATTCAGCACTCACACAAGGAGAAGGCTATCTGGAGAATGGGAGCTTCCACTTCGCTCTGTCTTTGCCTTTTTGAGCAGAGCTGGGTAACTCTTGTGTTGAATAGGAGATATGTTAAGACGGTTGTGGTTCTTTGGATGTTTGAGAGCTGCAATGGGCAGGCCTACATCCAACATTTGAACAGGACTGGACTTTTTAGTTGTTTAAAAAAAATTGGGAAAAGGTTTGAGGATTTTATTTTTTTGAATCGGTGTTAAGTCCATTTAACCCATACTTGGGCATTTTCCACCTCAAAATGAGGAGAAATTGCCCTGAAAAAGTTTGGCATCACACTGCCAAAATTCATTATGTGGCATTATTGGAAGGAACTCCCAGGCCACTAAAAAGAAATTCAGACTCTCTGGGGTTAAAATTATATCTGCTTATACAAATTCTCAAATTCACTTCTATTTCATGGCCAACAATACTCAAATGCATGTACATGTATTCACTGTACCAATTACCCTAATGTACTTCCCACTTTTAACAATGATTTTCTTAAATACAGGTCGATTGTGTTCTAAATTTCTCTGGATTTCCATCTTGTCATCTTTGACCTTGCAGAAATATCACTTCTGCAACAGGCAAGGAGGATTGTTAATGCAGCCAAGTCCCCATGTATGTCCTGAAGGATCCTTGAATTTTTGGGAAAGATCTGAAGGGAGGGCGTTGCCTATTTCTCTGATGAGGATCTTCCTGAGATCACTGGTGGGCTCCTAGCAATTATACTGTTATTGTTGTTGTTATAAGTGATAGTAATAATAATAGTAGTAGCAAGGAGTAGAATTGTAATGCAATTCTAAGTACAATACTTAATTTAAAATTAAACAGACCTTACCTAATATCTTGAAAAACATGTTTCAAAGCAGGAAAGATAAAAGTGGAAAAGTTGTGAGCCATAATGTGGTTTCTAAGCAGCTGGAATCATGTCATTTCCACACATTCCCTTTTCTGTTCTTTCCAGCTTAAGCCTGGTTAGATGAACAAAAAGCAGTTGTATCTCTAGTGCTATCATGCCTTCTTTCTTTCAAATGACAGCAAAGACATTAGCATTTCTCAGCTCCTTCAAACCAAGTAGGTAGCCTTAGGGCTTTTCTGCACTGCAGTCTTCAGCTGCTTGACTACTATGCTTAAACTGGCTGGAAATGAAGCCAGCTTAAGAAAGCTATTCCAAATTTCAATCCCTTTCTCTGCTTTGGCCACAATAATGGGCAGGTATTCTGTCCAGATCATGGTAAAAGCACCTCCTCCATTGGTGGAATCTCCTACCTCTTTTTCCTCTCACCCATTGCCAAGAAAGCCAATTGCTTTCCATTCTGTGGGGCTATTTTTTGAGAACTGTAAACAACAATTTATAGCTTCTTCTGTTACTTCTACTAGAAGGGCTAATGTGGCAGTAGTCTTGTTAATTTCACCCAGTTAAAACTGCAAAAAGTATAGGTAGTCCTTGTTTAGTGACTGCCTTGTCAAGCAACTGTTCATGATTATGATACTGATGAAAAAGTAATTTTGTGACCAATCCTTCCATTTACGGCCTTCACAGGTCTGTAAAGAAAGGAAAGCTGAAGTAAGATCATAAGCACATTTGTGGTTTCACTTAGCAGCCAGTTCACTTTAATGACTGAGTTGCTGGTCCCAGTTGTCTCTAAACAAGGACTACTGTAAAACAAGAAATAACCAGCACTTTGTTGTTCTTCTGTGAACCTGTTAAAAATAAACAGAATTAAAAAAAAACAAAAAACCTCCAGCCTTTCATGGCAGGCAGCCCACAGCCCAGCATGAAGTGACTATTGAAGGCAAAGAGTGGAGACTAGGGAAGTGAAGTATGGCCCAGCATACTTCAGCCAATTGGAACAGAGGTATTTGTGTAAGATGGAATGAAGTACAGCAGGCAAACCAGACAGCCCTGTTTCCTCCAGCGGAGGAGAAATAAATCTACTTTGGTTTTGGGGTTTTTTAAATAGCAATTTTATTAGAGATTATAATTACAATGGTAAAAACTAATACAGACTGAAAAAAAAATAGAAGAATAAAAAGAGTAGAAGGTGCAGATTAGAAAGAAAAAAGGAAAAAAATAGAAATAGAAAAGGAAAAGGAAAAGGAAAAGGAAAAAATAAGAATATAGTAAAGAAAGAGAAAAGAAATATAGAGTGACTTCCCACCTTCGTCACAACTAGTATAAACAATTTTAGTAACTTATCACCTTCTCTTAAAATACAACAAATGATCTCTTCTTCCCATATCCCATCTCTTATCAATAAACAAATCCATAAAGCATCGCCATTTCAGTCCTGATGTCAGCAAAATTTTATTAAGGGTTACTAGAGATAACAACATATCTGTTTTAACCTTGATCAAATAAACCAACTTTATATTCCATCTTTTTACTTCTAACAATTTTAATATTTAGTCCCTTCAAATAATGTCCTAGAACTTGATTTCTTTTCATTTTTCCTTGATCAAATAAACCAACTTTTTATTCCATCTTTTTACTTCTAACAATTTTAATATTTAGTCCCTTCAAATAATGTCCTAGAACTTGATTTCTTTTCATTTTTCCTTTGTCCCATCTCATAAAATCCTTTAAAACTTTAACAGATCTCTTTTGTAAATCTAATATAGGAAAGTTATCCAAGTCACTGTTCTGGTTTGTTATTTGTATATCCCTTTAATTATTAAGACATCAGTCAGTTTCATCTTATGTCCAACGTAGCATCTTTTTCCATATCATTCTTGTAGCCTGTCATTTTTAAATCCACTTTCAAATCAGTCTTAATCTTGTCCAGTAAAACTTGTTCCTCTTCCATAACATCTTTTAAACACAGTCTGTCTATAGAAGCAGACACTCTTAAAATTAACTTCTGGGTACATTGTTCAAAAATGTCCTTCAATATATTCAGTGTTAAAATATTTGGCTTCATTCTATAATTGTAAGTCAAATCTAGGTGTTCTCCTTTAATTTCAATCTTTAGTTTCCTCTAATTCCCTCTAGTGAGGGATTTTTCAAATTTTTAAAATCTTGTTTTTTTAAAAAAAAAATCAAAACAAAAACATTTTCCCACAGGAAGGATTCCTCATAATTAATTCCAAAATCTTATTTCAAATTTATTTAGACCTTTAGTCCATTTATAGGTTTCTAAAATCAAAGTTTTAATCACCCTTTTGCTGTTTATTCCTATCTATCTATCTATCTATCTATCTATCTATCTATCTATCTATCTATCTATCTAAAATTTGTAGTTAAAACCTCATTCACTAAGGATTAAAGGAAACTCACCCAGTGCTATAAAACTTGTTGATCCAAAAGTTCCTAACTGGTGAAAAGCAGTTAACAAGCAATTTCTGAAAGTGATTAGAAAATGAAATATGTGCACTTAGTATCTTTTTAAAGGCAGTTTGAGCAAGGTGGTGATTCCCTCATCTCCCAGAGCTCTAAACCCACTGGAGACTGCTATCTTGTGGTCTCCTTATGAGGAGGAGCAGCTGTCTGGAGCATTTGTGGGCAATCTCAAGTCCTCTCCTTGTCTGGAGAGGAATTATCAAAGAGCCAGTCTACTCGCCAACTCTTCATTCCACCGCAGTCATTGGGTCTACTTTTTGGAGCTGTCTTCAGTCCACTATTTCTTCCTCAGAAGCCCAGAAATAATTCAACTTTGGATGCAGAACTAGAGAACAAAGGTGAAATTCACCTTCCCAGTCATCAATGGGTGGACTGAGGACGATATCATCAATTCCTGCCTTCTGAAAAGAGTAGGTTGCCCATCTTTGTATTGGAGCAAGCAGGAAGTTCAGATCAAATAGTCATGGTGAAGGAACCATCAGTCCAAGTTTCTATAAGGGATAATTCTATTACTCTACTTTACCAATGAACAATAATGCAAAAGAATAAAATCAAACCTATTCCAACAACATGTGTTATGAACATAGTATAATTCATTCTAAGCACCAAATGTCTGAATTTTAGACTCTTTTTGAATACTATCATGAGAGGCAGAGTAAAGCACTCTTGAATTCCATTGGTTCAGTGGAGAGTTAAGCATATGCTTAAATCTTTCATAGAGTTATCAGTGGGCAATTTAAGTTTGATCATGCTCAGACACTTGACTGTTGGGCTTTACCAAATATGTAAATAAAAAGCCTGCTATTACAATATTCTTTGAAACATGATTTGCATACATAAGGAGTGATATCTAAAATCTGCTGAGAAATCTCTCAAAATTTACTGAAGTTCTTATTAAAACTTCAAAGAATGATACTGTGAGCAAAAAGGTTATAGTAAGAGTATGCTTACTATAGCATGCTCCAAATTCAGCAGCAACTAACTGCAGGGACAAATACTTTTGCTACACATTGCTACAAGGCCATGACTGCAAGGGAGATCCTATGTTGAAAATACTATGAAAATTGTAATGCTCTCTGTACGGCCTTTTCCTTGCAAAATACTAACATTCCAATCAGCCTCTTCATTCATATTACACTCTATTATAAACATATGTAAGGTTTTGTTTTTTAAAAATAGATGTTCTCTATGGTCTCAGACCTTGCCCAGATTAAGATTTAGGGAAGGAGAAGTGCTGTTTAGTTCACTTTTGGACAAGATCACCGTAAATCAAACTTTTAAAACCAGTATGTGAATCAGAAAACAATTATCTCTTAAGTTTCAAATTTCTCCAAACGTGGTGATACAATTTAAGCTAAAAAAACTGTCTAAAAACGTACTTCAGGAATGTATGTGCCCAAAAAGGTACAGGTAGGCAGAAACACACACAATTTTGGAGATGCATCATATGAGTCTGCCTATATGCTGGTTCACAAAGAGCAGGTGATGATGCTTGTTGGGTAGTTGAGTAAGCTACCTGGCCATCCACAGACTACCCCATTGCAAGGCAACTGCACTGGCTCCTGAGATTCTATCTAGGATATTTAAGTTCCTAAGCAGTTTGGAACTAGACCCCTGGCTGATTTCCTGCACCACAGCAAACCTGAGTCAGTTGCGACTAGGTTTGCCAGAAACTGTTCACTTCCTTTTCATTCAGGCATTCCCAGCATGAGTGGCTTTTGGACTGGCAGTAGGAAGAGCCAGGATCAAGTCCCCTCTCAATCATGGAAACTCAATGGCCCAGTCATTCTCTCTCAGCTCAACCTATGTATGTCAGAAGATTGTTGTTGAGGGGGAAAACAGAAAGCAAGAGTGATGTGTATGCTGACTTGAGCTCCTGAATGAAAGGCAGGATAAAAGTCTATAAAAATAGATAAATACCTAAAGAAATCTTTTACAATTATAGATTGTACAGATCTGTAAACATTCAAGCCTTTCTTGTATGACTGGAATGGGGGAATTTAAGTCCTTTCTTCTCATTCTTTAAATTGTCATATGTGTGAGAGAAAGAGATGGAGAGGAACTGCTAGCTGTCATCAAACCCTCTATGCTGGGCAAAAAGGGATTCATATTCATCCCAAAGCTTATGTTGTTTGAAATTCTTCTGATACCTGTGAAATTCTAGTTAGCTATTTGTAAAAATGTACATTTGTTGCTTCTTGTTGATAAAACTGTTATTGTTCACAAGGAGAGAGATATATCTTTTATTGGGTTTCCCAAAAGGCAGGGTGAAGATGACACATTAGTGGCCCTTGTTGAATGGAGGCATAATGCCAGACTTTCTTTGAAGAAAATTGGAAAGAACCTGGAGAGACACCACTTAGGACAACCACCATTCAAGGAGACCACAAATTCAGGACAGCTTCTGCTTTAACATATACTTTTTGTTTTTGTTTTTTTTACTCAGATGTTAGAAACTAATATAAAAATTGCAAACAGACTAATCATGCATGAAAAACTCTGAAAATAGTAGAAAGAGGAATGTGATGTAATCACTGCTAATTAAGGAGACTTCCCACCATCAGCATTTCTGCTTTTCAGTCTCTCACGAGGCAGTTTGAAAGGGACCTATGATGGCCTTCACTTTTGCCAATCATGTGCCAGTCAGCACTCAGCCCCTCTCCCTCCAGATGACCCAAGGAGTGCAAAAGTAATCCTGTGCCCCAGGCTGTAACTTTCACCATTATTAACAAACACGCTTTCTCATCCCACCTCCACAGACAGAAAATTAAACATATTGCTAATCGTCATCCCATCCAGGTTTTCCAGTATTTAAATTTGTGTGGACTTATGTGATGGCTTGCCAGAAAATCTGAGAGGGAAACTATAGTGGGAAACTATGAAAAGGAAATTTGATTATTGTTTTAAAGGAAACAAATACATTGAAATCTTCCCAAAGCTTCCCAGCCTCTTTGCCACCATTCTTTTGTTGTCAAGATGAAATAATAATATGCCAGCAATTTTGCAACTGGGTTGCAAACAATTGAGTTTCCCAATTGTTGTGACTGGATAGAAATTGCTATAGCTGCTGGATTGGGGAAGGGGAGGGGCTAGAATTGATTACAAATTAACAACTGATACATGAAGAAACATGATCTAGAAATAGGATGGTAATCCTATGGGAGATAATGGGGAAAGAACTGGCTGATTTGATCCCCGGAGGCAAGAGTTTTCATCACTGGGAAAACAGACTACAAGGTCTAGAGGCCCATAGGGTTCAAAGCAAAATAATAGTTTTGCTGAAGTTAAAAAAAAAAAAAAAAATCAGAGAAAATAAATCAACACTGCCCCCTCCCAAACAATATCATGCCATAAGTCAGGTCCAAAATGATGGGAAAGTGCTCTTTAATTTAATTCAACTGAGGATAATTTGTCAATGACTCACTGCACAAAAGTGACACACACACACATACACCTATTTAATTATTAAACAAAATGGCATTTGGTGACATACACTCACCTTCAGCTAAAATTAATGCTATTTTGACATACAAGAAGCTAAACAATGGTGATATGTCCTCAGGGTTTTTAGGCAGTAGAAAAGCAAGATTGAACTAGCTTGCCATATGGCAGGTTTGAATATACTGAATCTAAAACATTACAAAATACAGCTATTTCCTCAGGAAGGAAAGAAAAAAAAAAAAAAAGGAGAGAGAGAAAAAGAGAGAGAAAAGCATATGTGGTCCCAAAATCCCAACATCAATTATCCTGTTTGTTTATTGCCATTAGCAAATATTGCATATTGTGTAATTTCCATTTTACTCTATATGACATAAGTTATGAAAATCTGATATGAGATACTTGCATTTTGTATTTGAACTTACAGGTAGTCCTTGCTTATTGACTGCCTAGTTTAGCAAGCATTCATAGTGTTAAAAAAAAAGTGTTTAGCAAGTTACCATAGTGTTAAAAAAAAAAAAAGCTTTGCAACCAGTCCTCACATTTATGACTATCGTAGCATCCTGCAATCATGTGATTGCCATTCATGTGCTTCACAACCAGCTTGTGACAAAGAGAATTAATAGAGAATGTAGAAGTGAAATAATAAATTGTGGTCATGTAATGTTTCTCTTAACAATCGAAGAGTAAGTAAGGTCGTAAGCCAGTCATGTTCATGTGATTTTCCGGTCAGTGACTGTGACACTTAGCAACCAAATTGATGGTCTGAATTGTGTTTGCTAACCGAGAACTAGCTGTACTCGCAATACACAATGGAAAAAATATAATTTTAAATATCTGATTTTCCATATATTTAAAGTTTCAACCTGTTAATTTTTTAAACGACTTTTCACTATAAAGGCTTAAATTGTATTATTAATAGTAAACTCAATCCAACTCATATTGTATTCCAACTATACATGTTATTTGTTTTGTAAATTAAATACATTCTGTAGATTCTTATCTAAAGTCCTTTAAAAGTCTTACATAGAATATAACAGATTTAAAACCTAAACCTAGGTCACAACACTTTAACTACTACAGGCTAGAGATTTAATTCCAAAGCCTTAAATGTACAAATTTACATTCATATGCAAATCAAACAAATTTGTTCTCCATTTCCTATGGAAAACTTGCTTTATAGATTCAGGTCCTGGTTCAGTTTAAGACAATAATCCTTCAAGATTCTGCCTTCCAAATCTGTAATTCTAAATGTACAGAAATGGAAAGTATTTTGAAGATAATTAACTGGATAAACTGGTTATTTGTTCCAGCACAGAATTCTTTTCAAATGTGCTAATCATGTGCTAAATATGCTAAATGTCTCTGCCATTTCTGGGCAAAATCATATCTGGAATACCACATCTGGAACACTATGGATCACTTCCTGTTCTGGAACTTTTGCTTCTGGAAAATTATGAATAATGTCTAGAATTGTATTTCAGCCTGAAAAATAGTTGTGCTTATCTAGCTTCCGTAGTAAAAAATACATCAGGCTAATTTATAGTTCGTAAATCAAGTCCACATGTCATTACAGTTAAAGATGATCTCTGGAGTAATCATATGTACTGTATTAAATTAAACTAAGTAAAAATATATATTCTGCCTCTACCCACTTCTCTATCCTGCCCCACCTAAAGTTTGGAGTTTGGTCCCTGGATATCATTCAAATGTGTGGGTGTGAATGATGTGGGGACTGAAATTTTTATAGGGGTCTCAACTTGCTTTCTTTTTGGTTTTAATGGATTGTTCAGTTTTATTCTCTATGCCACCCAGAGTTTTACTGGATAGATGGGCAGCCATATAAATTGGATCAATCAGTCAATAGAAGCCACTTACGACCCTCAGTCTCAAATTGTGCAGATTAATGGGGATGGCAAGAAGGATGACATGTCTCCCCTCGGACATGCGTTCTGTTCATGATGGGTATTAGAATATCCCATTATAATGGTTTATTTTTTTCTCAAAAAACAAACAAAACATTCCTGCAGTAGGTAAGAGCTCAATTTTTTCCCCATTCATGCGAGAGAATTGGAAGTGAGTCAGAGCTGCCTACTATTAAATGGACAAAAAGCAGGTCTGACTATTTTGGGAGCTGAAGACCTGGCCTCACTGCTTTAATCCTTATCTTTTCCATATTTTGAAGATGATCCTTTCATACAGAGTCTTTGATAAAAGGCTAGCTCATGTCTGTAGGCAAAGGGAGCTACAGTATAAACCCAGTTTCCTAAAATGTCAAGGCTATTAGACATTCATTAAAATATTCATGTGGCAGGCAAGAATACTTGCTAATTTATGGTCCATTTGTCAGCAGTGACCTCTAGGTATTACTGAAGCTGCCAGAATAACATTGTATTTCCCATGGTGACTTCTTACGCACAAGAGACAGAGGAAATGGATATCCTAGCCATGATTCATTAAACAGATGACTTACCAAAATGAAAAAGCTGAAATATATACGGAATGCCAAAGACAGGGAACAAACCTTTTAAAAAGAGTGAGTCCATGTATTGTCTGAAGAAGATACCAGGTTGTAATCTTAATATTTATATAGGGTTACAGATAATTATAAATCCATTCTGTGTGATTCAGTTTTAGGGAGAGGTTTCTTGGTCCCTCCCTTCTCCTCCCTTTTTCTTTTCTTTTTTCTTTACTTTTCTTTGATTCCGGATTTCTTTAAAAGTCTGCATCCATTTATCATTTGCAACTTTCCCTGATTGATTTGGAATATATATAATTCACCACCACCACAATATCACTTTTTTCCTTTACATGAGGGAAATACATTTATTTCATGTAACTTTCCCAGAAGTCCTTTTAAAAAGTCATAAATTTCATTAAGGCATACTTTTTAAACTTAAATTTCCCAGATGTACACTGTTTTTAAATAACAGGCAGCCCTGAAACATGCCAGTGAAGAAAAATTTTAACAAAGAAATTCTCACTACAAATAAGTGAAAAAAAGTAGTAGATTTTATTAATAATCCTTTCCCTTTAATTTGCAATGGGAGACTTGGATTACAAAGTTTGGGCTTGATGTTCATTGGAGTCAACAGGTGAGTCTGATCACCCCATATCTGTAATTAGCTTTTTTACATATTAAATATATTAAAATGATGTGACTAACACCAAGCAATTGCTATTTACAATACAGTATTCTCCAATTTACACATGTAAATCCTGCTATGATCATTTATTTGTTCCAGATATATTTGAACTTCCTGCTTCCATTCACTTTGGAATTAGTCATTTTCCCATTCCAATAATGAGGCTTAAGCTGACCACTAGGTGACCTTTTAATCCTAAATTTAAAGTTAAGATCACTACCTGGTTTTTGCATGATGAAGTCTTCAGGAAAATTCCTTATGTTAGAAGCCTCTAACCTTTTTCTTCCCAATCCAGGTCAATGTCTGAAAGAAATAAAGTGGGGGAAGAAAGATTGAAAACATATATATATATATATATATATATATATATATATATATACACACACACACACACACACACACACACACACATACATACATACATGCATGCCAAGGGGCTATGGAGAAAAACTTCAAGGGGGGGGGGGGAATCCCAAACAGAGAGGCAACTGGACAATGGCTCAGAATGTTATAGATCTCCATTCTAAGCCCCATCCCTCATGTTCACATGACCCAGATCAGAATCTATGCAGACTGCCCTGTGTTCCCCCTGCCCACATACACAGAAGCATGAGCAGATCCTACAGGATGGAAGAGCAGAGAGACACAACACATAAAATACAAATGCTTCTTATTCTTCCTTTGCTTGGAAAGTGGTTGGAAGCTTCACATGCTTCCACCCTTTTTTCCCTGCAAAATTCCAATTGTATATATATATATATATATATATATATATTTACCAAACTCTATTTTTCAGCTGGGTCTTTTGTAAATACATTTTATCTTGTGAAGATTTTGACCAGGAATGACAGATTTTTCATTGCTATCATTGATGCCATAACACAGTCTGTTTTGGTCGACAATGTCAGTTCACTCTTAAATGAAATTCATTTTTTAAAACCTTCATTAGCTATATACCAAGAAGAAGAAGAAGAAGAAATCTAGACAAGAGTAAAGAAATGAGAGTCAATAAGTCACAGGTGACTTCCTCAGGAACAAGGCAAGCTGAAGACTGCTCCAAGAAAAGAGGAGCCAATTACTGCAGTGAAGAACAAGGAGTCAATGAATAGATCGGCTCCTCTGACCCACTCTGGGGAAAGAGAGGATGTGAGATTGCCCATGTTCTGTTCCTCATGGTTGCTTCTCACAAGAAGACTGCAAGGCAGCGGTCTACAGAGGGTGGGAGAACTGGGAGACAAGGGAATTTGCCTTTCTTGCTCCAGCCACAGTCAGAGACTTCAAAGGACACTAAGTTCGCACTTCCTTTGTTAACTACTTTCAGAATTTGCCTGTTAACTGCTTTAAAGAAGTTAGACACCTTCAAAATGACAAGGCTGGAAACACTGGGTAAGTGCCTTCAATCCTTAATATAAGAAAATGAAACTATATCTTTATAAGATTTAAGAATTTAAAATAAACAGCAAAAAGCAAGACAAGGTTTTGGCTATAGAAAGTTTTAAATGTATTAAGGTCTCAGAAAACATTGGAATATTTGATTCTGAATATTAAGACTTTGAAATTAATCTTAAAGAATAAATGCATTTTTGTAGGAAAGTAAAATTATTTTTGATATTGGAGACATAACAAGATAAATAACTTATAATGGCATTTAGAGATATTTTTGAGGAATTGCATCTGGACCTTGATTCAACAATGTCTGTTCTTATGAACAGTCTGTTCCCAGAAGAAGCTGTTACAGGAAAAAAAAATTGCAACAAAACCTATCTGACATGATAGTGGAGAATAATGTGAAGAAGAATTTGTCATTGGATACCAAAAAAAAAAAATTAGATGAAGCGTTACAAATTAAGGAAGTTAAAATGCCAATCCCAGAGAGCAACTGGATTTTTTTTCCCCTTGCTGGACTTGCGAAAGAGGCTTGTTAAAGTTTTGAAGAAATTTGAGACAAGGATCAATAATCATGTGAATGAATAAAAGAGCAAGATTGTTTTATGCAAAGGGAAGGAACATAAAGTTGGCATATTTGATTAGAATTAGAATGGGGCATGTTATTTTGGGTGGTTCTTTCTGGACTTGCTGACATCTGGACTGGAAAAACATTGTATATTGGATTTGCTTACAGTTAAGAATTGAGATATGGAATGAAGAGTTAACAACTATAAAACTAATATAATTTTAGGGCTCTGTTTGGACTTTTTGCTGACACCTGGATTGGAAAAGATGTTGCTTATTGGACTTGCCTATAGTTAAGAGTTGAGTTATGGGATGAAGAGTTTTATATCTGTTAATTAAGAGGAGGTAAAGAGGGAGTGAAACTGTTTATACTTGTGATGAGGGTGGAAAGTCACTTTCTTCATTTTTTTTTCTTTTCTCTTTCTCTTTTTTTTCTTATTTGATTTCTTGCACCTTTTATTCTATTTTTCTTTTTAATTTGCATTATCTTTTATTATTGTAGTTAACTTTTTAATATTTTTTTAAAAGAGAGATTTAATAAGCCACAGTTTTATTGAATTAGAAAAGATCCTGCCAGAAGAAATACCTAGGTATAAATAATTTGCTTCCTTTGCTGCAGCCACCAGGCACATTGAGGTAAAAGAACCTTTGGTTTTTCTCTTCAATATTTCTTCATATTTTGTCTGTCACAGTAGCATGTTAAGCAAGCCTGAAAAATACTGGAAAAATATTTTCAATAAATAGTTTATCCTTGTGTAAAACACCTTCTTCTTGTAATTTATCCTATGCTTGAAACCTCCATGTTCAATTTGGAAGAAGTTGTTCAGATCAAAATGCTATACAGGATGGATCTCTCACTAATGCAGCAAATCAATCCTTGATTTTAATCAAAAGTTCACTCCCATTAGAGTTGTGCATTGCAATTAATTTTAAATATGCAAACTCTGTAGTGATATTTCTCAGAAATGTGTCTTGGTACAAATTTCAATTATATTCTTTCTCTCTCTCACTCTCTCTTGTCCTATTGAATATAAATTAATGAGCCCTGCAAAACTAAGAGTTCCAGCATAGTGGAAATAAAGAAATAAAAGTAGCAGTAAAAAAAAAAAAAAAAGGAGATAAGCTATTAGCTAACTGGTAGTTAAATAACTTCTTATCTGTTTAACTTAATAAACTTTAAAACAATCATCATCATCATCATCATCATCATCATCATCTCTGATTTTGTTTCCTTTTTTGCTCTTTTAGATATCATTTTATCTCTTAATTTTGAACATGATGCATTTTTGTCCTAAGCATGTAGTATGTCAGTTTACAAATGTATATAGTATCTATCTATCTATCTATCTATCTATCTATCTATCTATCTATCTATCTATCTATCTATCTAAGAGAGAGTGATCTCTCTCTCTCTCTCTCTCTCTCTCTCTCTCTCTCTCTCTCTCATATTACCATTTTTCAACATTCTCACTATATTTATGACTTCCTTTTCCCATATCTCTTTGCTACCATTTAGTGGTCATCTAGATGTTTACAACAAGACCTACTATTGCTACATATATCTACACTGTGGTTCTTCTTCCCACTCAGGAAACATTTTTTGTTCATACTTGGATAAGCCTCACATTTGTAGAGTTTCTAACAAGGACTCTCTGAAGTTTTGGGTGAAGATTCAAACTAAGCAACCCTTGAAGCTCCTTTGTGAAGCAACATGGTCCCCTCTCTTCTAAGAGTAATACGATTATTTACCTTACTTTTTCAGAGACCCCTTCAGCCTTTTCCTGAGTTGCTCACTCTAGGAGAGAAGATTGAGAGGATCCTACTTCAGTGACTGCTGTGAAAAAAAAAAATGCTGAGAGGGGTGGGGGTTTGTTTGTTGTTTTTAAAGTTGTATAGCCAGATGAACTATTTCTAGGAACTGTTTTATCAAATGCTGCAGAATGACCTGCAGTGTACACCAAAGAAAGTTAGCCTCACTGCATTGGCATGCACCAAAGGTCTTCCAGGCTGGGTAACTTGGATTTGGCAAATGCTGTTGGACTGTCTACATGGCATTGTGAAGATAGCCAGCTGGGAGGCCCTGGATGCAGGTCAAAAATCTACCAGGCTGAGCACCTAAAGTACTGGTGGGCACTACCAGAAATCCCAAAGGTGTGTGACTGCAAGTTCAACTGCAAGTATCATATTTGTCCATGTAATCATCTTTTTCTCTAACGATGGATTTCTGTATTCAAGCTATATTACATTTTACTGAGCTTTATCTTAATCCCTTGTCATGGGAAGGTATTAAACAAAACTGCATTTCATTTACTAAAGAATAAACAGAGGATGTGTTATTATTATATACACAAAAACATGAAATCCCAGCTGCTAGTTTTTTAGCTGGGGTTGGCCTTCATTGGCATTAAGTTATTCCCAAGAGCCTATGATGCGGTAATGTCTTCATGTAGTGACTGTGCAGATGCAAGCAGTGTGGCCTTTCGTAATTGACAGAGGGAAATTTGGTAGTGTTCAGATTTTCTAAGTGCCGTCCAACATGTTTTGGTTGACACCTAGTGTGCCAATAACCACTGGCACCACCACTGCCAGTTTTTATTATTGTTGTTTTTGGTCGCACAGTCAGCCAGATGTTTAGACAGGAATTGGTGTTTTTATCCACCTATTGACTCCTATTATTGTTATTGTTATTACTGTTATTATTATATTATTATTTCATTATCCATATAGTGTATATGTCAAATACCCTTACCTAGATTTTTAAAGATTAAAGCCAGAATTAAAACCTGCTACTGAAATGAAAGCATAAAAGGTATTATTATAATTTTAACATGGTACTTTCTAAAGATATATCAATATTAATGCAAATGCAAATGCAAATGCAAATGTGAGTGTGGTACTGAGCAAACTCTTTTGACTTGTTCTTAGAAAGATGTAGTGAAAAAATACCTAACATAACCAACTTTAAAAGTAGCAGTCATAAATGTGATATTGTCATATAGGTAGTGAAGTGTGAGCATATGGTCAAATAACCCTTAGATCAGCAGGTGGTAGTTTTCAAAGGCATTTGTCAGAAGAATAATTGAATCTGCTTCTCAAATCTTTGGAGAGAAAAAGAGAATATTTGAATACATATATTGGGGCATTCAACACAACCAGACCTCAAGGTTAATTAGACCAAGTAAAGCTGAAGCAATCTAGATCAATTATTTTGATTTAGCTTAGTCAAAGTAAATTCAAGTGGGGCCTCAGATCCAAATCTGATTATTTTCTTAGTTGCCTCCTTCCATAACATCTTTCTCTTCCAAGATGTAAAACCCTTTTTCAAAAAGGAACTAACGGTCATGAGCTGTAAGACCTTCACACATATGTCACAATACAAGGACCCCCTGGGATCAACAATACTGGCAGAACCCTTGCATATCAAGCTAAATGTCACAGCAGGTGAGACTTGGGGAGCATCATTAGTGTTTCTATGACACCAATGATTGTACAGTTGCCAACAAATGTTCCCCTAGTATATACTTTGAAAGAATTGTCCTATCAAAGCTCATCTTCCAATTTTTCAGAATGTTTCTCTCCCCATGAAAGAGGCTTTGTTTTTCCACTTTGATCTCAGGATGCTTTCAAATTTCTCTTGGTGGGGTTTTTGAGCTTCTTTGTGGCAAAGCGGCAAAGTGGTTCTCCCAGGTGGTTTCTTTTTTCCCATTTCAAAGCAGTAACAAGAACTTTATTACTGAAGGCAGAGGAGGTGCCACTGTTGGTGCTGTTGTTTTTTGTTATGTACATGTGGTTGTGAAAAAGTGCCTTAAAAGAAGTTCCCTCATGTGGGGGTTGGGTGGGGGTTGAACTGAAAGGCTACGGACAGGGTTCAATTATTCAAGGAAAAGCAAGACACTAACAAATTCCTTTGGTTGCCCCATAATGAACATTGATTTAGGTAGTACAAAGGTGGTAAGTTGCTATTGAAAAACAAACAGAATCCTCTCCAACAAATAATGGACCTCTTAAGCAAAAGTTTAACTTTGATCGTCCAATTATTTGTATAATTACTCTTGATAAATAAAGAACTCCCTTTATCCCTTAAGCTAGGGGTTGATAATGAGATCTAAAACTGTAGAACTGAGAGAAAAAAAGAACGAGAAATACATGGTGAAATAAATACCACAAGGTATGTCTTTGGTAATGTTATTCTTTGCTGGTATTCAGAACTCATATCTGAAATAAAGAAATTTGCATTACTTATTAAAATATTTATATTAAACCAGGGCAAAGCAGGCCTGCTCTGCCTTGGTTCTTCAGTTCAATCATCAGAGATGTACAATCCAACCTGATCCTTGAAAGGAAGCCCTGGAGGTGATATGTCCTCCCTTGCAAACCACTGAGGCGGGCCTGATCTGCTTCATCTCTTTGCTTTGCTTTGCGGCACATATGTGGAGAGGCCCCGAGGAATCAAGAAACAACTGAAGCAAAGCCACAGTTCAGTTTCACTTTGTGGAGCTGCTCTGATGTTTGCTGCAATGGAACCCCCCACTGCAGCTTTGCTGGGCACCTTGAGTATATTGCTTGATTGGTCCAGGGTCCAGATATAGAATTGGGTATCATCAGCATACTGGTGATACCTGACTTGTATGGTTGGATGACCTTACTCAGCATTAAACAGGAGAGTAAAGAACATAGAGCTATGAGGAGCTCCACAAACCAGAGGGCCTCAGGCTTGATCTTTTCCTCCTGTCAATATCAGTTGGAGCTGCACTGGTTGCCAGTTTGCTTCCAGGTGCAATTCAAGGTTCTGGTTGTTACCTATAAAGCCCTGCATGGCACAGGACCTGGTCACTTGAGGGACTGCCTGTCTCTCATACTATCTGCCTGGTCAATCTGATTTGGCAGGGTTGGCACACTCCAGATTCCTTCAGAAATGCCATCTATCAGGACCCCAGAAGTGTGGCTTCTCTGTTGCAGTGCCTGCCCTCTAGAATTAGGTTCTCCCTGAGACCTGAACAGCCCCCACCCTGCTATGTTTTGAAGGGGCCTGAAGACTTGGCTTTTCACCCAGGACTTTGGTGAGGATGACTGAAGCCTTCTTTTAGCCTAAGTTTAGCCTACATTTTCTTTTATTTCTACCCAATTTGTAATTCTGCCTTCTCTACCCTTCTTTTGTTTCTTGCTGTTTTTATTGTCTTGTCTTTCATGTTTTAAATCATTTGTAAACTGCCTAGAGTTGCTGGGAGTTAGGCAGCATATAAATTTGATGATGATGATGATGATGATGATGATGATGATGATGACGACAACTGCCCACAACGAGAGGAGAACCATTGCAATATGGGGCTTCCTGCTCCAGACTCCATAGCTGGGCATGGAATGTTGCAAGTATGCCATCAGTTGAAGAATGAAAAAGGGCATTAGAAGAATATCTGAAGGACAGTGAAGAAGATGCACTGCAGCTAGTACGCCATGAAGGCTTATTGGATACTGAAGAGACCAAACTGGCCTACAAGAAAGACCAAATGAAAAATAGAAAAGAGACATGGCAAGGCAAACTATTACATGGCCAGTACACAAAAACACTAGCAGGCAAAGCAGATAACAACAGCTGCAATGGCTAAGAGCAGGAAAGCTGAAGAAAGAGACAGAAGGGCTAATTCTGGCTGCCCAAGATCAAGCCTTAAGAACAAACGCATACAAAGCCAGAATTGAGAAGATAGCAACAGACAGCAAATGCTGCCTCTGCAAAGAAGCTGAAGAAACAGTGGACCACCTAGTTAGCTGCTGCAAGAAGATTGCACAGAGCGACTACAAACAACAGCATGACAAAGTAACAACCATGGTGCATTGGAATATCTGCAAGAAATACCACTTGCCTGCAAGCAAGAACTGATGGGACCACAAAACAGACTAATAGAAAATGAAGAAGCTAAAGTGCTCTGGGACTTTAGAATCCAAACAGACAAGCACCTGCCACACAACATCCCAAACAGCAGAAGAGAAGAGAAAGAACTGGAGAAAATCACAAAATACAAAGACCTGCAAATAGAAGCAGAACAATTGTGGCAAAAGAAAGCAAAGATAGTACCAATAGTAATAGGCATCTTGGGTGCAATCCCAAAACATCTGGAGCACCATTTGAACTTCATCAGCATTGACAAAATTGTAAGGTTTGCCCCATTTGACAGAGAAACTCCTGTGACACGTGTGGTTCACAAAAGAGGTTTACTCATGCGTAACGTAGCAGTCACAAGCAAAGCCAGGACTGGCTTGGTACAATTGCATCACTCGTTATATTCCCCCCTTCCCGCGCTTTTTTCGCCCCGCGATCGCGTTACCGCTGAGGATTATCGGCCCCCCAATAATCCCTCTTAATTGTCCATGATGGCAGGTTCAGTCAGGGTTCATTGTCCTTGATTGACAGTCCCCCCCCGGCTTGGGTTGGTCCCCTCCCCGTTACGTGCAAGCCCGAGGGTTCTGCGTTGCGCGGCGATCTTGTTTCGCTGCCTGCAGCCCCGTTCATTGTTGGCTCGCGACGTTATCAGTGTAGAGTTAAAACTTCCACTGCGGTTTTCCTGTTTGGCTGGGCGCAGGTGGCCCATTAATTAGCGGCGCTTTCAGTTCCTCTTTCCCTCGCTAGCTGCCGCCGGTGGAGTTCGCGTGGTCTGGCTGCGAGCTTCCCCGAAGCCCCGTGCTGACCAAACCTGACATACCGCCCCCCTGAAAACAAATCCCCCCCCCTGAATTTATTTCGGTTTCCCGGGGTATTTGTTGTAAAAGTCCCGCACTAGGTCTGGCGCTCTTATGTGGGTTTTGCTTACCCATTTGCTGTGGGACTTGGGAAAATGTTTCCATTGCACTAGGAGCTGGACCTGCCCCTTGTGCCTCCTGGCGTCCAGTATCTGGTTGATCTCGAAATGCTGCTTCCCACCAACCATGATGGGTGGTGGCACCCCCTCTACTTTGTGCCAGGCATTCCCCGGCTGGTGCAGCTTTAGCAGGCTGCAGTGGAACACCGGTGGATCTTCCCGAGGCTTTTCGGGAGCGTCAGCCTGACGGTTACTGGATTGATGATCTCTGCAATGGGGAACGGCCCCATAAACCTCGGGCTGAGTTTCTTTGATGTCTGGTGTGTCTTTAGGTTTTTGGTTGACAAATACACCTGGTCCCCCACTTTTCACTGCCCCTCGGGGAGTCTCTTGCGGTCCGCATGTTTTTTGTAGTCGGCTTTGGCTCTTTGCAATGCCGCGTGCGCCGCTCGCCGGGTGGCGTCGATTTGGGCGAACCAGGCGACCAGGGAGTTGATTTGGGATTCCGGCTGAGGCAACTCCGGCATGGGGACGAAATCTCTCCCGGTGGCTACTTTGAATGGAGAAAAGCCGGTACTTTTGTGGACAGCGTTATTGTATGCTACTTCCGCGAATGGCAGTAGCTCTACCCAATCGTCCTGTTGGTGTCCCACGTAGCAGCGCAGGTACTATTCGAGCCCCCCGTTCAGGCGTTCGGTGGCTCCGTCCGTCTGCGGGTGTGCCACGGAGGAAAGGGCTTGCTTCGTCCCCACCCGCTTCAGGAACTCCCTCCAGAACCGCGCGATGAAGTTGCCGCCCCGATCGCTGACGACCCGTCGGGGCGCGCCATGCAGCCGGTAAACATGCTGCACGAACAGCCTCGCCAACCTCTCTGCCGTGGGGACTCGCCGGCACGCTACAAAGTGTGCTTGTTTGGAGAATTAGTCTGTAACCACCCAAATGGCGGTCTTCCCCTTACTCTCCGGGAGCTCTACTATGAAGTCCATGGCGATCTCTTGCCATGGGCCGTTGGGGTCTGCTACCGACTGGAGTAACCCCCTAGGCTTGCCTTTGGCCCCTTTCGCCATCGCGCACACCGGGCAACCCCCCGAGTATGCCTCCACGTCCTTCCGGAGCGTTGGCCACCAGAACTGCCGCCGAATTAAGTGGAGCGTCTTCACGAAGCCGTAATGCCCCACGTTCCGGCTGTCGTGGGCTCTTTCCATGACCCCCCTTTGGCACCCCTTGGGCATGTACAACTTCCCTTCATGCCACCACAAACCCTCTTGGCTGGTTAGCACTTCTCGGTTTTGCTTGAGCCAAGTGTCCTGCTCCGCTGCCTCCGCAAACCCTTGCTTTACCTTGGGTGCCGCATCCCGTCGCTCCCCCTTGGTCTGGCTCCGGGTCACCGCCTTTGCAGCCAGCCTGCTGGCAGGGATGATGGAGTCCATGATCTCCTCTCATAGGCTGGCGTGCTGGGGCATGCGAGACAACCCGTCTGCTAGGAAGTTGCGTTTCCCGGGGATGTGTTTTAGGGTGAACCTGAACCTCCCGAAGTATTGGGACCACCGCGCCAGTTTGGGGGATAGCTTACACGGGGCCTTCAGGGCCTCGAGGTTCTTGTGGTCCGTCCACACCTCGAATGGTTCGGTTGCCCCCTCCAATAGATGCCTCCACGTGGCTAGCGCCCACTTGACCGCGTATGCCTCTTTCTCCCACACCATCCACCTCCTCTCTGTCTCCGTGAATTTGTGGGAGGCATAGGCGCATGGGTGGATGGCCCCCTCCGGGCTGGGCTGGAGCAGGACCGCCCCCGTTGCCACGTCTGACGCGTCTACTTGTATGATAAACCGCCGATCTGGGTCGGGATGGCGCAGGATCGGCTCTGCTGTGAACCGCCGTTTTAGCTCCTCAAATGCTCCCTGGCATTCTGCAGTCCACGTGAGTGCCATGCTGGGCTTGGGGGGTTTTCCACTGCCCTTGGTTTTTAGTAAGTCTGTCAGGGGAAAGGTGATTTGGGCGAAGTTCGGGATGAACTGTCTGTAGAAGTTCGCAAACCCCAAGAAGCTTTGAAGTTGCCTTTGGGTTCGCGGTGCTTCCCAGCCCAGAACATCTTTTACTTTCGCCGGGTCCATCTCAATTCCCTGACTGGATATCCGGTAGCCGAGGTAGTCCAGCTGCTCCCGATGAAACTCGCATTTTGATAGCTTCGCGTACAGCTGCGCCTTCAGCAGTCTCTGGAGCACAGTGCACACCAGGCTCATGTGCTCCGCCAGGGTTTCGGTGTAGATGAGGATGTCGTCCAGGTAGACCAGGACGCCCCGGTAGAGTAGGTCGTGCAGCACCTTGTTTATTAGTTGCATAAACACCCCCGGGGCCCCTTTTAATCCGAACGGCATCACGGAAAATTGGTAGCTTCCGAGCAGCATCTTGAATGCTGTCTTCCACTCATCTTTTGCGCGGATCCTGACCCTAAATTAAGCTTTGCGCAAGTCCAGTTTTGTGAACACCCTCCCCTTGGATAGGTGCGACATTAGGTCCTTCATCGGGGGAGGGGGTATTTGTATTCGGTGCTGATTGCGTTCAGCCCCCGGTAGTCCACGCACATCCGGAGCGAGCCATCCTTCTTCTCCCGGAATAGTACCGGGGCCGCTAATGGTGACTTCACGGGTTGGATGAATCCCCGCGCTAGGTTCTTGTCTATGAACTCCCGCAGAGCCCCCATCTCCCTCATTGACAGGGAGTACATTTTCGGTTTGGGCAGCTTTGCCCCTGGCTCTAGCTCGATGGCGCAGTCACTGGGTCAGTGTGGAGGGAGCTGGTGGGACTCCTTCTCCCCGAACGCCGCTGTCAGGTCTCGATATTGCCTCGGGATTCCGCCGCTCGTTGTGGGTTCCCCGGACTCTGGCCCTCGTTTTGCAGTTGTCCCGCTAGTCGCTGCTGCCTTCCCACGCCTCGGGGTCATTGCGAGTCTCCGGGTCTCCGGCACTGCTGGTGCTGCTGTCACCGCCCGGACCTCGGGCTTCGTCTGCTCTCGTCTCGCCTCCCTGTGCCTCGGATCCTCCACTTGCCCGTCTGTGGTTGCGGTCGCACCCATTGCCTCGGACCGGTCCCGCCTGTTCTCATGCTCTGCCGGCCTCTCGACCCCGAATCGCACCGCGTCCGCCGTCCAGTCGACCCGTGGGTTCCGTCGCTGCAGCCACGCCAAGCCGAGTACCACCACGTAGTCAGCCACTGGGACCACCACAAATCTTAGTTCTTCCCGGTGACTCCCGATCATCATCTGGACCGGCTCAGTGTAATACTGAGCTGCCCCCCCCCGCCAGCGAGCCGTCTAGCTGGCTGAATGCAATGGGTTCCCGGAGGCGCCTCAGCTGTAGTCCGAGTCCCAAGACCACAGCTAGGTGCATCAAGCAATGGGTGCAGCCTGAATCCAGCAGCGCCCGCAGCTGTGCCTCCCCTCCGGATCTCACCCCTTGGATGTGTATCCTACCCGGAATGGAGGGCAGTCCTCATCCCCGATTGGGTCCGCGCGCCTCGGTTCCCCTGCTCGCACTGGGACACCGTTCAGTGCGAGCGCGCCTCGTTTCCCGCCGGCTCCGAGTCCTCTCCGGAAGACACCGTCTCCGGGGTCGACCACCCCATCCGTCCTCTTTCGGTCACCGCTGTCACTGCACTCTTCCATGGTTGGTCGCCGGCCCTTTTCCCGGTAGGATGCAGGGGCTTGACTTCGGGCCGTGGTGAGGCTCCTTCCCACTCCATTGGGCACTGCGCCGCTCGGTGGCCTCTGCCTCCGCACCGGAAGCACAGGTTCGGGGTTTTGGTTGCCTCTCGCCCTCCGGTGGACTGCCGCCGACTGCTCCGCCTTTCCTCTGGGGGTCTCTCCCTCGGCCGGTCCCTCGTCTGGTCCCGTCGCCTCGCTCTTTGTTGAATCTTCCGCCACGCCGACTCCGCCATCCCGGCCAGCCAGATCCAATCTTTCACTGTGGACGGGTCATCCCGCCCCAGTGCCCGCTCCAGGATCTCCGGATTGAGCCCCCTCTTAAAATACTTCACCCTCAGGGACTCTGGCCAGTCTGTGAGCTTCTCTACTAACCTCCGGAACTCCAGGGCGTACTCCGATACCGACTTGTCCCACTGTCTGAACTGCAGGATGTCATCCTCAGCCCACTTGGCGCTCAATGTGTCCTCAAATCTGTCCCGGAGCGCCTGCATGAAGTACGGGAAACTCCGCAGTTCCGCCGCATTGGCGTCGTACAGTCTGATCACCCAGCTAGCTGCTTGGCCGTCTAACAGCTCGGCCACGTAGGATACTCTATCCTCGTCCCTAGCGAATAGGTGACCACCCCTCTGCATGAAACCCCTGACGTGCGTCAAGAAGTGCGGCAGCTGTTCAGGGTCCCCTGAGAACTTCCCGGTGATGCCTCGAAGTCTCAGGGCGTCCGCCACCCGTCGGTCCACCGACCGGGGCATCGTGGGCGATGCCAGCTGGGATGCCGGGCTGCCACCCCTGTTGCTCGTGCCATTGCTCACCGCCGAAGGCCCCGCTCTCCGTAGCAAGGTCTGGAACATCGCCTCCACGGCATCTAGGCGCCACTCGATCCTCTCCTCTAGTCGGGCGAGCTTCTCGTCCCGCTCACGGTTCCAGGCCCCCGAACCCCGGGTCATCGTGACCCCTGAGCTGTCTGGCCCTTGGTTCACGCACATCGACCACCTCTCCATTGTTGGGTCCCTGGCCCTGGCCGCTGCCCCGTCGCTCCTGGGTGGCTCTGACCGTCCCTCCTCGAGTCCGGGTTCCTCGTGCTCCAGCTGACCCACGGATTCCTCGTCGCTGGTCATGCCTGTATTAGAAAGGGAAACACTCCTCGGTGGCACCGGGTAGCGCTAACGGTGAGTCCTGGCTTTATGCAAGGTTTGCCCCGTTCGACAGAGAAACTCACGTGACACGTGTGGTTCACAAAAGACGTTTATTCATGCGTAACGTAGCAGTCACAAGCAAAGCCAGGACTGGCTTGGTACAATTGCATCACTCGTTATATTCCCCCCTTCCCGCGCTTTTTTCGCCCCGCGATCGCGATACCGCTGCGGATTATCGGCCCCCAATAATCCCTCTTAATTGTCCATGATGGCAGGTTCGGTCAGGGTCCATTGTCCTTGATTGACAGTCCCCCCCCCGGCTTGGGTTGGTCCCCCCCCGTTACGTGCAAGCCCGAGGGTTCTGCGTTGCGCGGCGATCTTGTTTCGCTGCCTGCGGCCCTGTTCATTGTTGGCTCACACCGTTATCGGTGTAGAGATAAAACTTCCGCTGCGGTTTTCCTGTTTGGCTGGGTGCAGGTGGCCCATTAATTAGCAGCGCTTTCAGTTTCTCTTTCCCTCGCTAGCTGCCGCTGGTAGAGTTCGCGTGGTCTGGCTGCGAGCTTCCCCGAAGCCCCGTGCTGACCGAACCTGACAAAAATCACCATCAGTCAATTGCAAAAGGCAGCTTTACTTGGAACAGCTTCCATCCTGTGATGATACCTTTAACACCATCAAACAACAATGTCTGCCTTTCCCAGGTCCTTGGGAAGGACTTGATAGCTGGATAAAAATGCCAAATCCAGTCTAAACATCTGGCTGACTTGTGACCAGCAATAACTGCCCACCAAGAGCACTATTGCAATATGGTGCTTCCTACTCCAGACCCCATTGCTGGTCCTGAAAGCAACAGAGAGATCAAGAAGAATGAGCATAGTTCTTGGGCCAAAGAAAATTTACAAAAATTAGGATTTTTAAAGTGCTGCTTTTTGGTGCCATTGGACTTTCCTCCTCTTTGGAAAAGCAAACAGTTTATTTTGCAATCCCACATCCTAAAATCTATCTCATTCATTTTTACATCAAGAAGTTCTTTCTTTTATCAGAAAGACAGATCCATGCTACTTCAAAGATATAGCATCCTAGGGCTTATTTCAGGCTAAAATAAGGTCAATATTAGCAGGAAAGTCCCTGCAGGTCTGTGTGTGTGGTAGGGAGTACCATAATGAATTAGCCTGAATGAACATCCAGAAGTACCCTGAGGAACTATTCATAGAACAGGAACTGTTCATAGAAACACAAAGCTGTTTCTCTTGGACTAGAATTCACCCTGTGTCTGAATCATAACTTTTACTGAGAGAAGAAAGAAAAAGACTTCTCAAGGACACCTGGAGAGATCAAAATTCTGAACTTCCAGGAGGGAAGTCTCAATGTTAACAGTTGGAATACATAGAAAATAAATGAATCTAAGCTCCAATATACAGTTAAAGGTCAATCATGGCATTTTCTCAGGCATTAGAACAGAGTATTCAGATAATGTGCTACCCTTTCTATTCTTGTGTGTTGGTTTGCACACAGTAAATCATGGAGAGAAAAAGAGGGACTTTTAGTAATACATACAAAGGGCATTATCCTACACTAGCAATTGGATTATTTTTCCTTGGATATAAAAAGTTAGAAAAACAATGAAATAAATATCCCCCACCCCACCCCCCTTTTTCCCTTTTTTTAGGCCAGTGATTCTGTTCTTGAATCTGTGATACATACCCACACATATCTCCATTTCAGGTTCCTTCTTAGACTACTGGTTTTGTGTCTCTTATATCTCATTTTGCTTTTTGCTGAATCTATAAATTCTTCAGTACCAATAAATGTTGAATAGTTACTACATCTGGACAGGAACATCGTTCAACACTTTGCTGCAGCAAAGTACATCTTCCTTGTGATGATAAGAGAGAAACTGACAGAGAGGGAGAAAGATGGAGAAAAAAGACTAAAAACATTGCTTTAGATAAAAGATCAGTGCAACAAATATAATAAGTGGCTCTTATAGAGATGGAAGATATTGTAGGATTATTATATTTATCTTGATCAACATTTGACCATTTAAGTCTTTTCCCAATTACCTGAAAAGTAGTGATATTCTATTGAAGTTACAGGGAGTAGAGATACGCAACTCCGTCTACCCCTTCAGTCTGTCTGTCTGTATATCTACTCACACTCACACACACATATATGAATGAAGATTATATATATAAAGTCTTCTATCTATGCAGGTTAGTGTAGGAACTATGATGGAGCTTGAGTTTCTCATGGCAATAATGTCATTTGTTTCAACCACCAACAGTCACTTAGCTCCAAGGCTTAAAGGCACAAGGCTAAATTGTTGTTAAAACAAACAAACAAACAATTGGAGACCAGTCCTCACCAACTTCTACCAATCGGAAACCAGCTTGGCTAAAGACCAATCAGTAGTCAGGACACCTGGCTATAAAGACAGGTGCCCAATCAGTCCCTGCTCAGTTTCCTGTGGTCTGCATACCCTCTGAAAATGCCAGCCACAGTTGCTGGGAAAACTTCAGGAAATCTGAGGTCTAGACCATGGTCACTAAACCCTGAAGCCCAACACTGTCCATCACCACTTTCTTCTCACATTGGACCTACTCCCCCCTTTGGCCTTTCTCTTATTTCCAATTCTTTATTATGCCCAAATAATTAAAAAAAAAAAACTCTCACTCTGAACATTAGCCATTCTGACAAAAGGCAAGGCACTATTTCTTTATTGTACATAGGATACAATGTCCCTATCACAGAGTTGACGGTATTTGTGCAGGTGAGAGAATGAATACAATGTCTACCTAGACAGATTCCAAATCCTTTGTGCTGTTTTACAGTGCCACCTTCTGTGAAGTCTTGGCTTCCTTTTCTCACTTGCCCATTGTTCAAGATAGTTTCTGTATTTGCATTCTCTGCATACCTGCTCTCCTGTCTGGATAACTCCCTCAAGTTGGAGTTTCTTGCCACTAATGGAGCCCTGGCAATTATCCTATCCCCTTTATAACTCACAGATCACTACTAAATTAGCTGCAAGACAAGGGAGGATACTCAGGACCGATAGTGTCAACAAGCCAGGTTCTCTCCATATTTTACTGTTCATCAAGGGCTTTAACAGCATTACTGACAAACAAGGTGGGAAACTCCATATACTAATTCAGAAAACTAACAGGTTCCCTTAGGAACCTGAGGGTAAGCCATTTTAACCAGTCCTCCACCCCTGCAGAATTTCATATTAGCCGTCAGTGTAGAACTGAGAAAAAATTTATCTGCCATAAAAACAGGATTAGAATGTTTATGAACATTTCATGTTCAGTTAATGAGATGGAAGAACAATGAACTTGCATTCTTGGGGAAGTCCCCTCAGGCACTGGGGGCAGGATGTTGACAGAGCTGACATAGGGTGGTTGGTGGACAGATGTGAGTTTTTATTGGGGCCTTAACATAGTTTATTGGTTTAAATGTTTGTTTTATTGTATTGTGTTTCTATTTTGTTCACCACCCAGAGTGCCTTTTGGTAGATGGGTGGCTATATGAACTTGTTTAATAAATACATAAAATAAATAAACACTCCTAAATACTGGCAAGTGTTCGGAGGAGGAGGAGGAGAAGGAGAAGGAGGAGGAGGAGGAGGAGGAGGAGGAGGAGGAGGAGAAGAGGAAGAGGAAGAGGAAGAGGAAGAGGAAGAGGAAGAGGAAGAGGAAGAGGAAGAGGAAGAGGAAGAGGAAGAGGAAGAGGAAGAGGAAGAGGAAGAGGAGGAAGAAGAAGAAGAAGAAGAAGAAGAAGAAGAAGAAGAAGAAGAAGAAGAAGAAGAAGAAGAAGAAGAAGAAGAAGAAGAAGAAACTCACTCAGTGCTGGGCTGTTATTAGAGGTTTCATGAAAGTCCCTTATCTGACTATTCTAATTAAATACTTTGTTTATCTTGTGCCTAGGGCAAAGATCTTGTATGTGGAACTTGAGCTGCTGTGGGTTAAAGCTGTACGGTGAGAAAAATAATTATGAAATGAAAAAAGAATGGGAAAATGGCTTGTCAAAACTTTTTGTCTGAAGGTTTCTTATGTTTTCATATCTACCATGTAATTGGCCAACCAACTATATAATCATGCCAGAAAGCATTAGCATTAGCATTACAAGGCCTGAGTGAAGAGTGTGATTTTTATATACTGTCTGCTTCAATACATTGGGTTCTCAATGTATGAAATTGGAAAGGTGCTATATAATTTTACTTTCAGTCATATCAGCAGCAAAGTAGAACATGCCACTGAAATAAATGTTGTTTTTCTGAGTTCACACTGATTTAATTTGAGGCCCTTCTTGCTTGGCTTTTCTGTGTCCTTTGTCCTTGATAATACAAGGGTTGTAGTTCTAACAATTTGGCTTTGAAAAAATCCTGACAAAGTCTGTGGGGATCCTAATTCAATTAAGTCAATGGCAAAATTGTCCCAGCTTCAAATGGACCTGTCTTTCTCAGTTAACTTGCTTTCTGATATGCCAGGTAGATTCTTTCTTATTTGATGATAGAATATGGATAGAAATGTTAGAAAAAGTTGGAAAGCTGAAAGGCAATGAATTCTAGCCTCATCTGTTGGGTGCAATCAACCAATTTATTTATTATTTGCTTTTCCATCCCAGAAATCTTTGGGAGAATATTGAGACAACTGAAATTGTCTCAAGCTTCTGATTTTTTTAAAAAAATGCAATTCTATTCCCACATTCCACTAGATGCAGACTAAATGCAGACTCATGACTGATTTGTTTTCACCCTTTCTGATTATGAGAGCTTAAAATTATGGGGATATGTCTGTCTGTCTGTCTGTCTGTCTGTCTGTCTGTCTGTCTGTCTGTCAATCAATCAATCAATCAATCAATCAATCAATCAATCATCTATCTGCCTGTCTTAATTGAACCATTATTCCCAAGCCATTAAGTGAAAGTTACTTTCAAGTAATTGTAGTGGAGATTGGATTGCTTCTTGCATTTAAAAAGAGTTTTGCAATTCAGTAGCAAAAGCTTTCTGTGCAGTGGCTAAAGGATGAACTATGTAGTATAACAAGGGTGTTCCTTAACATGAAAGGATATGGTGCACAGTATTCTTTCCCCTGCCTTGGTCCAAAAATACATTTAATAGGGTTGTGTAGCAGTTTGAATTCAGTTCCAAAAAGTTGCTTTGGAGTACGCAGTTTCATGAACATTACTTTAAGCAGTACTGTGGTAACTGTGGAGACAGGCATTACAGTTGCTTCCTCACTCTAGAAAGGACCTTTTCTAATCAAAATTCTGACCTTTAATAGGTTGTGGCATGCTAACAAAAATCATAGTATCACAGAAATCTGTGAATGTAGCCCATTATTCCTATCCACCCCTTGTGTAGAAGAGTTCAGATACCAGTTCAGACCCAGAGAGTTATCATAAGCAAGAACATCCTTATTGTCTTTGATGTTCCACCTTATGATCTTATTATTGCAGAGCTGTTCTTAGTGAATAAGGAAAGTTTGTTCAACTATGAGCACATGTGCAAAGCTTCTACTGTGCTTTAAACTAGGTTCTCTCAGTGATAACAGGCTGCATCTTTTGTGGACCAATATTGTTCTGCTCTATGCATCTCATTACAGCTCTAAGATAACCAGACAATTTCAGTTCAGTTCAGAGATTTACTGAAGGAAGGACAATTATAACAATGTCAATGCCCACAAATAAAGAGCTTCTAGGTCCCTTAGCTGAGACTCTGGAAATCTGAGTTTATGGGAAAATGTTTTAGAGATAGATTTCATGCATACTCCAGTCCTTTAGGTGAAAATGTTACTGCCAAACACCTCTTGGCTAGTTTTCTTTCTAATTGCTTTGGATGGAAACTCTGAAGGGATGTGTCCTTATATCATGCAGATCAATAGTAACAACAACAAAGTAGAGTCTTTACTAATTTACCTTTAGAATAGAGTGAACATGGGACCCTGCAAAGCTTGGGAGGCTGCCAGTAAGGGATGCATGGGTCAATAAAAATCTGTTCCATTTTATCCACTTTGGTAGATTTCTGATTCATAGAAAAATCCCTAGAAAATTACACCAGAAAATTTAAGGTATTAGACTTATTGTACTCATCATGTTATGTGTCTGTTTCAGGAACCACTGGGAAAAAAGCCTGGCACTGCTATAAACACACAAGGTTTTTAAAATATAAGTTAGGAAAGATAGAAGAGACTTCTTGACTCCTTTACATAGCTTGAGTAGTAAGCCACATTTATAATACTGCTACACCATGAATAGATAACAAGCTTACAGGTCCCAGTAGTTGGTGCCTCTGAATATCCACACTTCAAAACATGTGCAGAAATGTTGAGTAAGAGAAACCCCATTGTGAAGAATTTTTGGCCATAAATCTTCAGGTTGTTCCCTGCCCTCTCTGCAATATCCTTTCTGTCCCAGTGCAGATGTCTTCACACAATTATGACTTTGAAACCCTAATCTTGGTTTGAAAGTTTCCATAGGAACTAGAGTATGCATTTTTAGCCTTATGGATGTAGCAAATAACTACCAATAAATCAAATGATAAAATAAAACCCTTTGTTGATTTCTGCTGGCATTAACAATCTACATTTTACACTTAACTGGGATAAATACTGCTTAGTATACTCCAAAAGACACTCTCTGTTTTCATAACATCTGTGAAAAAAACAAGAAATTGAAAGCTTCCAGTTCAATAGAATACATACTGGTTTTCTTCATGTTCTGTCTGGAATTCAGATAACATCTTGAATTATTTTGTCTCATGTGATTGCAGAATACAATATTCTCTCTTTTCAAAAGCTTTTTAGAAAAACTTCAAGAATGTAACATCAGTACCAGAGCAGTATAAGCTCCCTAACAGAATCCACACTTACTTCTTTCACACACCACACCCCAGCGCCACAATATCAAACATTGCACTTAGTGATTTTTGCAGGGCCCTGGTCTCTTTAGAATATTTAAAGAAAATCAAGTACTATCTTGGGCTTTGATGCATAAATTTAGGGATACTTCATTAGTTACTATGTTATGTGACAGTGCCTGTAAAAAGGCTTTGGGAGATTAAAAAATAACAATCTTCTTCTCATCAAAAGAAACATGAGTTGCCTCTCCATCATTTTAGATGGGCCCAACTGCTCTTTGGTGCCTCTCTCAGAATTACTTTTTTTTTTTCCAAATAGCCTTTCTGGAGACAACTGCAATTTGTCTCTTTTATTTCTAGAACTGCACTCTATAGTGAACATTCCATCCAATTATTATGCATCTTGATGTGCTTGAAGAAGGATTCCAATGATTTCTGTCTAGAATCCTGCTGTGATCTGAGAATTTCACTTTAGCAGATCCATGGAGGGATAGACTTTAGCCAGAATGATTTATGGCTAAAGCACCATCCTTCTCCAGAAAAAACACAGTGGAGATAGATGGGAGTGGGATTTATTTTAAGAAGTGGTTGAGAGGTTCTGTGTGTTTGTGTGCAAATGTGTTTTAAGTTTTAAAAACATGCTTATAGTAGTATCACGTTCTTTAAAGAGTGCAGGTTTCTCTTCTAGTCTTTTCTGGAATAGACCCAGCATCATATTCTCAATAAAATAAGTTTAATGCCCAAACAGTTTAATGATATTACTACTGTAAATTAATTAATGTTTCTTAGACTTAAAAAAGAGATTTAACATTAAGAAAGTAATTGTGAGTGCACCAAATATTGAAGTTGATATGTTCCATCTCTAAAACATCATGTTTCAGTTGGAACAGATTGGGCCTTACCAGAAGTCTTCTAACAGATTATTGAAATTGTTTCAGAAAGTATTTTGATCTTGAAGCAGACAAGTACAACTGAAACAAAGATCAGAATCGTCCTTTCCAGTGTTGGAACCCTTTTGATGATGTCAGAATCATTCATTCCAGGGCCTGAATGAGAGATATCAGAATTGGAACATTTCAGTTTCAAAATGTTTTGTGTACTTCAATATATAATCTATTTAAATCCAATCTGGAAAGGTTTTTTAAAATAGATTTTTAATTAAAAGAACGTAATGGAAATTTGCTGGATCTATCTGTCCCTAAAAATGGAGGAAACTGATGTGCCAATCTGTATACTTTAATCTGTAGTAGAGAGTTATTACCTTATGCCACACTCTGTTTGTTGACTTCCCAGAAATATCTGATTGAATTCTGAGTAGCAAAATGTTGGACAAGCTAGATCTTTAGTCTAATTCAGATAGATTCTTTTTACACATACATACAGAGATAGAGGATCTGAATGATCATTGAAATAAACAAGATTCAAGCCAGTAGATGGTGGGGGAAAAAAAACTATGCTTGATTATTTGAACAAGTAATGTATATGAATCACAGTAGATTATTCTTTTTATTTTGAATATCTTTTCCAAGAACGGCAGATACCGATAAAACAATCAAGAAATTAAAACTTATTTCTTGAAGTACAGCTGTATTTTTTTAAAAGCTAAATTTAATTCCATTTTAGATCACTGATCTCATACATATATAAAAGGGGAAACACTTCTAATGATACATTTTTCCCACTGCTAAAATAAACAGGTTAATCATTATTTTAAACTTCTACACTGGAGTTAATTATTTTTCTTCATAGGAAAAAAGTCAGAATCTGAAACTCAAGAAACTGCCTATACAGCACATAAAAATTACCAAAGTCTTTCATAGAATGTTATATTTACAGTGCTTCTTTCAAATTGTTGATCATTTTCTGTTTTCTTTATAATGTTCCCTTCAACCCATTCCTGAGAAGCATGAACAGGTCTTAGAAAACTCAGTAGACAGCTCTGTTGTTGTCAATAAACTGTAATGAATGCAAACTACAGCTGTGTATCTCTGCTTGATCTTAAGTAGCACACAAAAGTGAAACTTCAGCATAACTAAAACATAAATCTACTACAGAGCAATCATCTTGGCTTTATGCATGTGACAAGATAGGGAAATGCATCCTCTACAAGCAATCTCTTTTTGCTTTATGTTAATAAGATCTAGTGATATACATTTTCCTCCAGCTACCAGAAGGATGGTTGAGTTGAGAGAGGGAAAAAATAGACAAGGATGGGCACAGAAAAATGATGGCATATTACTAATTTTACTCCAACTGAAGTTGATGCAAGTTAAAATTCACAGTGCAAGAATGTCAGTATTTCTCCACCTCATTCATAAAACAGCATATACTCAAAAAAGGCACAATCTGTGCTGAAGATGGATTGATATTTCAGCTGGAAGAGGAATAATGTAGCATTTTATGGACAATGTGAGCCTTTGTTCACTTTCCTAAGCATGCTCAAAAATGCCTTCTTCTACACCAAACATAAATGCAGTTATCATACTGTTCCATAAGTAGCTGTTCTGGCATATAATATATTAGCCAACCCCCGCCCCCTTTTCTGTATCAGTTATGACCATAATCAACAAAGACATGGTAAACCCTCCAGTTTATCACAGCACTCTAATTTTTACAGTCTTATCAGGAAGGTCACTAGAATTCTGTAAAAATGTTTAATAGGAAGAATTCTGGTGATTAAAATTTGGCAAGAAAGTTATATTTTCATATTTGTTAATATAGAATTTTAGCTTGATTTGATCAAATCATGAACTGTCATTTGTGAATCAGAAAAATATTCTGAATATCTTTACAGCTTAGATCAGAGATACTAAGGAAAATAAGCAATCCATCATGATCAATTAACATGTATTGAATACTTTGAAATTTATGTTCTAATCTTTCCAAATTGTGTTGGTGGGTTGTAAGCAAATTGGTGGGCAGTTCTTTTGGTTGAAAATTTCTGAAAAAAATAGGGAAATCACCTAACAATATTATAATAATAAATCTTGCTAATGGTTTATTCTCCATCTTTCCTAAGGCATATAAATACAGTAGATGCAGCATGAAAAATGGATTCAAACAGTTGCCAATTCCTTTATTGCAAAAGAAAGAAGTATTTTAATTTCTCAGAATACATCTTTCATTGGATCAGTGGGATTTAAAAGTATGGGAAATTGCTCTGGCTGAAATATAATGCAATAATAGAGCTTTGAGAATCCTGAAATGAAGGCTAAATAATTCAAAATTAGTCACTATTTGTTAGCTATATTAACAATGACTTTCCTAATTAACTGCCCGTTGTATAAATATAAATCTCCCTTTTTGAGGTGGGGTTGATTCCAGACTTATATGATAATTACTTTGTCTTCTTTCTTCTCCTACTGCTTCTCTGGAGCCCTATAATGTGGTAAAATATAACTAGCAAGCATACAGATTTAGGATCGCTTGACAAAGGCATATATCTATTATATCTTTCAGACTGCATACATAAGCACACACGCATACTTAACACCAAAAGAATCTTCCCAATGGGTCATATCAAATCCATTAAGGGAGCATTCTTTGCAAAAACCTTATAAATCAACAGGAACTAGAAACCCCAAATCAGTCAGTAGTTCCCCAGTAGACCTTTATCTAGTGGCAAAGACCTTTATCTTCATTCTTTCTATCTAAAATTAGTCAATCTTCATTAAATGTTTGTTAATGAATACACTTAAAAATAGCAGGCAAAAGATGGCCGATAGAAGTAGAAAGCAATGCTTGTACATTTCAAGCTAATTCAAATTTTGTTATAGTTGATTGCAAATTGCTAAATAAAACCCATTGAACATGCAGCTGGAAAGGATGAGGAGATTAAAACAAAAACAAAAAACAAAGATATAACCAATTCAAAATGCTCCTTCTAACTTGGTGTGGAAGACACTATGTTTTAAATATTTAAAAAATCAGGGGAGCACGGTGATTATACACATCTCTCCATTTTCCAGGACTTCAAATAAACTAATTCCATTGCTTGCTTCTGCTTACAGGTTAGCCTACTATATCTCACATGCCTACCATTCCCACTGCTTCATGGGACATGGAAACAGATATAAATAAAAAGCTGGATTTTATTATCTGTGGAGAGTAGTTGTAGTGGTAGTGATTGCATGTATGTGTTGTGTTCACAAAAGGTAAAAAGTGAACAATGACACCAGAAAGACAAAAAGGCTAAAAGCAGGAAAAAAGCTAATGTGCGACTAACTTCTTCAACTAGTCCCAATCTGTGTAGCGTAATGTTGTATTATGATAGAATATATTAATATTATAGATTATAATTCATTCTAAATACTGAAAATTGCTAGCACAATGTATAAGCTGATAGAGAAATCTGATTCAGTTCATGCTAATTCAAAATCAGCAGGGATGGTTATAAATAAATAGGACAGTCACAACTTGTCACTTTGTACCTCTGCCTGTTCTGTTTTTCTTTCTAGTCTTAACTGAGTACTGGATGAATGCAATCAATACTATGGACATAAGTGATCTCTGATAAGGGAAAATATACACAGAGATGGTATTGTGGAATCATCTCTGGAGTCACATGCACAAAATATTGTGTGAGCTGATATGACCACATTTATTGATTGATTTGATTGATTGATTGATTGATTGATTGATTCAAGGCCACCTGACTCCAGAGCAACTCTGGCTGGCTTATATTATTAGAGAAGCAATAATAGAGAAAATGAAACCATATATATCTGGACCAAAAGGGAAAAAAAAAAACTTCCAAGTACTACACAAGTACACCTGACAAAAGCTACCCTACTCCAGAACCTAGGCAAAGATGTCTGGAATACTATCAGGGCGGGAGTCACACAGATTTCTGGGGAGATACTATTCCAGAGTGTAGGTGCTGTGACAGAGAAGATGCACTTCCTGGGAGCTCAGTTTGGGTGCTCAATAGCCACACTGCTTAAGACAAGAGCTTGGAAGTTAGCCTGAAGTTTGTTTTGCAGCTGTGTTTATGAAAAGAGCAACCACACTGAGCCAGCACATAATCCCCAGTGAGTGTTAGAACTTTTGGAGGGAGACAAGGACAGTAGGTCACTTTATAAGCATAAAGACTTTAACAACCATAAGGACTGAGCCCCAGAGACTTGTTTATGTGGCTAATCCAACTCTTGAGGGCTATGAGGGTGGAGTTAACCCTGCTCAGTCAGGGAAACAGCCTGGGGAAAGTGTGTGCAAATATAAAGTACTATGTAAAATTTTCATCTATGCTGTAGTGTGTCCAGTCATCACAAAAAGAACTTCTCACAAACAGCAACTTGAATTGAACCACTCACCGGCAACCAGCACAGCTCACACAACAATGGTGACACATGGGCATACCGAAGCGTACATATCACTGCCCATGGTGCTGCATTTTGGACCAGCTGTAGATTCCAAGTAGTCTTCAACAGCAGTCCTATGTAGAGTACATTGCAATAATCCAACTGTGAGGTAACAGTGGTCATCTGAAGGACCTTCTGATCCAGGAACAGCACAATTGATGCCCAAGCTAGAGCTGTGCAAAGGTCCTCTTGGCCACAGCTACCATCTGCTTTTTGAGTAGGAGCTGTGCATCCAAGGTAACCCCCAGACTGCACACTAGTTTTGAATGGAGAAGTACGGCCCTATCCAAGACTAAAGATAGAAGGTCACTAGATCTAGAGGGCCCTCTATATACATCAAGTTGGTTTTGGCAGGATTGAGTCTGAGTCTGTTCTTCCCCATCCAAATTTACCCAACCTCCAGACACTAGGACAGGATATTGACAGCATCACTTGGCCAGCCCAAGGCCAATATATATTACTGTTATCATCAGCATATTGATGATACCAGACTCCAAACTGACTGATGATATCCCCCAATGGTAGATGTTAAGCCGGTGGGGAGAGAGCATCGAGTTTTGAGTCACCCCATAGATGAATGGCCAAGGTGTGACCTCTCTCCACATTATCAAGATCATCTGGAATCAGCCACAGAGGAAAAAGGAGAATCACCATAATATAGTGTCCCCAACTTTCAAACCCCACAGGTGGTCCAGAAGGATACTGTGATCAATTGTATTGAAAGCCACTGACAGATTAAGGATGATGCAAGGATAGATGCATCACCCCATCCCAGCTCTGCCACAGGTCATGACCAATGCATAACCACAAGTATGACCAATGTTATCTCATACTATATCCCAGCCTGAAACCTGATTGAAATGGGTCCAGTTATTCTGTTTCCTCTAGGATACTCCACAACCGCTATTTGAACACCCTTCTCAACAATTTTTCCCTAAAAAAGAAGGATGAGAAGGTTGGAAACAGGACAATAATGATCAGGTCCAGGTATTGCTTCTTGAAGAATGGGTGCACCACCACCTCCTTCAAGGGCGAAGATATTACACACACCCCTTTCAAAGAAGCCAACAAGGGCAACCCTCGGGGCAGTTTTAACCACCCAGGAGGGACTTGGATCCAATAAGCAGGTAGCTAAACTCACACTTCCTCAGGAATCACTGACTGAAACTCACCCCAGATAACCCCACAAGTCCAAGTCCTGATCATCTTGCTTGGATTGCCTGGTTGGAGTCCAAATGAGCAGATCTGAATTATTTTATCCACCAAATATAGTAGTTACAGAGGTGCTGAAGATGACCCTGTATCCCATCCTTCTCAGAAGAGATTGGGTCAGCCTAATCAGGGCTGCAAAACAACTATAGGTGGATATAATAACTATGGAGATATGCTGATGTTTTGCCACCTTTAAGGTCACAATCCTGAATGTGGACTCTTATCCATGCTTGATCATACTTGCTCTTCCTCTTCCTCCAACAGGGTTCTAGGTGTATCTTCTGGTGCTCCACCTTCCATCTTTCAGCAAACCAAGGTGCTCCTTGTGGTTGTTACATGGGGAGTGGCCACATAGAAGCAATACAGTCCAAGGTCCCAGCCACTTCCCATCCCAGCCAATGACTAAAACCTCAGTGGAACTGCCCACCAGACCTGAGGAAAACCCCCAGTTCCTTTTGAAACTCCACTGGGTCCATCAGTCACCTGGGGCAGGCCAATCAAATAGGCCTTATCTCCCCTCCATTTTTACAGATGCCACTTCTAGATCATTTGTCACAAATGGTGGAACTGAAAAATTTGCTGCTTTAGTTGTCTAAAACATTGTATCAATTCATATATTATCCTGCTTGTGCAGTCCTGCTTCTCCTGGACTATTTTACAGCATATGACCTAGAACGTTGTAGATGATAAGATTATTTAAAAATAAATCTTCATATTTCTTTTCTTTAAAAATGGAACTAAGGATTTGGGCATAACTCCTTGCAATTATTTCTCATGAACAATTTTCCTGATTAAGTTTTTAAAGATGTTGAGCAGAAAATAACTTTTAATCATCCATTATTAATTTTGCCTGTGCAAGGATTTAAAGTTATTACAATGTCTTCTATTAATCACAGTCAGATGCAACCATAGGCCAAATTGTTAAAAAGTTATTTCTGTTGTGGACTAGACTGTGATTTAGATGGTGAATATTTAGACAGTGATTTTCAGAGGCTAGGTTGTATGCAAACATTAGCTATATCACAATTGTATACCAACAGTTTCCTTAATAGTGGTTGACGTGCAGCATCTACAAAATAATTTTGAACCAATGGGCATTACAGATGTAAAGGTATGTGAGAATGACCTTAGGAGACAGGGGGAAGAGATGCTGCCCAGGGAACGATCAGATAAGGGGGCGAGACCTCTCAGCTGCATAGTACGCAGAGAAAGAAACTCAGAAAGGATTCTCCCTAACTTGTCAGGCTGTAAAAAGAGATGGCAGAAGATTTGTACTTTCAGACTTGCAAGACTCTGTTAATGTAGCCTTACGATAAAGTGGAATTACCTCATCTGATCGTGTTTCCTTTCTGGTCTACCTGGGAAGGCTGACAATGTTTGCTTCCATTGAAATTCAAATACCAACAGCCTTGTGGGAACTGAAAAGGTAGATCCAGTTTAGTTGCAAGCTGTTGATATTTTTCAACACAAGGATAACAACATAATGAAAGCTTGATATCTTCAATTTACAGAATAATGCCATCACATAATATGGCTATTGGACCTGATGAATGTACGCCACCCCTTGCTTCAGAGTCCAGAAGACAGAATACAAATTTTTGGGGAAAGCAGCAGAGGAAGACAAATTTCTTATGTCCTGTTGGTGAGAAGCCCAGAAAAAAGAATATATGAGCTTAGTCCTTCTCTCTCTCTCTCTCTCTCATCCACCCACCCACCCACCTGCCCACCTACCTACATTATATGTCTCCAGGCAACTAAAAATGTACAGCAGCTGGAAAGGAATGGTGTTCAAGCATTTCTATTTGTAGTGGATCCTAGTGGATAATGACTACAGATTTTAAAGGACATGTGTATAGATATATTGCTGATCTCTGATTATAAATAAAGAATTTGAGATCTTTTATTGGTTACGGTTTTACCAGATTGTTTTCACTTTATAATATAATTGGACTTTGGTTTTATCTGCTTTTGAATCCACTTTAAATAATAGTAAATAGAGGGAGCGGGGAATAAACATTCCTGGTTGTCAGTCCTTTAAGGATTTTTAGCGCTTTTTGTTTGAAGAGTTTATTAGATAGATATTGAACATATATATAGGTTCATAAGATGCCTACAGCCACAAAATGGGAATGGTGGCATTTAAATTGTTACAAATATATCAGTTGATAATACAGTAGGAGAGGCAATAATATGTAAAGGTTATCTATTTTCTGTGGTTCATTAGAAGATTGAGTATTTCAGGCTACTGCTTTGTGTCAGGTTCCCCCCCCCCCCCCATTTATACAGTAGGGACAAAAACAGACGGTAACTTGGCATACTTGCCAATATGTTAGGATCACAAATACAGACAGGGCTTGTTCAAGATCCTGCATGTAGCATACTGCCAAAATCTCATTTATTTTTGCTCCCACCCCCCAATAAGGATATGTATTTCAAGACATAAAAGGATTGTTCCAACAGAACAAAACATTTGTCAATGAGGCTAAAACAGTACTTGCCAGTGTGGAATCCGTGTTTCCTGAACCTGAACCAAAAATACATCCATATAATGAGAGCTAACTACCAATCAGTGTGGTGAAACTGTCATTCCCCACCAACAGCAAATGATTCTGCAACGTATTTGGTTCTGGTTTCTCTGTTTTTTGTTTTTTTTAAATCAAACTGAGAAGGCAGTTCTGCATTCTCTGTCCTCAGATTGTGGGGATTAGGCCAAGAGCTCATCAATTCTTGGGAGAATTTGAATCTTTTGACTTTTTACCTTAACCCAATGCTTGACTGTAGATCTGTGCTGCTTTACATTATCAGTCCTACCTTGTTTTTGCTTGGCTATCTGTTAAGGCATAGGGCCACAACAAGATTTTGAAAATGAAATGTTCTTTCTTGGTAAGAAAAGTGCTTTTCTTCAACACCTGAGCAGATTTTGAAAATAGAATACTGTTCTGGATAGACAACAGCTTAACTTCAGTTCTACAGCAGGGTGTTTTTTTTTGTTTTTGTTTTGTTTTGTTTTGGAAATAAAACTTTGTTCTGGATCAGGAGGGGTCTTGACTAGAGCGCTTAAGGGACTTTGGAAAATATATATTTTGGCAGATATAATTTGGGATCTGTTGTGTCTCCTGAAGATTGTCTAGATTTGCCAAAGCCAGAGTGTTGCTGCAAGAAGCTATTTCCTAGGAAAGACTAAACCCTTTCTCCCTAGTGTTAATTTTTTTTCTTACTGCTGGTTACTCGATTCCTTTATTTTTTGCTTGCACCTCCTCCTCAGCTATGCTCCCCTCCTTGGTGAGTTCCAAAATTTGGGCTGGCTCCTTCACTAAAGGTATCCCTTAAAATCTGGCTAGGATCAGGAATGAATCACAAAGTCCATTCTGGAGAGCACCACATACTTGAAATAAAAGCTAAGTACTCCATCTGGAATAACAGACATACTGTAGACTGGATTAGATAATTATTTTCCCTTCCTTATTACTCATTGTAATTCACATATGTCTGATATCAATATGTTAAAAGGGAAGAAAACTCTCAGAAAATACAAGCTTTCCCTTCCTGATTGATTACTAAGATGCCAAGTTCATTTGGGCAGTGAATATTGACCCTGAAAACATAACATTTTATCCCATATAAAATAGAGCAACTTCATGAAAAGTGCTCCTCGCTATGATCTCTTCTATGATCTCATCTCACAACCCCTTTATTCCTAAGCACAAAAGCCTAACCAGATATTACCAAGATGTCTGGGAAGAGTTTAATGTGTCACAAAAAGTGCAAAGTACATAGGATGAAGAATGGGGAAGTGATAATGTAAACCCAGAGATACTGTTGGAAGTAGTCAAAACAAACATTGCAGGCAGCATTTATGAAAGATTTAGGGATGTAAAGAAATCAAATTTCAAGCTTTGACTAATATTTCTCTTTTGGAGAAAGAATGAGGGAGGTCACTATATTCAATCTTTTTACATTAACAGTATTATATTGTTGCTTTTCCAGCATGAACTTTTTGTTATAAAGATAATGTTTTAGTTCCTCTGAAGGACACAGTGAAAATGCATTTCCCTGCCACTGTTATTATATATGAGAGAAAACATTCAGATAAACAGATAGTGCTTGATTTAATTGTAAAGAAGAAAGAGGCTGACATGCCATTAGGGACATAATTCATCATATGAAATAGATACACATGTGGCCATTATATACACTGTAATAAAACAGATTTGTTACAGAATGAAATGCATATATTTTAGAGAAAAAATATGAATGAACCAAGACTGAAACATGTTTTCTAAAATACGTTTTCTTAGAAACATCTGAGAGGAACAGATCTCCTATCTGAGCTAGGCAGGATAATCCTAGGTAAAACATGTAGCTGAATAGTAGACTGCTATCCTTTTTTTAGTAATTTATTTTGAAATTAATTTAAATTAATAGCCACTTTTTTTGGGGGAGGGGGAGGCTAAGAGTCCTCTCTCCCCAATTAATAATCATTCGCTTAAGTCCTCTTTCTAAGAAGAATGGGGAAAAGAGTGTGGTCATGTACATTAGCTCCTATGCTATGTCTTATGCTAACTAGCTGCAGACCTTCAAACATTTGTAACACAATCTGAAGGGAAGTTTTCAGGCATCCTCCTCAGGTGTTCCATTTTTATTCCATCTGGAACCAGACATATAGGGTTCTCGACTATATGGAAAATTCTAATTATATCTAGCCAAATTCACTTTTCTGCTAAAGGCAGAGAGGTGCAAAAAAGCTGTATACAGATAGCATTTCTTTATTACAGTCTTTGTCCAACATTACAAATAAGAAAAATAAAATATATTTCTACAGAAAACCCATTATTCAGTCTTTTGACTAATATCAAGTATAGTGTAAACAGATATGTTGTGGACATACAGTATCTACTACATGTAATTCTGTTCCTTTCTTCTTATTTGTCAAGTCTTTGTATCAAACTCTCCACCCATTTTACATTCCCTAACAGAACCCAAGAAAGTTAGGTGATTTATGGCAGAGAATTAGGAAGCCATGCATATAAAGAAATTCTCCATTAAATAAGTTGTAGATTTCATTCATTAAAAAAAAGTATGTATGTGAAGGTTCAAAAGTCCACTGAATTACCAGGTCTTCAAGTGACATAAGCATATATACCTATTTCAAAGAGCAAAACTGTTCCTAAAACAGCTTATTTCCTAATTCTATTCAGGCTAAATAATCCAACAGAAATGATGGTAACATTAACACCAGATGTATATATCTAAAATGCAAATGAAAAGATGAAAAAGCAATTATTTACCAATTATTCAGTGTCCTCTAGGTAGAAAAGTGGTGGTGGTGGTGGTGGTGGTGGTGGTGGTGGTATTATTATTATTATTATTATTATTATTATTATTATTATTTTCCCACGGAAGCTCCTCAAGTGACCCCCAAAGTTTGGATCTCTGCACTCTATAGATATTCTAGCAGTTCTGGTGATTTGGGGGTGGGGGGGGCAAGGGCTGCCATACTTGAAATATGCTTGTGAATTGTGGGGCATTCCTGTGCCTTGTTGTCTTATCAACTCCACTCCTCTGTTTCTCCGCTTTTCACATGATTTAAAGCATGCCAGTAATAACCTATAGTGGAATAGTGGTTAAAGTATTGGACTAGGACTGGAGAGAACCATGTTCAAGTCCATCCTCAGCCATGGGAATTCATTGAGTGACTTTCACAGCCATTTCATATCCAATTCATTGAGTGATATTCACAGCAATTCCAACCTCATGAGAGTTGTTACTGTGGGTATAAATGGAAGGGAAATTGCTATGAAGTACCAGGAGTGCCTGGAAAAACAAAGTCTAACAAATAAATAATAAAAAGCAGAATTTTATTTAGGAAAAAATATCCTAGTAAAAGTTCCTTCCTCTTCAGCCAAAATCCCTCTGTGATGCAGTTGAGAAAATGTGGCTAAAATCAATCTGCAAACGTGTTATATTAATTGATTATTAATACGTTTTTATAAAAATTATAAAACAGATGTTCTTAATATAACATATACCTTTTCCTACCCCCCAAAGTCTTAGTTAAAACTTTAACTGTTTTGTTTAGAAGTACACAAAGCTATCTTGTGGTTTTATGACTATTACGTGTATAAAATTTCTGGCAATTTGTTATTCTATTTCTCTGTCCTTAGAATTTAAGAAAAATCTTTTGCCAGACAAAAGAGAGACAAAAGATGGAGAGAGAGAGAGAGAGAGATGGATAATCTAATATTGTTTGTTCACCACTAGTGACTGATTGGCTGCATTTTCCTGTTTGTTTGGTTTTGATTTATTTTCCAATACTGCCAGCCTCTCAGGGTAGTCCAGACAGGAAACCAAAACCATGAGTACTAATACTACCTTTATTCTAAGGTTACAGTAACAGAAACTTGCAAGTCTGAAAGCGCTTCTCCCCTCCCCTGCCTTTACATTCCAGAGAACGAGAGAGGGTCAATTCTGGAATGCTTTCTTAAATTACGTTTCTGGTTTGGACTCAGATTTCATTTATCAGACCATTGTCTAGGCTGTGGCTCTTCCTCCTGTCTCCCAAGGTTATTCTCACAGCCCATTACAGACACCCGACCTTTATGGTTTGAAACCATGGCCTATGACCTAGTGTAATGTAAATCAAATCAACTGTGGTTTATTCGACAGAGTATGGTTAAGCAAATCATGATTTTAAAGCTCCAAAGATCCATGATCAAGCTGGCAACATTCACAAGATCACAAGTTCTGTGATCAACTTGAACATGATAAGGGAGCATGAAATCCCTCCCCTGTTTTGATAAGGAGCAAAGTCCTTCTTCAAATAAGCTGCAGCTTCAGCAAAAAAATAAATATTCTAAGTCTCATTACAGATTCTTTCTTTTGATATTATTTATTGATTTATTTACAGACCCTAACCCCATCCAAAAGACCCTTTCTCCCTTTGCTAAATGCAAAACCAAAATGTTTATGACTCCTTCAATGCATTTAAACATTTAATCAAAAGATTAAAGTATAACTTCATTTATCATAAGGAGAGGTTTGCAAAGAGGACACCTAGAAACTGAATTTTATCATTTATCCATGAGAAAGTGAAGTGTGTTAAGAGATGGTTTTGGTTTTTACCATAATAAAGACAAGTCATAAAGCATGCAGTAATAATTGTCCATGGATCAAAATGTGTCTCTTCCTGTTGCTATTCTACATAAGCCAACAGCAAGCAGGAAAGCATTTTGGCAAATTTTCAAGGTGGGACTAAACAAATTGTTTCAAGATATGGTGGTGGATAAAACCATTTATCTACTTATTATTATTTTTTAAAGTAACCAGTTGCCACATGGGTCCCTAAAATGATTCGACAGCCATCTGTTTTATCATTCAAATACCTAAGTATTGAACACTGTCCAGATGGCTTTCATGCATGTTCCACAAAAATATGGAAAACAGTTGCTGTAAAAGTGAATTATGATAGGGAGTTCCACTCCCCCAGATAGTCTTGGATTGCAGTTCACATAATTTATTGGCCATATTGGCAAGATGTTCCATCTAGAACATGGCAAGGCTATTGAACTAGCAAGCTGATAAATGTAACTCATAGCAAGATGTAAGATTAAGGTTCATGGCATAATGACACATTACATAAAGGCAGAGTCCAGAACCCATATGAAAATCAGGTTCTTACTAAATGACAGTGATCAAAATGTAATGAATCCTGAATGAATCTGATCAGAAGAAAAGGCGTCCCCTTCAGCTTGTTCTGAGAGACTTTCATCTCTGAAATCCCAAAATTGCATCACTTTAGGCTTACATAGGAGGAAGAGCCTTTACAACATGGCAGGTATTAGAGGAGTTACACAGTTACTGCAGGGGAAGGCTTCAAAGGAATCCTTCTTCCCTTCTTTCTTCTTTCCTTCTGTCACTGACTTTTGCTGAGGTTTAATTCCAATACTGCCTATAGGGATAAAACGTTCACTGGAGCTGGAAACGGAACAGAAAGACATCCTGTTGAAAAGTTGATTGGATTACAAATCCTTCAGTGCTTCACCCTGAATCAAAAAGAAAAGGACAGCACATTTTTAAACTGGGAACACTTTTGTGAATGTGCTGCTGGGTGAGGCAATGACTCAGCAGCTTTTCCAAATAACCTGTATTGGGCTATTGGGCAGACACAATATAAAATGGGTTTTTTGCCTAGCCAGAGCAATACACCCACTCGTTTTGAATTCATCTCTCTGTCTCAAAAGGAAATGGAGTAGTTTGGCAGGAGCTCTAAATGTGGTCTCTCTTTGCAAGCCTTGTTTATCTAAGGTAGCTTCTCTGAGTGGCCTGAGTCCAGGTCTCCTTAATGTACTAGACTTGAGCCTAGTCAGTACAACCTCAAAGCAGACAGAAGCTTGTTGGAGTCTTCCACTGAGAAAAACTTGCAGCTTCAGACCCAAGGAGGTTGCTGGGCCTTCCAGGGTCTGACCCTAACTCCCCTCATTCATTTCATAGGCAGCCTATGACAAGCAGAATATTATCCCCCTAAATGCTACATAGCAGGCTGTCTTAGTAACATCTTTTTAGAAAATATATTATTACCCATACTAAAGGTATACCTCACTTAATGACCACAATACAGACTGGAAAAATTGTTGCTAAGCAGAATGGTTGTTAAGTGAGGCATCACTTTTATGACATTTTTGTGACAGTCATTAAGTGAATCACTGGGGTAGTTAAGTGAATCACGTGGTCATTAAGCAAATCACACAGTTCCCCATTGAGTTTGCTTGCTGGAAACCAGCTGGGAAGGTCACAAGTTGTGGTCATGTGACCTCAGGATGCTGCAACCATCATAAGTGCAAGCTGGTTGCCAAGCACCTGGATCAAGATCATATGACTGTGGGGGCGCTGCAACAGTTGTAAGTGTGAGGACTGGTCATAAGTAGTATTTTAGTATCATCGCAGCTCTGAACAGTCACTAAATGAATGGTCATTAAGCAAGGACTACCTATATAATGAATGCAGGTGCCAGAAAGTCTAAAGAAAGTCCAATTACTCATGGTTCTGTGATTGAATGTATCTATGAGGAGGAGAGTGATATGAGAGATCAAGACTATCAGGAGGGACGGGGTGCATTCCAGGAAGGGAAAGGAGACAAGAGACAACACAATCCTAAAGGGGAGTGTGGGAAGCAAAAGAGGTTCAGGATAGCTACTCCCTAGAATTTCCCAGGGTATATCCACTAGTTGGTATACTATAGATTTGGTTTGGCAAGATTCTATCTATACGGTGTAAGCAAATAAAGGAACTGGACTGGACTGGACTGTTTCATTGTTGTTCTTGGGCTGGGCCTGACAGGTTCAGAGGAAACAAAAATGCATAAAATAAGGCCCTCTATATTTATGTATAATGAATATTCTCTCGCAGAAAAATTGCAGATAAATTTTCCCTTCAGTTCAACTCTGGAAAGTGTTCAACTAAATGGATCCTTGTAAAATAATGGGAAGCAAATGCCAGTAATGAACAGAATTGTTGCAGCTTAATCCAGGTTTGGTTTAGCAATGAAAAGCAATCTCAGTGAGCACTCAGAACAACTTCTGTTTCTAAGCATTCTTCCCAGGTTCAAAATAAAGGCTGTTTCATTAAAGGGCAAGGGCTTTAACCCATTCCCCCCTGGGATGTACAAGTTACAAAAATGCAGCTGTGAATCTCTCCTTCCTGGGATGGGGAAGTTGGAGGAGGGGGAGGCCCCGAAAATGAAAAGAACAAAGCAAGATAATATTTTAGACATGGTTAGCAATCACTTAAAATATGTGTTTTTTAAAAAATGACCCAACAATGATCAAAATCCTTTAAAATCCTAACGTGGCCAGTTTGATCAAAAAGTTGAATGTATGGAACAGATTTTTCAAACATAATTAAAGTGGCCTGAGGATTGTACATGAAGCAGAAGGAAATTTACCCTATCTATCCCCTAGTTAGTAATTTCATCTTAACAGTGTTGTTACTGAATTGACAAATAATAAAGGAAATAACATACTACAAATAAAATTACAGATCAGCATGCTAATAATTTTGACATTATAATTCTTGGAGCATTAACTTTCTTGTTCTTGTAACTGACCATCCAGTTTTTTTAACTATAAGTAAATGTTAAATATTTCTGTTCTTGGTGTAAATAAGACAGGGGAAATATAAAAGTTATGTCTCCTTTTTCCAACAATGACATTGGAAGTATTCATGGTTTCATTGTCCTTATCTGCAAGGTCTCTTGCATCCTAGCTGCCTCTTTATTCAGTACATCACCTGATCCCATCACTAAACCCTCAGTATCAGATTTCCTCAGAGACTGACCTACTTGCTTTACATAACCTAGCTGTTGCTGAAATTCAGAATAAAAAGAGTTAATTTGTCATGAGCATAGAAGGACAAGGAAACATCCCTTGCCTATGAAATAAAATGGTAAGTTACATTTGAGTTTTTAAATGATGAAATTATACGGCAGTATTTTATCTATGGTGTACATGAAGAACAGATGGTGGCCTGTCGTATTCATCCCGAGATTAAATAGATGAAGTCTAGGCCTTATGTTAGCCTCCACCTGTTCTAGGATTTATTTACCAGCAAAGAGTAACAGGTTACAGACTTTAGACAAATAGAGGTTTTTGTTTTTGTTTTGTTTTTTAATTCAAACTATATCTTAAAACCTCTATGATGAATGTGATCAGGAAAGGTTTCTACAAACAATTTTCAACAAATGGCAACTAAATATTATCAAGGAATATAGGGTTCATTGGCTAAAAGGGAATTAATAATCTCTGTCCCCATTATAAATATTAGCAGTAACTGCTAATAAACAGCAGCAGGTGGTTTACACAGTACAGGCAGCGAAACACAAGGAGAATATGAAATAGTGGTTTGGTCTGTTGGCTCATTTGCTTTTTACTTTAGGCAATGGCAAAGTTGTATCCTGCACTTTATACTGAAATTAGTTCATGCTATACACTGGGGAAGGTATTTATTTTCAAACAATCTAAAAGTCAGTTAAAAGAGAATTTACAGTTAGAAAAATATAACATAATTCCTTTATTTACAATACATTGACGTTTACTTGTTTTCTCTGAAATAAGACAATGTTCATATGCATATTAGTTTCAAAGAAAGCTAGAATTCATTTTCCATCCCTTGAGCAGAATCTGACTGTACATCTTCCAATTATTTTCATTTTATTTTATTGTGCTATCTGTTTGGGAAAAACTTGAAGAATCAGTCCACTGGATTGCGTCTCTTTTATCTTTTATTTTAGTAAGGAAATAATCTGTTAGTTTTTTCTTTGTTTCTTTTCAAAAAACACATTTGATACTTCAAACTTTACTAACATTTATATCATTTATAAGGTAACATTCTCCATAATTTCCACCCATGCTTTCTTTCATAGCCGTACCATCAGCGAATGAAATGCTATGGTCATTCTTCTGAGGAAATTATATGCACAGCGTATCTTCCTTGCCTTTAATTAACTCTACACATTGCATGCAGTAATTACTCATAATATCTAATTATATTTTTGAGTGATTTGTTTGTTGCTATTGTTAATGAGGATGAAGATTTCAAGGATCTTGATACGCAGTATGTCCATTTAATTACAGGTTAAAACCCCATTCCAAAGTAATCAGGGTGGATTATCATAACTATTGTGGGGAGGCAGGGGGGCTGCTAAGAGTAATTGTCTACTGTCAGCTTGTGCTGAAAAAAATTGTGCAGTTATGTCATGGTTACTATAATTTTCTATTGGTTTAAAGGATGCAAGACTCAATTGTGACATTACTATAGAAGATGAGACTATACCGTACTCATTAAGTTTTATTTTTGCTCTTCCCTTCCCTTCAGAAATTCAGAGCAACATCTACATTTCCCTCCTGTCCTCCATTTTATGCATATCAACACTGAAATATGAGCTGTGCTAGCTTTACCCTGAGTGTTTTCTGGAAACCAGGGATTTAAATGATCTGAGCATTTATCTACCATTTCACACTATCATGCCAGATGAATACCGCTGTGTCAGTCTGAAACAGACAGTTATCTTGGGAACTTACTTATTAATGTGAAAGCTTGCACATGGATTTGAAAGTCCCTAGCCCTTTTGCATGATTAACAATAAAATAAACTGCAAAAAGCAACTGGATCTATCTTCAGTTGTCTCTGCCCATCCAGTAAGGTCAGGCAAAGTGGAAGTACTCCGGGTCGCCTCAATCACACACTGTAACCTAGCGGAACCTCAGAAGTGGTCCTTCTTTGCCATAGTGCCTATCTTCCAGAACAGCATCCCCCCAGAGATTTGCACCTTACGAAGGTCAGGAACTTGCTTGCTACATGGCCTGTAGATCCACGGGTACAGCATTTTGCAACTGAGTCAGAGGCGTGAATGTAGCTTTGCAATACCTGGCTATTTGTCTGAGAGTTCTGCAGTAAAAGCATAAACCTGGATCTCTCCTTCTCTGTTCCTCTCCTGGTGACAGAGATCTTTTGATTGTGCTACTTTGCATGAATCATCTGGTTCTGGACTCCAAAGAGGCCACCGGGTGAAGCAAGACTGTAGATGCCCTTCCTCTTGCCATTTCTCCCCTATCTCAGCTCTTTCAGTTGTCCATCTATTACTATGCAACATTAGGACAGCTCTTCCAAATTATCTGGGGTGCCTTGTCTCACCAGTTCATCTCTCAGTTCCTCAGCAAACCCTTCTCTAAACTGATCAATCAGAGCCAGGACATTCCATCCCATATCTCTGACAAATAATTTAAAGTCTGATCAACTCTGTGCTGAGTTTGTCTGAGTTCGTAAATTTCATGATTGCTCACAGAATTGTCAAAGGGACCTCTAAATCTTCACACGATTTTTTTTTTAATAATTGTCCAGCCCAGGGTTGCTGCTCTCAGTTATAGGTATGGCCCATTGGGCTGCCCCTTCTTTCAGGAAACTCAGCATGAAAGTTACTTTGGAGTGATCTGTGGAAATGCCACTGGGCAACCCACCATATGCAGTTCACCCTGAATTGTGAAGGTCTAGAATTGGTCTTGGTCTGCTCCACATTTCTCTGGTAAACTCCCACGGGAACACAGAGAAACCAGCTGTGTTGCAGGCTTCTGTGCTGATGCTGGCTGAGGTGAATTGTCCCAACTGGTATATTAGTTCCATCATGGCTTTTTGCAAGTTAGTATTTGTAAATCTACCTTTTGTTGGTGTTGCAACAAAACTTGAGCAAGGTGCTCTGAGGACAGTGGAGTGCCCTGAGGATTGGAGGCCATCTCCACTAGCAAAGGTGAGATCTTCAGCCTCTTTTGAAAGAGAGCATGACTGCAAGACTGATGTTAGCCCTACTAGGCAGACCAGACCATGAGATCAACTTCACAGGAAAGCTAAAACTACTTTTATTGAGATTGGCTATAAGAACAGAAGCTTGCAAGTCAGATTGCACTGTACCACCTCCTCCTTTTTATAGTTCAGTGAATTAGGGAGATGTCTGTCTGAGCCACTTCCAAATGTTAGATGGACATTCTGGACTTAAAAAAAAATGCTTCAGCCCCTTTTGCCTAGGCAACAGCTTCTGCATATCTCCGTCAAGGCCATCTTCCTTACTCTCTTCAATAGGCTATAATAACAGATTCTTGTAAGTCTGCTTGTGCTGTACCTCCCTTCCCTCTTATACTCAGTGAATCAGGGAGGTGTTTGCCTAAGTTACTTCCAAATATTATCTTGCTTCCCAAGACTTAAATAGTTTTTCAGCTTTCTTTGCCTAGGTAACTATGTTTGCACATTTCTGTCAAGGTCAGACATGCAAAATCTGTTATTATTATCTCAATAAAGTGTAGTTCCAGCCTTCCTGTGGGGTTGAAATTTTGGTTTTGTCTACCTAGTGGGTTAGGTTAGGGTTGTAGTAGGAAGAATTGATGTAGCCTGTCCAGGACCAAATGCAACTATTCTTCATGAACAGACTGTTAAGAGTTACTATTTTAATTAAGAAATGCTTCTCTTGAGTACTTGAGTGGCATTAGTTACACCTTGCTGTCAATATGGGCAGGACACAATGTATGATTTGATGCATCTCCATTAGAATGAAATGTTAACATGCAGGGGATTTGCTCCTGTCCAATCTGTTTATCTTTACATATGGACTCTTTGAGTGTTTTGCAGAAAAGCTTAACAATGACCTTCTTAGCAGACATACTTCAACCCAGGTATGATACTCCAAAATCCCAAATGACATAGTTTGATCCAAAATGTTCAAAACTTGCTAAATTAGAAATGCAGATTTTAACCAGTACTCCTGGTGAGATTTGGTTTTAGTATTCCCTCACTTTCCAAATAATGCCCATTACATTCCCTCCCTCCCTCCCTCCCTCCCTCCCTTCCTCTTTTCCTTTTCCTTTTCCTTTTCCTTTTCCTTTTCCATTTCCATTTCCATTTCCATTTCCTTTTTCTCATGGCGTTCCACCTGCCTGAGGTTGCAAAAGTGCCTAAAATAGGATTTCTGAGCTGTGACATTAAAAGGTTTTGGTAACTCAGCATGGGCTGGGCACAGAGGTCTAGGAATGCAGCCCAGATTGGTAATGATGGAGCTGTCGGCCAGAACCTAGTCTATGCTTCCTGTCTTTTTTTCCAGCACTGCCAATTATGTCTATTTAATTTTTAAACTGTTTTAAATAGGAGTACAGCAACTTTGATTTGTAGATCTTGGAATCACTGTTTTCCTACATAATCAGTGCTGGTAGGAAAAGATTTATTATGTGGTATATATGTCATCATGCACTCATGAGAGAGGCAAAGGCATGATGATTTCATTTCTGCCATGATATATAGGTGTTGCTGCCTCACAGAGATTTACTGTTTATAATCCAGTTGTATTTTGCCATTCCAGTGATGTGCATTGGGCCTCAAAAACTGGAAGCTAGCTTGACTTTGGCTTCAGAGAATACTCAGTATGCACAAACTCACAGTTATATACACACACAACCAACACCATCAACCAAATCTTTCTTGGTTTGTCAGTCCTAAATGTTCTATAGAGGAGAAAACAAAAAACAAAAAAACCCTTATGATTCCCCCCCCCCCCCGGAGTAAAATTTGTAATGGTGTTGTATTGTACACTGCAAGCCTTCAGTCATTTTGTATAAAATCACTTTTATAAGGTTAACAAATCAAATGGACAGATGATCAATGTCAGACCTATTGAGAAACTGCCTGTGCAAACAGAATACAAAATTAGCTTCATGTCTATCACTCAAGGCATTGATTTCCATGTGTATATTAATGTATGAGTTGGATATGTCTTGTAAAAGTGACCTTGATTTTAAAATGCATTTAAACATGAGTTTCACATAAAACTCTGAAAGATATTTAAGGTTAATAGCTATAAATGCATCTTGAACATTTTCTATATTAGCCCAACCATTGGAGCAATTATAAATCATAATGATATTTGGTTAAAGGTAAATTTAGTGAAAAAGGAAAACAATCATTTTCTTTATTTGAAAATAAAGAACACAATGAAATATTCAATGTAAGTAACACTTTAAATTAATAAAGCAAAATTATAAAACTATGTGAAGAACAACTCTGGGGCCATCCTAACACTTTGAACAGAACAAACAGATTCTTATGCTTAAAAAGTGAGTAATCAAAGAAGTGGAGAAGAGGAGACAGATTAGGTGCCGATAATTGTTTTAATCATTGCCAAAACTCCTAGAGTAAGTTTTAAATTGAATTTGAGATAAGAGTTATTCCATTCTTTTTGTCAGGAAGCAATTTTTTTTTTTTTTTTGTCTGCGCTCAGTCATTGCTGATCCTGCAGTGACTGCTTGGATGAGTCCTTGCAGTTTTCAAGGCAATTGTTTTTTGGAAGTGGTTTGCCAGAGCCTCCTTCCTAGAGCAGAGCCCAGCTGACGAGCGCAGGGAGGCGGGTTTCCGTTGCTTCGCGCCCTTTTTGGGCGCGCGCAGTTTTTCGTGCTTACCGGCAACTGCTCCCAACTCCTTTTTGCAAGGCGCTGCCAGCATTTTTCCTCCCACCGGAGTGAGAGTACCCATTTATCTACTCACGTGAGTTTTCGACCTGTTGGGTTGACAGGAACTGGGGAAGAAACAGGAGCTCACCCTGTTTAACGTGAAGGCTGGACTCGAACCGCTGAAGCGTCGACCATTTCTGGCCGGCAACTTTCAGCGTCATTAAGCCGCTGCGCCACCGCATCCCCCAGGAAGCAATGCTGTTGCCCTATTCAATAAAAAGTCTAATGCTAACTCAGTTTGCACCTATCTTTTAAAAATTTCCTAATAATATGAATTGCTTCAGTTGAAAGGATTTGAAGTAGTGTTTTAAATTTGGTATGCTGAAATTTTCTTCATGATGGGTTTCTCTTGTATAGTTTATCTAATTCTAGAGTTCTTTTTGTAATTATGTACAAGAAATGTGTATAAAAATTAATTATTTGTCATACAGAATAGTAAGTGATATGCAATGGAATTGGGAGTGCTTAAAGCAAAAGGTTTTTAATCCTTGTTAATATTTTTTAAATTGTTTTTATGTGTTGTTCACTGCTCAGAGTCATATTTGTGAGATGGGCAGCCATATAAATTGATTATATAAAATAAATACATTTTAGAAAGAGCACTCATTTTAACTACTGCTCTCCTATGAAGCATTGGTCATGAAAAATGTTGCCACGGTTTAGTTTCATTCTCATCTTCCACAGATGAGGATCTTTTGGCACCTACCCTTTGTAATACTCACTCCTAAATAACTCAATCACATGGACTAGCTCAGAAATAATAATATAGCTGTTTCTGTGATTTTTTTTATCCACCCTAAATAGCACAGGAGACACTTTATTTAACCTTATCACTTCATGAAATGTATTTAGTTCAAACTGCAGTTGAGAGATTTCAAGCAGGATTTTTAAGAAAAATAAACGTATTATCTCTAGGCAAATAAATTATATGGTATCTGTTTTATATTGAATAGTCTTTTTCCCCTTATATATTTCTATAACCATAAAGGATGAGCAAGGGTGCCCTTGTTTTGCCCCTTTTCTGGCCCCTTATAGTACAATCCAGTAATACTAATTGTTGCTTGTGCTTGTGGGTATCATTGATTAATTATGGAAAGAAAACAAATTCAGATAGTAGAGTTTTTCTATATTTAACATTATGTACTGTTTTCAATACTCTTCTGGCTGAGTCTGCTATCAACCAACTGATTTGGAATTATTTAAGAATATGTTTAAATTGTTGATCAGTAGTGAAGGACTATTTTTTCAGTAACTAATCACATTTTTCATTTCATCTCAAAATAATAAAAGATCAAGCTTGTTTCCAGGAATGTTTGCATCCATAAATATATTAGTATATGAGATTATATATATATATATATATATATGTGTGTGTGTGTGTGTGTGTGTGTGTGTGTGTGTGTGTGTATAATTTTTTTTAAAGAAAAAAAGTTAAATATGTTCAAGTGGAACATCCCATCCATGCCTGGGATTTATTTATTATGGCACTATTTATTTCCTCTTTTGTTATTAACTGATTAAAATAATATTTGGGAGGGACAGGTCCAGCCTGTGGCCACTACTTTGTAGGGTGCCAGAGGGCTCAGTTCTTTCTCCTCTCCTGTTTAACTTCTACATGAATCAGCTGGATGAGATCATCCAACAATTTGGGATGAGGTATCACAAGTATGCTGATGATACCCAGCTTTACATCCCCACCCCAGGGCATCTGAGTGATGCTTTTAACATTCTGTCCCAGTGCCTGGAGGCTATGGGATCCTGAATGGGGTGCAACAGGCTTTGGCTCACCCAAAGCAAGACTGTGGCTTTGGAATTTTGGACCTTCTGGTACTGGGGATCTTCTATCTTTAGTTCTGGATAGCGTGGCACTGCCTTGGACAGACCCAGTGTGCAATCTGTGAGCCCTCCCTGACTCATGGCTCCTGCTTGAAGAGAAGGTGGCAGCCATGGCCAGGAGAGTCTTTGCATACATTCGGATTCTGTACCAGTTGCATCCATTCCTGGAACAGGAGGCTGTGCTCACTGTCACTTATGCCCACATGACCTCCTGTCTAGTTTACTGCAATGTGTTCTGCATGGGGCTGCCTTTAAACAGCATTCAGAAGCTTTAATTGGTGAAGAATGTGGCAGCATGGGTAGTAAATGGTGCTGGCTACTCAATGCATGTAACACCACTACTTCATGAGCTGCATTGGTTGCCAAGTGTGCTTCTGGGTGCAATTCAAGATGCTGGCAACCTGGTGGGACCAGATTACTTAAGGGACCATATCTCCTTGATGGTTTCTATCATCCTATCCAGTCTGGCAGGATGGGCATGCTCTGGGTCCCATTGGCAAAGGAATGTCAGCTGGAGGGGCCCAGAAGGCAAGCCTTCTCTGCCCTGGCACATTCTCCTTCCAGAAATTTGGTTGACACTGGCCCTGCTGGCCTTTAGAAAGGTCCTAAAGACCTGGCTTTGTGCCCGGGCCTGGGGCCCTGAGTTTGTGAAGGGACCCATCTCCTGGTTGTGTTAGTGACTGTTGAATTTCTCTTAGCTGCTATGTATTATTTTTCGTAGTTCTAATTTTAATTGTTTTAACTTTTATTTTAAATATTGTTTGCCACCCAGAGTCACTAGCTGAGATGGGCAGCTATATAAATTGATTAAATAAATAAATAAATAATATTTATATTCCTTTAATTAGTTCTGCAACTATTTACTAAGTAATCTGAGATTTAATTGTCTTCAGGATTATTAGCAGTATAGAGGAAAAGATGTTTATAAATGCAAGGGTTTTTTTTTTTTCTTTTCTTTCTTTCTTTTTAGTCTTCTATTTGACTAACAAGACCTGATATTTTATGAAATATATCTGTAGTAAATTTTTTCTGTGTGTTTCTTTTTTGCCTCCTAATGGCAGATGCTAATAATTCTAAAACCTGATTTCCAAATTAATAATATCAGTATTTTGTATATATTAGATTGCCAATATTTTTACTATCCAAGAATAATAATTCTTTTCTTTTTATATTTTTAGTACATGAGATATTCCAGTCTGACTTGATTCTCAGTATTGATTCAATTTATTTCAGCTCATGATTTCAGTCAGTGCTTTTTACGGCTTTTACTACATTGTTCATGGTTCCTAATATGTACTCTTAACTTAAAGCTTAATAATGATACCTAGTTTTTTTATAGTGATATAATATTTTTTTAATAATTCATAAGTAATTAATGATATCATATACTGGAAAACTGTTATTCTCATTACGTTCTAGATCCCTATTTACTTATTTGTATTTTACTATTTGTATTTTACTATTTTATTCTTTCTACATCTCTTTTATCTCTTTTTGTTCATACTCCTTCTCTAAAATGATTAATAAAATACTAAAATAAATAATTAGGCAGAAGTGCAGAGTTTCCTTTTCCTCTGTGTTTAGTTTCTAATTTTTTATAGTCTCTATTTTTTGTGTGTGTGTTAATTTTTTTTCTTTTTAAAGTTAACTTGCTACTTATAAAATGGTGTTCAGTATAATACCAAGCTGAAGTTCTGCTTGATTTTTATCTTGAAAGTAATTTTTTAATAGTTCTGAAATTTTATCTTTAGCCCAACTATTACACAGTATCAAGGGATTCAGTCTTCATTTAAACTGTAATGAGGTGAAGAAAGTGTATTATAGAGATCTAATAAAAATGGAGTATGATTAGAAATGGTCATTGTCCCAGCTGAAGATATAGTCATCCATACACACCACGCTATTCACTTTCAAGGTGAGGAACATTATGCAGCAGCCTTAAAAGGAGTACAAAATATTTAACCAAAGAATTGAAATAAACAAATGATATAAGAAATAAGAAAAAGGAATCTAACTAAATCTAGTTCACTATTCACTGTATCTCTCCATATCTTTCTTTGTGAACCATCCTTGCTTCTACCGTATATCAATTCATGCATTATCTTTCCTTCTTTATTGTACAACAAATGTACTGTATGTATTGTCGAAGGCTTTCACGGCCGGCATACGATGGCTGGTGTGGGTCTTCCGGGCTGTGTGGCCGTGTTCTTGAAGTCTTGTTTCCTAACGTTTCGCCAGCACCTGTGACCGGCATCTTCAGAGTGCAGGAGCACAGACAGGAGCAGTTCTCTCTGAAGATGCCGGTCACAGGTGCTGGCGAAACGTTAGGAAACAAAACTTCAAGAACACGGCCACACAGCCCGGAAGACCCACACCAATGTACTGTATATTTACTGTATTATCTGTTCTTGTGTTGGTATTTTATTTGGCTGAGTAACATATAGTTGCTAATAGTTGCAGTAATTGTGCATCAATCATTAATACTCTGAGGACTTTTAGGCAATTCTTTTACAAATTATTTTGAGGGTTTCTATCTTTATATTTGCTTTTGTCTAGATGTTCAGTTTTGTTTTGTTTTTTAATGACATCTGTTTTCATAAAAGCAGACACTTCAATATTTTGCCAGATTTTAGGCTATAAAATATCCATTGTCTGAGTTCAAATAGCCTTTCTTTTACATCCCCTCGGTAGATCATAATAAGATCAAGGTGAAATGTCTTCTAACTTTGCTTGCCTAATTAGTCTTCAATATATAACAAACTGGATAAATGTGACACATTTCATTAAAATATCCATTCATTTTATCTAAATCTCTTTTTGGCACTTATAATATATCTCAGGTTAATGCCATCAACCAATTGTATAATTCACTCATTTATTGTTGTTGTTGTTGTTGTTACATAAAATAAATTAGATATCAGTCTTAGAACTTGAGTTGCCATGATCTCTATTACAATATTTTAAAGAAAAATAGGTAAGATGATTTTTATTATTATGGTACTAGCTTAATTTCCTTATTTAGGGATCAGTGTGACATAATACCTCTTTACAATTAAGTTTGAATTTCAATAGGTTCTCACTTCTATCATCATCCCTGATGTGTTTTGAACAGTGTGGCATCATCACTACAGAGACCTTCCCAGACTATCATATCATTTAGAAATAGGATGAGTGAAACTCTTGAAGAAAAGCCAATTAAGAGAATAGAGGGGAATTGTGAAAGACACAAAGTGCTATGATGTGCACAACTACTACACGTGCCTTTGAAAATAACCCTTTTGAAGGAACTTCAAAAGCTCAGCTTCTGCTAACCCATCATGCTGAGTTCTTCAGAACCACTAGCTGAAGTGATACAATATGAGCAACTATATGTCACTGAACATTCTTATCTTTGTTTTGGTGCCTGCATTTTTAAAGACACTCCATTATTTTTATTCTTGGAAAGGAAGAAAGGGAATCTCGATGTTACATTGAAATTTGTGTATTCTTATCCCTGTGAAAGTAAATGGATGAATCACTTAAACATATCCATATAGTTCACAGCCCGTCTTAAGTTCAGATGATCACATTTTGTATTTGTGAGATACATTGGAATTTACAGACGGATTCATGTCATGGGTGTTGTAACCTCAGTATATTTTTGAATTATAAAAAGATTTTAAGTGCATATTAAGGGGGTGTCAATATTCTGGTCTAATGTAAATAGCTTATATATGTCATATTTAAGCTTAAAATGGCACTTACTATATTTGCAGAAACTTAAACTACACATTGATTTTATAATGAAGGAGAACACATTTTCCTTTGTATATGGGGAATAGTTGACCACTGCGCTTACTATATTATTTATTCTAAGTAATATTTGGAATATAAGCCTGTGGTTTTCTTGAGGGGAAGAGGAATAGATTACCTTGTTCCTTCACATAGCTTTCGGCTTGACGATTCTGGGATATGACTTTATTCAAAGACAGAATTTTAATTCCAGTTATTTATTGAATGATTCAGATGAAAGGAGTAGTAGGAATCAGAGGAAAGCAACAGTAATTTCTGACTGATTGCCTGATTACCTGATAATAGAGGAATAGTATGGAGAAGATGGTAAAACTAAATAAAATACAGCAAAAAAAGTGTATACAATGGGGATTTGTAGATCAAGTTGGTGTCAATACCACAGATTTTCATATTCTATTCCATTACTTCACTTTTGGGTGATATACACATACACACACACAGGAAGCTTGATATTTAACTATGTACATTTTAAATTCTTACTACAACTAATATTACCCCAATACATGTTACAACTTTCCCAAATATGCCTTCCTTTTGATGCATCTTTCTCATGTTTGCATTTTTGCACAGATTTTTATAGAAAAATATTTAGCTTGACAGGTGAGATAGGTAGGAATAAGTTGTAAAATCATTCCTGCAATCAAAAGAGAACAGGTGACAAAGGCACTTTAAACAGAATAAAACATTATGAGGTTTATATGCTTGAAGGCAACAGCAGGAAATATAACAACTACTCACCCCTGTTCATTTAAATAAAGGAAGTGAGGATTTGCACCAGATGTGTCAGTTTTATCAAGTTATGCTTTTCATCTCTTATCTCACATTATGCTAAACTAAATTAAACAGCTTCATCCACCATCACCACCCCTTCTTGTCCAATTTGCATAAATAGCAGTCTTTATCACTTACACTACAATTTCTTTCAATGTACGATGATTCACTGAGCTGAAGTGTGGGTCTTTTCCCTGTGATTGACATGATATTTCCAAATAGTCACTTTCCTTATGGCATTTGAAAAGGACAGTGGATGACAATATCAAGATTATTAGGAGAGGAAGTTTAATTTTGTACCATGTCAAAACCCTTGCTGTAATCTTCATCACACAAAAGATGCATGTGGCATGATTGCCTTTTCTCATTACAGTCATTGTCATAAGAATCAGATTCAGAATTTAATTGGCTAGAGTAGTTTATGTAGTAGAACACTGTAATAAACAACTAATATCAGTATTTGCAGTCATTCTTAAATATTTTAATATTTCAAGTCACCACTGTCTCTGAGAAACATTTTGTGTGCAAAAATCATTAGATAAAAACAAGAAAGTTAATACAATATTGTTCAAGTAATGCAAATACAACTCACTATTGTTGCAACATGGAAATAAACTTCACCCTGAAAACATGTCATTGAGACTCCAGCACTGCTAATAGTCAGTTTATGTCTTGAGTCAGAAATGGAAAGTCTCCTTTCATAGAAGGATTCCTATCCACTAGATGTTGCTGCTGGCTGAAGTTACGAATCTCTGTTCTCTGCACATTCCCTCTCATTTCCTTCCAGAGGGTCTTCCAGATGGGTAAACATAGACTTGCAGAAGAAAGGGAAAATCAGCAAACATCACTTCCTGTTCTTGATCCAGTGGGAACATCCTTTAAAACTCATTCCACTCATGAGAACTTCTGCTCCAAACCACTTGATTTCAAGCACACTATGAGAGAAGTCCATTGGATTCCAAATAACACCAAGCACAGATAAATGAATAGAATTTGAAAGAGACAAAACTGTGATTCACTACAGATGTTGCAATATTTTAAGAATGTTCCAATAGGGTATTTTTGTCCTAGTGAATATTTTAAAAGCAATGGGCATGTAAATATAGATCAGTGTTGCTGTTCTTCATATACAGTGGTGCCTAAAAATTTGTGAACCCTCTTGAATTTTCAATATTTCTGCATAAATATGACCTAAAATGTGATTTGTTCTCTGCACGAGTCCTGAAACTAGATAAAGAAGATCCAATTAAACAAATGAGTACAAAACATTATACTTGTTTATTTATTGAGGAAAATGATCAAAGCTACATACAGTATTTGCGTGTGGCAAAAGTATGTGAACCTTTGCTTTCAGTAATTGGTTTGCCCCCTTTGGGCAACAATAATTGCAACTACAGTTAGTCCTCAGGTTATGATGACAATTGGGACTGACATTGCCATCACTTAGCGACAGCAGCCCCAGCAGTCTCAGTTGCTGTCATTAAGTGAGGATTGCATGGGTCATTAAGCGAGGACCTCATATGAACACAGCTTCTGACTTCCTGCCAACTTCCCCACTGACTCTGCTTGTGGGAAACCAGCAAAGAACATCAGAAATTGCATTCACATGATTGCAGTTCACTGCAATGTTGTAATCGCAAGCCAGGTGCTGAGCATCTGGATTGCAATTACATGACTGAGAAGATGCTTTGATGGCCAGAATTCCAAGGACCTGTCATAAGTCCCCCTTGTTCAGCACCATCACAAGTTTGAATGGTTGCTGAATGAGTGGTCATAATCCAAAGACCACATGTAAATTTTTCCAATAACTGTTGATCAGTCCTGCACATTGGCTTGGAGGAATTTTAGTCCATTACAGAGCAGCTTCAATGCAGGGATATTGGTGGGCTTCCTTGCATGAACTGCCCAATTCAGGTCCTTCCACATTTCTATAGGATTAAGGTGAGGACTTGAATTGGCCATTCAAAAAAATTAAGTTTCTTCTGCTTTAACCATTCTTTGATCATATGACTCATGTGTTTTGGGTCATCTTGCTTCATGACCCACTTTCTCTTGAGCTTCAGTTCATGGACAGATACCCTGACACTGTCTTGTAGAATTTGTTGGTACAGCTCAGAATTCATAGTTCCATCAATGATGGCAAGCTGTCCTTGTCCAAAGGCAGCAAAGCAGGCCCAGACCATGATATTGCCACCACCATGTTTCACAGATGGATAAGGTTCTTATGTTGGAATCCAGAGTTTGCCTTTCACCAAATATATTACTTTCCATTCAAGACAAAAGGTCCATTTTGGTCTCATCCATCCATAGAATATTATTCTAATAGCCTTCTGGCTTATCCACATGGTCTTTCACTGCAGATGGGGAGCAATGTTCTTTTTGGAAAGTAGTGGCTTTCTCCTTGCAATCCAGCCAAGCACACCATTGTTGTTCAGTGTTCTCCTGATGATGGTCTCATGAACACCATGACATTCACCAATGCAAGAGAGGCCTTTAGTTCCTTAAACATTATCCTGGGCTCCTTTGAGACCTCCCGTAGTATTATCTTGTTGTTGATGTGATCTTGGTTGGTCAACCACTCCTGGGAAGAGTAACAATGGTGTTGAATTGTCTTCCTTTGTATATGATCTGCGTGATTGTGAACTGATGGAGTCCAAACTCTTTGGAAATAGTTTTGTAACCTTTTCCAGCCTGGTGGGCATCAACAACTGTTTTTCAGAGGTCCTCAGAAAACTCATTAGTTCCAGCCATGACACACTTCCACATACCTGTGTGGTGAAGATCAGACTTTGATAGTGAAGACCCAGAATTCTGTTCTTTAAATAAGGCTTGCCCTCCCACACTCACACCTGATTAGCACCTCATTAATTGAAACACCTACTTCTAAAATCCCCTTCAAATGAACTGATAATCCTAGAGGTTCACATATTTTTGCCACACACAAATATGTAGCTTTGGATCATTTTCCTCAATAAATAAATAAACAAATCTAATGTTTTTGACTTATTTGTTTAATTGGGTTTTCTTTGTCTAGTTTTAGGAGTTATGTGGAAAACAGATCACATTTTAGATCATATTTATGAAAATTCAAAAGGGTTCACAAACATTTAAGTACCACTGTAACTATAGTGAATCAAAATAGTCTTACTTCAGCAACACCATACCAGGCAGCTATATACACAATTGTTTTTTTCATCACAATGATTTTCCTGAATGCCAAAATAAGTATAACCCACTAACTATTTTATAGTTTATTGGTTTCTTGTTATGATAAAGCAGCATGACAATACACATCTTTATTCAGGGACCCTGATTTGCCACAAAGTACCAGGAGTTCAGCCACAGCATCTGCATTTAAAAGAAGTTCATGGGCTGAAGTAATACAAAGGGAATTTGGTTTTTCAAAAACAAATGGAAATTAGTTATCATATTACTCTACCACAAGAGACCTTTACTTCATGTCACAGTCCTTCGCTTCAGTGAGTGAGGCAGAGTAAGGAGGAAACCACACAATTAGTCACACCAGTGTGACAGCAAACCTTTCCGTGTTACTGCAGTGCTTGGGAAGAACCTATGGAAAAATGCCTCTTATGATGAGGTCTGGCATCAGCATATATCATTTTCTGGCAGCTGATGGAGCCCCAGCAGGTTTGCAGTGTCTACTGCTGACCCCTGTCCTTGCATTCCAGAACAATTTAATGAATCACCTTCAAAGGAACTGCAGCATCCCAAGAGCTGTTTCCTGCTCAGCATGTCCATGTAATAATATACTTTCTCCCAAGCAAATAATACGTCAATTTAAGTGGACATCGTGACAGATAGTTAATCATTTCTTGGTATGTATTCATTTAGCAATGAACAATCTGTTCTGTTAGCTTAATTTCTAGAAGTGGCTACTTAAAAAGAGTCTTCCAAAAATGATGTTTATCCTAGAAGGAATGTAGTATCATAAACCATCAATCCAAATTTGCTATCAGAATGTAAGTGTGTCTACTTTTAAGTCTCTTTCTATATTTTAAAAGAGCACTGCAACCAAAGATTAATGAGGAATTAAAGTAGACAAGGTATGTTTTTCTGTTGATTTTTTCTAATTTACTCCATATTGTGACAGTTGTTTGTCAATATCTTTTTGATATAAATGTTCTGAATTGGTGTAGTTGTGCATGTTCAACAATAACTCCATGTTCCCAAGCTCTTAAGTAATGCCAAAGAACAGTAGATGGTGGATGGGTTAGAATGACTCATATACAGAAAGTGAAGGTTATATATGTGTGTGTGTGTGTGTGTGTATGTATGTATGTATTTATGTATGTACAGTATATTCCACATAGAATCCAAGCAATATTTTCAAAGGGAAAAGGAAGGATATGCAAAAAGTGTATCTGGTGAGATTCTTGGTATTTCTAGATAAACAGTAAAAAAAATCACAGCCAGAGATTCCTGCTGCCGATCAAACTAGATAATAAAGGATTAGTGAGATGGACCACATGGCTAACTATAAAGAAATTTTCTGATACTTTCTTTAGGGGAATCTTAGTAATCTAGAAATCTGAAAATAACAAATCCATGCAGCAGTAAATGACACAGTGTAATGGTTGTTATAACTGATAGGAAAAGATATCAGTTCTTTCGGATGATCAGATTCATGATATGAACAGTTTTGCAGATAGTGACTAGGACTGTGCAAAACCTGAACGGGGGCTTCACTTCAAATAAGGTTCTATTGAAGTATACCCTCAGAATTGTGGTGCTAAGGAATTTGCAAGCTCACTTCTAAGAATAAAGCAAGGGATGCTCTACTTTACAGTCCCAGTTAGTCTTCTACTGAAGGCTGACAGAGACTTCTTTGGTTAGTGCTGTGGGAGAAGACTGAGATGAGTTTCTGGGGTACATAGCTCTGGAAAATGCTACAGATGTCCCTACAGCTTGCAACGAAACTGCTTATCCTAGAGTATGTATGCTGAAGCTCTTGCAGGGTCAGGTTACCAGACCTCTGGCAAAAAAAAATACATGTCCTCCTTTTGGTCCCCATGTCCTCTGTCCAGCAGGCATAGCCTTAAAATCAAATATAGTCCAGTTTTTTGAGTATCTCTTCCTGAACAGCTTTTCTCTATTTCCCTAATAAGCGCTTATTGCAAGTTAACAAATTCACCTCTGTTATCTTGATTAGTTGATTAGTACCTTCCAGTTGGCTTGTGCTGCTACCTGAAATTGACAAGACCTTAATCAGTTACAAGCTGAAGCCTTTTGCCTCCTAACTGGCTCTAGCATATCCTTCAATTGAAAACTAGTCTTTTTGATGGTGGAGAAAGTAATTTCATATACATGTAGGCCTAAGTACATTTTTTTCCAGTGTTTCACTGTAGTTTTTGTCACAGTTACCAAGAAAGTTAAACAGTGTGTCCTCTTCCCCCCTCCCCCCATTTGTCCTCCTTTCCAATTCTCCCTATCCTCCTTTGCCTGTTCTGGCAACCCTGTTCCAGGATGAATTGCTTCAATAAACACCCTTGGGCAACCCTGTCTACATAGCCGCCCAGTTAGAGGGTACTTAGTGCATGCTAAGGTCTTCCAGGCTGGCTGTTTTTGGCGCATGTGCTGGCACAAGCTACTTAGCCTGGAGCAAATATAGCAAAGGCTTTACAGACTGAAAGGCTTCCATGAATACTGCAGGCAATCTCATAGATCTGGTTTGGAGCATACAGGCCAAAGGTCTTCTAAACTGGGCAGCTTCAGTGAACTCTACAGGCAATCCCTCAGCATTGCTGAAGCTGCTCTGCTAGAAAGCATTTTGGCCAGGCCTTGATAGCAGCCTTCTGCAGCTGTGGCCTGAAGTGGTTCAAGGTGACACAGATTTCTGGGTTGAAGCAAATCACATCACTGGTTCATTCTGATGAAGTGCAAATGTCTTTGATGAAGCAAAACTATATTTTTTTTTTGCACAGACTTAATAAGGACAAAAATTATTCTCAGTAGCTTCTATCAGGATCTCTGGGGAAAAGTACTTTTAAATTGGTTAAAATGTGTGCAAAAATTACAGAAGGATTCAGACACCCTGATAACTAGTGTCAAAAACAAGATTAATTCATACCTTACCAAATGCACCTTTTCATTTCCTCTTAAATAAATTATTGTTAACTGATTGTAGTTGAATACATTTGATTATTTGAACTGCAATGTGAAGAAGCTGCACAAGTGATATGTGCATATAACATCCATCTCATCCAGTAATGGAGCAGCTGAGTTATCATCTACTCAAAATGTTCAAACAAGCTGTCACTAGCCCATCAGCCTAATTATATTTATGATCCAACATGGTGTTATTCTAAACATGCTTACTCCAAAGGAATTACTCCTACATAACTGAAAAATTCTAAAGGAACTGGAATATAAATTTCATAAATATGAATGTACATGTCATAAAGAAGCTGCAAAAAGAAAAAAACAAATGAAGTTATATAGGATTGTAGGCTAATAATTTATCCCAAACATATTTGAAATATATAAACACATTAATATTTATGCCAAAGGAAGTAGAAGTAGAATTGGAGTAGCAAAGTCATGCATTCAAATACTCAACTGGAGTTTATCATGCTTTCTTAATCTTTTGCTGCTGAGATGAATTGCTTTTGATGACCTAAATGGCTTCTTTCTCACTCAGTGATTATATATACCTTGCATGTTCCTCCCAAAATATGAACTAGAGAGTCCTCCCAGCCTTGTGGAGCACACTTAGATACAAGGATACAGAATGAAGGAAGAATCAAAGATACAGTTTTCCAGTGTTAAGACGGAAGACCTTATCCTTTTAATTTTGTAAGTCAGAAAAGCTTCTAAAGAGTTTGCCATCTTGTAATATTACCTTAGAAACAAACAGTTTCAAAGAGGGGGGAAAAAAATCCCTATCACCCATCATCACTTTAATTGGTATGGTTTGGGATAGTGCCAGATTGAATGTGTATTTTAAAAAGGATATAGTAAATGATGCAGATGAGGTGACCTGGGCAATTTTGTTAATTCTGCCCAATTAATAGCAATGCTGCATGTAACCTTCAATTATTAAACCAAAGTAATTCTTGTCCATAATGAAAAACAGAATTAAATGACATCATACTTCCAAAAGAAAGAGTGAAAGCATCTGGTACAAAAATCAGGAGGCCCATGCCAGTTGAGCTTTTAAAATCATTCATCTCCAAGGACAGTAATAATTTCATTTAGTAAATGTAAAGGAAGCCAAAATCTAAATCCATGATTTAGCAACACCTGTTATTAGAACAAGTCAAAATGTCACAAAATTAACAGTAAGCATGCTTTTAAGTTCTCCACAATTTTTCATCAGGTTGACCGTTGAACTGGATGATAGGAGGACAGGAAATAACTTTCAAGTGTGAAGTGTCTGGTATTAGAGTCCTCATGATATCTAAGTCCTGCCATGAACAGCGTATACTTTTTTACTTAGCTTGTCCAACTACCCTTTCCTCCCAATTTCCATATGGATAGGTATGAATTTATCGCAACTCCAAGGATGGTATAAATTCTACTCTGGCTTAGTGTCAGATAGAAAGATAGGGAGATTTGCAATCTACCACAAGGGTGTAGCAATTAAGCCTTTGAAATGTCTTGAGAGTAATCTATCTACCTGGATAGATATCTAGAAGTTGTTACTATATTTTTAGTGTGAGAGAAGGGAAAATAGATAATAATCACATTAAATATGCTTATACTTAATTAAATGAAATGAGAATGTAATCTCTGACACCACTCAAAGCCCCTGGCCTGGAAAAATGTATTTATTATTTATACAATGCATATAGCCACCCATCTCACCAACAAGTGACTCTGAGCAGCATAAAAGTTATGCACCACTCATCTCTTAAACTCACAGTTTATTCTACTCTATCTGCTGACTAACCCTGCAATGGCTCCCTTTTTCCCCTTTATAACACTGGACTTTCCATAATATCTGCAAGACAAAAAGCCTACTGTAAAATTTGTGAGAAAAAGCCAAACAACTTTATGGTCTCTTGGATTCCCATCCAGAAACCATAGGACTGTAACTTAATGTTTTAGCTATGGAACTTCAGCTCATGTTTAAGATTCCCAGGATACAAATACACAAAGGCTGATCCTCCATGTCTGAAAATATAATAGCCAGAAGTTAATGAAATCTTTCTTCAGATTCAAGTACATTTCAGAGGGTTCTTTTTCAGTTAGAGAACAGATTAAGAGAGTTTTTATAGTAGCAAAGCAAGAGAGAGAAAGTGCAAGATTGATGTCAGCCCTTCGAGGTAGGCCAGACTTGAACATCAAAGTCATTAATATTAAAACTACGTTTATTATAGGGTTACAGTAGCAGAAGCTTGTAACTCTGAATGTGCCTCCCCCCTTTCTTGCCTTTACCCTAAAGAGAACCAGAGAGGAACAAGTTTGAGACACTTTCTCAAATTTCATTCCTGATTTGGGCTCAGATTACTCTTATCTGACTGTTGCCTTGGCTACAGCTCTTCTTCCTCTCCTCAAGGTAATTCTCATAGGCCATTACACCTTGATTAGTTAATTTGTTTCCTTTGCTGTCAAAGGAACATAATGAGACTTAAATCTACTTTATTCTTCATTAATTTCCATATTCTGCTCTTAGGTTTTTCTTTTTTTTAAATTAAAATAATAATAATAATCTGGAAATATAATAAAAAAAGAAAAAGAAAGAAAATATATAGAAAAACAGGTTATAAATTTCAGTATGTAAATTTGTATCAATGTCATTTTATTTATTTATTTACACAATTTATTAGCTGCATGTGTTCTACCAGTAGCACATACAACTGCTCACGCTGATGTGTTTTGCACCAGCTGAAGTTTCCAGATACTCTTCAAGGGCAGCCTTGCAGTAGCCTAACTAGGAGATGACCAGGGCATGAGTGACCATGGGAAGGTCCCTTGATCCAGGAACAGATGCAACTGGTGCACTATACATAGTTATACAAAGGCCCTCCTAGCCACAACTGCCACCTGCTCATCGAGAAGGAGTTATGAGTCCAGGAGGACCCCCAGATTGCACACAGGGTCTGTTTGGGGCAGTGCCACCCAATCCAGTACCAAAGATGGTAAAATCTTAGAACCAGAGGGCCCCAAAACCCACAGCCACTCAGTCTTGCCATAGTTTAGTTGACGCCTGTTCTTCCCCATCCAGACCTTCACAGCCTCCAGACACCAGGACAGGAAGTCCACAGCATCACTTAATTTGAATCTTAATCTTTACAGAAAAAGATTCAAAATGAGATTGCTATAAATCTACATAGTAATATAATTTACATCAATTTGAAAAATTGTTTAATTATTTATCAAATTTATATAGCTGCCCATCTCACACAAAGTGACTCTAGGTGGCTACAACAATAAAATGAAATCAGGTTTAAAATAAATCAATATTAGAAACAGATTATTTTATAGAAATTGGCATATTCAGACAATATGATTTTATTTATACATTATGAACCAAGAAAAAAAATAAAAATTATAATAAGTTCTATCTGGTCTGAAAATATTAATGAATTTAGCAAAGAAAAAAAGAAAAAAAAAGAAAAATTAAATGTTTCAATCTTTCATTAGGAGAAATCCAAATTTTGGATGTGGTTTGAACCTGGTTGTAAGATTATCATTCAGAAATGTTCTTTAGTTTTAGTAAAATCAGATTTTTTTTTTTAAATATGAAATTAGTTCTGGCATCAGTGCATACTCCTATAACTTAATTTGCCACCTTTCTATGGAAGGAATTATTTGTGTTTTCCAATAAGAAGCATAGAGTAGCTGTTATCAGGTACACAGCCAGTTTAGTATATTATGTAGAAATATAAAGTTAGTGATGTTAGTAAAAGATAATAGGCTGAAAAAAAATCCACCTTTACAATCTGTTTCATTCTATTACAAATCATTTTCCAGAACTGTTGTGTCTTACAGCACTGTCACCAAATGTGAAAGAATAATCGAACCTGGTTATTGCATTTCCAACAGTTTTTTTGGCAGTCTATTTTGGCAATCAATACTAGAGGTTATTTCTTAGAGGTTATTTCTTAAACCCTGACCAGCAGATTAATGTTATTTAGTGCTAGAAGAGTTCCTGGTTCCATTGGTATAGAGAATATTATCAATCTCAATATATACACAACGTATTTTCAAGGGACACCCACACCCAAATTTCACTCCACACGCTTTCAACTGTGAGATGTCCCCTCTAATGTCTTCCTTTTTCTCAAAATCTCAGCTGAAGGACCTTGGGAAGACATTATTTCCTTCTGGTTATAAGAGATACCCTCTTCAGATTGCAAATATGAAAGAACCTTTTTAGTGTCTCTTATAAATGGGCTCTAATATCTTTACAGTAATTCTTATCAGCAGGTCTTGGACATGAGGTCCTATGAATTGTCTCTAAATCATTGGTAAAAAGTTCCAAATTTGGTAAATAATATAAACAATAATATAAATTATGTAAATTACATAAATAATATGTGAGCTAATTAAAGATTTCAATGTCCTTCTTTTCTGCATTTTATTTAAAGCCTTTAAACCTTAAATTCAGTTTGCAATTTCTGAATCTGGATAGATTCTAATATGATTCCTAATATCATTTTTATTAATGATATAATTTAATTTATAATTTCTCTTTAACATCACCTAATTCAAAGGCTCCAGACGCTGTTGTTCCAATTTCATGCATTTTAATAAACAAAGATTCCATTTGTATCCCTGGTGCTTTTATTACCTTCTTTCTCAGTTGTTTCACTGAGGTGACCAACTCTGATTTAAATCCTGATTTAAGCAGCAGGACTTGTTTTAGCCACTGTTCATCTACATTAAGGCTCTCTGCTGATTCCACAGTTTCAAACTCTTTCTGAGAATAAGCTGTGAGAAAGTTTTTTCTGCAGCCACTGTCATGTTTTCAGAGCCAGTTATAGACCTTCTTACCCCAGAATGCTGAGATAACAAACTTTTGTTCTTATTACAGTAATATTACGGTGTATTTGTTTAGATTTCTGCAGTCACAATGTTCTATTAGGTGTGTAGAGAAATAAAGTTTGCCTTATCTTCCAGTGTTATGGGGAATTTCATCTTGGCCTCAAATGGAGAACAGGATTTAAGCAGCCATATCCTTTGGCATTGCCACATCTCTCCCTCTCCAATCTTATGCACACTAACCAGAAATTCAGCTGTATTAATTTAGTAAATGTTACATTTAAATAGCTGGTATTATTATTATTAATAGCAAAAATATTATCAACAACAAAATATTTTAGAGATGGATATAGGTATATGTGTAGATAAAGATATGGATATATGTTTGTGTGTGTTTGGGTGCATTTATTCTTTGGAAATAATTCAAAATATTTGTTCATATAAACACAGTTTAACTCATGAACTGCCAGCACTGCTAGGCAGACCAGAGCAAGAAATCAACTCTGCAGGAAGGCTAAAAATACTTTTATTGAAACTGGCAATAATAACAGGATCTTGCAAGTTTGTGCTGTAACTCCTCCTCCTCCTCCTCCTCCTCCTTACAGTTCAGTGAATTAGGGAGGTGTCTGTCTGAGCCACTTCCATATGTTATCTGGATGTACTGTGCTTAAAACTTGCTTTAGCCCTTATCGCTTTGGTAACAGACCATGCATATCTCTGTCAAGGTCACCTTCCTTACTCTCTACATAAAATCTGGGTCCTGAATGCTTGGAAGTATGTACAAATTTGGGGGTGCTGCACTATGTGAATTAACCAGGATACTGTTCCTGTGTACTTCTGTAGTGAGGAATTAGTGTTACATTGATTTATAAAAGCCTAATAGTTCAGTTACAGGCTAGAGTCATTTTCAGAATGATCACATATTTCTTTTTCAGGACAAAATGAACATTAGATGTAATGTATTCTCTATTGTCTGCTAATTGGAGCACATTTAAATATTAGAAGTTATTGCTAACAGCTCTAATACCTTCTCCTTTAGAGAAATGAGAGTGCTTCAGGCTTGTTGCTGTTTTTCAGGTTCCTATTGTAATTCTATTGGTGCTAGTCAAATGCTTTGTTTTAATTTTTACATCCTTAGATTAATGCTCTTAACAGCTTTGCTGCACAAACATTACATGTCAGCTAGTAGAAACAGAAGTGCAGAAGAAATTCATCTCATCTCATATCCATCTCTCTATCCATCTCTCTATCCATCTCTCTCTCTCTCTCTCTCTCTCTCTCTCTCATCCATCCATCCATCCAATCTTTCAATACCCAATGGTACTGCATTCTTAACATTCAATCACAAACACTGCATGTCCCATTCTCCTTTTAAGCTTAATATCCAAAATGCATTTCTATCCCCAACACTCTGTGTAAATGTATGGGAAATGCCACTTCTCTTCATTGAGGCACTCATGGCCCTCTTTGAGATGTAGTTTTTGCCTCATCTGCCCTTTGTGCAGGCAAGCACTCCATATCTGTGCCTAGTGACATGCTACTTCATCAAACACTGCTCCATTCACTTCCTCTGCCATTTTGCCTCAAGAAGCAGGGCTTCTGGACAGCCCCATTTGTCACTCAAACAAAGTGGCATGGCCTTTTTTCCTCCCATTTTTGGAAATAGGGAAAAAAGTACTTCAAGGGGTCACTTTAATCAAAGCTTGATTATGGCAAATACCTCTTCAAAGCCCTAAATTACTCCTAAGAGTTAGCTATTTATTCACTCTCTCAGAAATCATATTTATGACTTATACATGGCTTTATAATAATTTTCTTCTGAGATTAACAGAGTGAAAAATGGCTGTGTTTCTCAATAATTTCCAAAGGGGAGAAAGTACTTCAGATATTTCCACTGAATGTTATCCATGAACAACTTTTCATTGGGAGGGAGACACATAGAAAATGAAAAGGTTAAGAAAGTGGACCCCAATCACAGAGGTCTTTATTTCAGGTCATAGCCTTAGTAATTTTTAGTGGTTTTTATTCCTGTTTTTTAAGTCTCAAAGGATTAAAAAAAAGAAAAGAAACTAAAGAACTATAAACTCAGATTCTGTCACAAAATGAACAAACATAAAGTCTCTATTCTCAGATTTGTGTAAGGTACTGATATAAATACATTGCAAATTGTAATTATGTAAATTAATTTATGCATCTTTTTTGTTCAATATAAATAATAATGCCCGCTGGATATAACAATCAAGACCAATTAATAAAACCACTGTTCCCATATTGAAAATTGTATTACCTTCAAAAAGTAAGCACTTAATTTATTCTGATTTGCTAATAAGCTAAATATTAAATTGACTTGTACAGTAAATTTATCTATATAATAAATTGCCACGCACAATATAATGCCTACTGGTTCAGTTCTATGATATCTACTATGCTCATTACTCCAAATATGTAGGACAAAAGCCTTCCATCCTACAACCACATGCATGTTGGCTTCCACACAAACCAGGTCCTGTTATTTTCACCTGGGAAGCCAGAGCCATTACCCCCGCCCCCCAATCTGTCAACTCTGGGTGATATGCAACTATAAAAAATACAGAACAAAATTGAAAAGAAAGCTATACAATTAATAGAAATTGCCCAGATGACCACCAGAAATATTCAGCACTGAAATTCAGAGCATGGTTGTAGAGGGAACAAAGAATGGCCTTGAAGGACAGGGGGAAGATCTGTTACCAAGGCAATGATCAGACAAGTGCAGCTTAAGTCCATTCCAAGAAACTAACTTGAGAAAAGGCCCCAGGCAAGCCTCTCCCTAATTCACAGGAAGATAAAGTGAGGGAGAAGGAAAACATATTCAGAGTGTTGAATCATGAGCTTGATTTCATAGATAGGTTTTGAAAAGAGAAACAAAAATTAAATATATGCAAAATTAGACCAGGTTTAATTTGCAAAAAAAAAAAAAAAAAAAGCTTTTGGGCACAGATGCTAGTTTTAGTTTGGAAATAAGAATGAGAAGCCAAGGCTAAAAGGGATTCCAAATATCTGCTGTAGCAGCTATATAATAAAAGAACATTTTCATGGTTGCAACAAAACCCAGTAGTTCTGCTTCCTAGGTGGGTACTGTTAATCTTTTATCATTCTCCATGTAGTGCAAAAGAGTGTCTGTCTATCATCTATCTATCTATCTATCTATCTATCTATCTATCTATCTATCTATCTATCTATCTATCTATCTATCTACACACTATGTCAGTATATAGTTAGTGCTAGCAAAACAAAACAAAAAGTCAAATTCTGAAATATCCTGAGAATGAGGCAGAAAACAAATTTCAGCCGAGCAATGATATTCATAGAGAACTATTAACTGTTTAGACCAGGGGTCCTCAAACTTTTTAAACAGGGGGCCAGTTCACAGTCCTTCAGAATGTTGGGGGGCCAGACTATAGTTTGAGGAGAGGTGGAGAGCCGCCAGACCTGGCATACCTGCCATGTAGAATAGTCCGGCTCTGCGATCTCTCTCCTCGTGCATCGCCTGCAGCTCCCGACACAGCCCCGACACTTCCATTTCTGACAGACAGCAGCAGCAGCCAATCAGTCGGGTGGGCTGGATAAATGACCCTGGCGGGCTGTATCTGGCCCATGGGCCATACCTTGAGAACCCTGGTTTAGACTAACAGGTTGTTTCTCTTCTTATTATTTAATAAATATATTTATACCGCTTTGTGTACAGAGTTATCTTGAATAAAAAGCAATATACAATACATAAGAATAAATTAAAAATATCTAAAATTATATGCCAAAAAGGAAGGGGGAAAAATGCACCCAATGTTCAAAAAGATTAGACATTGGGTGAAGAGAGAGGTCTTCAAAAAGCACTTAAAAGCACTTAAAAGATACAGTATGTAACAATAGATGACCCTCACAAAGTTCAGGAAAAGAGCAAGCCAATGTGGATGCCATCACAAAGAAAGTATATCCTCAGGCAACCCCAAGATGGCACTCTGTACTTCTTAGAATATGTAGTAAGACTCCCCCAACAATCTCTGTGATCAACCAGTTGAACAAGTTGCATATGGAAATAAATTAAAAAAGGAGGCCTTGAATACTCAGCCTCAATTCATACAGCCTATCCAGCCAATAGTAGATTCCAGCACTCTAAATGGATGAATGAATGAAAGTTTTTGTGAATTTTACATTCCTTTATTGTGTAGGTAGGATATGTAACTCATTGATAGAGCATGGGTAACCAACCCAACAGGAGAGAGAAAAAAACATTACAATCTTCAGCCTCTCACTCTAAAATTCCAGAATTAGTGTTACTAAAGAACTGTGCTGGCTGGGAATTTTGGAAGCTGAACCATCATTGTGCTAAAATAATGGCAATGGAAACAGGCCTTATATCGCCTGAACCATAACTGGGTGATGCTATAAATGAGGAAATTGCCAATGCCTGGGCACACATGCACGTATATGACATACCCATACTTTTTCAAACACCTGTACTTTTTGTAACACTTGCTCCTCTACAAAATACCTTTAAAACTAGTAGCTCAATGTTAAATATTCACAAGGTGAGTGACACCAGTTCCATTATAATTAAATCATATTAGAATCACTGAACTGAATCATTTTATAGCTTTACAATTATCTTGCAGACAATGTACTCGGTAATTTTTGCTAAATGCTTAAGTGTCCAATTTGACCCGAAGGGTGCTGCTTTCGACTTACATGATGGCTAAATATATTAATGTCCCAGAAAATGTTTCATACTCCATTTATTGTAAAATATTCCATTTTTAATAGGTGGTAATGTAAAACTAATACTAAGATGTATTCAGCTCTAATTGCATTTAAAGAAAGTTCAGGCATGGATTTTTTCCAGAGTTTTCTTTGTATGTCCAACCTTCATAATTCTGCAAGTTACTGAACTTCTTATACACATTAATTTATTTTAAACATACTAAATGCTAAGCTTCCAAATTTAAAATGATGAGAACCATTTTCCTGTCTAGTTACTATCTTGTGTTCTAAATTCAACTGTATAGTTTTTATTTGTACTGTATTTATCAACTCATCTGCTGCCTCGGTCACAAAGTAACTCTGGGCATCTTACATAATAAGATTAAATAAGATTTTTTTAAAAGATTAAAATAAGATCAAGTAAAAAGTAACAAATAAAAGTAAAGAGGCTGTGGAATTTTTCAGTCTGTTTGACTAAGATTCATTAGAAAATTGTATCTGCAAACCAAAATTAAAAAAATATATAAACCATATTCAATACATATCAACCATACATCTTGACTATATAAAATGTGGCAATTCATATAATATGAACAGTTCAGCATCCAGGTTAAAATGGCGGTAAGAGGAGTCAAGGTTCCACCCCAATTTGTGCAACCAGAAGTCTGCTCACGGTGTGCAATTTCTTTGTTTCCTTCCAATACACCCTGTCTCTAAATTTGCTGAGAAGGATTTCCTCAGTCCAGAGAAAAGCTGAGGTGTGCATAGACAGCTGGGGAAAGAGAGCAAAAGCCATTCCTCCAGTATCAATTTTTCTGGCAAGTACATAGCTGGATAAAGTTCAGAAGACCACTTTTTTTAGAATTGCTTGATTATGATTTGCTTTCCCTGTTTTGCATCCCTGAGCATCTGAAAAACATTCTTTTCCTAGGATTTGGCCATATGAGTGATCAAGGCTGTTCCAGTTCGGAGTAGTGATCTTTATTTGAAATTAATCCATAAGGCCTCCCTGACTTTCTGACATAAGAACTCTAACGCAACATTTCTTCTCAAATCAAGTCAAGGTGATTATTATTAGCAGTACTTGATCCCTAGGAAATCTTAAGATATGAATATTATTTTTCTCTTTTGCAGGGAAATAGAAAGTAAAAGATTCCATATTAAAGAGCCTCTTAGAAATATTTTGAAATTACATCCGATGTACCATATTTGGAACCCATCTCCCTCCTTTAATAGCATTTTTCTTGCTAATATTACATCATTTATTGGTTTTAAGTACTGTTACCTAATTAGTATTTTTTATATATATAAAAGGTAGGGTTGATGTTTGTTTAATAAATCAAAGAATAAACATTGGGCAAAATTTAGAAAACTAAGTAAAATAATTGTTTTTCTCATTTCTTAGTTTTGAAAATAACAATTTCTTTGCCTTTCTTGATTTACAAAGCCTGCACATTACAATTGATATAGTAATTTGAACAAAAGGTTGTTGGGCTAGCATAATGAATAAGGCTCGGTTAACTGCTATTTGGCTGAAATAAATTTAATTTATGAATCTAGCTTGCCCTAAGGATTGTTCATTTTGCCAATTCAAAAGCCTACTGCTAAATGGTACATTATACTATAGTACAATTAATTGAACAAGCATGTTTGAACACATATTGCTCCATAGGTGCTATAAATCAAACTAATCCTAGTTTGCTAAAAGCAATTTTACTGCCTTAGATGAGTTTTAATGAGTTTTTCAAATTCTGTAGTTCAATTACTCTGAACTGCTCTGAACTGCAAACAACAAGAAGCTATTTTTCTGAAGACCATTTTTTCTTCTTTTTTTCTTTCTTTTTCTTTAACATTAGAATTATGTATTTTATCCAATGTATTTGTGTGTATCATACATTTAGGAAAAGACAATGATTATTGTTAGAACTCCTGATGAGTCTTTTTTTTTTTTTAGAAAGCATGTATGATAAATTTTAATTTTGGTGATCGCCAAGAACGAGTGCAAGCACAAACTGAGCATATTTTGTGAAGATATACAATCTTGTATATTGTATATACTTACTGTACAATCCTATTCCTATATTTCTGGAAGGGGGAAAAAAAAAACAATTCTGAATTCCAGGAGAATACAGTACATTGTTTTGCATTCCCTTTGTAAAGTACTGTGTGTATTTTCTCCTCAGTAGCATTTTTTGTTAAATAAAGAAGATGCTTAACTCTGCCAAATTTTATTTGCTCTAAATCAAATCTCCCAATTTTTCCAGTGGCTCCTTAGTGACTACTAGACAAATATGCACAAGAGGAAAGATATCAGCAGCCTGGTTACCAGCATTGGAATCCAGAGCTGGAAGCTTAGGAACTTCAAAATGCTGAATTAAAATCAATAGGACCAGTCTGAGGCATTTTGCTGCCCATGGCAAAGGACAAGATGCTATGGATCTGTCCTCATTTCATACAAGAAGCCAGCTAGTAGAAAAAAGCCAATTGTACTTCACTACTTTTGATAGGTCAACAAAAGCTATTGAGAGCTTATTTCCTAGACCGGACTCTCCAAAAACAGGAGTGTACCATCCAAACTGCCAGACTTGCCTTCATTCTCTCAAAGACTTAGCAGAACCCCAGAAACCCACCCTCAGATTCCATAACTTTGTAATTTGTAATGTGATAGAAGAAGAAAATTTAAAAATTGGTATAATCACATTATTAAATTCTATTAAATAATGAAGTAAAATTAAATCCAGACTTTACCATGCCCCTGTTTATTTCTTTGCCAGGGCTACACCTCCTTTTTCGAGTTTGACTTCTATCTCATTACTTAAAAGTCATTTGAATGTTTGCCCTGGAAAAAGGTTGTATAGTTCTGCTTTTATGATATGAAAATCAAATATATAAGTTAGAATCCTACCCTTAAATAGTCACTGCAAATTTATTTTTAAAAACAGTGCTTTATTTCCTTATACTGCATAACTCATTCTCTTAATACATATATTACCCATGTTCATCAAGGAAGTTTTTTTCCCCTAGACTTGGTGTCAATCTGAAGCATATGTCATAAGACAGGAATGCAAAAACTGTAGCCTGGGGCTGATTTCAGTATTGCAGCATCTTCTGTGTGACCTCCAGAGTCTCTTAGGGCCAGTGATTAAACATTTGAGCTATTTCTGCATTTTAGAGGCAAAATAGGTGCTTTACATCTTTCTTAAGGCATCCATTGCATACCATAAAACTCCAGAAAGCTCCTCCCTAAATGTGGCTTGCCCACTTTTAAATTGTGGCTATCAGCATGTCACAAAAAGCCTGGCATGTCCCTCAAACTGGCAGAAGTTCATACAGTATATGGCAGGAGTTAAATGATTGTTAAGTTAATATTCAGTTTTGATTGATTATGTGCCATCAATTCATTGTCAACTGTTAGTGATGACATAGATAGATTTTCTCCATGATGATCTGTCCCTAACCTGGTCTTTCAGGTCTTCTAACAGTGAACTCATTGTCACTGTAACTGAGTCCATCAACCTTGTTACTGTCATCCTCTTCCTCTTTCTCCTTCCACCTTTAGAGCCTTCTCCAAAGAGCTAGGTTTTTGTATAATGTGTCCAAAGTAGGATAATTTGAGCCTGGTCATTTGTGCCTCAAGTGAGAACTCTGGGTTGATTTGTTTGATGATTAATCTATTTGTTTTCTTGGCTGTCTGAGGTATTCTCAGGACTCTTTTCCAACACCAAAGTTCAAAAGCATCAATACTCTTCAGTGCTAATCTGTGGCATATTTGCTGACTGCTTGTTCCTTTACTGTTGAGGGTTGATTCTAAAAGGCAGAAGCAATCTACCACTTTGATATCTTCATTGCCAATTCTAAGGCTGGTTGTTCTACCTGTTGTCATTAGTTTGGTCAAAATTCACTTTGGCGTATTATTAAAACTGTGACAGGAAGTCCTATAAATTTGGATTCAAAGCTGTTAAGAGGATATAAGACCATTCAGAAATGAGACTGCCTGCCAGGCAGGGTCATCCCTAGCACAAAGACACAAAAGTAAAAATGGTTTTGACCACATCAAGCTCAACCCATTTGTATGTGTGTTAATGTTGCACATGTGTATGGGTGGCAGGGTAGGGCTTTGATAGTTGTGACTTCCATCATGACTTTCTGAGATCCTTTTCAGGTGCCTCTGTTACTTTTCCTTTTTCGCTGGATTTTTAGACATGGTCATTAAGGAGGAGGTTATTTCCAGCAGGACCACAGCAGCTGCAATTCTAAGGCTTTCCTTGCTGCGGTCTAGGAGAAGAGGAGGAGGAAATGGAAGATGAAGATTCTGTTTAGAAAGTGAAGAGTAAAAAATCAGAGCTGATTTGGGAAAAAGAAGGCAAACTTATCACTTAACTTTGGACAAATAGTGACTGATTTTTTTATTCCAGAAAGGACAGTGCAGCTAGTCCATTCTCTCTCTCTCTCTTTTCCATTTCTTTTCTTGAAATCAGAATGTGTGAGCTGTAAGAAGAAATGGGAAAGCAACATGGTAATGATGTCACACAGATGCATTACAATCATACCAAAAAAACAACAACAACCTAGAGTCAAAACATTCACTGTCAGCAATTACAAGGCCAAAAGTTATAAAACAGCAAAAATAGGTGGATCATGGCCTTGATTTGCCTAAATCTTGACTGCTAAATGGCTAAAAACATCTTGAAATGCATATTGTCACTTGCAGTCTGAACAGCATGGTGCTGGATGTTGTTTGCAGATGCATTTCTTTTCATTTCAATAACTATTAAATGTATACCACCTCTAATGTATGAAAGCAATTTTCAGCTTACTGATTTTCAGACATTTAGATCAACATTTATGACTCTTGTTCAGTTAGACACATATTTATCTTTAGGGAAGATTCTTCCAATGATATTTTGTCCATAAAATGGTGAAGTAAATCAGCTGCAGACACTCCAGTCTCCACGTGTAATGATTGACTTGATAAATAATAATCCCAAGGGGGATTGTAATTTGAAAGACATTATTTGTGGCAAGAGTTTAACTTGCTTTGCCTTTGTAATTAAAACAGGCTACTCTTGTGCTTCAAAATCCTTTCACCATTCTCAGGGAGGATAGGAAAGCTGTGTGATTTAGGAAATCAATACAGAGTTTAACAGAGAAAGACATATTGATACTGAGGCAGCTGATTTCTTAGTGGTTTGGTGACCAAAGCTGGTGGTAATAAGGCTAATTTCTAATCTTGTATACATTTGCCACTCCTGAACTAAAATACTGTATTAAAGGATTTGTGCTTGCACAGATGTAATGACTCTTCTAAAATGAAGAATTGCTAATCAGCACCATTGCTTTGCTCTGAACTTGTTAAGTCACTAATAGAATAGAACCACACTTTTAAAAGGTGCTAATAGATTATTAAAATTGCTTATTTAACTGTTCAAGAGTTAAGGAAGGCAAGCCTATACTTCACTACCATATGTTAACTAGAGATACTGTACTCTCCACAACCTTTGCTTTAAAATTATCTACTTCTTTGCCTGAAAACTGAGTTGGATAAGAGTGGAGCATTTCCTTCTTTTCCTGTAAAGCTATATAAAATGTAGCTGCTCTTCTTTTCCTTCCCATATAATGTTCAGTTGGGTCATTAATACTGTGTTTAACTTTATTGTACACAGTTCTCCAGAGTTAAGATTAGTCTCTTTGGATGTCTTCCATCATCGTTCAGGTTCAGTAGACAAGACAAGCTCTGATGATCAGAGTAGGCTGGAGATTGGTATCATGATCCCTGTGGGCATACCAAACTCATTGGATCTCCAGAGGGTGCCCTTGGCAGTCTGCAGAAAAGATCTTTCAGAAATGCCCTAAGTTTGCAATATATTTTTTAAAAATGTCCTAAGTTTGCAAACTCACCCAAGAAATTGGTATTCTTGTGTGAGAGCTTGCAAAATTGTGATCATCTCATACAAGAGAACTGAAATCTCAAGATGCAATGTATTTATTTATTACAAGTGCTTTTATTACCATTTGGTTCTTTCACTCTAAGTGGCCTAAAAGCAGTAGCATACTATATATAGACAGCATACTATATTTTTATATATATATAAATTAGCCACATGACATATAACAATAAAATACAATCTTTTTAATGTTAAATTGCTTTTCTTTTTCTTTGTGAATATTGTAAGCCACCCAGAAATTGGGTGAAATTGGGTGAATAAATAAATAAATCAAGTTAGCATAAAACCACAGCAGCTTATATCATCAAGCAACAGAAAATTGTCACATACCCAGATATTTCTATTCACTCTCGCTTCAGTCCCCAAATACTTTTAAAACCTTCCTAAATATTAAAAGTGAAATGTGGTCTTATATTTGTCGGGAAGGCATTCAACAAAAAGGGTGTTTGTGAGATTCTGACTATTTTAGAGGTGGGGAAAATACCCAAGTCAATGTGTGAGATAAAGACAGTAGTGCCCAGAAGCAGAAAAGATTGCTGATCCCTGGAACAGGTGATAAAATTGAAAGTGAAAAATCCTTATTTTCTTTTACCTAAAAAGCTCAGATTTGCTCAGAGTTGGACTCCAACAGGACAAGTCCACATGAGATGCCTGAGGTAACTTGTATCTGGAGCACATTTGACTCTGTAACTCATGAGGAAGTAGACAGGATCCTCCAGTCTGTGAGCTTGGCCACATCACAGCCTCCTTTAAGGCTGGGGGGACAACCCTGTCCCACAGAGAAGGAAATACCATCTCATGGGCCCAACCAAGGTCACCTCCATAACCATCCAGGGCTTTGTTCCCTTTCTGGGGAAGGTGGCAGAGAGGGTGGTTGGGCTTCAGCTCCAGAGGGCCCTGGAGGAAGTGAATTACCTAGACCTGTTTCAGTCAGGTTTCAGGCCAGGGTTCGGTATGGAGACAAGCATTGGTTATGCTTGTCAATGACCTGAAGTAGAGCTGAGATGCAGGTGGTGCATCAATCCTGGTGCTCCTTGATCTCTCAGCAGCTGTTGGTACTATCAACCACAGTATCTTATTGGGCTGGCTTTGTAGACTGAGAGTGGGAGGCACTGTTTTTCAGTGATTCTCCTATTTTCTCTGTGGCTGGTTCCAGTTGTGTTGGAAAGGGGTGAGAACAGGTGAGATTTCACACCTGCCACCCCTCACTTGTGGAGTGCCACAGGACTCAACCCTTTCTCCCCTTTTGTTTAGCATCTGCATGAAGCTGCTAGGTGAGGTTATCTGTTGGTTTGGGGTCAGGTATCATCAATATGTTGATGATACCCAATTATATATCTTGACCCCAGGATGACCAAGTGATTCTGTTGAGGTCCTGACCAGCCTGGAAGCTGTGTGGGCTGGGAAGGGAGGAGCAGACACAGGCTTAATCCTGATAAGACTGAGTGGCTTTCTTTGTTTGACCCCTTTGGTTTTAGGGTCCCTCCATCTTTAGTCTTTAATGGAGTTGCACTTTCCTATGCTAAACTAGTGCACAGCTGGGAGTCCTTTTGGACTCACATCTCCTATTCAAAGAACAGATGGCAGCTGTGGCCAGGAGGGCCTTTGTACTATGGCCAGGAGAACTTTTGCATGGATTCATCTTGCACACCGGTTGTACTCATTCTTGGACCAGGAGGATCATCACATGATTGGATTACTGTAACGCATGGTACCTGGGACTGCCCTTGAAAGTCACTTGGAAGTTACAGCTGATTCAGAATGCAGTGGCACAGGCAATGCTGGGTACGTCACAGCATGCACATGTGTCCCCACTGCTTCATGAGCTGCACTGGTGGCCAGTTATCACCTGTAAAGCCCTGCATGGCGTAGGGCCTGGTTACTTGAGGAACTGCCTGTCTCCATATCTTTATGCCCATCCAAGCAGGTCAGCTAGAGTGGGCATACTCCAGGTCCCAACTGTTAAGCAGTGTCATCTTATGGGATCTAGGAAGTGTGATGGTTCCTGCCATGGAGATTTGTACTGCTCCTATTTTTCTGACCTTTCATAAATTGTTTAGACCTGGCTGTTTACCCAAGCCATGGGCTAGAATGGGGCTCAAACCCCTTTGGTTGGTTATTGGCTGCTTGGCTTTTAGGGGTTTGGTTCTGTTTAACTGTCTTTCTTTTTTCTTGATTTTTAAAATTTTTATCTGTAATCTGCCCAGATTCGTTATGGAGTAGGGTGGGCTTGAAATTGAAATAATAAACCAATAAATAAGTAAAAGTTTGAACCATTGCAAGTGCACATGGTTTCCCCTTTCCATTCTGGAAATAAATTATTAACAGTAAAGCCTACTGAGAAACTGGTTAATGAAGGGAAGAGACTGCAGCAACAATTCTTACTTCTGTCTATAAGAAACATAGAGTAAAAGAAAGAGCTGTTTGAAGATTTTCATCTTTATGAATTTTGAGGCAAACTGAGCCGATCCAGAACTCCCATGGTAATACAGACATTGGAACCAAAATAATTTTTTTAAAAAATGATTCTTCTATTAATGCAGAAACAAGATGGAATAGATTTAGGAATGTATACATATGCAGTTGACAAAGAAAGATAGGTTCCTTCATATAACTTAAAATAGGGTGATCTTTATTGTCCTTCCTGTTTTCTGGCTTTAGTTCCAAGGCCCAAACTAAGGAAAAGGAACTATCTTCACATCTTCTTTCCAAAGAATTGATCATCACAACCCAAGAGAGACTATTTGGTGAAATAAAATTGGCTTTGAATCATAACTTTTTTAAAGAAGATCCCTTAGTTGCTCTGAACACTAAAAATAGTACACCTACAGGCAAATCATTGTTGACTACTGAGAAGTATATATAACATTGTCTAAATGATTGTGTCAATGAGAAGTGTACGTATAGACATGCTTGTTAAAACAGCGTGCACACACAGTAACACTGCATTTGGGGAAATCATTTTTAAAATGCCTGTGTTAAGAAAAATCTGCAGAAAAACATACATGGGGTGGCAAATGTTTAAAATGAGTTTATGGAGGAAAAATGCACAGAAAAATGTGTAGAGATTTTAAGGTTTTTAAAAATATTTTTTGCAAACCGATGCAGAAATGGGCCAAGTTAAATTTACATTGGCTCACTGGAATAATCAGTCCTGTCAGACTTATCCTACTTAGTTTAAGATTACAGATAATTAAGGAATGGGAATTTAAAATTACACAACAAAGAACCATCCTCAGTCACTTCATCGTGGGTCACAGACTGATCTAAGATGAACCAAAAGTGCATTTATCTATATGGTCAACCACTAATTGTCACTTCCACAGTACATGGCTGATGTCTGAGATAACAGAAGACTTCTGGTTATCTACAGGTGGCTATGAATACAAGATACCTTTGCTTTCTTCATTGGTGCTGAAAAGAAATTTCAGAACGTGTGATAAATAAGTTCTTCATTAGAAAACTTCATCATGCACAGGGGTACTGTTAAGGAAATTTGCAGCACTTGCAGACAAGGTGAAGGCAATAATGTTTTATTTTAAATTCCAGAATTGGAAGAAGCATAGCACAGGCATCTCTCTTTATACCTTGCTACACCCACTTCCTTACAGCATACTGATAACAAGCTTTTATACATTTCTCATACACTTATGAACTTTAAAGCAATAGGACAATGCAAATAAAGGAGAGGAAATCATAGAAACAATGACAGAGGGAACACTCTGATGAGATTTTAGCAGTCAAGAGGTTGAACTGTTAACCGTAATCAGGGACAGGGCTAGATACAGTGATGCACAACATTTACTGAGATACAGGCACTTAACAAAAGTCTTGAGGATGTAAACAAGAAGTGTTTTAATGAATGTATGCTTTGGGTAGGTAAAGATTGGTGTTAGTTGAATTCCACCTAAGAGACTTAATCTCTTCAGTGGCAGGGGAAAGATCCATCAAAGTTGAAGATGCGTTAGAATAACAGCAGAGAAGAAGAAAGGGGAATTTAACAGTAGGGGAACAAGAAAAAAGAAAACATGGAGATAGGCTTTTTCTTTCTAAAACTCAAAATGGCCAGGAGTGAAATGAGGGGAAATGAGAAGAGGCTTTTCTTCTTAATACTACAGTAGCACAAAATGTAACAAAATTAACGGAGAAAAGATACAGGAATATAAAATGTCCATAACAGTACCTATTTACAGTAGCCTCTGCAAACTGGCAAACTTAACAATGGATATGCAGTTCTAATGGCTGGCTATATCTGAAGATGGCCCACAGAACTGTCATTGCTCTAAAAATAAAGGCCTAACTTACTCTGACAGAAAATTAAATATAACCTGCTGCTCTGCTATAGCGAAGGAACACATTTAAAGTGCGTGTGACTTTCTTTTTTCTTTTCTTTCCTCTTCCCTTGCCCTCAGCTATTTAATTGTCTCCAGCATGACTGGCCTTTGTCATGGAGCTCAGACCTAATTAAGCTCAAGAACTAAACACAAGGCCTGGAGCAAGGATCATCGGCTGCCTGCGCTGAATGTCCTCAAAACATTCTGGCTGATAACAAAATGCCTTTGGCTATCTAGATGACGTTGAAAAAAGGTCCTTTTAAAGCCCCTTTTGCTCTAACTTTTTCTAGCCATTATAACTATGAACTTAAACCATATTCAGTATATGGAAATGTCATATTGTGTGCACTCTAGACCACATTATTTTATATAGGTACCTCTGTATTGCAGTAAAAATTCAAAACACGTTTGAATACTATGCTGAATTTATGAATACAGGGTTAGAATTTGATTTTTCTTTGGCAGCAGTTATTTTCACTGATTTATTTTTTATTCTTTGCTTCTTGAAAATGAGCAATAAAAGGGAAGGAAAAGAATAATGCAATTTGTTGGAAAAAGGCTTCTGTCAGTAGATTCATTAGAATGGCAGCTTTTCTGATTTTCAAACTGAAATTTAAAATGCATCAGGCAGAAAAGTGTTGGACCAGATCTTTAGAAATAGATTCCTCACTGTCCCCAGTGATTACCTTGGAATCAAGGCCATTACATCCAATGCTTAGATGGTGAAAAAAAAAATGTTAGAATGTTCTCCCTGTTGATTGATTATGTGCCATCAAGTCATTGTTGACACTAAGCAACCACGTAGGTCAGTGTTGTCCAAACTTGGCCACTTTAAGATGAGTGGACTTCAACTCCCAGAATTCCCTAGCCAGCATGGCTGGCTGGGGAATTCTGGGAGTTGAAGTCCACTCATCTTAAAGTGGCCAAGTTTGGACAACACTGACGTAAGTAGATTATGTCCATGATGATCTGTCCCTGACCTGCTCTTCCAGGTCTTTCAACGGTGCACTCATTGCCACTTAACTGAGCCCATTCACTTTTCTGCTGGTCTTTCTCTTCTTCTCTTTCCTTTCACCTTTCCCAGCTTTAGACCCTTCTCCAGAGAGCTAGATCTTTACCTAATACATCCGAAGTACGATCATTTGAGCCTGGTCATTTCTGCCTTCAGTGAGAACTCTGGATTGATTTGTTTGATGATCCATCCACTTGTTTCCTTGGCTGTCCACCTTATTCTCAGGAGTCTTCTCCAACACCAAAGTTCAAAAGCATGAATACTGTTCCTATCCTGCTTCTTCAAAGTCCAGCTGTTGCTTCCATAGAGTGCACCAGGGAATACCATGGCTTGCACTTAGCAGAGCAGCCATGAAGTCCTTGGAAAAGATATTCAAATGCTGTAATGTGTTTATACCTACAAAGATCAGAATCCTAAAGGTCTTATTCTAGCTACATCATAAACACAATTAGTAGCCAAAAGATCTTTAGTTCTTCCTCAGGAGCATGTTGAGTGCCATCTGAACTCAGGGACACATCATCTGGCACTTTTTCATCAATCATTTTATAATTTCTATCCATGTAGTTTTCTTGGTATGAGGAAGTGAAGCTGGGATTGCTGTCTGTGCTTGGGAAAAGCAGCTGCAGCCAGGCAGAAATGCTTCCCACACCGCTTCCCCAAGGCTCACCACAGATCGTGCTGTTTCCCAAAGAGCTGTAAAAGTTTACAACCCCAGAAATTTAAGAGATGGGCTCATTCATTTACTCACTCCCAGTTTACTTATAAGCATCCACACTGGTGTTCCAGCTACCTGGCTAATTGAACCACACCCTGGCATTTTCAGGAACATGCTGACATCCAGAGGCAGCCTCATTTCACCCAGGCCCTTAGCTTACAAAACCAAATGCCAAGACAGAGACTAGGTGGGTGTGTAGAAGAAAAGGAGATAGGAAAACAGCAAGCAGGTGAGGAAGCAGGAGGCCAAATCTGGAAATTTACAGCTTTTAGAGGCAGGCAAGAGGACTATCAATCAACTGCCAGGACCACAAGCAACAAAACAAGTGGGATTCCTGCCCGGAGCTTGGCTTGGGAGTTCGGTGGAGTGTTCAAAAGCAACACTGCATAAAAGCAGAGCTTAGAGCTTGGCCTGGAGCTTGGCAGCAACCTGAAAAGGAAGAACCACACTGAAGCAGCACCTCATCCCAATCGGTGCAAGAACTGTTGAAGGGAGGCAAAGGTTGCATGCCACTTTACAGACTTTGAGACTTTTGTTTGCTTTAAGGACTGATTATTAAAGATGTATTTACATGGCTACATCAACTTGCAAGGCCTAGGAAGGTGGTGTTAACCCAGAGCAATAGCCTGTTGTTGGGGAAGGAGTGTGTCACAATGAAGCATCGTGTACAGATCTGTTACACTGTGGTGTGTCCAGTCCTTGGAAAGCAAGGAACACTCACACTTGGTAAAAATACAGGAGTGTTGTACCATTGCTTTTTCCTGCACAGTATTGATACCTTTGACATTGTCACTAAAGTGATCATCTCCCTCCAGCATCTTCCTATATCACTGCCAGCCAATGCAAGTAATCCTCACTTAACGATAGTAATTGGGACTGGAATTTCCATTGTTAAGCGATATGGTCCTAAAGTGAGGCATCACATGGGGGACAACAGTGGGGAAGCCGCAAGAATTTGCAAGTCATGGGCAACTCGCAAGCAGGCCGGTGGGTGGGTAAGTTGCTGCTGTGGTGCCATGCAAGCATGGCCAGGCCAGGGGTAGCTGATGCAATGTGTGGGAAAATTTGCAGATGGCTGCTGCAGTGCCGTGCAAGCGCAGCCAGGTGGAGGTGCACTATGGAGTGCAGGTGGGGGGGGTGTGGTGGGCAGCCATATGCTACAAAGTACAAGATCCCCGGGATCTTGTACTCCATACCCAGGCTTCTCAAGAGAAAAAGCGACAGGAACAGGAACAACTTACCAGAGTGACTTGTGACCTTCCCTGCCAGCTTCCCCATTGACTTTGCTTGTGGGAAGCTGGCAGGAAAGGTTGCAAATGGCAATCATGTTACCACAGGACACTGCAACCATCGTAAGTGCAAGCCAGTTGCCAAGCGCCTGAATTGCGATCACATCACTGTGAAGGTGCTGGGACAGCCAGAACTTTGAGAACTGGTTGTTGGTACCACTTGTTCAGTGCCACAACTTTGAATGGTCACTGAATGAGTGATAGTTCAAGCTGCCACAACTTTGAATGGTCACTGAATGAGTGATAGTTAACCAAGGACTATCTTACTTCAGCTGGGCACCTGGGTTGACCTTCATGCCTTGGGTAACCCTGCTGGGAATATCTACTGCTGGCATATAATCCCTACATTCTTCATTCATCCCTCCCAGGAACCCACCACCATCACCACAATGAAGCAGCACAGGAGGACTTTTTTAGGGGGGGGGGGACTCTCTCCGCGGGGCAAAGTTATTCAACATAGTGAGTGAGACCAGGACAATCAGGATCAAATTAGGATATAATTTACATCTATAAATTCATTGTAAATTATTTAATGTAAATACACATTTAAAAGTGAGTTAAATTAACAACATACAGTAAATAATATCACTTATGCATTTTTAATACATTTTCCCCATTTTATAGTTTGGGAACAATATTTGCAGGGCCCTGGAAATACCTTGGATTTTGTATGGATTGCATGCAGCCGTGGAATCCTGGGCACATGTAACTCGTATAAAGAGACCCAGATTTAGAATCCATATCGACTTATAATAAGAAGGCTTCTTAACTCTGCTGCTGTAAGCGAAATACATCCTCTTTCTCTTTTTGTTCCAGCTCTGTGATTCACAGATTCCCTTCCAAAGGGGAGGGAATGAGTGATGAGAGGCTGGAACTAGAGAGGAGAGAAAATTTTGCTCAGTTCACATTTAGGTAAGAAGTTGCCAAACCTACATAACCAATCTGAAATTCGATATTCGCACTTGTCAGATTTCACAATGCAGTTTTATAATTAAAAATATAATATAATATAATATAATATAATATAATATAATATAATATAATATAATATAATATAATATAATATAATATAATATAATATAATATAATATAATATAATATAATATAATATAATAAAAATGCATATTTTGGGAAAAGCACACACAACCCAGTGCATATTAATTAAAATATTTAAAAAGCAATGTAAACATTGGATGTGTTAGGCACTGTATAGAAAATGTGTACTTTAGGAGAAACATGCACAAAAATGTATATGTATTTCATGTGGATACTTTAAAAGTTGTAACTTGATGCAGAAATAAGAAAGAGTAGATATGAAAAACCAGATGTGTTCAGTCCTAGCTAAAATTCTATTTCTGCTTTGCCCCTAAATTAGTAGTATTCAAATCAGCTCTGAACCAATTCAAGTCTCTGGTTCAGTTGGGAATGGAGGCGAATATGTGTAGCTCAAGGTTGAACTGTGGAGTCCTTGGGGTTCTCTGAGCTTAGTTCTTTTCCTGCCTGGCTAGGTAACATCTTCAGTGCTGAAATGGGATGGAGTTTGCTCTCTGTTTATATACTCTTGCATGCCCTGCCAGTGTTGGTGGGGTTGGGGGGTTTGTTTTGTTCCTCTGGTAATTCCTTCATTAGGGTATTGTTTGCTACTTGCTTGTTTGCTGGAGATGTTACCTAGCTGGGTAATGAAATGTTTGCAGGAAAAGAACCAAGCTCAGAGAACCCCAGGGACTCCACACCTCAGTTAGGAATGTCAGATTCACCAATATGAATTGGCTTGTCTGATTTCAAAAGTTGATCCAGTTCAGTGCTTCAATCAAATTACCAAATTTGTCAGGTTCAGCCCAAAGAACTCCACGAGACAGTGCAAATACAGTTCTGTTGCGTTTATTAGCTTCCACCTCAAGACAGAAATCTCTCCAGACTGAACCTAAGTTCCTTAGGGTGGTCCCAGTCTCATCTTCTTAAACTTCCCACGCTCCTACTGGGGGCTAAGGAAACGCTTATCTCTCTGAGCGTGGCTTTCATAACACCATTCCATCACAACTGAATCTTTCCAAGCTGAATTTTTCCAAACATCACACGAGATATCATGCCTTTTCCTTCTGTGCAAGAAAAACAGATCAAGAGGTTTAGTTTGGTTTTTTTGCAATAATGGCAGAGAACATACTTCTTTACTTTCTGTTTAGTTTTTAATGTGTTCTTTTGCCTAGGCTTACCTTACTGGGAGAATAAATATTTTGCATTCAATTTCTGTTATCTTCAGAGACAAGAAATTCTGGTAGCATGACTATTTAAAATAGACTATTCTGGATTTGGTAAACAGACTGATACAATATAGAGTCAATTTGTGTCCCCATTGCCTTATTGTTCCATGATATGTGAAGGTTATATAGGTCAGTTCTTACCTACTTTCCAAATGCAAAGGAAAATAAGATTTTATCTTCCTGCAGGACAATATGATGTACCTCCCTTGATTCTGTGACTCTTCAATGCCTTTTTTCAAGGGCAATATTTGATAGAATGTATGCACTTAAAATCCAATTGCCAATTTCCCAATTCCAGGAGCCAACCATGCAGTTTGGGCCCTAGTACAATAGATTTACTGTGTGTATACCTTCCATGATTAATATCCCTACACACAGGATAGATGAATGCAATGGGCAGGCTACCAAAGTGAATGGTCATTTCCCATCTTCTTCCCATCATTACCACATTTTGAGACTTGGGGAATGGAAGGCAGATTGAACCAGTTTCCCTGTTTCCCCAAATACTTGCCATGTTATTCTTGGCCAATAGCTGCCTAGACTCAATGAAATCAGAAGCAATGCAAATCTCCTGCCTTCTGATCTTGTTTGGTCCTCAGTTGCTACAGATGAATGCCTTTTGAGGCAGTAAGGGCAAATACAGGGTTTTATTGAAAATGCACAGTGCTATGTCTGTTGGCTCCAAAAGCAGAGTTTTTGTGACACAAATGAAAAACGATTTCACTTGGCTCTAGATTGAATCCTCTATCATTGCCTTTGCTGTACACAATCCATTGTCACCGTTGGGACCTCTTTTTATTTTTTTTTCTCCTGGAACCCAGTTTACGTTTGCAGATCCATTTTACACTAAAAAGAAATCTGAGGCTCACTAAATTTGTTCCAAAGAAAAGTACATGTGGCAGATCCAAATCTGTTTTTGTTTAAAGGTAATAACTGTTACCATTCAAAATGAAGATTACAAATTATAATTTCCCAGATTGCAGAGAGAGAGAGAGAGAGAGAGAGAGAGAGAGAGAGAGAGAAGGGGGGGGGGGACTAGAACCAAAAAAACAAGAAATTCTAAGCTGTACAACTATAAAATTTGTTGTTTTCCTGTCTGAGACCTTTATTGCTTTGTTAATTTGATAAATATTTCCTTGTGGGAATGAGAAGTGTAACAAGTAAGGAAATCCAATAAGAGGAAAGACAATAAAAGTTTTCAGGAAGGTAACAGCACAAAATGTCAACATTCTCTTACAAGCCAGGGTAGTCAATTCCCTTTTATCTATTTTCTGTTCTTAATCTTTCATCAGTTTTTTTTAAAGAAGTTCTCATCTAAGTGTCTTATAGTGACAACTCAATTTTCCTCAGAATAAAAACTCCTTCACACATATATCCATTTAGCAACTTTCTATTCTATTTAAAACGTTGTTTTCTATGCATCCAGCCTACACAAGTTTTGTAAGGGTGCCCCCAGGCTATTTTAGATAATTAAAGAAGTAACACATTTAGAAAATTGTTAAGTCAAGCTTAAGGCATTATAGAGAAATATATTGTAGGCACGATGGACAATATTTTTAAAGCATTTAAGTATATAATTAATAATAATGAAAAGAATGTTACAAGTTCAATTCAAATTGATTTTTTTAAAAAAAAGAAAGATAAAAGATAAAGCAGAGACTTTAATGTTATTCTCCTGTATGAATAAATGATGCATTCATATCAGAATAATGTGGCAAAGATCTGCAGTTGTTCAGTAAGTAGCATGTTGAACCATATATATTATAATATGCTTTAAATTATAATGCCTTTCTGTATTATTTCCTATTCTGTAAAAAATATTTTTACTCACTGACATAAGCTGCTTATCTCAGTGGGTGGGACCGGCAACTCAGTTGTTAAGCAAAGTGTTCACTAAGAGAAACCACAACTATACCTATGATCTTATTTCAGCTTTCCTTTGCTTTAAAGATCTGCGAAGGTTGTAAATGTGAGGATTGGTCATAAAGTTAATTTTTCATCACCATTGTAACTGCAGATGGTTGCTAAATGACACAGTCATTAAGTGAGGTTTACCTGTATTATCCACTTATTTTCTGGAGCTCTCATTTTGCTGCTATTATTTATGATGATGATGATGATCATCATCTGCTGTTGCCTCCACCCTATGGAATATTCTCCCCCCAGAGGTGAGGCGGGCCCCTACCTCCCCAGCTTTCCGGAAGGAATTGAAGACCTGGCTCTGCCAACGTGCGTGGGGTGAGAAGAGATATAACCAATCCTGGGGGTGGCTGGTGCTTTGAAGATGCTCCCCGAGTCTAATAACTCCTAGTTAACGTCAGTTTCTTGGGAGATATTTATTATTTATATAGGAATCTTGTCGTAGTGTATTTTAATTAATATTTATTTTTTACTAATAAATATTACTTTTTACTTTTTAAGCTGCCCAGCATCTCTTTGCAGTGAGATGGGCGGTGATAAATTTGAAATACAAATAAGTATATTAAAAAATAAATTATTATGGCAAGTCAGCATCACCATGGCTAAGAATGTTCAGAGGCACTTCACCGTTCAAAACACGGCAAACTAAAATAAGGATGCCGCTGAACGTAAATATTGCAAGATCCAACACTTTGGCTCATTAATATTGTTGCATTTGAGGTCTAGTGAGAAGACAGAGAGTGAATATATATATATATTCACACACACACAACCCTATTAACTTATGATCAAATTTGACATGGCAGAGCAGCTGTCCAGAGTCTTTAAGAGTCAGGCAGCATATGCATTCAACAAACAAACAAACAAACAAACAAATTGCCTTATGAGGCAATTTTCCCACAAGATCTAAACCACTGCAGTTGGTATGTTATCCTAGCTCCTAGCATATCTCTGAATGTCTGGGATTTTTAGATACCTTTCAATCATTACTCAGTCCTGGTTATGAAAAACAGATTCTGTTACTATGATGTCTAACTGGGAAATGGAAAGGATTGTTGCCTTCTTATGGGCTCTTGGTGTGGGATCTTTCTGCACCATCAGGCTGGGAAGGAATCTGAAGGCCCACTCCTTCTTGGATGGCCATTTCAGAATCATGTGCAGAGGGAGCTTTGTTCACATGGTTTCTGGTTTGATTTGGCAGGAACTGTACCTGCTATTCATAAAATGAAGTTGAATCTAAAATATAGTCTGCAGTGACCAGACCTGGGACTACAGGAAGCTGCTTTATGTTCCATCCAGCAGTTGGTCCATGTAACTCAATAGCATTAATGCTGACTGATGGTTGCTTTACAGAATTTCAGACACAGGTGTTTCCTAGGACTGATTCTTGGATCCTTTGCATGCAAAATTGACTATATGCTGAGCCATTCCAAACCTAAGAAGGTATCATTTTCTTACCTTCAAAGCTTAATTTCGTGCAAGGCATTCTACATCCAGCTACATCTGAGTTCTGCTGCTCTATAAAGCCTTCAGAAGTCTGGTGATAGCTAGCTATTTGATCATTATTGGACACCTGTCTGGATGTTGATGTCAAGCTACCATCTTTAGGAATAAAGGCAGAAATGTTGTCATCCTGATAATGTTTACTGCTTTGAAGTTGATTGGCTTGATATTGATTATACCCTCAATAATGTCTCTGGATATCAACCCAAACATGTTCATGTATTTATACTTCTACATTTCCATTCAGCAAATAATCCTATGGGAACAGCTGTGAAGTTTGCAGAGTGGAGTCTGATTAGTGATCAGTAATCACCAACCAAGTAAACTGTATTTGAACTGGCAAGAGTATAATAAGAGCTGGAGACAACTATCAATGTTACTTCTGGCATTACATTTTCTCTGGCTGAGACAACTGTCTACCTAAATTATAAGCTTAAGCATGGCTTGAAGTAATATCCAGACCTTGGACAAATACTGTCAATTTACTTTATAAACTTTTTATGGTGTATAATGCTTGTGCTTTTGTTAATCCTCTTTATGATATTAACAAAGTTGATGTAAAAAATAATAATAAAATGTATTTAAAAATCATTCAAGTAAACTAAAGCATACTGGTCAAAATTCAACCAAAATTAAACATTAATAAATGCAATAATGCAAATAATACAGTTGAATATGAATTATTTTCCCTGCAATTATTCATTGTATGTTATATCTGTTTTGTACCATGATGTAGACTTTTTTCTCACCGTTTGAATCTTTGAAATAATTTTTGCGAACTCATCTTGTTCAGATGGGAAAAAGTAATATTGTATTATTCAACTGAAATAACATTTACCATTTATGATCTGCTCATAAATGTCAAGATAACATAGCATGAAAGTCTAACCTATTATATTTCCTGGGTACACAGCTTCTCTTTGGTGATAGATAACAGCTCTTTAAGATTTCTTTATTCAAGCCACTTCTCAACAGTAAAGAAAATACTCCAGACTTAAGTAATTGTGGATACTTTGTTCTTTGATTTCTTTGGGTGGGGGTGCACAGTGGATTGGTGCTAGTGTGTTATTTCAACTTTTTTATTGTCCTACTTTATACAAAAAGTAACTTAAAGTTATAATACATAAACCAGACCATAGATCTAAATCTAAGACTTGTTGTTGTTGTTTAGTCGTTAAGTCGTGTCCGACTCTTCGTGACCCCATGAACCATATTGCGCCAGGCCTTCCTGTCCTTCACTGCCTCCCTGAGTTTGCTCAGTTTCATGCTCATTGCTTCAGTGATGCTATCTAACCATCTCATCCTCTGCCGTCCTCTTCTCCTTTTGCCTTCAATCTTTCCCAGCATCAGGGTCTTCTCCAAAGAGATCTCTCTTCGCATTAGGTGACCAAAGTATCTGAGCTTGAGCTTCATTATCGATCCTTCCAATGAGCAATCAGGGTTGATTTCCTTTAAGATTGACTGGTTTGACCTCCTATCAGTCCAGGGGACTCTCAAGAGTCTTCTCCAGCACCACAGTTCAAAGGCATCAATTCTTCGGCCCTCGGCCTTTTTTATGGTCCAGCTCTCACAGCCATACATTACTACTGGAAAAACCATAGCTTTGACTATGCGGATCTTTGTCGGCAAGGTGACGTCTCTGCCTTTTAATATGCTATCTAGGCTTGCCATAGCCTTCCTCCCAAGGAGCAAGTGTCTTTTAATTTCATGGCTGCAGTCTCCGTCTGCGGTGATCTTGGAGCCCAAATAAATGAAGTCTGTTACTGCTTCCATTTCTACCCCTTCTATTTGCCAGGAATTGATGGGTCCAGATGCCATGATCTTAGTTTTTTTAATGTTGAGTTTCAAGCCAGCTTTTGCACTCTCCTCTTTCACCCTCATTAAGAGGCTCTTTAGTTCTTCTTCACTTTCTGCCATTAGGGTGGTATTGTCCGCATATCTGAGGTTATTGATGATTCTCCCTGCAATCTTAATTCCGGCTTGTGATTCTTCCAGCCTGGCATTTCTCATGATGTACTCTGCATATAGGTTAAATAAGCAGGCTGACAGTATACAGCCTTGTCGTACACCTTTCCCTATTTTGAACCAATTAGTTGTTCCATGACCGGTTCTAACTGTTGCTTCTTGGCCCGCATACAGATTTCTCAGGAGACAGGTAAGGTGGTCTGGTACTCCCATCTCTTTAAGAATTTGCCACAGTTTGTTGTGATCCACACAATCAAAGGCTTTTGCATAGTAAATGAAGCAGAAGTAGATATTTTTCTGGAACTCTTGTGCTTTCTCCATGATCCAGCGAATGTTGGCGATTTGATCTCTAGTTCCTCTGCCTCTTTGAAACCCAGCTTGTACATCCGGTAATTCTCGGTTCATGTATTGCTGAAGCCTAGCTTGTAGGATTTTGAGCATAACCTTGCTAGCATGTGAAATGAGTGCAATTGTGCGATAGTTTGAGCATTCTTTGGCATTGCCCTTCTTTGGAATTGGAACGTAAACTGACCTTTTCTAATCCTGTGGCCACTGTTGCGTTTTCCAAACTTGCTGGCATATTGAGTGCAGCACTTTAACACCATCGTCTTTTAGTATTTTAAATAACTCAGCTGGAATACTGTCATCTCCACTAGTTTTGTTGTTAGCAATGCTTCCTAAGGCCCACTTGACTTCACTCTCTAGGATGTCTGGCTCAAGGTCAGTGATCACACCAGCGTGGACATCAGGGACATTAAGATCTTTCTTGTATAGTTCTTCTGTGTATTCTTGACACCTCTTCTTAATCTCTTCTGCTTCTGTTAGGTCCCTGCCTTTTTTGTCCTTTATCATGCCCATCTTTGCACTAAACGTTCCTTTCATATCTCCAATTTTCTTGTAGAGATCTCTAGTCTTCCTCATTCTATTGTTTTCCTCAATTTCTTTGCATTGTTCATTTAAGAAGGCCTTCTTATCTCTCCTTGCTATTCTCTGGAAATCTGCATTCAGTTGCTTATATCTTTCCCTTTCACCCTTGCTTTTCGCATTCCTTCTTTCCACAGCTATTTGTAAAGCCTCATCAGACAGCCATTTTGCTTTCTTGCATTTCTTTTTCTTTGGGATGGTTTTAGTTGCTGCCTCCTGTACAATGTTACGGACCTCCGTCCATAGTTCTTCAGGCACTCTGTCTACCAAATCTAATCCTCTAAATCTATTCATCACCTTCACTGTGTACTCACAAGGAATATGATCTAAGTCATACCTGAGTGGTCTAGTGGTTTTCCCTATATTCTTCAATTTAAGCCTAAATTTTGCAGTAAGAAGCTCACGATCTGAGCCACAGTCAGCTCCTGGACTTGTTTTTGCTGTCTTTATAGAGCTTCTCCATCTTTGGCTGCAAAGTATATAATCAATCTGGTTTCGGTATTGACCATCTGGTGATGTCCATGTGTAGAGTCGTCTCTTGTGTTGTTGGAAAAGAGTGTTTGCTATGACTAGCTTGTTCTCTTGACAGAACTCTATTAGCCTTTGCCCTGCTTCATTTTGTACTCCAAGGCCAAACTTGCCTGTTATTCCGATTACTCCTTGACTTCCTACTTTAGCATTCCAATCTCCTATGATGAAAAGGACATCTTTTTTTGGTGCTAGTTCTAGAAGGTGTTGTAGGTCTTCATAGAAGCGGTCAACTTCAGCTTCTTCAGCATCAGTGGTTGGGGCATAGACTTGGATGACTGTGATATTGAATGGTTTGCCTTGGATACGCACTGAGATCATTCTGTCGTTTTTGAGGTTGTACCCCATTACTGCCTTTCCCACTCTCTTATTGACTATGAGTGCAACTCCATTTCTTCTAAGGGTTTCTTGCCCACAGTAGTAGATATAATGGTCACCCGAATTAAATTCACCCATTCCCGTCCATTTCAGTTCGCTGATTCCCAAGATGTCAATGTTCAATCTTGTCATCTCATGTTTGACCACATCCAGCTTGCCTTGGTTCATAGATCTTACATTCCAGGTACCTATACAATATTGTTCTTTACAGCATCGGACCTTCTTTTCGCTTCCAGATACATCCACAGCTGAACGTCCTTTCGGCTTTGGCCCAGCCGCTTCACTCTTTCTGGAGCTACTTGGAATTGCCCTCCGCTCTTCCCCAGTAGCATATTGGACACCTTCCGACCTGAGGGGCTCATCTTCCGGCGTCATATCTTTTAGCCTTTTAACATTGTCCATGGGGTTTTCTTGGCAAGGATACTGGAGTGGGTTGCCATTTCCTTCTCCAGTGGACCACATTTTGTCAGAACTCTCTGTCATGACCTGTCCGTTTTGGGTGGCCCTGCACGGTATAGCTCATGGCTTCACTGAGTTACGCAAGCTCCTTCGCCACAACAAGGCAGTGATCCATGAAGGGGAAATCTAAGACTGGATAGATCTAAATTTAAGACTGCAATTTTAAGTACACTTAACAATAATTGTGTTGTTTCTAAGTCAAGGACAGACAGTGTCTTACTTTTTTTAACAAAATTATTTTTTGGCATCAAAATGCCTACAGACATCCTCTTGGGCTGACTGCCATAGGATCCTGGTATTGCTGAGTGTTTTGTTGATTGTGGGTTCTTGATTTTGTCATCATGCCTGTGTAGGCATCCACTATGTAGGCATGTGTACACACACACACACAGATACACACACACCCAGAGGCACCATCTGGCAAGTTCTCCCTTTCACATTAAATAATAATTCCTCCTCCTCCTCCTCCTCCTCCTCCTCCTCCTCCTCCTCCTCCTCCTTCTTCACATCATACCAGCAAGTGGCATCATCCGTGCTTATAATAAACCTCTGAACCAGATGTAGATTCCATCTATACTTTTTTAAAAAATGAAAATGGTTTACAGATATGTAAAAATGACTATTGGGAAGAAATAGATGAACCATTAAGGGAGGAGAAATGGTATCTCAATCTTAGAAAAGTGGAAAGCTTGAGAAAGAAACTCAAAATATCCTTACCTTGATTCTGTTTGGTATAAAGATGGGGCATGATAGAGAATCACAGAGGTGACCTTGGAAAAGCAATGTAACAATTAGCAATATATGATTTAAGCCTGGGAAAAGAACAGACTATTAGAAACAAACTTAAACTGGCTCCACCTTTGAAAGCATGTTTGTGCTTTCAAGATTCTGTTACTGTAGCCTATATAAATAAAAGAGGTTTCTGATATTTCTTGTAGAGTCTGTTTCTTGACTTGGCCTACTTGAAAGGGCTGACAGGCAGACAAAAATTCTGACAGTCTTTCAAGAAATTGTTATTATGTCTTACAGCAATAAAGAAGCACTGGAATCTTACACTGAACTGGCTTACTTCAAAGGTCGGTGACTGTAGTCCAGTGCTTTGTTTGGAAATGTGCTTATTTGCATAGAAAAGCAGTTATACTAAGTTGGGGTGGTAAGGAAAACATTGGTGAAGTAAAGGGAGTGGCAGGGACCAACTTCATGAGTTTCCTTCATGGTATCTTGGTGATTGACCCCCCCCCCATGTTAGCCTTTTTCTGAATACAGAAGCCCCAAGCCTATGTAGCCATATTGTGTAATACTCATTAGATGCTCTCAAAATTTCAGATATGCACACCAGCTCAAAAATTATCTTGCCTTTGTTGTAAGTACAACCGCTTGAAATCATGTTGTTGTTGAATCTAACTTTTTTAAATCAAATGGATTTTGTGGGTTTTGTAGTGATCTTCACAAGTGGAGATACTATAACTATCTTTTCAAATCTTTCATCATATGTAGTTTAGATTGTACATGAATACACACACACACATTTTTTTTTCTGAGTGAACATAGCAGGACTAGCATGTTACCACATTGTTACCATAGTTTCATTCATGTCTACTAATTAGATAAACCCAATTGCACTCAATGGATTTATTTCCTGAAAAAATGCATATAGCATTACAACTGAATAAGATGTTCCTAGCCGTAATTGTGAGCCACCCCGGAAACAGTTAGGTCCCTGTCATGAATGTTGAAGATTTTGATTTTATTTTTTTTTTAATGTTTTGAGGAGAGTGATTTCCTTTTTACATGAAAGAGAGATCGGTTCCTTCAGGAGGACTTCTCCAAGAGGTGGAGTTTTCTGTGGACCCAAAGCCACTGCTGGCACACTCTAGGAATTCATTTGGGTCCATCTTTTCCTCTGATACCAAAGTCCAACTTTAGAGAAATAAGGTCTGCAGAACTATCTGATATCTACAGGGGCTGTAAAGGGATTTGAGAGCAGGCTTATTCCCTTAAGGTCAGATCTCTTGCTTCACTCTCAGGGGAGAAAAACAATCAGTCCTAGATCCCTGAGGCATTGTGATAGGGATTTTAGAATAAAAACTTGAATGTTTCAATTCAAACAATTAATCACATCATTCCACAAATTGTACTCCATTAATAACACCTTCAATTCTGGATCAGAATGAGTATCCAGTAGTCTAAATATATAATCTAATTTGATAAAGGAGCAATAATATAGTATGCATGCAATAATTGTGTGTTTATGCTTATTCCTGTTTTAATTAATGTTTTACTACCTGTTTTCATTCTCAGTCTGGCAGACAATTGATCAGTTTACACAAATATATTTAAATGTTTCTTTTATGTTCTTCTATCTCCTATCTTACTTTATTTCTCCATTCTTTTGCAAAATAGTTATTCAAGAAAATCAGTGGAGCAATACCTTAATTCCTAAGCTCTTTTATCTGTTCATTCATGCAATATATGAGGCGATTTGTTTCATTCTAGGTACAGTTTTAGAAATAATTATATTTTGTCAGTAAGAAATACATTATAAGTGATTGATCTAAAAGAGCTGTTAGTTTGAATAAGGTAAGAATGGAATATAAATTATTTATGCTTATATATTTACAAATGCATTGTGTTGTATCATCTTCTAAAATAAAAAAAGGATACTACTACTGCCGTTTACATTCTACAAGTATGCAAATGTGTTTGAATATGTACATATCTATTGTTTTCAAAGTTGCTGCATATTTCATGTAGTATCCCATATAATAAATAGTGACATTTTCATTAGAGAAAGTTTTTTTTTTTTTAATCCATTCAATCATGTCTGATTCTCGGAGACTGCCTAGATAAGTCCTTGCAGTTTTCTTGGCAAGGTCTTTCAGAAGTGGTTTGCCCTTGCCTCCTTCCTAGGGGGCTTCTTACCTCAAAAGGCTGACAATGTGAGACCGATTACAAGTACCATATCATCTTTCAGCTCTTTTCCATACCCTCCCAAGTAGGGATCACTGGACTAAATGGGAAATGGGAGCTGGAAGTGAAAAGTGGAAAGTAATCATACTTTCCTGATACTGTACAAAGAAGCCCACAATGGCAGTGCATTCTTTACTATAGTGCACCCCAGATTAGATTAGGGTTACTTTGCATGGGAGTAAAGAGTTAATGCCCCCTTCTTCCCCAATTCTGGATTAGTACTTCTATTCTGTTCCTAGGGCTGAGAGAAAGTGACTGGCCCAAGGTCATCCAGCTGGCTTTGTGCCTAAAGTAAGACTAGAACTCACAGTCTCCCGATTTCTAGGCTGGTGCCTTAACCACTACACCAAACTGACTCTTAGAGGGAAATTATCTAATACCTTTTCTACGATGTCTTTCTGGTCATAACCCAATTCTTCTGAGCAAAGCAGGGTAGTCTAATTCAGTTAATGGAGTCACTTCTTCAATATTTCTACTTCTTGGTTTATAAGAGGATTTAGCTCAGAGCACTAAAGATTTAAAGATTCTGGGGATTAATTTTGGTAAAGGATGATAGAATGGTTACAGATCAATAATATATTAATTGATAAATATGCCACCACTCTAAATCTGTAAGTTTTACTTAGAAATATGATTCATTTTTATGGTATTAAAAATATACTTTTAAAAACTTATTGGTATAATACAAATGTCTCGTTCATTTCATTCTCTCTTCTGAGGAATCAGCTAAATACTTATTGATCTATTTATTCATGCAATAGTTAACTTCATTACTCAGCACTTGACATCTGGTTGTCATATGTGAGAATTGTGTTGTAAAGCATTGCCGCACTGGAAATGATAGGACATGATGTGAGGTTTCACACAATTCACACATTCCAACCATTACCTGAAGCTGAAGTACAAATAAAAGATCCAAGAGAAAGGCAAAAATGATTGCTTCAAATACTTAATAGATGTATCAGAAAATAACAAAAATAACTGGCATGAAAGAAATTAATTCATTTTCAAGACACAGACAAAAGCTACAGGGTGTGTGCTTGCAGTTGTTACAAACAGATTCATATGAAGAATGTGTTGCGTACATCTATGATATCTGTCAAAAGCCTTAAAATTATTAGAAAAATACAGTACAACTGAATTGCATTTTAGATAGTCATCCAGTCAAGCTGCCACTTTAATATTTTCACATCTAATTCTGCAAAACCAATTATGTAAAGGCATATTGTATTTCAATGATAGAGACACATATTGATTAAGACAGGTTCAACAAATATGATTTCATTTGTCAACTAATGAGAATTCAGAGTTCTGAGCCTAATTATCTGTGCCTCTTAACTAATTTGGTGTAAAGAATAAAGTACCCTAAAAGCACTGGGTGAAGAGTTGTATTATAGCGGTTCATATTCTGTCTGTTCCTTCAATCTGTACAGATAATTTTTTTGTTTGTTGAAAAAAAAAACCATAAGTAAGAATAAAGTCCAAAATAGCTTGAAACCCAAGTGAGTTTCATGGAAATAAAAATAACTTTCTCTGAAGTATTGTGCAATGCAGTAGTTCACAAGAATGGATGGATGAAGTCTTTTTCTCCTACCCTTTGCACAGTTCTGCTAGCAAATAATTTGTCGGTATGTTCACCCTTATGGTTCAGATAGCACCTTGAGAGTGGGTATTGGAAAAAATGGGAGTAGAGCTTCCATTTTGATCCAGGCCCCACCACCATTCTATCAAAAAAGAATACTCATTATGGCAGAATCAGTCCTATCTTTTAAGTAAGACTAACTCTGTCATGGGACCTTAGTGGAGATGGGACAGATCTAGTCAGAAGGGGAAGTTGAGCTTGGTAATAAGTTATACAGATGTGCATGCAGGAATGCCCAGGTTCCATCTGTGGCATCTCTAGGACTAGAAGAGCTGCTGCTTATTGGTGATGATAATACTACTGTGGATGCAGTAACTCTCTCTTTAGTTTGAAGCAGTCTCTTATGTTCCTTCTGCAAAGTGAAACTTCCCCTATTACGGATAGATTTCATGAATCATTCCTGGACATGGATGATAAGGTTGGTTCACAAACACCATTATTCCATTGCCATCATACTTTTCAAGTGCAACCATTAAATGTTCAGAGAACCTTAAAAGCTTTCCAAAGTGTTTAACAAACGAACAAACAAAAACCACTTGAGAAATGGAATTTATTTTAATTTATTTTCAGAATGAGCAACTAAGCCAAAAATAGTGATTAAAATCCACTGCATTATTTCATCTCATTTTCATAGGTGAGGCAAAAGAAGAATAGTCTTCAAATACATCAGAAATACTGGAGATTTTCTAGGGTAGGCTTCTTCAGTGTAGGCACTCTACAGATCTGTGGACTTCAGCAGCCAGAGTTCTCAAATAGCCATTAATGAAAAATTATGGGACTTGAAGTGCTTTAATCTAGAGGGCATCCTTTCTGATGAAGGCTGCTCCAGTCAGTCAACTGATGTTTAAAAAAAATTGGTTTTGTTTGCTAATGTGTGCATTTAAAAAGCAAAAACAAACAAACAACTTTGGGTTCTTTCCTTCCCAACACCTGCCAGTTATGATCCCAACTGATGTGATAATCCACAAAGGAAGCAGACAGTATGTTATAAAGAAACAAAAATAAATGATAGGGGTTGTAATCCATGATGTAGGTTTCAGACAGTAGTAAATAACAGCAAACACACACTGCTGTCCCATGAACATGGGCAAGGTATTCACTCACCAAACAATAACTCTAGCCTTCTGCTAAACTTCCGAATTGTGTGATCTGTTGTTTCATTCACACAATTCTGTTGACCCTAAATTTTATCAACTAAAACTACATTACATCTAGATTGCAAAGACAAGATGATTGGGATTTTTGTTTTAATCATGAGAGCACATTGACCATGAAATGTCTCCACATAAGGACTATACTATGTTCTGTATTTACAACAGATGCTATTAGACACATTTACTGTTTCAGTCACACCCATTATTCTTTGTGCCCTCTCCTAGGCTTTCTGCGAGATTGCCATGTACTGATCAATAGTTACTGAGCTTTATTTCAGAAGTAATTCCTGTAAAAGAGATTAAAAAAAAAAAACTTTTCCCAAGCTTATAGAAAGCAGAGATGCTCCAGAAGTGAGTACATATTTTGCAACCAGACAATTTAATTGTTTTCTTCCCCACTTCATGTGAGCAGTTATGCTATATTAGAATGAAGCACAGCTTTCAATAGCTTGCCCCCAAATAATAACTTATTCTTTTCTGCTATTTGCTTTTCCTTGGTATTTCTGCTTCAGTTTGGGCAAACAAGAACATGCTCAGTAGATCCACATAAAAATGTTTAAGGCTTGCGTTATGCACACAAATAAAATTTAGTAGATGGGTACTTGCATATGTGACCACATTTTGTCAGTCACATGCAAGTTCAGAGTGAAGAGAAATGTGCATTGTGGAAAATGGATCATTTTTGTACTGAAGATGCTGAGACCTCTAGTACCTTGAGGAGGAAGTATGGGTGGCGTATTTTAATACATTTAAATGGCTGAAAAGCCTATCAAAACATACAGATATATGTGAATTCAGAATACACCCAAATTTTGATCTGTATATTAATCTAAGACAGCCTTCTTGAGTCTGCCACTTTACATATCCAATTGGAAAGACTGATCTAAATGCTTTTTTTTTTTGTATTGTATAAAGTTTGAAGTTTACACATATCCCAATTCTTCACCCTATGGCAGACTTTGGAAGGAAGAAGTATTTGGTTCAGTTATGTACAATATTCTGTTAATGATCTGCTCCTTTTTTAAAGAAATGAAATAAATATATAATTTCTGCTTATTGTTATCTAACTAAATATTCTTAACATTTGGCATACAGCTAGCAAACTTTTCTGTTACAATCTAATAGAAAAAGAAAATCTGGATTTTTTTGTTTTACATGCACCTACAAGTGATTGCTCAAAAGTGGCAAGATTAAAACTCTTTATCTATGGAAATTCCATCCCATACTAAGAAAATTCAAATAAAAATCTGTAAGTTCCTAGTGGACATTTTACAACAAACTCACCTTGGTGAATCATGTTTTTTGGGTTAAGGCTGAAACTACAATATTGTGAACATTTCCCTTAGAGTGCATAGTGAATCTGAAGACTCTTCTATGCAAATTAACAAGCACAGAATTTGGTTCTGAAAATTCCTTAGTGTATAATATGATTCAGAACTTTTTGAAGCTGAAGCAGACATTTGGTGCTATAGACCAGAAATAACAGAATTAAATCTGTAGTGGTTTTGTTATGAATTCTTCATTCACACGAAAGAAGAATTACTCAGTGTGAAAACTGTGATAAGCAACATGCCACAGACATTTATTTATTTATTTATATTTCACATTTAGATTTAGTAAATAAAGATACTGAACAAGAAGTTGATCAATTCTGTAGAAATAATACATATGTGTTTAATTTCTTAATAATGCCAAGCAAAATCAGTCCAAATAGTAAGGGGAAAAAAATTGCAAAACTAACAATAACAAAGAGCAGCAATAAATAAATAAATAAATAAATAAATAAATAAATAAATCACACAAAAAGGCTATGGCCACCACAGAACTTTAAACATTCAAATAGTTTCAGTTAGCTTTTTAACTTTTACTTTGTTTTTATTTTTTTCCCTTCCCCCACCCCTTATTTATTTATCTTCTTTCAATTTTCAGTTTATCTTGAACATTCTGTCTTCATTAAAGGGTGACAGGTTGAGGTTAGGATGTTCTCATGGGAAAAAGAGCAAATCGCTGATCTTCAAACAAATTTGTTATGGCTACAGCAATCATGCCACCTGTATTGGCCTTCTAGTTTGCACATATACTGCTATTTACTGCCACCTATTGGCGTCTTCATGCTAGTTACCTAAGGGAAGGTGCATAGTTTCAATAAATTGTGGGTGATTGTATGCTTCAGTGCTAGTAGGGTTTTAGTCATCATGTAATCAGTTTTATAGGTTATGTAGTTGTAACTAATAACTAAGTAGTGTACCTCTTCTCTAAGAATTTTTGGCTAGAGACTTTGAGTTGAACTTGTATATTGGATAAGTTTTGTTTTAAGTCTTGGATGCCACATAAATGAGAAGAAGTGATTTGTTCTATGTTTTGCATGCAACTTGTATTTTATGTAGTTTTATTTTTCTCAATAAACAACCAGATATGTTTTATAACTTCTGGCTGGATTTATTTGGAGGACAAGATAAAGACATTGGATTCCTTAAATCTCTCTAATGCTGGTGTGTATTTTTGGTGTGGAATGTACTCATACCTCCACTCTGCCTGACAGTTAATTGCTAACTACTAACTGATAAGTTCCAAAAAATTGGAATTGTCATTGGTGAAAAGCCTTTTGATGTGGTACAGTGGAAAAGTTGGGGGCCCAACTGGGAATTTCTTCTTCTTTTTATTAATTGGATTAAAATGTGGTATCATAATCATTCAGTTAGGTTTATTATAAATAGAACTATTACCCCACCTATTAAGGTGTTGTCTCATGGAACTTGTCAAGGATGAGCTTTATCTCCTATTATCACATTTTGGTGATCCACTGCCTTTCTGTCATTCTTTATATAGATAGCTGGATAGTGTAGAGCAGTGTTTCTCAACCTTGGCAACTTTAAAACATGTGGAGTTCAACTCCCAGAATACCCCAGCCAGCATCTTAAAATTGCCAAGGTTGAGAAACACTGGTGCAGAGGAATGCAGAGATAATCTTTGAAGAAGTTATGCAGGAACAGTTCAGGGAAAATAAGATACAATTCAGCCCTGGGAAAGAGGAAAGTGTGAAAAAGAAATTCAAAATAACCCCACCTTGGTTCAGTTTGGGAGGGAGCAGAAACTCTGGCAGTCTTTCAAGATTCCATATTTATACCCAACATAGTAACACAGCATTCCTGAAATTCTTGCCCTATCTCTTTCCTACCTCAAAGGATTAACAAATATAGATAAGTATGTGTTGTGTAACATGTAATTATTAAAAATAAGCGGTATAGACAATTTTTGCCTAACTGTAATGAACTTCCAGTGAATTTTGTTGTTGTAATCATGTGAGGGTTGCATAAAAGCATTTGTCATTTTAGGGGGGTTGTGATACAGCAAACTTTGAGAACCCCTGCTGTAATAATATTTGTTTCTAAGCTTAACACAGGCTCTTTGATTCCCATGGATCTAACAAAAAGGATTTTTTTTTTTACTGCAACAATTAGCCGAGCTGGAGTATTTAATTACAAGAATTAACTCATTCTAGAAGTGGGAAATTAGAAAGGCAAGCCATCCCAAGACATTTTGTTTGACAGAGAATAGTAGATTATCAGGGCAACGGAGGTAGAAAGTCCTTCTTGAGAATAAAAATCTTTTAAAAGTAAAGAGACAGACAACCTGGAAACTTCCACATAGTTTGCATGATTTAATAAATTAAATTAAATTGATGACAATTTCCACAGACCTTTGCTATTGACTGTACTGGCTGAGATTCATAGGAGTTAAACCTCTTAATAAAGTATGAGCATTTTCCGAAAGCCAAAATTAATCCTGATTAATTAACTAATTAATGTTGCAAAGGGCTTCATTCTGCCCTTTGATCCTCACAATGAATATAATGACTGGGTCCTCAGCCTTTGAGTCCTATGGTATATATATATATATATAATTATGGTGGAATTTTTCCCATGATCTTATTAGCTCTGGGTTATATTACAGCCTCAGTATAGAATTCACACACAGTAATTGCAAGGGTCCTAGCCATATCCATTGATCCACACAACTCAGCACTCTGAAGGAGAGAAAAGTGACTCTGTGAGCGGACTGTTGCCATTGCAGGATTATTAGTTGATTGATGGCAGAAAAACATTTATAAAATCAATTTTATTTGCAATATTCACTTGTCTGAATTGCTTAGAGAGATGAGCTTGGAAAGTAGGGTTATGCATTAGAACTATATACTGCCACCAGATTCATAGGCAGCATGCCTTAAATCCTGGTTTCTAAGCAGGAGTCTTCCTCATGATCTGTAATGGTCTGTGAGAATGTTCTTGAGAGACGGGAGGAGGAGGAGGAGGAGGAGCTGTTCTCATTGTAGCTCTTCTCATGTTATTACTTTAAGATCTCCCCTTTGGCTTGGACTACAGGGTTTTTCAGTTGGGAAATGCTATGCAGCAGATAGCAATGCTATTGCATTGGGGAGGAGATGGAGAAGGATGCCTGTTTCTTTTCCCAAGTCCATAATAGAGCACAAGGAGTTTGAAAACATCCAGAGTTTATAAAATCCATGCAATATTTCCCCCCATTCCTTTGATTACATCATGATTTTGCTACAACTGTTTCAACGAACTGATGAGGCCTTCCATTTTTCTTCAGTTGGGTATAATGTCTTCCAAATATGTAACATCTAAATTTATAATAGTGGAAAGTAATGTCCCAGTTTGTTAAATGTATAAATAAGGAAGAGATCCTCAATAAAATCTACTTTAAAAACCTACTGCAGCCCTCACCATCAGTTAACATGTGATTTTTAAATGATACAGTAGGATACTATTTTGAACAAGACTTTCCATGTGTGTAACAACATTCCCTAAGCTCTTCATGTTAAAACTGATTTAGTACTCATCCTCTGAGTGTGTGTTAACAAATGTGAGCCACAATTCAGAAAGAAATTGACTTGATTCTCCACTATTACATTATCTTATAACATTCTGGCCTGAAATATGACTATCTTAATGTATAAGCATTAGTTCACAACAAGTAGTATGACAAATGGGTCTAATTTTTAATTTCTAATTGTACAGGGAGATATGAGTGACTTTTTTCTTTAAGCTGATGCACTTTACTTTCCATACTTTCCTTTCAAATTTACAGTAATTATATTTCCCCCCTCTAAATTATGTATTTGATAAAGAATCTGTTACCTGTTCACTGTCTTTGATTTCTGTATGTGTGGCACAAATAAACAATAATATAAAATTTTATTCCTGAATACAAGTACAGTATAGATTCTAAACAATAGTTACAAAACAATAAATTAATAACAATACAATAGTTAGTATTCACTGAAGTGTACAACATATTTTGGAGCTGGTTCACATTTGGGTGAAAAAGGACGCTGTAAATTAGAGCTGTGTGAAGCATTTGAGAAGTTATTCACAAAGTATGTAAGCATCAACAAAGTACAGGTAGTCCTTACTTAATGATTGCCCTGTATAGTAACTGTTCAAAGTTATCACAGCCCTGAAAAAGTAACTTTACAACCAGTCCTTGCACTGATAACTGTTGCAGCATCCCCATGGTCACATGATCAAGATTTGGGCACTTTGCAATTGGTAGGTGTTTACGACCATCACAGCATTCCATGGTCACAATCACCTTTTACGCGCTTCCCAGCAGCTTGTGACAAGCAGAGCCAATGGAGAAGCTGACAGCGATGCAGTCATGCAATGTCTCACTTAATGACCTACAGTGATTCACTTAATGACCATGGCAGAAGTGAGGTAGTAATTCCATTGCAGAGCTGCCAGTCCCACTTGTGGTTGTTAAGCAAGGATTATCTGTATACTATGGATGCAGTTTTCTGTTGCCTTCTTCCAGGATTGGTAGTTTGTTTCTGTTTCTGTTCTGGTTTTGGTTTTCAAGGTTTTTTGGGGTAGTTGAAGTCTATATTTCCTGGTGATCTCTCATCAAAGTACTAACCAAGTCTGCCCCTGCTTAGCTTTTTGGGATCAGTCAAGATCAGCTAAGTGTCCCTATATTTGAACTGTAATGCATTGCTGCTTATGTTAGAGTTAAATACAATTTATTTTGGAATTCATATATTCTGCACAATCAAGCTCCAGTAGATGTATGTCTGCCTTTTAATGGTGTTCTGCATTCTGTTTCAAGCTCCAGGAAACAATGTAACTCAATGAATTATCCTATCTACCATTACTTTCACTGATCTTATTCCTAAGATTTTCAACCTGATTTGCCTTCTTTTTATTTCCACTTTAAACCACAGCCTGCCAGCTAGAGATTTTTTTTATTAATCTTGGATTAGCCTTGACTATATTGATTGGCGAAGTGGCAGAAAAATAGTCTGTGAAGATTCAGGTTAATCGCTTTTCCATTCAGACTGTCTAGGATTAGATAATGCCATGGGATTTTGTGTGCAGTGTAAGAAAAGGTATTGTACACTATTGCCAGTGTTTTGTATTTGGCTATCGGATGCCTTTTTGAACTGCTTCAAAATAGAATTTAAATTAACTTTTCCCAGCCTAAATCACATTATGAATGAATGAATATACTGTATACAAACACACACACACACACACACACACACACAGATATACATATATGCAATCCCAATTAGAATAGCAAAGACTACTGTTGTGTTGTCCTTTACTCTCAGTTACTTGCTCTGGTTCATTCATTTTTCCTGTCTTGATTTCAGGTTTAAATGCATTTTGCAAAGTTAAAAAATAAACTTGAGTGCATATTTGACTAGCAGCTACCTAATGAGTAACAGTGCTTTTTGAAGTACGAGGTACACCTCTGTTGGCAGACAAATACAGTGATCATACTCTCAAATTATATTATTTGCCCTTTCATTGCTAGCCTATAATGGAAAAACAGTTAAATGATCGGCTTCTGTATGCATGATGGCTTTATAATAAACAATGATTATCACTTTATGTTCACACAATGACTAATATATATATGAGCTAATATATTACTTCTCTGCAGGCATTCAGTCTGAATAAACTATAATATTAAATATATGTTTAGGGTGAGAAGGCACACTGAAATCCTGTACCCATGAAGTTGGCACCTCTGTAGACATTTGCATGTTGAACATGAAAGTTCTACAGAAATATACATTTCTGCAAATTTCTCTGAGACTGAGAGGCCTAGCTTCTCTGGCCTCTTAATCATGGGGAACTTTGTAAACACGTTCAAGAATATCTCTGCAGAGTTTCTGCTTCATGACACAAAGCTCTGGAGAAGCAGTAGACCTTTGGAAACATTAGAGTGGAACTTTTTACAAAGCTCCCTACACCATTTGCAAAACATGCTGCTGTAGCTTTCTGAACATTTCTTTCTGTGTTAGATCAGGAAGGAGATCCTAAAATACTTATTTATAAGTCCCCCCTTAAAAATTATAATAATTCTAAGTATGAATTTTTGATCATTACAATTTGTGGGAAGGATTAACTCCCATGGATTATGCCTCCAGAACCAAAATGGGTCCTCCACATGTTGCAGTTTCACTTAGAAAAATATATTTATATCAATGGGACATTTTCTCATAAGTCCTCTGTGTAGAAGACCTAATATGAATAAGAGACATAATGTAGGGAAGGCAAGGATTAACAACTTTATCCCTAGCTATGATTCCAACCCAAATTGTAAGCAGTCCAAGGGAATTCAACCAGATCATTGAAGCATCCAGTCTTCCTTTTGGCACTCACACTATCTGAAGTAAACCTTTTCCCCCACTTTCCTTCTGAGTAACCTTTGGAGAAAAATACTTCTGAGCTTTATAGGAATTAAGACCATTTCCCCAAGCAGGCCACTGTTTCTTTTACCAGCAGAGCTGTAAATAGAGATCCCCTTGAGAGCTTAGAGGTTCAGTTACAATGAGAAGTATTATTGAATTCTTGTTCCAACATGATGCTTTTCAATTTTCAGGGTCTCATGTCACATCTAATCAGTATCAACCTATGAGTACTATCACGATGCCTGCAGCTTTGATTTTGCTTTCTTTGAACTATTTCTTTAAGCCAAACACAACAACTTACTATAAAATGGGGAAGATCTGGATGTTATAATCAGGAACAATAAAGAATTTTCATTCAGTGAAATCTACCAGAAATCTCATACTGACTGTTAATCTCAAGAGTGAGCATGTGTTTAACCCATCTGAAATTATTAAATTTTAGTAGACAACATCTAGCCCTCATTTCTATAGTAGCATTCTGTGGTAAGGGTTTATTACAAGTATTTGATATTTAAAACATAGGCCAGAGCATAACAGGTCAGTATAAAGATCAACTGCTTATTATCAGAAGTTGTTCACAAGGCTTTAACAATTAGTATATTTTGAATTGAAAATCCTCAAGTTAATAAAGCATCATGTTTGCATGAGTAGATGTTCAGCTTTCATCTCAATAATTTCATCAACAATTATAACAAATAGGGATGTAAGTAAAAATACAGTTTAATTCCTTTTGACACAACTTATACTAATAGAAGGAAATATGCGTAACTCAGGGTTGCACTGTGGAGCCCTTGGGGTTCTCTGAACTTGGTTGTTTTCTTGCAGACATTTCATTACCTGACTAGGTAACATCTTCAGTGCACTGAAGATGTTACTAGCCAGGTAATGCTATGTCTGCAAGAAAACAACCAAGCTCAGAGAACCCCAGAGGCTCCACATTTTATACTACAGAACTATAGCCCAGTCCATACATAATGCAGTCTGGCAAGTTAGCTCTTCCTCTGAATTCAGATATGATGGAGACATCTGTACAGGAGATCTGTACCATTTTGGTTTCCTCCTTCCCTTGTTACAGACATACATATCACAAACATGCTTCTCCAAAATGAGCTTTTTTTTTTTCTTTCTTGTCTTTATAATCAGACTAAATAAGAGAAGCCAATTCACCCAAGTAAATAATTAATGAGAAAAGGACCCACCTGAGTTGGAATTGCAATCTTATTTGGCCTCAGGTAGGACTTCAAAAGATGTGTTCCACTTGATGAAGGCACTCTGTCTCATCTGCAATTTCTCTTAAAGCTTCTTGCTATGAAAAAGGTTACACAGTTTTCATTATATGTTAATCTCTGGTTAATTTAACAATGATTTACTCAGTCAAATTTTCCAGATGCATAGAACGCACTGAATCATAAACTAACCAAACAATATGCTAAGATAAAGTCTGTCTTTAGCTAGTTTGTAATTCAATGGGTTATACAAACACAGCAATGATTTATGTAATAAAATGGAAGGGTGAGCAATCTAGCTAAACATGGAGTAATCGAGGCAGAAGCAAGTACTTTCTGTCTTGCTGGATCTCTAGATGACCATCCTTTCCTAGTTTTCTAGGGAGAGAAAGAGTTGGAAAAAAATGTTTCTTCAGATTTTTCCCCCCCAGATTAAAACAAGGGTAGGAAAAGAATCTTGGTCCACGGCTCCACCAATCTCTAAGTGATTTCTTGAGCTAAAATGTGACAGACTGAATGTAACAACACTAGTTGCCTAAGAAGTTCTGGTGTATGTAGGATGATAATTAAAAAAGAATCAAAATATAATATAGGTATTCTAATTATGTGCTGAGCTGTTGCTTTGATCCTATTCTTGAACTTTTCAATTTAAAAAAAAAAAGATATTACATCTCTTAAACTTTAAAAAGCTTGAGATGTTCACTGACATGTTCACTTTAAAAAGCTTGAGATGTTCACAACATGTTCACTGAATTTACCTGTAAGAATGTTGATAAGAATGCTGAAACTGTGGTTTGTTTTAGCTCACTGGAACTAGTCCTGAAACTTCCAAGAGATATTGATACCACTCCTGCTACATTACAGTTTCTCAACAAGATGAAAGAGCAATCCGATCAGTAGATATGGATTCCCATCATGAAATGTATCCATTTGTTTTTAAAAGCCAAACAGTAAGATAGAGAAGGGGGAAAAAAATTTTTCAATAGGTAAGAAGAAAGATTTTAATGCTGACCTATCTAAAAGCAGTCATGAGTCAGAATAAGTTTAATAATGGTGTAAACAGGAAAAGAGAGGGCTGCAATCAGATTAGAACAACTGAATTTCATTTTGATATAAGCATGAATGATGAGGACAGGACTGCAACCACATTATGGTAACTGTACAACCATGTCTCTGTTCTCTTTCAATGAAATGGAGTGAGATAGTCCTAGCTGCTTTCTCATTTTGCATTTTATTCATGTGTTATTTTTTTTTTCTCCTTAAAGGAAACTTTCCACTTTCATAAAATAACTCTGAAAATTGCAGCTACTAAAAAAAAAAAAAGTAGTTTGGATATGAACCAACAGTATGTGTGTATCTGTATATACAATACCTTTTGCCTTTGTGTGTATGTATTAAAACAGATTTTTTAAAAAACTCAGTTAATTGCCTCTAAAACACACCCAAACCTAGCTCTGCTAAATCAAATCAATTCATTGGAAAGCTGCTATTCCTTCTCTTTTAATTTAATCAGATGGGATAGTGTGTTTGTCTCCCAAAATAATTAGAGCCAAAATGATCAAAAAGCCTTTGGGTATTCCATCCTCTACTGTCTCATTGCTAGACAAGATCACCATTTTAGCTACATTTATTATGTGGCAAAGAGTCCTTATTCTCTCCCCACATTAAATACAGGTAGTCCCCAGTTTAAGAATGAGTTACGTTCCAAGGTCTGTCCTTCAGTCAAATTTGTATGTAAGCTGGAACAGTATAATTGTATAATACTATATAAGTAGTATTGTGTAATGAACTTGAACCACTGTGTATTTAACTCAAATCATTGTGTATTTAACTCGGATTTTGTACATAAGCTCTGTTCTTAACTTTTTTTTTTTTTTTAGTCTGCACTCAGTCGTTACCGACTCTGCAGTGACTGCTTTTTTGAACGAGTCCTTTGCAGTTTTCAAGGCAAGGTGTTTTGGAAGTGGTTTGCCAGAGCCTCCTTCCTAGAGCAGAGCCCAGGTGGCAAGCGCAGGAGGCGGGGTTTCCGTTGCTTCGCGCCTTTTTCGGGCGAGCGCGGTTTCGCGCTACTGGCAACTGCTCCTGACTCCTTTTTGCAAGGCGCCACCAGCATTTTTCCTCCCACTGGAGTGAGAGTACCCATTTATCTACTCACGTGAGTTTTCGAACTGTTGGGTTGACAGGAACTGGGGGGAGGAAGCAGGAGCTCATTCTGCTACGCGAAGGCTGGGCTCGAACCGCTGAAGTGTCGACCATTTCTGGCTGGCAACTTTCAGCGTCACTAAGCCGCTGCGCCACTGTTCTTAACTATGGGTCGTCTGTAACTTGGGTGTTCTTAACCCAGGAACTCACTGTACTTATTTTTATCAATTTATTTGGAATGGTTCTGTTTCATTCATGGGGTCAAATGTTCTTTCTCCAAACTAGAGGGAGGGAGGTTCCCTGTATTCAGAACGTTTATATGATTACCCCCTTCTTCCTGGATTGAGGAAAAAATAACGAATCATACTTGAGTACCCCAGATTACAATACATAAATTATTTCTCTGGATTACACAAAGATCCATTCATAACAGGGGCCAGAATGATACTCAGCAGCCTTTCAACATTCCGTTATTATATCCTATACCAATAAAATAACATTCCTGACATCCTTGCTCTGTTTCTGACCTGGCCTACCTCAAAGGGCTGACAGTTTCCAAGTACAACTGAAAATGCTGGTTTTCACTTTTCTAGTCCTAAAGGACATGAGGCCAGAATATCTATAGGCCTATCTCCACCAAGCTGACTCTGCATAGCCTGTTCATTTTTTTTTTTTTGTAAGGGAATGCTCCAATACTCTCAATCTAAAACAGTGTTTTTTCAAACTTGGCAACTTTAAGATTTGTGGACTTCAACTCCCAGAATTCCCCAGCCAGCTTGGAGACAGGGATCTGGAAACTATGCTTCTTCATTACTGCCCCAACCTTCTGAAGCAGACTTCCTCCTCCCCAAGAGATCCAGGCAGCCCCATTCTACGTATTTTTCAGATTTATAAGTGGCCTCAATCTTTGGTGAAACTAATACTGATGGTTTCTGGGCCATCTAATTGGCAGAGTGCTATTTTAATTTTGTATTTATTTTTTAAACAAATATTTTATAGGAGGGTTTAAGGTTTGTTTGTTTGTTTTTTTTATTTTATGACCTGGTTTTGTGAACCATCTATGTGACTGTAGCAGAATACAGATCATGGAAAATGAAATAAAATAAAACAACAACAACAACAACAATGTTATTGAGGGACCACCTCTTTCTGATTACATCTAACCATCCCACCAGACTCAGGAGGAGGGGTAGGCTACAGGTCCCATCTGCTAAGGCAGTGTTGCCCAAACATGGCCACTTTAAGATGAGTGGACTTCAACTCCCAGAATTCCCCAGCCAGCATGGCTGGCTGGGGAATTCTGGAAGTTGAAGTCCACTCATCTTAAAGTGGCCAAGTTTGGACAACACTGTGCTAAGGAATTCCATCAGGCAGGACTCAGGAGGAGAGCCTTTTCTGCTGTGGCTTCCGCCCTCTGGAACATCATTCCTCCCGAGGTGAGGTTGGCCCCATCCCTGTTAGCCTTCTGGAAAGCCCTTAAAACATGTTTTTTCCAGCAACCTTGGGGATCCCATGGGGTGGTTGTATGATGTTCAGTTATTCTCCTGCAATCTTGGCTTTTTAATGCTTTTATTCTGATTTATGTTCCGCATCTTAAGATCGATTACATTGTTTTAATTGTTGTGTTTGTATGGCACCAGAGCCATTATGTAAGATGGGTGACCATATACATTTGCTAAATAATTAATTAAATAAATAAATAAAACAAGTCACATTGGAACCAAGATCAATATGAGAACTCAGACACTGTTTCTATTAATTGAACTGTTATCTTTTTTATTAGAGAGTTTAAAAGATTTGGACAATGATGACATAATGATACAGAGGCACAGATGCTCCTAAGATTGTTGATTAACTTCGTATAATGTAATATTCTGAAGCAAAGTTGAAATGCTGGTTCAGATGTATTACCTCAAAAATTTTGAAAACATCAAAAAATGTTGGTAAGACTACCCAAAAAAAGTCCATCCATTTAAAGAATTCCTAACAAAAAACATTATACAGCACACATTTTCTGGTTTTACACTTCTAGCAACAATATATGTTGCAAGTTTTGTCCAAGCTCATGAACATAATTGAAAATACCAGGTGTATTTTAAATTGAAGCTCTCATTTGTTTTAAAGAGGTGTTCTAAACAACATTAACTCCAAGTGATATTCCTGACATAAATATTAGTTTTGATACCTGCAATTTAAGTTTCATTATTTTATTGAGAGTAGCAAATAAGACTGAAAACTCTATTAAGAATTCTCATCATGATTCCCCAGCACATTAAATTACAGCAAGTTCAGTGCAGAGGATTGCTGTTTCTGTATATTTTGGGACACATTTACATACATCTGATTACAGAACCATTACCATAGTTTTTCCATGTAGTTGAGTTCATTCAAACCTTAACTCAAGCAAAAAATCTCTCTCTCTCTCTCTCTCTCTCCCCCCCCCCCCCCCCCGCTTTTCTCTCCTCAGTTACCAAAGTAACTCTAGATGGCTTACTTGCTAGGATTAAAATCAACCATTGAGCAACAAAATAGTAAACAATAGTAATAGATAGCCATACATCGGAGAGAAGGGATAACAGATGCCAAACAATTCTAGCGATCAGGAATAAATCACTAAGGAGTAAATCATTACACTCTATCCCAGTCTGCTGGAAGAGCCAGTTTTTCATAGCTGTATGAAAGCCCAACAGGGTTGGGGGCCTTATTAACCTTAAGGGGGGTGCTATTCCATAGGGCATGCACAGATACAGAGAATGTGGGTCCCCCAAACTGGCAATGCCAGGACGTCAGCAATATGAATCATCTTAAAGCCAGACACTGTTGCTTTAATTGTTCTGCCAGGCTTCAAAAGCCAATTAATTTCAAGTCCCTCCAAAACTCAAGTCTTCCAATAGTACTTCACATAATGTGTTGTTGCATCCATATCATGATTTAGATGTAATTGTTATCAGAGGAAAAGCCTGTAAGTAGGTTTGATTATGAAACACATTTTTATGTTACTCTTCCTTCCGTACTTTATCATGGAAACTAATTACTCATAACATTCATGATTAATTATTCTTTAATTTTAACTGTACTTGACCACTAAAGAGGTTTTGGACATCCAAGGCACCTTTAATGTTTTTAAATAACGGAATCAGTATTTCCAATCAAGCTATAATACAATGGTTAAGAATGTCAGAACATTTTATTTGGTTTGCATTTTAAAGTAGACTGACTTTATTTTCTCTTCCAAAACTACTTATGAATATCAGGGCTCAATCATTCTCTTAAATTCCCAGTTCTTCAAATTGTGTAATTTGAAGTTTTTGATGGGCGAAATATGAGAGTAGGGGAATGGCATACAACAGTGTGTATGTGTAATGGTATGTAGGAATCACTTTGGGGGACCGGGTGAAGAGATGCTGCCTAGGGAATGGTCAGATAAGAGAGAGAGTAGCCCACAGCTGCATAGTGGGTGGAGCAAAAGGCTCAGAAAGGTTCCTCCCTAAGTTGTTGTTGTTCTGTTGTTGTTGTTCAGTCGTTAAGTTGTGTCCAACTCTTCGTGATCCCATGAACCATATTGTGCCAGGCCTTCCTCTCCTTCACTGCCTCCCTGAGTTTGCTCAGTTTCATGCTCATTGCTTCAGTGATGCTATCTATCCTCTGCCATCCTCTTCTCCTTTTGCCTTCAATCTTTCCCAGCATCAGGGTCTTTTCCAAGGAGTCCTCTCTTCGCATTAAGTGGCCAAAGTATCTGAGCTTGAGCTTCAGTATCAATCCTTCCAATGAGCAGTCAGGGTTGATTTCCTTTAGGATTGACTGGTTTGACCTTCTAGCAGTCTAGGGGACTCTTGAAAGTCTTCTCCAACACCAGAGTTCAAAGGCATCAATTCTTCAGCGCTCAGCCTTCTTTATGGTCCAGCTCTCACAGCCATACGTTACTACTGGAAAAACCATAGCTTTGATTATGCGGATCTTTGTCGGCAAGGTGATGTCTCTGCTTTTTAATATGCTATCTAGGTTTGCCATAGCTTTTCTCCCAAGGAGCAAGCGTCTCTTAATTTCATGGCTGCAATCTCCATCTGCGGTGATCTTGGAGCCCAAATAAATGAAGTCTGTTACTGCTTCCATTTCTACTCCTTCCATTTGCCAGGAATTAATGGGTCCAGATGCCATGATCTTAGTTTTTTAATGTTGAGTTTCAAGCCAGCTTTTGCACTCTCCTCTTTCACCCTCATCAAGAGCCTCTTTAGTTCTTCTTCACTTTCTGCCATTAGGGTGGTATCGTCTGCATATCTGAGGTTGTTGATGTTTCTCCCTGCAATCTTGATTCTGGCTTGTGATTCTTCCAGCCAGGCATTTCTCATGATGTACTCTGCATATAAGTTAAATAAGCAGGGTGACAGTATACAACTTTGTTGTACTCCTTTCCCTATTTTGAACCAATTAGTTGTTCCATGACTGGTTCTAATTGTTGCTTCTTGGCCCACATACAGATTTCTCAGGAAACAGGTAAGGTGGTCTGGTACTCCCATGTCTTTAAGAATTTACCACAGTTTGTTGTGATACACACAATCAAAGGCTTTTGAATAGTCAATGAAGCAGAAGTAGATGTTTATCAGGCTGTAAAGGTGACAGTGGGAGAATTGTCCTCTCAGACTTGCAAGATGCTATAAATGTAGCCTTACAATAAAGTAGAATTAGCTCATCTGGTCATGTTTCCTGTCTGGTCTACCTGGGAAGGCTGACAGTATGTCAGAAAAAAAAAATTCTTATGAAAATAGATATATTAGGGGGGAAATATGCCAAAACAAATGAATCAGAATTAGAAAAGAATAGTCTCTTTCTACAGTTGTGACTGACAAATTGTGATTGAGATAATTCCATTATTTTTTGTTTGTTTATAGAAGTGGTAGACTGTTCCAATCAGAAGACTCTGGTTGGTGTAAAACAATGCTTTTTTATGTGTGTGTGTGTGCACATGAATGTGCCTTCAAAAAAGTTTTGATTCTTGGCATTTATATTGACAGGTCCCTGCAGTTTTCTTGGCAACATTTTTGGAAATTGCTTGTTATTGCCTTCTTCCTAGGGCTTAGAGAGAGTAATTAGTGCAAAGTTGCCCAGCTGGCTTCATGCCTAAGGCAGGACTACAAATCACAGCCTCCTAGTTTCTACCCCAGTACCTTTAACCATGCAGCAAACTGGCTGTCTCTAGGAGACAGAAAATACTAGGAGAACAACAAAACAAAACAAAACAAAACAAACAGGTAGTCCTTGAGTTACAACCACTTGTTCAGCAACCATTCAACAGTGCTGAATGAGTGGTATTTATGACTGGTCTTCGAAGTTCCAATAATTGCAGCATCCCATGGTCACGTGATTACCATTCATGACTTTCCCTGCTGGGTTCCCACAAGCCGAGTCAATGGGGAAGCCAGCAGGGAAAGTTGCAAGTCACTCTCACTGCTTTTTCTCCTGAGGAGCCTTGCTATGGAGTACGAGATTCCAGGGAGATCATACTTCATAGCACCCCTTCTGCCCACCCATACTCCATTGTGTGCACCACCTGCAGCAATCCCCTGCTCACCTGCAGCCCTTACTGGACCACCCGTGCGTCATAGCACCTGTCCGTGGCCCCTGCTGGCCCACCTGCAGCCCCTTCTGGCCCACCTCCACTCCATAGTGCCTGCTTATGGCACCCGTGCACTCCCCTGTGGCACCCACGCATTCCCTGAATGCCCTGTCTGGGACTCCCGCCTTTTCCTGATTAATGACCCATATGGTCCTGAGGTTATGACAGCAACTGGGACTGCCAGGATTGCCATCACTAAGTGATGCAGTCATATGATATCACACTTTATGACCCACATCACTTAGTGATGGAAATTCTGGTCCTAACTGCCATTGTAACCCAAGGACTACCTGTAACAAAAAGATAGAACAGTCACAATCAAACAATTATGGCCTGATTCTTGAGTTTTGTGGCTTGCTACAATGGAGCAATAAAAGACTTGAGCACTGTTCCCCCACAACTACTGAATGAAATCACCATTCATGTAGAAGTGAAGCCACCTAAATTGGTGCCACCAGCTCCCAACAGCTGATGGTATGGAACACCACCAAGAAGTCTAATAGGACCAAGAGAGGCACATTTCCTCCATCCAAGTCCCATTAAAATCACTCAGTCACTCAGAGTGATTTCCATCCCATGACTGGAACTGAATCCTGACTGGCAAGAATCAAGATAATCTGTTTCTTTTAGGATCCTTTGTAGCTGGATTCTTACTACCCCTAAATGAGGACATTGGAAACTGGGCAAAAGTTGTCAAAAATAGCCAGACACAGGGAGAACTTCTTTCAAAGCAATTACTTTACTGCTTTCTTCAAAGGAGGCAACATTATTTGTGTCCTTAAAGAAGCAATGACAGTCTTCCAGATCCTGCCATTCACTCTCCAAGTAGCTGCCCAACAGAGTCAACAGTGATATAGTTCTGATCCAGAGAGTAAACCTTGATTGTTACTATCAGATCCTTTGTCTCAAGCACTGGAATGAGCCTTGACCTCATTTTTCCCTACTACCTTACTCTACTGATTTCCAACTATATTTCTTCCCTTGCTGTTTGACATCCAGAAGTAGGAATAGGTAAGTAAGAAAGTTGAATTTCGGTTTTGGAAGTAACTTGGTAATCAAACAGAGAAAAATCAAACCTGTTGTCTGAGCAAAAACCTCAGGCCTGATTCAAAAGCATTATAATCGGGCCAGGATAAAACTGTGATGGGTTGCAGATTAATGGTGCTTAAGTGGACAGATAATTCAACTCTTTCCATCTCCTTCAGCTTTGAGTGGTTCTGTACCATTGGGTACAGAAGACAGATAAAGAGGCCCTCCCATTCTAGTCCTGCCTGTTCCTAGCATTTTGCTTATGAAAATGTCACTCTAAACCAGGGCTTTAGAATTTGAGGAGGGAGAAAGGAGGGAATAATGGGAGAAGGCCTGAAAGATATATATATCCTCAATTAAAAAAACAAAAAATCTATGGAAGCAACCAAAACTATTTGCCACCACCACCACCACCCCAGCATTCTCCCCAATTACAATTTCACCAGCAAAGGAAAGGCATAGGAGTATTGGATTGCTCATTCCTTCTCTTCAAAATACAAGCGGTGGCTTTACTGATGGACTACTGAAAGCAATACCTTGAGAATAAGCAGCGTCAGGGTTTTTCTTTCCTGTTACCTGCTTGAAAGAAGAATTATTTCTGTTAATTACACATGATAGCCATTAGTGTAAAACAGTGGCAGTGCCTCCTTCATCAAACATGGGGACTCTGTGCTGCTTTTTTCTTCCATCGGCTTTGTTCCAGGTCCCTGGAGAACACCCTGCTCCACAGAGACTGGAAGGCATGAAAAGGCTGCTTCTTTAAAGCCTAATTTCCCTGTCTGTAAGTTGCCTTATGACTCGCTAATGCTTGTTACGTTAATATGTTATTAAAATAAGGTCAGCTTTTAGTGATCTGATTAGCAGCTAACAATTATGTTCTCTCTTGCTGTAAAATAGGCAAAATAATTTATGGTGTAAGGAATAAGTATTTCAACAAGGCTATCAGAATAGGGGGGTCATTTCTTTAAAAAGAGGGGGAGAGTTCCTCTGCCAATGCCTAGTAATTTTGGTATGCAGTGAAAAGTTTCTGCTCAATCCAAAAATACACAATGTACTTAACCCCACTCTCCCCATTCAACAAGCACTACCTCCCTGATCCCACCCCAAGACCTGGGCTTTCTGTTCTTCATTCTCTGGTGGAACAAATTCTCCCCAAAGAGAGGGTCCATGGAGTCTTCTAGTCATCCCCACAATCAGTATCATTTCCTCAGCCTCTTGACTGAAAAATAATTATAATGGATGCATGATTCATGATGAACATAAAGGCCCACAATATTTTTTTGGCAGAATCCTCTCCTCTCAAAAAGTACTTAAATAGGTACAAAATGACAGCCTGAAACCTGACATTTAAAATAGTAACATGAATATGGAAACCACCCAGGATCGGTTTATCCCAGATTAGGGCTGGGAGATCTGCATCCACGTAAATGTTTGCAGTGATGGGGAAGCTGGGAATTGTAATTCAGTAACACTTGGAAGGCCAGGGATCTCCTACTCCAGTCTATCCAGTTACATTACTAAATAGTTAACTACATTCTCCCCAAATCAAATCACTTTTTAAAATTTTTACTGCTTTTAAGTAGAATGCTTAACAGCCTAGTGCTCCAGTTTGCTCACAATCTCATTTTTATGTGCATCGAATATCAAGTATGTTTTGGGCGTCCTTTGGGAATAGCTTGGTGGCAAGCAACAGCATCTTGCATGCAGGAATACAGCATCCTGTTTCACCTTTGAAGCAAGTGCTTCAACTGAACTCTAAGCCATAAAAGAAAAACAGAGGTACTGATGCTACATCATCTTCACATGACCTCAGATAACAAAGTGACAAAGCTAAAAGTAAAGATATTACCCATAGTTGCTTTCCTAGAGTTTGTCAGGTTCGGTCAGCACGAGGCTTCAGGGAAGCACGGGGTTGCAGGGAAGCTCGCAACCAGACCACGCGGAATCCACCGGCGGTAGCTAGCGGGGAAAAGAGGAACCGAAAGCGCCGCTAATTAACGAGCCACCTGCGGCCAGCTAAACAGGAAAACCGCAGCGGAAGCTTTTAATTATGAACTGATAACGGCGCGAGCAAGCAAGGAACGGGGCCGCAGGGCAGCGAAACAAGATCGCAACGCAGCACAGAACCCACGGGTCTGCACGTAGCAGGGAGGGGCCAACCCAGCCGGAGGGGGACTGGCAATCAAGGACAATGGACTCTGACCGACCCTGCCATCATGAACGATCAGGGGGGACATTGGGGGCCTAATAGCCCACAGCCGCAACGCGATCACGAGGCGGGAAAAAGCGCGGGAAGGGGGGAATATAACAAGTGATGCAATTGTACCAAGCCAGTCCTGGCTTTGCTTGTGACTACTACGTTACGCATGAGTAAACCTTCTTTGTGAACCACACGTGTCACGAGAGTTTCTCTGTCGAACGGGGCAAATCTCACATAAAGCCAGGACTCACCGTCAGCGCTACCCGGTACCACCGAGGAGCGTTTTCTTTCTCAATACAGGCATGACCAGCGACGAGGAATCCGTGGGTCAGCTGGAGCGCGAGGGATCCAGGCTCACGGAAGGGCGGTCGGAGCCGCCCGGGAGCGACGGGGCAGCGGCCAGGGCCGGGCGCACTCCATCCGAGCGGTGGTCGATGGGCGTGAACCAAGGACCAGACGATTCGGGCGTTACGATGACCCGGGGTTCGGGGTTCCGGAACCGTGAGTGGAGCAAGAAATTCGCCCGACTAGAGGAGAGAGTCGAGCGACGCCTAGACGCCGTGGAGGCGATGCTCCAGACCCTACTACAGAGAGTGGGGCCACCGGCGGTGAACGAGGAGGCGAGTGACGGGGGGTGGTCCGACACCCCCGCCGGCACCACCCACGGCGCCCCGGTCGGAGGACCAACGGGCGGCAGACGCCCTGAGACTTCGAGGTATCACTGGGAAGTTCTCAGGGGACCCCGAACAGCTGCCGCACTTTCTGACGCACGTCAGGGGGTTCATGCAGAGGGGTGGTCACCTATTCGCTAGAGACGAGGACAGGGTATCCTACGTGGCCGAGCTGCTAGATGGCCAAGCCGCCAGCTGGGTGATCGGGCTGTACGATGCCAACGCGGCGGAACTACGGAGTTTCCTGGACTTCATGCAGGCGCTCCGGGACAGATTCGAGGACACATTGAGCGCCAAGCGGGCGGAGGACGACATCCTACAATTCAGACAGCGGGGCAAATCGGTATCGGAATATGCCCTGGAGTTCCGGAGGTTGGCCGAGAAGCTCGTGGACTGGCCGGAGTCCCTGAAGGTGAAGTATTTTAAGAGGGGACTCAACCCAGAGATCCTGGAACGGGCACTGGGGCGGGACGACCCGTCCACAGTGAAGGATTGGATCTGGCTGGCCGGAACGGCGGAATCGGCGTGGCGGCAGATCCAACAGAGCACAAGACGACGGGACCAGACGAGGGACCGGCCGAGGGAGAGGACCCCGAGGAGAGACGGAGCGGTCGACGGCAGTCCACCGGGAGGCGAGAGGCGACCAGAGCCCCGAATCTGTGCTTCCGATGCGGAGGCAGAGGCCACCGAGCGGCGCAGTGCCCGACGGAGCGGGAAGGCGCCCCACCACGGCCCGAAGTCAAACCCCCGCGTGCGAACGGGAAAAGGACCGGTGACCGACCGCGGAAGGGGGCAGTGGCGGCGGTGACCGAGAAAGGACGCGGGGGGTGGTCGACCCCGGAGACAGCATCCTCCGGAGAGGACTCGGAGCCGGCGGGAAACGAGGCGCGCTCGCACTGAACGGCGTCCCAGTGCGAGCAGGGGAGTCGAGGCGCGCGGACCCAATAGGAGATGAGGACTGCCCACCGTTCCGGGTGAGGATACACGTCCGGGGGGTGAGATCCAGAGGGGAGGCGCAGCTACGGGCGCTACTGGACTCGGGCTGCACCCACTGCTTGATGCACCCAGCGGTAGTCTCGGGGCTCGGGCTACAGCTGAGGCGCCTCCGGGAGCCCATTTCATTCAGCCAGTTAGATGGCACGCTGGCAGGGGGGGGGCCAGCTCAGTATTACACCGAGCCGGTCCAGATGACGATCGGGAGTCACCGGGAAGAACTGAGGTTCGTGGTGGTCCCGGTGGCCGACTACGCGGTGGTACTCGGCTTGGCGTGGCTGCGGCGGCGGAACCCACGAGTCGACTGGACGGCGGAGGCAGTGCGGTTCGGGGTCGACAGACCGGCGAGGGGCGAGAGCAGAGGGGACCGAGCCGTGGAGACGGAGGCAGCCGCAACCACCGGCGGACAAGCGGAGGGTCCGGGACACCGGGAGACGGGGCGAGAGCAGATGGGGCCCGAGACCCAGGCGGCAACAGCAACAGCAGCAGCAGCAGCGCCGGGACCCCGGAGACCCGCCACGATCCCGAGGCGAGCGGAGGCAGCGGCGACTGGCGAGGCGACCGCAAAGTGAGGGGCCGGACCCGGGGAACCCCCGACGGGCGGCGGAATCCCGAGGCAGTATCGAGACCTGGCGGCAGCGTTCGGGGAGAAGGAGTCTGACCAGCTCCCACCACACCGGCCCAGTGATTGCGCCATCGAGCTAGAGCCAGGAGCGACCCTGCCTAAGCCAAAAATGTACTCCCTGTCGAGGAGGGAGATGGGAGCCCTGCGCGAGTTCATAGACAAGAACCTAGCACGGGGATTCATCCAACCCGCGAAGTCACCATTAGCGGCCCCGGTGTTATTCCGGGAGAAGAAGGACGGCTCGCTCCGTATGTGCGTAGACTACCGGGGGCTGAACGCAATCAGCACGGAGTACAAATACCCCCTCCCCTGATGAAGGACTTGATGTCGCATCTGTCGAAGGGGAGGGTGTTCACAAAACTGGACTTGCGCGAAGCCTACTTCAGAGTTAGGATCCGCGCAAAAGATGAGTGGAAGACGGCGTTCAACACCCCGCTCGGAAGCTACCAGTTTTCCGTGATGCCGTTCGGATTAAAAGGGGCCCCGGGGGTATTTATGCAGCTAATTAATGAGGTGCTGCACGACCTACTCTACCGGGGCGTCCTGGTCTACCTGGACGACATCCTCATCTACACCGAGACCCTGGCGGAGCACGTGAGCCTGGTGCGCACGGTGCTCCAGAGACTGCTGACGGCACAGCTGTACGCAAAGCTCTCGAAATGCGAGTTCCATCGAGAGCAACTAGACTACCTCGGCTACCGAATATCCAGCCGGGGAATTGAGATGGACCCGGCGAAAGTAAGGGATGTCCTGGGCTGGGAAGCGCCGCGAACCCGGAGGCAACTCCAAAGCTTCCTAGGGTTTGCGAACTTCTATCGTCAGTTCATCCCGAACTTCGCCCAAATCGCCCTTCCCCTAACCGACCTGCTAAAAACCAAGGGCACTGGGAAACCCCCCAAGCCCAGCATGGCACTCGCGTGGACTGCAGAATGCCAGGGGGCGTTTGAGGAACTAAAACAGCGGTTCACCGCGGAGCCAATCCTGCGCCATCCCGACCCAGACCGGCGGTTTATAATCCAAGTGGATGCATCAGACGTGGCAACGGGAGCAGTCCTGCTCCAACCCAGCCCAGAGGGGGCCATCCACCCGTGCGCCTACGCCTCCCGCAAATTCACCGAGACGGAGAGGAGGTGGATGGTGTGGGAGAAAGAGGCGTACGCGGTCAAGTGGGCGCTGGCCACGTGGAGGCATCTACTGGAGGGGGCAACTAAACCGTTCGAGGTGTGGACGGACCATAAGAACCTCGAGGCCCTGAAGACCCCGCGTAAGCTATCCCCCAAACAGGCACGGTGGTCCCAATACTTCGGGAGGTTCAGGTTCACACTGAAACACATCCCCGGGAAGCGCAACTTCTTAGCGGATGGACTGTCTCGCATGCCCCAACACGCCAGCCTACGGGAGGAGATCGTGGACTCCGTCATCCCCGCCAGCAGGCTGGCTGCAAAGGCGGTGACCCGAAGCCAGACCAAGGGGGAGCGACGGGACGCGGCGTCTGAAGTAAGGCAAGGGTTCGCGGAGGCAGCGGAGCGGGACGGTTGGCTCAAGCAGAACCGAGAGGCGCTAACCGGCCAAGAGGGGTTGTGGTGGCACGAAGGAAAGCTGTACGTGCCCGAGGGTTGCCGACGGGAGGTCATGGAGAGAGCCCACGACAGCCGGAGCGCGGGGCATTACGGCTTCGTAAAGACACTCCACTTAATCCGGCGGCAGTTTTGGTGGCCCACGCTCCGGAAGGACGTGGAGGCGTACTCGGGGCGTTGCCCGGTGTGCGCAACAGCGAAAGGAGCCAAAGGCAAACCTAGAGGCCTACTCCAGCCGGTAGCGGAACCCGACGGCCCTTGGCAAGAGGTCGCCATGGACTTCATAGTGGAGCTCCCGGAGAGTAAGGGGAAGACCGCCATTTGGGTGGTCACGGACTTATTCTCCAAACAAGCGCACTTTGTAGCGTGCCGGCGAGTCCCCACGGCCGAGGGGCTGGCGAAACTGTTCGTGCAACATGTCTACCGACTCCACGGCGCACCTCGACGTATCGTCAGCGATCGGGGCGGCAACTTCATCGCGCGGTTCTGGCGGTAGTTCCTGAAGCGGGTGGGGACGAAACAAGCCCTATCCTCCGCGGCGCACCCGCAGACGGACGGAGCCACGGAACGCCTGAACGGGGAGCTCGAACAGTACCTGCGCTGCTACGTGGGGCACCAACAGGACGATTGGGCGGAGCTACTACCATTCGCGGAGGTGGCATACAACAACGCCGTCCACAAGAGCACCGGGTTCTCTCCGTTCAAAGTAGCCACCGGGAGAGATTTCGTCCCCATGCCGGAGCTGCCTCAGCCGGAATCCCAGATCAACTCCCTGGACGCCTGGTTCGCCCAAATCGATGCGACCCGGCGAGCGGCGCACGCAGCATTGCAAAGAGCCAAAGCCGACTACAAGAAGCACGCGGACCGCAAGAGGCTCCCCGAGGAAAAGTGGAAAGTGGGGGACCAGGTGTATCTGTCAACCAAAAACCTAAAGACGCACCAGGCATCGAAAAAACTCAGCCCGAGGTTTGTGGGGCCGTTCCCCATTTCGGAGGTCATCAATCCGGTGACCGTCAGGCTGACGCTCCCGAAAAGCCTCGGGAAGATCCACCCGGTGTTCCATTGCAGCCTGCTAAAGTTGCACCAGCCGGGGAACGCCTGGCACAAGGCGGAGGGAGTACCACCACCCATCATGGTCGGGGGGGAGCAGCATTTCGAAATCAACCGGATACTGGACGCCCGGAGGCACAAGGGGCAGACCCAGCTCCTAGTGCAATGGAAACATTTCCCCAAGTCCCACAGCGAATGGGTGAGTAAAACCCACATAAGGGCGCCGGACCTAGTGCGGGACTTTTACAGTAAATACCCCGGGAAGCCGAAATAGGACCGAGGGGGGGGAGTTGTCGTCAGGGGGGCGGCATGTCAGGTTCGGTCAGCACGAGGCTTCAGGGAAGCACGGGGTTGCAGGGAAGCTCGCAACCAGACCACGCGGAATCCACCGGCGGTAGCTAGCGGGGAAAAGAGGAACCAAAAGCGCCGCTAATTAACGAGCCACCTGCGGCCAGCTAAACAGGAAAACCGCAGCGGAAGCTTTTAATTATGAACTGATAACGGCGCGAGCAAGCAAGGAACGGGGCCGCAGGGCAGCGAAACAAGATCGCAACGCAGCACAGAACCCGCGGGTCTGCACGTAGCAGGGAGGGGCCAACCCAGCCGGAGGGGGACTGGCAATCAAGGACAATGGACTCTGACCGACCCTGCCATCATGAACGATCGGGGGGACATTGGGGGGCCTAATAGCCCACAGCCGCAACGCGATCACGAGGCGGGAAAAAGCGCGGGAAGGGGGGAATATAACAAGTGATGCAATTGTACCAAGCCAGTCCTGGCTTTGCTTGTGACTACTACGTTACGCATGAGTAAACCTTCTTTGTGAACCACACGTGTCACGAGAGTTTCTCTGTCGAACGGGGCAAATCTCACAGAGTTTTGCTCGGCTCTGCTCACCTTTGATCTCATCATCATTTATTTAGCTGTGAGAATGGATAATCTGGTTAGTTGCATTCTGAAGATATTTTACATACAAAGTGGTTGCTTATTAGTTTGTAAATTAAAAAAGGAAATAGTTTCTCTCTTTAAAAATGAGACATAGATAAGCAAGAACATGATTTATATGGAAGGGATTTAAAACCTAAGAACCATGTTCATTTCATAAATCTGTACAATTATGGAGAATAATAGCCTACTTTCAACCAAACATTCAAAAGCAGTGAATAAATTAAGAAGATTAAAATAACAATAAAGATTAATATAAAAAGAATAATCTAGCCAATGATCCAGTCAACAGATTTAGAGTTGACACATTACAAAAATGCTTTATATTAAGTCCCATTGATTTCAGCATGTCTACTCTAAGTATGAATAAGTCTGGGTGCAATCCATAGAATTCCTACCACTTTAAGGGCAATGGTTAAACTTGTCCTTAATTTTACAGGTGAAAACATTAGAATGTAAGATATTGGTTTAACTAACCAAATCTTCCATTTCATAAAACAGAAAAATATATTTTAAAAGAGCCAAATACTGTAATAAAAATGAGAGTTTTGTTCACAATATCTTATAGTTTTTCAGGCTTTTAAATAGACTCCCCACAGACTTGCCAATTCAATTTTCTCTTTCACAGACATACTGGCTTTCTTAAGGAGAAAAAATACTGTATGATTTGAAAAAAACATAACTTTCTACAGCACCTTATTGCATTGTAGTTTCAGTTGTAGGATACTCTCCATCTCAAGCAATGAAATGCACTAAACTTAACAATTGTCTATGATCCCAATATACTGAATCCTAGAGATGAGGCAAGGAATATTTGACTTGCAAGAAGCTATTGGACTAAAATTACCATATATTCTTACTATATTGGAAGCTAAATGTCTGGAAAACCTATGCTTTATCCAAGACTCCAATCAGACTTCCACTTATCCTACAAAAATATGCATTTCTCCAGGATGGGGAAATTTCTGAGTGCAGTGAAGGTTGACTGATATCCCTTAAATAATTTTCCATTTTATTACAGAAGGCAACAAGGCCTGAAGATATCTAGGAAAAAATGTAATTGTAACTTTTAATGAATGATACTACTTCATCACTAAAGTACATCTACTTCAGTATAATCTTCTGATAGCAGGATAACATCCAAGCAGATACCCAAGACTGATACTGAGATATTTTAGATACAGTTCTACTACTGAATTGTAGCCTTTACGAGTTTAGTGGCTGGATTTACAAATTAAATTACAATTTCTTCAGAAACCATTGCTTAGTGAATCAGCAGTAGCTGAGTTAACAGTCATGTTTTGCTGTATATTATGCTTTACAAGGGGCAATCGTGGGTTGTCACAAGCTAAACTAAAATCAGACTTAGCCAACTTCCATTTATTCTTTAAAAATGATCACAACAAGGTGGAACAATTGTGAGTATGTGAGCAAGAATATATATATATATGTATGTATGTGTATATATGTATATGTATGTATGTATGTATGTGTATATATATCATATGAATCTCATATGATATCATAGATATACAGCTCTCTCTTAATAGTTTTTGTGATTACAATGTTATTAATGGACCTTAATATCAAAATAACTAAAACACAAGAGGGTTACCAGTCTTGTATGTATCATAAAAATAAGCAGGAAAGAAAGTACATTGATAACAAGGACAGGCACAGAATTCAGGATTAATGAAAGATACATAAGAACAGGTGGTTAAATGGTAGAAACTTTGCTTACAGGTACCACAAAGCAAAAGCAGAATGTTGTTGTACAGTTAATACTTTACCAGCAAGGACAATAATGAATTTGGACCACTGAGGACACAGATTCTTATGATCCTTCAAGCAGTTAGAACCAGAAGATACAACTATATTGAAAATCTGAAAATTTTCCAGATCTGTTCATATGAGAAATCTTTACACAAATGAAGACTTCTCTTTGTGTATATGTGTAGATTCAATGGAAAGTGAAAGTTAAGTATAAGAAACATGAAAAGTTGGAGGTGTGGGGAAACCAATTTTGTATTGTTGCCTATCCCAGCAGCAACCTTTGCAAGATACAAGGGTTAATTTGGGGAAGAGGAACAGACAGACTGGCATGAAGAACTGAGGCTATGGGAATGGCTATATGATTAATATATATTGCATTTGCATTACTTCGTCTGTTAAAATCAGTCAAATTTTTTAATCATAAAATCCAAATTATTTCTAATATACATTGAAAGTCTTTCAAGAAGTCTCTTTCTCATTGAATTGCAGGGTCATTTTTTTTAAACTCTTCCCCTGACTTTTCTTTGTTTCCTCCCTCCCCCCCCCCTTTTTTTTTTTTAACAAAACAAACCTACAAAAGTTATATTTGAGTTAAAATGTTAATTACTCTTCAGGTCCTTGACTGAAATGACGGTAACTGGTTTCATTTATTATGACTTGCCATTCTTTGTTTTCTGCATGATTTGTACATAATGCTAAGCTGTAAGTCATGATTTATAAATTGTAAGTCCTGCTGAAACCAAACAAACCTGCATTATCATTTATGTTCATTGTGGACCAGGCTCTGTTATGAAAGTGATGTTGGCTTTGACAACAATCACAGAAAATGCATAAATTTTATCACACCACACTTTCAAAGCTAGCAGCAACCAATGTGAGTTCATTTATTTTTTTCCCATTTGCCCCTATCCTTAATGGATGGTTATGTGAACTGCATCATCAGAATATTTAAAACTGCATGACTTGATGTCTCAGTAGTTATCAACAATTAGCCAACCTTGCATGATTTGGAAAAAAATAAGTGCATTGGACATACTTGGTACATAAATGGGAAAGTACGTAAATGGGAAGGAATTTACTACCAGGAAATCTCAGGGCTGAACACTAGATTTGGATTAAAAAAAAAAAAACCTCAGAAGAAAGTAATGGCAAACCACTTCTGTCCTGCTGACAAGAGAAGAACATGAGAATGTAGTCATGAGTTGAGTTTGACTTGAAGGAGACTTCATTTTTAGTTATATAGTTACTATTACATTTATACTTTTTCTGTCTGTAAATTGTCAGAGTGTCTTACAATAATTTTTAAAAATGTAAGACATGAAACATAATCGTAAGATCGTTATAATTAAAATCAAAATTATTAAAATCATAATAGTTAACAGCTTAGTGAAAGAGAAGCTTGATGTTTTTAAATGCCTTGCTGATAGGTATTGTCTTTTGCATACATAGGCTTGGCAACACAATATATAAGTAAAGCCATTTATTTTATTTATTTTATTTAATATCTCTTTTCCTCCCAGAAGAGACTAGAGCAGATTATAAGTGATGGGGAAAGTCATATATAAAACAATGACAATAAAAGCAGCAATGCTTAAAAATAATAATTGCAAGCATTAAAAATAAAGTGAGTTCCTTAAAAAAAAAACAGAAAAGCAAAATAGATAACAAGCAAATTTAAAAGTAAACTAGTTAAGTAAACAGTCATGTCTTTAGTTATTTGCTGAAAGTCAAGCTAAACATCTTCTGGATGACAGTTCCATAATTGAGAAGACCCCATTCCTGGCCATCACATTTTCAGCCATTCCTACTGATGGGCCTACCAGCTGGGAAACTGGGTACATTGCAGTAATCCAGGCAAAAGATTATTAGGCCATAGTTTACTTAGTCCAGGTAGAGGCATAGCTGAAATTAAGCACAGACTCTCCTGGCCACTGAGACATCCTTTACATCTAGTGGCAAATTGGAATCAAGGAGAACCCACTAAGCTAGACTGAGGGCTATTGTCCACCAGACTTCATATCCAGGCTTGGCAATAAAACATCCAGACACTTACTCCTAAACTAGTTGTAGGAAGATGATTCCAAGATATAATTTGGCTAGATTAAAATTTTTATGCAGACAAGAACTAAGCCTCAAATGCAATAAATGATTTTCCACCTGAGTGCAAAGAAATCAGAGACTTTATATAATTATGCTCTGGAGCTTAAATGCTAGGCTTCTTCCTGCCATTCTGAATTAATAGATAGTTCATGAGTTGATTGATGTCTTGGGAGGTGGCTGAGATATATTTGTATAACAGTTCTCCCCAGACCTTATACGTTGACGAATATCGGCAGAGTTCTTAATTCCTGGGCCTATCCACAGTTGTTGTTGCTCAATTGTTTAGTTCCTTCTGATATTTGTGACCTTATGGATATCAGCTCACCAAGATGGTCAGTGAGTAACTGGTAATTTGAGTTCTAGTAAATTCATGCTTCTCCCAAAAGTGATAGTATGTAACCCCCTTGTCTTTTCATCTATTTTTCAATTGCCTTCAATTTTTCCAAGCGTCAAGATTTTCTCAATTGATTATTCCCTTCATAGTATGTGTTCAAAATATTTAACCTTTGGTTTCATTATTAGTCTTTCCAGAAAACAGTCTCATTTTACTACATATAGCATTATTTTTCTTTTTATCTGAAGTAAAATCATCACAGTTCAATAACGTCATTTTTTTTTTCATTCAGCCTTTCCAATGGTCCAGTTTTTACAGCTATATGTTACAAATGGGAAAACTATCTGGAATGATTGGTTATGTGACATCAAGCCATTTTTGACTCCTAGTGACAACATAGATGGATTTTTTTCCCATGATGATCTATCCCTGGTCTTTCAGATCTTCCAACAGTGAACTCATCACTACTGTAACTGAGTCCATCAGCCTTGTTACTGTCATCCTCTTCCTCTTTCTCCTTCCACCTTTCCCAGATTAGAGCCTTTTCCAGAGAGCTAGGTCTTTGCATAATGTGTCCAAAGTAGCATAATTTCAGCCTGGTTATTTGTGCCTCAAATGAGAACTCTGGGTTGATTTGCTTGATGATCCTTCTGTTTGTTTTCTTGGCTGCCCACGGTATTCTCAGGAGTCTTCTCCAACACCAAAGTTCAAAAGTATCAATACTCTTCCTATCCTACTTCTTCAAAGTCCAACTTTTGCTTCCATAGAGTGTCACAGGGAATATCATAGCTTGCACAATTCTGATCTTTGTAGGTATAGGGACATCATGACTGTAACGGTATGTGGGAATGACCTTGGGAGACAGGAGGAAGATCTGCAGCCTACACAATGGTCTGATAAATGGAATTTGAGTCCAAAGGGGAAGGGAGAGTGAAAGCATCTCAGAAGGGACCCTCCCTAGTTTTTGGGAGAGTAAAATTGAAGGATGGGAGGGATACTTTCAGACTTACAAGATTCTGTTAATGTAACCTTACAATAAAGATAGAGCTAGTACTCCTGGTTGTGCTTCTTGTCTGGACTACCTCACAAGGCTAATATCAAACAGGATTGGGCTTTGAGAGGCATTATTTCACAAGGTTCTAAGCTTCTCTGTCAAGCCATGTCCAGAAGTTAGTGCTGGGAAATTATTGCACTTAATGGGATTACCATTGAAAAATGTACAGAAATCAGTTGGTGGACATTATGGCAGCTATGTTATTAAATAATGGAATACACTGCAGTCACAATATGGAAATGTTGAAAGCAACCATTTATTTTCCAGATACAGTTTAAGATTTTATACTAACCTTTAAAGACTTAAATAATAGAACTGAGCAGAACTTCCATGCAAGACTACTAAACATTTTGGGGAAAGAGTATTGAGGAACCACATCTACAATTACAAATCTGTCCAGCAGTTAAAATTTTCAGGAGAGTTCCTTTAGAGAATGTCCCTCCAACCAGGGACTCATCTATTTAGCAGGCAGTTTCAAGGATTCTCCTGCATTGTTCCCAGGCTATGGGATATAGTTCTCAGCCCTGCATTTGGTTCTCACTATATCATCCTTTGCATTATTTCTCTTTTAATGTATTTGGTTTTCTTTCTTTCTTTCTTTCTTTCTTTCTTTCTTTCTTTCTTTCTTTCTTTCTTTCTTTCTTTCTTTCTTTCTCTCTCTCTCTCTCTCTCTCTCTCTCTCTCCTTTTCTTTTCTTTTCTTTTCTTTTCTTTTCTTTTCTTTTCTTTTCTTTTCTGAATTTCAGTGTGCTAATCTCTACACTGTCTGACACATAGACATCAACCAATTAAATCAAATGCAAAGTATATAAAGGCATTCCAGTTTCAATAATTCAGTTACGTACATATATGTTGCAGCAGTTTCTTGTCATGAAAAGTGTTGCTATGTATAGTTTATCACTTAAGTACTTCTGTTACCCTAGGATATGTATACATAGAAAGCTTTACTCTAGAGCATAACCCACCAGCTTTTGTTTTAGAAATAGTCATGCCATGTTTCAAGATATTTAAAATGTTACCACATGTCCATAGACCTTAATTTTGTGGGTGTCTATTCATGGTCCAGATATTGGGGGGGGGGGAATTCTATCTTGATTAACAAGTCAACATGAACCATGTGGTTTTATCTGTTAGTTTGTTTAGAAAATGTATATAGCTGTCCATCTTAAATACATAACTCTGAGCGGCAAGAGTTCATACAAAAACAATATATAAACCCATAACCAATTAAAGTAATTGCAAGAAAAACATAACTGAGGCACTATATAAGAATTAGAAATTCTAATAAGCATAAAAGATAAAACTATATTGGGCTTCTCTAACATCCTGGTCCTAAACCTTGGGGAAAAGGCCAGGTTTTAAAAGCCTTTTAGAAGGCCAAGATAATTGGGACCCTGCAAATCTCAGGGGAATCTGTTTCATAAGGCATTGTGACAAAGAAGGCACACTTCTTTCTTTTACAGACATCCATTTGTATGTGTTTTGTGTGTGTATATATATATTTATTATACACACCAAAAGAGAGAGACATATATATGTCTGGATATTAGGCTCCATCCAGTGCCTCTCTGCACCATTCTATACTCTTTTTCATTTTACAATTTTATTACACTTTTTATTATTTAGCATTTTAAAACCTGAGCCTTGGGCTCTGTAAAAAAACTACTGTTATATAATGGTTGAGTTGCTGGTGCTCCACACGCATGCTGGTCAAAGTTCAGCATTAAAACTGTCTCCCAATATATGAGATGTATTGGGACACTTTGGGGGAAGATTTATTGGGTGCACAAACTCATGATTTTTGTTTTTAAATAGTAAGTAAGAAAGAGAGAGAGATTTAGGAGATGTTCTCAAACATGTATCTTCAGACATGTTTTTTTGTCAGGTGAGCTGTGTCAAAGCTAGTTGCATTATATTGTCAGTAACAGGACACATTTATCATGATTATTTTACAGCTTGCATTATATACTGTCAGTGAAGTCTGAGTCCTCTGCAGTCTTGTTCTTAGCAATCTGGGATTTTTACAGATTTTTATCATGAGAGAAAAGCATTTGGAAAATTCAGTCAAATTTGAAGGATCTACTTAAATGCAGGTCAAGTCAGAAAGCTAGAATATGAATATGCAGCAGGGAATAAAACGTTACCAGTTGAGAGATGTTTTAAAAAGCATTTGCTTTGATCATGTATTCTAGCTGCACTATGCTCTTACAAATTTATGTCTCCTTGCACAGCTCAGTTCTTATGTTAATTAATACTTTCCAACACATGTTGCATATTCCAAAAGTTCTTGGTCCTTAAGCAGAGCCAAGTTTGCGAGGTCAAAGCAAGAGTGGTTTCCTTTCAAAGGAAGTTACTTTGTCAAATGACAGACATTGCTGAATCTTGGTAGCAAGTAATAGATAGGGCTGTACTCCAGCATGGTGAGACCTGGAGCAGAGTAATTTTTAACTCGCTTGAGGCAGAAGGAAAACTCTGATTGCTCAAAATTCTTCAGGAAATGCAGCCTCTTACTGAAAAAGAAACAATAAAAGGTTGACATTTATTCTCTTAAAAGTTCTGGAATGGGAGAAATGGGGAATATTGGATTCAATGGCTGATCGTTGTCTCTCAGATGAAAATGAGCATTGGACTCAAACTGCCAGCTACCAGCACAGATTCTTGGGGGTAGAATGGATGGAACTTTTTTTTTTTAAATTTAATAATTGACTTTTTCCTATCTACCCTCCATAGAAGTAGGTAAATTAGTAATAATCTTTATTGCAACAATAAAGATGATCCTAATGCTAACGGTGCTGCTGCTGCTGCTGATAATGATTGTGGCTGTCTTAAGTACTTGACTGACTTTTGGAAGAGGTATCACTGTTCCCTGCAATCATCACACTTCTCTTTGTACCCACAAAATGATCAACTTCTAAGCCTGAAATTTGCCTTAGCTATTCCATGCTCTGAGATCTATTTTTGCTGCAGAGTTTAGTATGTTCAGTATGTATGTATACACACTTGTTCCTCCCACACACACACGCTGATAACACAAAGATACACTCCCACAAAAAGCAGCATAATGTGAAAACCTCTGCACCAATTTCTATGAAATTTAGCCTCCTTCTTCCATTCACATTCTTCTATTCTTCCTGAAAATCTGTATCAGACTGGTGCACAGCTAAAAGGTTTTAGCTATTCATTTGTATGTTTCCATGATAAAAAATAGAAGGGCAGAGCTCTGGTTTCTTTTCAGATGAAAAATCCAGTATATAGACCAGCTGAGCTGACTGCATAGCATTTATGGTACTTCCCCTCCCCTTCACTTGTCTGTATTTTTTTTAACATTTTTGAAATATGATTTGCTTGAAAATGAATGCAATACCCTGGCTGGGTTTTGTTTGTTTGTTTGCTTGCTTTATTTGCACTAGGAAGCTCTAATCATTAAAATGGATAAGAAGAAGCCTTTCTACAATCTTAATTATATTTAGGGAGTAAATTCCAATTACATTAACCTCTAGGAGATATCTTTTGAAAAATAGGCTGCAAGTGAAGGTAAAATGTTGGATTTTCAAAATAGATGAGTGGGCTAGGCACTGTCTCTTGGTCCACATGTTGCTGTTGTTACTATTATTATTTTTATTTATATGCCACCCAACTCCCAGTGACTCTGGGTGGTTGTTGTGGGGAAAAATTGGATGAAAAATGCTATGTACTCACAGTGAGCTCTTGAAGGAAAGGCAGGATATAACTAACCAATAAATAAATAAACAAAATATGATATGTGACAACTCCTTGCTATTTTGTGTGACTTAGTTTTGCTTGACGTATACAAAAATTAAGAAAGTATAATAATTGAGAAAGAAATATTTTAAATACTGCTAAGCTCAGTTTGATTATGCACAGAACATTATTTAAGTTCTGGTGTTTTAAATGAAGATCAAATATCCATGCAAGCACAAATGTTGTGCTTAAAACTAGATTTCACAAATGGAAAAGTAGCTGTATTGCTATTGTGAGTTGGAGAAATATAAAATATTATTTTTTTTATTCAAGATCTGTCCAATTCCAGGGATACAGGGATTTTTTTTAAAATTAAAAGTGCTAGCCACCTCTGAAATAAATATGTGGTCTAAATACATGGCACTGATTTGATCATTTCTGTCACTTAAGATGGTAGAATATTTCTTAATATCAAAGGAGCCATAAGAGCGTCTTCAACTCACTGTGCTCATCTGATACATTTTGGACCACACTGAGCAGGTGAGAGACAGAAATAAAATCCTTACTTCTGTATTCAATACTTAACACTTGAAAATCCAATAAGATAAATTGGATATCTAATGTTTCAAATGGCTCTACCATCAGTGCCCACATGGTATTCTTTGTGCCTGCTGTAAACCTGTAATATAAATATAATGGAAGAAACCCTTTATCTTCCTTAATTCCTTTTAAGCTCCATGCTGGGCAATTTTTCATGTAAAACTAGACATGGTTATAGTATGCCATGCATGTCTGTCTGCCAGACAGTTCTGATTTGGCTGGGTATGTGGAGTCATCTCAACCAAAAACATACCTAGATAAAGAGACTCAGAGCATCACTTTCTTCTCCTCTTCTTCTTTATTTATCACATTTATATAGGCGCCCATCTCACAAATGTGGCTGTGGGCAAGGTACAATAAAACTAACAGTTAAAACTATCTTGATAACCATTAAACAATTAAAACATAAACAAGATTATGGGAGAATGCTCAGAATCTTACACATAGTACAACCAACTCTTGGTAGGGCCCAAGTGCCTAATAAAGAGCATAAAGGTCTAGTGTATGACTATGACATAATATCTTCTGCTGTTCCTTTCCCTATATATGCCACCACCAGGGTGAAGGTGTATTTCATTTAACAAAGGTTGTCAGGAAAAGAAGAGATGAAAATAGCCATCATATATATCAGAAATTGAGGCCATGAGGACCAAAGGCATGAGTGATCTGAGGTTTGAGTGTGTTTCCAATCAAAGGCTGGGTTATCTAGAGCTATATTTTATTTTCAAGAAGTGTGTCAATGGTCTAGTAGGGGGTCTTGCTTATAAAACAGAATTTTGTTTTCAAAATCTTATTGTTCCATGGTGCCAAATCCAAGCAAACACACTGTGAAAGTATATTCAGTTTTTCATATTCTGCAGAGGATAGGAGATTTATGAAGCTGTCTAGAAAAGGAAACATATACACCTTTTATGAAACATGTTCCTTTGACTTCTCAGTATGGCTTTCTGATGTAAAGAGGCATAGGACAAATGCAGAAAGTCAAGAGAGGGTAAAGTGTTGATGAGATCTTAGTCCAATCCCCATAAGCCAAGACAAACAAAACATTCAGTGCAGAACTTTTTTTTTTTTTTCTGATTTTTCTCCCATAAAATTGCAGCACAATTTGCCCTTTGCTGTGAATGACAGCTTCAGTAAACTGGTATGCAGAATTTTTCCAGACACAGAAATACACTTGGTTCCGCATCTTGAAACACAGTCTACAGGTTAATCTCCGTATTTTTCTTTATAGTAATGAATTCGTAGCTGAGATTCAAATGGATCCTTTGCCTTCCAGGCTAAGAGACAATCTCTCCTTCCTTGGTCCTTACATTTAATATTTGAATTTAAATCTGTGTTTAATGTTTGCCTGCAGTTTTATAATATTTGGTGTGGTTGTACACCGATTCAGCTAATTCAGTAAACAACCCAAGCAGCTGATAGGAATCAAGATATATGCTTTGGCTGAAAGGTTAAAAACCCCAGACACAATTACATCTACATCAGGTACAACTCAGTATAAAATATCTCTTCTGTATCCAGCAGCTCCCAGAATCAGTCTTCAGCATCTTCAAGGAGAGCTGGAAAAAAACTCTTAAAATCAGGGAGAGCTGTTGCCGGTCAGTGTTGACAATAGGATGAGAAGGACAAGTAATCTGACTCAGGATGAAGTTGCTTCCCATGGTCCTGCAGAGAGGCTGTTGCCAGATATCAAACATCAAACCTATAAGATCCTTCATCTGCCCTGACAAGGCACAATGCTTCAATTTGCATCTTGTTCAGCTTAGGCAGACCTTGGACAGGGTTTCTAGAAAGCCTTTGGCTTCTGATTAACCTGGCCTTTTCCCTGGACATTCTGCTGTTCCTTTCCCTGGATAATTGGTGAAATATTCACTGAAAGAAAGCTATTCTCTGTTATTCCATTATTTACAGTTCCTGACTTGATGGATAAAAAAATGGGGCTGCCTGTCATTGAAGGCCCTAAATGCAAATTTACCCTGAAAAATCTGTCCTTTGTACCCTTGCATATATGCGATAGGTGGGAAAATATGCACATAGGTTCTTTTTCTTAGGCATATGCAAAGTGAAGTATCTTGTTCTAAAACCACAGCCTATTTGCCTTGAGAACAACAGATGCGGACTTGGAATCCTTAGATATCCCATTTAAAAGCATAAGGAACCAAAGCAGCAGAAGGCAAATCTCAAAATCTAATGTGCATTACTAAGTTTTGTTTAATAATATAATGTGTTTCTAAATGGAATAATGAAATCAGCAAAACAAGTGCGAACACTTGGACCATAGAGGGAACTATATTATCATAGAAATTACTCAGAAGCAGTTCACCATAATGCCAACACAGCAACAGAGCCAGCAGTTGGTTATAAGAATTGCACACAGAAGCTTCCTGGGTCCCACATGGGCATCCCAGGGTAGTGTGTGAGAAGCAATTAATGTAAATTGGTTCTTTTTGCCTGGGTTTTCTATTTACATTGAGGATCTCTGTGTACTTTTAAATGCCCGTATGATTTTAATTGCATGCATGTAGGGTTTTTTGTTTTTTTTTTCCCCTGAGTGTGTTCAAAATTAAAGAATGACTTAAATATCCTGCACCAAACTGGCAGGCATGAATGAGGGAGTCTCATGAGCTAAGAAACAGCAATTAATAATTTGCTTTTTCCTCTAATCATAAATATGGTATCTTCCTAGAAATTCTTTGCTTCAAAAGATCCAGTCCATGATACGTTTTAGAAGACAGTTGTCCTAAATCATTATAATACATTATATTTTCAATGTATTTATTGATTGTTTTTAGCTTTGTTGTACACTGCCCCGAGTTACCTGTGGTGAGATAAGCAGCTATATAAATTGGGTTAATAAATAAATAAATAAAAAGAAGAGGCCATCAGTCTCAACTAGCAATATGTCTTCAATCCTGCAGTGATCGAGAGCTTCATTTTGATTTTTTATGACTGTATGGGCACTAAGCAGTATAGCAGAAATGAACAAAAATGCCAGGGATATTGAGAAATTCAGTGTCTATGAATTCTAGAATAGTCTGAACTGATTCCTACTTCCTCAACCAATGTGTGGATTTTCTATTAATGTTCTTTGTGGCATAGTTCAACTCCATAAATATTCTAGCACAGTTCAACTGAAACCAAAATCCAATACATATAATGGTGTGTATTTCGAAAGGAGATGTTAGCTTTAAAAATTCATACTTGGAGAGAAAGTCTCCAGAAATGCATATTTTAAGCAGCTTCAAATTACATATTTACTGTACTTACATATTACAATATAAGCTGTGTTTGCTTGGTTTAGCACAGAAATGGAACACAATGAATTTAACAATCAATATTTTTTAATAACAACTGTTAAGAACAACAGTCAGTTGAAACAGACTGATCCATCAATCCCTTGAAAATGCTGCTATAGTCCGTAATATTATTTTTTTCCCTGTTGTGTTTTGATCTAAGTTTGCAAATTCCTTAAACCAGCAGCTGGAATCCTGATATATTCCAGATATTTTAGATTACAACTCTCCAAGCTATTGATTGCATTAGTGCAACATATTTTGCACAAAATTGGTTTATAACCTTAATTGGTACATGTTTTCACTGCTGCTTTGCTTATAGGAGCCAATATTCGCAAGTTAGCATATGAGTTACAATCTCCATCTCATGTTGGGTTGTTTTGGAGGTGGGAATAAAAGCCTTCTAGCTCACGTGACTAGAAAAATAGTGAAACTCTGGTCTTACTTTAAAAAAAAAAAAAGAACGGGAAAATGACTTATTTCAGAAAGATCCTAATTTAAAAAAAAAAGAAGAAGCAGCATTCTTGCCAGGTTTCCTTATGCTCAGCAAAGACATTAACCACTACACTATTTCTTTAGCTTAGCGCTGGTAGGATATAGAACCAATTAGAGTGGATGCTGGGAAGAAAAAGGGGGGGGGGAAGGTTAAACTGTTTGGTGCACATGCAAGTATATGCATGTTGATCCTTTAACCTTGTAAATTGTCAGGCCTAGCCCAAGGAACTCCAAGAGACAATGCAAAATCAGTTCAGCTATGTTTATTAGCTACAACCTCTAGCAAGAATCTTCCCAGACTGAAACCCCATCACCTAAGTCAGCCAGCCACAACAGTGTGAATTCCTCAGGGAGGTGCCAGTCTCATCCTCTTGTAGCTCCCACGCTCCTCTGGTGAGCTAAGAAAATGCTTATCTCCCTGAGCTTGGACTTCATAATTCCATTCCATCACATAAATATATTTTAACTTTGTATATATAAATTTAATTTAACAGTGTGCATATGTGCAAAATACATACACATACATACACACATACAATGGTATGTGTGTGTGTGTGTGTGTATATCTATCTATCTATCTATCTATCTATCTATCTATCTATCTATCTATCTATCCAGGAAGACCCACCCACTGGAAAGACAGTGATTAGCAATCCCATTCCTGAAAGAGAAAGATAGGAGGGCACACAGCAGAGAAACAGTCTAATGGGAGCAGGTGGCAGAGCCTGCATTCTACTCAAAATAATTTGCAAGCTACTGTCAAAGCATCTCAGTCCAGGCAGGGTTTTGTAAAACCGGCTTAGAGTCAAGCTGGTCTGAGTTCAGAACAGGAACAGCTGAAATGGTCACTGCAGATATATTCTGTTACTAAGGCAGAAGTAGGCCAATGGCAACAGTGTGGGCCACCGGCATCCTTAACCTTAATCTTCAGCCTAATATCAGGAGGCTCTGGCTTAATTTCAAAAGTCTTCTGCAAGACATTACTTGGCACCTCTGCCAGAAGCTTTTTTGTGCAAGGGGGAAAGGGAAAGAAAGACAGAGAGCAGAAGGTGTTAGAAAGATGGAAAAAGGGGAAAGGAGTCTCAGAGGAAGGAGAAAAAAGGATTCTCAGAAAGAAAATATGCTTCCCCCATTTGAGTTCTGTCTACCATTTGTTCTAGCCACAATAAGGAAATAAACCACTTTGGCTGTCAATCTCTGTAGTAAGCTATTGACCTCTGACTTTTTTTTTTTTTTTTAATCGTTCAGCCCCAACATACTATATTCAGGTCTGTTGTTCATATATTTTCATAGGCAGACATGGTGCAACTGATATGAAAAGGCCAACGCCTGTCACAAGATCTCATCGGAAAGAAGCCCTTCTGTCCTTGGGAACCAGACAATCACAGCAGGCTGTGTGATTTAGCTTCAAAAAGAATGAAACTAAAGTCATTTGTTGTCACAGCGGCACTTTTCCTTCAAAGCTGCATGGTAGATAGCCAGACTTTTTGCAACAGATTCTTGGTGTCTGAATGGAAAACCCATCCAACAGGACATACAGTGAAATGGTCACTGAGCCAAAACATCTGCTCCAGCTTCTACACAGACTGTTGGAATATTGATTCATATCATGAAAGCAGTACAGCAGACAAGGTAGCTCTGAGTTTACCCCAGATTTGTCCTCTGCAACTTCAGCTGGGGGATATGCTCTTTGTTTCTTCTGAGACATCTTTTCAGTCTCATGGCATGAACTTGGCAAATGTTTCCTTGGAAGAATTTATTAGATGTCCTCAACCAACAGATTTCCCTCCGCACCAGCTTATTTTTGACTACGGATTAAGTGGGATGCATCAAATTGACCCCAAATGGCTTGGAATTGGAACACATTACTTTGCAGAAGTCCCAATACAAGGACCACTTTTATGTCATTTCGGGCTTCGACTGAATGTGACAGTGAAACCACACATTTGCCAGGAATTTTCAAACTCACCATTTTGCTCTGGACATGGCAAATGTTTAAGTCATATCTGGGATGAAGCATATAATTGTCATTGTAGTCAGCACTATTCAGGACAGTTCTGCCAAGAAATTGATAAGTGTTCCAGTAAACCTTGCTACAATCATGGCATCTGCATTAACACAAAGAACCAAAGAGAAGATGATGACAATTCTTATGAATGCATCTGTCCCCCCTCATTTGCAGGTAAGATCAAATCGATTTCTAAGACATGCTAGGCTTGATCCTGGCTGATAGTTGTCCTGCAGTTTCTCGAATGTTTTCTGCAAAAGGAGCTCTTGTTTACCTCCTACTTCACAGGATACTTTAGAGCTTCTTCTGGTCATGTGTTCTGAGCTTATCGTGCCATTGTGAGGAAGCAAAATATGTTGCTGCTGTTCTATTTTCTGTTACAAATCTCACTATTGCGCTTATTGCCTCCTTTGCTGTCTTTGGTTCCCAGCCTGGGAATCTCCCCTGCCACTAAATTTCTAGCATAAATTTGTCACATAATCTGACTTTGCAGGTAGATCTTAAGCAAGCAAGCAAGCAAACAAGCAAGAGACAGGATCAGAATTATGGCATATGAAAACAGGGATTCAGCCCCTTGCCCTGACACGTTCCTATGGAAAACTGATATCTCCTGCCATCACCACCATCAACAACCTTCCTCCCATCATGAATGAAAACCCAGGAAAGGCCATTCTGACTACGATCATGGCACAGGAGAGAGTTCAAGGCCCCCTCCCCCTTGTGCTAGCATACAGCTCTGGCTCCTCTCATTCCAGCAGCTTGTTAAATGGAAATCAGTTAGATGAGGCCCCTACTAGGATTGAGATTGAAAGCAGCCTCCTGAAAAGGGCAACACTAGATTGCCTTTAAGTATGAACTGAGAACATGTAGTACACACACTATGGATCCCTTCTGCATCCACTTAAAATGCCCAGGGCATAAAAACTGGCCTTGGTCCAGTTTCATTAAAAAGGTCAAGAAGCTTTGAGAATGTCAGAAACTAGCTGAATCAAGCACAATGGAAGCTTTTGAACAGGAGCATTATAGGTAAAACCCAAGCAAACAAGGTGGAAAGAATCTGGTTTGATTAAAATGTTTAGGGCCGGACTTGTAGTTGTAGATCGCAGGTATGAGCGAGAGAATAATAGTGTTATTTTTTTTTTTAATGGAAAAAATGCTCAAGTGTGAAGAACAGTAGAGCAACGCTTCAAATGACAAGTGGAATTATATGGTATTTAGGCCCATATGCTGTAAAAGCATAAGTAATTTGTGATTCGCAATTTCCGTAAGCAGCGCGTTTAAGCAGAATTCATCCTGCAACTGTCTTTCCAGGCTGCTCTTCAACATGTTGAAAAGCAAATATTAGAATATGCCTTTTTGTTCAAATATTGGAGTGTTGATTTTCTCCTGAAATTTGACCATATGCATTGCATCTTAGGTATATGAGTTCAGTGAGACTGCCTTGGAGGGAATTGTGTCTAGGGTTATATCTTCATCTGCTAAACATTTAGATATAAATATCTAAGAATTGTCTCCTTGGAGCCATCCACAATACATTTAAATCAGCATCCTGCCAATTATGGGTCTTTGGAGCTTCACAGGCTAGATATTATATCAAGAGCCATTCCCTCTTTTACTTGGTAACTGGAAGTCCCTTTCACTTGTGTGGTTAACAATGAAACCATCTTCCTTCCAGTTTAGATTCTTTTGCTTTACTTGTCTCCATCCCTGGAACAAAGAGATGGTTCCTCTTCCCACAATTCCCTTCGTACTATCTGCATCGCATACCCATATGTTTAGTGATCATACCTGCCCCTTCTGGAAGTGTAGTGTTAGCATCATATGCAATCACTTTCTTCACACTAACAACATTAAAAGAGTGATTTAAACACAACCATGGAAATAACAGCAATAATGCTGCTTTGGATTAATATGCAAGCAAGACATTTCTTGTATACTTTATGCATGCTAATTATAATTCTTGTATTTTCACCTTGATTCTTTGGTAAAGTTCCATTCATTTGGAAAGTTTAGATTACATTTTTTTTCTGTCTTGTTTTATAAGGAAAGAACTGTTCAGAAATAATTGGACAGTGTCAGCGACATAGTTGTGGCAACGGTAACTGTAGCAGTGTTTCTCCAAATACTTTTAGATGCCAGTGTGATAAAGATGCTGCAGGTCAGAAATGCATTTATTACACCCAGTGATATGCCAAGTGGGGAGTGTGTATATTACGCTCTTTTGGAAACACAATTATGTCTTTTCTTTGGGCTGACATTAGCCAGTGAGTTATGAATCAAGAATTTACATTCATATGAGTTCCATAGTGGCTTCTTTATATCTTACTCTTCCATTTGGATCCAGGTATAGAAAGTAGATTAAATCATTTCAAATCCATGTGACTTAAATTATTTATTAAGTAATAAATTAATTTAAGTCCATTGATTCCTCACTCTAAGGGAGACTAATTTTGCATCCAGACCATTGTTTTATATCTACATATAAAATGTTTTGCTCTATATGTCATAACATAAAACTGGGGTTCCCAATATGGTGCTTACATACAGGTACATCCTTCAGTGTCTTCCTGGTTTTATATCCAAAGAGATGACATCTGTTTTGAGAATGGGTATGCCTGTTTTCCCCTGTCAAAGCAGCCTGCTCTCAGTATTGTTGCTGTGGAAGGTATGAAACGAGAGGCCGTCAGCAGTGTCAATTATATCAGACAATGCTTAATTTAATGACACTGATTTCAGCTTGAAGGCACTGAAGTGGCCAGACAACTGCTTTCTCTCCTAGCTGGAGAAGACAGCATTATCAGTCAGCCACAAAGAAGGATAAGACAGGCATTTTTGTTGAATGAAGGGAACCTTGAGGGAGCCTTTGCCCTTCAAGAATGTTGATATGCATTTCAAAATATGCAGGCTAAATAAAAATATGTATTTGGAGAAGATGTTTAGATTGCAATGCATATCTTGAGAGAAAGATGGGTCTAGACAGCCATCTTGAGAGTATTTAAAAGAATGTTCAGGCAAGTTTTTTAAATAACCCTGATATTTAAATAATTGATTTAAATAACTGATGCAAAAATGGAGCTAGGTAGGATTATGTAAGTGTTTGTATAAGAAAGGGACAGAATGAACCCAATATTCTAGATCCAGTAATGTTTTACCTTTATTAACAGAATATTATACATGAATCTGATGATTCTGGTATGATGCAGAAAGAATTTACTGCAAAGTATGATGTAATTATGATGGGAACAACCCAATAAACTGTGCTTCTTGTAATTTATCTCTTGTTATTAAACAAAATTTCTTAAACTTGAGATTTAAGAAATACCAGGATTTTACAATAGTAAAGCTTACTAAAATTAACTTTCTTACTATAACCTTTTCTTGTGAACATAATTTCCTATGGTTCTCCTTCTGGCCTAAATGCAAACCAGATTGTTTTGTGGAGGAAACCATACAGTCTGCCTACACATAAAGCACCTATGCAATTTTTGTATTCATTTCTGATGAAAGACAACAAAGACATTCAGCTGAATTGCTAATTTGGTTCTTTCACTCTAAGGAAAATTGATCCACTGTTTGTTTACCTCAAACTTCTGTAGTAGCCTTTCTCAACCCTTTTCCCCTGGAGGAACCCTTGAAATAATTTTCACTTCTCAGGGAACCCCTGCATAAAAATTGCAAAAACTATGAAAACCTCATAATACAATTCATTTCTAACCTACACAATTTGCAGTTCACAAAATTAACAACCGCAAAACAGCAGGCTGGCAGCTGAGTCATGACACATAAAATATTGCACTATCGTGAGCACTAGCACTGCATGCCACACAAAGTTCCCAAAACAATGTTTACTTTTTCTAATCATGATCTTTGCAGAACCCCTAGTGATCTCTTGTGGAACCACAGTTGGGAAAGGCTGTTCTGTAGTGTTCAATAAGTGATTTACAGACTTCTAATCCAGTACTTTACTCAGCTAATTAAACTATATCTCTAGCAGTTTAAGAGTTTGTGAATTTGCTTTTGGCCCCATTTGTGACCATTAATATTTACTGTGAGAAAAATCCTCTTTTAGGAGTAAGAAATATATGAAACTTTAAAAAAAAGAAGCAGCAGCAGCTAATTTTTTGAACCAAAAAGTAATTTGTGAATGGTATATACAGTATTATTCAATAATTTGACTCTAAGTAGGAAGGAGGACTCATAGCTAATTCATATATGTGGGAGAACCTAGCTTGTTGAACTATACTGTATTTAAGATTGTTGGCTGTTTCATTTGTGATAGCCCCTTCTGTAATGGTATGTGGGAATGACCTTGGGAGACAGGGGGAAGAGCCACATCCAGGGGAACAGTCAGATAAGAGGCAGCTTAGCCTGCAGCAGGAATGTGGGTGTGGCAAACGTCTCAGAAGGGACCCTCCCTAGTTTCTTAGGCTGTAAAGGCGAAGGGGGAGAAATGTACTTTCAGACTTGCAAGATTCTCTTAATTTAACGTTACAATAAAGTAGAATTAGCCCATCTGGGTGGGCTTCCTGTCTGGACTACCTCACAAGGCTGATAGGTTACATCTGCCCACCATACCTATTAGGGTTGTCATGAAGTGATTGCATGTGTTTCACCTGTCATTTTTATTTATTTACTTATTGTTTATGAGATTTGCTTACTGCCTGAAACCAGTAGGACTATTGCTAGTTAATAGAACGTATATATAAAACATTATACAAGTCAACTGGATAATAATTTAAATGGTAATTTAATTAAGTCTGGATTTAAATGAATGTGAAAAATAGTACATGTATTGAATGTGACACCATTGGTTATACTTAATCTCTGAAGGCCTTCTGGAAAAGCCATGTTTTTACAGTACCTCCTCTCGGAAGGCTGCAAAGACAAGCTGTTCCAAAGGAGGGGAGCTGCTAGAGAGCATACCTATTGCTGAACCCTTCCCACTGTACCTCCTGTAGGTGGGGACTCTTAGCAGGTGCTTCCTATTTGTTTACATAGGACAGGCAGAAACTGTTGGGGAAAGGCAGTCCTTAAGAAAAAGCAAAGGGATAAAATGTGTTTCCTCAAAGCAGATTTCACTATAAAGCTACATACTTTTGATTATGTTATTATCATGGAAATCTTGCAAAAAAAGTATTGGGCAATATATCTACTCAATAGATAGAATTGGATTCAGACTTACTATATTTATAAAAGATCCACTGTAGTCAAGTACTAACTTATGTCCCACTGATACCTTTGGTTTTTCTCTACGGGTGGCTAAGTCTGATACCAACCCTTTGAACTATTAAGGTCATTTTTTCTCTGCAGGAACCCACTTTGCTTTTGGGTGGTATGTTGGCCTAGAAGCCCTCAAATAAGGAACCACCCGGTCATTTCAGCCCGCCCCACTCGGTCCAGCAGAAGGGGCAGGTTGCAGACCCCACCAGTCAAGAGCCTTTTCTGCTGCAGCGCCCGCTCTATGGAACATCCTGCCTCCTGAGATCCAGTGTGCCCCCTCCCTCATGGCCTTCAGGAAAGGGATTAAATCCTGGCTCTGCCAGAAGGCCTGGGGGCCAGAGGGGGGCCCACACCTGTGGAGATGGCTGGTGGGGTAATGGGTTTGTCCCCCCCCCCCAGCATCTTGCAGGTTTTTAGGGCTAAAAAGTATAGGAGGTTTTAGGGCATTTTTAATATATGTTTTTTAATTATTTATAGATTTTATCCATGCTTGGAGGGACTTGTGTTTTTTCTTTTTTATTATTGTGATCTGCCCAGAGTCACCCGTTGGGGGAGATGGGCGGCATACAAGTTTGATAATAAATAAATAAAATAAAAATATGCAGGTAGGTAAAGGACTAATGATTTTATTAACAGAACAGCAAACAAACATCTGTAACTAGGCTGCTTAACTCTGCACTTTTGCAAGCTAGAAGCCTCATGTACATGAAGTAACTGCAGTCTATTTTTTATGGTGCAACAGCATCTCCCATTCTCAGTTTTGAAGTCCAACTGACCTTTTTTTTTTTTTACTTAGACAATACTGTCAGTGCATGCTCAGACATGATTAGCATTTAACTGTTGATGGAGCTCAGCCCTTACCCTTCACCCATATCATAGCCCTTACACTTTTCATGCAATCTTATAATTCAGCCCTTCCAAGTGCACTGGTTAGTGCCAATCAGCTGTTGCACTGAGAGTGTACGTTCTTGGATTTGGGTGAAAAATGGGAAGGTGAGTCACATCCATCAGTTTTTCTTGAGTATCAAACCCTTGTGGACTCCCAGATACATTCTCAACAGCTGTTCAGTCTCTTCTCAGGTATTTCTTCTAAGGCAGATTCTATGTGGGGTAGACACTTTACATAACTCTGACACATCCCTTTGTTATTCTAGGATTACTGGATGCTGTCCCTGAAATGTTTCCATGCACATCCATTTCCCTTCCATAAAAGGACAACATGACATCATCTTGGGAGCTGTTGCAACTGGCAACACATTTCTCAAAATCCTACCCATAAGCATTGTTTTGCATTTTGAGAACAAATGACTAGCATTATGGAAGACTTGCCTATTCATAAAATTAATGCCATAATGTCCAGTGTCATTCACAAAGCATTATTTGCTACCTCTAGACTCCAAGGATACTTTTTGTCACTACAGCTTTTACAGCAGGTGCAAACACTTCTAAACAAAAGGTTGGGCTGTAGCATCCACCACTGATTTTCAAAGACTGTATATTTCTGGCCCAGAGTTATTCTTAGAAATAATAGTAACTTTAAAACACACACACACAATGTGCTAGGCATTTTATTTTTCTTCATATATGAAATGTAAAAATCAAGTTAAAATATGGAATATAGAGAATACCAGTAGAAGTGTCTGCATATCCTGTTCAGTACTCACACTCTGTGGTTCTCAAAGGTTTTAATCTAAAGATTTACTATCATTGTCCAGAGATATTGGACACTGAATCTGAGATCTTCTCCTTGCTCCACGATAAGTATCTGTCTCTTCTCATGGTCCTGTAAATCTTTCTAAACGTTTTCTTTTTGAATGCTATTTGCCTGCAAATCTTTTCATGTTGCATTTTCAAGCAAACAAGACAGAACTTTCAGATGGCTTCAACTGGGCAAACAGCTGCTGGGATCTAACTTAGTATATATTTATGGGATTAGCAGTTCAATATGATTAAAAGATTGGGTCCAGAGAACTGAGTAGAAGGACAATAATTATTAGCAGACCCTGTCCCCAATGCATGAGTTCATATAACAAGAGTTCATATAATGCTTTAATAGCATGGTTCTGTAAAAGCTCTAGTACATCCACTTCCTGTATGATAGATGTTCCAGTTGAAGTAGTTTTTCAGACTTAATTTCATCTTTCTTAGACAGAAATGTAGCACATGGTGCAAAATAGCCTTTCCATGAACTGAAGAATCCTTCCACAAGTGGAAGGGTACTTTTGGATCCAAGATTATATCTGTTGATTTGGAAATAAAGGAACAGGGCTGTGATGGGCAAAAATTAAGGTGGACTATACCCATTATGAGCACAACTGGTGGACATAGGCTCATAATCAGCATCAGTGCTGAGTTTCCACATTGGAATTCTTTATTACTGTGTCATCCTTTCCCAATTTCAGATTCTATGGTAACTACTGCATATAATGATTGAAGCTCATCATAAAAATTGCTTCCTAGATGACCTGACAGTGATATGCTAGAAAGGAAGTCTTATTACAAAAATGAAAATAGGGTATATTAGTAATACTGGATATGTAGAGAGTAGGAAATTTCCAGATCTGCATATGATAAGGTTATCCCCCTAATTATGTTCATTTTAGAGCAATTTGTTGTAAAATACGGGAACTGAGTACCAGATTGTTATGAAGTTGGTATATTAATAGCTATGAATTACAGATATTTCAGCTATAAATTTACATTTTTTATTCTTAGAAGTGGCCTTAACTGTTTTGATCTATCAAGTATAGAGCAGGTTATAAATTTAAATAATGACCATAGTTCTAAATGTTAGTGTATACAGAGCCCATTTCTTAAAATATATAACAACTCAGAAGAAAAAACATAAACATTCAAAATTCATATTGTGCTTGAATTTCCATTTATACTTACTCTGCAGTGGCAAAAAGAAGGAAATGAAAAAAGGAAATAAATTACAGCTTAATATAATAGTATGCTTGGTACTACAGACATTACCAGGTGAAAGGTTACAGAAATTGATGAAATATCTATCAAAATATGGCAACCTACAGAGGAAAAAAATGGTCAAGATTCTATTCAAACTATGCCAACAAATTTGGAAAATGACACAGTGCCCATGGAAGAGATCAGCCTACATACCAATACCAAAGGAAGGAGACTTAACAGAGTGTGCAAACTATCACACAATATCCTTAATTTCACAGGACAGCAAAATAATGCTCAAGATCATCCAATGCAGATTACAGCCTTACATAGAAAGATAAATGCCAGAGTTTCATCATGGTTTTAGTAAAGTTAAGGAACAGGAGATGTTATTGTTGATTCATGCTGGCTAATTAAGTAAGCCAAGAATACCAAGAAAGAAGTCGATAAGTGCTTCACTGACTACAGAAAGGCCTACTGTGGAATGTGCAGGCTACTGATGAGGATTCATGGTGATTAGACATCTCTGAAGGAGTGGGGACAGCATTGTGGTGGAGATCGGTGACCAGATGGTGAATTCTGGCCAGCACAGTCTTTCCAGATAAAGGAGAGATCATGAATGCCCACTTGCATTCCAGACAGCTTCTCCTCATGAGCAGACTGCAGGAACTGAGTTTTTTGCAGTCCACTTGTGAGCTGAACAGCTGAGAGTTGAGGGATTTCAATCAAGCTCACAGCTGTAAAGTAGCCTATGTGGGCACAAGTTTAACACAAGCCACATTTCTTAAACACATTCAGATATAATTAATTTACAGCTAAAAGGAGATTTTCTGAGTAGCAGGATTAGAAAATTCCTCTTGGTATTGGAGTCAACATTCTTTCTGGATTACAAAGGAAAAAAAGTTTTAAAGTTTTAAAAACTTCTGGCAAAAAGCTTAACAAGGAGTGGATCTAAGAAAGTTTAAAACAGATAAAGGGGATAGTTATTTTGAAATAGTATGTTGGTGAAAGTGCTTTTGAACAAATTGGAGTTAAAATGAACCAGACCTTCATAGGAATGTGTTTTTTTGTTTGTTTGTTTGTTTATTTGCTATTAAATAGTGCAGGCAATTGACGGATTTTACGAAACAAAGGATAAAGGTAATATGAACCAAACAGTGGTGCTGACTGTAACTAAGGAGTGCCATTTGAGATGAAAGTATTAAGGGCACAGGAAAAAAATAGGGGGAAAAAATGGGGAGGGAGTTTGCCTTTTCTCTTTCTCTTGCAACTGTGACACTTTCATTTTTGGATTACAGTATTATAAATGGTGTTTGATGGGGGATTGGAATGGAGTGGTCTCCCTACAACTGGATAGAACTTCTGAGAAAAATATTAAAATTACTCAAGGCAAATCACCAAAAGTTTTTTTTTCTTTTTTTTAAATTTGATGGACAATTCAGTCTTGATTGATATATATAGACAGAAAAAAAATGGCAATTTGAGAGGGTACATCTACTTTTCTGAAAGACATAGATCCTTTTCAAGGAAAGATATGATTTGGATTTAAAAGAATTTGGCCACTAAGGTTTCTAAAGTAGAGATATTGCCAAATACATAATCCTGTGAGTTTTGCTTATAAAAGGAAATCTAGTTCTTTTAGATGGAGATGAAATGAAATGTTGCTACAGAAAGAAGCAATAATGGAGGATTGTAAAAAGAGATTAAAATAATTTTTTGAAAATAATTTAGATAAAGGTACTGATTTAAGAATGGTTTCAGATGCAAGTAAAGCTTTCATTAGAAGTTATTTTATACAATATAATAGTGGGCTCAAAAAGAAGAGTCAAGAAAAAAGCTATTTTGGAGGAGATAAAGAGAAAAGAAGATGAGTTAAAGAAATTTCCAGAGAATATAAGTATTTCTCAACAAATTAAGCTTCTACAACAACAATTATCTATGTTAACGGTATGAGAAATGGAAATAAAAATGAATTATGTAAGGCAAAAAAAATTGGGTTTGCAAACAAACCAGGAAAGTGATTGGCATATAAATTACGAAAAGAAAAGGAAAAGAAAATGATATTGAAATTACAAGAGGGAGATACTGTATTAATGGATAACATGGCCATACAAAAGCATTCCATCAATATTATTCCAATTTATATAAAGGAAGCAACATCTCATTAGAGAAAATAGATGAATATCTAAAGAAACAAAGTATCCTGAGGATTACAGAGGAACAGAGACAGATTATGAATGGACCTATAACAATAACAGGAGTTTCTGAATCTATAAAAAAATAAATAAATAAATTGGAAAAGGTACCTAGACCAGATGGTTTATCAGTTTCTTATTATAAATGTGTTGAGGATGAACTTTTACAACCTTTACAAAACACAATGAATTCTATCTTACTGGGAGGAAAGATGCCAGAAAGTTGGAAAGAGGACGATATAGCACTAATACCTAAAGAGGCACAAGATTTGACTTTAACAAGAAACTATAGGGTGATATATTATGAGATTATTGTATGCACAAAGATGGAAAGATTCAGCATTATTCACAATGGAGGAATGGTTGGTGAAGTTGATGGAACTTGCTGAGATGGCTAAATTGATTTATTTGATCAGAGAAAAGACAGTATCTATGTTTATTGCTGACTGGAAACCCCTCATGGACTTTTTGCATAAAACAGAAAAAAATGAACTTATGGTTTTGATGATTAGACAGGATAGATTATAGAAAGAAGAGAGTCATGATGTAACTTTAGAGTAAGAGGTAAATTTATAATTGTATAGTGGAAGTAAAGAGGACAGTCAGCAACAAGGTGGATAGACTTGATTACAAGAGCAATAAAGCACCACGGAAAGACATAAAAGTTCTGTTTGAGGACAGATCATCCTGGAGAAAGTCTCTATAGTTGATAGCACCTAATCAACCAATCAACCAATCATACTAGGAAAATATATATTATCAGAATTGTAGTATTGAAATTGAACATCAAATTATTTTTGCTATGCAATAATTTTTTTATGTACCTCCTACTTTTTTGATTGCCAAGATCTTTGTATTCAAATAAAAACTTTCTAATTCCTGATTAGAGATTTTAGGGCAGTTGTTTTGTTCCTTGTCTCTCCAAAGTTCTTTTGAATGTTAGCTTCTGACAGATCAGCAGTAGAATACTCTGTTGTAAATTTGCATTGATTGATGTTTACGGCCTGATCATACAGGCAGCGTTGCTGGTAGTAGCAGCACCTAACCACCTGGGTGGATTCTACAAAAACTAAGTTGTGCTGGAATGCTTAATGATAACACTTCTCAAACTTGTTTGTTTCAGTATTCTTTTTCAGAAATGAGGTTTAACTTTTAGAAGTGGAATAAAAATCAAGTATGCATACACACAGAGACACACACATACATACACATCCATGGAGATGTATGGATAGAGAGTTAATATAGTTGTATAGGAGTGTTTTGTCCCACCCCTACCAAAGCTGAGGGAGAAAAAGCATCCTCAGTATCCAACCTGATTGGATCAGATGGCTATCCAAGCAATCTAGTTGTCAGGATCAGCTGTACCCTATGTAGGATGGATTGACTGTCTCAGCAGATCAAAGAAGCTGGAATCAGTACATTCTGGAAAACAGAGCAGCCTACTCTGCATCCCTTGAATTAGTTTGCTTTCCTAATCTATGAATGAAGGACACACCCATTGTGACACTTTTATCTCTTTCTTTGGTGGTAGCAAATTCCCCAAAGAATGGTGGGTCAGAATGTTCACTCGGTTCTGGAATACAGTTCTTTAGGTTCTAGCTTCTGTGACTAATCAGGACATTATTCAACAGGCTATTGTTAAAAACCAAAACAAAGGCATGGTCAGGATTGGGCAGAAGACCCAGGATACCAGACAATTACGATTCAGAGACATTAAGGGCAGGGAGGTTGTGGGAAGGGAACACAGTTGGATGACACTGTAACCACTGTCTCTGTATGAGCCTCGTTTAATCACAACTGGCTGCCAAATTTGAGCATGGATGGTGAGCTCAAATGACCACTTTCCTCTCTCTTCATGATTTTGCACACAAGAAAAAGTACTTTCCTAGATGCTCAGGGTATAGTTCATCCCATACTCATCTATCACTGCAGCAATGGAAGAGAAACATCCTTACTATAAAGAAGTTCACCTTCCCAAGGACTAACTAAAACTGGTAGATCTTTATATCATTTCATGGATTGCAGAAAGAGCAAAGGAGAAGAACCAAATAAAACAGATGGGATTAATACTTTTTCATGAAACCACAACTGTAAGTGTCATTGGGATAACTTTGCTGTGTGCCTACACTGAATTGTTCTGTAATTTGATTCATAAAGCTCCCTGATATTTTCTAGCACTCTAAATATTTATTTATATATTAAAATTAAATGAATATTGGTTCTTGGATTTGTATTTTTACATCTTAAAAATGCTAAACAAAATATTAAATAATTTGCTTCCAGGTACCTGCTGTTATACATATTATTCAGATAAATCCATCTGAGCCCAGTAGGATTGACTTCTGAAGGCATACCATTCCTGCCTTTCTCATGCTTAACTTCACACTCATAAAATTTAAAACCACTGTCACTTAGATATGGCTGATGGATGCAGGCTGCAAAAATCACAAGATGATAGCAATTTAAAATATCAAACTCTTTTTTTTTTTTGGTCAGGTAGCAGTCATCTGGACTTTTGGCATCCACATCTGAAAACCCAACTCAGAACAATTCTAGGCATCAGAACAATGTTCATTCTAGTTCAATAAAATGTATCTGAGTGGCCAAGGGGAAATTGTAAAATTTCTATGAATCTGTTCATAAAAACAACAAAACAATGTAATGGAGAATTAGCAGTATCTTTCCAAAAAGCTGCTTTAGCCTGGGAATGAATGTAGAACCAACTGTAATCAAGCGTAAAAACTATTTTCTTTTACAAAAGGGTGGGAAAGAGTTTAATATACTTAATAAGGTCAGAGACATTCCTAATTTTGTGCTTTGTATACTTGCAAAACCATGGATGCTTCTTGGGTGGGTGGGGGTTGGTCTCTACTTTACAACTTTCTATTATCTCCATCCCCTTCCTTTCCTGTTCTCACAGTAAAAATGCTGAAATGGTTATTTTGTTTGAGGCTGATGATGTGGTTTGCTTATGGGCTGCATATTTATAGCCTGCTTTCCAGAAAAACAAGTACAATAGATCTGGTCAGGTGGCCTGGTATAGAATTTATCTTTAGCAACCAGTTCATCTGTTTCCCAGAAGCTGAGCGAGTAGAGGAGTATGATCAGCAAATTTCATTTTGGACATTGGCAAAGAGAAAATACCAGTGCAAATGGTTAAGCCCTTCTGATTTTCTATCTTACATATAATAAATGCAGTGGATCCAAGCATTCATGAACAGTAGCAACCATTAATGCACATTTGCATTTAAATAGTGCCTTACATATGCATTTGAGTGAGTATCATATTTGGGGACCCAGCCTGCTTACACTGCCAACTCCCTAGCCCATTCTTAAGATTTTTACCCTGACATTCCATTATGTGGAGGGCAGCTACATCATTGTGGGGAAAGAGAAAGAGGGCTAGAACTACCAGCCCAGAATTGCTTGAGGATCTGACATTTCCATCAGGGTGTGCACCTGACAGAGCCAGTTCATGGAGAAACAGGACAAACATTTTGCCCAGCCCTCTTTAAATCTGAAGTCAATCCAAATTTCCAGAGACATTTAGAGGATCTACATATAAAAATGCCCTCAGCCAAGTTCTTAGATTAACTTTGGTGTAAGTCTAATTCATCTCAATCAAGTGAAGATAGGTTGTTTAAGGCAATTAACTGCATAATGTTCACTCAAGCCAGGATTCTTTAAGTACACTTGTTCAACCAGAATTGAATTTTGATATTTAGAATATTGAGCCCCTTCATTTGATGCTTACAATATCAAGTCATACGCCAGAGGTTCTACAAACATCCATGTACAGTTGCTATATAATAGCTCCCAGAATCCTGATTGCTGGAGATATCCAGTGAGTTGGCAGCACAAAGAGAGAGCATACACACTTTATACCCCCAGAGCTTTTTTCCATAATAGTCAATATCATGATTGTTTACAAACTTAACAAAGCATGATATTGTGAATACATCAGTAGATAACTTTTCCTAGCAGACCTGATCAGAGGTGATCAAAGTGAGTTGATCTAGGGCTATAAGCCTGCTTGTCTGCTAGAACTTATGAGGGAAGGAGTAGGTACCATCTCAGCAACTGATACAAGCAAAGAAGAGCTTCCTAGACTACTTTGTGTCCTCTATACTTATACTTGTGAAATATGGTGATGACTCTACATTGCTTTTTACATTGCTATGATTGCAAGTTTGGGAAAAAGTATTGTCATCATTGGCAGTTCATATTATATAATTATTGCAAGGCTATATTTGTGCAACTTCTACATTTACCGCAAATATATTTATAATGAGTTCTGTGTGTGTGTGTGTGTGTGTGCCTTGACTCCTGGCGACTGCCTGGAGAAGTCCCTGCAATTTTCTTGGCAAGGTTTTTCAGAAGTGGTTTGCCCTTGCCTCCTTCCTAGGGCTGAGAGTGACTGGCCCAAGGTCACCCAGCTGGCTTCGTGCCTAAGGCAGGACAAGAACTCGCATTCTCCCAATTTCTAGCCTGATGCCTTAACCATGACACCAGACTGGCTCTCCTAAATACATGTTATTGGAACAATATTTTTTTTTATGTTTAACAATCCATTCAGACATACCATTTGTGTATACCTTTTTCATTAACTTTGTAGGTATTGTCAGTTTTGATGTGCATTCAGAAGGCTTTGATGAAAAAGAGAAAGCCTCAGTAAAGATAGGATTTTGTTTGTTTACATACAAATAGTATCATGCTTAATAGCATCCACTTTATGTATTGTATATGTAACAATAATTTCCTTGGAGTACATTTGATGTGAATTTATTCATTTGTTTGTTTGTTTCACTTGATGCCACCCAATTCCAAATGATTCTGGGTGGCTCCCAATACAATGGACAATATAGAAACAATAGAACAAGAAACAACAAAACAATTGATAAGACTGGTCAGAAGGGATACATATAATCCCCAGTTTCAGAGGCAACAAGCACCTGGGAAACAGGTGCAGCGGGAGACAGTCTTTGCCCACATGGATCTGGTGAGCACTGTGAGAACAGAATCCTTCACTCGAGGGGGTTTTGGTTTGATCTAGTAGAGCTCTTCTGTTGTACTTCCCTTCTTACCGATTCATTTTATCTACACCAGATTAGACCATCTCTGCAGACAAAGTCACTAAACAGTAGTGATGTGAGTGTTCCAAAATTAAGAGGGTAAAGCCACCTGAATCCTATTTCCACCCACTTTTTCACCAATATAATTTCCCCCAAAATTCTTAGTATAAGAACTAGGGCACGTAGTAGTTGAAAATAAAGCAGATAAGCAGCAGATTTATTGCTACTTAGCAGCAGCCGTCACTCTGTGCTTGTGCAAGCAAGGTCTTTCTTTACAAGAAATGATATATGGAATATTGGCAGGGACAAGGATATGACAGGCTAATTAAAAAAAAAAGGCAGATAGAAGCATACTTAAATAACGTACTTATATAAGGCATCCTTCAAAAATGTTTACACTATTGGCCCATTCCCCAATGTGTGACATATACTCATTGTGCAGTTTGGAGAGAGACACTGTAATAAAAACAGAGCAGGGGGAGGAGAAGTGCAAGCTGACAAGAAAATGGAATGCAAAGGTGACTTGCTGAAAGTTGACAAAACAAACGTGAAGAATAATAGGAATTCGGTAACGAATACAAATGCTGCAAGTGTGGCATAGTAAAACTGTCATTGGAAATAAAGACGCAATGAGTATCAGGCAGCCTAAAATTATAAGTGTGAAAGTGGAGACATGTTTTAAAGAGCACTTGGGTGCTTGTTTTGCACTTCTGAAGAACGTTCAGTAAAATATGCTTACAATATTTTGAGAATATGGGATAATGCATTTCCCGCTTCTAATATCATTCTTGTCACTCACAGCATCCAGGGAGCAAGTCTCTGCAGTAGAGAAGCTCTGCGCGTGTTAATAACCTGATTTTCCAAAATTCTAAACTACATGAAAATTCTCCACGGATAGGAGAGATTGTTCCTTACCCAGATAACAGGAATCCAGATTTGGGGTAAAGGATGATTGCTTCATTAACTATAGAAAGATCAGCAACAGGCACAATACAGGCATCATTAATCAGGGTTTACCACAGAGGGATCTTCAGGATTCAATGCTTTTAACAAAATGATGAAAGCAGTGTCCTGCCATCAAGCTCTGCTTCCAACATCCCCCCCCCCCGCTTGACATCCCTCTCCTGCAGAAACCTGGTTTACCATTGGTTAAAGTTCCCTTTGACGACACCATTCTAGTACTAAAGAATCAGTAAAAATCATTCCACTTCTTACCTTTATCCATCTATCTCAAAATGGGGCAATGTGGTCCTTTGGCTGTTCTATACTACAGTGACCTAGAAACTACAGACACCCAAGGGTTCACCCTTACCCTACCAAGCTAATGAGATATGCTACTGTACATCTTCTCCAGGTATTTCAGGACACTCTTGTGATTGGCCACATCACCAAGCAGCAATCTTGTGAAGTATGAAAGCCAATCAGACAAATTATAACACTTCCCCAACCCAACCACCACAGGGAGTGTTGAATAAATAAATAATTGAAGTACTTTGTCAATCCTAAACCAATCTGGGCACTGCCTTCTCTGTGTTGTAAGAGGCAACCTTATAATCTCAGACAGCTGCCAATGGAGGCCAGGCTGAATCATGGAATTGCTAGAACTGGAAGGGCTCATTCAGGCAATCAAATCCAACTGTCTTCAATGCAGGAATCCAAATAAAGGGATGGTGTTCTATAACTTTCCTGCTTTTTACTCTATCTTTCTCTCTCTTTCTGTCTCTCAGAAAATTGACAGAGTTGTGTCAGTTCCCCCTCCTAGCTGAAGTGGAAAGAAGAATGATAAAGCAGTAGTGTTTCCTTCCTTCCTTCCTTTCTTCCTTCCTTCCTTCCTTCCTTCCTTCCTTCCTTCCTTCCTTCCTTCCTTCCTTCCAACAAACCCACTGGTGGATACATCAGATGTAAAGTGTCTCATTCAAAAGATCTAACAGGAGAAACCACATGTCCTCAAAGTCCCACCCATGGAAAGGAAAGTGAGCGGTGCACGATTTCTCAGCATGAATAGGAGGGGTCAAGAAGCAGGGGAATCCAGCAATTGGAGGCCATTGTACATGCACTCTGGACAGAACACCAGGCTATCAACATATTGGTAAAGCAGAGGAAGTATTGAAATCTAGAAAGGAATTTCCCAAGCTAGCTTCCTTTCCAGCAGATTGATACACAGTAGTAAAACAACTTAAGGCTGAAGTGTGGAGTCTTCTGATCCCCTGGTTATCTTTCACTCCATTCCCAATGGTCTGAATTGTTGTTAAATGTGGAGCTCAGAAATACAGTCTGTACTCTATTGCTTCCTGTGATTTGGAAGCACTACTTCTATTGGTACAGCCTAAAAGTACATTGACCTTTTTTGCAGATATATAAATTATAAAGGTTCTGCCCCAGCCCTAGTCTAATTTGCCTTATGTATCCCTTGGAAGGGAAAGGAGGTGACTCTGACTCCGGCTTAGTTCCATAGGAGTGGCTTTCCCTACAGCTGATCCTTCCCATTGGTCAAAATAAGGGAAAGAGGAGAGCCAGCACACTCCTTCCTGCTTTTCTTCCTCATCAGCAAAGTATATATGTATGTATGTATGTATGTATGTATGTATGTGTGTGTGTGTGTATATATATATATATATATATATATATATACACACACACACACACACACACACATACATATACATACATACATACACACACACACATATACACACACACCATATTCAGAACCTAAATATTTAAAGATGTAAAAAATCTAATACATGTAAATGGAGGGATCTTCTGAATAGAGCGTGGATAGGCTATTTGTGGCTTCCAGAGGAAGAAATGGCAGACTGAAGATGGTTCTGAGAAAAGTGGAGCTGACCACCGTGGTGAAAAATAAAGAGCCAGTGAGTAGACCAGCTCTTCAAACCTCTCCAGACAAAGAGAGGATGGGAGATCACCCACAAGTTCACCAGACAGTTGCTCCTTGCAAGGAGACCACAAGACAGTGTTCTCTGGTGTGTACTAAGCACTGGGGGGTGAAATAATAGCCATCTTGTTCAAACCACAGTCAGTGTCTTTGAAAGGACACTAAGTTCAGATACTTTTCCAATCACATTCAGAAATTGCTTGTTAACTACTTTTCAGCTATTAGAGAGCTTTGGATTGACAAGTCTGAAAACACTGGGTGAGTCTGCCTTCAGTCCTTAAGGAAATAAACATTTAACTACAAGCATAAGAACTTTAAAAAAATTGAAATAAACAGCAAATAAACAGCAAAAAGCTGTTTGATTTTAGAAAGTTATAAATGTATTAAGGGTCCAGATAAATTTGAAATAAGTTTTTGGAATTAATTATAAAGAATCCTTCCTGTGGGAAAGTGGACTTGTTTTGAATTTTCTCTAAAATGTAATAGAGATAAGCAATTTTAAAAATTGGATACTAGAGGGAACTAAAGATTTTAATTAAAGAAGAAGAATACATAAACCTGATTTACAGCTACAGAATGACATAAACCATTATAACATTGGAAATACTGAAGGACAATTTTGCAAAATGGAATCAGAAGTTAATATCAACAGTGTCAATAGGAATGTTTGCTTCTACGGACAGACTGTGTTCAAAAGACGTTATGGAAGAAATGGCAGAAAAGGAACAAGTTTTATCTGACAAGACAGAGACATTGGCACTGAAAGTGGATCTACAAATGACAGGCTACAAGAATGACATGGAAAAAGATGTCTCATTGGACATACAAAACAAATTGGTTTATGCTTGAACAATTAAAAGGGAATTACAAATAATAAATCAAGAGAGCAATCTGGATAATTCTTTTATATTGGATTTGCAAAAGAGGTTTGTTAAAGGTTTGTTAAAGGTTGGATGAATCTTGTGAGAAGGGGCAAAAAAAGAAATGAAAAGAAATAAAGTTCTATAACATTACTTGAAAGGATTAAAGATTTAGGTTGTTAGAAGTAAAAGGAAGGAATATAAAGTTGGTTTATTTGATCAAGGTTAAAATAGATATGTTGTTTTTTCTGGCAACACTTAATGGACTTTTGCTGACATCAGGACTGAAATGACGATACTTTATGGATTTGTTTCTAAATAAGAGAAAGGATATGGGATGAAGAGATAATTGGTTATAAATTAAGAGAAGGTGAAAAGTTACAAAAACTTGTGATGAAGGTTGGAAGTCTCACACACACTCACACATATATATTTCTTTACTATATTCTTACTTTTCCTTCCTTCCTTCCTTCCTTCCTTCCTTCCTTCCTTCCTTCCTTCCTTCCTTCCTTCCTTCTTTTTTCTCTACACTTTTTTCTTTTCCTTTGCACTTTTTACTCTTTCTGTTTACTCTTCTTTCTTTCTTTTAGTTTGTATTAGTTTTTACTATAGCAATTATAATCTTTAATAACATTATTTTTTAAAAAAAATGGATAGTGTGTGAACAGTAAGGTACAATTGTTTTCACGTCAGACTATATGTGTAGAGTGTGCACATGAGTGTGTGTATCTCTCTCACGCACACTGTCTACAAAAGCATATGAACTAATCCTAAAATAGTGATAGAATGTGAACTAGAACATCCTTTGCAAGGCTCCTCCAATATATAATACTATGCACTATCTTGTCTCTCTCTCAATCTCTCTCCCTCTTGTGAAATTTCAAGGAGATCACAATGGTCACATCTGCAGACAATTTAGCAATGGGGGGGGGGGGAATCACCTACCAAACCTGGTCTCTTAGCAGATGGTGGCATGGTATCCTGATAACATGATAACACAAAAAAAGTTCTTTCTTTAAAATAAATAACTAAACAGACAAATAAAGAGAAAATAATTATTCAAAGCCTCCAAATAATTGTACCCTACCTTGGAGCCACCTGCTTTAACAAATGAGGATCCAGAAATGAAATGAATTTACAGCTGTTCCTTTCCGTTTAAGCTAATTTTGTCACCGATCTTACTAAAGAAGAAATGCATGTTATCCTGTTTTTGTAATATTGCAAACAGATGGGCAATAGCCATAGCAACGGGGGAAGAGGGAGAGGAACTGAGGTGTAGATATGAGAAACACATAGCCTGCTGTTAGGAATGCAAGGGGTAGCGAGGATGCAGTTAAGAACTTGCATATGAAAAGGCTTGCTCTTTTTTCCCTAATGTTCAGGGGATGTTTATGAGAAGATTAATAACTGTGACTCAGAGTCACAGGATGGCCATTTGCATATGCACCCCTCCTCCATTCTGTAAGAGAACATCTGCCCTGTTCTGTTCCCCTGTTACTGGGATCTTTCTTTGACATACTTGAATTGCAAGGCGGAAGCTGAGGATGATATATATCCTGTATAAATACAAATCCAGACCTGAAAGGATTTGGGCAAAACAAAGGATTTTAAAGATAAATATTGTGAAGAAACCAGAACTTTTTTTATTGGGGTTTATGGACAACGAACTAGAAAGGACTCATGGCAGATTGATTTTGTATATGGCAATGGCAGCAAGACTATTGTATGCCCAACGACAGAAGAATAATGAATTTCCCACAGTGGAGGAATGGATTGTGAAAATGTCACAACTCATTGAGATGGCAAAGCTGACCTGTTTGGTCAGAAGGAAAACAACAAAAACTTTTCCGAAAGACTGGAAACCTTATATGGACTTTTGGCAGAAGGATGAAAAAAATGATATGATCATTTATGGGTTTGAGGATTAAAAAAGATGTGGACTAAATGAGGGGTTGAAGGGATTTGTATAACCTCTAAGAGGGAGGACTATTATAAGATTGTAATTATCTGTTGAAAAGAAGGCCGAGAGTCATTATATTTCATAACGTTAGCTTCTTTTTCCTTTGCTTGTGTCTGTTTCTTTCTTTTTTCTTTAGATTTGACTTCTACTGTATGTAAAATTCTCAGTATAAATGAATGAGTAAATGAATATCCAGACCTGAACTGTTACAGGCCATGGTCTCTTGGCTTGCATGACCTGTTCCAAAAAGCTTCCTCGGGCTGCTGCCCATTTAAGTACTGTAAACTGAACATTTCTCTAAGTATGAGCAAGACAGGTAGGCCACACTTAATTAACTGGTTTTAAGAAGATAATCCCATAGGACCTCCTGAATTACAAAATATGCTAAAAGTGGAAGAATTAGGATGCAGTCCTATCCGTGGACCCACGAGAATAAGCCAGCCTCTGAATATAACAGGACTTGGTTCTGAACAGGACTTGGCAGTACATAGGTCAAGAATTGTGGACAGATTGTTAAAAAAGGCAAACAAATAAACTACACATTTGACAGGAACACACTTGTGTTGAGACAGTCCACAAAACATACTTGATTGATTTTGTCTCTTCCTTAAAACCTGCAGCAATAAACACTTGAGCACTTTGATAGACGTATGATTTGGAATCCCAGCAGTAAAACAGTGTGGAAAATAGGCTTATGTTAGTAGAACGTACTACTCCCCAATACAGCAGTACTTATGGACGCTCCCTAATACTGTGGGAGAAGCCTTTCAACCAGTGGTTATTCAAAGTTCACTTAAGACACTGCGCTTGGGCTGCATATTAAAAATGATAATTGTTCACTTGCATCAAAAATAAGTATTTTCTTTTCTCACTCGAAATAATAAAAATTGTCACAGCATTCCTTAAATGCATGTTTGCTTGTAAAGGTAAAAGCTGCTGATTTCACTCTACTAAATACCCCATTTCAGATTCAAAAGTTTTTAAAGCATTCAGACATAGAATGGACATCATGGTTATTAAGGTTAGTCATTTGTTATAAAACAGTCTAATATTTTATAATTTTAGTTTGTTGTCCAGGCACAGAATTCTTGTTCTTGTATAGATTAGAACACTTAGAATCATAGGATTGGAACCTGCTATTTAGGTTCCTGACCGCAATCTCTGCATGGTACTAGAATCCAAATTAAGGAATCTCTCACAGATGGCTATCTAGCTTCCCTTTAAATATCTCCAGTGAAAGTGAGTTCACTACTTCTCTAACTAGTTCCACATTGGTTTTACAGTTATAATGATTTTTCTGACATCCAACTGAGATCTGCCTTAGTTGTATTTAAATCCATCATTCTGTGTCCTTTGCTCCGGAATATGTAAGAACAAGTTCTGTATGTGACATTTCATTCTATATGACATCCTTTCAGGTATTCGAAGGCTCCTATCACATTCCCCCACTCACTTTTTCTCTTCTCAAGGCTAGATATTCCAGGTTCTCTCTTCATAGAATTTAGTTTTCAACCCCTTTGTTGCTGTTCTCTAAACCTGCTCCAGTTTCTCTGACTCCTTTTAAAAGTGTGGTGCTTAGAAGTGGACATAGTTAAATGCAAAATGAAGTGGAATTGTTACTTCCGGTGATCTGGAAATTATATTTCTGAATATGCAGCCTAAAATTGAATTTGTTTATTTGAACAGTTTTATCACATTGCTGATTTGCATTGTTTGCAATTAACTATTACTTGAAGACTGTTTTTTGGAAAGTTCTTTTACCAAGCCAGAAGAGCTTATCTCTGTTAAATTTTATTCTGCCGTTTTCAACCTATTTCTCTAACCTGTTAAGTTTATTTTCAATTTCATTTCTATAGTACCCAATGTTATGCCCACTGTGAGTTGAATGAGCATTTCTTCCACTTCTTTAGGCTGATCCTTGTGTCACCCTATTTGATACCTCACTCCAAGTTGATGAGGATCCATTGATGAACTTTCTTTGCTATGACTTTGAAGCCAGCTATGTAACCACTTAATCGTTATGCCATCCAGCCCACCCTTAACCAGCTTGTTAATTGGCATGCTTTGTCAGATGTTTTGCAAATCCTTTGTCAGAGGTCCTTTGTCAGATGTTTTACAAATAAACAAAGAAAATATACTAAGCATTGTTCAGAAACATAAATCTTATCTGTATCTGTGCAGACCTTAGAGTCTGAAATAAAATGAAAGCCAACCTAAGGTAATGTGAAATGAAAATTATAGGAAAGAAGGAAAATTTTGCATTACCTTAGAGACAGACTATGAACAAAGATGGGGGGGGGTCTTGAGAATTCAGTATTTAACCCTAGAATAGGTAAACATTAAAAATGAACATGTAGCCAGATAAATTATGGACACAAGAAGGAAACCAACTGTTTATTTAGAGCAGAGATGAGGAACATTAGCAAATATTTGGATCTGGTGGAGGAAGCCAATGTACCTATATGAACATATATAGTTATCAAGATTGTTCTTTAACAGCTGCTAATGCCTCCCGCTAGAAATCTTGAACACAATTACATAGTGATTTAGCAAACTGCTGGGAGTGTGATTATATTAGGAAAACTGTTATGCAAAAAAAGAAACGACATATTTTCTTACCCAACACAGCTGACATCACTACGGTTTTAAGGAAGGGACTTCCAGGGGAGATATGGAGAACCAGCATGTCTCCAAGTGAGTGGATGCGACAACTGTGGCAAAGACCAAAGAACCAGCAAGTAGACCAGTTTTTTGGAACCTCTCCAGGCAAGGATTGAATGAGAGATTACCCACATGCGCTCCAGATGGCTGCTCCTTGTCAGGAGACTGCAGGATAGCAATTTCCTGTGGGTTTGAGTGCCAGGAGATAAAAGGATCAGCCATCATGCTCACAACCACAGCAGAGCCTTTTTAAATGGTTCACTAACCTCACTTTCTAATCACTTTTGGAAATTAACTATTTACTATCTTAAGGCTAATAGAAGTCTTCAGACTGACAAATTTGAAAAGCTATCTGGTGAGTTTACTTTCATTCTTGAAAAAAAGAAAAATTAATGATAAGTTTAATAATTTAAAGAACTGGAAATAAATGGCAAAAAGCTAAATAAGATTTTGAACCAAGAAAATTAAGGGTTCAGACAAATTGGGAATATTAAGACTTTTACTATAAGATTTTAGAAATAATTATATAAATAAGCAGCCATTCATGGAAACCAAATTGTTTTGTCTATCCTAAGTTGTAACAGAGATTTGAGACATCATGACTTCAAAAATTGGACACAAGACAGGTCTTAATTTTCCAGCAGAAAAGGAAAGGGGAAAAAATGTGTGTGTGTGTGTTTGGTTAGTACTGGGATTTACAAAATGACACAAAACATTCTTACATTTGAAATACTCCAGGAGATTTTTGAAGAATTGGGCCAGAAATTAGCAGCTACAGTGTCAGCAATGATGTCTGCTTATATGGGTAGACTATGTCCAAAATATGTTAATGAAGGAATGACAGATGCAAAACAAACTGCCTGATGTAGAAATATTAGAACCAGAAATCCTGAATAATAAAAATGTGGATTACAAGATAGAGAAGGTAGCTAAAGTGGAAACACAAATGACAAGCCAAGAGAATAACCCAGATAAGGACTTTCTACTGGATATACAAAAGAAGTTGGCTAAAGCTTTGAAAATTAAAGTGAAAATACAAATGACAAACAAAGAGAAAGACCTGGATGATGACTTTTTATGAGATTTACAAAAGAGATTTTCTAAAGCCTCAAAGAAACCTTTGAGATGAGAAAAAGAAAAATTGAAGAGACATCAAATCCTATAACATCTGAATGAATTAAAAGATCAAGATTGTTAGAAGTAAAAGGAAGGAATATAAAGTTGGTTTGTTTGACCAAGGTTAAAATAAGACATGTATCTCTAAAGCTCTGGTAACCCTTTACAACTTTTTTGCTGATATCAGGACTGAAAAGTTGATGATTTATGGATTATTGTATAGATAAGGTTTACGTTATGGGAAGAAGAGATATTTGCAAACTTATAGGGGGTGAAGAGTTATTAAGTTTGTTTATACTTGTTGTGATGAAGATCAGAAGTAAATTCTTTAAATGTTTTCTTTTTCTTTATCTTACTTCTTTTTCCTTTTTTTTCTTTCCTTACAGTTTTTATTTTCTCTCTCTCTCTCTCATTTAATTTGTATTTGCTTTTATTATTGTAATCAAAATCTCATATATATATATATATATATATATATATATATATATGGATGGTTTTAGGGAGGGTAAATTAGGAAAAGAAGTGTTGACCTGGGACCTGGGTATCTCCATAGAACTAAGGGCTGCACACAGCCTATGGCTGTGGCTTGTCCATATATGAAAGAGTTTCCTACAAATTAGTTCCTGACAGCCATCCCTGCCATTAGATAGTCACTTCATATTAACACGAGGGCAGTGGTAGGCATATAGTCATTCCATCTGCAGCATACAATTACTATATACCCATGTTCTTGAACCAGTAGTTGCAAAGCTGTTTATGACTGGTTTCTATGTCTCAATGTGCCTCTACACTACCTGATAGCATTAGATGCAGTAAAAAAATGCTGCCTGATTGCTAATATAACCCACTGCACTGCTTAATTTCCATATATGGGATGATTGATGAGCCCCACAGTTTGATCAAAACCCCTGCTCCCCTTCAGCCTGTCTGGAGAACTCTTACTCCTGAAGTCCTAAAACTGCACTATTTTAGGCTTATACAGGAGGCAAAGCCTTCACAACAGCTCAGGAACTGGAAGAGACACAAAATCACCAGAAAGCAGGTGTTATGAGGAATCCTCTTCCCCTTATTTTCTCCCCTCCCCATCACTATCTACAAATGTGACCTTTTGCTAAGGTTTAGTGCCAGTTCTACCTATAGGAATAAAACTTGTATTTTGGAGAAAAGGAGCAAGCATGTAAACATCCTGTTGAAAGGTTGAGTGGATTAAAACTAATCTGATCACATTGAATGTACGAAGAAGATAATCCTGCAAAAAGTCCCAATCTTTCATATGTAGGAGAATCAGAATTGGAAAGCCTTTGTGTACTTGCCCCTTCATTAGGGGATAAATGCAGCAATCCCTCTGAATAACCCCATTGGGCAGACACAGTATAAGAACCTTGTCTTTTTGACTAACTAGGCAGAGTAGAATTAAAAGTAAGCTCATTTTGAGATCTTTTTTCCATCTCTGGCTGAAATCACTCTAGACAATTATGTAGCAGCTGGAAACCAGGTCTGAGCTGTTCCTGTCCTGGCCAGTTTTGGTTTATTCCAGGAAACTGTCAGTAGATCATGTTCAAAAAGACCGTTCATCAGCTGTTTTGGTGTTGCATCAACCAGCCTGTCCTACAGGCTGGCTTTCCAGGAAAGCAAAGACTGGAGGCAGGCTATCTTCACTAATGACTCACAACTGTTGTGTGGATTGTTGATAACAGACTGTTAATTGGCAAAGTCCTAACTCAGGCATGAACCACAAATAGGAAGCTCAGGCAGAAGCTCTGGAGGTATTACTCTGACTCAAGCCAAGAGTTCAAAAGATGAAAAACACTTTGGGCCCCAAAGATGTTTTTCAGTTATCCCTGCATGCAGACATCCTAAGGAGTTCTATTGCAGGAGACTCCCTTAAGTACATAAATGTCATACTTTGATACATGAAGAGGTGGCAACTGAGAGAATGTGACATCTTCCTCAACCTTTTCCCATCCCCCACCCCCACCCCCAGTTGTGCTCTAAAGTAGGTAAGACCATGCATATTTTGGTGTGGGATTATATTGAAATTTAAAACTTAGAATTTGTAAGTTGGTATGTGGTATCTATGTTTGCTGATTGCTATACTGTGTATTATTTCCTTAGTTTAAATTCTTGGAGTACTTATGATTTTTTTTTTAAGTTCTGTTCTCTAATGAACTTTGTCTCATAACTTTTTCTCTGCATAGATATTAAAGCAAAAAGAAATCAAAGGCCATCAACCTTTGATCACATGCATATTGTCTATTGTGTGATTTATATTCTTGGAATATCTTGGTCCAGAGTTGGGACTGAGAACAGGTGTACTGTTAGCTCTTAACCTTGAAGCATCTGAGGCCAAGTCTCCTCAATAAACTAGACTGGAGGATGGCCAGAATAACCACAGAACTAAGGTGGAGTCATAGGTACAGTTATGCCCAAAGGGATTGCTGGGCTCTCCAAGAAGTGAATTTAGGTCCTCTAGAATGTCACCAACAGCATCCTCAAGGATGCACTCAAAACAGGCTAGATGGTGGCCATAACATCACAACTGAAGCCCAACCCCCTTTTGTACAGGTATCAGTGCTGGATGCATGTAGAAAGGATTTCAGTTACAATGCTGTGACCTCATATTGCCCGTTTTGACACACACACACACAGAGGTGCCATTGATGTTGCCTCTTTATATCTCACAAGCACAGCCTTGCTCAGTCTCTGGAACAACCTTTCTAAGTTACATGTAACAGCCTAGATGAACTAGCCAGTTTCACCTGATCACCTGGGTCCAATTCAGGTGACTGGAGGTCACATAGCAATGCTGATTTTTTTGCACTGAACTGAGTCTCCAACACCAGAAGATCATGGGTTCAGGAAATCAATAAACATGCTGATCTGACTCAAACCAAAGCATTGATGATTGATAGGAACCCCCTCCTTTCCTTCCTTCCACAAAGTTCTGGAAGTTCTATCTATCACCAGTCATCAACAATCTGACTATGCATCAGAAATATACACCAATCTTCCCATCTCTTCCCCCAGATTTTGAAATATCTATAATCTGTAGTTCCCTCAATGCTGGTTAAATGCTATTTCTCCAGTGATAGGTAGTTTTTTCCATTGCTACAGTGATAGATAGCTTCTCCACTGATTTCATTGTGTTGTCCCTCAATAAAATCCAACACCTTTCTCTAAGGCCTATGCAGTTGCCATTTCTGAGGCTTTTATTCACTCTGGAATATAAGACCTCACTAGCACATCTGTCCCTGTCAGACAGTTCTGGCATAGTAGGCAACATTATCTTGTCTTTTGCCCCAAGCAACAACCTATTTTGGACCAACCCTCAGACAGTAGGTACCAAAAAAGAAATAGTATAAGCTAGTGGAGGTTTCCTAAGAGGATTAGGGCTTAATAAACGGAAAAAACAAGGAGGAGAACAGCGATAAAGCAATGAAGATAAATGATGGACAAGATTACAAAGATTTATAGCTGTTATAACAAGATGTTTCAGTGAAAACAATTGAGGAAGCCAGTAAAAAGACACAAAGAAAGATATGATTAAGCAAGGAGAAAAAACAAATAAACAAACAGCAAAAGACTTTAAAAAAACAATGTTAAATCTAAGTTGAAGAGCAGAACAGCCAATGAAGAAACTATTACAACGGCCAACATAAAGTGCTGTGAGGAACTGAGCATAGATCTTAGAAAGATCAATGGATTATAGGATGGACTGGACAAATATTATAAAATAGAATAGTTTTGTATAGAATCTAAAACCATTGTCACAAACAGAACTAATTTAACCAGCAGAAGCAAAAAGGAATCCCCTGTCCCATATGTAAACTTCAGAACTACTCTGAAGATTGGGAGATCCACTGGAGCAATTTGGGAGATCACAAGGGCAACATGGAGGAAAATAAAAGGAACAGATTCATAGTACAAACGATAGTTTGTTAGCATGATATTGGCTTTCACATTATTTCTATTTACAGTATGTGGTATTATATTTAATCCTACATGAGCCAAACCCCAGAGCGAATGACTTAACTTCTGACATAGTGTTACCAACTAAAAGAAAAAGGACACAAAAGTGAAGTTTAACAGAAATCGCTATATATTTTTTTCAGCATATCCTTTGAAATTATAATTCAATATCTCAGCAGATATTGCTGTACAATGATCGGAAATTTTATTAAGGGCAGAGAGAGTGAAGAAGAGAAGCAAAAGACAAGGATAAATATGTTAAATATGCATAAGAGGCATACAGTACTGCAATCCTATGGAGAAGAATGCCAAGGGCAAGTTCGGGAAAGGGGCTGTGATGCTAAATCCTGGCTGTTTCACCTGGTATGCAAGAAACTAAGAAGGAAAAGAATTGTTGTGAGTTACTTATAATCAGGCTATAGAGTTGTTTCCAGGGTAAGGAACTTGATTGTCATTTGAGTACCATGCTGAGGATCTATGTTTCGTAAAGTAGGGAGTCAATCTGAATAAAATCAAATGTTAATTTCATGTCTATAGATATTTAATACAGATAATACATTATTCATATGATCACTATCCAATCGTGTATTTAATAATTATGTTTTCTGTCAAACGATAATTACAATTTGATAATAAGATTGGTGGATTTGATGTTGCCCTGGGATCTCAGGTTACACACCTTTATTTTGAAATAATGAAATATGTGGCAAGTGAGAAAACAGTTCATTAAATTTGAAACAATGAAGGAAACTGAAAAGTAGGAAACTATCACAGAGACTTCGCAAGGAGGGGAAATGCAAGTGCTTCAGAGAAAATAATGTGATGGTTGGGGACAATTGATACAGAAATTATTGGAAACCATGGAATTACCTGCCACAGAGGAATGTTCGCTGCTTGCCTAGAGTATCATTCTGAAAAAGACAATCAATCATTACAAATAATAATAATAATAAAAATAGGAATAAGTAGAGACTAACAAGACAACATAGGAGAGCAAAAATATCTGGCATGTTTCCCCAAAACCAAGGAACATGAGGATGTAATGATGAGATGTATCTGGAGCCCTTTGGGTTTTTCTCTAAAAGTTGTCAAGCAAAGTTGTAATAACCAATTACAGGATGGGAGGGAAAAGCTCTATTATTTTAAAACCTGACACTTTTTGAACTGTGAAAATAAATCTAATAAGTTTTATTTCATGCTAATGTTTATCAATGGTGATAGAAACAGTTGTGAAATTTGCCTCTTTACAAAAGGCACCCAAGTTGTGTTAAAGGAAAGAAAGGTATATGTTGTTAAGTTTAATAATATACAGTGAAAAAGTGTTAATAAGCTTCAAACAGAAAAAAAAAAAAAAGAGGACGGGGGAGGGGAAACAAGTATAGTTATCAGGAGAGGATAGAAGGCTAGGCTCAGGGTGGGGGGAAATTGTTAAAGAAATCACACAGGTAGATTCAATGGTGCTAAAAAGAAAATTGTATGTATTTGAAATGTGGAAAGCTTGCAGATTTTGAAAAGCAATAATGTAGGGCACACTGGGAATGAGAATTTATCTTGGCTTGACCTCAGTTTCTTTAGATCCAGTCTTTCTTTTTTGGTGACTCTAACATTTTGTTCTCTTTGCCAATGAGAAAAGAAACTGGGGTGAGAACTCTAACAACATCATTCTCTTTCTTCTCCATCATTAAGGATGAATAACTCCAATAAAGAACTTCCTCAAGTGATCTAGAATAATGGGGAAAAAAAAACAGGTTTCAAAAGCAGACCAGTGTACTGATTTAAAGCAAACATTGAAATTCAGGTTTGCCATTATTTCATCAGAATGGATTTCTTTTTCAACAAGTGGAATTATATTTGTTGTTTACTTTTTAAAATGTATCCAGCCTTTTTTGCACAAGTATCTTTGGAACACAGCATGTATGTATGTATGTATGTATGTATGTATGTATGTATGTAAGAATGGTCTGGAGTTACTTGGTCTTGAGAAAATTGCTTTATGACCCCTGCAGTCATGTGAACACGATTTGTGACCTTTTTTACAACAGTCGTTAAGCAAATCACTGCAGTCATTAAGCAAATCACATGGTCGTTAAGCAAATTCCGGCAAAAAAAATGTCCATTGGGGAAGCTAGATTTGCTTAATGACCACAGTGATTCCTTAATGACCATCATAAAAATGTCATAAAATCTGCTCCAATTCACTTAATGACCAAATTACTCAGTGACCTAAAATCCACCCTATTGTAGTCGGATAGCAAGGACTGCCTGTATACACACACACACACTGTATATATATAAAACCTGTATCATATAGATGTGTGTGTGTGTGTATCATATATATATAATATATGCTGTGTCATATATACTTATGTACATGTATATGTGTGTGTGTGTATCATATATATACCATATATGCTGTATCGTATGTACATATGTATATGTGTATATGTGTATGTCACAACATATACACACACTCTCTATCATATTTCTGGAAATGATGAAAGTAGTAGAATAGGGAATTGAATCATACAAGCTGGCATCACTGACTTTGTTAAATTTCTTCCATTGCTTCTATGAAACTTTCTGTATATGTGACGTGAGAAAGAAAAGGAAAGAAAAAATTAACACTACCAGAAAGTGTGAAGTAAGCACACTAAAGTTGCAGGGTGATTTGTTGTTGCTGAAGGAGGAGGCAAAAGGGATAAAAGTTCGATGAGCTAAACTCCTTTTCAGATTTCTGACAGGTAATAAGACCTGTGATAAAAATGACACCAAAAGCAGTTGAAATATACTCTTTAAAAAAGGGAAAGAATGACCATTGTGGCTATTTATTAGTGCTTGTTATATATTCTCACTAGGTAAACAAAATGTTTATTTATTAACCAGTGCTCAGTTTTGATCATTGTTCTTGGAATACAGTATCCTAACAGTTCTAGACTTTTGCTCTAATCACTGAATGTTTGGAGCTGGTTATGAGAAGGTCCAGGTAGAGACCAGATGCTTTGTAATGAGGCTAAACCTAAACCTTAAGCAAATAATAAATAAACAATAGCTGTATTAATATGGACCTCAGGAGCCAGTTTGATGTAATGGCTAAGGCACCAGGCTGGAAACTGGGAGATTGTGAGTTTAGGGAGGAAGCCAGCTAGGTGACCTTGGGCTGGTCACTCTCTCTCTAGGAAGAAGGCAGTGGCAAACTACTTCCAAAAATCTTGCCAAGAAAGCCTCAGGAACTAGTCCAGGCAGTCACCAGGAGTCAGCACTGACTCAAAGGCAAAAAGAAAAATATAGAGCTCAAAGAGTGGACAGGGTTAGTCCAACACGGTGGAGTCCTTGGTGCTCTCTGGGCTTGGTTGTTTGCTTGCAGATGTTTCATTCCCTGACTAGGTAACTTCATCTGTGCAAGTGAATGTGGGGTTTGCTGCCTGTCCATATGGAGTAGTGTCATATTTGACTTCATTAGTCAAATACTATATATAACAATGATAGTTCAGGGGAGTGATGATCTGATTATGTCAGGCTTTCTTCTGTGATCACAGTTATGCTACCATAAGCTACAACCTACAGTGCTTCCAGCTGGTCTTGGGAGTAAGACCTTATTTGACCAGTCATTTCTGGTCTGGTTCTTCCCTTCATCGCCTTACTTCATTGCTAGGTGCAGGTAATATTTTTCCCCCCTTTTTATTCTGCACCAGTCTAATCTGGGAGTAAAACAGATTCTTCATCACATTGATCAGTCTGATCACATGGCACATTTTTTATTTATTTATATTTCAAATTTGTCACCGCCCATCTCACTGCAGAGTGACTCTATTCCCTATCAGTTTGTTCCTTAACATGAGGTCAGCATGAACAGAAAAAAGTCCTAGGTGGAATATAAATGGAAAAAGGCAATACAGAAGAAAGTAAGCACATAGATCAGAACTGAGCCAATACTTATGGTATGTATATGTATGTATATGATATTATTTGTAATTTTTCTTTCATTTTCTTAACTGTGATGTCTTTTTCTTTGATTCTCCCCTACTTTCCAAAGAAAAAGGCCATTGTTCAGAATCTTCTTTAACAGTATTATTCCCTCCCTCCCTCCTCCCTCCCTCTCTTCATCTCCCCATCACATGCACACACACAGACACAACATCCCTGCAATAAGTAGGTCATTTATTAGTTTGCCTACCAGATAACATAGGATCACCTGCCATAGATCATCAGGAAATCCTAAAAGTGTACATGGGTTGGGAAGAAGGCAATTGTCATGTTTTTATTTATTCCTGCTAAGAAGACTATATGAATGAGTCCACATGGTCATCAGGAGTTGAGAATTCCAAGGAGATTTCACTGTTATGACAAGACAAAGCTACCAAGGGAGGATGGGGAAGAGATGGAATTAGGCATCTTGCTATTTTGTTAACAATACCCTTACTGTGATTCCTATTATCAAAATATTTGCAAACAAACACACAAACAAAAAAGCATTACATAGAGCTATTTGCATGTATAAATCCAGTATGTTATTCCTTTTTTTAATCAATTGCTTTAGTCTATGTTGTTTAAATGGATAGCAGATTGCTGCCTTAATTAATTCAGTCTTGTAAAACTGAAGTTAAATGTTCAAATTAGCTCATTGTGGGAATCCATTCTTTCTCTCATTTAAGGCCAAACTGCATATTCCAGTCTGTTGAAACAAGCTGACTTATTAGGTAATAAACCATGTAAAAGGTAACGTGACATTCATTTGACAACCAAGCAAGAGAACAGGATCATATCAAGAAGATGAAATCAGGAAGCATATTGTGGTCAAGGCTCCTTTGTTTCTGTGACTTGCTCCTTCCTTCTGCCTTGTTTAGTCTTCTCTTGACTTAATGGGTTCTTAACTCTGATACCTGATGTCTTGTCTTGCCATTAATCATTCTGAAGTGAACAGCTAGTACCTCTTTCAGCAAGATCTTGACTTAAATTCCATCCAAAAAGCAATGAATCAACGCCAAGGAAATAAAGGGTAATGCCATTTGAAATAAAAACTATTTTTTTAACTTCTCACCATGTCATAGAATTCAAATTTAATAAACAAAACAAAATAAATGGTTGTTCTAGGGCCATGCAATGTTTGTGAAACAAATGTTCTTTAGTCTGGGGTATGATTATTAGGCAGTAAAGTTGCTCAATAATAAAATTCTGATCTTATTTTTTCAGGTTGACATTTTCTGAAATATCTGACTTTTCCCTCTATAAAGCAGAAACATAAGAAAAAACATGTTGATAACAGAAAAACAAACTAGACTGAGAAGCTGAAGTTAGAGAGAATGGTGATATTGTAAGTTTTTGATTGTCGGCTGGACAAGGCATTGGTTATCAGGTCACATATTTTGTTTTAGGACAAGATTTTTCTTCAGTCAAAGCACATCAGAAGAGCATCATACACATCATTAAATAGATGTCACTCACCCTTCAGATGTCAATTTAAGTATTTTTGCTACCCAATTCTCAAAGTCAGTTGAAAAGCAGAATTTCCATATCCATAATAGCATCAAGATTATTATTTTTAAGCTGGCAGTATATTGAAGACGTTCAGCTGTATTGTTCTGTGTCACCTAAGTCCAAGGAAACTTTCAATCCCCTTTCCGAGGTTTCATTATTAGGATGAGTATGAAAACAAACAAGCACTGAGATGAAATCCAGATGAAATGAAGGTGCTGTTAGTCAGTAAGAAACCTGTCTAGAGAATTGGATTTCAACTTATTGTACAACTAATGGTTGGAAAATCAAGTTGGAGATATGGGGTGCCCCTTGAACCTACATCACCTGTGGGAATTCAAGTGGCAGCATTGTGTGTATTTTCACAACTGTGTTTTATATGTCATTTACATACTTGGTTCCATGTTGTCTACACTATTACAATGTGCTTTATTGTAGATTTGCTCGTGCAAAGTGTCCCAAATCTTTAATGAATGCAAAATGTGGGAGCTAAGCTGATAACCAATACAATGTATTCCAATTCTATCACTCCAATATTGAAAGATTTCCACCAATCACATATATATATATATTTTCCAGGCTTAAATTTAGGCTGCTGATCTTAGCCTATAAAGCTTAAATGGCTCAAAGCATAGCTTTGATAGACCATCTGTCTTGTTACGACTGTTTCATTTTTAAAATCTGCAGAATTTAAATTTCATTTGCTTTCACTCAGAGCAGTCTATTTATCAGATGCATATAACAGAGCTTTCCCCAATCTGTGAAATGCTCTGCCTTCCGAAGTATCATTGGTCCTTTGGTTTTTTGAAAAAGATGGGTATATGAAAAGGATAAATCATGAACCTCTTTGCACCACAACTTTGCCCCTTATCTATTGTATGTCCTCTACCACTGAGATTCCAGTTCTTCATTTTATCATATTACTTTTCCCATACATCTTTATTTTCACTGGAATATTGTCTCCAGGAAGGATTATAACATTTTTTAAAAAATGAAATAAACCTGCATGTTTGACAAGCTGCCAATGAAGCAAGATAATGCACGTTATTCCCATCATTACAATACTGGCTTGTAGTCATGGGCTGTATGATCTGTGAGCCTGAAATCCCAGGGGCTTATACGGTAGTCATATTTATGAAACAAATATTATTCAGTGGTGGCTAAAACAGACAGGTGATATCCTGAGCATTGCAACACAGCTGTTTCAGCCTTCCTCACAAGGAACTGCCACAGCCAGTGCTACTTTTCTCTGGTCACCCTTCTCAGCCCTTCCCTGCTCTCCTCAGTCTAAAGGGCAGGTCATCATTGCCTTTTTTAGTCACTGAAATAAATACCCCTTTAATCCCCAAAGGATTCCAGAGCAATATGCACCCAAAGTCACATCTTCAGTACAATAAAAGCCAGGCAAAAACCAAACAGCTCTACAAATTATATCGCAGTGTGTTCATTGTACCCATCTTTTCTTGAACTGGGATATTGTATGCTAAAATATGCCTGACTTTATGAATACTTATTTGTATTTGTGCTTTGGAAGAAATAATGGACTGGCATTCCATCTTCGGATTTCTAGCAGCTTAAAAGGTCAGCGCTCCCAATGATTGACTCTATTATTCTATTCAATCACCATCAGAGATAGAGGTGCTGTGCTCTGAAAAAGGGAAGGGATCAACCATGTGAAGGATAAGAAGCATTACAGAGTAAAGTCCTGGTGCTCACTGAAATACAGTAGCTGGCAAATGAAGCCAGGGGAATATGATGAGAAGGAATTTTTAAATTAAAATATTAGCTCACAGAATTGGCTAGGTAAGAAATTTGAGATCCCTTCTCAAAGAAGATATTGGGCTTTTGTAGAATGGTGTGTTAAAATCTAGCAGTTCATTATTCCTTCAGAGTGCCTAGAACAATGTGACTGAACCAGCTCATTACAGGAGAATGAGATTGTTTTTGTAACACAGACTAATTTGCTTGAGTTTGCAGAGTTTAGCTTAAATAAGCAGCAAAGTTCTTGCAGGGAAAAATATCCTGAACATGACATTGAAATATAGGGCAGTTGCTGATTTTACTTAAAAAAAAAATAGTTTATGGAACTTTTTGGAAAGGGTAGATGTCAAATAAGGAAATAAAAAATCACAACAAAAATAATTTCTGTGATGTACAATCAATATTACAAAGTATCACATAATTTATGCAAGCTTCTACATGATTACTTAAAAGCCCTACCACTATTTATGCAGCCTATTCCTTAATAAATGCATTTAGAAATAGGCCCCATAGGAATGCAGCCTTAACAGTGATATTTGGGCAGAACATTAAATTATTATAGAGACAGATCATGATAACATTTTTCGAAAGAATAACATTCTTTAGAAAAAAAGCATTGCCTGAGTTAGACATGAGTGGAGTAACACCACCACAGTGCCACAAGATGTTCTGTGGATTCTTACAGGGAAGCAGTTTTATTACTAACACAGTCCCTGAGTTATTTTTTCATACTAATGGAAAGAAAGAAAGAAAGAAAGAAAGAAAGAAAGAAAGAAAGAAAGAAAGAAAGAAAGAAAGAAAGAAAGAGTTACTATCATTCACTGTATATGGATAAGTGGAATGAATAGTTACAGAATCAAGTGACAGCATAAATTACAGTGATAAGATATGTTTGACACATTTTAATAGCGTCTTAGTCATGATATAATCTGTACTATCAACATATAGTTTAAACAGTATCTTCTGTATATTTATACAATGTTACAAAGCCTTAATGAACTCAGTTCTGTTCAATCATATGTTATATGATACTGTTTAGTGGTTTGAATTCTCTGCTTCATAAAAATGATGATGATGCTAACAACAACAGTTGTCAGAAAGAGGAAGGTAGAGTTCAGACAGTGGCAGAGGAAAAGGGAGATGTTTCCAGTAGTCGTTTGCTTCCCACGGTGTTCAGCAATAGAAAGAGAAGTTAAAAAGAGACTCTTGCTGCGGTGGGAAAACCAGAAATTTGGAGGCTTCCTATCACAACAAAGAGGAAGAGAATTTACGGCATATAGCATTCACGTATGCATGCGCACGCACACACACGCACACACACACACAAATGTTAAGGGGGAGCACATTTTGCACAAGTGCCACTTTGTCATGGAGAATAAGACAATGTTTCTGGGACTGATGAGGCAAAGAGAAGGAACAAGAATCACTTTTCCTTGTGCTATGGGCTGCTTTTGCCCACAGTTCTGGCCCTCCAAGGTCCAGATGAACCCCTCAACAGCTGGAAAGGAAAGAAGATAGGGAGTTCTTCCCAACAGCAGCTTGCTTGGTTTGTTCACTGCGCTTTTGGCTTCTTTGTACCACAATTCTCCTGCTACTAGGGACCCAGGACAGTTAGTATCCTTCACTCCTTCCTTGGTTATAGATCCAGCTAATCAGGGGAATCTGGGTGATTCTTCCAAGCTCTGAAATCCAATTCAGCAAGGCTGATTCAGGGACCCAGGAAAACTCTGCTTCCAAACCTAAGAAGGCAGCATACTAGATAAGTTGAGTTCAACTTCTTTAGGATCCAGCAACCTCCAGGAGGTGGTATACCAAAGTAAAGGATCCTGATGGGCCTCTGACTTCAGATGGTACAAAGGGGTTTTTTCTCTGGGATAAAGTGAAAGGTTGGGCAAGTGTGGAGGAAAGCTTAGAATTAGCTCTGCAGTTCTCCTGAGGGACTTCAGAGAGAAAATTAAGAGTAGGTGAGATTTTCCTTCTCCTTTTATAGGAATTTTTTGCCCTCAGGCAAAAGTATTGCTAGCACAAGATAAAGGGAAAACAAAAAGATGGTTAAGACTAACCAAAGCAAATCAGAAAGAGACCAAAAAAAAGTGAGGGGGAAGCTTTGGGTCTGAGTTGGGTTAATGGCTTTTTTCTTTGTCTGAACAAAACAGTTTGATGGTCCTAAAAAGGTTTTTCAGGCTTTTGACTGATAAAGAAATTCCAAGGAAGAGCCCCCCAGTCATTGAAAAATGTCTTTTGCCCTCACATAAGGGATGGCCCTGGAAGATTATATGGCTCTGGTAACATTATGCAGCTATCCTTTTCCTATACAGTATCTGCCATTGTAGATAGTTTTCTCAAGACCTAGCAGTCAGTAGCACAAATGGAAAGAGACAACATGGTTGTTTGCCCAATCTTAGTTTGGAAAGATCTTCCTTGGGTTTTTAAATATTTTTTTGTATTCCCTGTTGCTACTAGAATTGCTATACAGAGGGCATCATGAAATGGGCTATTGAAGACTCCATGATGTTCTTCAAACTGGTCTTTTCTCCTCTAAGTGCACATGGTATCAGCTTTACTCAGGAAGGGATCTGTTCTCTGCAGACTGCATTGGAACTGCATTATTAAGGATATATAAACAGTGAGACAAAATTTTGGGGGGGGGGGGTTAGAGAAGGGTCAGATTAGGTAACATACCTAGAGCTGCAAGAATAATTTTAAGACAAGGAAATAGACATATAAGAGTTCTCCCCCCCGAGACATGTCTGATCCTTATCTCGAAATACCCCAAGATCACCTTCTCCATCACGAAACAAAGCAGGGCCAAGCATTTTGCTCACGTCCAGGAGAAACATGAAAGAGGTTCATCTTGCTTCCCAGATTCATAGAGGTAGCTGTAGGGCATCAACCCAAGAGTCCGATTTTGGCCAATGACCCTCACGAGTTGTTGAGGGCATTGGCCTTAATTAGTGCATCAGTAAGTTTTCCTTTGAGTCAGAATCACCAACTGCTTCTCTCGCTTGTCAGTGAGAAATAAAATATCTGCTGTCAGGGATTTCACAGGCCAGCTGCAGCTCTCTTTGTCACTGATTGATTCACTTTCCTCTGGTTTGTTCTTGTCAGAAGGGAAATTTTGCCTGTATGCAAAACAGAAATGGCTTCCCAGTTGTGTAAAATAATCAGGTCCCTCTGTTTTCCTACGATCTCTTTATGGGAGACAAGTAGACAGGGGGAAGCTTATTTTCCTTCTCTGAAAATGAAATCATCCAATGAAGCTGATTGGATGCACACTTCTTCTCACTATGAACCTCTGAAATTCATTGCCACAAGACATGGCAATGATTACTAACTTGATGCTTTTAAAAGGAGATTGGATGCATTCATGGGCAACAGACTTATCAAAGGATACTCATCTTGAAGATGTCATATTAATTCTGTGTTTGGGGGCAAGGCAGAGTTCTTTCCTAGATGGATCCTAATACAGACTTCTGAGTAAGTTGTATTTAGAAGTCTTTATTGCATAACACTTTGAGACCTAGCCCTCTCTCAGTCCCCCATGCTGTCTATTTAATCCCTCCTCTTTTAAGCTTTTGTTCTTTCTGACTGTTGCTTTGTCTCCTGGAATTCTACAGGCATCAGGCCCTCAAACACCAATGGCAGAGGGACAGTGGCAGGAGAGAGGTTTATTTCCCTACCCTGTTTGGGAGTTGGCCACTATAAAAAAACCAACCCAACCAACCAACCAAACAAAAGGATTAAAATCATCTATTTTTGCTCCTGACTTGATCCAGCTAGCTATAACATTCTTAAATTCACAGGAGACAATGAATATCATATATGCCTCAGATAAAGGCACTCAATGAGCTAAGGAGTTTTACTGCTCCAATGCAAAAAAGATGTGGAATTACATATGTAATTGGAAAATAGCTAAATGTATTGTTCATCTTATTTTGTGTTCTATGTAATGTGGTGTAGTGTATTATTACACTTCCTTACATTACATGTAAGCCAGAATATCATGATACTGTGGTACAAAAGGAGGTCAATGGAGTTATATTCCTTTGTTATATTCCTTTGATCTGGGAAACCCAGGTTAAATAAAAGTAACATTACTCATCTATGTGCATTCAGTTTGAAAGTCATACAATGAAATTGAGATGAAGTTGTAATTCAAAACAAAATATGCATTTTTCATACTACACTGAATAAATAATATTGTGCAAAGAGGTTGCGCGTTCGTTAGATTAAGATGGATTAAATTAAATGAAATCATTTCTTCTGTATATGAAAGTGAATCATGCAGCTTTCAAAGCCATACTAGCAAAATTTATCTTGATGTAATACTACAAGCTCATCAGGAATAGATAATCAATACCATCCAAAGAAATGGAACTGTCAACATAACTTCTAGATGATGGAAACCTTCTGCACAAGGAAAAACCTTTTAGGTCAAAGAAAACAAATACACTCCAGTAAATGAACTTTTATCAAGGTAAAGTATCACGAGGCCTCCTGAGATGTTATTCTGTTGGAATATCCAAATATACATGCCTCTAATTTCAGCCTGAAATAAAGTGACATTGTATAGAATAGAAGCATGAATAAAGAAAAATAATAGGATTTTAAAAAAAAATTAACCACCACAACAAATAAAAGCATAACATTCTTAAAAACAACAACCTTTCCCTCCCTACTCATGTCTTAGTTTCTCTCTGAGTTGTCTTTCTCTATTTAAGAAAGAAACATAAAATATTACTTTATGCTATAATTTTTAGGTTTCAAAAATGAACTGTAATAGGAGAAAATATCCTGCTCATATTTTGCTAATAGCAAAGGACTTATCTTCCAATCATCTTGTTGAATTCAACAACAGCAGAATTTTGATATACAAGGAAGATGTTCAAGTGTTGTAAAAACTAATCAGTGGAATCAAAGCCAGAAATATACCCTTTTGCAAGACCCTTGCTGCCTTGTTAAAATACTTTAGGCTGCTACATTAAAATATGATATACAAAACGATCAATGTGGATTTTGTTATATACTTTAGACTAATGTGTGTTGGAGCAGAATTCAGCATCAAGAAACTATGGTTGATCTGAATAGCTTTGGCAGGGTCATTTTTATTTATTATTTATTAATTTTTTAAAAAATGTATGACTGCCCATTGTAAATTTATGTTTAGAATTGCCTGGGCCATCAGGCAGTGCAATTATAGCATAATGGTTTCATGTCATATAAAAGCTATATTTTATTTTATTTTATTTTATTTTATTTTATTTTATTTTATATTTTATATAAATGGTGAAAGCCAATGGTCTGTCCAGCATTCTCCATTTCTCTTTACAGCTATTTGGTGAAGTAGGCTCATTTAACGTTGTGACTGAGTTGGTATTTAACCCTAGGTATTCCCACTATTAACCTGATGTTCTAAATTATAAACTGCCCTGAATCACATGTCACATTATTGAAATGACACTGATAGATGCAGTAAGTACATCCTTAAATTTAAACAAAATAAAAATCCAGCAGATACTTGATAATGTCCCTGTTTTTCAGGTCAGGCAATATTGTATTGAGCTGTAGGATATTGGACATTTTTAAAATTAATAGTACATAGTTGACTTTTTTTTTTTCAAATTAGTATTAGGATTTTCCTATTTCATGAAAAATAGCCCACATCTTGGGGAGAACTTAGTAATAAGAATAATATATATTTCGGAGATGTATTATTTTAGGGATGAGACAACTTTCCTTCAGGTTTTCAGAGGAAAAAATGTTGCAGGAGGAAAAAAAGAAACCTAAAAAAAAGAAAAAGATGGACCCTTTTGTTCTCTTGATGAAGCACTTGCCCAAAGAAGGGAGGGTATCCGCTTAACTTTAAGTATAATTGACCTTGGTCTTTCTTATTATGACTCACATTTAGTGTTCATTAGATATACTTGCAAAGTATTAGTACAATATACCTTGTAGTAATTCTAGACTTTTTAAAACTGTATGTTTTTGCAATTTACTAACAATGTGTCAAAGGTGCAAAATGTAAACCTTTACTGCAAAACACATTTGATTGATGACACTTAACATTCAAACATTCGCTTGGTTAAAAGAATTTGTTTTCCTTAATAAATTAAAATAGCATTTCTTCATTATGAAACTAGAAGTTTTTAATCAAACAGAGAGCTATAATGTCAATTACTTATGAGAACTTGTCAGTTTTACAGTGTCATTCTATTCACTTCGATAATTGACTTAATGATACCTGGTAACTTTCAGACAGTCTTGAATATGTGTATATGTGTCTGTTTATAAGTTTAAAATTTATTTATATAAATTGGTGCCTGACTGGGAATAAACAAACCTAAAAGCAATATTCATTCATCCAAATTTGGATCTGTTTTTCATAAAAAAAAAATTAAAAAAAAGGATGAGTAATAATATCACACAAATAGCAACAAAATGTCAATGAATCAATAAAACAACCAGAAAAAAAAAGGGGGGGAGCACAGATCCAATAATAATTGGTATTGTAATGGTTGAGTTACAATGTCCACTAATAATTCCTAAATCCACAGTATAACAAAGTGGCCTCAGCCAGGCACCAAAATGTTAAGGGTTGGTCATCAGCACACTCTTTGAACAAATTATGTTCCCTTTCTGGTCCCATAATAACTTGATATTCTTCACCACATGATGAGGCAATTAGACTGGTTCCCCTCTTCTCTCCAACCCCCTGTCCATACAAGAGTGCTGGCAGGCTGAGAGAGGCCATCCTGTTTTTACAGATATGTATGTAAGTCATTTAGTTTGTACAGCAACATCTAACCTTGGATTAGGTCTGGAAATGAATAGGTAATTGATGAAATTCTTCAAGATCAGCACAGTCATGCCTCTTCTTGACAGCCTTTTGACTTTTCAAGGTCAATGTAAAGTACATGATTATGACCTCACATGAGAGATTACTGAAACACAGGTCACTGCTATCACTATCTCTGCTCAGAAATCATTGCAGTTGAAACAGTAGCTAAAGCTGGCCCAAAGCACTAAGGCACTGAGGCACTTTGCCCTCACATTTAACCCTCTCTTGCAAATTTGTCACAGCAGTCTTCTGAGAACCCACTTGTTCTGAGCTAATTATTACAATTTGGTATGACTTCCCACAAAGGAACCCTCATCTGAAAAGAAAGAGACCTGGAGGAGGAGAATGGTCACTTGTAAATTCATTTCAAGCCAAAAAATTCAGCTTTAACAGAAAATCTACTTCGGAGCCTATGCCTTCCACCCGGAGTTAGGATCCTGAAAGAACTATGACACTGCCAAGCTCATGGAAAGAACAGAACTAGGTGAAGGTTCCAGGGGAGCATTTGGGAGTGAACCGTGCTCTTCGAGTAGCCTTGTCGCTCACTTTTTGTTGCCATCTAACAGTTGTTTTGATTTGCTCATCCCATATATGGTAACTGTGACTTCAGTGTTGCATCTGAATGGAAAGGTGGGATATAAATTGAATGAATGAATGAATGAATGAATGAATGAATGAATGAATGAATGAATGAATGAATGAATGGCTTTCACATAAATTGGGATGTTTCTCCATGCCAAAACAAATCCTCCTTTAAGAAAATTAGATGTTGGTCAACATTTCTAGCATTATTTCTCTATAATATATTGGTATTCTATGAGCAGAAGTTTGTGTATGGATAAAGACTCTGTCTTCTGAGCCTCTATCTCCAGTCCGAAACATTTTATCTCAGACACCCTTTTACCTCCTCATTCAGAAATAGGCTAAAAAACAAAATGTACATACCATAACATAGTAAACATAATGATGTTTTGAAGATTACAAATCTGATATGACTGTAAAGAGAATACAGTTGGAATTTGGCTTTATTGGTCATTGCTCCTGTTTATTTGTGTGCTTGCTAGTAATGTGAGTACTAAAGGAATGAAATGTCAATACTTTGGTGCAGTTTATATAAGTTAACCTCAAATAAGAGATTAACATTATGCTGTGAATTCAGTCACTGAGTCAGCATAGAAAATGTATCAAGCCTACAGTTTTATCTACACAACTTAAGACTGTTTCCCCAGCGACAGTAGACCACTTGCTTTGCATTAAATTGCTAAAAAGTAGCTTCAGTACTTTTCCCAAATCAGGAAGTTATACTTGAAGCTACTAACTATTCTTAAGATTCCTCTTGGTTAATCAGTTACTGTAAGAAATTTGTGCATTTGGGATGGGGGGAGTGGAGGGGAATGAATACTGTAAATAAAGTAACTGGATTGGGGAAAGATACAAATATAATCTCCCTATAATTTGGCTATAGTGTTTACGCCATTATCAACTTTACCAAATTGACAAATAAGAATGGCTCATGTCACTAAAAGTGTCCTTTTCGTAGCAATAAATTTCTCCTTGAAAGCTTTACATTGCAGAGGCAGGAAGTACACATTGCAGTATAATGCAGTTTGTTTAACCATGCTTTATCACCATAATGAATGGGGGGGAATCTTATTTAACTGAGTTCCCACTTCATGCTAAGTTTATAAAACATGATGGCTAAGTTCTCTCAAAAAGCAGGCAAAGCACATAATGTTTTAGTGTAGGGTATGAACTCAGGTGCAAATACTGTATTAGAAATGTTAGATCTACTCTAAAACTGCTATGAATGCAATATGGAAAATTGCAAAATTCACTGCATAAATATATGCTATTGTTTCATCACTGTGCTCAGATGATCGTTGGATAAATGACTTTGGCTAGTGCCTTCACCCATCGAAATCTGTGAGTGTGTGGATTTTTCCAACGGTGACTCAGATATTAGCAAGATTTTTAAGATTTTGTTTTCTGTAATGCAGAGAGGGTTAAGCAGTGTATGACTGAAAGATGGCTTTGTGGATAAGAAATAAATAAATAAAATAAATTAATGAAAACATAAAAGGTTATCTGAAACCCTTATAATGTATAACATTTATTTGCTGGCATATATTAGTACGAGTTTCTGAAGGTATAGAAATGCATCATCACATTTGAATAATATTTTCTTCTAAGGATCAGGTCATCATTTGATTAGGTTTTTTGCTTAGCAGTAATAAGTCATTACAGAAATGTAGTCTGTCTCTCTGGCTATAAAACCAACCAGCTGAAAAAGGTTATTTTTATCAATTAGCTTTCCAAGCCTGCAACAAAATGAGTTTCTTTGCAGATAAATCCTGGGTAATATTTTATTTTCAAATTAGTTTGCTTCTATTTTCCTTGCTAACAAACATTCAGTTACTCTTCAGGAATATGCATTGTACTTTATGGGAATTGAAAGTTCAACTTCAGTGGCCAGAACATATGTTAAAACTAGACCATCAGTTATTATTCTCCAGTGCAATGTGTACAGTGAGAATAAATGTAACACAAGAGTGTTTATTGGAGTGTGTATCACAGGCAAGGTTTTTCAAATGCTGCCAATATGATAGCACATTGACTATTAGAATCAAGGGAGTTTACATTTTTTCCATTTCTATGGATTAGGAACCTTCTCAAACAAAGAAGTGTCAGGGAGATAAGAATTCTAATTTAAGGCTAGCTTATAGGTCCTGCTTGACCTAAACTAGGCTTAGAAGGTAAGCAGCCAGGATCCCGTCTTGTTTTGTGTGTGTGTGTGTGTGCATGTGGTATGTGTGTGTGTTTATTGCTTGTTCTATGATGAGGTGCCCAGAGTCAGGTGCCTAAACTAAAATCCATTGATCCATCAACTGATCCACCGATCCATCGATCGATCAAGCCATCTATCCATCTATCCATCTAGGCCAGTCTGGGAAGTTTAAAAATAATTCCAGAAGAAAGCTGGTATTACCAAGAATGGTGCACTAATGTATTAAATCATCAGGAGTAGGGACTGACGTGACAGAGGGTTTTAAAAAAAACCCTTCCCTAATTTAAACCTTTTACAATGTGAAAAATTTCAACACTCATTATACCTTTTATTATTTATTACAGCCCTACATTTATTGGCCATAATAAATTGTCTGATGTGAGTTTATGTATTTATTTTATTGGGTTTAGAGGCTGCCCTACTCCCAAATGTCTCAAAAGTAAGAAATAAGAAAATGAAAGAAAAAAGACTTATACATCAGGGGGAAAAACAAAACAAAACAAAACAAAACCCAACACACCAGGAAAAAATAATAATCCTAACAAAGGCTTGGTAGCCACTCTAACCCCAACCCTAGGAGCAAAGCCATGCTTTTAAAGATTTGTGGAATTTTTGTATGGTGGAAAACATGCAAAGCTCCGGGGGGGATGCTGTTTTAGAGGGTAAAAAAGAAGGTATACTTCCTAGGTCCTGATAGGTGGCATTGCTTAATTAAAGGGACCTAGAGCACCCACTCTGCCTGATCTTACTACTGGAAACTATTGGAGTTAGGCAGAAACTCAAATAGCCAGGCCCTATGCCATGGAGGACTTTATAAGTGATAACCAGCATCCTGAGTTGGATGAAAGAGTGGGTGACTTGAGAAATAGGAGGTTACTCAAACTAGAAGGGCATGACTTAAGATTTGGGTAGCACAGTTATTTATGGTACAATAAAGTTAATTTTAAAAATCATTTTATTAGACATACCATAGTGAGAATATGAAATAGATATAAATCTATGTTGCCTCCGAAGGTTCCTTTATGGTTGTCACCACAAGAAACTTTTTGTAGAAGAGAAATGATAGCTAAAATTAAATGGTTAACTTATGGTGAGTTAACTCATTGGAATTTTCTCAAAGGGATTTTAAGTTAAAGACAAAAGAGGAATTGATATCAGAAGGATACATGTGTCAATGGTTTTCTTACGTACAATTACAAAAATATTTAAAATAGATAAAGTGACTTATGGTTTTGAGTATGGTAAGACTGAATTTGAAGCAGAATTATGTACAAATGATGAACATGTTATTGCAAAGATGTATCAACTTTTATTGAAACTAGAGACAGAAGATGAACAAGTTAAGGACTGTATGATGAAATGGACTAAAAATTTTGGCTACAACATACATATGGAATAACAGGAAAATATGTGGCAGAAAGGACTAAAATTTACATTGTATTAAAGAGAATGTTCATAAAATCATGTATTGTTGGTACTTGTTGCCCAGAAAAATTATCCAAAATGTATAAAGATACTTTGCATGTATGCTGGAAATGTGAACAACAAGAAGGGACATTTTATCATCTCTGGTGGACTTGTAAAAAAGCAAAAAAAAAAAAAAAAGTTGGAATGAGATACATATCTGTATACAGAAGATTTTAAAGATTAATATTCAGTCAAAACCAGAGACTTTCCTTTTGGGTTTTATGGATAAACATTTGGAAAAAAGACTCATGGAACTTTGTTATAAATATGATAACAGCAGCAAGGCTTTTACAGTATATACACAGAGGTGAAAAGGTAAGACATTACCTACAGTGGAAGAGTGGATGGTGAAGTTGATGGAATTGGCTGAGATGGCAAAATTGACAGCTTTGATTTGAGATAAGATATTGTATAACTTAAAATCTTTTTTGGACTTTTTGCAGGAAACAGAAAAAAAATGAAATTATGTTGTATGGATTTGATGACTAGAAATAATATGGGTTAATATAAATAATGGAAGTTATGTTTTAAATTTAGAGTAAGAATTTGATGTATATTGTTACTTATATCTGTTGCAAGGAGGGTCAGAAGTCAATTTTTTTCTTTTGTTGTTTCTTTTTCTTTTCTGGTCTTTTGATCTTTGCTATTTTATTTTTTTCCAATTTTCTTTTTCTTTCTCTCAGCGTTAGTTTTTGTTAGTTTTTTACTGTTTTCTTTTAATTGAATAGTTATTTAAAAAATGAAAACTTTTTTCCTTTTTTCATACAAATAAAAAATATAGTTTTAAAGTCTGTTGACTAGCCATGTCAGTTGTATGACTCATGCTTTTACAGGGTGATGTGGGGTGATTATAGTCTACAAGTTGTAGTGGAAAAGTTAGCAACTTCTACTTAATTAAAATGAATTTACTTTCAGGTTGACCATGTCTTGCATCACAGATCCTTTCTCCCTGGATATGCATATGGATGCTGATTGAAACTAAGTAAAGAGTAGCTGTGTTTATTTATCAGGGACGCATTTTATTGTGTGTTTCTCCATCCTCCAAGGTTTCATTTTCTTTGCTCTCTTATGGCTTCTGAGTATATTTCATTCTCTTCCCCTCGTCACCTTTTATTTTATTTTTTTTAAGTAAGCTATTTTATCTCTTGCTACCTACCTATAGAACACATGGATATTTGAAGATTTAATTTGTATGGTTGCGTTTACATAATCCAAGCAATTCTATGGTATGACAGTTTTTTAATTGTCATGTAATTCAGTAAGGAAATCAAGATTATGGAGCTGAGAAGGATGAGGTATATCTATAGATAAACAAAACAAATTTCCCTCATTCTACCAATCTGAGCCTGAATACTACCAGTTAACCATCCTACTAGCAATAAGGAGGAAAGAGGCTAAGAACTGGACATAATATATGACTAGTAGGTTATATGATGACTTAATTGGAATGTAGTCATTGAAGACTACATGTTGAAAAACAATAGAAAGAAAATAGTGTATTTTAAAAGTACCATCTCTGATCAGAAATTCTCTGTATGTAAAGGGAATTAGTTTGACAATAGTGATGATTGCACTGAATTAAAAATAGTGGAAGAGGAATACAAGTCTATTTCTGTTTTGCTGTCTACTATTGCAGATGTTTCAAAAGGGTGTGAAGGAGGATTTTAATTCTCCAACATCTGTTGGGAGATAAACTCTCCCATGTGTGGTCATTTCATGACATTCAAATTCATGAAGTTGAAACAAAGAGATCAGCTACCCTTGACTTGACTGGGAACTCAACCAGACTTGACAATAAATCACAGATTTGCTGGCACTTCACAGCTAGTAACTCCACAGCTAGACTTAACAGAAGACTTACAAACATGGCTTGGCTACATTAGAATCTTGATTTTAGGCAAGAATGACACCATACATAACAGTTGATTGCCTGTGGCCAATGAGAAGTTCTAAGTGACTTTTACAGCCTTGGGGCTTCTTCCTCTCACCTTTCAAATTAATGGATATATGGTGTGGCCTTTGTAGCCTAAAGCCAATGAGTGTCAGCATGGAGAGGAGAGAGTATAAATATACAAGATGATGAGTAGGGCAACACTGTCACATACAAAAGGAGTGGGATTTTGACCTGCTTTACTATTCATCTTGTAGATTTTGACACACACTGTGGAGACTGCTTCAAAAATTGAGCAGCTGTGACATGTTTACATAATAGCCAACTCTGGCCTGGCAACTGCTGATTTCCACCTCAGTCTAGACAGATGTGACCCTCAACAATATGGAAGACTTGGCAAATAAACCAGAAATAATGGAAACTTTTTGGGGGGGGGGGGGGAATGACCGAACAACGTTCCGCTCTGTGTGAAACAGCAAGCATTTGCCTCAACAAGAAAAGAAGTTATCAGTCATCATCTTTATCATGGATACAGACCAGAATTACAAATAAAAATACATTGAAATACATTGAAAATACATTAAATGAAGTGAACAGAACACGATAATATATTTACAGATTGGTGGGATCATCAGTGGGCAGTCAAATTCTGCCTAATTTTGCAGACAGTATAACAAAAGTTAGCTATATTCAGGGAAACTAAATCATTCTGATCAGATAGCAACAACTGGACGTAAAAAAGATCAGAATTCCCTGGATATTTTATCAGATGAGGAGTTATTAAATGGTTTTGTGAGTCCTTGGAGAAAATACAGTATAATAGGATACGTACTATAGTTTCAATAGCCCCTTGTCCACAGGGGCACAATCTCAGCTCATATGGGACTTTTTTTGTATCGGCCCTCCAAAACTGCTGTAGGGAGAGCATTGCAGCATGCTAGAGTTATTGCCCTCCGAAATTTGGGGACAGTGATGTAATTTAGATATCTTGCTAGCTTATAAGAAAAGGCTTGACTGCTCAAAAAAAACATTCTTAGGCAAAGCATACTGATCCTGCTGGATTTCCAGATCTTTGATACGTTGTTTGAATTTACTGAGTGCACGCTCGTAGCTCATCATTTGGAATGCCTCACTAGAGAAGCCGAGATATTCAAGTTTTTGTAAGATAGTCCTAAATCATACTGATTTATAATTATCCTTAATAAGGAAAGAACCCAAACCTGTAGGGAAAAATAGTAGTTTCAGCCAATGTGCTATAATGAAAAGAAGTTATCAGTTGCCTCCAATGCTTCTTTTTATGCCCTCATCCCACCACTTCCAATAGTCCAAAGAACTTTCTGAGTATTTAAAGAAGCTTCTTCTGATACTTTCAGTAGCTGCCTCCAATCGCTGGAAGACCTCTCCTATAGTCTTTCCATTCAAACTTGTGCTAATGTGAAGAACTGGTTTGAGGATCTGCCAGAATTCTTGACATTAAAGGAAACTAAAGCTGAATGTAGCTGAATGCATATCTTATATTTCAGGAAAGCAGATTTTAATAAAACTTGAGCAATAATTATTATTTAATGGCAGAAAAAACTAATGAGAAAAGGAAACCTAGGTGGGTGGGAGATGCTAACTGTCAAATTGCCAAACCCAGTGAGGCAAGAAATGGAAGAAAGCAGAAGAAACCAATGTGGCTATATAAAAAGCTTAGGAAAGTGCTGAAAATAAAATAAAAGAAATTAATTCAAAACAAAACAAAAGGACACCTACCAGCTTCAGTTAAAAACTTTCAGGGGAGGGAAGTCCACCACCTCCAAGGCAGGCTGTTCCATGGTTGAACAGATCTTACCGTTAGGAATTTTTTCCCAGAAAAGTGTGACAGTCATCAAGGAAAAGGACATAAAGAAAGGCCAGAACAGCTAGTGTGCTCTTTCTTTCTTTCTTTCTTTCTTTCTTTCTTTCTTTCTTTCTTTCTTTCTTTCTTTCTTTCTTTCTTTCTTTCTTTCTTTCTTTCTTTCTTTTTTCCCCTTTTATTCTGAACATACCTGAAGAAGGCTTCTTTGTTGTTCCTGGCATCCTTTACTCACAGCAGCTCATTCTGAACTTTAGCTTTCCAGTGCTGCTGATAGCATGAGATCTTTTGCCCATGAAGATAAATATACATTTGGCTCAAAAGTTTCAAAGTATCCTTCTCTATATTTTCAACTGTTCCAGTGATGTTTCTTACATTTATAAGACTTCTTTTAGATTGCAGTTTCCTTTCACATTTCCCCTAAGAAATCAACGTTATTTCTCAATGGCTTCTTTAGAATCTACTCTGTGGGTAGGTGTGAGTGTGTGTGTGTAAGTGTGGGTATTTAAATCAACCTAAATTACTTATTAGAAATGTACACTGCAAAGTATAAGAGCTTATTACAGAAAAAAGGCTAAGAAACATTTGGCCTATGTTTTAGAGAGAGATCAGATTAGAGAGAAAGGGGAAAAAAACATTTCAGGCTCAGAATCAGTTCTAAAGTTGTAACATAACTTATTTGTGCCTACCTCATCGCCAAATATACACATTTAGAGCTGTCTTTTTTATTTTTATTTTTTTTATGAGTACAAATTTCTCAGTTTTTCTGCAGTTATATGCAGGACAAATGAAGAAATTGGAAATGCGTCACTTCCGGAAGGGTTTTTCGGTTACTACTGAAACAACAATACCACTTTATGTTAATAGTAGAAAAGCAATATGAAGTTATCAGCTGGGACTAGCACTTTTTGTTTATGAAGAACATATATGCTAGAATTGCTTCACGTAAAAATAAAGAGTGTTGAAAATTGCTGAAGGATGCTTTTCATATGCTGAGTGAATACTCTTTCTTTTCTGTTATTTTTTGGCACTGTGACTGAAGGGCCATTTGTCATTTCACCACCGTGGCGCCCACCTTGTAGAATCTTCTCCCCCCAGAAGTGAGATTAGCCCCATCCCTCTTAACATTCTGCAAGTCCCTCAAGACCTGGTGATGTGATCAGGCCTGGGGCTCCCAGGGGACCAGGGAGATTTTGTGATGGCTCCCTCACTACGGTTAACATTATCCTCTCCTGTTGTGTGTGTGTTTTAATGATTGTTTTATATGTGTTTATGGTTTTTTTTTTAATTGAGTATTGTACGCTGCCCAGAGTTGCTTTTTTGTGAGATGGGTAGCTATATAAATATGATTAATAAACCATAAATTAATAAATTTGAGGGACACTTAAATTAACATTTGCCCATGTAGTATCACTTTGCCTACTCCGTCAAAGCAGCTTGGCAGACACATGATTAAGGATGACTAGTCCCAAGAAGCTCCCACTTCACATCTGCCTGGCTACGAGGGCTAGCAAATTTGATGTGGAGTTTTTTATGACTTCAGCAACAGACCAAGATGGGTCTTAATGTTTAAAATGAACAAGGCAACCGAAGGTCTCTTTCATTTTTCTTTCATTTTTAAAAAGCCTAGCAAGCAGCAGTGGTGGGGTCTTTGCCTACTGAAGGCTTCATCTCCAGCATTCCCTGGAACAGCCATAGAGTCGCTCAACAGATTATGTATATTCAATATATATTATATATATTCAAAGTCCCCTCTGCTGCTGCATATATTTTGGAAAATGTTTATCATCTGTCCCTAACCTGCATCTGTCTTCTCACCCCTGACAAAATGAATACTAGCTGGACTTTAGTGAAAAAGAGAGTGAAAAATACTAGCTGGACTTTAGTGAAAAAGAGAGTGAAAAATACTAGCTGGACTTTAGTGAAAAAGAGAGTGAAAAATCCCAGTTTCCTCCTTGCAAGATCTGTGACAAATACATTGTAGTACTTAGCCTTGATACTTTGAAAATGTGATTTTACATGGGGCATTCTGTATATAGTGAACCTCCTTTACATAGAAAATAGCTCCCTACATGTAGGAACCTGCAGATAATGACTGATACATATCTGATCATCCAAACATTAGTCTCTGCTTTATGATTTGTGTGTGTATGTGTGTATGTGTTTTTTGTTTAGTTTTAGGACAGTTATGGAGAAATCTGAAATGGGCAGAGAATCATTACTAAAAACATAAGGATGAATGGCAATAATTTCCATAGGAACATCCCTGCCGTATTGGCTCTCTGGACATGAATCTTCAGAATTTTTGAACAGATTCTAAACCTGTTTATATAAATATAATCAATCTGTGTTTGTACCTTGATTTGCCTTAGTATTTGTTTAAACTTATTTTTCAAATGACTTTTTCAAAGTATCCTTTACTCTGTTGTTGGTAAGTATGCGGCAACAAAACTAGCATTGTGCAGATTTCTTTCCTCTTCGAGAAGGAGGCATTGCTTGTGTCTAACTCTTTCACAAAAGTGGAGAAAGATGTGCTTATCTTATTAAGTTGATGAAGTAGCTGTGATTGACTGTTTTCTCTTTCTACGTCACTGGTAATCATTTTAACAAGCTCCACTCCCACCCCCACTTGCAGTGGCACAGTGCTCTCTCCCTACAATTCAGTGGTATTTTCTGAAAAAGTCATGAGACCACACAATCTTAGGTGATCATGAAATACTGAAGAAAATGAAGCTGAAGAGAACAGTGTTACATAAAACCCACTAGAATATGCATACAGTCATCTACCAGACAATAAATTAGAGTCTACGTTAGTCATACATTATCCTACTGAATAATTCTCAAATAGAGTTTGTTCCATGATGCAGTTCTGCTGTTGAAATTAAGCAGGTACTCCCTTGAGTGTTGTTTGGGTACACTCAGAAGACTAACTTCAAGAGAAACTTTATTTCAGAATCAAGTATTTTTCCTTTGCTACTGTAAAACAGGATGTCTTCTAGAATGTCATCCAGGTGATAGTCCTATAAGTGAATGAAAAGGGAAATGTGAATGAAATTGGGTGTGGATATATTGTTATTTGATGCAGGTAACACGCCGTTTTATTAAAAAATAGAGTTTGTGGCCATCTGACATTCCCAGAAAGATAATTCTTTGATCATAGGGACAGTATAACACTTAGGCAATGAAAATGCAACCAAGACAGAATGCAAAATGTTAGGGAAATATTTGTTTCTTAAATGAGTACTGCTGAAAGGGGTTGGTTAAATTTTTTTTTAGAATTTTCATATCATTCATTGAGACCAGATGATTTTTTGATGTATAAGACTCCAGGAATTACTTTGAAATGTGAAAAATAATAATATACTGCTACAGACAAAAGATGAAACTAAAGGATACTGTATTTATCTTTCCAAAAGAGATGTCTTATTAAGCATAATCTCATCAATTAAACGGATGGGGCACCCTTATAATCTTGCTCTTGTTGGCTAATAGCTGGGTGTTTTCCTTCTTCCTGAGCTAAGCTTTTGGCAACCAGCTTGGCTACAATCTATACAGAATTATACAGAATAATATACAGTTGAACAGAACTTAATGTGACCTCAAAGTAGGCAGGTATAGTATTGCACTTAAGACAAACATCAATTTTCTACTTCATTATGTCTTGTGCTGTTTACTCTTCACCACAATTCCGTTCTCCTTTTAATCATGCACATTAAGTACATTCATAAGAATACAATATATGCCGCTCACCCTTTATGCCTAACTGCCTCAGGGATCTTTACATTTAATTTGAGGCTGACAAAATACATTTATTCCAAAATAAAAAATAAAAAATAAGGAACAACAGTTTCAAAATAATCTCCATATTTTTTTTCATATTAAGTGAAAAGATCTATCAATAATAACATAATATTTCAGTTCAACCACAATAATTTTCTTCTGTACTGTATTGCTAGATTATTATTTATACATAAGTATATAAGTATTGTTAGATTATTATTTATACAAAAGTATTTATACAGAAGTATTATTATTTAAACAGATATATAAGTATACAGAATTTTCAAGGAACATCTATTTAAATGGGCAATCATCAAAGTGTATAAGCAGTGAATAAAAATGTATTTATGCTATGACAAAAAATAAATAGATGGAGGCATGGGGTATATTTTAATTTATGATATGTCTCAGTTGCAGCTCCAACTTTTAGAATCTGCCATCTAGAAAAATGCTAAAAAAAAAAATAAGATGAAAATAGAAAATGCAGCACTACAACATTAAGCAATCAGCAATAAATCAAAATAAGGATCATTTTCATAAAATGCACATAAACAAAATTACCTATAAAATACATCACAGATTTGTGCATAACATCTTATGATTATGTGCTGCTGACTGCAGTAAAACTTGCTTTGGATGAAGAAACTGGTCATGATCAACTTTCCCTCTCCCACAGATATGGTCATGTCTAAGTTACTCTGCTGAGTTTTTTTACTAAATGCTAGGGCTGCATTTCCGGGGGGGGGGGGGGGGGAGTGAAACAAAACCCAGACAAGCAGTTATTGTTTTTTAAGTGCTTCTTTTCTGTGTCTCTGTTTTGTTTTGTTTTTATAAGACAAGGGTCATTCTAGGCCAAGAGCTGTTCACCTTTTTTGTGCCATGGACTCCTTTGAGAGTATGGTGAAACCTCTGGACCCCTTCTCAGAAATAAAATAAAATAAATGCATCAAATAAAATGCATTGATATAGGTTGTATTACAGAGAAACCAATTGTGCTCAAATACAGTTATCAAAATATTTTAAACACCATTATGGTAATATATGTGCTTCTTTATTAATCCATTAAATCAAAAACAAGACAAACTAAATTTCAGTAAAATAAAGCTGTGGTTTTTTTTTTTCCTATCCATAGACTCCCTGAAATCTATGCAAGTACCCTCAAAATGTCTGTGGACTCCTTGTCTTAGTCAGATGGGAAACATGAGTCCTGCATGTAGAAATAGAGCTATAAATGTAGAGCCAAAAGATAATATGTTATCTCTGCCAGAGATAATTCAGCTGGGGAGCAACTTCAGACCTTCAAGGGACACTTTTTGTAGCACACAGATAGTATCTGCCTGAAAAAAAGAGGGGAGAAAAGTGTTACATTCTTGCCTGAGACATCCTTGTATGACTCAGTGAAAGTATGGATTATAAAGCTATAAAGCAAACCAAGTTTTGTTTCATGCATGGGGTCTGTGCAGATCAAGAAAGTCTGCTTGGAACATAGTCCTAACACTTTCCATTTCTATCTCTACTCAGTAGGCATGTTTAGGATTAAACTGATTGCAAAACGTGATGAGTTCTGGTCATGAACAGTTGGGATCTTGGTACAGTGGTTTCATGTCATCATCCAAATATAGGTGGCACCTTTTCAGTGAAGGACTTTCAGGGCCTGAATTAATTCTGCTAACCTCCTGAATCCATGGGTTCTCCTTAACAGAAAGAACGTAGGAAGGATACCTCTTCAATTGCCACTGGCAAAAAACATTCGTCCTACTGAATGTTCTCCAGCTCATCCCCAAGTCTCATCCCAATGTTTCAGTTAACTGGCAGACTAGGTTAACTGAAGATCCATATATTTTTGCAAAAGTAGTAAGAAACAAAGAGGCCATTATTTGAAACATCTGGGAATTGAAAATGCATTAATCTAGAATTTTGAGGGCTCATTTTTAGCTGTCATGAATGATGATTATTCATTTATCTCTATGAATAATAAATATTTAAAATATTCTATGTCCATCACCAAAACATTCTATTTTATGGTGCAACAAGGAACATAGTGAAATGATGAGAAATATGACTAAAATCGTGGCTTGGATGCCCCAATTAAGGCTCTTTAGCAGAAATTAGGATAATTTGTTGTTCCTCTTTAGCAAAAGGAAATTCTTACATCTCCTTGAATTTCATGTTCTCCAAGACAAGTGCAAGGAGTCTTGTGTATGCAAAAAAAAAAAAAAAAGTAACTTGAAACAAAATATTTCTGAAATTTCCCATATCCCAATAAGGTATATTTATTTGTATTAAGAAATTAATCAATATCTGGTCCTGTTCTGGACCACTCCAAGAAAACCTGTGTTGAGAGCCTTTTTGCTTACATGACCCATCCAGACAAATATTGGAAAGAAAAGGGAATAGGAATTCGCTATACTCCATAGATAAAAATACATCAGAAATATGGGATGATATCTGTTTAATATTTTAAAAGCCTAAGGCACAACTTCCATCTTTAATCCATTGACCGGACACAATAAGAACCTTTGCCCATTTTCTAACAAATAGTTTTGTCTCTACTACTGATTGCTCTTAAGGTCCATTTTGTGAAGAGCACGTGACACCGTGTAGTTCTCAGCCATGTCAGAATGAAGCTGGATGTCACAATAATCCTTCTGGGTACAGTTGTGACTGTCTTCCTGGATTCGTTGGGCCTCATTGTGAAACTGATATCAATGAATGCTTTTCTGGACCATGCCAGAATAGAGGCATATGTAACGATCTGCCAAATGTAAGTATAACTTCTAAGATAATTGAAAAGTATGTGCGTGGGGGGGGGGGGGGGAGGGAGGAATATCTTTATTAGCATCAATGCAGTAGTGACATTTATCCTGTAAGATAGTAAAATGTATTTTGGCAATCTCCCATTGCATTCCCAGTCTCCTCCTTATTTGATTAAATTATTTCAACTAGATTATTATTTATTTCCTCTCCACCATGAAAACAACAGCAACAAAAAATTTACCAGGCGATGGTGCTTTTTACTCTTTATTAGTTATTGATTGGTGTCTCAAATGGTTTGCTTTTTAAAGTAACAAATATAAATTGAGGAGGGGAACAAATCAGATAATAAAAGCATATTTTCAAAGGCTTTTTTTCCCTCTTCACCACAAATGTGATTTTTAGATTACAAAAGCTTTAAATAACATAGAAGTAAACATATTAGAAGTCAAATGGTAAAGACCCAAGACCTCAGAAGAGACTAAATTGGGCTAAAGGAAATTTGGAAGTTCTGCAGAGTAAAGTTCAATGTCTAACGGTGCATAAATATTTCTCTCTTACATGTCATCTTGAACTGTGTCACAAAAAGAAGAGGTGCACCATGTGTTGGTCGAAAAAATATGAATCAAAATGGAATGAAGTTCTCATCCGTTTCTCGCTCCTATACAGTGTTGCTTCTTACTAACTGTAAATTTAAGGAACAGACCTATGAACTTTTGACTCAGAACTAAATCAGATTTAGTTCCATGAAGCTTCTTCCCAGCACATCTATGCGTGGCAATTATTACAACATAATTGTATGCTATTTACTCAGAAATAAGTCCTATTATATTTAGGGCTTAGAGGCAAGGGTACTTGGCATAGCTCCCCAATTTCTTAATAATGATATTCTCTCTGTTTATGATATTAACTGTTTATTTTCCAGATGAGTACTCAAGACAGGGTATACCTCCTAAGTGATGAAACAATACATATATAAAACCTCAAAAATCAGCAATCAAAATAAGCTTTTTAAAAAGAGAGAGAGAGAGAGAGAGAGAGAGAGAGAGAGAGAACAGCATTAACAATGATGGGCATGGATCAGAAACAGAACATTATGATAGTCAAACCTTAAACAGAGCATATTGTTCTGAAGATGAAACCACTATGTAAAGCTGGGAAATGGTGAATTTCAAAATGCTTACATTGCAAATAAGTTATTTATTGGTACCACAATTCTCAAATAATCAGGCAAACAATAAAACAAAAAGGTTATTCTGAGTGCAGTCCCTGAAGTATTTTATGATCCTTGGAGAAAAACACAATTTAATTGCTGAAAGCAGCTGCTTAAAAAGATACAAATCATGTTCTCCTTAGGCCGGTTTATTGGATTTATAAAGGAGATTAAAATTACATCTAAGACTATATGAAGGTAGAGCAAATCCTTTGTGGCCCCTTTCCTTGTAAATTCTTAAATGGAAATAAAAAAAAGGTATTTATGGAACTGATTATTTTCTTTTTATTGAGTAAAGGAGGGAGATTTCAACCCTCCAGATAGTCTAGTCTGGAGCTGTTTTTGCTCTCCTGTAACAGATCCATGGTTGTGGTGGTTGTTTTTATCATTGCAGCACAGCAATTTAGCACAAGTTTGAGATAGATATGTGATATGATATGTATTGGGGTTCAGTTTCCTCATTCCTGCCTTAGAAAATGGTGGAGCTGATTTTTCTGATGGTTGTTCAATGCAGTTTTAGTGTGATGTTTCTTCTAGTACCCAGTATGCTTTTTGTCCAAATTTTCGATATATCATGTTATAGTCCTTTCTTATCATCAGAGAGGAGTGTTTTATATATAACAATACTTATAACAATTACCTTTACATTATCACATATCAATACTTCGGCAGCTTCCAAGTCTTTCAGAGTATATTCACACAACACAACTTAGTTACTGAATTACTCCACTTTCTGGGTTTGTACAGTATATTGAACTATAAACCATATTATTTGGGCACACAGAGCATTATGCTGTAATAAACCTGTACAAGGAATGTTAATCAAGCTGATCATGTTTGTACAAGTGCAACTGGTTGGCAAGCTTGGCCCTTCCCAGGAAAAACTGGTCTCAGTGGGATGTGAGGCTCAGCAAGACATATTGGTAACGTTTGACTTCTTCTGGGCAGGACTCGGAGGAATAACCAGTGACTTGCCTGAATGGGGTAGTGTAGCTTTGCTGCCTGGGATTTCTGTTTATCAAGAGGGTTGGTAACATTGCCACCTCAGCCCTATTTTTATCTCTCTAAAATTTTGAATCAGTGCCTGTGTTCACCTGGCATCCATTCATTCATTGTCAGGAGTCTTAAACCTGCTCCAATTGCTCAGTATTTAAAAGTAGAGTGAGCCATGAGTCCATATGTAAAATGTGGGAAGCTGAGTTGAGCTCACAGTTGTGTTGACAGAATCAGCATAGCAATGTGATGTCTCAGTAATACAAGGGAGAGCCTGGTTAGAGTTTAGGACTATGTATCTGCATTTAAAACAAAAAACAAAAACTTAGAGCTGAGAAAATGAATGAAGCCCAAAATAATATTAGTATTGTCACCCCAAAGAATTCTTATAGGCAGAGGGATCAATGACTGATATATCTCATTGGCCAGGTCAGTGTAATAGAGCCTGTTATTCCCCACCCCCACCTCAGCCATCTCCATATATTGCAGTTGCAGTTGTGTATTGTCATTAAGAATCCCAGGTGCCTCAAGAAAGCCATCCCCTTCCAATCTGAGTTGTTGCTCCCAAACATTCCCCCATTTCAATTATGAATCTGCTTTGGAGGGGTGATGTGACTGAAACTTCACCAAATTGAGTCAGCCCATCAAAGCTTTAAGTAACTCTTTGAGTCCATACTGATACATTAGCATGTGATCACTTGTATTAATTCAGGCCTTTATCTGTACTAATCTGTGATTTTCTTTTACACAGAAATCCACACAAAACTTCATAGTTGTGTACAGGATGCACTTGAAGACGTGTTTAAAATGTTTTTCTATCCAAATGTGAATTTTGAAATGCATTTTGATACTTTTTTCTTTTAAGCAAAGATTCAGATCAATACTGTTAGGAAATGCACAGCAGATTAATAGTCACATTTAATTAATTACTAGCTTGGGAAGTCAGTTTATTATTGGAATTTGCAAAGGCCAAATTATTCAAGCATCTCTAGAATTAGCCCTGAAACATAAGTTGAACTAAGTGAGAGCAGAAATACGCTTTAGCATTAAAAACAAGTACATCCAGCCAATAGCAAACTGCTGGTTTCTGTTAATGGTGTTAGACCCATTTCCAGTTCATATTGATTCTTTACAAGAATATGTTTGAGAACTGTGAGATAGACTTCCTTTTCTTGAAGGATCACAGCATCTGTTTTTCCCCTTTGTCTTGGATAGCTTATCTAAGGAAGTAGGTTATGGATAAGGTTTCTCCTAGAAATGGATTTCTTCTTTAGTATATGGTATAACACATGATGGACATTTAAGAACCATTCCTCATTTTGGATTTTTTTGCAGATTTGATTTAAGAAATCTCTGTCTTTTACAGGATATGTCATGTACCTGCTTGCCAATGTTCACAGGTAAATTCTGTGAAAAGCTGGTGACACTTTGTGAACCTTCCCCCTGCCTAAATAGTGATAATTGCATTGATGGAGTGGAAAGCTATCATTGCAGGTAACATTGTTTTAAATACTTTCTAGTTCATGAAAAACTATGCTTTCATTTGGATTAAAAAAAAAACTGCAGTGAAAAAATAATGATTTCATTATTCCTGTCTGTCTTCTGATAAGTGAGGTTCTATATGAAATATTTTTTTGTTGTTTTTTGTTTTGTTTTGTTTTGTTTTGTTTTGTTTTATTTTGTTTTGTTTTGTTTTGTTCTGTTTGTTTGTTTGTTTGTTTTCAGGGGCCAGGAGACTGAATGCGGGAGACTAAAAAGCAAAGCCTGGAAGGGGTTTTACATTATTTCATCATGAATTCTCTAAGATAAAATATATACTTCTCTGACTCCAGATGAAATTTAAACAAGTTGGAAAGGCAGATCTCCTGTTCAGTGCATGTATAACATCATGTTTGGGAAAAGAAAAGTGTAGATACTCATTCTTAATTCATAGACCTCTGATAATAATTCACAATGCAGTTCATCAATCTGCATGTTAAAAATAGAACTTTGCTTTTCTGCAAACTACAGAAGAAGACCAGGTACATGGATAGCTAATTCTAGTCCCTTTTTATATAGATTTATAGATCTTTTCCTCACACCATTAAGAAGTAAAAATTTGTAGTCTTCACACTTGCTTGACTTTTATTTGGCTGCCTTAGAGAGGGTTCTATCATGCATTTTTCAAATGTAGTAAACAAACTCAACTTTTTAGAGTATCCATAAAAATAGAATATTAAATTCTGTGGTACATAAAGGGATGGCAGTCTATTGGGGTGCATGTATAATGCCCGAGCAACTTGATGGATGTGTCAGATACAGCCCCATATTCTGCAAGGAATCTCAAGTTGAAAGGAAAATGGCACATACAGAAATATCAATGGATGTCTCCTTCTTTCTTCTTCTTCTTCTTCTTCTTCTTCTTCTTCTTCTTCTTCTTCTTCTTCTTCTTCTTCTTCTTCTTCTTCTTCTTCTTCTTCTTCTTCTTCTTCCTCCCCCCTCCTCCTCCTCCTGAATCAAATTAAATGAGATAGATGTCATTGAAGTACCGAAGCATTTTTGATGGAGTATTAACTCTAGGTGGGATTACAGAATGTCACTAGAAAGTCTATATTCCTGGACCTTCATTTTTTGGGGAAATCCAAGTGCAGGTGGAAAAAAAGAAGCTTGGAATTGGTGGGTTACAAAATCCTTCCTGCTGCCACTAATTTTTCCCATATAAATGTAACCTACTATTTTTCAAGAATTGGTTGACATCACCAGAAGAAAATATTCAAAGATATAGTTTGAAACAGTGCATTTATTTGACATTTCTGATCCCAACCTTAATATATTTTCTTTAAGTGAATTTTGCATGTTTTGATGGCTTCATCATTTAAATAATGACATTTGGAATGAGTGCTGTGAAGAAAAAATCCTTGCATTTGCTTAAACATCAGTTCTTATTTGATTTGATGAAAAAGAATTTGCATCCAAAAGTGATTTTGGGATACATGACACCTGACTGCGTTTTACAAAATCTGAGGATCTTATGATGGTGGTGATAATTTTGTAGGGAACCATAGAGTTGACCTTGGAGAAACTATGCAGCAACAGTTACAAAATCAAACATATGCTTTAAGCCTAGAAAGTGAAGAAAGTATAAAAAAAGAAACTCAAATTGGCTCCCCTCTAACTCCCTGGGATATAAGAGGGAGGCAAAGCAATACATAGTCAGACTCGTGGTGTCTTTTCCTGACCTAGACTACTTTGAAGGGCTGACAGGTCTTTTTGTGGATTAAAATCTCTTGCATTCCAGCAGTTTGTGGCCCATCAGTTATGGGGATCTAATCATTCCTGCTGTATGAGAATGATTGGGTCAGTTTAAATTGGTGACCACTGAGGCTGTGGATAATCTATTTAAAATACTTTGTTCTACTGCTTGGGCTTTGGAATCTGGCCCAATTTTGCTTGTAACTTCTAGCGAAGAGGTTATTAGACATACCTTAGTTGACAAGCTTTGCAATGCCATCATCTGTTTAAGCTGCAAATCAACGCTGAGTACTTTAAAAGCAATCCATGTTTCCCTGCTGTGTTTTTATTATCCCTGCATTCCAAGCATATTTAATTCAGCATGGATCTTGGGCACTGGTGTGCTGGAGCTGGTTTGAACCACCTCGCAAGAGCCAATTGTTAAATTTTTGAGAATTCTGTGAGCCAGTTGAGAGCAGAGCTGATCCCCAATGACTGGCATGCTGATCAGTTGTTCTGCAGTAGCAGCATGATGTGGCAGCAGTAATGGAGCCAGAAGAACTGGTTCTTAAACATTTACCAGCCCACCACTGGTCTTGGGGTTCTATGTTAGTATTGTTAGTAAATCATTGGTCAGTTCAAATTAGCCTACAGATAACCTCTGAGGATGCCAGGCAATCAATGTGCCTGCCTGTGCTCCAGATTGCCAGTTACAGACTTCCCTCCAAGAACATCTAGAACTCTATTAAAAATACACTTCCACCAAAGAGATTACAGGTCACCATGGCACTATTTTAACAACCCCTGTGATATATCTTAGCAGGACAGCAAAGATGCATTCTAGAGCTTTTGCTTTAACTGTGTTGAATGAACTGGAGCTGGAGGGGTGGGGCAGGGAGCCATTCCCAGTCTGTCCAGTAAGAAAGAAAATGCCCACAGACAGACTGACCACATTTGAATGCAAATTCCATATCCAATTTTGGGAAACTAGTAAGGAACCAGAAATTTTTGAAATCTAAAACAAATCAGTGGTGATTTGCTGTTGCAATCAGTGTTTACTGGGAATACCTACTCTAGCAGAGGCATGGTAAAACCATTGTGTGATACAGCTCACAGTCATAAGTGACATGGAGGGTAGGATGACTATTTATTTATTTATTTATTTATATGCCACCCATCTCCCCAGAGGGTGACTCTGGGTGGCTCACAATTAAAATAAAGCCTCAAAAATAGTTAAACATATAAATATCCACATTAATTTAGTTAAAGAATCAAACTATATAAAAAGACCATATACATAAAAAGGCTAAAACATTCAGGATGTTGGGGGCGGGGAGGTAGAATCAATTACCCCGCAAGCCAATTCCAATGGTGCAAGCCCCCATCAGCCTCCCAGGCCATCTGGCATAGCCAAGATTTCACACTCTTCTTAATAGGGGCAATTATTAGACTTCCAAAGAAGTCTCGTATAGGCCAATCTCTAAACTTCCATGGTTGGGTGAAGAGAGACAGAGAGAGAGATGGTATTATTCAGCTACAAGCACTCCTGAAGAAAGGATATTATCTCTATGTTTCCTTGATGTAAACATAGGATTCGTCACTGGAGGACTGTGCTAGCATCCACGCCTATTCTAATGCCATCTCTGATAGCACAAAGATTCAGCTTCCTGTTCAGGGTTGAGATAATTTGCTTCGTATCTTTGGAGGATTTCTCTTCTGTGGGTTTTAAACATTAATTTAGAAGAGAAGAAGAAAGAAATCTTTCTCAGGTTGAAGAAGCCTACCCATTTCTGAAAAGGATTGCTAAAGTGCTCTTGTTTCTACTTCAAGCATTCTTAAAGAGGATTTTTAACAGCCGGGAAGTTGCTTCTGTGTCATTTATTTTTCCTTAAATATACCTTTCCAGAATCATAATACCACTTTGCATTGCATTTTTTTCTGACTGAATCTGAAATAGGCTAGGATTTAAAATAACCCTTTTGAGAGGTCATTTAGAACTCTGTGCAGATTAAGGTCAATTTCTGGTCTCTCCCCACTCAATTCATTTGTTTTTCTTTCAAAGTGTATTAACGTATATAACAGATATTTACAAATTGTAAGAATGCTTACACTGTAATTCTCATTTGACTTCCTGCACAGATTTTGGGATTCTACATTACCATATCTAATTTCCAGAAGCACCAGTGCATTACCAACTTATCACTCTTCCACTTACAATTTCAGAAGAATGTGTGATAACATCTCCACCCACTGACTGCACTCTTTTCCACATCCTATATGCATTTATTTACTTCTTACTAAAATGCATATGCTGCCTGGCCCCAGAGACTCTAGGCAGCTAACAAGAAGATAAAATTAGAAAAATTCTGTTATATTGTTATTAAACAGAAATAATGAAAATAATACAGCCACTAAGCATTGAAATGCTTCACACTGAAAAACAATCAGTTTCCAAACATTCTGCTAAAAAAAATCCTAGAATGTAGTGGTTTTACAGAATGTTACAAGTTAGAAGTTAGCATGTACAATAATATGTACCGGGCTGGGGCAACCATAGAAAAGGCCTACTTCTGAGCAACACCCCCCCTCAAAAAAAAAAAAAAGGAAAAGAAATAATGAGAAGAAACCAGAACATCCTTCTCTGGGTCAAGCAAAGAGGTTGAGTAGATTCTCTCCTGATGAGATGGTTCTGTAGGTATCTAGATAATAAACAGCACGTTTATATTGGGCTTTATAGGTAATAAACCAGCACATTGATTTGTACCCAGAAGCAAACTGGTAGATAGGACAGCACTGGCAGTATTGTTGTTGCATTGCTAGGGTAGCTTGAACTCACCAGCATGTGGATTGCTACACGGTGTACCAGGTTAAATTTTCAATTAGTCTTCAAGGGCAATCCCAATTACAGTTCATTGCAGTAATCCACATTTGAAATAATAAGGGCATGGATGATTGTTGTTAAGTTTTCCTACTTTAAAAGGAACTGTAACTAGTATACCAGTTGAAGCTGAGCAAAGACCATCCTGGCCATGGATTCTTCCTGCTGTTCTAACAGGAGCTGTGAATACAGGAGGATTCTGAAGTTGCACCCTTGGTCATTTCAGGGGATTGTGACCCTATACAGAGTTAGGGTAGATACTATGAATGAACTCAAAGATTTTTGTATAAATAGGCAGTCTGTTTTTCTGAGATTCTCAATTTCAGTCAGTTTCATTCCCATCCAAATTCTTACATCTTCCAGACACTAAGTCAGAAAATTCACTACATCTTCTGCCTGGCCTAGGTGGAGTGAAAGACTGAGTATCATCAGCATATTGATGACCAAATCAAATCCATATTGATGACCTCTCTGAGCAGTTTCATTTTTATGTTAAATAATATGGAGGAGAACTCTGTGTATCTCATAAAAGAATAAATGATGCTTCTCCAGGGTAGGTCCAAACCTAGGCTTGTACTTGGGTCCAGTTGTATTCATTTTTTTGTACTGCACCACTGCCAATCTAGGCATCATGTCCTCCATTTCATCTGTGAAGCTTCTCCAGCCTCATCCATTTGATTCCAGTTATCTAGTTTTATCTGTAGTTGATTATCTGTCTGAAAATGTTTTCTTGCCTCTAACCATCTACCTCTTAAACTACTGATTCCTTTCACTTGGAAACAATTGTTTTCTATTCTAAACATATAACCAAAAAGATTCAATTTAATTTTCCTCACTTCAGCTCTGATATATGACTACCCTGTATCCTAATTTCACTTTTTCAGTCTTTTTTTCCCTGTACAGACTTGATTTAAGAATCTAATATAGCACTTTCTTCCAGCAAATGTCAAGTTCTATGGGGAGATACTGGTAGCTAGGGGTTAGCAATATCTATCACAATGGATTAGAACAATTCTTCATTCCTTTTTGATTCTCAATGTTTTCTGGAGCACTAAAATATCATAAAAAGACTTTAAGAATATGTGATAAATGCTTTAAACTCTTATGACTTGCCTTTTTTTTTTCTTATTGTTCTTATTTCATTTGAGGAAAGAAATTAAGAGAATTTACTTAGAACTTTCTTTTAATAGAGAAAATAATTTTTGAGACATTCTAATGGGTTCTAAAGTATTGATCTTTGCACCTTTTATCCTATTGACCAGTAGAGATATTAGGAATAGAGACAGCAAGAAGAAACTCCCACTTTGTCTCTGCTTTGCTTCCCTTTGATTGGAAGGCTGATACTCATAGACTTACCTCATGAAATTAGGTTCCTGATCAAATAGAAAATAGTGTGAAAATAGTTGGATATAAAAAAGCTTCCTGGTTGCAGATATTAATGCTGGATATGCAGTTACTAAAGACAAAGATTAGATAATTACTGTTGCCCTATGATCACATTGTATGCATCTGTGGATATAAATTGGGAAAATACATTATTACCATAAAATAACATGAATCCAGAAGCAGCATAATGGAACATCCATTGATTGCAGCTCCTTTGACTTCAGGAATCTTAACCATCAAAAGGAACTAGATAAGAGAGAATAAGGATACTGAGGTTTGTATACCAGTCCAATAATCCTTTGTGTGTGAGTCCCACTGAAGGAGCAGCCCCCAGAGGACTTTTCCAGAAGAAATTGGAATGGGAAATGATACAATGTCTCTGTTGAGGAGTTGGGAAATCTTGGAGCGAGGAGGTTTGGGGAACACAGGCTGAAGGGGAGGGGTGAAACTGGCAAGAAATTATTTATGTGTATTTAAAAGGAATATGCATACATCTGCAGACTTTTATCTCCCCTTTTTTTTTATCATTCATTTTTGCATATGTGTGCAAACATCATCTGAAGTAACATTTTGCAAGGTAGACATTTGTTCAGAAGTTTTGCTGATGTTTATTTACATATTTGATTTAACCATATCTCCCAATCCTCCCTGTTAAAAATCAGATCCTTGGAGTGATCTCAGTACTCTTGAACTATTTATTGGGTCCTGATTTCCACTGAAAATGGAAGGATTCTTGAAACTGAGAGAGCTGGTAAAAGAGGAGGGCATCACCATTTGAACCCAGTGTGATAATAATAGAACAGAACTGATGCTGCAGTGGAAATTGTCCACTCATGTTCATAAACGGATGTTGCTCATGAGCTAGAGCAGATAAGAAATATTTTTCCTCCTAAAGGAAAATCTATAATTATAATTAAGGAAATAGAATAATAGTCATATCATTATCCACTCACCATTGCTTTCTCAAGCCAGTGTCTGTCAGTTATTGACAACTGTTAGCATACCAATTATATAGTGATCATTAGCTAAGTGTTCTAAATCTCATTTGTCATTACTTTCCTTCATTTCTCAGTAATAGAGCCATCTATTCTAATAGCTTCCCCAAGGTGCTGTACAGTTTGTTATTATCTATTTAGCTCAAGGTTGAGTTTTATATATATATATATATATATATATATATATATATATATATATACACATACACATACACATACATACATACACATACATACACACACATACATACACACACACACACACATACATACACACACACATATACATATATGTGTGTGTGTGTGTGTTGTATACATATACGTGTGTGTGTGTGTATTGTATATCCAGAAGGTTGTATTTAACACTGACATAAAGGCATTTAATCCCTAAAAGATGAGGAAAAAATCCAAAGTCTTCACCAAAATGTACCTCACCTGGCTAAATTATTAGCAGTAGATGGCCTGAATTTGTTCTCGTTGTGATTAAATCCTGCCCAAATAACAAGCAATGCACTACTGAAATATGTTATTTGGCAGAACCATGGAATTAATGAAATAGAATTAGCATTTCAGAATTCAAGTCTTCTGAAATCTGTTGGTGTATTTACAGCTGCATGCCAGGACACCCTGGAAGAAACTGTGATAAAGTAATTGACAACTGCAGGTTGCTCAGCATCAGCTGTCTGAATGAAGGATTGTGTCTCAATATAATTGGAGGATTCAGTGTAAGTAATTTAATATGGTAAATAAATTCTGAGGTTTGAAAAATAGGAAAACTTCAACTACACTCTGAGAAATATATTTTCTTCTGGAGAATCAAAAAAGAACAATGCATTCCTGTACTTGTTATATACTTCACTCAATAATACAAGAAGCATTCACTCTGGTAATATGGATTGTTATTAGTTGTCTGTTGGGACTTTGTCTTAAATAGCTAGATAACAGTTCTACCCTTGAAAGAAGGTGTGGCTAATTTGTGAACCATATACCCACTTAGACAAAACATTGATATTATAATATTAATTCTGTCTAAAGGGGAAAAAAAATTGTGAACAGATCTTTGCATTTTAACCAAAGCTAAGTCCGCACTTAGTCAGACACTTAATCCACCAAGTTGTAGGGGATAAATCATATCTCATATTTCATGACCACACATCAGTAAAGGATTAAGTCATGTTGCTTTCCACTTCTGTCTGGAATGCATGGGAATTAAAAATAAGTGAGAGCAAGGGATGATAGTGGAGATAGCCTCCTGAAAGGTTAAAATTGATTCATTGTGAATTTGTCTTGTGCTCTGTACAGCCAAATGGTCTGGAGGAAAAATTGCTTCCAGCAAGTTGAATACAGATTTAGTAGATGTATTAAAATGAATACTTCAGTTAGTAATTAATAGGTTGTCCTATTGCATAGGCCTCTGCAGGTACCTGTGATTAAAAAAAAAAAGATGATAGCATGTCTGTAGTAATGTCATGATGGAGAGCCAGTGTGATGTAGTGATTCAGGCACCAGGCTAGAAATTGGGAGGCCATGAATTCTAGTCCCATCTTGGGCACAAAGCCAGATAGGTGACCTTGGGCCAGTTTCTCTCTCTCAGCCCTAGGAAGGAGACAATGGCAAACTGCTTCTGAAAGCTTGCCAAGAAAACTGCAGCAAGTTGTCCAGGCACTTTCCAGGAGTCAACACTGACTCAAAGGTGTGTGCCTGTGCGCACACACACACACACACACAGAGTAATGTCACAACATAAATCCCACCCTTTATACTTGTTTCCCGACATTAGATACAAGTTTATAAGTGAGAGAGTTTGTATTGTGACATCATCATTCATGCTACATCATTTATCCCATCACTTGGCAGATGTTTATGTCCTAGTGATTTCAGCGGAGGTTGTCAAAGCATATGTAAGCAAAAGTTGACTTAAGATTTTCTTCACTACTCCTCACCAGCAAAGTTACTGCATGTGCCTCTCCCTGAATCTTGGACAAAATTGATTTTTTTATTTCTAAATCTAGAAAGTCACCAGGATAGATTGCTTCACCATGTGAGGTTTTGATGATTCAGAAAAATGAATGAATGAATGAATGAATGAGAGAGAGAGACTGGGAAAAGCTTAATGTTTGCTATCTGTTATTTCAATAGTTCTGAATAAATGTGGAAACTAGAAAACACTAAAATCATATGTGAACTTACATATACCTGGGAGCTCAGACTTCTTTGCAACCTTATTTTAGTTCCACCTAGTCAGAACATCAATAGGGAGCAATACCTAGTTGACTTTGGCCAATTCCTAGCCAAACCAGAACTGGTTAATAGCTAGTTGGGAGACCACCACAAAATCCCAGGGCTGTAGGCAGGACTGGGATATTGAAAAGCCTTCCTGGAAGAAGGCAGTGGCAAATCTGTATTCCTGCCAGGAAAACTACATGGATATGTCCTGAAGTCACAAGGAGTCAGACTTAACTTGAAACAGACATTTTCTTTTTCTATTTAAAGGGAATGGATCATAGCTGAATGTTAAAGCATATCTCTTGAATGCAGAAGATCTATGCTCGCTTAGCTGACATCTCCAATTAATGACATCAGGATGTAGCTGTCCCTGTGACTTTGTGAGCTACTACCATTCAGAGCAAGGAACCTTGCTGAAATCCTGGTTCACCCATATAATGGATAGTAGTTCAACTGACATAATAATTTCTGAGGTCTTCACCCATTTTCCCATTTGAGGGAAATCGGGGCCAAGGTTAAATATATTTGCAGACTTGTCTCTGCACTCATGGCAACTAAAGAAGCATTCTCTATTTCCACACAGCTGTCCAGGGAAGGTGAAATGCTGGTTACATGTGGGCTCTAGATTGCCTGGCATTACTAATTTGTATATTTGCAGCAGGTAAAATTCTTGCTTCCTTGTTGAACTGTGTTTCATAGGGCTCCTCTTCACTTCTCTGACATCAATGCATGAACCTTTTTTTCTGCTGTGCCCTCATTATGTTGCTTTTATTTCTTCCCTAGCTAAAACCTGAGGCAGCTTACAGTCATCTTTAGTTCCAGTTTCAACATTGTGTTTTACCTCTTCTCCTGATTCAGTTTTGGGCATGGATGCAATCTGGCAAACTTCATTATCATATAATTGCTGGTGGGGTCAGAAGTTGGGACTTGCCCAGCTGCTACTGGTCACTGTAGGCTACTGCAGGCTTGTCCACTTCCTTCCAGTTGCTGGGAATTCCTACATTTCCATTTTCACTTGGGTTTCAGGAATGGCTGAACACTTAGCATCCTCAGAAGCATCAGCCCTGCTTGGAGATTTCCATAGGTCTTGTCAGGCCTTACAAACATGAACGTAACAGTTCTTTTGTTGTTGTTTAAAAAAAAAGTTCAGCAGTCATGAGTCAAAAGTAACTCTGACTACTTTTGAGTGTTGGGTACCACAAGGAGTCAGAAATGGACTCCATCATTCACTGCCAGGACAGACATTCCTTGCAGCACTAGTTGAGGACAAAGTTCACTCACTGATCATGTTTACGACCCATTACCCAGGCTGTTTAAGGGTTTAGTGCTCTTCAGAAGAAATGGTGTGACTGACAGTTCATAGCTGCAGAGAGGGGATTACATGGAGCAAGAAATCAGAGGAGATTCTCCCCTGAGCACATACCAGTCCAGTCCTGCCTCACCACACATAAAAGGAAGTGATTGGTGGTTGTTTTTTTAGACAGGAATGAGATGCTTGGTAAGATGGGAAACCAAACCAGGGAACTCTACTAACTGGCCCACATTAAAACATTAAGGACAGCATTGTTTGCCAATCTTGTTACTGTGATAGAAAAAGGACTACTCTTGGAAGCAATATAGTTTAAACTGGCATAATTTTCTGCAAGTTCGAGGAAGAGTGAAGAACACTTAAATACAACTATCTGGAACATCCAAGAATTGGTACGATTTCAGTTGATAGAATCTTAGCTTCTCCTTGTCCAGTTAAAATGGATAATTTCCCATTTTTAATGGAAAAAAAAAAGAGATACAGATTTGCTAAATAATACGCTGGCAAATGGTCTCTCTGTGTGTGTAGGTTGTGTGTGTCTGCATTTGTGAGATGTAAATTGGTTCAGCTCAATAAAAGGGGGCAGAAATTTCAACTGTTTCCTTCATAAGTTAATGTGTGTCAGACAATAAAATTAATTACCGTGTAAGGATTAAAATGTCTAAGCAGCTTAAGTCATCCAAATGAATGCCATTCATGTGACGTGGTAGAAGGAAAATGCTGACATCAAAATAAATCTGTTGTAGGAAGGGGGGTGGATAGAGATTGAAATCCAAGATAAATGCTTTTAATTAGAAAAGAAAGTGGAGGATGGCTGAAATTTTTATGGTGGTCCTAGAAAACTGTTGTTGCATCAATCAAAACGTTAAAAAATGATCACAAACTGCATCTCCTCAGAAAAGTTGTGGAAAGGCAAAGTTAAACCACTGAACAGATACAGATAAGCAGGCTTGTGCTGAAAAGGCTGTGGGCCTGAGGGTAGAATAGATGCTCAGAAACCAATGCAACAGCTTGTACACCTCCAACAAACAAAACAAACAGAATAATATCAAGTAGAAGAAATGATCATGGGCAAATTGTACCTTTGGGGCTGGGGGAGGAAGGGTTAACATTTTTAAAGAGTACAATATACCATTTATTTGCAGAAATAAGAGTAAAGCTTTTTGAGCACTTTCCCTCTTTTGGGGGTTACAACTGATAAACATTATACTGAGTTCCACCTTATCTCCTTCACTTGATTATACCAAAACAGGATTTTTCAATGAAAGGGATGGAGAATCTGGATTCCTCCTATAATTGTCTAGGGCTACCAGAAATCCTAATTTAGTTAGTTTATATCCTGTTTTATGATGGAATTGGTGCCTGAATCTGCCTGATCTCATTGATGTAGTTGAAAGAGAATTTGTTTAAGAAATTCAGAGAAATTGGAATATAGTGTTTTTGCATTTATTTAACTCTGTAGTGGCTAGTGGGCTATGTAAATGGTCCAGACTTTCATCATACAATCATCTTTTTGGCAGTCTTCAGTTTCCCTTATTTTCAACATTTTAATTAAATTACAAAGAAAGATCTCATGAGAACAGTCCTCTTGTTAAGCTATTATTATTGCTAAGAGATAGTCCTACTGCTAAGAATTTATTGGAGAATTCCTCTTTCTCCTGGGAGAATTCTGAGAAATCCTCTGCCCAATTTCTGTGCACTGATTTGATCCTCCATTGATTTGATGGAGAATTTCAAAAGGCTATTTGTGCCCAGGATCTACCTGAAAGTAATGATAATCTGAAAATAATAATAATAATAATAATAATAATAATGACAAAACAACCTCATTCTTGGATTGGACTGTCAACAATGAATTCTAAATGACTTTCCTTCCTTGAAAAATAGTTGTAAACATCCATTTTCAAGGATATGTAAAAGAAAAAGAAAGCTGCTATCCAGGCTGTCATTATGTATAGTTTCAACTCGACAACACTAGAACATACTTAAACAGATGAAATAACAACAACAGGTAGGCTGAGTTAAACTTAAATTGTTTCAATTGCAAAAAAAAAACTTTATCAGATCAGAACCTTATGCAAAGAGCATATGAATGGGCCAAATAGCGGAAGACTAAGCGTCTGTCTAATCATTCCTTTAAATCTGCATGGATGTCCCTAGATCCCTCTGGTGAAAGGAATGGGAAACAATCTGAGAGAAAATCTGTAAAGGTCTTAGGCCATGATATATATCCTTTCTAATGTCATAGGGCAAAAGGGCAGGCTAAAGTTCCTTGACTGCTCTCATTTTAAGAGAGAGCATATCTTCATCTTTCTGTAAGTAATCTTCAAATTGCACAGCCAAGGGGCAAATATAAAGTGCCTTAAGAGAAAAATCTTTAAAACTGGGGAATTAAAATGTGATATGGTAAATGGTAAATGATAAAGGTATATTAAATTGGATTGCTAAAATGGAAATCCATTGGTCAAGCCATCTTTAGAAGTTTGATGCAGACCTACTACAGGAACATATAAAACCACCTGCCACCCATAATAATGAACAAATTGTCATTGTTTTTGGTTGTTATTATCAAGAAGGTTTTGTGGGGATTTCAGGGGATTTTAAATAGGCTGCTTGCCACTGCTTAGAAAAATCAAATATCTGTTGAGAAACCAGGGAAAACAAATGCTTGCACTACTTAGTAAACAGAACCTAAACCTGAAAGATCTTTCAATTTCACAAAATCCTGCTGCATTAACTTTTACTGGTTAATATTGATTTACCAATGATTACTAGAATGCATGGTATCGATGAACTTCAGTATGTTTCTCAACAGCTATAAAACTGTAAATGCCATTGTCCTTTGGAGATAATCTTTGCAGAATTTCTTTGCTTAATGCTTAATATTGTTTCACTTTATTTTATCACTGAAGTAAAATATATGGTACTGAATGTGCTTCTTGCCTAGTAAGGGGCTATTCAGTGGAAATGTCATGTTACAAAATAGAAAAACTATTCTGTTGTGGTACCTTCATTGTGAAATAAAACCCCAAGAGAAGTCCTTCCAGCCTGCTTCAAAACAGGCCCTAGGAGACTATATTATTATAAATATAGTGCTCTAATTCTTTTATTCTTATTTGTTTGATTCCTAAAAAAAGTTTTCATGTCTGTAATATATCATTTTATTTGTAGTCTGCCTTCAGTATGATTTATGAGGAAAGAAGGTGCAAAAATGCTGATATAAATAGCACACTGCATCTGTGTGCAATAATGCCCAAAGAACCTCTTCTCTGCAAAATGTCCCCAAGATGAACTGATCTTAAGAGATTAAAAAACAGAAACTTCCTCCTTGAATTCCTCCCGTACCTTTCAAATATATTTTAAAATGTTACTCTTTTCCAAAAAAGCTGGCAAATGTTTATACTGAAAGAATCAAAATAATAATAAATCACAGTGAAAGGATGTATGAGGGCAAGCAAACTGTATAAATGCTTGACAAAACTAGGTGGTTTTATAAACCTTTGGAAAAAGCAGTGATGCTGAAGCATTTTTAACCTCCCCTGGAGGGGGTTTCTGGAAAAAAAAATCCTTCCCCCATTCCATGTCACTGTGGTCAGTGGATTAGATGGAAACTGTGACCAAAAAGCCAAGTTATTTGCTCTTATAAAGACTGAGAGGTGCCATTGTTCTGGGACTATGTTATGTTGCAAATATAAATTTGGGACTCTGTTGAGTAAAAGACGTGCTTGGGAAATAGGTACAGGGGAAATTGAATGATTAGGAAATCAGCATTCTACCTTTTCCATTCAGTCTTCTTTGCAAAACACTGCTTTACAAGCAAGCTTTGCAATTGAATTTCAATGTATTGTCCTTATGTAGAAGCTTACCACTTGTGCATTAGACTTTATTGTGCATATTCATGTTGAAAAGAGGGAGATAGAGGTGTAGTCAGAAACCCAATGTTTGAAAAGATCTTCACCTCAAACATAGATAGAGCTATAACTGTTTTCTGCTTTTATGTTAAAGTCCTAGAAACAGGCCATATAATGTCAGAAAATTGCCAAGGAAAGCAGATAAAATTCCCCATTGTTTTTCCAGAGGAAAAACAATGAAACCCAAGTATGTAAGCCTTCTTTTAGGTGTAAGTCATCAACACTTAGAATGTATGGTCTTTGTAGTTCAATGAGCACCTCATAACCCTAGGAAAGGACACTGCATATTTCTAAGGGACACTGTCTTAGATGAAGGGACATATCTGAAACATTCTAACTAATCAAATCAAATCAAATCTTTATTGTGGTCATAGACCAGTATAATTTCTAAATAAATATAATCAGCTTAAAATGTGCTGCTTTGGGGACACTAAAACAATAAGTCCACAAAACTAAAACCGCCCATCGCTCTGCAGTGAGATGGGTGTGACAAATTTGAAATATAAATAAATAAATAAATAAATAAATAAATAAATAAATAAATAAAGTACAATGATCTCTGAAAGCCATTTGTGCCATGTTAATCAAACATTGCTTCCCAAGTACTGAATCCCAAAGAAATAATTAATGTATTCAGCACATTATTCATCATATTCAGTTTGTTAGAATGATACCAATGCTATGAAGACATCTCTAACCGGTAAGATGGAAGAGGAAAACAACCTGCAGCTCTCTTTTGTCCATAAGTTTCAAATCACTGGTTTCAAGTATACAAAACAGACAACAGGCTCTATTTTCAAAGTGTCTCTACACCCCCTATGATTGTAATGTGCCCACTCACTGTACAGGCAATGTGTATCATTGCTGATAAATTTTCCTGCTGTATTTCTTTGAACTTGCTGCTCAGATACAGTGGGCTGACAGCAAAAGTTCAAAGTCGCTTCCATATTCATTCACTGGCAGTAATTAGTCACTTTTCTGTGACAAAAGGCTGCTAACAAACCCTGCAGGAATTGCATAGAAAGGTAACATTTTAGCACTGATTATGCAATTTACAGAATCTATTTCATGCTATGTTATTTGGAATTTTGAAGTCATCACAAAATGCTGCTGAACTCCAGAGATCTCAGACTTTCTATGTCTTTGCAAGTTTTATATATGAAAAAGGACAAGCAGCTGGCAAAAATTCTACCCAGTACCCTTCCTTAATCTTCCCAACTTGTTCATTGAAGTAAACAGAGTCTATTCGAGTGGGTGGGTATATTAAATCAGATGATGATGGATGGATGGATGGATGGATGGATGGATGGATGGATGGATGGATGGATGGATGGATGGATGGATATGATATGATAGATGACAGATGACAGATGACAGATGACAGATGACAGATGATAGATAGATAGATAGATAGATAGATAGATAGATAGATAGATAGATAGATAGATAGATAGATCTGGCCAGCTATTACCACCCAACATTAGGCTCGTCTAAGACTCACTGCTAAGTATGTCAGAACCTAAAATAGATGTCATTTTCAAGATATTTTCTACAACACTACTTGGATTTGTTTTCAGAAAATGGTTAGCCTGTTCCAGGGATGACCCACACAAAACTGCATTCCATGCTATGGACAGATTATTTGCTTTTCCATTCTAGGATATACAGTGTTCACAGCTTCAGCAAGTGAAAGCATCTAGCTGGCCTTGTTTGGGCATGGAATCTGAGCAGATCACATGGATTATCCATTTAACACATGGATAAGAGTCTACCAGGGAATAGCAGGATGGTATTCTTTCAAGAAAACTGCATGGTTATGTTCAGGTAGTAATCACCAGGAGTCACGCTCAACTTGAAGACTTTATTTTTACTGTTCATGCTACTATTTTCAGAATTCTTTTTGAAAACTTTGGTGGGTCAAAAGAAAACTTTATTTCAACCATAATAATGAGTAAAGAGCAGGAACATAACAAACTGCTTCCTATGCTACTTGGCTCAAGCTGCTTGTATTTAATCAGCAAGATATTCAGTTGTAGAAAGTAATCTTTTATTCACCCCATTTCCAAATCAAGACAAATACATGAAGTTTTAGACAAAGAAGCAGAAAATTCAAAGAATCAACCCAAGGCTACTGCCATTCTACCTGAAATTGGCAGAGGAGAGGCAGACAAAGTGAGAACTGGTGTGCCATGTGGCATGCCACAAAAATTTTGGATGCTAACATTTCTGGACTCTTCCTATCCCAAAGGACGCTAAATGCATGCATCCATTCATTACAAAGGCCAATGTAATTCTAAATTACATACAATGATCTAAATGGCATACAATGTCCCCAAACCCTCTTGAAACTTCTCCGCTCTATTTTTATTTAGCATGAAGATGAAGCCAACTCCATTTTTGACAAATGTATAGTCACTGTGGCCTTTGTCGAAAAACAAAACAAAACAAAAGAGTTACGCAACAATTATATCATTACCACTTCAATACTCAGTTTATGGGGAAGTACAGAAGGGAGAGCGGCAGGTGCAGCAAGAATACAGCTGCCAGATGGCTGCTAGATGAATTTGTTAAGGAAAATAAACAATGCCTGACAACTTTCCTACAGTTCTAATACTGGACAGGCCAATTGGGAAGCAGACTTCAACCCTGCAACAGCTGAAATACCCAGCTGTCCAATACAAAAAATACTACCTGGGCAGGATAACCCTTCCCTTGTATCAACTAATCTAACATTTTGATTGCAGGTTCTACTTTGCAGATAATTGAATTAAGCATTTTCCCAAGAGTGTACACATCAGAATCCCTCACCCCTGATCTCAGAGAAAGGATGGTGTTCCTCTCTAGTACTTCGTATTGAATAAACCTTGCTTAACCTGATAACAAAGCGGGGGTGGAGGGCAGAGGTTAGCATGTCTCCGTCCAAGCCAACAGATGGCTTTGAATTGGATTTAATAGCTCCCCTGAGTTTAAGAAACTACATGATTTCTTTTGTGCCTGTTTATGCTTTAAAGGTTTTTGTGTGTGTATGTGTGTGCACACGTGCACCTTAGAGTCAGTGTTGACTCCTGGCAACTGCCTGGATAAGTCCTTGCAATTTTCTTAGGAAGATTTTTTGGAAGTGATTTGCCATTGCCTCATTCCTGGGGCTGAATGAGTGTGACTGGCCCAAGGTCACCCGGCTGGCTTTGTGCCTAAGCGAGACTAGAACTTACAGTCTCTCAGTTTCTAACCTGATGCCTTCACTACTATACCAAACTGGCTCTCTACTTTAAGATATAATAGCTTAATAGCATGATAATAGTTTCTTAAGAAAAAGAAGAAAAACCAGTGACAAGCTCCACAGAGTTCTGAATACTATTACTCTACTATTACCAAACATTCCCTTTGATTAGTCTGTTACTCTCTGCTTTCCTCTAAGAGAAAGGTATTTGTCTTAGATATTTTGATAGTTGATAATTACCTTTATGATTCCACAAATGCAGCCCTGGTCCAGAATTGCAAAAGCCACAGTTGCTATTATTTCTGACAATTTAAAATTTATTGCTCTTATTATCTAATGCAAATGTGCACACACGCACACATATAGATGTACATTACAATTTCACACACACATCTCATAAGACTTGAAGAACAGCTTGGATAACAAGTCTCTTCTAGGGTGTAATTTTCTTTTGAAACTGTTCCTATTGTTAAAATACATATTAATACTTTATAAAATTGTAAGATACAGGCAAAAAAATAAAAGTAGCCATCTCTGCCTTCAATGATATTAAACTAAACAAGTTACACTGAGTAATTTTAATCCTTTCTTTGGATTAAAATGGGTTTTATATCATTCAATTAATAAATTATAAGTTGTTCTTTTTCTCTGATTCTTTTTCTTTTTTCATGCTCCCCAAACGCATACTTTCATGTTACTTTCAGCCTTTCAGCAAGATGCCAAATTTTGCTCAACCTTAGTAAAGATTACTAGTGTTTTGCTTTCTTTGTATTTGTTTCTTTTTAACACTTTTAGCAGCCTGATTCAAAGTTCCCTTCCTTCAGGCCAAATTCTCAGTGGAATAAACAAAACAAAAAAAAAAAGCCTTCTCTGAGGTCCATCTTCTGACAGCTATTTTTAAAAAGTCAGGCATCCTAAAGACAAATGTGAAGACAACATCAGAAGAGGTACAAAAGTGCCCATTTCATGCTGAAGTTAGATTTTGAGCAACTGGCTTCTGGGGCTTTGCCAAACATGTATCATCCATATATAGAGAGACAGCGGTAGTGATAGATGTAGCAGTGCCAAGTGATAGCAACATCAGGAAGAAGGAGCACGAGAAGCTGGAGAAGTACCAGAGCCTGAAGGAGGAATTAGAAAGGATGTGGAAAGTCAAGGCCAAAGTGGTCCCAGTGGTGGTGGGAGCACTCAGGGCTGTGACTTCTAAGCTGGGAGAGTGGCTCCAACAGATCCCAGGAACAACATCCGAGCTCTCTGTCCAGAAGAGTGCAGTGCCAGGAACAGCTGAGATACTGTGCAGAACCTTCAAACTCCCAGGCCTCTGGTAGAGGACCCGAGATTGAGGAAGACACGTACCACCCATAGGGGGAGAGGGGAATTTTTTATGTATACACACACATACATATACATACATACATGCATACATACATACATCACCTTTTTAGTGTGATACCAACACATCCTTCTTACAAAAAGATCTTGACATTCATGTCTGATTAAAAACAAGTGATAGGAAGAACAATGAGTTCTTCCTGCTCATATATAGCTTTGCAGAATCTATTTTTTTTTTTTTTTTTGCATTATTTGTACATTTGACCGAGTCAAACTTTCTCCCTTTTTTTCCTGAAATATATGTATCTAGAACATATCTGAACTACTTATTAGACATGGCTCTCAGAGAAAATTATAAATCAGGCTATCAAAATACAATAAACCCCAAAATCTAACCAAGGTAAATTATAGGAAGTAATTTTAATTCCCAGCATAACAAAAATACAAACAAAATATCAGAAACCACATGGGAAATAAAGATGGTACCAGACAAATTCTGGGGATGGCATTTTTTTAATTATGATATACCTACTGGAAAGTCCCAAAATATGCACACTATGTATTAATAAGAGTTTTTATAAGAAACTCTTTTTTTCTGTGATCTGTCATTTTGCTCTCCAAATATTGAGGGAAAAAATGTGAAATTTTGCTACATACATCAACAAGAGAGTTATGTAAAGATACTGAAATTAAATTTGAATTTAAGTCAATGCTTTCCCACAGTGAGGTGCCATTTCCAAACATCTGTACATCATATAACCTAGAGTAAATTCTTATGCCTGACATTTGCTTCAAAAATTTCTCAGAGTAGATGAATGGATTTGGAATAAGAGAATGTAAAGTTCACAATATACAAATGTAAATCACAGCACAGCAATGCAATTTGTGTTGAAAATTCTGTAATCCTAAGTGATTTCAAAATGGAAAGCAGAGTTGGATCTGGTCAGTTCATAGAAGGGAGACTTCCAGGACATATTAGGCAATAGCTTGAGAAGTTGAGGGTGGGGGAAACATTGAAACCAATGCCAAACCATTTCTATATTGTTGCCAAGAAAATTCATACCATCAGGAGTTGAATTTAATTAGAGGGATGTTTTAGCCCAACTAGCCAACCTTGGCTGATATTGAAAATGTTAAACAGGGTTGAAATAGTTAATACTTGACTGGGAGACCATCGGCAACATAAGAACTATAGACTATTCTGGTAAATTTAAAAAAAAAAATCCTGGAATACAGTAACATCAAACCATTTTAATAAGATTGCCAAGATAACAGCATGGATGCATCCATGAAATTTCCAGGAGTCAAACTCAGCTCAAGGCAAAAGTTTTACCTTTAAGCCTGCATGCTCAGAATGAAATCCTAGTCTATCTCCTGGAACTTAATCCCTTGAAAGTATATTTAGGATTTTGGCCTAAATCATTTTACAGTGAGCTGCTATCACATTATGTCAGTAAATCTATGTAATAAATTTAGGCACACATGATGTTTATTAACTCTATATAAACATCATAGTTCAATTAACCTGTGCTCCTTCTTTGAACTGTAATGTCAGACATGTTATTTAGCCAAACCATTTCCTTCTTTTTAGTGCCTCTGTGCTCCTGGATGGACCGGACAATTTTGCCAGTTTGTAGAAAATTCCTGCTTAATTTATCCAGCCAGTTGCCACCCTGGAGCTACCTGTACTGATATAAGCCAGTCGAAATTACAAACTAAGTGCTTGTGTCTATCTGGTTTCACAGGTAAGAAAGATTTAAGATATCACCCCCCCGGGGGGGGAAGTACTTTAGTGCTTAGAGATATTATGTGTTACATTTACTTCGAATCAGGAATAAATATACATTTGGGGGAAGCACCTGAATGTGTACAAAATGCTATTTTAGTGTAAAAAGCTGGAAGACATTCTTAAATCCTATTGTTTCAGTGAGCTCAAGCTGAAGGGGCAGAAAGCATGTATCTTGCTTTTTGCATAGAAAGCTGATAATAATAAACTGCTGAATGATAAAGTATATGTCAGACTTCCTTCATGATTAATAATACCATTTTATATTATGCCATCCCTTCAAGGTTACTCAGTCCATATGTGTGCTGTACATTAATGACAGTAATTCAATTTGGGCAGTTAAGTGCAGGATCAAAAAACCCTATAATTATAGGAGACTTTAAAAGGTAATCTATTCCATCTGCTTGCTTTTGGACAAAGATAATTGTACCTACAATTATCTCTTTTGTCTTTTGTCAATTGTCTCTTAGATGTCATCAGTAACGTATATGCAAGAAAGGGGACACCCTTGCCACAGGACAAATTAGATGCTATTTCCCCTTTCCTTATTTACCACAGTTAACTTTCTTACACACACTGAGCACCTTTGGTAAGAAGAATGTGCACATTTCGATAGTGTTTGTTTAACAGATTACATTTATAACAATGTATCTCTCTTACCGTGTCTTATAGCTACTTAAAGCTACTTCTTAAAATGAAGCTGGAGAATTAACTTGTACTCTGCATTTTGTTTTTATATTATTAGTCTTTCTGAATTATGGAATATGACTTATAAATATAATTTATGCACTAAGTTGTATATTAGATGTCCTGTCAGTTGCACATAGACACATATCAGTTACACATAGATACCTCCAATCCAGCTAAGTATGCAGTTGGCCTGAAGACTGAAATCCTTTGCACCATTGTGTGGTAATGTGCCCCATTAAACTCCAGAGCTATAAATAAGATGTTTATGTCAAGTTCCATCTGTGCTTGTACTCCACCTCACATTTCTTGAGTTAATCTGTCTTCCATTACATGAAGAACCATTCATATTCTATTCTGTTGTTTACACTATCAGTCCTCCAGTGAACTATAGCACATGGAAACCAAAGAATGATTTAGATAATTGATAGCAGGCAGCATCCCTGACTTATTCATGGTTCTATCATCACACTAGCCTGCCTTCCCTGCTAGAAATCTAGGACATTGAATCAATTTTAATTACTGCAAGCTGATACTGGCCATCTCTCTGTATTTTTAATGAGTGTTAATATTAAAACTTTGGGGATCTTACCATAGCCACATTGGTACAATCAATAGAACAGAACAGAATAGAATAAAACAGAACAGAGTATATTCTATGGCAGAGCAAGACCGCAACTGGATTTCCAACCTTAAGATAGACTGTCCCAGTGGGACTGCCCCAATTTTCTTTCCGGTTTTTAAAGTTTTATAACATGAAAGTTATGAGTGAGGGGGGAAAAAAGCATAAGAGTGAGAGAGAAAGGAAAAGGAAGAAGAGACTGAGAAAATGTGTGCTATGTGATACAGGCTGTGATTTGAATGAATCTCAAGGCTGAAAAGATTATAAACCACTACATCAGACCTTATAAGGAATCAAAGAGTAAAATGGGTGAACATGATTCAAGCTTCAATCTTTTACTAAATTAATTAGCAGTAAGCCTAATTTAACTAAATGAGATTTACTTTTAAATAGACCTGTAGTACTGAATTTTAAAGCTATAATTCTGTGCATCCAATATGATGGGATCTGAACAAACTGAATAGGAAAGATAATACTGCACACTATATCTGTCTGTCTGTCGTCTGTCTATCTAAATTCTATTTATATGTAAACTTTCATTTCAGAGGATGATGACTAGGTAAGCTTTATTTTCAAGAGATAAAAACTCACAGTTGGTATTGTAAATTGATAGTATTCCATTCCAAGTTAGTTGCTCGAGAATTATTAATCTTTTAACAGACCTCCCAACTTAATTGGGGTTACAGAAATGAATGTGCAAGGCACAGGTTGGGGAGGATTCTTTTGAAATAAAAATAAATAGGGGTGCTAAGAGAAGAAACAGAATCAACATCAGGATTATAATGATTTTCCATCCAGTCTCATCATATCTGAGGCTTAGATAATCCCCGAATGTGGAATTTTTGTGTCACCCTTACCAGGTAGACCAGACAGGAGACATGACCTGATGATCTAATTCTACTTTATTGTAAAACTATTTTAACAGAATCTTGCAAGTCTGAAATAACAGTTCTCCTGCCACCACCTTTATAGCCCAAGCATTTAGGGAAGGTCCCTTCTAAGCCTCTTGTTCCACCCACTATGCAGCTGTGGGCTATGTTCTCTCTTATCTGACCGTTCCCTAGACAACATCTCTTTGCCCCTTCTCTCAAGGTCATTCCCACATACCATTACATCTTAGGAGTGAAGTGAGGTGGAATAGTCCAAGATACTGCATAAAAGGTCTAAATGCTTTATTGAAATGCCTGTCTCTAACTCTTTCTCTCTTGGCTATGAATTTATAAGTCACTCAAGTTTATTTGGTTGTGATAAATCATAAATCATATAGTATTGTTAAATGGCTTTATTTCAAAATAGGTCATGTGTCCAATGAAGTACTATAAGGATCAATGTTAATCCAAATGTTACTTGACATCTTTATTAATGAACTGGAAGCCTGCCTAAGCAATACATTATTCGCATGCAAGTTTTTGCACCAAAATGGAGGTGTGGTGGTGGGGGGGGTGTTGCTCCCTGAACATGTCTTATATATAATCTAGAGATATGAACCATTATACCAAGTGCTTTTAAAATTATAAGACATAAGCATAAGAGTTTGCATAACCTCTCACCGGTAATATGAAGTATGAAAACTTAATTTAAACAGCAATTATGAGCTGGCGTTAATCTAAGAAGTGTGTCCTCTGCTCCCTAGAATATGATGATTATGACCATGCAATCTAGAATGTCAATTATATCCATTGAACAGGAGATTCAATGGCTGGGGGGATTCTGGATTTTGTACTCTGAGTTTTGTGTGTGTGAGCGTGCATGAAAGAGGGAAAGAGGAAAAGAAGAGGAACTTAAAAAAAAGGAACTTATGCATTAAAGAAATAATATGAACTGTTTGCTTATATTGTGAAGATGTTACCCGATTATCTTTTTTTTTTTTTGAACCATTATGTAATTAAATGAGTTGTTGTACCCTTTTACCTTTCCTAGAATGGTGGGCATGATTTCTACTTGATAAGTGCCTATTTTTACCTTCATTTTATTTACCCATAATGTCCTGGATTTAAGATCCATCAAAGGTGAATATGAAGGCTCTTCTGGGGCTCACTTTATTTTCTCTATTGCCATTCATTTCATTGTTTGTTCGCAGGTATCCCATTAATATTACTCACCTCAGTCCTTTCTTGACCAAAAATGTAAGAAACTACAAAAAGAGTAACAATCTAAATCTGATTTCTACAAATGAATAATGAAATTAATTGGGGTCTTTAATAAAAATGGAGTATTGTTAACTCAGCACAAAAATCCCATATGTAATGTAAAAATAATATTCTATGTAATATTAATATAGCACCTACTAAATATTTGTCTAATTCCCAATAGGCTTGTAAGGCCAATTTCTCATCAAAGATATCAGATATGCGATATAAAGAATGGATAATTTTTCCTTTAAAACCTTGTCCAGCTAAGTGCCAGTACCTAAGATGATTTTGACTGGTCTTGAAATATGAAGTAGGGTTAGATGTGGTTAGGACTTAGATGGGAAATGACCATGGGAAATAAGGGCAGTGAACTACACTTAAAACCATCCATGAAGAGAGCATATTTTATTTATTTATTTATTTATTTATTTATTTATTCATTCATTCATTCATTCATTCATTCATTTGTTTATTTATTATTAAATTTGTATGCTGCCCATCTACCCCCAACAGGTGACTCTGGACAGCTCACAGTTAAAATCAAAAACCCCATCAACAATTAAAAATACCCCATAAACAATGAAATAAATTAATCCATTAAAAATCAAGTACAAAAAACAAACCCTGTACATAAATACTAAAAACATTCAAGATGATGGGGGGGCAAGGTCAATCACCCCACAAGCCACCTCCACTGGTGTGAGCCCCCATCCGGCCCCCAGGCCTTCTGGCATAGCCAGGATTTCACCCCTTTCCTGAAGGCCATGAGAGTGAGGGCACACTGCACCTCAGGAGGTAGGTTGTTCCACAAAGCGGGGGCCACAGCAGAAAAGGCCCTCTGTCTAGACCCCACCAGTCAAAATTCCTTCACTGGTGGGGTCTGCAACATGCCCCTTCTGCTGAACCGAGTGGGATGGGCTGAAGTAACTGGGACAAGACGGCTCCTCAGATAACCTGGTCCTGTGCCGTGAAGGTGATGACCAACACATTGAATTGGACCCGGTAGCAAACTGGCAACCAATGCAGCTCGCATAGCAGCAGTGTTATATGTGCTATCCTAGGGGCATGCAGAACTGTCCACGCCGCCGCATTCTGCACAAGCTGTAGCTTCCAGATACTCTTCAAGGGTAGCCCAATGTAGAACATGTTACAGTAATCCAACCGGGAGGTGACCAGGGCATAAGTGACCGTGCGGAGGGCCTCCTGATCCAGGAAGGGACGTAACTGCCGCACAACACAAAGTTGTGCAAAGGCCCTCCTAGACATGACTGCCACCTGCTCTTCGAACAGGAGTTGTGAGTCCAGGAGGACCGCCAGATTATGCACTGGGTCTATCTGGGGTACCAAAGATGATAAACTCCTAGATCTTGAGGCTCCCCGTACCTTCAGCCATTCCATCTTGCCAGGGTTCAGTTGAAGCCTGTTGTCCCCCATCCAGGTCCCTACAGCCTCCAGGCACCACAAAAGGGGAGTTACAGCATCACTTAGGGCACCTGGGATGGAGATGTATAATTGGGTATCATCAGCATACTGATGATACCTCATTCCATGGTGCTGGATGATCTCACCCAACAGTTTCATGTAGATGTTAATGCCAAGAAAATATTATTGCTAAGAAAACTGCCTGGCTGAGTTCAAGCTCTTGGGCATGCAATTACTATGTATTTCTCACAGTTGTTGTTTTGGCTAATTTGATCATCTATATGAAATCTATTAAATGTCTTAAATTATTGTGTAAAATCATTGTATGATAGGGACTAAATAGTACATTTCAAATTTAGATCATTTTTCCTACTTTGTATCATCCACTTTATTACTGAAATCAAGAGAACAATGCTTTTCTTTAATATACTCACTTGGATTAAGTTGTACTATTTATCTGAAGTAGAAAACCCAAGGAAAAATAGAGATTTTATCTGAGGCAAATTATAGTCTGTTCACATCCAGTGCTGAATTGTAAATCAGCCTATTTTGATTGTAGACTAACTTCTGCATTCTTTCAGTTTGTACATATGTCTTTTCTTTTTTTAATTGTTCAACATCTCCCTTCTTGAATGTACACAACCACTAAGAGTTTTGTTATTCTTATTGTGGGAGTGGGGGATGCCACAGCTGACCCTATCCCCACCCCCCAATATTTATGTAGACAGCATGCAGACTGAGTTTAAACTAGACCCTCCCCCCCTCGCACACACACACACACACATACACACATACAGAGAGCACAATTCCTGTTCTCAAAAGGTTGGTGGCTTCATAAAGAGCTATGTGAACTCAAGCCTTAAGGACAGAGCTGTCAAAAGTACAGAGGGGGTTGTGAGTGGAATGGCTTCATTAATTACCTGGAAAAAAGGATAGAAAAGGTTGAGTCTATGCATGAAAACATAAACCAGCATTTTGAGAGCAGAGAAACTAAGAGGAGACAGTGACCATGTTGTTCATCAACTCTGTGGATGTTTAATAGCTAAGGGACAGTCCACACAGGCAATATACATTATTTTAGTATTTTACAAATAGTGGCATACAGTATATTATTAAATGTGGCAAATAGGAGGTCCATCAGTTCAGCCAAAATGTTTAAGCACTGAACAGATCTGACGCTGCTTAGTTATTTGAGATCAGCCAAAGTTGATCAGCTAGTGTCTTTTTCTCTACAGTATAAATTTGCTGATTCTCAAGTTACAAAAACAAACAAAATGATATATGGATAACTTGAATTTCCTCTTTCTTTCTTGGGCTAGCCACATAATATTACACTTATATAAAGTCACCTTGTCACAACATTCCAATAAGCATTGACTCCAAAGTAGATGGTGATTTGCTGAAACATTAATTTAGGGCAACAGACAAAGACCCATGCTTTTGTTCTTTTTTTCCTTAAAGAAAATTAAATAAAAATGAGGTACATTATTGATATTATTATCATTGATATTAAAATGTTTTGGTTCCTTCTTTTGTACAAAATTATCATTGAGCCTCAAGTATATATCCAGATTGATGAATTTAAACAGGACAATGTTATGTTGTCAGTAATAAGATTATTTTAATTAAAGGATTTTTCCACCTTTAAATCAAGTGTCTTCATAATCAATTCCTGCCAATATGATCACTCTACATGCAAGAAGAGACAGTAATTAATTAAAAGAAGCTCCTTCAAGGACAATTGGTTGGCTATGCACTACTTTAAAAAGAGCTGACAGGCTAATTTTTCCCCCTCTTTTCCTTTTCTCAATGTCATAAAATGGCATGTATTAAATGCAGTCCATCACTACTATAGACAATAAATGGCAAAATCAAGTAACTCACACATCAGATGAGGTAATGAAGAACAAATAAAGCCTACTTGGAACTGAGAAATGCATTCTTTTCTGAGTTTCTGGTTTACTTACAATGTGTTTGCTATGACAGTCAAAAAAAAAAAAGATTAGACAAGTGCACTGGGCAAGAAAATGAACTGTTTCTGGTAACATGTTAGCGGAGGAAATTCTCTCAAGGCATTATTGTACGAACTGCAATTATCAGGTAATGGCTGGATTCATATATCACATCAAGATATAGATAGATAGATAGATAGATAGATAGATAGATAGATAGATAGATAGATAGATAGATAGATAGATAGATATTTAACCATAGTTTGTTGAACAAGATAGTTCACACTAAACCATCAAACATGGTTTACTAACCATGATGGCAATTATATATTATGTGAAGCCAGAACTAAAGAAAACACTTCATAGCTTAATCTAACGTATGAATTCATCTAATGCAGTACAATAGATTTGACTCCGATCAGCAGAACTAGGGATCTTGTACTTAAATCAGTGCTTACAATAATTGTGGTTGAACTTAATGAGGGAATCTGTATTTTGAGCACAGGATACCCTGTAATCAAGCAGCCACTTTGTTTCAATGAAAAGATATTCTATGTGCATGCAGATACAGAAGATAATAAAGCAGCCAGCTGGATGTCACACAGCAGCTTCAATCCAGTGCCTAGTAGAGCCACATGGAAAGGATACTTCCTCAAAGTCATGCCTGAAAGAAAGTGTCCTTCAAAACTTTTGCCAAGGCCTACAGTTTGTTTATATGCTATTTAAAACTGAAGTGATTTGTAATTCTGAGATAACTATAATACTGGGAATCCAGGAAAAAAAGTGGGGGCGAACGAAAGATCTGGGGACAATCCTGAGATCAGTTCGCATAATGAGCCCTGCTACAACACAACTTATTGGGTTCACAGTAGGCCTGCAGTAAAGAGTAAATTTAGCCTACTTCCGCTATACCACTCTTCCCTGCTGCTCTTTGCAATCTGCAGGCTGGGAATTGGGGAGCATACTGATGAGTCAGTCTTTCCAATTAAGAAGGCACTGAAGGCATGAAATATGCATCTGAAAATACGTTCTTTGGGAAGCAGAGGTGGAGAAGAGAAAGTCCTCTTTTCTGTTTGATGCTGATCAGCCAGATGATTTGTTTAGTTCTAACAAGCCAGTGTCAGATTGTCGGTGGTGGATGCAGGGTTTTCCCCAAGCATAGTAGCTCTCTCTGAGTCTGCAGGAAGAGAGGTAACTGGGATTAATATTTGAATCCAACATCACAAAGAATCTCTCAGGGGAAGATGTACTTGCCTCTTTCTCTTCTGTCTCCTGGAATTAGGATATGTTCCAGGCACTGCAGGAAAAGAATAAATGAGGATAGTAGTATTAGAGGAAAAGAGTTGGTTGGACATGAGAAGATTAAGTAGGATAGATGGGGTGAAAGACAATGAAGCAGGGATGGTTGAGAGTAGTGTGAACAAAAGTAGGGGAATAAACATTCCATAGCTGCAGTTCTCAGTTTGATAGATGCTTGCAAACCATGATTTATGGATGCAGATGTAACAAAATCTCAACTGTGAAGTTCCAAAATTTCAAGATGTTCACTGGAAATTATTTCCAGGCTTCGAAGGATTGCTTTGAGAAAGAAGCCAGTTGAGCTCAGTAGCACATATGTCACAGTCAATACGTTTAACAACTATAATTTCCTATTGGATTATTTATACAGGAATAATTGTTTGCTGAATCAAGCTAAACCAAATAACATGCCAGATTTTATTAGGGTAAGGATTTTTTAAAACCAAAGCACAAACAAAATGATTTCAAAAACAAAGCATTGACTATGTAGTAAAAAGCAAGTAAATCATTTAAGTATATTTGCATTTTCTTTTTTGTTTCTTTTTTACAGCTTGCTTTAATAATATTGGTTTAACCATGAAAAACGAGAATCCAATGTATGTTTTACAATAGTTCTAGTTCAAGAAATTTAAATATTGCCCCAGTTTTGGTGCAGCTGTATTGCTCATAATTTATAAATACCTCACCATTAAGAACAGTCAAATATTAAACTTTAAGAACATGGATTGTTGTCGGTGTTCTATAAATCCGAATGTGAGTATTTGAGTTACAGATTACTCTGCTTCTATTTCTGAACTTCCTGGCAGGGTGAAATAAATGCCACAGCAAATCAGATATTAGTGATGAAATGGAAAGCTGTATCCACCCCACCCCTCCAAGTTAAGACCTATAGATAATGATCCAGCGTTCCTCCTTCTCCTTTTGTTCACTGTACAGAAGACAAAAGATTTAAGGGGAGAGGAAAAGGAAATGAAACAGAAATGAAAAGATGTGCCTTCATCCCAAACCCCATCAATGAAGAATTATGGTCTTGAAATAGAATACAAAACTTCAATTTCTGATTCTCTCATTCATAGTGTTCATAATATCCTACTGAAAGGGGTTAATAATTTAACTCAGTTTTCCCCAGCTCAGTGCTTTTCCCTTTCCGATTCCTGTTGATCCGTATGGAGGGGACATAATTGTGACAATCATACTTGTGTGATGTTATGCAATTTCTTTGAGTGCATGAGAGAAATGAGAAGGACGCCTGGATGCATTTGTTTTTCCTCACATTGTCAGCAAAATATCAGGGGTGTACTGTGGGATTTCTGATGGTGTGATAGACTTCACTCTTCACTTATAGAGCTTCCAAAAAATGTTTAGCCTGGCTCCAGGATGATAAGATTATAACTTTCCATTCTCATAATGACCCTGTCAATGGCTATATATCCATTTAGCAACTGGATATTATCTGAATAGTTGGCTTTGCCTGTATGAGAAAGAATCCGACACCCAAAACATTCCCTCTTTCTTGCTTTTCTACTATCTCAATTTTCATGGGATTAGGTATAGATCATCATCATCATCATCATCATCATCATCATCATCATCATCATCCACTAAGCAAACTATGCTAATTCAATTTGCTTTATTTACCTGGTACACTGTGTTTGGGGATAAAGTTTCCTGATGGTGATCACATACAATTTTCAGACTTTATTTAGCCAAGGATATTTAAGTAAGAAGTGGGGGGGGGGGGGAGTATAACAATTTCAATGTATTTATTTTCTCCACAGTCTCTCTGTCTTACGTTCTACCTACTAAAATGAAATTATTACTGTTGTATTGCATAAGCAAAAAGCCTATCTATGTCTTTTGTTGCAGTTTCCAATTATACAACCCTCACTCAAGAACAGAGTGATAATTAGGTATCAAAAGCCATGTGGATTACTGTCAAGATCTCTCCTGACATCCATTTAATACTTAATCAAACCGTAATGCTATAAATTATGCATTTCCAAGTAGTAATAAGGACTAAGAAAAAAGTATGACTTTAGCATTATCTTGATTTCAGTATAATAGGGGAAAGGTTATAAACTTTTATTAGAAGCATCAACTATATTGTCATGTGAATATTTGTTTCAAATTATGTTATTAATTATATACACTACTATGTTATATATTCTATTAATGAAAATGAAAAGGGGACAGTATATTCTCCATTTAGGCCAAGGTTCCCCAAAGTGGTCAATACTGACCCTTAAGGGTTGAAGGGACTATCCATTATTGTTATTATGGTTGGTCGCACAGTCAACCAGATGTTTAGACTGGATTTGGCATTTTTATCTACCTGTCGAGTCTTTCTCAAGGACCTGGGATAGGCAGATGTGGTTGTCTGATGGTGTTAAAGGTATCATTGCAGGATTTAAGCTGTTCCAAGTAAAGCTGCCTTTTGCAATTGACTGAAGGTGATTTTGTCAATGCCGATGGACTTCAAGTGGTGCTCCACGTGTGTTTATTATTATTGTTGCTGTTGTTATTATTCATAGTACTATTAGTTAAAGTAGTATTTATTAAATTGTTTTCATATAATAAATGTATGGGAGGGTCGATGAACAATCTGAGACTTCACGAACGGGTTGATGAGCTGTAGAGTTTGGGGACCCCTAATTTAAGCCCCGGTAACTGATATTCTTGACTAAATGCCAAGTGTATTCTGGGTTTCATCTAAAAATGTGCCAACTTCTCTTTCTATCAACTTTCTGAAGTCCTTGCAGCCTTTTCAAATCTGCCCTAGGGTGTCCTCTTAATCCTTGGGAACAGATTAAAGAGACAGGACTGGATAAACAGACTGGACCTGACAATCTTTGAGGCGCATGTAGTAATGTACCTTTCTTATCTTTTTCATTTTTTTCAGTTAAATTGCATAAAAGAAAATATGACACTGATTAGATCAGTGTTTTTTTTTTTTTAACATTACATTTATGATTTCTACTATTTTGTATCTGTGACTAATCTTCTGGATTTGATATTTCTTGTTTGATAATAACATTCTATTGTTCTGCTTCTCCTAAATTAAACTCATTTTAGTTCATTTTCCTTTTGCTAGTCTTAAAGGGATCACTTTAAATGACTATGGAAGATAGAGGGAACTCTTTCCACCCAAGAGCCAGATTATTTAGATAGTAGAGAGATTAACAGCAATTCAGATAATACTTTGGATGTTGCCAGCATTTCAGTGTTAATCAACTGCTTATCAGTAGGGATTCTAGCAGTGTCAAAGATCCTTCAAATTCTGATCATTGTTAGGAAGCACAAACATCTCCACATTTTCTTCTTGTTCTAATGTTTATTTATCCTCCTGAAAAGTCCTTTTTACCTTCTAATGTTTCCATTATAGATTTTGAGTTTAAACGTTGAGCATTTGAAATTCGCCGTTATGATATAAAGCCTCATATTTCACGTTACATAAAATCATTTATTTAAACATCATGCAGGAACATTCTGTGAGATGGAAATCAATGAATGCAGGGATGATGTAGGCCACTTTAAGTGGATCTGTCCATTGGGTAAGTCCTTAGTGGGTAGCATTTGTTTGTCCTTTTTAACTTTGATTCAGATAAACCATGCATCAACAAAATATTGATCATAGAAAAGCATAATAAGACACAAAGCAAACATTTCCCTGAAATATATCCCAGACAAGAGAAATATTAGGAAAACAGGGGAAAATCCCTAGATAATGGGTATACACACGCAAGCACACACACAATGTTTGATTTATTTATTTGTTACACTTATTACTTCAGGGTTTCATTCAGGAGCTCAAGGCAGCTGACCTAATGCTTCATCCTTCTCTCTTCCTCCACAGTCATAAGCCTATGAGATAGGTTGGGCTGAGAGAGTGACTGACCCAAAGCCACCCAGCGTGCTTCCATGGCTGATATGAACTTGGGTCTCCCCAGGGCTGCTGATCCCAAGGAGATACAAAAAGTGTTAAATAACCACATTCAATCTTTCTATTGAAAGAGATGTTTGCTAACGTTGCTCCAGCTAACACCTGGAGACCAGATTTAAGAAAATCAATTTTTAACTCTTTGAGATCTGTTGTTGTATTAATTTCTCAAACAATGCTATTTCCTACCCTTGTACATACCATTGATCCAAATAAAAATGTACTCCTAGTTATCTAATGTTCCACCCATTTTCCAGACAATGATCTGGGAGCTATTTACCACGTAAACTATGCCTTCCTTATAATAGTTAGAATTTATTAAATCAGTACTGCTGGAAAATAAAAGACTTCACAATTATAGCAATTGTGAAGTACAAGCACATCCAGGATATTATATCCAAATTGTCTGCAAATTAAATATACCTTTTTAATTAAAATTGCTTTCCTGTTTCATGACTGATAATTAACCTTGTCAACATTTCCAAAGCTTTAAAATACAGTTGTTCTGGAGAGCTTTCTCCTGATCTTATCAAGACATCTGTATCTTTTACTTTTATTGTTTGTGTGGTTTTTGCTTGGGTCAGGATGTTTTACTGTTTTATAATTGTATTGATATTTTATTTGTTTTTTATACTTTATGTAAGCCACCAAGTGTCTCTGGATTGCAGCAAGGGTAGAAATGTGCAAAATAATAAATAAAACAAACTAAGCTGGGGGAAAAAAGATGCATTACAGGTTGCAGATGTAAGCATACCAACATGGGGGAAATTTGACCGAAAACAGTGAGAATTATTTTCAAGTAAGTGTGCATAAAATCTGCATTTCACCTTCATTTTTGCTTTTGCTCCAACAAAAGTGGTTAAGGTGTCAAGGGGTTAAGGCATCAAGCTAGAAACCAGGAGACTATGAGTTCTAATTTCTCCTTAGGCACAAAGCCAGATGGATGACCTTGGGCCAGTCACTCTCTCTCAGCCTTCAGAAGAAGGCAAGGGCAAACCACTTCTGATATCTTGCCAAGAAAACTGCAGGGACTTATCCAGGCAGTCGCCAAAAGTCAGCACTGACTCAAAGGCACACACCCACACAGAAAGTGCAGAGGTAATGCTTGTTCACTGAATCATTTCTGACTTCTTGTTTCCATAACGCTAAAATAATATTCCCTTGAAGATTCCATATTTATATCCACAAAAAGCCAAAAATAATGTGACCATTGAAAGGCCAATTTCACTTCAAGCATTCTGGTTTTAAGAGAACGTGAATAGATGTAATTTTGTTTCTGAAGCAAAAACATTGTTCCATAGGATTCAAAGGTCAGCTGTGTGAAGTAGATATTGATGCCTGTTTGTTGCACAACATAAGTTGCAACTCTGGAGCTCATTGTGTGAACGAATCTTATGAATTGGCATATAGATGCAGGACAGCATGCAAGGAAAATTCAGAGGTAAGGAAAATATAAATGCCTATAATTGTTCTCATATCTTTACAGAGAAGAAAAATATGAGGCAAAAGCTATGATGGAACTAAATATGCTGTCATAGATATAGGTAGTCCTCGACTTACAACTATTCATTCAGCGACCATTCAAAGTTATGATGGCGCTGAACAAATGGTGATAATGACCAGTCCTTGGAGTTCCGGCTGTCCCAGCACTCCCATAGTCATGTGATCCTGATTTGGATGCTTGGCAACCAGTTTGCAGTTGTAGCACCCACAATGACGTTATCGCCATTTGCGCACTTTCCTGTCAGCTTCCCCAGAAAATCAGTGGGGAATCCAGCAGGGAAGGTTGCAAGTTGCTAGGGTAAGTCTTCCCCACCTGTGCACCCTCCCCCAGCCCCTCTGTACTTGTGCCACACAGGCCACTCATGCACCCCCGCACACTCTCCTGGAGCCTCGCTGCACTTCCCCTACCACTTGTGCAGCCCTGTGCACTCTCCCCAAGCTTTACCCTCCCACGCACTCCTTTGAGCCTTGTACCACCTCCCTTGTACCTCTGCGCATCCTTCCCTGATCCTCACTGCATTTCCTTCACACCCCCGTGCACCCTTGTGCACCCTTCCCAACCCTTGCCATGCCTCCCTTGTACCCTTGTGCATCCCTGTGCACCTCTGCCCACCTCCCTTGCACCCTCACACATCCTTACACACCCTTGCCATGCCTCCCTCACACCACTGTGCACCCTCCCTGACCCTTGCCATGCCTCCCTTGCACCTTCACACACACTCATGCACCCTCCCCAACCCTTGTCATGCCTCTCTCACCCCCAACTTCCTGCCACCTTCCCTACTGACTTGGTTGTGGGAAGTCAGCAGGAAGTTGCCTTGTCTAACAACCATGGGATTTGGTTAACAACGGCAACTGAGACTGCAGGAATTGCCATCACTGAGTGATGCAGTTGCTAAGCAATTGCCGTCATAAGTCAAGGACTACCTATATTGCAAAAATATTCAATTTTCATGCCCTGCAATCCACAGATGGCAAGAGAGGTACCACTATTTTATAACCTATATATTTCACTATATGCAGTGCTTTTATCCTAAAAACTCTGTGTATCCCACACTATCTAGTAAACTTACTGATCATTGAGATTTTCCTGAATGATATTCATAAGAAATTGCAACACTGATGAAATTACAAGGTATTTGGAAGCAATTGCATAAATATAGAAAGTTGTCTTGTTGTTTTATAAAGTGACAACATTTTTCAATGTACCTATTTACAGCTTTCAATGTTTAGGAAGTTTTGCCTTTTAGAAAACTCTGAGGTATGTTCTAGTCTAGGCCTCTTAGGCTTCTGTAGTACCCTAAAAGAGAGGTCATGTTCACAGCCCAAACTGATTACTCAGGAATAAGCTGGTACATGCTTCTCAATCATGCCCCTTTTGCAATGGACTGTAAAAGTAACCTTGAGGAACAGGAGGAAAAGCTGCAGCCAAGGCAATGGTCAGATAAAAGAAATTTGAGTCCAAGGCTAAATGTAATTTGAGAAAGTGTCTCAGACCTGACCATCCCTAGTTGCCTTGAAGATAAAGGGAGGGAGGGGGGAGGACATTCAGACTGGCATGATTCTGTTATTTTAACCTTATAATAAAAGTAGTATTGGCATTCATAACTTTGGATTCCTGGTCTGGCCTTCCTCAAAGGTCTGACGCATTTGTCCTCTCTTTTCAGGATTTGTGCCTAACAAAATCTGAAGGTTCTATCCCTCCTTTGTATATCATTATATACTAACCAGAACCCCAGCTAGATGGCAGCAGCTAGACAACTGTGGCAGCTCTCAAAAGAATCAGGTAGATGAGATAGGCTTGTTGGGAAACCACCAAGAAATTCTAAGGGCTGTAGGCTAGATTGCAAAGACAAAAGTTTCCCAGAAGAAGGCAATCATTTCGATATTGTTGCCAATAAAACTACATATATGTGCCCAAGAAAAAACTACATATATGTGCCCACCCAAAATTGAGAATGATACAAGAGAGACTTTATAAACCAGAAAACCTGGCCCGGTATGATCGATGGTGAGGGGCATTGGACACTGTAGTTTATCAATATCTTGGGGTCCATAAATTCCTACCTCTCTATATGGTAATACATTTACAAACAAGTTATTTGATCTTGAAGTCTATTGTTTAGCCCTGAATACTAAATAATCCGCAAACCGGTTGCTTCAAAACGTTTAATGTAAATTGTCTGCCATGTGGGGAAAAAAATGTCATGCATTTCATTTATCTCTAACAGGGTAAATATCTTTTCTCCTGCCAATGGTCTGAAATGATGAAGCAATCATTATGGACATTTTGTCTGGGAAGTGACAGTGGGACCGACTAAAGCTTTTTAGTGTAATATTTGTTAAGAAGTTCTCACACTTGCTTAATTTATATATACAGATTATAATGTACATTTATGCTACTTGCATGTAGTTGTAGGATTCTGGGCATTTAGTCAGATAAATTACTTCATTCTTTTCTGAGATAAATGAGAATAGAGGTTACAAGAATTTATAAGATATATTGGCCTTTAGGTATTCAGTAATGCCAAGGTTCTGTAAACTAATGGCATTTGCTTAATGAAATGAAAAATTGCTAAATATAACTCAGAATTGTATTTGGCACAACTGTGAAAATATTATGCTATAGAAATAAGTTGTAACAGTAATAAACTGTTTACTGTATACTGCCCTGTTTTCAAGTTGCTATGAGATTTACAGAGTTTTACATTTGGAGAGTACCATGCAACAGTTTAAAACCAGTCCATCTCAGTGATGGATGTTATATTCTACATCATCATCATCATCATCATCATCATCATCATCATCATCATATTATTATTATTATTATTATTATTATTATTATTATTATTATTATTATTTTTAAATTCACCTATGTTGAATGTAACTTTTCTAGTAAATATATTATCACTTCAGGTTCAAACTATGACCCATAATATGTCCTGCAGTCATGTTCATAATGAACATTTCTAGAAAATATCAGATGCTCTTGCATTGATATATGTCAGCAGTTTTGCCAACAGGTAGGCATAAAAAGCTAGCACCTATGAGCCAAAGAGCCATAGAACAAAAGAAGGTCAAAAGCGGGAAAGACTCTGAGATTAGCAGTCTCACAGACAAAAAGCAGGCAGAGGGAAAATGGAAGAAGGAACAGAAAATAAATTCCTAACTATTTGTACTCCATTGTCACTCATGCTCCCTAGGTTGTGAAGTGCTGAAGAGGCAATGCAACATTTCCATTTCCAGCTTTCTTTACTAGCTCATGTGCTGATCCACAATTCCCCTTATCTTGCTCCATAAACTTACTGAGTCCATCTGACAGCATCTCTCTTGATGGGCAATGTCTCAGCTGAATGAGACCCCGTCTTGAGCATCTTGCACATAGAGGTACTTAGCATCTATGATATGTGCTTTGTCTTAGAGATAGTCTTCTCCATCTGAGAGATCTGATACTTCCATGGCTATATTCACACAGCGCTGTTGGTTTTGGCTTATCTATCCCAGCATCCATAAATTGTTTATGTAGCCATACAGTCTCTTGATCAAGTTGTGTTGCAAATACATACTTGGTTTCCATGGACAACAGGGCAACAACTGAGTGTTTTCTAGTTGCCCAACTAATCATCCAGCGTCCATTTAGGAACAGCTGTCCTCTCAAAAAGTTTCTGATTTGCCCTGCCTTCTGCATATTCTGCATCCATGAAGCCCAACAGTTTGGGTTGTGGTTGGCTGGCAATTTGAGATCTTAAGGCACCTCTTTTGACTACATTCAGTCCCCTTTGCTTGGTGCACTCACCTTTCTGCATAGGATTCTGACAACTGAAGCAACGTCTGGCTCTATCACTGTGGCTATGTACAGGAATTTTCTGACTTCGGTCCTTGTGGAATGCTTTGATTTCCTTTCCTTTTTCTCCATTCCTCGGATACAGTGGCTGACATTCTCTTGATATCTTCCATCTTTTTTTTTTTTTTGGCAATGCAGAAAACCTTTAGGGTAGAATATTTCTGTTGGGTTCTCTGAGCATCTTGGCTGTGGTGCCTCAGTTTCTTTTTCTGGCTCTGACTTGCTGTTGAATTATGGGCATGTGCTGAATAACTTCCTGGAAGCCCATGAACTGAATTTGTTGTTCATCTGGGCATGGGGAACAACATCTGTCACTTCACATTTATTTTGTTGTTCCCTTTCATCAAAAGAAACAATGTAGCATGCTTTAATACTGTGTCTGGAGAAATCTGGGGTTCCTTATCCCTTGCAGTACTGTAAGTATCCTTCTTCACATCTGCAATTTAGCTTGGTATAACTTTATAGCCAAGCACTGTAGTTTATCCTAGTCTGGGCTTCTTCCCAAGCCACAGCTCATAGGGAATTTAATTTAATTTAATTTAATTTAATTTAATTTAATTTATTTAAAACATTTATAGGGCTGCCCAACTCAGTGAAGGTGACTCTGGACAATTTACCAAAAAAAATTTAAAAACTAGAAAATAAACAAATCCTAATGAAAAGAATGCAAAGCCACAATACATGAACCTACAAACATGTAGGTTATTGTTTAATGAAACAATAAAGCAATAAAATGGTGATCCAGAGAGGAATGACCCCATCATCCGATCAGGGCTCTGGTACATCATGACCCAAAGGCCTGGGAAAGAGCCAACCATATGCCAGGAGGAAGATCATTCCATGAAATGTTGCATTTGTGGCCCTGATTGGGAGCCTATTTTGCAGACAGGTGGCAGTGCTGACTGCTTCTTTCCAGTATTTATTTCCCTGTTCCACCTCATCTCAATTAGAAGAGTTTTCCTTTCTGCTATGCCATTCTGTTTTGTGACAGAGTGCACTATAGTCTGATGTATAATACCTTGTTCTTTTGGGTACTTTTTCATGTTATCTGCCTTCAATTCATCTATCAGCACATAGAATTCGGGGGGGGGGTAGGTTGCCTACTGGCCAGATTTATTGCACATCAAAGCCATACTTTCTTTGAATTTCTCTAGTACTTGACTTTCTACTGAGCAACTAACAAAAGGTAAACCTAGGGCAATACTTTATAAAAGTTTCCATCTGATGTAATTATATGCATTGGTCACAGATGTTGCTGTGGACCAGTTCCAAGGGCTTTTATGTCATTTTCTTTTATTTTTTCTCCCATCTGGAAATGAAGGTCTAGTCCCTTTTGTTTTTCATTCAGAGGGGCGCTTTGGCTGGGCTGCATTCTGAATCCTTTTGCTCAGTGCTTGAATTTGTGTAAATCTATGCCCATCCTTCTTTGACAAAGGCTTAAATAGTTCCTGTGGTTGCACTGTTATACTACTCTACCCTTATTTTCTGTACAAAAGATTTCAATTAGTTTATTATCTAAGATCAGTGTTTATCAATCTTGGTGGCTTTAAAATGTATGGACTTCAACTCCCAGAATTCCCCAGCCCAGGATTGCTGAAGCTGAAGTCTACATAGTATCTTAAAGATATTTGGTGGCTATCACATGTCATTTTCCATTTGGAATCAGTGTAACAATGACTTTGCTCCACACCCTTTCTGCATCATACACTTTACTGAGAGCAGGTCAGTCATAATATCTGGCTATATTCTCATCTCTTACCTTTCAAGTTGCTTTATTATCTTTGCATTTCATTGACATGCTGACTCTTTTTCCCAGTCTAGTAATTTTGACATAGAATCCAACACTTTCTGTCCTAGATTTTCTTCAGATTCTTGTTGGACATCTCTTAATCTTAAGCAATATTCTTTCTCCCTTAATTCTAAAAGGGCAATATTATCCAAAGTTCTTTCCATTTCTTTGTCATTTATATCTATCTTATTTTCCAGGATTTCTATTTTCTCCTCATTCTGATTCACTTTACCAGCTATTTTTCTGATAGAGCCCATTATTCTTTTTTTAAATCCTATTTTATTCTTTCTCAACTAATCTTTCTTCCATCCTTTTGGTAACTGACTCAGCTATATTCTTCCTAATGTTCTCCAACATTTTTTGTAATATCCCTTGTATCTCTTCCATATTTACTTCTGTTGCTGAGCCTCTTCTTGCTGCTGTCTCTATTGCTCTTGATACTCTGCATGTGGGGGCTGCCATTATTATTTATACCCAAATCTCACAATATCCAAGTGATACTTCCCAAAACCCTTCATACCATTGTTACTTCCTTATTGGTGATTATCTCTTCTAGCCAACAAAGTTTCTATGCCTTTTTTATAATTTCTATATTAAAAGTTTTACAAAGCACGTAAAAACTAACACAAACTAATAGAGTAGAAACAGGAAAGAGGCAAGGAAATAAGAGAGAGAAAAAGCAAAAGTGCAGAAAAAAGAAAAAAAATAGAAAGAAGCTTCTGATTTCCTTTGTAGCAAATATAAGTACAATTGCAAAATTATCTCTTACTCTATGATTACAAAAAAAAGCTCACTTTTTTCTATTATCCTTTTTTTTCCCCTAATCATCAAAATTACAAATCATAAGTGATTTTTTTTCTGTTTCATGCAAAAAGGGCTTCCAGTCAACCATAAATGTAGGTATTGTTTTTTCTCTGATCAAAGAGGTTAATTAAGCCTTCTTGTAAGTTCCATCATCTTCACCAACCAGTCTTCCATTGTAGGTAGTGTCGAGCCTTTCCACTTTTGAGTATATAATAGTTTTGCTGGAGTTATTATATGTAAAAACAAAGTTCCGTGACTTTTTTCTAACTGCTTCTCCATTAGTCTTAAAAGAAAAGTGTCTGGTTTCAGTTGTACTTTAAACTTTAAAATCTTCTGAATTTGTATCCAATTTTTAAAAAGTTTTTTTACATGTCCATCAAACATAATAAAATGTCCTTTCATGTTGTTCACATTTCCAGCAAAGATTCAAAGTACCTTTATACATTCTAGGCAATTTCTCTAGTGAGAGATACCAATGATATATCATTTTATAAAAATAATCTTTAAGGCTAAAATATAATGTAAATTTCAGTCCTTTCAATCACATATTTTCCCATTGGTCCATTTGTATATTATAGCCAACAAAGTTTACATGGTCTATTACAATATCCTGTTATTTTAAAATCCAATCCTAGTTAGTTGGCTAGAACTCTATTATTATTCTTTCTTCTGTGTCACCCTACTCCTAGTTCGGAGTAGGCAACCAGTCTTCAAACAAGGGAACTCCAAACGTTCACCATTCCCACAAATGTATTTAACTATTTCATTACTCTTTTGATTCTTAATTAACTTTCTTCCCAAATGTCCAATTTAAATGGTTGCCTTATTCCATTTATTTCTTTCTTAAATCACTTTTAATCAATGCCTTTTGCCCTCCTTTCTTCTTCTTCACTATCTTTCTCTTTTAATCAAAATTCAATATTTTTCAGAGATTAGGGATTTCCATTCACCTGGTTGGCCTTATTTTCATTCAATAAATTGAAGGTCTCGGTCCCTAAAATTCAAAAAAAGGAAAACCTTACAACTTTAGGAAAACAGGAATCCTGTCTCTTGTGACCAACAGTCTCCCTCTGAGGCATGTTGCCTGATGTTCCCCATATTTCCTAGGTGCTCAACTCCAAAGGCACCAACAAGGTCCCTCTAGATCTCACCATGCCCTGATGAGCAACCCCACAGAATTCAAGTGGGCAATCTCAAGGTTTCCTCTTGATCTAAGGAAACTTTGTTTGCTCGGGGGTAAATTTGACCCCCTGACTGTCAGTAAATGCTTCAGGATCATGCCAGCAGTGTGCAGGCACATCTTCAATCTGCCATGTTCTTCTTTATTGTTGAGAATGATATTTATACTGGTTCTGTTAATTCGTTTATATGAGTCATTGCTGAGTTTTTAATCTAGTAGACTAGAAACACTCAAAGCTTCTCTCTCACACACACACATACACACACACACACACCCAGAAGTCCAGAAGCATTTTTATCTTGGAAGACCAAAGGGAAAATTCTGATCTTTCTGGCTTCTCCATGGGCTGAAATTCCTGTCTGTATTATATATCTTTCTTTTTCCATTTTTTTCCCTTCAGCTGCCCAGGATGACTTACTGTATCTCCGTGTTTAATGGAACCTTTTGCTCTTTCTGTGCTAGGCCCATCCCTGTTAAAGAAGTGATTTGAGTGTGCTCTGGGAGAGCAGAAAAGCAGCATCCATAATAAATTGTGACAATGTCAAAAAGATGACACATGTGTAATGACACCATCATGGAAATGCTTCAATTATGTACTTGCATCAAAACATCTCATGCATCTACGCAAATAGAAGCATTTGAACAATATAGATTACACCATGGGCTAATCTCCTATTTTGCATGCAAGAATTCAGTAGGTTCAGTCACACTCATTTCTATAATCCAATTTAATTAAATATTCCTTTACTGATATTAAAAAGTGCACTGAAGAAATGTTTTACCACAATTAAAAGGCACAGAAACACTTGGATGTAGAGAGTTCATTCAATGTGCCAGCAACCCAGACAATGTGTAGCAACCCAGACTGGAAACAGTTAATCCAAAGAACACATTTCTCAGAGCTTTCATTAGCTAGAGTTATTTGAAAGAAATCAACAACAATTTTACAAAATACTGTGTTTTCACTGAGAAACATAAAAGTCAGGCTTCTTGTATCAGCCTGGACTGGAAGTAGTTAACCCTGAGAAACAACTCTAAGAGCTCTGATATTCATTAAGAAGGTTAAAGTTATAACACAAGAATTTCAGCAAGTGTTCTATTTTCAAATGACATATGCATGCAAATTAGGGTGGGTAGGTTTTGACTCTTTTTTACATTCTTTTTATGTAAAAGAATAAGACAAGGAGACTTGTCTGTTTTTTGAAGGAGGGACAGCATTACATATGTTGATTGCTCTGGAAATGATTTCTAATCAACTAGGGGAATAAGCTCTAGCACAATTCTGTTTCACACCCTGTTTTGGCATCCAGTGTTAACTTCTTTTGCTACATGGGATCATGCCCTAGAGATAAGAGCAAAAGAATGGGGAAAGCTGCTACCAGAAAGCAGAAAGGGAAAAGTCTTTATGCGTAGATGGAACACCACCTTGTCCTTATCTGGAACTAAGCCCAGGACTTCATTTCAGGCTACTAATAATTAAAACTGTCCTGATCATATGTTGACTAGGAAAGAAATCATAAGAAGAAAGACTCATTTTCAAATATGGCCTTTGCCCTGCCTTCTTTAGGGACCTTGTTTACAAACTACTTTACATGCATTTAGATTGGAAACAATAGTTTTAATAATTGTCAGGGGAAGAATATTTCCATACTTGCAAGTAAAGAATTCATTTTGCAAGCTTTGATCAAGCTGGTGAGTGTTTTCTATGAGAAACAGTCTAGGCATAATTTCAGAACTTAGCACTAATGGAATAGAAAAAAGATCCAATTTTAAGGTCAATTTAAAACTTAATCAAAGACAAATTAAGACTGCAAATTTTTGCCAAGAGTTGTTGTTATTACAGATCTCAGTAGCATTTTAAATAGGCTTGAGCCTCAATCAAACTGAGGGAGTGGAAAGCTGATTATCTCTACCTGAATCATGCCTTTCTTTAGAACTCATCTCATTGATTAGAGGAGGCAGATATTCCTTTTACATATACCAACTAAATAGTACTGAGCTTTATTGTTGAGAATGATATTTATACTGGTTCTGTTAATTCGTTTATATGAGTCATTGCTGAGTTTTTAATCTAGTAGACTAGAAACACTCAAAGTTTCTCTCTCACACATACACATACACACACACACACACACAACACTCACTAGCAAGTGGTTTTCATATTGTTACATCTCATAACTAACTGTACTATACCCAAAATTTCTTAATTTCTGGCTTTCTTCAGTCCTTTTGTCCTTAGAAAAACGGGGATCTCAGACCATCTCATTGTTCTCATGAAAAACCAATATATACGTAGGTCAGGAAGTCATAGCAGGGACAGAACATGTCAGCCTAGTGTGGTAGTCCAGCCAGGAAGCATGACCAGATGGACTTATTCTACTTTATTGTAAAGTTACATTAAGAGAAACTTGGAAGTCTGAAAGTACATTTCTTCCCCCTCACCATTACAATCCAAGAAACTAGGGAGGATCCCTTCTGAGACATTTGCCCTGCCTACATTCGCTGTACAGGCTAAGCTGCCTCTTGTGCAACTGTTCCCCTGACTGTGGCTCTTCCCCCTGTCTCCCAAGGTCAATCCCACATACAGAACATGATGACACAGACTGACTCCAGGTTGGTAAAAGAGTGATACAAGGCTGCACACTCTCCCTTTATTTATTCAACCTGTATGCTGAATATATATTAAGGGAAGCTGGATTGGAAGAAGGTGAATGCAATTTTAAAATTGGAGGAAGAAACATTAATAGCCTGCATTATATTGATGACACTAGCTGAAAATGCGAAGAATCTGCAAGTTCTAGTAATAAAAGTCAAAAAGCATAGCAAAAAAAGGGACTAAAATTAAATATAGAGAAGACCAAACTATGACAGCAGGTACAACAACCAGCCTTGTTATTGACAGTGAAGGTGATGTAATGGTGGATAGATTTTGCCTTTTAGGATCAACTGTCAACAATAAAGGAACAAGCAACCAAGGAATATACCACAGACTAGCATTTGATAGAACAACTGAAGGCCTTGGAAAAGATATTCAGATGCTGTGATGTGTCTATACCTACAAAGACCAGAACTGTGCAAGCAATGGTATTCATTGTGACACTCTATGGAAGTGAAATTTGGACTTTGAAGAAGCAGGATAGGAAGAGTATTGATGCTTTTGAACTTTGGTGTTGGAGAATACACCTGAGCATATAACTGAAAGCCAAGGAAACAAACAAATAGATAATTGAACAAATCAACCCAGAGTTCTCACTTGAGACACAAATTATCAGGCTCAAATTATCCTACTTCAGACACATTATGCAAAGACCCAGCTCTCTGGAGAAGGCTCTAATGTAGGGAAAGGTGGAAGGAAAGAGAAGAAGACAACCAGCAGCAAGATGTATGGACTCAGTCACAGTGGCAATGGGTGCACCATTGGAAGACCTGAAGGACCAGGTTAGGGATAGATCATCATGGAGGAAATGTGGTCACTAAGAATTGACACTGATGATGGCACATAATCACTCAGTCAAAAGTCCTTTTGGCATGTGAAATTTCCCTTAACTTTTATAGGTAGCAGAAATTGAGTACATTTAAGTTGAGCAGGGCAGAAATCCCCCTTTTGAAATTTTGTAAAAGAAAACCAGGAGCCTGTTATAGAGTTTTGGCAGAAAACTACTAAGAAAAATGCAATTTCTCATTGGTTTTCAACTGAAAAGAAAGAAAATTGGTGACTGAAGCCCTCAATAAATTCAGTGCACCAACTGCATCACTGTTGCACTCCTTTCAGCCTTTGGTCACCCAAGAAGTTGAAGGAAAAATCAGCTCTGGATACAAAAATAGTTGTTCACTTCCAACTTATTTTCTTTCTCAAAAGTAAGCTCCATAGAGTTCAGTGGAGTATAGACTGACAGACGTGAGGTATGATATGCTCATGGAACAGCTGCAGGAGAGTTGATGGAGTATGTTTCAAACTTGCAACTACTGGAACATTACAAATATGTGAACATTGGCATCTTTGTTTCCAGAATCTTTTAAGAACAAGGATGATAGACAGAACTGTAAAGGCTTACAAAATCTCATACGAATGACACACTGATTGAAATAATTCCTGCCTTCTCTGCCAGACCTGCCAGTTGATAAAACAGGTTCAGAAAAATAAAAAAGAAGAATTGAGGAACACTGCTGATCTTACCTGTTCCCACTGCTAAAGTTCAAAACAAGTAGTTTAGGGAATTTATTCCCATAAATGCAGGGACTGTCACTAACGCTGATAATATGATGAGGCAAGATCATGTAAGATATGTCAGTGGTCATATTTATAGGCAACACATCCATGATTGCCCACACTTTAAGGGAAAGAGAAGGACAGTATGAGATACAGTAGAACCTCAGGGCCATATTAAGAGAGAAAGTGGAGAATGGAATGGACCTTTGTAAGGCAGATCTTGTGTCCAAAATGTTGTATCTGGAATCCACTACAATAAATTATACTATTTCAAAGCCTTTGTTCAGCAGCAATTTTAGAAATATTTTTATTTGCTCAGACCATCCGCATCTTGCTTTAAAGGGTGGCCAATTTTTATATAACACTTCCACCTATCTGACACCAGCAATGTCCTGCTGTGTTCCTCGGGTAACTAAGTTAGTTTTCTTCTGGTTGGACTGTGGTACAGTTCAAACTGGAAAAAGGGCTGAAACATTGAAACTCCTCAGAACTTGGAGACAGGTCATTTCCCCATAAATCCTCCTACCTTCTGCCTCCTGAACCTGGATCCATAGATTTCACAAACAACCTAATCAAATTAAACCTTCTAGTTTCTAGTCAGGAGTCTGATAGCATCTTTTCTGACTAACACATTTTATTAAAAGGCATAAGCTTTCATGAGCTTCAGCTCACTTCATCAGATGCATAGAACTCACAGCTCATGAAAGCTTATACCTTTTAATAAAATGTATTAGTTAGAAAAGATGCTATCAGATTCTATTTTTTCTTACCACCATAGACTAATATTACAGTTTCTAGTCAGTGTCACAGTTTCTGTGAGGTATTTGTTTTGTTTTTTATGCTGGGTCTGATGATCCCTGCTTATATAAGCAGCATGCACCTGCTTCCAGCCTCTGGGCTCAAGCAAAACATTCCTGTCTGCTGCAGCTCCCTTTCAGATGTTCAACCTTGATAACCACAACCATAATTTCAGCTGTTAAGAAGCGTGCCTGGCTGAGAAACTAGTGTTGTGGCATCAACACATCTTGGCTGGTTTCATATCAATGGCTCGGGGTTTTTTGCACAATGGTCAGAAAAATGTATACATGACTTATTCTACTGAATTATTTTTCCTCTTTCCATGAGAAATGCAGATGAGTGGATTTTTCTTACTCTAGGGACTCTGGCAGCTGAGGGATAGACTACTGGTGGAATGATGACTTTTGTACTCTCCTGTTGGTTGGCCAGAGGAAATGCTGTGTGTGAAGTGCTGCTAATGTGATCTTACCTACTCTCAATGTTGTAAGGATAGCAGGGATGAAAATGATGGAATAGCTAATTCCACTATTCCCCCCAAGAAACTGGGGAATGAAAACAGCGTTGTGTGGAATTGTTACACCAAGGGGGCACACTAGAAAAATATATAGCCAAGTGCCATTATTTAACAACTGTTTGAATGCTGAATTCTACTCTTCAGTGATTGCATCTCTCTCTCTCCCTCTGTTTCTCTCTCTCTCTCTCTCTCCCTCCCTCTCTCTCTCTCTCTCTTTCTCTCAGAGATAGAGATAGATAGAGATAAAGATTCACTCTCCTGTGATGGATATTATTATTATTGATGAAATTAAATTCACAGGAATTTTCTTACCCTGATGTAATGTATTTTATAAATGTCCTTAGCCTCAATATTGTAAAGATAGAAGCATTTCCTGGACTCTGTGTAATTCTCACTTGTAGTTCTGTGTGAATGGAAGATGTTTCCATGATGAAGACAACCAGAATTATCTTAGTGTCTGTGCTCCTGGATGGACTGGACCTACATGCCTGGAAAATATTAATGACTGTGAAATGAGCTGGTGCCAGAATGGAGGTATTTGTGAAGATGGAATCAATGAATACAGGTACTAACATGCCTTCCTTATGGCAGGTTTCTCCATAATCCTCCGGGACGTTAGAAGGCTTGATTGAAATATTGTTTTCCTCCTGCTGCTTTCAACTGCAATTAAAATGTCATTGCTGTTGCATTTATCCTCTTCACATTCTAAAATGTTATGGGCAGTAACTTGCAATAAACATGGCTATTTAAGTAAACAGATTGATTACCTAAGTCGTATTTCACAGACATACGAAAGAAAGAAAGAAAGAAAGAAAGAAAGAAAGAAAGAAAGAAAGAAAGAAAGAGAAAGAAAGAAAGAAAGAAAGAAAGAAAGAAAGAAAGAAAGAAAGAAAGAAAGAAAGAAAGAAAGAAAGAAAGAAAGAAAGAAAGAAAGAAAGAAAAGAAGCATTGACTCAAGCAGAAAATAAAGCAACTAAGGTACAGTACATTCACTAATGAGTATATCTGCTCCTTCAAAATAAATAGTACTAGCTTTAGTAACAGGAAGCAAGAATGGCAGAAGTTTTTCTTTGAGCTATGACAGCTTAAAAACATTCTATGGTTAAAATCATCATCATCATCATCATCATCGTCATCATCATCATCAAACAACATCTGCCTATCCCAGGTCCTTGGGAAGGACTCAATAGATGAATAAAAATGCCAAATCCAGTCTAAACATCTGGCTGACTGTGTGACCAACCAGAATAATTTTTACAGGTAAATTTGAGGATATTGTGGTTGCTCTTCCACTTGGTACAGTAGTATTAGTGTCTTACTTTATTTAGCAACAGTGTTAATTGCCTCCCTTTTGGTCAATTCCATGAAACATTATTCTTGGCAATAGTCATTCTGAATATGTACTTCATGGTTATTACTTGACCAATCATTTATTCAATCTTTGTAAGGGTAATTGAAGTTCCCTGTGATCAGATCACCTTCTCTATCATAGTTTCATTCTCCATCTGAAGATTACTCCAGAGCTTCTTATCAAGAAAAAAGCATCATGGTCCCCGTATTAAATTACTCTCAGGGAGGGGTAGAGGAAAATGATTTATCTTTTTTCTTTGTTTTATTTTATTTTAATGTAAGCATGTGCCAAATATGTCTAGCGACTTTATTTTGCCTCTGGCCATGCATTACTTTATTCTTATAGTCAGTTTCTAGCTGGTGTCAATCCAAAACATTCTCATCTCATTACCTAAGGATGATTCAGTATTATCCAGAAGCTTATCAACTCCTATTTTTTTCCGAGCATTCAATTTAAAGATAGGCAAAGGTATCTGTCTTCTTTTTTTATTCAAGTGAAGCCCCTTCCTTTTGTATGCCAGTCTAGTTTTTCCCCAAATGTTTCCTAATAATGTTGCAGAAATCACATAACTACATAAAGCATAGATGAAATTTGGGGACCAGTGGGCACTCTTGGGATGTTGAGATCATGTTATTGAGATTCTTATAAAATGGCTTCCATGGGAGAGGTTATTGCTTATTTGCAAAATGGTGAACATGATTTTGGCATGTCGTAAAATACTCATTCATCTAGCTGCTTTCTGATTTTATCTAATTAATTAAAAGACTCTGGGGAAAAAAAATCAGTTGGAACACGGAATCTGGGACACATGGATAGAAGTACCATGTTAATTAAGAATGAAATATGATAATCTCTTTGATCATTTTTTATCCCCTCTACTTATAAAGCTGACATCCTTCACTGAAAAAAACCTTAGGCCTCAACTTATGAGTTTCACTATTTTAAATTTTAAAATAGGCTCTAAAGATCTCTTCCTCACACACACACACACACACACACACACATATATATATATATACACACATACATACATACACACACACACACAGTGTGTGTGTGTGTATTCATATATATTCATATTCATTCATTCATTATTGATGTACTTCCACATAATTTGATTTTATTAATTGCAGTATAGTTCATTACTTCTGCTCATTTGACTTTATTACTATGTGTTTCACTTTAAACAATACCAGAATTAAAAATAATTTGAGTTTTAATTTTTCTTCACCTTAAGAATCTTTTTGTGAAAGTGAAATTACAAATCCCCACTAAGAGTAAATAATAAATGAATGAATGAATGAATGAATGAATGAGCAAGCAAGGGCTAGATAAAAATACTTAATTTGTGATAACAAGCCAGTGACCTTGTTCCCAATTAAATAATCTACACGGGGAAAACAAATTATCTATTCCAGCATGAGTTGTTGGTAAAATTGAATACCATTGCTTGGTAGCATAAAATAAAAATACAAAGCAGCATGCCTTTCAATTATAAGTCCACATCTCTGTTTCCAGAAGCTAGTGACTTTTGAAATAATAGGCTGGTAGTGCCATAACATCTAGCATTCCTCTTACTGGTTCCACTGTGGCTTGCATAGCACAATTTTTTGGTGGATTTTGCTTCAGAGCCTTTGACACTAATGTGAATTAGAAAGTAATTCAATTTGGTTCACTGTTTAAAAGGTGATTACTACTGTTCCCTTAGTTTATTTGGAACCAAGTGCTCACATCCAAAATAGAGATTTGTACACTGTCATCTGATAAATTAAAGAAAGTCAAAACCAGAATCCTTTCAAAGCCGACCTAAAGCATGAAATTGCAGGTAGTCCTCAACTTATGACCATTCATACTTGTCTCCTGCTTTTCATTTTAAAATTACCAGGTAGTATTTCAAGTTGCAGTTCTAGCCTTTTTGGGAAAAAATATATATATTAATGTTATCTTTCATGATTGTGTTTGAACATTTTTGTATGTTTTGTGTGTGTGTATGTGTGTGTGTGTTGTGCATTTTGTGGATACATGCAATTGAGCATCAGGCAGGCTTAAGTTCATACTGTAGAAATACATGCACACATACACCACTAAATTGCAATGAATAATTCAATACCATTTAAAAAAGGAATGTGCAGCTGTTTTCGTAGCATTTAGTGCATGTGACTTCAGTTAGAGTTGCTCACTAGTAAGTGTGCATTGGCAATACGTTCTTAAATTTACACAGTGGCACAGCCTTCAGCTGTTCCTCTGGGTCTGCCCATATCCTAAGTCAGAAAGATAGGAAGAGGATAATGTATGTAGGAAGAGCAAACTTATGACAACCATGGAAAATAGCTACAGGTTATAATAAAAACAATGAAAAAGAAGGAAGAACATGAAAAAGACAGGCATTGTGGGACTTTATTTTCTAAAAGAAGACAATAGAAAAGCTGAACAGTGTGCAAAAAGTTTCACATTTAACCATCTCATATCTAAACATGTCATCTCAAGCTTCTGAAATACCCAAGTCGGAACGCAAAACTGCTAGTCTGAGGGTCGAATGAAATGTTCCAAGCTTGAAAAAGTAATGTCATGGGTGCAAGATCCTCTTTTTTTGAGCCTGAAACACCTCCACATCGATGTTCAACATGACTGAAAAACAGCTGTTACGTGTTTGAAACGGTAGCCTTCAAATTCAGAATGGTTTGAATTTGAAATGTCTTGCACACTCCTAGGAAAGGTTGTATTCAGATGTGTCCTCTTAGCCACTAGAAAGCTTTTTCTACTCACAAAAAGGTTATTACCATTTTTTATTTTTATTTATTCTTTTGCAAAAGAGTATCACCTGAAAGAGGGAAGCCAAAAGTACAGATTTGCTATTCCATTGATACCATCTCTCATGCAAAATCTTACATACTGTAAGTTTATTCTTAATAGTCCTTTACGGCCACCAGGAGTTTATTTATAGACGCTATAGCCTGCATCTTTATTTTTCATTCTTGATATGCGGTCATATGTTTTCAAGGGTTGTTTTGTTCTGTCTAGCTTTTTACAAAAGAGTTCATGGGACAAAGCATTTTCTCTCTCTGCTCGTGGTTCTTTGGATCCAAGCTATACTATTCAATGATGGAGCAACTGACTGTTTTCTTTTTCTTTGAAATTTTATGAATAGATTTCCTAAAATGCTTCAGTGCATTATCTACTACCAGTACTTCTGTGTTAACAAACATTCTTTACTCACAATGCGAAATGATAAAGCATGAACGGTAAAATGTACGCTTCCTTTCTAGTACTTTGACATCTATACAGAGGCTATAGAAAAAAGATGCATTTAGTCTTCTACAGCCGAATTACACATAATACTTAGAGCGTTCTGTTACCCAGCTTTTGTGCAGTAGTAATATAATAATAGGGTTCTACCTATGATCCAGTTTCTTAGGCAAAGCTGTAAATATTCAGTCCCCTTCAAGCTATACATCTGGACTTGTTGCAATTATTTAATACTGAGCTCAGGTGAAGGGCACATCTTTTGAGCATTGTGGTACACGTCAGCAGTGCAATTTCACCCACCTTCAGTCTAGCCCCATTGTTTTTGCTATGATTCCAAGCTCTGTCCCTGAGCAGGTTCCACAGGTGAGATTTTAATTGCCCTCACATTAAAATGAGATAAATATGTGCAGTGAGGCAGCCATAAATGCCAGCGCAAGGTCTAGCTAGCTATGTTCATGTTCTGATCCCCATTAACCTCCTGTGGTAACAACACAGAGGAGAAATCAAAGCTGGCCAAATTTTATGAGACCACGACATTAATCTGAGTTACAGATAAAGACGTCAACCTAGCCCATGTTTCGTTCTGTTTCTTAGCTTTTCTGTACTATCAGGGGCATGGAATGCAAATATGTTCGGCAGCCTTTTACATGAAAAGTACCATTATTAGGACTACCAGATCTGGGTAGCAAAAATATGAATAGCCTCTATATGGGAACAAAGAGAATCTTCGGTATCTCTTTGCTGCTATCTATTTTTCATCTGGAGTTCTACAGCCAAGATATGATAGAGCTTAGAAGTCCTGAGAAGATTTTTTTGTTTTATTTTGTTTTGTTTTTGCAAATTAGGAAAAAGGAAATGCACAGAGATATTACTGTCATGTACCGAATATTCAAATCCAATGGGAGTGCAGCATTTTGGGATACTCTCTCACAGTCACATTTATGTGCTTTCCATAGTTCGTGAGGTGGCACAAATATATGCTTGCATACATTGCCTTGCCCTTGCTGATGAGCGGTGTTCTTCCTTAGCAGCGAGACCAGCAACTGGTGGTGTCCTCCTAGATTTAATGTGAGATGACTTAAGAAATGCAATTGATGGATTTCTCGAACATCACCTACCATCAGGAAAAACAACAACAACCAGTCACTCTGGATACAAATTTTGACAGATGCCTAGACCATCTGTCAGAACTTGGTAGCTGAACCGAGGGAGAGGCTGTCTGCCGGTAAAGCAATGCTCTCCCACTTTACCAGGGAGAACCCACCCACCCACCCACCCACCAACCACTGATCAGTGCTCTCTGCCAGGTTGCAACAAGACAGCATCACCTGATTTATCAGGCAGAATCACTCCACAACCCTCAGACATAAATCAGGCACTTCAGAAAACTTGTTTCTGAAGAGCCGTTCCTTCAGCTTTCATTGGCACTGTCTGGGCCCTCATTGGCTGCCAGAGCTGAAAGCAGCAATTCTTTAGATGCCAGTTCTCCAGTCCCATGGAGCAATTCGTTGAGATTTGAAAACTGGCAATCTTCTTCTTCACCTGTCATCCTTCTAAGCCTTGACAGCCTGGGAACCTGGAGGGGTGACAGAAGCAGGAAGAAAGAGATGTTTGGTGTAGGGTGAGAGCCCTGGAATTTAGTATCCAGAGATCAGAAGATAGAGGGTATTTCCACAGCAACCACAGATAGTCAATAAGAGCTGAAAGGACCCTGATCATGTCACTGCCAGAAAAGTCTGGTCAATGTATATGTCCTTCAGATGATAAGATTTGTGTCTGGAGAAAAAGGAAAACACTACTTAAATGCTGGAACAGCTAAAGACAAATGTAAGTTGCTTTTGTGGGGAGCTGGGATGCGATGAAGGGGATGTCATGAGGCCATGACCTACAAAACCGGGGCACCCGCCTGCTACAGGCCAGGGAAAATGAGCATGAGACCTTCGGTAGTGAAAGATTGGGGGGAAGTTAGTTATAGAACAGTCAAAAAGATTCAGCCCATCATAACTGAAAATAAAGACACCAAATAGGATTGCTTATCCACATATATCAGAAGAGCCATTTTTCTAGAGTTGGATGCAGAGAAAGTTCTTTGTGCTTTAGTCCCATTGCAATCAATGGAATAAGTTAGTCATTCATACTGAAGTTTTATTTATTTTACTGGTGATAAAGAATGGCTAATGTAGTCTGAATTTGACCCATCGTAACCCATTATGTGTTGAAATGCAAAGGTATAGATGAAGAAAAAATAGTTCATAGGAAAATAAATACAATTATAATGTTGGAATGATGACATAACAAGGCTGCCCCACCAGTGAATTTAATTCCATGGGCCCAGCACTCCTTTCAGTCCTGCTGCCTGGAAGCCTTGCCTGCACAGTGAAAAGCTGGCAGCAATGGTAGCAAACGTGCCAGGCCTATACGATGCGCACTGTGGGCAGTGCTTTGGGGGAGCATTGCGATGATTGCTATGGCAGGAAATGTATCCACCCAGGCCTCACTTGCCTCTCCATGGAAGGCAAAATACAAACAACCAAATAAGGGCAGGGGAAGCTCAGCATCAGTGGCACGTTTTAATTTTCTCAAAATCACAGCTTGGCCATTTGGCAGGCATTGTTTGTGTTCAATGATGCTTTTGTTCGGAAGGCAAGCTGCTTTATTTTAAGTATGGATCACCAGAAGGATGAGTGAAGACCGTATGGCTGTGAATACAGTCTGATTAGTGCGCTGCTGGAGCAGGGGCAGAAGTATGTCAAAAAACTCATCCTAAGTGTAACAATTATTGATCAGACACAATGTTTAAATCTTATTTTTTTCCTCACTTAAAAATTGGAAGAGAGAGAGAGAGCAAGAATGAGTCCCACTTTTCCTTCATGCAGAGGACAACACACAAAAGAGAACATGCCTTTTACGTGCAACTGTGGAGAATTTTGCTCAGGTTTCTGACACATTTTTATCTTATCAATCAAACCAAAAAAAAACCAAAACCAAGCATACCTAAGCAAAATTCCCAACCTTCCACAACTGCCAGGGAAGCACATATTCTCTTTTCATCTATGGGAACTCCATTCCAGGGGGATCAGAATATCCCAGTAACAGAATACACCATTTGTGCCACAGCACAACTGAGTGAAAACAAAGTTGATCATTTGTGTCTGATCAATAATTGTTGGACTTCAGGATATGCGCTTTGACAAACTTCTCCTATGGCACAAATTGCACGCAAACTAAAATACAAACTTTTAAAATCTAAGTATCGTTGTATCCAATGGCTATGCTATAAAAGATTTGCCATATAACCATCTTTTCCTTCTTCTCCCCAGTAGCAACTATTTTTAAGAAGTTTCAAAGGTTTGCCTGAAAAGTGGGGGTTACATATGGGAATTGTATGGGAATTGACCCAGTCAAGTAGGTACTAGCAAGTTAATCCTATCCAAAACAAAACGAATTAAGATATAAAATGTGTAAACCATACCAGACCTCTCAGAAATTCTGTTAGAATGTGGTGTTCAGTGAACAAAGTAAATATAAAATTTACTAACCTCTATTGCAACTCCACAGTCAGAGATGTCAAAATCTGGTTGCTACTGCATGTCAGACTGTTAAATAGTCCAGTCCAATTGCTTATATTCAATGCTGTAATTTGCCAAATTCCACTGCTTGTCAGTTGTCTAATGCTATATCTCAAATGCTGTCAAAAATGGATTGTTTCAATATGATGTTTGGTCAGATGCCTGTCAACAAATGTTCATTGGCGCATGCTAGATAATGATAATTAATACAGATCAGCTGTCCAATTTTGCTAACTTTGTGCCAGATATGACCACTGTTGCATATCAACTGTCAAACAATATCAAACATTCTTTCTGCAAAATCTTCAGATATAAAATTCTAATTCTGAATACAAAATATGGCTAAAACATGATAGCTAGAGAAAATTAATTATTCATATTTCCAATGAGGAATTATTTAGAGCAAGTTTGCCTCTCCTCTAAAGGTTTCCTAAAGCCTCCTAAAGGTCACAGACTTCGTATTAGATCTCTCTCGATATGAACTGAGTATGTAGTATGTATTATTTATTTAATAAAGAGGAATCTTATCCTTCTTCAAGGGATGTTAGGTGGGTATGCCTGACATTATAATAAAACTCTGCGAGCTAGACTGAATCAAGTACTAACGACTGCCCCAAAGCTATAATATGCATATAGATCCATGTGAGTATTTGAATCCAAACCATCTCCCCAAATTTCAATATGCTATGTTACCTCTCTGGTTATCATGAAAAATAGCAAAAATATGATATAACGTTTGCTTTTGAAAAAGTTTAATAAAATATGTCAACAACCAAATTCTCTAAGATTGTTTTTTAAACCTTCAGATCTCAGAAATCTCACAGGCATCTTTCTGAAATTGCTTAGAATTTAGGTTTTAACTTGCTGCAAAGTTAAATAGCAAATTAACCCTATCTCAAAGCTTTTAATAGTACATTTAGTGTGCTGCTGCTAGAAAGATTTAGGACATTAATGAAGGTCATGTTCATTAGAGACCAACATGATTACTTTCCCTAGAAGAGCAGGCATGTAATCACTTCATATACATCTTTTACATAGAGTTAGGATTGCTTGGCATCATTCAAAGCAGTTTTAATAGAAGAAGACTGTGGAAGCAATGTATTTAACACCAAAAAGAGAGAGAAAAGATATGTGTAGTAAATATTGGTGAGGTGGACACTCTACCAGTTTGTTTATTGGAAAACATGAAGGCCATAGTTAGCAAAGCTTAATTAATATTTATTTAGACCCAGGTCTACCAATTCAAGCAGGGATGTATTCAGCAAAATGGGGGATGCTTCTAACTGTAGCTGCACTAAATTATGCCTGCACAGAAAATAATGCCTCCTCCTCCTCCTCCTCTTTATTTATTTTAGTAAATTTAGGCACTATCCAACTGCAAATTAACTCAGGGTGGCTCATGACATAAAAAATGAAATAGCAAATATACCATCAAATAAGGTGGGGAAAAAACCTATTAAACATAAGACAAGATGGCAAATCCAGACAACAACAATAACATCAATCACATACTCTACCAAAGGCTCAAACTGTACTAGCCCAGAGCCTGGGAAAACAGCCAGGTCTTTAAGATTCTTCAGAACACCATCAAGGTGGAAGCCACCTAGATTTCAGGAGGAACCCCATCCAGAAGGCAGTTGTCCCAATAGAGAAGATACATTTCAAGGGTACTGATAAATGGCATGGCACTGCTTAATTAAAGGAATCCGGAGCATATCAGTTATGTTGGATTGAACCACCTGGGCAGACACCACAGGAGATAGGTGGTCTGTCAAGTAACCATGCTCTATGTCATATGGGCATACTGAGGCATGCCCATCAGTGCCTGTACAACTCTGGATCAGTTGAAGCTTCTAGGTGGTCTTCAAAGGCAGCCCCATGTAGAGCACAATGCATTAATCAAGCCATGAGGTGACTAGGGCCTAAGTGCTGTCTGAAGGGCCTTCCAAACTAGCAAGCAGCAGAACTGGCACACCAGATGAAGCTGTGGAAAGGCCTTCCTGGCCACAGTTACCACCTGCTCATTGAAAAATGCTTGGTGCTTATCCAATAATGCCCCAAGTCTGTTGTACAGAAACTTTGATTGCAGAGCTCTGAGTATAACTTTTTACTCTCTATTCTCATAGATAGGCATAATCTAAGTAGATGGTGGGTCTACTGCCATCAATCTCTGAACTGGGAACCAATAATTTCTGAATCTGTTGGCATGCAATGAACATAATTTCTACCCATATATATCCAAAGGATGTTGCAGTCTACTTAAAATTCAGAAAGAGCAAATTGTTTTATTTGGTCATTGCTTTATATTGCCTAATTATGGCATTTAAGCCACAGCATAAATCATGGCTTACAAATACCAAGTTGCTGAGTTCACCTATTGCACTAAGCAAAAACCAACTGAACCACATCAAGATGTATCACAGTGTGTTGACCCAAACCATTGAATAAGGGAGAGTTTTGAGAAACGAGGTAAACCTTATTTACCCCAGGAATTCTGCTTATTTGCTTGGGAGCTTACTTGAAGAGAAAAAAGAAATCTGCCACCATGGTTATTCCTCGCAGTCATTTCTCAGGTAAAAATAACTGGGAAAAGAGGAGTATAATTTGAAATCAGATTGGAACATTTTTAGAAGAGATATCACGAAAGGCCTCAGGTTAGGAAGATTGTGAAATGGTAATGCTACACTTAGGGCTATTCTGGAAACCTTTGTAAAAGCTTCAGTTTGAATAAAACAGATTACCCGTGTTTTTATTCCATGGCACCCTCATAAATTTTTGTTCTCTTTCTGTTGCAAGGACAAGGTAGGGGCATTGTACAGATGAGCACCTATGGGATCTTCTTGAAAGTTATATTAATAGACTACTTTGCCAGTACCCAATGCACTAGTGATTATTGCTGGAAACTTGAATGCTCATGAAGTTTGATGCTATCTTACAAGCTCACTTTAAATGGTCTCTCCCCCACAAAAAAGGGAGGTTGCTCTTTACAAACTTGATGATCCAAAGATAAACACTGTAATATGGCAGGCTTCTGTTTGGTTCAGTTTACAGTTAGTCTGGATCTGCTTTTATTAAATGGCAATGCTAGGGGAGACTTAAATGGAGACCTAACTTTTTGGATTCCAAAGGAGCCAGTGTAATTGATTATAGTACGGTTCCACATATTTATGTCCATTTAATATGTTTATTTTGGAAATTGTCCTGATAAATCATTTCCCATTAATCTGCTATCTGAGTCCTAAAGTAAGTATTACATTTCTAATCAGAGGTCATTATGTCCTTGGGGCCACTATAAAAGGACATATTTGGAATAAATGGTCTTCCAGAGTGGCAAACACCTGTATGCTTTGTTCAGTACAGAACCTCACCTTCAACTTCACTCCCACATTTGTTTAGCAGACTCCTCCGAACAGATATTATCACATTACTGGTTTATCATTCATATTCTCCAAGGCTCATTATCTAGACTTCCAACAACTTTATCACTGCAGTATAAACTTTTTGATCTGACTACTTATTAGATTCCTTTCAGTCAGTCAGAGAGTATAAGAAGATCTATCAATATCTGAAAATCTAAGACACGTGAAACATTGAGAGAGAATTGTAGGAGAGTAATCGCAGCTTCTAAGCTTCAGAACTCTGTTCTGGCACCTTGTTAACTGCTTTCTTATGGTTAGATGACCAGGTCCTATCTGCCAAATACGTGCAAACATTTCAGACGATTTTTTTCAGAGCATTTTCCACACAAAATGATTAAATAACCCAGTGGTGGTCCCCATAGCAAGGTACCTCCTGAATGGCGGTCTGTGTCTATAGCTGAGGTTAGCAATCTCATCACACAACTGAAACCTGGAAAAGCTCCTAGAGGTGATTTCACTCTCAGAATTACTAACAGAAAATCAAGATTGGTGGCCCCAGTGCTGGCTGCTTTATTTACTTACATTAACAGCATAGCATATTTAAAAGGAATGGTGAGCATATTCATGAAGGAATCAATTCCAAAATAATAGTGTATCTTAGTAATCTAGTATGCCATGGTTGTCTTTGTGTTTACATTGTATGTGGGAAACTAGTACAAAGTGTCATCCAATGAAAACATGTCATTATTACCTGTGGTAGGAAACTGTGTAGGCTATTTTGAGGTTTCTGAAGAAAAGACTGGGTAAAGCTATAACAAATTAGAAGATATTGTTTTAATTGTTTTTAATTGTTTTAACATTTTGTATTGTTTTCATGGTTGTTTTATTCTGTGTTTTTGGTGTTGTTTATGTTTTAATTGTAAGCTGCCCAGTCACGAATGTGAGATGGGAAGCCATATAAATTGAATAAATACATTTTTCCTCCTTATCCAGACTCTTTAATAACTCATTGAGAGTTAGATATTCCCTCTGGCAGCATCTTTCTGGAGCTGGAAAGATAATGCAAGAGTGGATTTTAGCCCCCTTACTTAGCATTATATTATAGTATAATTATTAATTCAATAATTTGGGTTATTTTGGCACCGAAGAATAGTATTAATCTGGGTTATTATTATTATATTATTTTGTTGTATTTTATGTTTATATATCTGATATACACATTTGATGTAATATTGTGTTTTCTGGCTCTAAGACTGTGAATATTAGCAGCACCTTTTTCCAGGAAAAACATGGAAGTTCTACTACAATTTTTGCTGCACCACCAACATCTTGACTTTGTGAAGGTCCAAAAAAAGAAAAGAAAAGAAGGCTCTGTCTTCTAAGGAGCTACATCTGGCACCTTATTTGGGGAAGTGTTTTCTTCTCTTTGGAAAAAAGAGAATAGGACCCTTACACAGATCTTTCTCAATCCTTTTTAAACATTTGAAAAAAGTGCTTGAATGATTCATTTTCCGGATAAACCTGAGTCTGTTCCTCCTCCTGGGGATTTCCATGTCTCTCCATATCTAATCTAAGGTTGTGTGGAGCTTAACCTGGTTTGCCACTCCTTGCTTTTTCCACTTTCCCTGAGTAGATAAGGGGAACCAGCTATAAATAAAAGTCAGGCAGTTAGCAGATTTTAATAAACAGTGCTGGTTTTATTTAGTTTTTGACTCTGATATAAACAGGCCTGGCCAAAATCTGTTCCTCTATCTTTCCTGGAGCTGGAGAAACAAATGTTTGACAACTCCATCAAAAAGCATATAATCAGCTAAAGTAGTCCTTGGCTTAAGAAAATTAGTTAAATTGTTGATAGATGGAACACCCTGAAAAGAAAGTTTATTTTCAATATCATCTTCTCATATGAATTCATTACCAGGAAATGCATGCCACTTAAAATGAAAATAAAATCATATCCTTTTATGAGATTAAAAATATTTCTGTTTGCATTATTGTGCATTTGGATCAAATAATAATTGAACAAAGTTTTTTACTACTATTAGATTACAGCTTATAAACAGTAAATGATAATTACAAGCGGGAACACATGTATCAGCTATTTTTAATCACATGTGATATGGAGAACTTACTGTTTATAATGGTTTCTCCTAATCATGTTTTACATACAAGAAATAATTAGTAGTTAAGGCATATTGGACAAAGCAGTCATCTATATTTAACAGATTGGCAGAACAAATGTTCCACAATCAAGGGGATAAACAAAGCTTGAAACTAATATTGTAAACTGGAGGGCCTAACCAAGCTAATGAAAAGAGGGCAGTGGACTTTTTGTATTAAGCTGAAAGATTTCCAATTATTATAATAACTCTGGGGAAAGCAAAAGCAACTTTTCTGATATTAGTTTCCCTCTCCTCCAGATTTCTGTAAACATTGGTGAGTTTAGAAATATGATAGTTATAGCAGCACAAAATTTTTTGTTGCATTTTAGCCAAGTGGGAATTGTCATTCACATTCAGAAAAGCACTGCTAACCTCCTATAAATTCAATGAGGATTTTTAGGGCACAGTTAATAAGTCTTAGCATTGATCAGATCAATTAAAGATTTCAGATATTTCACAATATTGGTAATAGAACTATACAGAATTTCAGAGGGGGGCTTTCCTTCATCCCTTGGGCTCAACTGAAAGATAGAAATGTTCAAATAGGGGGGGAAAAAACACTTTATGCTTTGTCTCAAAGCTAGCAGAGGCCCATGACAGAGTAACTTCTTCAAAGCATGATGCATATCTAGCTTGGAGTTCAGATAGAAAGGAAATATATATATATAATTAACTGGTGTTGCCACCTTTGCCCTGTATTTGGTTCCAAATATTCGGCAGCCATTCAAGTAACAATATCCAGGAACTGACCACATTCCCCCTTATTAAACAAGCATTTCTCTTGCTTTAGTTTAATTCATTCGTTCAGGATTGCAAAACCTGTTCTCAGTTGAGGGCCACTTTTTTTTCAATGTAACGTATAGGAAACCACCTGCTGAATATGGCAAGGGCCAAGAAGTTGAGGATACAGCTAGTGCTTGGGTTACAACAGCAACTGGGACCAGGATTGCGGTTGCTAAGCAATGTGGTCGTAAAGCACGGTGTCACGTAACTGCATCACTTAGTGATGGCAATTTGGGCAGTCCTGGTTGCCATTGTAACCCCAGGACTGTGCAGGTTGTTAAATGGGAAGAGGCAGGAGTCCCAAGTAAGGAGCGTGGGGGGATGGGGGTGTGCTGTGGGCTGGAGCTGGGGAGTGTCGACCATCTGGCAAGGATGAGTATGAGATCCCTGGGATAGTGGGGATCCTCAGGAGAAAAAGTGGTTGGAGCAAGCTATGGTAGCAACTTGAGACCCTCCCTACTGGCTTCCCTATTGACTTTGTTTGTGGGAAGCTGCCAGGGAAGATTGCAAATGGTGATCACATGACCACAGCTCACTGCAATGTCATAATCACAAGCCAGGTGAATGAAGTCCCCCTCATTCAGTGCTGTTGTAATTTTGAATGGTCGCTGAATGAGTAGTTGTAAGTCAAGGACTACCTGTAGTCATTTGGGGGAGGGGATATTCACTCCCCCCCCCTTTCTGCCTGGAAGTGCGTGAGCTCCATGCTCTGCACTATTTACCACTCAGTGTATAGAAAAATAGCAAATGGGACATTAAAAAAATCTAAAACATAAACATAGAAATAATGAAAGCAATAGTGAACCTTTATAATTGTAATCAGGCTTGCCTGCAAAAACAAGCATAGAATATAAACTGAAGGGATTCTCCATTATTCCCATCACCCTTTCTCCTCTCACATAGCTCCAGCCAATGGCAGCAGAGATATCATTTGTACCTGCTATTTTATTAGATAATGAACTTTCCATTGTCCATGATTTGGATATCTTTAAAAAAAAAAAAAAAGTTCCACTTCATTCCAGCCTTGGAGAAAAATACAGTCAGTTCATCCTGTTTGGGTGTCCTCAGGACACCCAAAACAGCTGTTTTGGCTTTGGAATATTTTTAACTGAGATAGTTTTACACAGTTCCTATTGCACAATCCTTACTCTTGGAGCTATTATTATACAATGAAAGATAGGATAATGCCTTGGCTGCCTCTTAACTAAAGTAAAATTAAGAACTCTAAATCCCTTCATTAAATTTTAACTGAAATGTTCTCTCCTTTAAAAAAAAATGCAAGCGATTTCTTTTTCACCAAATTATAGGAGGAAGATAGGGAAAAAAAATGTAAGTGGGATTTTTTTGGGGGAACAGTACCATTAAATCCTGAATATCATTCATATATATATATCCCCATTTTCCCTTTAATGCATATTTAACACATTTTCCTTCTCTGTGCTTACAACTTTTTCTCTTCCTTTATGAGGTAGATGTTTTGTAGTCTACAGGTCTCTTGTATCCTCACGGTTGCAGTAGTGCCTTAAGATGTGAAATTTACCTTTTTCATGAAACATTTCTCATAAAACCAAGATTTCTATGACTGCTAGTTTTTATTTTCTTTTTCCTTCTTCCTTTTCTGGCTAAGTATCTTGTGTTTTTAATAGGTGCAGAGTAGGCAGAAATTCGGCATGTTTATTTGTTCATTCATTCATTCAGTTTAGAGGGCTGCCCACTCCCAGAACAACTCTGGGCAGCTAACAGGGTCAAAAACATTCATAGTATAAAAGCAAAAATAATTTTGAAAAAGACGGTGCTGGGAACAAGACACGACCCTCGTACCTTTACAGAAAGCTCACATGCCATCCAGGCCCAGTGTCTGGGAGAAGAATTAGGTCTCCAAGGCCCTCTGAAGGACCAGCAAGGTTAGAGCCAGTGGAATCTTATGGGGAGCTGCTCTTGCAAAGGGCAGACACTGGGACGGAGAAGGCACACCTTCTGCATCCCACCAATTGTCACCCTTTAGTTGATGGGACCTGCAACATGCCAACCCTGTCACATCGTGTAGGACACCCTGATAGAGTATTCGTCATGAGGAAAACTCCTTCTATTCTCAAATAACCTTTCCATCATCATATCCTGTATGCCTGCTGGAATTCTTTATTATATCAAAGATTTGTCTTTTACAGAAAGTGGCAACTATAAGAAAGTAGAATCATTTACCAAAACAAATAACATTGCTAAACTGAAAGGGTCATTGCAGGTGGAATCCCAGTCATAATTAGGAAGAATCCCTACTAGTAACTTCTAGAGTTATTGAACCATCATGTATCAGTGGGAGGATATGTATTATACTGAGCCAGTGTGGGGTAGCAATAAAGGTGGTGGGATAAGAGCAAGGAGATTCAGATTCAAACCTACCTTCTCCTGGGTGACTTTGAATGAAGCATTCACTGTCAGTCCAACCTACTTCACAGGACTGTAGTTCTGGAGAAGAACAAGGGAAAGGAGCACTACGTATGCCACCATGTTCTGCTGTACAAAAGACAAGATATACTGTACATCTATCAAAATAAATAAAATAGAACTATATTAGCTTAAATATTGCTAGGAGATGCTAGATGATTCCCCAGTTACAGTCAGTTGGAGTTGGGCAGCACCTAAACTCAATACAATACAATACAATACAATACAATACAATACAATACAATACAATACAATACAATACAATACAATACAATACAAAATGCTGTAAGTCACTTTGGGAGAAGTGGACATCTTTGTAAAACTTACTAGATGTGTAATGTGTGTTTTATATGTTTCTGATAGAGAAGCTTTAATGTGGTGATTTATCCCAGGAAGAGCTTTGAATGTTACAGCTGCTTTCATATGGTTCCTCCTCCCACTAGAAAGGCTCACATAAGGGGTAGCCTTAGGAACTTAAACTTAAAGAATATGCAGCAATGGCAAAACTAAGTTTGTGTGTGTGTGTGTGTGTGTGTGTATACAAACTAAATTTAAGCAAGAATGGTTCCCATGCATACAACACAGCATGCAGCATGGCAAATATAATCACTTACAATTTGGCTTCTAAGGGGGCCTAAATATCTACAAATATTGCAAATTAGTAGATGTATAAAAGGGGGAAGTCAGAAACCTAATATTTTAAAATTTTATTTATTTATTTTGTTGTTTTCCTTTTCCTTTTCCTACTTTTTTGGTATTTTAATTCTTGTTAACTTTGCTCCATTCGTCTATTTTTTCCATATAAATATAGATTATGGAGATAACAATGGAGATATTAATATTAAGCAGTTAGCTTAAGACCAAAACTTTTATTCTATAACAGATACTTTGATGCGAGTTGCAGTGGGTTTTTTCTCAATCTCATACTCAACCTGGAATGACAAAGCCAAATAATGTTAATGCTTGTAATACTGGTACTCTAAATTGTAATTAATATTGACAGAATATATTTTTCCTCTTCTCTGTTTTCAATACTCTAAGTTATCTAAATAATAGAATGTCAATAATCTTTAATTATATCACATAAACATCACCAAATTGAAATAATATAATGGATCAAGATTTGTATCGACACCGTTAAAAAAGGAAAACAAAACAAAAATTGGTCGCCGTCAACTCAAGGAGAAACTTTCTGACTCAAAGCTGTTTTCTGCTCCAAACCTTTGCTGGAGAACGCAGTTTTGATGCTGTTTGGCTCCCACCAGCATGTAACCAATGGCTGCGTGTGTCCCATTGCAATGGTTCTGACATGGATGCGTGAATAATTTTAAATTCCTATTAGAGAAATCAGATTGTGATAGACAGTTCATCCTACCTGGATTAAACTTTTCAGTTTTCTTCATATAATTTGAAGGGCGCTAAAGGGGCGTGGTTTACCAAGTACGAAGGTGATGAAGGCTTCTTATCTGATTCACCATAACCCTTTTTGATGTATTTGGAGCTGTCACCAAGTTGTGTTTAAGATGACACTGTTTTGAGAAGAAGCCAGGATCAGGTTATGATAACCCTTACAATTTGTGGAATTAGATGGCTAATTTATTTTCTGTGGCTTTCAGGTATATGTATCCTCCAGGTTACTTCTGTGAACTTGGCTTAGAGCTTTGCCTTCACCACCGTTGCTCAGACCATGGCTTTTGTGTAGCTAATCAGAATAATTACACCTGCCACTGTGTGCTTGGCTATGAAGGACCATTCTGTGAAGTGGAAGCTAATGAATGCACAGGTTCACCCCGCAAGAACAGGGCCACCTGTTTGGATTTAATTGGTCATTTCTCGTGTCCCTGTGCCACTGGCTTCGAAGGCAAGTTTCAGTGTTCACCCTTTACCTGGCACATTTCCTGGTCCATTTCTTCTTCACTGCAGCTCAAATAGTCATTATTTTTAATTAGGCATTTTTCTTAATGCATTAACATGTCTCCCCCCCACACACACAAATATCTGTGAAATTTGCATGTTCATTCTAACATCTTCAAAACAAAACAAAACAAAGCCACAAACTGTCACAATGTTATAATCTTACAGATTCTTGAAATAATAAGGTGATAAAAGGATGTTTAGGCACTGGAAAATATTCTGCACCCACTAGATAGATGCGTAGTTATAAAGCAACAACAGAATGGACTCACTGTTTTGTACCTCAGCATATGGAGAGGTGAAATAGATTTAACTGCATAGTGGAACCTATTCTACTACAGTGGTACCTTGGGTTACAAACGCCTCTGTTAACGAACTTTTCAGGTTACGACCAGCTCCGGCCTCAAAAATTTACCTCGATTTGCGAAGTCTGCCTCGGGTTACGAACCGGACCTGCGCCCATTTTCCCTCCCGTGACACGGTCTGTGGCCATTTTCCTGCCCCTGACACGTGGTCTGTGGCCATTTTTCACCCGTGACACGGGGTCTGTGGCCATTTTTCTGCCCCTGACATGGTCCGCGGCCATTTTTCCACCCCTGGCACATGGTCTGCTGCCATTTTCCGCCCCTGACATGTGGTCCATGGCCATTTTCCCGCCCCTGACACGTGGTCCGTGGCCATTTTCCACCCGTGACACGTGGTCCATGGCCATTTTTCTGCCCCTGACATGTGGTCCGTGGCCATTTTCCGCCCCTGACATGTGGTCGTAGGGAGGGGGAGTCTCCCTCCAAGCAGTAGCCGCCTCCCTGTCCTCCACGCCAGAACGGATTAACGGTAATTACATTGAACCTTATGGGGAAATTTCCTTCGGGTTGTGACCAATTCGGGGTGTGACCAGAGTCACGGAACGAATTAAATTCGTAACCCGAGGTTCCACTGTATATGGTTATCAGACCTGAGTTGCCATAATACAGGTAGCCAGTAGAGGACAGAAAAGAGATACGGAAAGATCTAACTCTTTGTTGTCATTGTCAGTGGTTATGCAAATTGTTGTCAGTGGTTGTCCAAATTCTTGCAGCCCAGATCCTGAGGGCCTATTGTCTCTCACATGTACTTTCTGGAGAAACCTCAGTAATTTTTCAAAATCTTATTTCTATAACGTTATTTATCTGGTATTGCATGTTGTTTGGGTTCAGAAAATTAGTATCTCAGAATTTTGTTGTATCCAGTTTAATAATTAAAACTTATTTGGAGACATGGTCTCTCCTGAGTTACTCTAATGGCCAGGTGATACTAAACTGAGTTCTGCAATACATCCATCCTGGAGACAAATGATTGCATTGGAGTGTAGATGAAAATACCGCCAGGGTGAAAGTCTCCATGTTGGGAGGTATGGCAGAGGACTAGAAGCCCTCACGGTTTTTCAGGACTGACACTTTGCCCAACCTCTTTTGGGCAAAGAGGTTGCCCTTATAACTCTTTTCCTCTATTCCATTGATTGATATTTCTAACCATGGAGTCTGGTGGGGAAAGCAGGGTTCGAATGTCAAGTTCCCATTCAGAGATTGGAACATTTATTCCAACCTAAGCAACAGAAATCTGACAAGTCCATAGTCTTTGGGATGCTGACCTCAGAGCAAAAGAATTGTAATCATATCATGTTATAGAATTATTTATTTTTGTTGTAAGTGATTTACAATATTATCTCTTTGGTGTTTGTTCATGCTACTTAAAGGGAGCAATTCCTAATCTACTTCCCGCTTTAGTGTCAGAAATAGCTTTCTACCATGAGCAAAATTTACAGATTTTAATTAACTTTCCAACGTGGGGCTGCCATTGATATAGGATACTCCAGAAAACTATTTATCAGCCTAAGTGCAGGACTTCTGGACTGATGGTTTAATGGATCATGTTCAGTAAAGCACAATGTCAGAGTTTAGGAAATACAGTGGTACCTTGGGTCACAAACGCTTCTGTTCACGACCAATTCGGGTCACGAACAGCACCGTTCAAAAAATTTTGCTTCCGTTCACGAACTCCACATCGGGTGACGAACAGGATCCATGGCCATTTTCCCTGCTGACACACGTGGTCGTGGCTTCCTGTAGGGAGGGGGACTTTCCCTCCAAACAATAACCACCTCCCCACCCGCCTTCCTGTCCTCCACGCCTCAAGCAAGGTTAGTGTTCTCTCTCTTCATACTGTACTGTACTGTACTTTGTGTCATATTTTTGTGGTTTAAAAAAAAAATACATATGGTTCAGAATGGATTAACTGTATTTACATTGAATCTTATGGGAAAATTTGATTCAGGTTGTGACCAAAATTGGTTGGCGACCAAATTTGTAGGGGTCAGAACGGATTAACCGTATTTACATTGAACCTTATGGGAAAATTGATTCGGGTCACGACCAATTTGGGTCGCGACCAGAGTCACAGAACGAATTAAGTTCGTGACCCGAGGTACCACTGTATGTCATATTTTACAACCAGCTAAACATCATGCTAAGCTTAGCAAAGTTAGTCTTAAATTTACTAACTAGAAAGAACAATTAAATGATTGAGCAAAACCAGAATAGGAAAATTATTCCTCAGAAACACTACAAATGAACAATACCAACTTAATACATTTTTAGTACATACTGAGATTTAAGCACTGCATCAATTAATATACAGATAGTCCTTGACTTATGACCATTTGTTTAGCGACCATTCAAAGTTACAATGGTGATGAAAAAAGTGAATTAAGACCAGTCCTCACACTTACTACCATTGCAGTGTCCCCATGGTCATGTGATCAAAATTCAGGCACTTGGCAACTAGCATGTATTTTCGACAGTTGCAGCATCCCAGGGTCACGTGATCATCATTTTCAACCTTCCCAGCTGGCTTCCAACAAGCAAAATCAATGGGGAACTGTGATTCACTTAACAACCATGTGATTTGCTTAATGACCATATGAGTCACTTAACGACCACAGTGATTCACTTAATGACCACCGCAAAAAATGTTGTAAGTTTGGGTGTGGTCACATGATGCCTTGCTTAATGACCATATCACTTAACAATGAATTTTCCAGTCCCTACTGTGCCTGTAAGTCTAGGACTACCTGTACTTGACTGCAATGTGTTGGAATTTTATGCAGATAGTATATTAAGTGAGATGTAGGTGGTATCTTTATTACCTAATAAGCATTTCTGTGAAACAAATTGAAAAATACCAATAAATTATGAGTTACCAGCATTATTATTATTATTATTATTATTATTGATAATGTACAATCTATTATAATTCAAAGGAGTAACACTTCATACTAAAAGTTTTATATTGATATTTTAGTGACAACATCAGTTTTATGTTGATGGGCTCCTAGTATGGGTTATTATTCTGAAATGTTTACCAAAAGAAAACTTCCAAAATTCAGTTATCCTATCTCTTTATGAATCACAGAAAGAAGAAAATGTTTTGAATTGCATTACAGAATTTATCAATGTTCCAGAGGTCTTAGATCCTAACCATTATTGTCAAATATTAAGCAATTTGCTTTGTGATAAATTGTTCCGCAGATGACAGCACCTGGTCGTCTTTGACTTGGTTTGGTACCTAAGCAGGGTCAGATCTAGTTTCTACTTGGATGGGAGATTATCAAGAAATCTCAGGGCCATGGACATCCACCAGGGGGAATCAAGTGGTCAAATGAAAATAGCAACTACAATAACCATATTGCACTGGTACAGTGCAGGTTCTGCCTCTTTTGTACACGCTTCATGGTCTCACACACATTGCTGCAGTACAACACTTACATGAAAGCATCAGATTTTGCAGATGCCTCTACCCAGGACTTTAGACTAGATTAGAAAGTCAAAAGTCAAAAGAGTTGCCCTCTGGGGAAGATGGGCGGCATATAAATTAAATTAAATTAAATTAAATTAAATTAAATTAAATTAAATTAAATTAAATTAAATAAAATAAATAAATAAATACATAAATGACTACTCCCCTAAAGCAATGGCAAACTCCTTAATTTACATTACATTACTTACCATTAGGAATGTGCACTGATTAGAAGCCTCTCTTAAGACCCAAATATGAAAGGAGGTTGGTGAGTCACAGACTTCTTCAGAGATTCCCCGATTCAGTTCAGTTTAGGGTCTGAAAAATAAAGAGTTGGCTATATCTCTCTATATATCTTGTATACTTGCAGGAACGTTAGCTACTTATTAAAAGATAACATCTTCCAGTTTTAGACAAATAGTCACCTTTGCAATTGTTCTAAGTACCTTTATTTTTTAAAAAAACAAGAGTAACTGCAGCTAGAGCTTTATGTCTTAATGGAATTAAAAAAAAAAAGATCAGTTAAAGTTTGCCATTTCATAAGGATTATGTTTGCCAAGTTTCAGATGAATGAGTTCAGGATTTTTCTGCTAAAGTAACATTTCTATTTGAAGGCTTTCAAAAATATAATATACTTATCTTCCTTTTTAATGGTTAGGGAAATGGCATATAGTGCAGAGGTGGCCGTGCTGAAGAAAGCTGTATTTTTTTCTGAAAAGAATGGTTTGGGGTGGGGGAGGGTAGAAAAGAATTTGCTTTCTCTTCCCTCTTTTTGTTTCTTTTGTTTCATCAGAGATGAGTTCTTAGAACAAGAACCTTGAAATGTTCAAAGAGAGCAGAAGCTCAGAATTTATGATGAATAGAAAACAGTTCAAAACCTTTTATAATGTCCTTCTCAACTGGCAGTAATGTCATAGAATGTGCAGTAAGCCATGGAAAGAGAGAGTTTTTAGCAACAGTGGCAGAGGAACAAAGACTTGAACATCCAGCATTTTTCAAGCAAACACCCACTGCTACAGACTCCCAAGTGCCATTGGGACATCAACTTTCCTGCTCCTAGAAGAGTGAATGAACAGAGAACTTTGAGTAGAGTTGCCAGGTCACTGAATCACATACCACTGTTTCTGTTCTGCTGTCTTCACCTTGGAGTTTTCCTTCGATGGGCAGCTTGGAGAGATACCTGTCAGTTTGGCAGGCATATTAGCCTTCTTCAGGTTTTCAGCTGAACATGTGGAAGACATGAAAGTGGTTAGAGAATAGAACTGTGCATGCAATCCCACCTCCATCTGCCTTTGATCCCCTTGCATTTACCTGGAGATCTGAAGGAGATCTGTAACTGCATTTGCATGAATATGACTACAGCTCTCTATCCTGCTTTAAAAAAAACAAAAAAACTTTTAAGCTCTCTGCAGGGTTCAGCAGGGTTATTGTCTTTGTCTCTGTGTTCTTCTGGATTCTGAAGCACTAATAAAAATTTGGGAGGCTTCAGATTTAAATTTAGAAGACTCTCATTTCACAATTATGATCTCCTGAATCTACCTGATTCAAAACTAAGCCAAGACATTGTGGTTAGGATTGTCCTCAAGTGCTGTATGGGAAATGCTTCATATTTCCAAAATTCAATAATCTACACTTTTGCAATGTAAATATTAGAAACAGGGGTGTATGGGGCGTCCAGGAGGGGTAGCATCTCTGGTGGAGGGGCCTGGCATGCCCTTTCTAGGGCTGGTTGTTCACCTTTGGACCCTACCTGGCACTCAGCTCTCGCCTGTGGCTCCAAGTAGCTATAACACATGCAACAGCCGCACCTTAGTAAACCATCTTGGCAAACAGGCCAAATCAGGTGCAAATAGCTGATGGACCTTCGACTCTCAGTGAGATAGGGGATATGTCTATCCCAATGTGTGAAGTCTGGCCCTGGCAAATTGAAAGGAGGAGACTGACCAATGGTCCAATGGTCAAGAAGGCAGGCCCAGCAGGTGATGTGGAGCGCTAAGAGCACAAGACACTTAAACGTATTGTCGAAGGCTTTCACGGCTGGCATACGATGGCTGGTGTGGGTCTTCCGGGCTGTGTGGCCGTGGTCTTGAACTTCAAGACCACGGCCACACAGCCCGGAAGACCCACACCAGCCATTGACACTTAAACGTCCTGGTCATCCACTGCAGCAGGAGAGGTCTCCAGCTATAACGGTTCTCCATGTCACTGGATTAAGGCCTCTAATGTGGAGACAGTGGGACTGCCCCTGTGCAATGGCTGTTCCACTTAAAACTCCATCATGCACAGGTTTCTGTTGTGCAATTCATCTTCATCTGCAACTCATCTGCAACTCATCTGTCTTAGAAAAGAACCTTCCAGAGGTGCAGTGTGGTTTCCACCAGAACAGAGTACAGCAGGCATGATATTTGCTCTGAGGCAAGTCCAGGAGTAGTGCATCGAGCAGAACAAGCCTCTTTATTCTGTCTTCATTGACCTGGCACAGGCATTTGACATTGTAAACAGGGAGGCTCTCTGGATCATCCTGAAATGTTATGGATGCCTGAGGAAATTCATGAAGTTGATTCAGCTACTCCACAATGGAGTGACAGAACAGACTCTTTACAACAGTGATACATCAGCTGCATTTGCCATTTCCAATGGGATAAAACAGAGTTGTGTGCTAGCCCCAGTCCTGCTCAATCTGTTCTTTGCTTGCATGTTGTCACATGCTGTCCAGGGTTGAAGGAGAGAGTGTACATTAGGTACCAGTTGGATGGCTATCTCTTTGATCTTCGACGCTTGAACAAACAGATGAAGTGCCTCCATACAGCCATCCGAGAAGCTCTCTTTGCTGATGACTGTGCACTCCTGGTGCACAAAGACAGTAATTTACAGTTGATGCTGAACAAATTCTCAGATGCTGCCATGTTCTTTGGCCTATCAGCCTGAACAAGATTGAAGTATTTTATCAGCCCATGCCAAATACCAACCCTGTAGAACCAAAAATCACTGTTGATGACACCCAGTTGACAAATGTAAACAGCTTCAAATACTTGGGAGGCATCATCTCAAGTGATGGATCTTTGAACAAAGAAATTGACTCCAGGACCAGCAAGGCCAGCCAGGCTCTGGGGCAGCTATGTACTAAAGTGTTCAATCAATACAACATCCATATCTCCACAAAGCTGAAAGTCTACAGAGCTGTGGTTATCCCTTCCTGGACTCTGTACCAAAGGGACATCAAATAACTGGAGAAATTTCACATGCGTGCTCTGTGCTCCATCCTCAACACTTATTGGAAAGACTGTGTCTCAACCTGGAGAACCAGGTTGGATTGTGCAGAGCCAGCACTGAGTGCTTGATTATCAAAGCCCAGCTGGGGTGAGTGAGACACCTCATCAGAATGGGTGACCACCATATACCTTGCCAGTTGCTCTATAGTGTACTGGAGTCTGGGAAGAGACCTCAAGGTCAACCATGCAAGTGCTACAGAGATGCTGTCAAAGAAACCCTGCACCATCGTGACATCCAGCCAAGGGAACTAGAAGCTGTGGCTGCTGATAGAACCTGCTAGTGAGCCTTGTGCTATGAAGCCTCCACTGGCTTTGAAGACAGGCACCGCCAAAAACTGATAGAAAACTGTGAGCAGCATCACAGAATAACACCGTCAGTTACTACAACAATGGACTTCCAGTGCCCTCATTGTGCTAGAGTCTGAGCTTCCAGACTGGGACTGCAGAGCCACCTCCATGTCCACAGATGAACTGCACAACAGCGTGTCTTCTTCAAACCCAGAAGAATTAGAAAGAAAAAGTACATGTGCTTACATCAGTATTCAGTAACAATGTCATCATGTACTAAAATTCATATATATTTATCTCCAAAGCACAATTCAAAATAAGTCTTCATACAGATCACTATATCAACATTGCTTTCATCTTTTTTTTCCCCCTCAGCACAGATATATGCATCAGTAATGTTCAGTGGGGGGGGGGGCAGGGGGGAGATGTAACTGAACTATTGAAACTATTGAAAAGAGTAAATGCCCAATTTACAAGAATTAGTTTTATAAATTATTCTGGATCAGGCATCCCCAAACTCTTCAGCTCATCAACCCCTTTATGGAGTTTCAGATTGTTCAACAACCCCCAAACATTTATTATATGAAAATAATTTAATAAATACTACTTTAACTCTTAGTACTACAAATAACACTAAGTATGCAGTACTTACTACTACAATAACAATAATAATGTCTTCATAAAAATAGGTAACATTTAAAATATGAAAAATATATCATTCATCATATTTTTTTTTATTGAAACTTTTGATATCCACCTCACCTTCAGGACTAGGGACTGGCATGGAACTCTACAGAGACCCCCGAAGATTAATTGACTCCAATCAACCTTCCATCTTTCTCAACCACCTATTGACTCCCAGATATTTATTGAACCTTTTTGACCCAAAGCTATTTATTGACCCCTTGGATAGTCCCATCAATCCTTGGGAGTCAACATTGAACACTTTGGAGAACACTGTTCTAGACAAACCAGAATTCAAAATTCAGTGTAAGACAGAGGAAAGCAGAGAAACCATAATGGAATGGAATAGGAGAATATTTTCTTATCCCTACTACTGTAGTGAACTTGGTTTTTGTTTTTGTTTTTAATTCCCTGTCCATGAATAATAAATGCCATTTCTGGTCTCAGTGGTTGCTGCAACAGTGATGGGGGTAGTGTGAAATGGATAAATATAATTCATTTCCCTATAAAAATACAGAATTGTGGCAACTTGCCCAATTTCATTTAATTCGTAGTGATTCTGATATGCTCCCCAATAATATGTATAATAAAAAGGTAAAATAAATAAATACCAAACAAGATCATAAAACCATAAAAACAAATGCAGCATAAAATGTAATGCTACATAAAACAAGCAGCAGCAAATGAAGTCAGTAAAAGCAAGTACCCTCAAATGCTGACATGCCATAGTTTTAAAACTCTTGATTCACTGGAAGCTTTTAAGCCTGAGAAAACAAAATAGACTTTCTTTGGCCATCAAAAAAGTCAAAACATTGAAATGAGGAAAACAACTAAGGCAGGAAGCCAGGGAACATCACTGAAAAGCCCTTTCTTTTATAGCCATCCAAAACACTTATTTGTCAGAGCCCCAAGTAATGGCATCAAATAAATTCCAATTCCAGGCAAATCTATGTGGCATACAAATATGATCATAGCACTAGAGTCCAGTTACTAAACTTGCTCCCCTGTTTTGCAACAGATGAAGTTTCTAGACCATTTTCAGGAGAAGATCAGTGTTGCAAATGAGAAGTTACCAGTGAGTGAGTTCAGTTAGACTATCAACATATAACTGAAGTTTGTTCATGAGCCTAATTGAGTTGTTGAGGTCATGGGTCTCTAATATTACCTCTGGATCCAACAATACTCAAAAATATGTTCTGATCCTTCAGATGAATGGCATATGACTCCCTCCAGAATAGGTTGAACTCTATGTAATTGCATCTTTTCAATAATAATAATAATAATAATAATAATAATAATAATAATAATAACAGCAGCAGCAGCAGCAGCAGCAAACTGGCACTGATAATAGCTGATGCAGTCCAACATGCAGTAGCTAATGCAGTCTAGTTGAAAACAAGCTCTTTCCATCTGAGTGGAAAGGAAACTGCCCAAACAGCAGAGAGACAAAAGATCAGCTCATAATTGACAAGATGATTTTGGAAAACTGCAAGAGAAGGAAGGCCAACTTGAATGTAGCTTGGATTGATTACAAGAAGGCATTTGTCTCTCTACCACATGATTGGATAATCAAGTGCCTAGAAATAACAAGAGTCAGTAGAAACATCAGAAGCTTTGTCCAAAGATCAATGGCACAATGGAAGATACAGATGCTGGTCAATGGTGATAGTCTGGGAGAGGTTAATATTAAGAGAGGAATCTTTCAAGGAAACTCACTACTACTGTTTGTCATTCCATCTGTCAACAATACTGAACAAATCAGGCCATGACTATCAAACATCAAAAGCATCTGCCAGGCTACCCTACCTCCTTTATATGGACGATCTGAAGCTGTATGGAAAAACACCATCTGAAATGGAATCGATGCTCATCATGGTCCAAATATACAGCCAAGATATTTCAATGGAGTTTGGACTGAACAAATGTGAAAAGGAAAAATAGTGAAAACTGAAGGAATCAGGATGCTCGATGGAAATAACATCAAGAGTCTGGATGAAGAAGATCACTACAAATACCTGGGCATCCTTCAAGCTGACAACATCAAGCCCACTGAAGTTAAGAAGGTTACTAGAGAATACATCATGAAAGTGAAGAAGATCTTTAAGTACAAACTCAGTGGAGGGAATACCGTCAAGGCAATTAACACCTGGGCAATTCCAGTCATTACATACACAGCTGGGATAGTGGACTGAACTCAAGCTGAACTAAAAGCCCTGGATAGGAAGACCAGAAAAATAATGACAATGAATCATGCCCTTCATCCATGCAGTGACATTGACAGATTCTACTTATCAAGGAGCATAGGTGGGTGTGGAATGTTATAAGTACACCAGACAGTTGAAGAAGAAAAAAGGGCATTGGAAGAATATCTGAAGAACAGTGAAGAAGATGCACTGAAGCTAGTACACCATGAAGGCGTACTGAATGCCAAAGAAACCATACTGGCCTATAAGAAAGACCAAATGAAGAATAGAAAAGAGACATGTCAAGGCAAAGTATTGCATGGCCAGTACACAAAAACACTAACAGGCAAAGCAGAATACAACAAGACCTGGCAATGGCTAAGAGCAGGAAAGTTGAAGAAAGAGACAGAGGGGCTAATTCTGGCTGCACAAGACCAAGCCTGAAGAACAAACGCATGCAAAGCCAGAAGTGAGAAGGCAGCAACAGACAGCAAATGCTGCCACTGCAAAGAAGCTGAAGAAACAGTAGACCACCTAGTTAGCTGCTGCAAGAAGATCGCACAGACTGACTACAAACAACGCCATGACAAAATTGCAACAATGGTGCATTGGAATATCTGCAAGAAGTACCATTTACCTGCAAGCAAGAACTGGTGGGACCACAAAACAGACAAAGTAATAGAACATGAAGAAGCTAAAATGCTCTGGGGCTTTAGAATTCAAACAGACAAGTACCTACCACATAACACCCCAGACTTAACAACTGTTGATAAGAAAGACAAAAAAGTCTGGATAGTGGATATTGCAATACCTGGACACAGCAGAATAAAAGAGAAAGAACTGAAGAGAATTGCAAAATACAAAGACCTGCAAATAGAAATAGAACAACTGTGGCAAAAGAAAGCAAAGATAGTACCAATGGTAATAGGTGCCTTGGGTGCAATCTCAAAACATCTGGAGCACCACTTGAAGACCATCGACATTGACAAAATCACCATCAGTCAATTGCAAAAGGCAGCTTTACTTGGAACAGCTTCCATCCTGTGACGATACCTTTAACACCATCAAACAACAACATCTGCCTATCCCAGGTCCTTGGAAAGGATTTGATAGGTGGATAAAAATGCCAAATCCAGTCTAAGCATCTGGCTGACTGTGCGACCATCAATAATGTGGTTTAATTTATTTTGTGTGTGTGTGTGTCTTATGTGAAGCCAGTCATTTTGGTATGCTATATGGTTGCTAGAAGTTGAAAATGATTTGATGGTACATAATCAAATCAAAAGTATGGTTTACAGTTTAGAAATACATGTGACCCAAACCACCATGCCTTATTTAAAAACCTTGGTTTTTAAAACCTTATTCAAAAAACACAGTTTAATATGCTGTGTGAACCCAGCTACCATTGCAGTGGATTTGATGAATAGGAGAGAATATTCTATCATCCACATTATTGGTGGTTCTTCTGTCTATATCAATGGTCCATAGGCTCAGTGTCTTAGATAGCATGACTTGAATCTTCTAGTCCAATAGCTGTATGTTCATAAACTCTAGATATCATTGCTTTGATGCAGAAATACTGAGTATTGATTCTCACAGTTTCTCACAGAGACAGCAAAACAAAAACAAACCAACCCCCCACCCACCCTTTGTTGTCGCAAAGAATTGCTATAATGGATGCTATATATTGCTATATTGCTATATACTGTATAATGTTATCATGCTCTTCTATTGGAACCACATATGGGTGTCAAACATTTCAGAAAGCATGCAACTGGGAGAAATTTGCATGTAAGCAAACCTCCACCAAGGAACAGCTATTCTTTCCGCACGAATGCGTACAACAGCATGCCCTGCCCACCAATGTCAGATACAAACCTCCAAAAAACTGCACAGCTGGATGGAAAATAGCTCAACAAAGCAGACAAAAAATGATACAGCTAATGATCATGGATACTTACCTCAGACTGAACAAATACTAGCACACCATATATAACCTCAAGGAGCAATGGAACAAACCAGGACCCCAGAACACACAAAAATGCTGACAAGCGCCATCAAGACTACATCTCTAAGACAAGCTGAAAAAAGGAAAACAAAACTCCAAACCAAATTGCTCAAGCTAAAGCCCAGAAGCAAAGAGGTACCTGAACCCAAATGGATAGTCAACATGTCCAGCCACCCACTATCCATTGCAGAACACAATTTTATTTGTTTTTATTTATTTATATTTCAAATTTAGATACCGCCCATTTCACAAAAAGTGACTCTGGGCGGTTCACAATAAACGGCAATAAATATTAAAATACAATAAAACAATATAAAATACAGTAAAAGTAGAATAAAAACCAAACACATACACAAATAATATCTTCCAAGATGTTGATGGTCAGTGAGATATTAACATATGGGAGCATCTTCAAGGTGCTAGGCACTCCCAGGAGTGGTTGCCCTTTTTTGCACCCCATGCCAGTTGGCAGAGCCAGGTCTTGACTATTTTCCGGAAAGACAAGAGAGTTGGGGCCTGCCTCACCTCTGGGGGGAGAGTATTCCATAGGGTGGGGGCCACGGCAGAGAAGGCTCTCTTTCTAGACCCCGCCAGTCGACATTCTTTCATTGACAGGGTCCGCAGCATACCCTCCCTGCCTGACCGGGTGGGATGGGTGGATATAATAGGGGTGAGATGGTGCCTCAAGTAACCCGGTCCCATGCCATGTAGGGCTTTAAAGGTGATAACCAACACCTTGAATTGGACCTGGAAGCAAACTGGGACCCAATGCAGCTCACATAGAAAAGGTGTTACATGTGGCATCCCTGGGGCACCTAAAATTGCCCGTACGGCTGCATTTTGAACCAGCTGAAGCTTCCGGATACTTTTCAACGGTAGCCCCATGTACAGCGCATTGCAATAGTCTATATGGGAGATGACTAGGGCCTGAGTGACTGACTGGAGGGACTCCCGATCCAGAAAAGGCCATAACTGGTACACAACATGTAGTTGAGCAAAGGCCCTCCTGGCTACGACTGCCACCTGCTCTTCAAGCAGGAGTCGTGAATCCGGGAGGACCCCCAGGTTATGCACCGGGTCTGTCTGGGGTGAAGTGTTACCCCATCCAGAACCAAAGATGGTAAACTTCCGGATACAGAGGAGACCCCAACCCACAGCCACTCTGTCTTACCAGGGTTCAGCTGAAGCCTGTTGTTCCCCATCCAGAACCCCACAACCTCCAGGCACCATGAAAGGGTAGCCACAGCATTACTCAAATCACCTGGGATGGAGATATATAACTGGGTATCATCTGCATATTGATAATACCTCATCCCATGGTAGCAAATGATCTCACCCAGAGGTTTCATGTAGATGTTAAAAAGGAGTGGGGAAAGTACCAAACCCTGCGGCATCCCACAAAGGAGGGGCCACGGGCTGGACCTCTTGCTCCCTATCAACACCGATTGAGACCAACCTTGGAGGAAGGAGGTGAACCAGCACAAAACTGTGCCACCCACCTCCAACTCCCAAGCTGACCCAAAAGGATACCATGGTCGATGGTATCGAATGCTTCTGAGAGGTCAAGGATGGATGTACTACCCCCATCCTGCTCCCACCAGAGATGATCCAAGAGTGCAACCAATGCTGTTTCAGTCCCAAATCCAGGCCTGAAACCCAACTGGAAAGGGTCCAGATAATCCATTTCATCCAGGATCCTCTGAAGCTGCAACACCACCACCTTCTCAACTACCTTCCCTAAAAAGGGAAAGGTGGGAGACTGGACGAAAATTGTCCAGTATGGTGGGATCCAGTGATGGTTTCTTGAGGAGGGGATGCACCAGTGCCTCTTTAAAGACCACTAGAAACACTCCCTCTCTTAAGGATGAATTCACCATCGCTGGACCCACCCACATGTCACCTCCCGAGCTGCCTTAACCAGCCAGGAGGGGCATGGATCTAATTGACAGGTGGTGGTATTTACAGCCCGAAGGACCCTGTCCACTTCTTCAGGTCCAACAGGTCAAACTGTTCCCAGATAACAGGGTAAGTATGTACCCCTGGCATCTCCACAGGCCTTGCCCCACACTTGGCATCCAACTCGGAACATATCCAAGTGATTTTATCCGTCAGATGCCTAGAAATCTTCTCCGTGTGGCCCTGTAGGTGGGTCACTGGGCCCACCTTTCCCAAAAGAGATTGAGTGATCTTAAACAGGGCCACTGGGTGGCATTCTACAGATGCAATAAGAGCGGACAAATGTTGACATTTCACCGCTCTTACGGCCACAAGGTAGGCCTTAATAGCAGCTCTAGCCTGTGTTTGGTCGAATTCGGTCCTTGTTTTCCTCCAGTGGCGCTCTAGATGTCTCTTAATCCTTTTCAGAACCCTCAACTCCTCCGTAAACCATGGGGAGCATCAGGCTCGATGGGTCAAGAGAGGTCGTATTGGCGCGATCTTGTCCAAGGCCTTGGCCACCTTCCTATTCCAGGTGGCAGCCAGGGCCTCCACTGGACCATGCAGCAGATCCTTGGGTATAACCCCCAGCTCCCTCTGGAACCCCATTGGGTCCATCAGTCACTGGGGGCAGACCAATCAAATGGGTCCTGCCTCCCTGTGGAAGGGGTTGGCACAGGAGAATCTCAAGGCCACCAGGGTGTGATCAGACCATGACGGGGGGACAGATGTAATTCCCCCTTCAGATCACATTGCTACTGCTCAGACAAGAAAACCAAGTCTGGTGTGAGGCCACTGTCCTGAATTGAGTCGCGAATAATCTGGGACAGGCCCATGGCTGCCATGGTAACCATGAACTCCCAGGCTGCCTCTGAGGCATGTCCCAGGGATGGCAGATTAAAGTCTCCCAGAACTATAAGTCTGGGGAACTCCACCACCAGCCCCAAGACAGCCTCCAGCAGCTCAGGCAGGGAGGTTGCCACACAACAGGGAGGCTGGTACAGAAGCAACAATGTCCTTCTGAAATGCCTCACCTATAAACATAGATGATGCTAATCGATTAGAATTATTTGCAGCCTTAGAAGTAGCATTTAAAACCAGAGGACTTGCCACAGAGACCCAAGAAAACATAAGGCAGACAATCATACCACAGATCAGAAGAACAAAGAATCAGAACCAACTCAAAGCAGAGGACAGAGCAGCTTTCAAAAACTTAAAGAAGGACCAAACCATCACCATCGTCCCAGCAGACAAAGGCTGAATCACAGTTATCATTGACAGAACATAATACATACAAAAAGTCAAAGAATTACTGGAGGACAAATAAACCTACATCCCAGTTAACACCAACCCAATACAGAAATTAGACAACCTGATCAAGAGAACCCTCAATAACCTAACCAAGAAAGGTCAAATCACAGAAGAAGAACATTGGCAGATGAAAAGCAGTGGACCCATCCTCCCACGCTTCTATAGATGCCCAAAAATACACAAGCCCAACATACCTCTTTGTCCAATTGTATCACTACCAGGAACCCCAACATACAACATAGCTAAAGAACTTACAAAAAAAAGCTTGGGCATCTCAAGAGAAGAACGAATATTCTATCCACTCCCCACTACAGTGCCTCCAGAAAAATCAAAGGCCTAAAAATAGAAGATGAAATTATGGTTTCATTTGATATCACAGAGCTCTTTACATCCATAGATCCAGAACTAGTGAAAGAATCCATGGCTGCAGTACTACACAACACACCCAACCTAACCAAATACACTAAAATGGAAATGTCCAGAATCCTGGGCCTCATCAACCTTTGTCTCACTACCTACTTCCAGTTTGATGGACAAATATACCAACAAATCAGAGCAACACCCATGGGATCACCACTGTCAGGACTCAGCAGAGACCGTAATTCAGTGTCTAGAAACTGTAGCACTCCCACACATACAACCAAAAGTATGCCTCTGGTATGTAGATGACACCATCATCCTAATAAAAAAAAGAACAATTAAAGAAGACACAAGAGAAGAAGAAAACAACAACACATTACCCTTCCTGGATATCCTCATCAGCAGAGGAAAAGAAGGCATATTAGAAACACAAGTCTATCAAAAAAACAAGCCACATTGATCAAGTGCTCCACCACCAAAGCAACAACCCAACCTCCCACAAGAGGGGCTGGGTAAGAGCATTATTTAGAGGAGTACAAATGCAATGCAGCAACCCAGAACACCAGAAAAAGGAAACAGAGGCCTCTACAACATTTTCCAGCAAAAGGGGTACCCGTGCAACTTTATCAAAAAGTGCCTGACCACTCAACTCACTACAGCACAACCATCACGAACTAGGAAAAGAGTAACACTACCATACATCAAAAATAGAAACAACCAACAGACTATTACAACCACACAGCATCACCGTAGCACACAAACCAACAAAAAGCAAACACTTTTCACACTCACTAGCACTGATGACATTACCTAGTCACCTAATGAAATGTCTGCAAGCAAACAACCAAGCCCAGAGAGCACCAAGGACTCCACATAGCTATAAGGCAGCAAAGCAGGTATGGTGTTCTTTAAGCAGTGGAAATTTATATGTTCTTCATCTGAAAGAAGTGACTTTTTATTTACATCTTAGAAAGCACTGTCAGCAAGAGGACAGAGTTGGAATTGGTTCAGTGCACTTCCAAAAGAAAACTGATTATGAAAAGTAAACTTTCCAAATAAAATACATCCATGCTTTAGCAGCTGAAAATTTACCTCAAAATCTCTACTGATCTTGATACATGCCCTAATTATTTTGTAAAAGTAGCTAGAATTGATACTGTGAAGTAAGGGTTTTTCACAATGTGTTGGCGGAAAAAATCTCAGACATGACTAAGGCCCACACAATTTTATATTTGCTTTTATGTTCTTGTAACTATAACTCCCAAATTGCTAACTATTTTTAATTTCAGTGCCTGCCACACATTTTAAGTTCCTTAATAAACAGTTAGGCTTCTTATTCCCACTGTAAAGTGACTTGGGGGGGGGGGATTATTTCTGGGATTTCAGGCAGCATGGTCAGGTAGGACCATGGTTTGGGACTCTACAAGTTAGTGCAGGTAAAACTGGACCATAGTTATGATTCACTAGAAGCTAGCTGGATATGTGTTTGCATCTAATGAACAGGGATGTTTCAGCTGTATCCTAAATGGATGTCAGAGTGAACTGGAGGATGATGATTATTACTAACTGAAATGTAATATCACGTTAGGGGAATTTTACTGCATAAGTACTTTTTTTTTCCTGTGCTTCCCACAGCAAGACCTCAACAACTGCTCCAGAATATTTGGAGGCATGGCTAACACACAAGTACCTCCACTCTGGGTGAAAATGAAGCCATCCATGAGGCCACCTATTAGAGTCATCTATTGCTACAAAACTTTATCAGCTGGATTCCTCCTTAGCTGATTCTCCACATTAAGACCACTCAGTGAATCTTAACCAGGGAGACAAAACATATTCTATGGTGCTTTTACTCTTGACAGCTCTGTGGAAGACTTTTCCCCTTTTTTGGTTTCCCATTTATTTAATAGTTTTTTGTTTTTGTTTTTGTTTTTTGCCATATAGAGCAAAACCATTCTCCAGTATGCCTCTTCTTGTTTACATAGGTTGCAGCTGGAACTAATTATATTCTAACAGTTCTCTCTATTCTGTCAAACTTCCATTAAGCTTATTATACCTATGTTCTTCATTAAAGCCAGCTACTCCAACTTTCATACCTGGCTTCTATTCTAATGCTATTCTACCATCTGCACACAATGTCTTTCTCCAAGTATCTCTAGACAGAGCATTTTCCTTATGGCTCTTAGATGGTAAATTCCATTGAAATCCATTTATCCATTGAAATCCATTGGATTTCATTGAAATCCAAATTCCATATATCCACAAGATATATGGTTAGTGTCATAGGTGTCCATAGGAAGAGCAGGAGAGGGGGGAGTAATGAAACATGCATGACAACATCATGATGCAAGCTCCACTTCTTATATACTTGTGTGCAACAGTGCAACACAAGTATAAAATGACAGAGTTTGTGACATGATGACACAACACACATTTTGTCATTCTGGCATTATCATGATTAGGAATGGACTCCTATATTTAGAACTGACTTGAAATACACACCATATGGTCAAATGCACAAACATAAGAAATTGAGAAGAGGATATTCAGATGCATACACAACTGACTTAGGAAATCTGGGTTTATAGCATAAATGTTTGAAATGCTATAAATTTTAGGAAACATTTACTACAGTTATGTTTGATGATCCAGATGAGTCTGTGGCATTTAATTGTCAGTGACTTTGTCATATGAATAATTTAGCCTCACAAACACTCTTGCTGGGGGAAAAAAAAAATCAAAGTTTTTCTCTCCACCCCCTCCCCTGCTCATTTTTCAAATTAGAATTAACAACACAGTTTATATTTTGTCTCTAATGATGGATGAACAGCTAGATAAGTAGCTAAAGTTACCTGATACTGATTCAGCTAATGAAAGATGATTGATAGCTAGGTGATTAACTAAAGACGCACAGATGCAGTCAACAATAATATTAATGTATATGTGCGCTGCAGATGGGAAGCCAAGTTATTGAGTTGTAAAACAACATTACCCTAGAGACTTAAGGCAACTTCAAGATAAACTCTCTGTGTCTGTGTTTAAGTGTATGTAAATGAGTATGTAGGTTAGAGTTTACTTTGTCAGTTGAAATGTTATGGCTTGGTCAAATCTGGGCCCAAAGTTCATGAAATTAAGTTTGATCCAATGATTGCATGAAACAGGAAGGTAGGTAAGAAAGATTATTGGTTATATCCAATGGAACTACATATTATATTTTAGATAAAAAATGGTATTACTTACATTTTCTATAAAACAGAATGCTAGATTAGACATACCACTAGTTAGATCCAATGGATTCCTTATTTGGTTGTAAGTCTGTACAAGTCCTGAAAACAAAATAAATCCCATTTTGCAATAGACAATAAAGACAGGTTTGTGATTTGACTCATCCATTATGTATGTAATATGATCTTTCACATAAAGTTTAGGTCAATGTGGACTTTGGGTGGGGAAAATGGTGAGCTGACACATCTTCAAAGAGCAGAGATGCCAGTGAAATGAAGACCAGTAATTGGGCAGTGAGCCGGACCAGTGGAGGAGAAGCCAAGAGATTACTCATGTGTACTCCAGAAGGCTACTCCTCGCAAGGAAACCCACAGGATCTAGAGAATCTGTGGGTGAACCATGAGTGGAGTGCTAGGAGTCAAGAAAGAAACATCAAGCTCTCAGCCTCAGGCAGAGCCTGCCTTAAGGACTGGGATCAACCCAAACACCACTTTCTAGCACCCATTTGGAATATAATTGTTTTGCCAGCTACAGAGATCTTCTAAACAGCAGAGCAACTGGACCACTTGGGATGTGTTCCTTCAATATAGGACAAGATCAAAGTGAAATGTATAGAAATAATTATAAGGATTTAAAACTAATTGAAAGCAAAAAGCTTATTAAGAGTTTGAATTATGAACATTTAAAATGGATAAAGGAACCAGTTAAATTTGGGATATTGTTTATCTTAAAGTATTTTGGACTTAATTAAACAAATTAAATATCTTTGTGGGAAAGAGGACTGTTTAACACTCTTAACAGGACTGATTGGTAGACTTAAACAAAAAGATAAGGGAAAGTTGTGAGAGAGCATGTGACTATAGAATCATGGAGAATTGGATGGGTCTGAAGAGTTAAGGAAAAGAAAGAAAGGTTCTCTTATTTCTGTTGCTTTATGTTTTTGGATTACAAATTTAAGAAGAGGAATGGCTAATATTAGGAAAGCAATGAGAAAAGGGAGGAAAGGACCATCAACAGAGCAAATAAGGATTATTCCAGAGACTGTGCAAAGGATGTTGGAAAAATTTGAAAAGAATATTACAGCAGCAGTGTCAGTATCATTGACTGAATCTGTTAAGAGAAATTTGATTTCTCTTAACAGGAAGAATGGAAGAAATATCTGCAAATTTGAAAGAAAAGATGAATTAAAAATTTGAAGAATCTGTAATACAAATGAGTGAGACAGAAACAATAAGCCAAGACAATGTGACACTACTGGATTTAAAAGAAAAACAATTTTGACTGAGACTGAGAGCAGCTACAGAACAATCTGGTGAAGACAGTAAGAGGAGGGTTGTTGAAGCCCTTTAAAAAATTAGACTGGGAGGAAGAAGATATGGATGTAGAAGTGGACAAGGTATATAGAATTAACACAAGAAATGAAAAGTTTAAAAATGTACTAAGAAATATACTTGTGCACCTTGTTAGGAAGAAGACAAGAAACCAGGGTCTATGACAATGTGACAGCCCTTCAGCTATCTAACCTTCAGAAATAGAGCAAAACTCTGAAGTGTATTATTGTACTCATGTAGGTTCTTTCTTGGTTAGTCAAACTCATATTCAGATGAAAGCTCAAAGGACACCCTAAATCCACTCTCCCTTTGGGGGGAACTAAAGTCTGTGGCAACGATGTTACCACAATCCGGCAGCTGAACTGCCAACAACAGAATTATGATTTCAATCCTCTCAACTCCTTTTTGTTGAAATTAAATATAAATAATGTGCCAATAATCCAACAAATTTAACATAATTAAGATTTAGCAATTGCATCTCAAGTCCTTCCTAGAAATACACACAAAAAAAGAATGTTGCACTTCACAATCTGCACCCCATCATGCATGTGATCTCCCTGATCCATCCAGTGCAGTGCTCCGTTGACCCCCTTCAAGAGAAATATGGCTCCCAGCTATCTATAGATTGTGTATTTGTGCTGTACATATTAAGACACTTCTGTGTTTCAAGGTTGAACTCCACCTCATGCAAATTCTACAGGAAGGGGAAACAGATGTAAAATCAGTATTATGCAATATAGCCTGGGCTCTCAAAAAGGATTATGCATTTTGTTTTACTGTATATATTTATTATTTCCATGGATTTTCTCACCATTTAAAAAATGCCCACTAAGAATGTCTGCAATCCTTGGAGTTTAAAGCTGCTTCTGCTCTGGCAATAGATGAATCAGTACCTAAATATATGACCTTTTCATAATAAGCAGGTTTTTATGATATCTTCCAGTGCTCCATTCACTCACATATTCACAGAACCATGAATACCCATCTCAAAGTCTAGCTTGCCAAACTAGGTTTGAGGTCCAGAGGAATTGAGACTAATCACCCACCATGCACAGTACATTGTTCTATGTGATAGAACAGCATTACAGTTCCCTTATACTAGCATAATTTTTCAAAAGGCTTGATCAGTCCATAAAGGTTTGATCATTTCTACCTCCTGTGTTTTTCCACCTGAATGCCATTGCTTCATCCACTTGATAAAAGACTGGTTGCTGTTTCAGGAACCAACTTATGTGACTTTGAGTGTATGAGAACCATATCTTATAGTGTTTTCTTTGAAAGTGTCAATTTCTATATGCTCAGCTCTAAAACAAACCTTTCTGCTTCTCTGTAACTTGCTTTGAGTGGGCTTCATGTATTCTATCTTTCATGCATATCTATTTACACCTTTTCTCAGATACATGACATAAAACTACGTGTGAGTGTGTGTGTGTTTGTGTGTGTGTAGCAGTATACACTACTGACAATACATTTAGAGTAATATGTTATGTATAGCTAACATATACTAACACTCCTAACTTGTTAATCAAGCTGGTTGGAAACAGGAACAGCAATTACATGAAACTATATAACATTTTTTTAAAAAATCTGGCTTTTTAATGCAATTTCTTTTTTAAAAAAACAAATAATATTGCTCTCTGTAGAAAGAGACACCATTGTATAACCTGGATAGTCCAGACTTCAAAACTATTCAAATAACAGTGCGTTATTATCAATATATTCCTTGGATGTTGCAAAAAATACAGCTTGGTGTGATGAATTATCCATTTTGCATTTATACATTCAGGTGAAGCATGTAACAGGACTGCAGAGCGATGCGCAGATGACCCCTGCAGGAATGGTGCAACTTGTGAAGATACTGTCAATGGCTTCAAGTGCTACTGTTCATCAGGTAAAACTTGTGAGAATTTCTTTAAATACATATATTTCTTCTTACATGGCTTCTTGGGTCAGCAAGTGCTAACTGATGCAGGTGTAATTTATTTAATTTCTGGTTTTCACATAGGCTGGGTTTCTCTTTCGCTCTCTGTCTCCTGCAGGGATCCATGTGCTGATATCCCCTTGCAGTTGCTCAGGCTATCCTTCCCTCTCCTTAGACGTTTCCTGGGAAAACTAGTAAAGGATTTCCCTCCTGCACAGACGATGCAGGCTAGTTTATAAACACATCCACTGTACTTGCTTTGGTATGTCATTCATGCATACATTTACCTTTACCACCATATTGCTTGACTGCAGGATTGAACGGTGCTCATTCTATGCATAAATGAGCCATTTCAGATTTAACATGCTTTCTCCATATTTCCCTGCATGGTGTCACCTCTAATACACTGGGATGTAAGGGGTCAGGTTACACATTCAGCGGTACATCATAAATAATGCAAATGCACCTTTTAAAACAACCTTTATTCCTCTGCAAAATGTTCACAGCACATGTAATCTTCTCAGTAATAGAAATTGAATACATGAATAAATACAAAGCAGTTGTGCAATAAGAGCTGAATGTGGAAATCATTACTTTGGTAAAACATCTTGCACACACCTGAGAGAGAGCACACTGTTCTTGCACAAGGTGAAAGCAAACTCTCTTGCTTTGGCAAAACCTCTGGATAATGGATTGAAGTGTGGAAAATTTGCATGCTGCAGGGCAATCATGCATCCAGAGTTCAGTAACTTTTTTCCAACTTTTCACACAGCTCTTGTTATGTCATGACTGTAGAATCGCTGAAGAAGCATTGTTTTCAAGCAAAGAAACAATAAAAAGAACAATAACCTTCTTTTAACTTATAACTCCAATTTTAACTTATAACTCCAGTTCACATGGAGTTTTGCCACATGACTGAAAACAGCCTAAGCACATGGAGAAACTGTGATGAGAAAAAGATATAGAATGTCTTAACTTTATTCTGTGTTCTGTAAATTACTATGGCATGACGACCAAACTGTTTTCTGCCTGTGGCAAAATATTTTGACATTTAGATAATGTAAGTTACTTTGTTAGATGAGGAATATAAATACTTTAATGGCAGTTCTGATTTAAGACTTCCTATACCATACAATAAGAGGCTACTCACTAACCTTGAAGTAAAGCAAACCAGAAGGCTTAAATGGTCTAAGATGGTTGTTGTTGTTCAGTCGTTAAGTCGTGTCCGACTCTTCGTGACCCCATGAACCATATTGCGCCAGGCCTTCCTGTCCTTCACTGCCTCCCTGAGTTTGCTCAGTTTCATGCTCATTGCTTCAGTGATGCTATCTAACCATCTCATCCTCTGCCATCCTCTTCTCCTTTTGCCTTCAATCTTTCCCAGCATCAGGGTCTTTTCCAAGGAGTCCTCTCTTCGCATTAGGTGACCAAAGTATCTGAGCCTGAGCTTCATTATCAATCCTTCCAATGAGCAATCAGGGTTGATTTCCTTTAAGATTGACTGGTTTGACCTCCTAGCAGTCCAGGGGACTCTTAAGAGTCTTCTCCAGCATCACAGTTCAAAGGCATCAATTCTTCGGCGCTCAGCCTTCTTTATGGTCCAGCTCTCACAGCCATACATTACTACTGGAAAAACCATAGCTTTGACTATGCAGATCTTTGTCGGCAAGGTGACGTCTCTGCTTTTTCATATGCTATCTAGGTTTGCCATAGCTTTCCTCCCAAGAAGCGTCTTTTAATTTCATGGCTGCAGTCTCCGTCTGTGGTGATCTTGGAGCCCAAATAAATGAAGTCTGTTACTGCTTCCATTTCTACCCCTTCTATTTGCCAGGAATTGATGGGTCCAGATGCCATGATCTTAGTTTTTTTAATGTTGAGTTTCAAGCCAGCTTTCGCACTCTCCTCTTTCGCCCTCATCAAGAGGCCCTTTAGTTCTTCTTCACTTTCTGCCATTAGGGTGGTATCGTCTGCATATCTGAGGTTATTGATGATTCTCCCTGCAATCTTAATTCCGGCTTGTGATTCTTCCAGCCTGGCATTTCTCATGATGTACTCTGCATATAGGTTAAATAAGCAGGGTGACAGTATACAGCCTTGTCGTACTCCTTTCCCTATTTTGAACCAATCAGTTGTTCAGTGACCGGTTCTAACTGTTGCTTCTTGGCCGGCATACAGATTTCTCAGGAGACAGGTAAGATGGTCTGGTACCCCCATCTCTTTAAGAATTTGCCACAGTTTGTTGTGATCCACACAATCAAAGGCTTTTGCATAGTCAATGAAGCAGAAGTAGATGTTTTTCTGGAACTCTCGTGCTTTTTCCATGATCCACCGAATGTTGGCGATTTGATCTCTAGTTCCTTTGCCTCTTCGAAACCCAGCTTGTACATCCGGTAGTTCTCGGTTCACGTACTGCTGAAGCCTAGCTTGTAGGATTTTGAGCATAACCTTGCTAGCATGTGAAATGAGTGCAATTGTGCGATAGTTTGAGCATTCTTTGGCATTGCCCTTCTTTGGAATTGGAACGTAAACTGACCTTTTCCAATCCCGTGGCCACTGCTGCGCTTTCCAAACTTGCTGGCGTATTGAGTGCAGCACTTTAACAGCATCATCTTTTAGTATTTTAAATAACTCAGCTGGAATACTGTCATCTCCATTAGCTTTGTTGTTAGCAATGCTTCCTAAGGCCCACTTGACTTCACTCTCTAGGATGTCCGGCTCAAGGTCAGTGACCACACCAGCATGGACATCAGGGACATTAAGATCTTTCTTGTATAGTTCTTCTGTGTATTCTTGCCACCTCTTCTTAATCTCTTCTGCTTCTGTTAGGTCCCTGCCTTTTTTGTCCTTTATCATGCCCATCTTTGCACTAAACGTTCCTTTGATATCTCCAATTTTCTTGAAGAGATCTCTGGTCTTCCCCATTCTATTGTTTTCCTCAGTTTCTTTGCATTGTTCATTTAAGAAGGCCTTCTTATCTCTCCTTGCTGTTCTCTGGAAATCTGCATTCAGTTGCTTATATCTTTCCCTTTCACCCTTGCTTTTCACATTCCTTCTTTCCACAGCTATTTGTAATGCCTCATCAGACAGCCATTTTGCTTTCTTGCATTTTTTTTTCCTTGGGATGGTTTTAGTTGCTGCCTCCTGTACAATGTTACAGACCTCCGTCCATAGTTCTTCAGGCCCTCTGTCTACCAAATCTAATCCTCTAAATCTATTCATCACCTTCACTGTGTACTCACAAGGAATATGATCTAAGTCATACCTGAGTGGTCCAGTGGTTTTCCCTACATTCTTCAATTTAAGCCTAAATTTTGCAATAAGAAGCTCATGATCTGAGCCACAATCAGCTCCTGGTCTTGTTTTTGCTGTCTGTATAGAGCTTCTCCATCTTTGGCTGCAAAGTATGTAATCAATCTGGTTTCGGTATTGACCATCTGGTGATGTCCATGTGTAGAGTCGTCTCTTGTGTTGTTGGAAAAGAGTATTTGCTATGACTAGCTTGTTCTCTTGACAGAATTCTATTAGCCTTTGCCCTGCTTCATTTTGTGCTCCAAGGCCAAACTTGCCTGTTATTCCAATTACTCCTTGACTTCCTACTTTAGCATTCCAATCCCCTGTGATGAAAAGGACATCTTTTTTTGGTGCTAGTTCTAGAAGGTGTTGTAGGTCTTCATAGAACTGGTCAACTTCAGCTTCTTCAGCATCAGTGGTTGGGGCATAGACTTGGATTACTGTGATGTTGAATGGTTTGCCTTGGATACGCACTGAGATCTTTCTGTCGTTTTTGAGGTTGTACCCCATTACTGCCTTTCCCACTCTCTTATTGACTATGAGTGCAACTCCATTTCTTCTAAGGGTTTCTTGCCCACAGTAGTAGATATAATGGTCACCTGAATTAAATTCACCCATTCCTGTCCATTTCAATTCGCTGATTCCTAAGATGTCGACGTTCAATCTTGTCATCTCATGTTTGACCACATCCAGCTTGCCTTGGTTCATAGATCTTACATTCCAGGTACCTATACAATATTGTTCTTTACAGCATCGGACCTTCTTTTCGCTTCCAGATACATCCACAGCTGAACGTCCTTTCGGCTTTGGCCCAGCCGCTTCACTCTTTCTGGAGCTACTTGGAAATGACCTCCGCTGTTCCCTAGTAGCATATTGGACACCTTCCAACCTGAGGGGCTCATCTTCCGGCGTCATATCTTTTAGCCTTTTAACATTGTCCATGGGGTTTTCTTGGCAAGGATACTGGAGTGGGTTGCCATTTCCTTCTCCAGTGGACCACATTTTGTCAGAACTCTCTGTCATGACCTGTCCATCTTGGGTGGCCCTGCACGGTATAGCTCATGGCTTTACTGAGTTACGCAAGCCCCTTCGCCTCGACAAGGCAGTGATCTATGAAGGGGGGGTCTAAGGTGGACACCAAGGCAATTTCTAGCCTTAGAATTCTGAGAGGGCCCAGTCCTGGGCAAAAATAGTTGTCACATCTACTCAAAACCCAAATGGAATTTTTACTGGATATACCACTCTGTGTTACACAGTAAGAAACTTTTTAATAAATCAGTTGGCAGCTAGGAACCAATAGTACATAAGATCTAATTGGTTTGACCTTGATTGTTCTCACTCAAGAAAGATCCTAAAAGCAGCTATGCATTTGGTTCAAAGAAACCCCACACCAAACTATCATGCCAAGATGCTAAAGCTTAGACATAATTACAAGAAACTAAGAGCCACCAAGAAGGCCCAACATACGTCTACAGTTTGGCCTGAGCTAGAAAAGTCAGCAAAAGGTCCTACTCGGTCATATTTTGAGCATTGTATCTGGCAGGCTGAAGAAGCATAAGTTTCTAGTTGATATCCCCATCTCAGCTTTAATTAGGAGGGTTCTTATACTAACATTTGCCAGCTCCAAGCAGGATCATCCAGGAATGATGATTATTGATCCCTGATAACCTCCCTCCTTGGCCACCAGATTCAGTGACAAAAATTAAACAAATTATTCAATCACTGAAACCCAAGAAGGCACCTGGTGAAGGCTTCCTACCCCCCAGGATACACACTGACTGCTGGGTTTCAAGGCAGGTGGGACTGTTTGCTTATATAGGCAACACTGGCTGTATCCCAGCAGGGTGGAAATTCTCCATCATAGTTCCCATACACAAAAAAAGGAGACAAGGAAGACTAAAAAAATTACAGACCCATAAGCATCATTGATATAACAGGTATGATATATGCAAAACATCTCTTGAGCAAAACAGAGGATTGGGTGATTGAGAGGATCATATTAGTGGAAGAACAGGGTTCAGATGTGGCACTCCACAGTAAATAACTGCTTCATTCTACACCATCTTGTTACTAAATATACAACAGATGATAAACACCTGTTTACATCTTTCATAGATTTTAGTGGCATTTGACTCCATAAACAGAGCATCAGCCTTCCCAGGTAGATCAGACAGGAAATACAACCAAATGAGCTATTTCTACTTTATTGTAAGGCTACATTAGCAGAATCTTGCAAGTCTGAAAGTACAAATCTCCTGCTGTCTCTTTTACAGCTTGATAAGTTAGGGAGATTCCTTTCTGAGTTTCTTTCTCTGCCCATTATCCAGCTGCAGGCTACACCCTTTCTTATTTGATCATTCCCTAAGCAGCATCTCCCCCCACCCCTTGGTCTCCCAAGGTCATTCCCACATACCATTACACAGAGATACCTTATGGAAGAAGCTGGCCAAGCTAAATATGGAACCCAGACTTCTATACAAATGTAAAGACCCTCTATACAAATACATGTCTGAAAGTCTATATCTGAGTCAATGCTCTCTCACACAGATCATACCCACTTACAAAGCTCTTAGACAAGGATGCATCTTGGCCCCAACATTGTTTAACCTTTATGTCAATGTTTATTCCTCCACTCTATGGATGTTCACATGCCAAAGATCCTTAACAGATATATCAGCATCCTGCTGTATGCAGACGACATGGTTCTGATGCCACAGTCCCAAGTAGGCCTAAGGAGATTGATGGGGAAATTTGGTGCCTATTGCACCTCTAACTTTTTGAATATTAATAAGACTAAATCCAAAGTAGTGGATTTTAGAAAAAGATGGGCCAAACACAACTGGTACTTGTATAGAACCAATCGACTTTAGGAGTGGTTTTTACAAATACAAAGCCTTGGGTTAACCACTTCAAATGAAGTTCAATACAGGCCACAGCAAGCTCTAAAATGTTAACTAAATTACTCAGTTATAACTACCCAAGCACTCTATTCTCTATTTTAAAGGTCCACAAGACAAAACTTGTAAGAGTGCTAACATATGGCACAAAATTGTGGGGTCTATCAAAGGCCCCCCTACTCGAATAACATTAAGCAAACTTTTTAAGATCTATTTTGTGGACCAACAGGAATATGCCTGCATCAGCCCACTCCATTTATAGTCTAACAGTAATCAAAGTCTTTAACTACTGGTGGAGGATTCTCCCAATGGAACCTGACAGACTACCAAAAATCTGCCTTAAAGAACAGATGGACACACTTCTACCCATCACATGGATAAATCAAGTTCTTCAAATCATCTCACAGCTTGGCTTCCCAGCACAATATCTACTCTCAGCTGGACATCAGGCCAAGGCAACATTCAAACAAAGAGTCTGGGATGTTAACACCCAAACCGATATTGATTCACTTGCAAACACCAGGTCATTGAAATAGGTGGCCAAAAATAAAATGTCTTTTCAAATAGAAAAGTACCCGATAATGGGTTTGACTCAATTCCATAGGATAGCCCTTACCAGAGCAAGATTTAAGCAGCTGGATTTGATAGGTAAATATGGACGATTCCATCAAGTGCCATATTCTGAGAGAGTACGTTTTTGTATAGCACCAAAAATAGAAGACACTGTACATGTTCTATTCGACTACCAATTATATGCCCCAGCAAGGGCTCAGTATTTACAGACACTACTTGACAGAACCATATATTGGGACTGTAACAAAAGATTATCTTATTTCCTGCAGTGCACAAACACATATATAGTCATTAGAACTGTTCAGTTTATAGTTAGGGCTGTCCAACTGAGAACCTACTTTATAGAACACACTGGGATTGCATGTAAAGGTGAGGAATTCACATAAACATATACTTTTATATCTTAAAATTTGTATTTTAGTATTCATCTTAGTTTTTGTCTCTGCATTCCATTTTATCTTACACTATTTTATCTCATTCTTTTATCTTTATCTTACATTACTATATTTATTTTATTTTATTATCTTACCTTAGCCTATTTTATCTTATTTTACAGTATCTTACCTTATTTCATTTTATTGTGTTTTAATATGGTCAATGGACTAATCAATAAAGTTATAACTGTTTGTTTGTTTGTTTGTTTGTTTGTTTGTAAGCTTTAACCTTTTGCCATTAGGATTGCTACTGGCAATGGGAAGAAAAACTGCTAGATTTTGTCCCAATTTTGATTAAAGTAATAGCATGTTCCTTCTAACAGTTAAAAAAGGGGCTGTTTCTAGTGAGATATGCAAATTACCTGAGAGAAATAGTATCTACTGTGATCCTTTCTTTATTTTGTCATTAAGAATCAAGTTCCCTTCAACAAGAATGTCTTACTCTATTTTGCCTAGCCCCCTCTCTTACAACATCTGTGTGATGCAAAAGCTATCAATATCAGTCTTATTACCCTGTCTTCACACCAGTACATCTACTTTAAACAAAATGTTGAGTTCTCAGTCAGGTATGGCAGAATTTTGAAAACATAGCTTACTTTTTCTTTTGACCCTGAATGCAAATAAATGATGTGATGAAATACAATCAGGAAAATAATAGTTCAATATAGCCTAGTGGGTAAGATGGACTAAGACCAGGAAGATGCAGGTTCAAACCTATCCTTAGCTATGGAAACACAGAGAGCAATTTTGGACCAATCAAGTTCCTTCAGCCCAATCTATTTCACAGGGCCGTGAGGATAAGTTAAAGAAGGGAGATCCCAAGTAAGATGCACTGAATTCCTAGAAGAAAATATAAATACAAACAAACAAACTTGACTAGGTGGCAGACTTCACCAACTTCTTTGGTTTCATACAGCTATTTATGATGGGATGGGATGAATATATGGATAAAACCCTACCAAAAAACAGCACAGCGGCAGCCTAGATTGTTGAGTTGAAAAAAATCCCAGAAAAGGCCATGGCAAAGTTCCTTCTTTATTGTAGCCAAGAAAACTACACAGACATGTCCGCAAAGCAAAAATCAGACTCACCTTGAAGGAAACCTCCATTTTCCCAGAATAATATCCCCTCCCTTCTTAAGGGAATCTGGACATAGAGGAGAAATGTCAGAGAAAAAATTCTGACTTAGATAGAAAGCAAAACGCTTCAAATATTTATAGAGGATCAGCTGTAACTTGAATGACTCAGCTTAGTAAAAATTGTACCCACATGAAATCATCTCAATATTAGTTCCAAAATAAGTTCAACTTGTTTTGCCTAAACCTAATGATATCATTATCCTGTTGATTTTTTTTTTATTTTTTTTTGTGAAATAGTTAAGATGCCTTCAAGGTGTATTTTCATTTGGCTGAGAAGTTTTCTTTACTCTGTAACTGAAGACACTGAATTTCAGGTGCTACTTTAAAATGCCAAGTTCATATCCCTTGTATTCATGGTCCAAAGCTGAGTTTATTCCTGTGAGATTGGATGCTTGAGGGAAGAACTTAACATTCAGGGATGCTCATCTGCATAGTGAGTCCAGCGTTGAGATGTGCTTTTGATGAATATATTCAGAATGAGTGAAAGGAGGGAGAAGTCTTTGAAACATCAGATACTGTGACAGATTTGTATATGTATTTCTTCCTAAGTTTTTAACAGGACCCAAGACAATTAGATATAGGAGCAAATGATCATAAAACTGGTGTTTAAGAAAATATATTAAGCCTTTGAATAATATGGTGTCCATTCCCAAGATAACTAAATTACCTGTATGGGACTTCTATTTTATAATGTATGATAATGTGAACCATCATTTGTTCTTTCTTTTGCGGTTATTTGTTTCCTTCTCTCTCCATTTCTCAATATATATTTTCATGCATTCTTATATAAACCACATACCTAGATACATACATACACATGTACATACATAAAGCTTCCATTTTCACATCCCTCTGATTTTCTGTACGTGCTATTAAACCTCAAATTCTTTCTCTTGGTTATTCCTCTATCATCTAATCTGTCATACACTTAGAAGAACAGAGGTAGAGATAAAGGCCCTTTAGCTTTCTCATCTTCCTTAGATAGAGAAAGAGATGGGGAAGCAGATGGAAATCAGATTAAGGCAAATAGCTTTCCTAATATGCACACTTCTAAAGATCAGTGGGATGGAAAAGCACCTCTAAAATTGCTGTGAGTCACATTGCAAGATTTACAGAGCAATGCAGTAGCACAGTGCTTTTCAACCTTTCTGCCTTCAGGAAAGATTCATCTAATTGGCTTGTCTGAAAAGGTATTCTTGACTTTCTGCTGCTAAACCTCTGAGTGTTGCAGCATTTGAATATTCTTGGTTTTCACACAATAGCTACATAATCATCAAGCCCTTGAAAATATTCTGTCTTTCGCTAAATTTGATGTTATTACTTCCAGTTTCAATCTATCCTTCTGAAAGCAGCAGGGAGCAGTTTATGTGGTTGGTGTCACATTTTTTCTAATAGCATTTGTTATATCATAAAGGAATTTGACCAACCATTGATGGACTATTTGCAAAATGCAGGTGGAGTGAAGCTTACATGGGGATTTGAAGATTAGATTATAACTGTAATGGGATATGTTTTGACTTATTCCATACTTATTAATACTTAATATTATTAAGTATTATTCCTACTTAATGCATTAAAAACTAGCACTTATGATACTCTTATTATTCCTAAGACCAGAGATAGATTGGAAGCTATCTATTTTTCATATCTTTTTTCTTTTTCTTTTACTTTATCTCACTTTTTCTTTTCCTTTTCTTTATAATTTGTATTTTCAATTTTCTTTTTCATTTCTAACTTTTAACTTTGTAACTTTAAAATTCCAATAAAATACTATTAAAAAAAATAAATGAAGGAATTTGACCAGAACTGTTGGTAAGATGGTGACTAGCATATCATTACTAGTGAAGTTCATTCCCAAATAGAGATTTTGAACAAACATTTTAGTCACTGTATCACACTAGCCCCTGCACTGAACTAGTTGGTTAAAAATTCTGTCTCCTTTTACTGACAATGTTAGAAAAGCAATATTCAAGTCTAGCACCTTTTTCCTATAGTTATAATGATGGCGATAGAAAAGTGATTAAACATTTGATTTTGCAACTTCTTGTTGCATTATGCAGCTTCTTCGAACAGCAAGTTTTCAAGAACTTCTTTTATAATGCATGCCACACTACTTTTATCTTTGCTCATGAATAGTCTAACAGTGGGGATGAGGGCTCCACAATCTGCTAATTTCAAATGCCCTTCCTTGAAGTTCTCTAACATCTCCCTGTGAGTCTTCCTTCATATGGGGAAAGTCCAATTTCTACACTTAGAGAAACCCCCACCCCCATCCTTTCATACTACTACCTATGTCCTTTGGCAAGTTGTCAAAAACTCCAGCCACTAGTCAATCACTAGAAATAAGGTTCTTGAGGTTGCTGTGCCACTTCTTGGGGAGGTATAAAGCTTCGTGTCTCTGTCTCCTGACCTGTCTCTTCCTGATAGAGAAGTTGATTGTCTATCAGGGCTCTTGCCTCATAGCCTGCATTGTGCAATAGCAACAATAACAGTGAAACAGAGGATTAGCAGGCCAAGAATGGACATGGCTTGTGTACTTAATGGGTGCAATATAGCATGGATCGATATTTGGAAACTAATCACTTAAAGTTAGCATTAAAACAGAGCAAACTCTTCAGTCTCTTTGTATTCTAGAAAACATGCAATAGCTGGCTCCTCAAAGGGGGGGGAGTGAATAAACAATGTTCAGGAATTCCACACCAGATGGAAATGCTCTGGGAGACCTTGCTATATAAGATTTTAATCTGGGAATCTTACTTTTTTTCTCCTATCAGAATGGTATATAGGTTCACCTTCCTTCAAGCTCTCAAAACGGAGAGATACAGATATCACATTATGTTATACCCCCACATACGGGGTTTTACATGACTTCCATCATCCTCTTGGGAGTGTGTGTTGGGGGGGGGTGAATTCTCTATGTTTACACAGTATATATCCTATGTGGTATTCTCAGTTATACTGTCTACCAGAAGGCATGACTGGTTTTGCCGTTATCCAGTCTGAGTGGTCTTAATAAGCAAATCTTAAGCAAAAATTAAATTAAAAAACAAAACAAACTGAAAGTTTATGAAAGAGCTTCCAGCCAAATTAATGGTTGACTAACAAACAGTAGAACCCTCTATTTATTCTTTTCTGCCAGCTCCCCTTCCACTAGGAGGCATTTCCAAACTTGAGGGGTGAAACAAAACCTAGGTACTTTGAAGAGACTGATTACCTGATTTCACTTCTATGACCATTGCTTCCTTTGCTATAGCGGTTCACATGGGGGCTACCATATCCAGGATGCAGATATCTGGACAATCAGTAGATAGTAACAAAGGGGTAGAGTTTATGTGCTTCTTTGCTGCCATCTTGTGGTCATTTGGAATTTGCAGCCCGGAAATGGAAGCCTTGCTCACACATGTACAGTAATTAGGAAACAGGAAAGTTATTTTCTGTGTTGTGATTTGTGCTGCTTGTGACAATCTGGCCAGGCAGGATGGACTTCTGGAAAACAGGACAGTTTGTTGAAGTTGAGGGATATGGCTGGCATTGGTGATGCCTCCTCCAATACTGGGACTATCATGGCAAAATCAGGATGACAAGTCATCTGATTCAGGCCTGTGTCTGTGATAGGCTGCACATACAAAATCTTGAGGCTCTTTGATACATTTTACTTCTTATCTGTGGTCTGATCTTGAATTCTGTTCTGATTTCTTTAATCCTTAGTTACTCCCCCCCCCCCTTCTACTTCTGAAAAAGGATAGTGTTACATATTGAAGCAGGTTATTTTTCTTGGTTAGGATAACTTTTCATTCATTTGATTTCTTGTTTTATCTGTTGTAATTTTTTTTATCTAAAGATACCATTCCCATTGATCAAAGGAAGTGTCCTGTCCTTTCCACTTTTTGATGGAAAAAAATGCAATATTATTTGCAAGAAATCTTGCTGTTGCTGATGTACTCCTGCAGATTTATTGCATTCTCCTGTTCCCTCCTGTCTGTTCTCCTATCAAGTACATTCTTGATATGATTAGCTTTCAGCATTTAATTACAAAGGTAGGTTTATCTTTTAAAGTCATCTTGATATAATAGTTGTATCAAATTGGCTTCAGCTATTCCACTCATCTTTTTCATTCTTTTGTGTCTTGCAGGTAGAAATAATGCATGCTTTCATTTTTAACTAGTCTTTCATTCTGGAACACTGCCTAGATATGCCATGTGGAAATTATGGAATAATAATCCTGCATCAGTTTGCCATTTCCTTTCTGTTTCTTTAAAATTAAATTTGCTGCTGTTGTTTTTCTAAGGACAAATACATAGAGAAAGCAAGGCTCTTAATGTCTTGATTTGAAGACATAAAATGAAAACACAGTTTGTTGAATGTTTAGGGGGGTCAATTTGTTAAAATATAAAAACCTGGCAAGGATTATATAAAATGGATGCACAACAAAAACTACAATAAGAAAAGCTATAATGGGATGTTTCCATAGCAACTTTCCATTACGGAGGTATACATACACACGTGTGTGTGTGTTAGGATTGTGCAAAACATTTCATTTTGAATCATTTTTAGTATGAAGTTTCACAAAACATCCAGTTTTCCATGTGCAAAGCTTGAAAATGTGCTGCTTTGAACATTTCAGTGTCCCAGGCTTTGAAATGGTGTTTTGTACTTGAAACAGCTGTCCTAAGCTCAAAACAGCTCATTTCATAGCCAAAATGGCAAGTTCAAAATTGAAGCAGCATGTTTCAGGATAGTTTGCATTCAAAATAATTCAAAACCGAACATTTTTCAGAGCCCTAATGTGTATGTGTTTTAAATAATCTCATTATAATCTTGGGCCTATTCATTGGTCTTTATTTTCTTTACCTACACTGGATCATAATTAACTTTCATTTTACAAAATAGAATCAGTCTCTTGAATATTTGTATTTGTTCCCAAGCTGTCCAATAAGTTAATGCATTAAGCTTATGGCCTGAAACATGTACAGGGAGAGAATTCCACAGTAAAATTGCCACTACTAAGAAGACCTTAGCTTGGGCAAATACTCCATAGCAACACTAGTAAGGTCTGTTCCACAGATCCCAAGGGCTGAAAGAGGTGTTCCAATAAATCTAGCCGCCTCACCATTTGAATTTTGCCCTTCACTGTTTCTAGCACTTTCCTCCATGATCCTGCTTCTTACTTCTTCTCCTTCCTTCTAAGCAGATGATACAGCTAGTGAAGAAAAGAAACAAGCAATATAACTGACAAGGTCATTTGTCGAATGGAGTTGCCTCATTTCTGCTGTCCTTTTTTTTTTTCCCCTTCCCAGTTTACATGTGGCCTCTGGGTTGTGAGATGTCAACCTTTTCTTCAGAACATAAATGCCAGTACTAATTTAAACTACCTATATTTCACTGTATTTTTAAAGAATCTTCTGGTGAATCCATATTTAGGAATATTGCAATTTGCAGTTTTACACTGAAATAAAGGTTTCCCAAGTACTCCGTGGGAAAATGGTGGCAGTCTGATTTAAAAAAAAAAAAGTTGTGTCAAGCCAGAGGCAATACAACCAACGTTCAGAAACTAAGCTGTTTTCCATTAAAAATAATAACAACAATAATAATAATAATAATAATAATAATAATAATCTCCAGTATGAAACAGAAGCTAATGAAGTTTCATTATCGTCCTGCGTAAAACTCAAATCCAAAAGTAAAAGTCATGACAAAAAACAACAAACAAAAACATTCAGAAGATAACACAAATATAGTTATACAATTGTGGATATTTCCATAAGATTTCCTATAGTTTCTGCAGAGGAATCCAGAATTATCATTGGTTGTATCAAAGGTTTGTTACCAAATTTATTTGGGAGACAAATTCATACATTGTTTTTCAGTTGTCCAAGGGATGTTGGGAATTGCCATGTTAGAAAGAGAGAAGTCTTTTAAAAACAACAACATAGCTATACTATTCTGTGCACAGATTAAAATGCTTCCAGACTCTATTCGCTCCGGTTTTCCAATCCTTCAGGTATTTATTCTTTTCTCATCTCGTTCTAGTGAGTAACATTTTGGCGATAAGCCAAAAAATTGTTTTGCCAGTTGCTTGCATGAAATCTAAATATTACAATGAATGGCTTTCTCAACATTTAGGTGAATCCTTTCTAGTGTCTGACGGGACAATGTTATTTTAGCAATTTCTCACATTCCCTTTGCCACTCTTCTTTTTTTTTTTTTCTTCTCTTTTTTTTTTTTAATAAAATTTTTTATTCTTTACAACAAACACAAAACATACATAAACAAACAAAAAACATACAAAGGCATAAAAAAAAGCATCTTCCATTTTATACCGTGTGTCAACCAGTTACCAACTCGTTGGTGCCCCTTTCATAATCTTAAATTCTCATATCATCTATTCAAAATATACTTGTATACTTATCAATTATCAATTATTAATCATTCATAGCTAGTCTACAGAATCATTTATTACAAGAAATTTTAGCTTTCAATAGGATTAGTAATACATTTTTATCCATCGATTATATGTGTATATATATAATGATTAATATCAAATTTCTATTATAAAATTTCCTAATCCATTACATTACTATATTTTCTCATCCAATCATTAATGAAACAAATCCTGTGTCATATAAAATTGCTTATCTTCTTACTCTAATTTCAAATATCAATTTAACTCATCTCTGCACATTCCTCCTATTAATTTTCAATAACTTCCTCCTGCATAGGTACTTTTTCATTCTTCCAATTCTTAAAAGTTACAGTTCTAACCACTATCAAAACATACTTCATTCTTCACTACATGTTTCAACAAAAATATCTCTAGTTTAAAATCTATATGTTACTATATCCAACCATGTATGAATTTTAGTCTAATCTCTTAAAACATTTACAATCAAATACAATTCTTTACTATATATCTCAGTTTTATACCTTATTCAAACGCTTGCATAGTTTTAAGTTCACCCTTTTCATTCAATATCCCCACTCTTCTTTTGTAAATGAATGACAGGGCTTGAGAGCTGTTCTTCTTCAAGCACAGATACACTTGCATTACTTATTGGTTCCTTGTAGCATCTTCATACTTTTTTCCCTGTCATTCTCTCTTAGATGTATGGCATGTACCTAAAGCCATCTGGGAGTTCCTGATGACTTGATGACCTGAACCAGCTTGCTTGCTTTCTTTATTTCAATTTCAATTTGAAATTTATACATAATTTATATAGCTTTGTACGCATTTGAAAACTAATCAATCAATTTATTAAATATAAAATTTGGGAAATTGGTGTCAACACTAATAATTTCAGAGCATAACATGCATTGTAAACATACAATGTAACTGTCTCCTTTGGGGAATATATTATGGTAATATACTGTAGGTTACTTTAAAAAGTACTGCAAACTGAAACACGCCTATCTCAGTTTAACATTTATCAACACACTCCTATATTCATTTATCCGGAAGTAAATTTCACTGAATTCAATGACTTTTTCTTCTGGAAAACATATAGAATTGTACTGTTTGAGACATAGATTAAAGCTCTTGTTCTTTCCTATGGAAAATCAGTGAGACTTTTAAAAGTGTGGTATGCATAAAGAGAAGTGACACATATCTAAACTGATCCCTGGCTGGTTTTAATTTATTTAATTTGGCAGCGGGTGGACAGAGAATAATTTCAAAATCACTTCCATTTAACAGTGGACAAAAAACATTGTCCTTTGTTGTGAACTAAACTTGAGGGATGATTTTCTTGATGAATTTAAGAATACCTCTAATGCCCTATATAAAAAATGATAGTACTTCATTTTGGGCTGATTGTAGAAAATAAATGGGAAATATGTTTAACACACACTAGCTTGTTTGAATCTACTATTTCGGTTTCTCTTTACAGTTGTCAATATATGTCTACTTAAGCACTTCTTACCCTTGGGGTGAAAAAACTCAAGTTGATTATAGTCATACAATAGCACAGACCTCATTAACTGGAAGAATACGAGAGCCCTCTGCTGTTCAAAATAATGCTTGTGATTAAACTTGAGATTACAAATTACATTGTTTTCACTATAATTCATGTATGGCTATTCAAAAGTAACTTCCATTAAATCTGCTTGAGTTTACTTCCATGTAAACAGGCATAAAATGGCAGATTTAGTTAATAATCTTAGAATTATATTTTAGTGACTTCAAATTCTATTAATCTCTTAATAATGTAATTAAAGTGCATGCCCTTTAATCAAAATGCAATCCAACAGGATTAAGAATTTCAATAATTAAACAACTTTCTTCTAGAAAAATACTGTTTGTCTATTACTAAATTTGTATACACCCATTTCAACATATTGACTCACAGTGTTTTTTAAAAAAATCTGTTTTTAGGCATTGATCAGTATGAGTATTTTAAAAACCCTTTCTTTCTGCAATTTACTTCTTTGTAATTGGGAAAACTCCACAGAGGCTGTATTTCCCAATCTTTCCTTACAGAGTTTTTCGATAAATACTTTTTCTACCTAGAAAATGTAGTTCCCCCGCTGCAGGTATTGTGACAGTCAAGCAGTTCTCTTCTGCACTTCAGTTAAATAACACAAGAACCTTTTATCTTCAGATGTTGGGCCTTTGCCTGCAGGAGTTGGATTTTTCATGTCTCTTTCAAAACCCAACAAGACCTTCTCCTCTTGTGCCAAAGTTCATCACCATGTCTGTCATTAAGACCAAAAGACCTCAACATGACCAACAAAGATCTTTTTCTCTTTCTGTCTCTTACACACATGCACACATACATGCACACAGTGTGCCTACTTGCATCTAATCATGCCCTTGATGCAAAGATATCCTAGCAACATCTTTGTGTCCCCTTACTGCTGTAGTGTAGCTTGCCTTGAGTCACATGGAGTACAGCAGTATCCAGACACGTGAATGAATGAATGAATGAATGCCTTCTTCTTGTTTCCAACTCATAAAGTCGACAGGGTTATGTAATTGTTAGCTGTGGCAGGGTTAAAGTGCTGTTTTCCTGATATTCAATGACAGCTGCAAAGTATGTAAAATTGTCATGTCACCCATCACATTGGAGGTGACCAGCAATGGGTGGTATATAAGAAAAATGTTTATTGGCTCTCCAGATCTTGGTCAGCCATGTCTGCTGACATTCTGCTCTTGTTTCCCAAAAGAGTTGGATGCAGCATCTCTGAGTGGATAATCCACCAGAACTATGTAGTAACACTAGGCTATTCAGCCAGAATCATGTTAACTGTATGGCTCTTTCTAGTTTAGTATAATGTAAGGCTACAAAAGCATATTAGTAGAATGATGGGACTAACCCCCTATCTCACTGTCTTGTGAAAAGAGCACAGAAGAAGCTTAAAAACTATTTTGTTCCCTAATTAAAGAGAAAGAAATCCTAAAAAAAAAAAAAGTGTTGCTTGTGACTCAGCTCCCTTCATGACTTGGTTCTGTTTTCAGTCTAAGTTTATTTAATTTGGGTAATAACAGATTAGAGAATGGCAGGAGGGATCTAGTTAATAGCTTAGCATTATGAGTGAATTAGGTTAGTATGGCCTGTTGAAAAATGTACCTGTCATCACACTTACTTGTAGTAAAAATTTCAGTTGAAGTTCTCCATGTGTTATTGGGGGAGGGGGGGAGCTGGATCCAGACATAGTCATGATTAAACTAAGCACATTGAAATCAATTAGGCCAAACTTAGCAGATCTACTCTAAGCAAAAGGCCGGGAATACACACATTTGCAAACTTCATTGGTTGAGTTTACACAACATGCTAAGCCAAACTGAAACAAACTGTGCTATGGCTTGTCACTGTGTTATGTGAACCAACTGAGTCAATTCTATAGTACTGTGCAAAAGTTTCAGGCAGGTGTGAAAAAATGCTGTAAAGTAAGAATGCTTTCAAAAATATATATTGTAATTATTTATGTTTATCAATTTACAAAATGCAAAGTGAGCAAACAGAAGAAAAACCCAAATCAAATCAATATTTGGTGTGACTATCCTTTGGCTTCAAAACAGCATCAATTCTTACACTTGCACACTTCATACACTTGCACAAAGTCAGGGATCTTGTAGGATCAGAGTCAGGTATATAATTAACCAATTATACCAAGCAGGTGCTAATGATCATCAAGTTCATATGTAGGTTGAAACAGTCATTAATTGAAACAGAAATAGCTGCGTAGGAGGCTTAAAACTGGGTAAGGAACAGCCAAACTCTGCTACTAAGGTGAGGTTGTGGAAGACAGTTTCATGTCACAGGTCATATACCATGGCAAGACTGAGCACAGCAACAAGACACAAGATACTGCATCAGCAAGGTCTGTTCCAGGCAAACATTTCAAAGCAGTCTGGGGTTTCAAGATGTGCTGTTCAAGCTCTTTTGAAGAAGCACAAAGAAATGGGCAACACTGAGGACTGTAGATGCAGTGGTCAGCCAAGGAAACTTAATGCAGCAGATGAAAGACACATCATGCTTACTTCCCTTTGACACTGGAAGATGTCCAGCAGTGCCATCAGCACAGAACTGGCAGAAACCAGTGGGACCCAGGTACACCCATCTATTGTCTGTAGGAGTCTGGTCAGAAGTGGTCTTCATGAAAGAATTGCGGCCAAAAAGCCATACCTCTGACGTGGAAACAAGGCTAAGTGACTCAACTATGCATGAAAACATATGAACTAGGGTGCAGAAAAATGGCAGCAGGTGCTCTGGACTGATAGGTCCAAATCTGAAAGATTTGGCTGTAACAGGAGGCAGTTTGTTCACTGAATGGCTGGAGAGCAGTACAATAATGAGTATCTGCAGGCAAGAGTGAAGCATGGTGGAGGTTCCTTGCAAGTTTGGGGCTGCATTTCTGCAAATGAAGTTGGAGATTTGGTCAGGATCAAGGGTGTCCTCAATGCTGAGTAATACAGGCAGATACTTATCCATCATGCTATACCATCAGGGAGGTGTGTGATTGGCCCCACATTTATTCTGCAGCAGGACAATGACCCCAAACATACAACCAATGTCATTAAGAACTATCTTCAGCATCAAGAAGAACAAGGAGTTCTGGAAGTGATGGTTTGGCCCCCACCGAGCCCTGATCTCAACATCATCGATCTATCTGGGATTACATGAAGAGACAGAAGGATTTGAGGTAGCCTACATCCACAGGAGATCTGTGGTTAGTTCTCCAAGATGTTTGGAACAACCTACCTGCCGAGTTCCTTCAAAAACTGTGTGCAAGTATACTTAGAAGAATTGATGCTGTTTTGAAGGCAAAGGGTGGTCACACCAAATAATGACTTGATTTGGGTTTTTTGTCTGTTTTCTCACTTTGCATTTTGTAAATTGATAAACATCAACAATTACAATATATATTTTTGAAAGCATTCTTACTTTACAGCATTTTTTCACACCTGCCTAAAACTTTTGCACAGTACTGTATGTGTTTAGTTTCCTAAGTAGAAACTGTGAGTTGTCTACAGTTAGCCCTTGCGAGGAACCCTTTTTCTGTGGCCCAAAATTCAGGGGGGAAAAACCCTATAAAAATAAATCAGGCATAGCAAATCAAGCAGTATTCTCACTGTGCTCCAAAATGCACTCATCTGTATATGATAATTTTAACTCCTTATGTAGAAGTTTCAAGCAAAAAATAAAGATCTGCAGAACTTGGCTGGGGGGGGGGGGGGAAGGGGCACACAATGAATATGTCAATCAAACGTGGTTGTATGTTGAAATGCAAAGTCCCAGTAGACCAAGCATTCTCTTGGCTGGAGGTAAAAAATTTATGGCCAAGGTTTTGCATCCAGTAATGAGACATGTCATTTAAATAGATTTTAGTGGTATTTGGAACCACAAGCAATCTTGCACAAGGGAACACTTTTTAAACGTACTAACGAAAGGTCTTTTAAGAGCCGACATGCTCAGCATTATAGAAAGGATGCTGGTTCTCAGGAGACATAAGCGGTAGTCTCAAGAAAGCTAATCTCTGCTTCTATTATTTTCACTTAGAAGGACGTTTATTAATAGTGCAATCCTATGCGTATTTGCTCAGTAAAAAAATCTGCTGTGGCATATAAGGCTTACTTTCCCTTAAGCGTGCATAAGATTTCAGCCAAAATATTGTTCCTGCAGCATGACTATGTGTGGGGAAAAAAAAAAAAAAAAACCCTAACTAACTAACCAAACCTGTAATTCAGCAGAGACAGAAGTGACCGGAACGATGCGATTCTCCTAGCAGCATCTGTGAGGGGTGTCAAAATGGCAGTTACAGCAGCGTGACTGAAGCTCCATTCCCGCATGTGTGTACTGAGGTGTGGGGCTTCAGTCACGTTGCTGCAGATAGCATCTTGTCTCTTCCCTCTCTTTCCTCCCGTCAACTCCGCAGCTGCTGCTGTCTTCGTGTGAGGATCATAACAAGGCAAGACTAATGGATAGGATGGAACTAGACCTACAGCCTAGAGTTAGTGACCGAATGCTTGGGTTTGCTCATTATTTATTTATTTTGATTTGTATAGCTGCCAATGCCACATCTCTAGGACTCTAGGTGGCTTAAAATAAAATATATAAAATATACATTATCAAAAATATACAATATGAAAAATAAAAACACATAGCAGCTGAGCACCATAAGAAACAATCATCACCAAAGCCAAGAGATGGGGTCCATTACCTACCGGGGAGGGGGGCAGGCCTAGGAACAAAACCAGGTTTTCACAGCCTTATGAAAGGACAACAGGGCTGGGACCAGTCTAATTTCAGGTGGAATGATGTTCCAGAGGGCAGGCACTGTGGCAGTAAAGTCTCTCCTGCTGGGCCCTGCCAGACTGGTAGGACAGGTAGAAACAACTGGGGAGAGGTGGTCTGCAAGTAACCCAGTCACGAAGAGCTTTAAAGGTAACTATCAGCACCTTGCATTGCACCTGGAAGCACATTGGAAACCAATGCAGCTTATGAAGTAGTGGTGTCACATGCACCAAATGATTAACTGCCTGTGCCACCACATTCTGCATCAGCTGAAGCTTCCAAATGCTTTTCAAGGGCAGCCCCATGTAGGGCACACTGCAATAGTCCAGTCCAGAGGTGGCAAGGGCATGAGTGACCATGAGCAGAGCCCCTGATCCAGGAATAGGCACAACTGATGCACAGCTTGAAGTTGTGCAAACAACTCCTAGCCATGGCTGCTCCCTGAGGAGGAGCTGCAAGTCCAGGAGGGCCCTCCAAATTATGCTCTGGGTCTATGTGGGGCAGTGCTACTCCATCCAGACCCAAAGATGAAAAGTTCTCGGAACCAGGAGGTCCAAAAACCCAGAGCTATTTGGCTTTGCTTGGGTTGAGCTGAAGCCTGTCATGCCCCATTCAGGCCCCCACAACCTCCAGGCACTGAGGAAGAACCTGCATGACATCACTCAGATGGCATGGAGTGGAAGTATAAAGCCGAATATCATCAACATATCGATAATACCTCACCCCAAACCATTGGATGACCTTCCCCAGTGGCTTCATCCAGATGATTAGCATTATAGAAGCTGTTAGATCAGCCTGCATACTAGTACCACTACAACTGTGTCAAGCCTTTGAGGTAGTCCAGACAGGAATCCAAAACCATGAGTAGTAATACTACCTTTATTGTAAGCTTATCATAACAGTATCTTGCAAATCTGAAAGCACTTTCCCCTTCCCCTGCCTTTACTTTTCAGAGGACTTGGGAGGGTCCCTTCTGAAATGCTTTCTCCACCCCCATCCCTCCTTTGGACTCAGATATCTCTAATCAGACCATTGTCTAGGCTGCGGTTCTTTCTCCTGTTTCCCAAGGTTATTCTCACAGCCCATTACACACTACTATTCTACTACTGCCACTAATAATAGTAAACAACAACAATATGAAGTCACTGTCTCTAAAGTTGCAGTCTAAAGGAAATGACACTTAAGGAAAAGGGAGGGAGAAGGAAGGAAGGGGAAGGAAGATCATACCATGTTTTTAAATTAAATACTATTTTTTAAACAATGAACAAATGAATACAGTTCAAGAAGAAAAGAACCTGGAATTCAGCACTGGTTCCCTTCACATCTCTCTCTGCAGTTATCTAATGAAAATGACTTGAGGGATGAGGTGAATAAAAAGATAGCCCCCCTCCCCCCAAAAAAATCAGGAACAAGGAAGTATGCAATGTGATGTCACAACACTGAATTAAAAACATCAGAAATAAGGAGGAACAACTCAAATTGGGGTTAGGGTGCAAAACAAATCTGTCACCAGTTTATTTTACTGTGAAATATTGTGATTCACCTAAGCAGATTTCACTATAGCATGAACAGCAGGAGTTAATGGATTCCACTGCTATCAATTATTCCTTGTTAGGGACCTTTCTCAAAATCTATGTCTATTTGAGAAAAATGTAAATTAAACATATATTAGGGCTTAGTTTTACTTAAATCAAGTTCCTGTAAGGAAAACTGCTTAAAAATGATAGTAGTATACTGGAATAACTGGATAGAAGGAAGTATACATTGTAAAACACATGAATCACATTAAATTATTCATACCAGAATGATACAGAGGAACTAAGAATTTGCATTCAAAATCCTCCAGATGAATCAGGGAATAGTTTGAATGGAATAATTTATATGGTGGGCCAACTGTTCCTCTCTGGCCAAATTAACAACTCAGAGAGCTTTCTACTTCCAAAATCACGCTAAGATTTGCTTTGTTTAATTTACATTTAATTTGATGGGGTAAATCCAGCTATTGTAACTTGAAATAGCAATGCTTTGTTACAGGGATTGGCAACATTGGAAGGATTGGAAATTATAATTCTGCCTCCCAACCTTCCAGAGGGCTGCAGGAGGCCATATGAAGATGGAATGAATCTGTAAGTGCAGCACTGGAGAACCACAGCTTCCCCCATCCTGGCTTAGCAGAATGTGTACACCTAGACAGGGTCTTAATAGTTGAGCCTAGATTACTATGTGAGCCCAGCCCATGTATTAATATCTGCTCCATATTTACCCAGAAACCATGAGCAACTTGCTCTGAGAATATAATCCCCCCATTTGCACGTAACAACACTTTTGCTTATTAAAGGGAGAAGAGGATTCAGCATTAAATATTCTGGAGGAGGAATTTAAGAAAGATCATATTTTGTTTTAAAAAGCAGGAATAGATATGTATTGCATATAGATATGTACAAGAGAATTTGATTTTGGTTTGTATAATAAGACTTTAGTGTGGAAAAGTTCATTTACACCACAACTGTAAGAACAGTCAGTCATATCAAATTGCAATGTGTTCAGTGAGCTGAATTCCATGTGTGTGTGCACCATTGTGCAGTCAAAAAGCAGGCATGACAAGAGGAAGATGCTTATCCTTTCCCTTCTCATTTAAATTATCAACAGCAAGTGATGACCCTCACAGCTTGAAAAAATCTAGACTTGCACATCACTCTAAAACATGTGATTCATTTGTTTCTGGCTTTGAGTGCTGTGGAACCACGATCCATTGTGTTTTCTTCAGCCAACTATAGTGAAACACATTCCAGTTCTTGTTTAATGGGGATGACCTAAATACTTCAGGAATTTTAAGAATTATTTTGTGTAAACAACAATGGAAAGTGATCTATTTGCTGTCTTTTAGCAAAGTTGTCTAAGAGACTTATGAAGGAAAAAAAAAAAACCATCTACTGTACAATAAATATACCAGGATTGGCCATAATTCACATTCAATTAAGGCAGGTCAGAAGGTATCTTGCATTAGACAGAGAAAAGGACATATTCTAGCTTTTCAAGTCACTTTAATAAGTTCAGAAATACTTTCTTTTACTTAATGGAAATACTTACTGATGTTTTCTTCTCCTTTATCTATTGTTTCCATAGTGCTCCCTCTTATTTCTCTGATCTCTAAGAGTGCACATGTGTTCTGCTAAATCTACAGAGGTATATATGTTGTCTTATTATTTCTTGTTCTTTCACTACTCAACATTAGAAATTCTTCTTTGCCATTGCTCTTCTATAACACAAGGCCTGCAGCACATTTATTTCACATCTTGTAATTTTTGTTTCTTTCCTTCTTTCTTTTGCATTTAACTTCACTCATAAACTTTCTATCATCCAAACATTTGGGACATTATAAGTATGTATGAACGTGTTATATTTATATTCATCTCTTACTAGATTCATTGATGTCATCCATAGCACTTCCTCCTATTTTTCATCATCACAATAACCCTATAAAGAAGGGTTGAAAGAATTTTTTAATTGACCCAGAGTCACCCAGTGAGCATCTAGAGTTGAGAGTGGGCAAGAGCCTTGACTTCCTGCTACTAGTCTACACTGCACCAGCTCTAAGTATTGCACTACATTTGCCATTAATCTAGAACTTCTTCTCAGATGTAGGGATGGGCAGATCTCTGAAGTTTGGATTTACTTAACTTTTCAGCTTTGTCAAGTTTTTTTTTTTTTAAATCACATGAATTTCTATTAAAATTGCATGCATGTAGGACATTTCCTCTACATAATGCATTTGTATGTGGCTTGCCTAATATAGATATTTTCCAAAACAAATTATTTAAATGTATGTATGCATTTTCTTGAATTATATGCACTTTTTGTCTGTACTTTTGTTTAATGGGAACACTTTGTATACATATTTTTAGTTGTAACATATTTTTAGTTGCCACCTGCACTGCAGAATTTGAAAAAGTGCATATTTTGATACATTAATGTTCTCTAGTTCTCATAGAAATTCACATCTAATGTATTCTAGGGCACTGTGAAGTAAACATTTATTAAAGGGCAGTGCTTTGAGTTGTGAATCAAATGTGGGGAGCTGTTTCAAAGCAGCAAATCAAATCAGATGGCTGTAAACTACTTGTAACCTTTTTGAAACATATGCATTTCATGACTTTTCTCTTGCTACTGAGATTGTTACAGACAACATATAATGTTGCAACTTCACTTCCATATGTAGAGAATGTTGAGCTGATGGTGACATTGACATAAGTAGGTGACAAATAAGGGAATTTTATATAAGCTGATTAAGATCTGTGCCTGTAAGGACTCTTTTGGACTGATTTAAGGGCTGAAACTGACTAGAACTAGCTGCTTCCAGGCTAAAAAAATACCTTTCTGAAGACATAATGTCTTCCAAGGCCATCAAGAGACTGGCCAAGCACCCACTGGCTTAGAAAAGGTGGAAGAAAAAAGCCAAGAACATAGATATGCAGGACTCTGAATGCCTTGTTTTGTTATTAGCAATCAACTTAGAGCAGTGTTGTCCAAACTTGGCCACTTTAAGATGAGTGGACTTCAACTCCCAGAATTGGGAGCATGGCTGGCTGGGGAATTCTGGGAGTTGAAGTCCACTCATCTTAAAGTGGCCAAGTTTGGACAACACTGCTCTACATAATGCATTTGCATGTGGCTTGCCTAATATAGATATTTTACAGAACGAATTATTTAAATGTATGTATGCATTTTCTTGAATTCTCTTCCCCTTTGAGTTCAGTCTGTCTTTTCTGGCTATTTAAAAAATAAAAGCAACCCTGAACCTAGAAAAGCCACTGATATAAAGCAGCCTTCTCTTCCTGACTGGCATGTTACGTTTATCATTTAAGTTGGATTGTGCTTTTTTGGTAATGTACCATGTGGTTTTATTGTCATTTATGTCATGTTTATTAATAGATAATTTTATAGTTTAATGCTATGCTGCCAGCAAAGGTTATTTTTGTGGTCATGTACCTTGAAGTTGCTTTTAGTAGTGGGGATAATCCTTCAGAATGTTGGAAGGAACAAACTATGCTGATCTGTGACTGCAATAAAAGTTGATTTGATTTCATTTGATTTGATTTGATTTGATTTGATTTGAAGGAACAAAGAACTGAATTAGATACAACCCTATTTGTATATTGTTAGTCCTCCAAATCTTCCTAGAAAAGATTCTAAATGCTATTTGGCTTCACTAGAGAAAATGGCCATCTTTTCTGGCAGCTGCCATGCCACAGCTTTCAAATATATTAATTTCATTGAATAACTTTCTATTGTACATATAACTTTTGTTCAGTCGTTAAGTCATGTCCGACTCTTCGTGACCCCATGAACCATATCATGCCAGGCCTTCCTGTCCTTCACTGCCTCCCTGAGTTTGCTCAGCTTCATGCTCATTGTTTCAGTGATGCTATCTAATCATCTCGTCCTCTGCCGTCCCCTTCTCCTTTTGCCTTCAATCTTTCTCATATACATATACATATAACTTAATATGACATTATTTAATAAATATTTCTGAAATTAGCCAGACAGGTTTTTGGAGATGTGGATGAGGTCACAATGGAAACTTTAAGAACTGAAATGCCCTGTTAATGATTGCATAACTCATTATAATGAGCTGAATGTTTTCATTTTTTCATTCCTGTTTTTTATAATATTATTAGCTAGGCATTTTCCAACAGGAATTTAATCCCCCTTGGTATAGTTTCTTTCAGACTGTTTTTTCTCTAACAGAAGTCCCATCTATTATTCATCACCAGCCTTATAGTCTAAGAATTATCTGAATCCCTTATGATAAGGGATTCTGTCCTGTAGTCTCTTCTAGAAAAGAGACTGGCATATAGCTTCTTTCATGTTTTCTGAAAGAAAATTTCACCTGGATAAATGGTATTCTGCCAGATTTAGTCTGTCAATGCAGTAGAGAAAACATATGAAGCCATTCTTCTGCAGATGAATCTGAGTAAGGCTTTTAATAATGGAGCTTCTGACATTTTGTTATGGATCATAAAGTACAAGAGGGCCTTCCTAATGAGGTTCAGTAAACTTTCATAGATGGCACAAATTAATCAAAGACTGTATATATGCCACTGTATATAAATAGAGAGCAAACCCCACTCCATTCTAGCACTGAAGATGTTACCTAGCCGGGTAACAAAACGTTTGCAAAAAAAACAACCAAGCTCAGAGAACCCCAAGGACTCCACAGTTCAACCCTGAGCTACATATATTCTGTTCTATTGGTATTCAAAGACTTCATACATTATAGGTTTCGGCTGAGCTAAGAAGTAGAATACCAATCCTTTTCACTACTACAGCATAAGAAATTGTGATAATAACGCAACTGCTAGGCTAAAACCAAATCACTTTGAAATAGCATATAAATTAACAAACAAACAAATAATAAAATCTTATGTTATAACTTCAAAATTGTTAATTAAACTATCTCCTTAGGCCAATAGTGGACTGGCAATTCCTCCCACTTAGGCTTACCATAGTTTCTCATCAGCAAGAGCTATAAAAGCTACTTAGGGTGGGGCTTTGAGAATGAACTATAGCATGTCTCAGAGAGGAAGGATCAGCTGGCTTATAAGAAAAGGAGCAGGAATGAAGCAGTAGGACTGAGGCTTGGCATGATACCTATGACTTCAGGACCAAAGTTGGTTGGCAAACTGGGGACAAAGCATACTCTAGGGACTAACTCATTGAGTAAATGATAAATAAATAAGTGGGGGTGGTTGGGTCATTGGGCCAGGGCTTTAGATATCATGAGGATTTTTGTACTTCTGGTCCAGCTTTAATCTATAAATTACAGCCATGGATTGGGACATGCGTGCTCCCAATGCAATCTGCCTATCTTTCCAAACTTTCTATGGCTGCGGAGCTACATATATTCTTGTCTACTGGAGTTCTATGGTTGCTTCCAGGGGGAAAAAATACTGGCAGTTGTCTTTGGTCTCAGCATGCCCAGAGCAAACCACTGGCAATGATATGCATTCATTACAGCTATGTTGCATCAGTTTTTAATTAGAGATGCAATGTTATTTATTTCTGTGACAACTTCAAAGGTCAGACACTGGAGGCTGTGTCTGAATCCAGTAGTAGGGATAAGGAAGGGCTGAGATCCTTAGGAGGATCTTCATATGGCATATAGGAGGTTTGGTGGACTAAAGTTAGTTTTGTATGAGTCGACAAGAGTCCCCCACTGGGGGGAGATGGGCAGGGGAGAAATTTAATAACTAACTAACTAACTAACTAACTAACTAAATAAATAAATAAATAAATAAATAAAATGGAACTGCCGTGCCTACTCTGTGGTACTGGTTCGTGCATGGTGATGGAACTGACATTTCTCTTTTTTCCATCCATACTACACAATTTATTTATCAGATTTGTATCCTGCCTTTTGTTCAAGAGCTCAAGGCAGTGTACATAGTGCTTCCTTCTATTTTTAAAAGTCATTTTCCTTCATATCTTCCACAAAATACATCTGCTGGAGAACTCTCCTGTTTATGAAGACACAAAGTCTGTATCAGGAATATGGCTATTTGAAAGAAATATAATAGTTTCTTCAGTGAGAAAATGGCCCTGCGTCAACCTACCTATATTGATATCTCTATCTCTATCTATCTATATACATATACATACACGTGTGTGCACACACATGTGTGTGTGCACGCACACACACACATGCACACACATATACATACATACATATATAATTTACCTATAACTAGATCTATCATCTTGATTTATTCCTTGTTTTACTGCTTTATTCTGTACTACAAGATGCCAGTGGGAACTGCCATTTTTAAAATGTGAGATTTCATCTCATAATAGGGGATAATGAAAGTCTCATTCCAGCTGTTCAGTATTTCTTCCCACTGACAGCAATCACTTTATTTACTAAAGATAAAAGGTAGCAAAGATATTTTTTAGGAGCCAACCATTCAAAACCTGCCTTTAACTTAAAACATGCATACCTTCAAATGGAAAATCTAAAGACTGTGCTTAGCCCAGCAGTTGAAAAATCAAAAGGCAATTCTCTTTTCTCTATGAATAAAAATAACCTATTTGAAAACCATTGTTTTATTTGAAGCATTCCACTGATTTTTCCCCCTAGAGAGGACATGTCAAATATACAGGAGATAAGAACATGATGCAATATATTAGAAGTTACAAATATATGAGGAAACAAGGAGGTAGGTAATAAAAGATTCCGAAACAGAACAATGCACTCGATCTCTCCCCCACTCTTTTTCTAAGATGATAAATGTTTTAGTACAAATATTCCTAGAATAGGCAGGGTGAAGTATGATACTATGCATTCCCAACACTTTTTGAATCCGACCTGCTGCACAGCCCTAATAATTAACTATCTAGGTGATTATCTGCCAGTCTTTCACATGGCACCACAGACAGGAGTTGGGCCTGTATTCCACCCATCATCCACCACACTTAATAATGCAGACTACAAGCAAACCACCTCAAACTATAAAGGGCTGGAGACTTGCTGCATTCATTTTCCAAGAGTGCTACTTTCTATTTTGATTTAAGTACACTGGTCAAGTTGGTTGGACAGCACTGATTAAATTTATTCTATGTCTACCTTGACAGTGGGTTTACCACTTTAATTTTCTGCTCCAGCTATCAAAATGTCTTATGTTACCTTGGTAACAAAAGTGGTAGCTATTGGGATGACATAAAGGAATACTTTAAACGCTTTAGAGTTTAAAATTTAAAACATAATCGTAATGCAAAACAACAGTTAAAAACAGTTAATGAAAATGAATAGCTATAGCCATAACCATAAAACAGAGGCTTAAAGTCAGCGTACAACATTTTGGCAGACCGTAAACATGGAAGTTGTTGGAAAACATCTATCTAAATGAGAGGTTCTGTCTTTCATGACAAAATGGAGTCAGAAAAATTAGCAGGCAGCCTTACCCCAAAAGACTGCCCCAATTTCCAAATGCAAGTAAAATATGCTAAATAAAACTGTTTACCTGATATACTGAAAAAATATTGGTGTTTTCTAATTCAGGTGTGAGTATACACACATATATAGACCATTGTACTTGTAATGCAAAACCAGAACGCTTGTATCTCCATATGACCTTAGAAAGTGTAAAGTACAAATCAGAAACCTACAATCTCAGTTACTTTCATTACTACCTATATTGTCAGTTGGGTGGACATTCCTTCTGTTGTCATTAATTGTGCATGTTTTTTTTATGAAATATAAAAAGATTGGTTTTTATGCTTTAAACAATAGAAGAGCTAATAATAATAATAAAAAACTATTACAAGGGAAAGAGGAGGAGTAGAAGCAGGACTGACAAGGAAGGAATATATCATTTATTTTCCATTTGCTTATGCTTAGATTTAGTTACTCTTCTTTCCTGCTGTCTTCATCAACTCTTGTTGCTCTCATCAATCTGCTCTTTTCTCTGTCATATTTTATGTGCTTTTTCATTCTTCTTCTGTCTTTGATCTCCATCTATTTTCCATCTGGTCCCTCTTACCACTGAACTGTTGGTGTTCTCTTAAACATCTGGCTCTTCAAAAGTGTCATTTTCTTGTGATTTTGATGAAACAAGGTGTTTATTCCATCTACTGAACCTTTTTTAAGAACTCACCATTCTTCCATCAAAACACAGTGTTTAGATAGTCCTAGTCTAAACAAATATTAAAAGTGAATATAAAAACCAGTTAAACCAATTAAATGATTAACGTAAGTAAAAACAAGATTGTAAGAGGTTTAATTAAAATCTTGTATGTGGTACAACCAATGTGTGGGCTCACTGCTGCCAGGGGATCCCCAGGCCTAATGAAAAAAACACATTTTGAGGGCTTTCTGAAACGCATAAGGGTTGGGGCTAACCTCACCTCAGGAGGGATGATGTTCCACAGGCAGGCACAACAGCAGAAAAGGCTAATCTCCTGGGTCCTGTCAGATGGAACTCCTTAGCAGACAGGACCCACAACATGCTTCTCCTGCTGGACCTGATGGGATGGGTAGAAGTAATGAGGGAGAGGTGGTCCCTCAGGTAACCTGGGCCCATGCCATGTAGGTCTTTAAAGGTCAAAAACAGCACCTTGATTTGTACCCAGAAGCAAACTAGCAACCATTCCAGCTCATGGAGCAGAGGTGTAACAGATGTCCTTCTAGGAACCCGCATAACTGCCCAAGCCACTGCATTTTGCACCATCTGAAGCTTCCACATACTCTTCAAGGGCAGCCCCATGTAGAACACATTATAGTAGTCCATTTGGAAGATGAACAGGGTGTGAGTAACTGTGAGCAGAATTAATATTAATAAGTTAATTAAATAAATTAATTAAAATAAAAAATATAATAACCAAAAGACAAAGATGTTAACAAAGAATATGAAAATGGAGAATCAAAGAAACTGATGGAAAAAAACTCATTTTTAGATTGAGAAAAAAGTGAAATACTTGGGTATTATTATGACTAATATGAACTGTACGTTATTTCACAACAATTATGTTAAGACATGGAATGAAATTAAGAAGGATATGTTAAGGTAGGAGAAATTACAGTTGTCACTGTTGGGGAGAATCTCTGTGATAAAAATGAATGTATTGCCTAGAATGATGTTTTTGTTTTCAAACAATACCTATTTTGACAACTGATTCACTATTTAAGCAATGGCATTTAAGCAATGGCAAAGATATATCTAGGTTTGTATAGCAAGGAAAAAAACCAAAGGTTAAATACTAAATCCTCCAAGATGAGGAGGATTGGGATTGCCTGATTTGAAGTTCTATTTTGCAGCCTACTGTTTGGTTTGGATAAAAGAGTGGGTGTGGCTGAGAAATAAAAGAATTCTAGAACTAGAAGATAATGATCTGAGGCTTGGATGGCATGGTTTTCTATGGTATGATAAAGTTAAGGTTAATATAGATTTAAAAAATCACTATATTAGAAGTGCTATATTGAGAATGTGGAATAGATATAAACCCAAACTGTGCCCAAAAATGCCTTTATGGGTCTCAGCACAAATATTTTATAGGACAGAAACAGCAGGTAAAGAGAAATTGTTAACCTATTGAGAGATGTTAATACAAGAGCATGGAGAATATAAGATGAAACCAAGAGAGCAACTGGTTGCAGAAGGAATTAGTTTTCAATGGTTTTCGTACAAACAGCTAAAAGAAAGATTTAAAGTAGACAATAGGACATTTGGAATTGAGCAGCTGAAGAAATAATTTGAAGTTGAATTATGCAGAAAAAATGAACATGTAACTGCTAAATATATAAACTTTTGCTGAAATTTGAAATGGAGAACAAGCGAAAGAGTGTATGATAAAATGGGTTGAGAACTTTGGTTATAACATATTGTTGGAACAGTGGGAAAACATGTGGTTGAAAGGATTAAAATTCATACCATGTTATAATTTAAAAGAGAATTTTTACAAAATGATATATTGTTGGTATATGACTCCAGAAAAATTATCTAGAATGTATAAAGGTACTTCAAATTTATGTTGGAAATGTGGACAACATGAAGGGTCATTTTATCATGCACTGTAAAAAGCCAGAAAAAAATGGGTTTAAATACATAAAATGATACAAAGAATTTTAAAGATTAATATACAACTGAAACCAGAACTTTCCTTGCTAGGCTAATGGACAGATAATTAGAAAACAGCCATGGAACATTATTTTTTTATATGATCACCATTGGGAGACAATTATATGCACAAAAATGGAAAGACTCTGAAATATTCACAATGGAGGAATGGTTGGTGAAGATGACTGAACTAGCAGAGATGGCAAAATTAACTTGCTTGCTTAGAGAAAGATCAACGACTACATTTATTAGTGACTGGAAACCATTATGGACTTTTTGCTGAAAAAAGAACAAAAAAAATGAATTGGTAATATATGGATTTGATGATTAGAAAGGGTAGACTATGAAAAGAAGGAAATTATGATATAACCTTAGAAAGAGAGGGTAACATATAAATGTACTGCTGTTAAGAAGATTGGAAGCCACTTTATTACTCCTTCCTTCCTTCCTTCCTTCCTTCCTTCCTTCCTTCCTTCCTTCCTTCCTTCCTTCCTTCCTTCCTTCCTTCTTTTTTTCTTTTTCTTTCTTTGTTTTTCACTTTCTTATTACTTTTCTCTCTTCTTTTTCTCTTCAATTCAAAATTTGTATTGTTTTTATTCTGTTGAAAAATTATTTAATACAAATTATAAAATCAAGAAGTTGAAAGAATTGTTTGGTTTCAGGGGAACTGCTAACAGGTACACCGATTAGAAATTCCAAAATGCTGCATAATATTGAAATCTAAATCCAAGGTATCTTATGCTGGTAAGGCCACTAAGTTCATCTTGGCATATTGCTGTTCAAGCTATTTTTATTTATGACTTAGATAATATTATAGAGAGAATGCTTATTGGATTTGCAGATGACACAAAATTGGGCAGGATAGCTGTATCCTAAAAGGCAGGAACTAAATTCAAAATTATCTTGATAGACAAGAAAAATGGGCTGAAAATAATAGAATCAAATGCATTGGAGCAGAAAAAGGAAGAGTTGGTTTGGTAATAATACATGTGAAAAGGATCTTGGAATTTTACATGATCACAGACCGAACTTGAGTCAGCAGTGTGATGTGCTTGTAAAAAAGGACAGCATTTTAGGCAATATTAATAGAGACTTTGTTCTGCATTAGTTGGGCATCACCTTGATTTATGGATGCCATCTTTAAAGAATGATACAGAATGGGGTAATGCAAGTATGTTTTAAAAAGGGAAACTAGAGTACTATAGGAAAAGACTGAAGAAACGTAGTATTATTAACCTTGAAATGAAGAATAAAATGAGGTATGGTAACACTCTTCAAGAGCATGAAGGGAGGACTCACATAAGAAGGTGAACAGGTGCCTTGTATTTTCTAAGAGTGCGGAACTCTTAATATTGCCTGAAATGTTGTCCTTTTTTACAAGCACATCACACTGCTGCCTCAAGTAATAGTCCTCAGATATACAAAGACAAATCATAAGAAAAAAACGTCCCAACAATAGGAGCAGTTGATAATGATATTGATTACTTAAGCAAGTGGAACAGAACTGGATACATTCGTGTAAATCTGGACCGCTATCTGTTCAGGATGCTTTTTTAAAAATTTCTTCACTGAACAGAGATTCTATTACTTCCTGAACAAGGCACAATCTTACCAGAGTCTTATATATGAATTCTCTTTCAGCACTTCACAGTGTGATTCTCTGAAGCCAAACTTAGGATAAGACTTTATTGCTTCTCTGAAATGCAGTTTTGAGACACTGATCTCTGTGAATGGTTTGGGTTGCCATAGTTCTTTTGTGTGAGAAATTTCAACCTGTTCTTGAAATACCATTCTCTGCACTTACTGCTGTATATCAGAATCAGTGCTAAATAAAAAGCCCTTACAACATAAGAATCACCTCCTGGGATCCAACCCATCTTGATATTATCCAACATTATGTTTCTAATAGCAGCCATACACAATGTTCTTCGGCAGTCCCAAGCAGGCAAGAAATAAAGGGTCTTCTATTGATGTTTGCCACCTGCATGGATGTCAAATATCTCAACCAATATATATATATATTTGCTTTAAATAACCCATTTTTAACTTCTGAACCTTTACTTACCATTTACTAATGTAAGATGAGTCCCTTCTTTTTACTAACAATGGAGGGCATGATAATCTTTTTAATAATTGCACTGGTTTAAATTGCAGGCAGGAGCTAATGTGGGACATGTTCATCCATAAAGCCTTCTCCTAAATCTCTGCAGTTAAAAAACTAGCATGTTAACATAAACAACTCAACTAGAAACTTTCATGTTAATGTATACCTTACAAACTGAAGGCATGGTAAGTTTGTTTCAGGGAGTCATATTGTATTTTCTTCTTCACTATTATACTGTATTGGTAAAGAAGTAAATTTTCAAGGCAATATTGGTGAGTGCTAAGTATAATTGTGATACCTTGCTGTAGTTGTATTTGAATCTATCTTATTCATTTATTTGCTAGTAGGTCACAGCATTAGAACATCAATCATGTGCCTCAGGAAGTATAATTTACTAAACTACTTTCAACTAATTTTGACTTATATTGGCACAAGATGAACTTAAGGACAAAATGGACTTTGATAATAAATTCTTCTGTGTAATTAAGAGGAATTGCATATTTTAAAAAGTCAAATAATTATATAGTAAAGTGTTGAATGAACTCAGACACATCTATTCTACTTGATAACTAAGCTAAAACTTGGACAGCCCATCTGACAGCGTTCCCCAGTGTCTGACACTTCTTTATCTTAATATAATTCTATCTATCTATCTATCTATCTATCTATCTATCTATCTATCTATCTATCTATCTATCTTTGCAAGAATTAATATTTATAAGGTAAACAAAAAAAGTAAATATATCCATAAATCAGGGCAAGTTTGAGGGATTTGTGGGGCAGCACAGTCCTAGGTTAACACTATAAATATATTTTTCCTAAATGAGATGTTAAAACTATATGTTTCATCTGCATTAGCCAGTCTGTACACTGGCCTACTCAAAAATCTTGTCAGCCCAATCTACCAATTGACTAACAAGGTACTGTGTCAGCCTATGGGTGGAATTGACCCTGCAAATCTCCCTTGAGCCCAGTGTACCTATTGTCTAATGCAGAGCATGATTAGCCATTGAGTAGACTGGTCCACTCAAGAACACCATCAACCTAATCTACCCTTTGGTTAAGATGGAGCCATATTAGCCTATGGATGGATGTGTTGACCCATAAAACCCACTGGCTTAAAGCAGACATGAAACACTTTCGCATAGGTGGAGCAAGGGAAGCAGTCAGCCATAGACTTTTCTCCTTTGTATCCTTAATCACCATCAGGTTCAGCCGAAAAACAACAACGAGGCAATCCAGTACAGTTCTGTTCCTTTATTAGCTTGCACCTAATAGACAGAATCTCGCCAGACTAAGTCTATGCTAAAGCAACTAGTGGATATACCCTGTGAGACTCTAGGGAGGGGTCAGCTTCATCCTCTTCTTCTTCCCATACTCTTGTTGCGGGCTGAGGAGGTGCTTGCTCTGGAATGCCTCTCCCCCCTCCTGATAACCTTGAACTTCCATTCCAGAATCTTCCCCACTCATGCCATCCATTACAATCACTCATAGACAGCTTCAGCCTGATGCTTTGCTTAGCCCCATCCCACCTGCCTCTCTGGGGCCCAATGTAGCTGCGTACACTGTAACCCTCTTAAACCATCCCTGCCACAAATAATGGGAAATAAAAATATTCTGTTTTGGTATGTTCAGTGCTCACAGGTCATGGTTGCTTGATAGATGTTGATTATGACATAGTTTTAACAATAGAACTTGAAAACAGAGAATGAGACAAATGGCTAGTTTGTTCAAACATTGTCTAATACTCAAATGATGCAATAGCTTTGATTAAGGGTCTCCTTAAGCATGAACCCCTCACATCTGAGACTTAAATAAAATGCCTAAATAAAAGTAATCCTTTAATTATCTGTAGCATTTTCTATTTCATAAATAAGTAGAGGAGAATCCAATTACATTTTTTTTTCTTATGTATGCAGCAGATGGGGTATATATGAAACCATTTTGGATCATCTGTGTTTCCCAAAGTAGAGTCTTCCAGATGTGTTGGGAGTAAAACTCCCAGAATCTCAAGCCACCATGATCATTGGCCATGATGGCTGTGAATTTTAATCTCAGCATATCTGGAAGTACATAGTTGGGGAAGTATGGTCTAGGAAATGCTCTAGTCTTCTCTTCTCCATTGTACAATTCTCAGAGGGGAATTGAAAACTCAGTAGTTTGGCAAAGTCTTTGCTTTAGCAATCCCAGTCAAATAACAAAACTAAGAGTTTTGGTTTTGGTTTTTTTTAGTCCCTGGTATAGCATTACACAAGGTTAGTCTGCTGTCCTTGGCTTTATGGGCCACAAATTGTGTGGGCTGAGAGGAGCTATAATGCATGTTTCTTGTAATTATCCAACCAAATCTAAGCACATTTTAAGTCCCATTAATTGCAATGAAATTGTTCACGTATTTAATAACATCCCACCAGAATTGAACTGTCTTAAGTGTTCTTAATTTTCTTTGGATCATTTACAATAATTATTTCCTATAAGTTTAAAAATCAAAGAGGAAACAAATTGTACTGACTTTTGTCTAACAACATCAAAGCTCTGATTAAATTTTATGTAGCATAATCAGTCCCAGACTAAAAATGATAATGTCACTGGGAGTAAGGCTAATACTCTAGCTTTAATCAAATGGTAATGACTAAATTTGTGAGAATGAGAAATGGCATTCTTTGCCTTGAAGTTAAAATATTTACCATGATTAAACTTTTAAAAATATTTTTAAAAGTATTACCTTCCCCAATAGTTATGCTGCCTGAAACTCATGAAATTTGAAGTTCAGTATCACCTAAAGAGTCACATTTTCCATTATATATCAGGTTCCATGAGATGCCAGTTTATTTCTATGGTATTTTTAGAAAAGCTATATATTATATGAAATAAAATGTTTGTTTTTTGTTTTCGAAAAGAGGTAAAATGGCACTTTGTTTGTATTTATAAACTTTATTTATTCATTAAAACTGCTATAATCTGCTTTGCAAGTGAACTTTGCTATTGTCTTTGTACTCATCCTAAATATCAGCACAAAGAATAGAAATACGCTGTGGTGAACTGACACTCTGGACAGCAAATCTGTGTCAGTGGAATGATGAGTTCAGGCTGATTAGGCTTTGCAGGCAGGCAATATAGGAAATTATGCATTTCATTATCTTCTTCAGGATGGCTTGCTTTGCAGCCTGTAATAGTGCAGCTTGAACTAATATCCTTTCCACTAGGACTGAGTGGATGAAGCTGACTTCTATGCCTGGCCACTTTTTATTGTTGTTGTTGCTGTTCCAATCTTTAAGCCTGCATGGCATGATGTAAAAGCTCAAGAACAGTTTACATACAGAGTTAGAATGCCTTTTTATAGTAAACTGTAATTTTTGGCTTAACAATTAGAAATTGCATGCATGATTCTGTATGCACAAAAAAACAGACACCGATTATTTTGCCCCATCCCCTGATTCAAATGTGTATTGGTTTGTCTGTAATAGTAAAACTGCTACTCTCACGGGCCATGGGGTTAGGGTTAGACTTAGACTTTTAGACTTCCATTTCTTTACTCCCTAAGTTTGTCCTATGCATTTCCCAAAGTTTCCTTAATAACCTTCCTGCAGTTCATCCACTAGTGACCAGACCAAAATCTTACTCTGAGATAACCTGTGTGATTTGTGATGTCTGCTTTCTGATTAACTGAGCACTATATATTTAAATGTTTGCTCTTTGCAAAGACTAGCATACTGGCTTATGAGTAATTCCTTGAAATCCATGTAATTAATCAGATGTAGTACAGTACTGCAATTTTGCCATTAATTCTGTAAGTGTTAATAAGATTATCAACATAGATTCATATAATAGGTGGTTCACGATGAAATGTTTCATTCTTTGGCAATATTTCCCACTGGATGTCCACTGGATGGCTGGAAGTGTCAGTGATATATTGTACAGGGATACCTTTAGAAGTTGGTTAACTCTCAAAACATCCTTGGGAGATAGATAATAAATGAACTCATTTTTCTTCCATATAATTTTTTCCTAAGGAAGGAGTGTCAAATTGAGTCACAACCTTTTTCACATGAATAAACAGCGAGAGGTGGCATGATTGAATGAGCTCCTCTCAGATCTCCCAGGAGGTAATGACAGCCAAGAAGACAACCAAAGGATACGGGCAACACTGTTTTAAACTTTGGTGATATGTTTGGCTGTCAAAAAGACAATGGCAAGAATCCTAAGGTAACTGAAAAAAGTTGGTGGAGGGAAAGATTTCTTTCTAGTACTCTTCCAAGATGTTGTACAAGAACACAGAAGTGTTTGGAAAGAGAAGCAATGAAGATTAACATCGTAAGGTCCATATTGGAGCTGTGATTTCACCCAACACAGAATTTTCTAAATGATGACAGTAGCTTCCAAAGATAAAAATGTAAACTGAACAATCAGTGCCTTGAATAATCTGCTCAGGTATCTCCCTGGTAATTCTTAAATCCCTATTGAGCCTAAGGCTGGGTAAGAGGAAAATTAGTCTAGGATATGGATTAAGGTAGGCTTTGGACTGGTGTACCTGGCTGATCATGTCCCTTGGCTAGAGGAACAGTCTAGCAAGTAGAAAGAGAATTTTGATCCTGTATTTATGCAATTTCAATGAGAGGTGGATTTACAGAAATAAAATTCCATATATTAAAAAGTATCATTCGTTTAATTTTCTGTTGAGATGGAAATGTTCTTTATAAAATGAGCGGACCTTTCATAACATCTGAAGTGATACTGGCCAAACCAATCTTACTCAAGTACTTGATCAAAATGGTAAAAGGCTGCCAGGCTTTTCATGCCCAAGAATAGGTTAAACGGAAATTGTGCGGCTTCCCAAATAGACTATTGAATGTTTTCCAAACTCAGAATGGCTCAGTGAACTGGAACCCTTTTTTGTTCACTCTGAAAGAAAGTGGAAAGTGGAACCAAAAGGAGAACAGTTATGAAGGTTATGAACAGTATTTAAACTCTTTAGGGTATTTCATCTGAGTGCCCTCATTAGAGTGCATAAAATTCTAAAATTTACAGACATAAAATGGCAACCATTTTATATTATGGAACCTATTTGAAATGATTAGAAGGCTTTTAATAAACTGTCAGCAAAATGATTTTACAATGTTGTAGTGATAAAAGTAGGAGTGGGGAAATTTGGTATTTTTCATAATCACAATTACCCCTTTTCAGTAAGGGCTTATCCAAAAATCTTTGTCTTCATACTATTAGAGGTCCTACTTTGAAAACCGCAAAATATCTTATGATAGTAAATTTATAGGAGGCTTATGCAGAGAGTTTAATGAATTTTATAGTGACTAATAATTATCCTGTAATTGTCCTTTCCTTTTCACATTTGCCCTTTTCTTCTCACTGCCAGTAGTTTAGTTATCATTTCTTAATGTGCTTATAATTTTGAGTTCCTCTAATACCTGGCTAAACTAAAACTGTATTACGAGTGGCCACTGAAGATTAGGTTTCTTTTGCTACTATACCCTTGAATAAAGATTAGGCATTTTTTATTCTTCTAGCTCAGAATTTCCTAGTTCATTTTAACAAACCTGTACAATTAAAGAAAAAACTTTCTGTGGATCAAGAGTTCTGGGTAGGACAGCATTTCTTGCAAACTTCAAATTGTGAGAGTTCATCATATTTAACAGAAGTACCCAGAACAAAACAGCAAGCTATATTTTATCTGTTTTGATAGGCTTTGCATAAATATTTATTTATAGCAAATATCCTCTGAGTTAGGTTGTAGTATAATAAAATAAATTTGAAAGCTGACACTGCTAGTTTGTATAGGACATAAGACAACTGTAGTTGTCTTAATAACAATTAATGAAAGAAAAGCTTTGCTACCGACATATTGAAAAGATAACTTCAATTACATATGCATGAAGTAAAATAATACGTGGATTTGTCAAGAGATCAACACATTTGATTTGTGACAGATAGAATCACTGATCAGTCATTAAAATAAGTCCAGTAGGTGAAGTCAGGGGTAAAACTATGATTACTAAAAGTTTGGGCCTGACATTTTAAAAAGGCCAAGTAGGGTCACTAAGGAAATTTGGAAGATGATTTAAAGTAGTTTTTAGTTAAATTTTAGATTTTATATGATGGAAAGATACAATTCAAGAAAATTTAAAATATACATATTTCTTCATTTAATGCCTAAGTCACTTGGAAGTTGAAAAATGGGTATGTTGATTACCATGGTCGCATCCATATTTTTGCTTTGCTGTCTTTGATTAAAATTGCATACATTAAAAAGTACAGTTCCTTCTCTGAGCAGAATGTTGCTTTGTTTGCATCCCTTATTAATAGAACCAATCATTGCAACAGGGTATTTTATTCTTATGTCATGCTGAGCTGATATTGTTACTGTGCTACCATAGCTTCTCCTAATTGTAGGCTTTAGTTTACTCATCTATGAAACTTGCATAATAATGTACTTATCTCCTTCACAGGGGTATTGTGAAGCTTAATGAATTAATTTTGGAGAGTGCTTGAGATCTGCAGATTATAGGTGTGCTGCTAGGGGAAGCAAATAATTATTACTTTATTCCTTCTCTCTCTCTCCGAAGATATTGTAAACTTTGAATCAGTCACTGTATTGAAAGTTGCATTTATTTTAGATTTGCAGCAGGAGACTTTTATATGTCTGTAACTGAAGCATTGCATACATGCATCAAGACATATCAAGAACATTGCAGTCTTTTTGTTTCTGAGGAGCTCTCAATATCTCTGTCTTACATGAGCATCCACTGGTGGGGAAGATGGGCAAGAGATATCATACACATCATAATATTATAACACATATTACATAATTCATGTCATTTGCATGATGGTATCTTAACAAGTGTAATGTCCTGTGGTTTCCACCACAGGCCTGTACTGCCTTACACACTAAATCTACCTGCCTCATATAACATTAGACTGAGGGCAACAAAAGGAGAAGAATTAGCCAAAAGCTTCAAATGTAGTTTCCTGGATTTCAATAGGGTAAGCATTGCATTCTTAAATTAAATTAAATTAAATTAAATTAAATTAAATTAAATTAGGGTGTTACAGTACATTCTTAATTTAATGCACAGAGGGGAAATACCTGTTAGGTTGGTCCATCCCAGGCATCACTGGGTTTCAGAGAAAAGTTGTAATTGTCCCTGAATTCCTGATTAACAGTTTGACTGAGTCTTAGCCACTGCTTTGAATGGGCAGATACAATGGCCTTGGGTTAGATCATACCTTTGTGGATTCTCTTTGTCTGTGGATCCTGGAAAACCTTCAGAGGTACTCTGAGACATAAAATGAACCAAAAGACATTAGAGTACCAGTGAAGGAAAATGAGGAACAAATCCAGCCAAGCATAGATAAGAGCCTTTGTTAAAGATCACCACATACCCAGAAGAGCAGTGAAACATGAATATTTCTCCACAGCATTTGCAGATTGCCAGCCAGCAACCATAGGGTCCCCCAGACTGCCAGCTACTAGCCTTATTCAAGGTGACTCACTTCACTTTTTGGAAAGGATGGGCCATCTGCAAGGCCACTGTGAGGATTATTCTTGGCATATGTGGGATAAAGTTGCTCAGATTTGCTCTGAACTGGATACCATATGTGCAGGTCCCATAGATTTGACTAAGTCATGTTATCTGGGAATAGTTAGAGCCTGTTAGTCCTGAAGAAGTGGACATGGTCCTTGGGATTGTAAGGGTAGCCACCCATGCTTTTGATTCATGTCCTTCCTGGTTCATTAAGGGCCCCCAGGAAGTGACACGGTTCGATTCATGCAATGGTGAATGCATTCTTGAGAGAGCAACTGGTTCTACCAGCTCTAAGGGACATGGTGGTCCAACCTCACCACAAGAAACCATCACTGGATCTAGCAGAACTGAATAATTAAATGTATTCAGTCCAATCTCCAGCCTTTCCTTTTTAGGGAAAATTGTTGAGAAGATAGTCAAATTGCAGCTTCAAAGGACTCTTGAGAAAACATGTTATCAGGACTATTTCCAGTCAGGTTTCAAGCCAGGACATAGTACTGAGATGGCATTGGTCATGCTTTTTGTTGACTGATGGCAAGTTCAGGATGGGGAAAATGCATCCCTCCTGGCCCTCCTTGATCTCTTAGTTGCCCTCAATATCATCAACCATGGTATCCTTCTGGACCAACTCAGAGGATTGAGAGTGGGAGTATAGTGGGTCTCCTTCTTTCTCCAGAGTTGGTTCCAACTGGTGTTAGTGGGAGAGAAAGGTCTGCTTTGCAGCGGTCCTCAGGAGTACATTCTGTCCCTTTTTTTTGCTTAATATCTACATGAAGCCACTGAGTGAGGTCATCTATTGACATAGGATCAAATATCATCAATGTGCAGATGATACTCAGTGATGCTGTCTCATTTCTGTTCCAGGGTCTGGAAGCTTTGGGGCTGGATGGGGAAAAACAAACACCAACTCAGCCCTAGCAAGAACATGTAGTTGTGGGTCTTGGGCCCATGGGATCAGGTTTTGGGAATTTTCCTCCCCTGGCTTTGGGTGAGATTGCACTTCTTGACTCAGAGCTGTGTCTTCCACAAAAAATAACAAGCTGGTCTTCGAAAATGGACTGTAGAATTATGCCATTCAGATCTATGAATGTGATTGCTTTCTTAATTTTCAAAGATAAAGTTGCACTCATTTGAACTCCTAGTATGGTTCAGTTCTTTATGGAAGTTGCTGCTTCTTAGTATTTCAGGAAACGCATTCTTATGTTCCAAGTAGTCCCCCCCCCCACACACACACAATAGATTATGGCTTAGTAGTTCTTCTATACAATGAGACATGTTGGTTAATACGTTAGACTAGGACCAGGAAGACCCAAGGTTCCCAGCCTGGGGAACCTCCACATATTTGAACAAACTCCCAGAACTCTCCAGCTGGGATAGCCATTTCTGAAAATTCTAGGAGTTGATGTCTCTATGTCTTGAGGCCACCAAAATTGGGGCAACCTGGAGATAAACCTTCTATGGCTAGTTGCTAGAATATGTAGAAAACTGCACTGATTCAGAAATATCCTGAACTATTCTTGGTAAATGAAAATAAAACAGTGGCATCATAATATTGGCACAGAATAATACATTAATATTCAACTACATATCTGTGGAGGAATATTCACTTTCAGAGGAAAAAGGGGACCTCTTAGTTATGTGAAGATTTTTTAATATACAGATATAGATATACTGTATATCTCTAATGAATTAAACAAGCTGTTGTCCCACTATGCTGATATCCAAACATCCTCCTGAGCTATCAAGGAGACTGTCATCAGAAAAAAGGTAATTAATCTTAACTGCCAGTTTCTTGGATCAAAATACTACATTTTTGTTTAATTCATCAGATAGACTAAATGACTATTTCACATAAGCTGGTAATTGCCTTTTAAGTTAAATGTTCTGATTTCTTATTCATCTAGACAGGACTGACATTGAAATGAAATTTAAACCAGATATAGATGGTGTCATTGAGACTTCAGCTTAGAAAGCCTAGTGATATCTCAGATACCTAGTCCAATCTAGTCTTTTTAGGATATCTCATTCTGGACTAGGTCAAGGTTTATTTTATGTACTGATTTCATGATACTTTATTCATTTCCAGAGGCCTCTCCATGCAGTTAGAAAGTTCAATTTACCAAATTCTAGTATCCTATCCAGAAGTCCATGTAAACAGAAAATAAAATAGCTGCTTCTACTGCATTTGCAAATAGAACCAAACAATCCTATCCACATTTGTATGGATCCACAGCCACCTAAAGGCATCCAATATACAGTATCCCAGTGAGCAAGATTTCATCTGAAACGTTTGTTCCCAAAAGGCAGCTCTGGGTTAAAATAAAAAGCTGAATGTTATACAACGGTGGGTGAGTACACATAATGGAAAACATGTTTTGTTTGAAACTTGAAATAAACACATTTTATCTTGGTGGTTCAGACAAACCATTGTGGGGGGTGTAATCTGGCTAAACTAAAACTTGCAACTCAAGGACAACATCTAGAGGGTCTTATAGGAAAAGTAGGGCCAGGCTGATGCCTCTCACCCTCTCTTCCTTCCTTCTGTATGCCAACACACCCAATGATTTTTTGAGTGTTAATGTTTCCCTTACCTGCCTCCACCGACACTGTGCCTGAATTCAAGTGCAGCATGCCCAACTGGTCAGCCTGTTCTTCCCCCAATCTTTTTCATTCTCTTTATTCCACTTACCTTATCTTAGCTGGTCTCCCCCACTGTCATGCTTTCCAGCTCTCCCCATCCTAGAACATGTCTGCCTGGAATACAGGTATTTCAGATTCAGACTATACATGTACATACGAGTCTAGGTGCAGACAAAAAATTGAGTTTGGTCTGGACACAGATCATCTGGAAGTGGCTGTAACATGCATGGCAGGAAGTGGCAATAAAGCAACTTAGCTGATAAATAAGATAAACTAGCTTCACAATATATTGCAAAGACAGAATTTAAAAATGCAGGGGAGCCTTATAGCTTTGGTAATCTGGGGGGAAAAAGTCCTCCAGTGCTTCCAAATACAGTGAATTAAAGATAGATCTGTATGTTAAATACTGAACAGAAAGGCAGTTCCTAAAGCAGGGGAGTCCATCAGGGGTGTCAACATGTGCAAGATGACAGGTATAGTGCTGCAATTGAAGCCCACCCCATTTTGTATGAGGGTGTCCATCCAATTGTATGCGCAACCACTATCTTGTAGATTTTGACTCCCCTTACAGACACTCCTGGCCTAAGATCAGGCTGATTCAAACTGGGATTTTCTATTGTTTTATCCTTTGGCTCCTAGCAATATAAATTTTACTTTAGCCCATTCCAAATCACTGGATTTGTTTTTCACCTGAAGCTTGCTGCTCAAACTTTGTGGTCTTATTTGTTCAGCCATTTGGTTCTTCATATGTTTCCAGATCTCAGTGAAATATGATATAATTTGAAGCACCAGTTTCATCTAGAGGAACAGGGCCATCGGGACTTAAGAGAAGCTTTGCAGGCCATACTGACTGGTCTGCACCTGAGATAAATAAGGCTATCAAGCCTTAGAAATAATCCCTCTAGGTCTACTCATGAAATTTCCTTCAAAGAAAGAGGCTGGTTTTGTATGTAGGTGCTCTTCACAGAGTTAAAAACATGCTAATTACGCTCTGTAATTTATTTAATTGAAAAAAGTTTGTGATATTGGCTGTTAGTAGCTTTCATAATGAATTGTGAGCCACCTTAGTAAGATCATAGTTAAGAGCTTAAAAAAACATTTCTACATTGTATAGAAATGATGTGCAGATACTTTATAAAGTAACTCCTGTTTCTCATTCAGTCTAGAATACTTAATGTTTTGGTTAAGGAAGTTGTGTTTTGGAGAAAGTAAATTGTTGCTATTTCTTCAACTTGTATAACATTCTAGTTCATATTAATGTGACAGGAACTCTAAAATCTTTAGTTATTAGATTTATTTGTAATTGATTTATTCATTGATTCATTTAATACATTTAATGTTCTCTGCACTGACTCCCAGTGATTGCAACAATCAATCAATCAGTCAATCAGACTAGTCCTTTCCTTGTTGAGCTGTAGGAAAGCTGTAAAACTTGGGGATTTTTAAGAGAAAAAAAAGGGATCTGGTATGATTGGGGGGCCTCTACAGTGGATTGCATTTGACCATAATTTTCTTTGTAATTTTACTTGCTATTATTCAGTGTTTTCTGTGATACTGCATTGTTATTTTAATCTTGTCACTGAAAGAAGGGAATATAAGCTAATCAGAATCTCTCTGGATATAAGACTCAGTAAATAATAGTAAGAAGAAGATAAGATAAGATAAGATAAGATAAGATAAGATAAGATAAGATAAGATAAGATAAGATTCCAGATCTCCCCACTTGAAGTCAAATACCAGAGCCTTCAGCTTCCCCAGATCAGTACAACGTGGAACAGGTCTGTTTTGCTTCATAATAATTATGTTATTTTATAACTGACTAAATTGAGGGATTTGGTTTGACAAAGTGAACTTGGGTTCCCTACCTTAATGAAAATATATATTGAAGAAGTCCTCTCAGGGTATATCTTTGTCTTCAAGGCAACTACTGAAAGTTGTAGAGATTTGTATTCTCAGTTAGGAAATATACAGTTTGGGTGGCATTATTAACCTGTTTCATTTATGTCAAGAAGGGGCATGAAAAAAAATGCTAATTTTCAACTCTTTCTTTTTGGGCTCTACTTTTTTCAGTTTTTTTCCCCATGCTAAATAAATGCAAGGAGAAAGGAGAACATCTAACAATTAATTTAATGCCCACCTACAATGTATATGATTCATTTGATCTAGGTCATTTATCTCAAAATAATATGCAAGGAGATAATGATATCAGGCAATTAAAAAAAAGAGATGTCATTTTGAGGGTATTTGGTTTAAGAAGCAGAATGTTTGTTTTACAAGTAGCATTGTGTGTTGTGCTATGTTTATACAAACCTTATTTTGTATTGTAATTACATTGTTTAAAGAACTTATTATTAAAGGTTTAAAAGTCTGCCATCTAATTTATTAAATTATTTCAGTACTTGTGATTTTAAACATGGTGTTGGTATAATTAACAACATTGGAATACACTTTCCATTGGAATACAAAGAAAGAATAAGTGCATATAGCTTATTTTAACTTCTAATTTGCACTTTCATGGTGAGCACATGGCTTTACATTGATCAGTTATTTGATCTTTTCATTTTTCCTCTTATAGGGCTTCTATTCTATATTAGGCAACTCTCCTTTTACACACCTTGCAACTTAAACACCCACAAAAATGACTGTATATTAATAACTGTTGAAGATCCAGAGGTTTCGAAATTTTTACTGTTATACTGTTTGTGTCTGCTCCAGTCTTTTTCAGTCTTTCACCTAAAATAGGCCTGTTTCTTTTTCCCTGAGTTTAGTTTTCAGATTACCAATACACACAAGAGGAGAGAAATGTAATCCTGGGCTTGTGGTATGTTTGGATATAACTGATTATCATAATATATTATGTATTCTTAATCTTATTCTTTAATGTATGCTTTTAATCTGATTCAGTAATTTTTAACTGCTTTATGTACTTTTCAGTAGAAAAGTGGTATGTGGGTATGAGCACACATGTATGAATGTTCTGTATTAAAATATCAAATGTCATTCTCTTTTGGGATAAGCTAAAACTGAACACACATAGAATTTTTGAAGTACGTTATTAATATTTTCTCAAAATGTGTCTTCTGTTATCTTAGACACATATACTTTTCTTCAAATTATTATTCAAGTAAAAGTGTATTTTATTCTTTCTGCTAAAACCTTAAACTGTAACAGGTTAAACAGGAAAAACGATGTCCAAGTATTACAAACAGATTGGCATCACATTCACATAATCAAACTGCTATCATTTCTGTATTAAGACTTGGAAAGTAATTGCCCACCAGATCTACCTGAATCATCATTCAATGCTACTTCTTTCTAAAACTATATAATCCTCACTGATTTTTTTTTTTCAGTGTCTAAAGCTTACTTATCCCATAGGATGGCTATAATGAGAGATGCCTTAGGCACTCAAAGCAGGATTCCCTTTGCAGATATGTAGCTGTAAGGCCTACCATAGAAACTGTTCAGATCAATAAAGAATATCTCAGTTACTTCAAAGGGATTTGAACAGGGTAGTAGAGAGTGCCACCTTCCTTTCCTACAAACTGAATTATTTTCAAGGTGATCTGGGATTTTTAAATCTGGGCAATATGTAACATCTTTTCCTGCAGTTATGTATTGCCCTGATCAGATTTAACCAGACTCAAAAGTTAGATGAGTATGGCTGCTAGCAGTCTTTTAAGTAGCAGTGCTACCAAGGTAAGTTAGACAGACATTGTGAAAGCTTGCTAAACCATTCTTCTGAAAGCCCTCCAGATCAGTGTTTTTCACACTTGGCAACTTTAAGATGTGTAGACTTCAACTCCCAGAATTCCTCAGCCAGCTTGCTGGGAGTTGAAGTCCACTCATCTTAAAGTGGCCAAGTTTGAAAAACAATGCTCTAGATAGAGAGAGGGAGGGAGGGAGAGAGAAGTTTAAAAAAGCTATTTCTGTTGTTTTCACAACATTGCTCACAATATTTCTATGATTTGAAGACCCAATGACAGGTTGGTATATCACAAAGGCTCCCCACTGATATCAGGTTAGCAAACAGATTTAAAAATTAATTATAAGAGTTACATATTTAAATGCCCTTTGTTTCATATTCCATGTTCCGTATTGCATGCTTTTTCAAAGTAATGAAATCCTGAGCCAAGGGCTCCTACATGAAATATCCATCCTTAGAGGTCCCTAGCAAAAAGTCATATGGGTGTGATGAGTGTCAGCTCTGTCTCATCCCTGGAGGCAACAAAATTAAAATACCACTGCTAGTCCTAAATGATCAGTAGTGAATTACATGGTAATCAAATGTAAGAGTGGTTGCAGGTTTCTGTTATTAATGTAGGCGTCATTTTTTATAACAAGAAAAAAAAAATGCCTTCACTGTTTCATTTATCAGGGCATTATTTTGAACAGGTTTTAAGTCTAGGGAATGTGGATTGTAAATGTTCAACTGCATTATTCAAAATAAATGCTTATTTCTTATGAGATGTTTATCTGAAAAATTGCCTTCTTTTTCTCAGCAGATGCTCAGTGTTTTTAAATTTCAAGATGAAAATGTTCTAATGATTTTTGTTTTGATACTATAAAGATAGGATGAATGTAAGGAGTCAAGCAAAAATGTTCCAATATCATTTTATAAAACTGTTTTAAATAGTTTTTCTGTTGTAATTTGAGTACCTGAAAACAGAGAAGTACCGTTTTCTGTTTTCAGATAATTCTGGCTACCTCTTTCAAATATGTTCAGAGTTTTGTGGCTTATTTCTCACTCATTTATAAATGTTAATTGTGATCCAGAATTTGATTATCAGCAAAATCTCCATTCCATATGCAGAATTTCTGTTTTCTTAAACCTTATTATTTCATTAGCATGTGGTTAAGAATCACAGACCATTTCTCTGCTATTTCTGCATCATCTCTTCTTCCAGTTTCCCATTAACACTTATTTTATATCCGTTTATAAAATCAGACTAAAATCAGAATATTTTTATATACTATGCTCTAACTTATTTATGTTCATGCACAAATATTATGTGTCTGTCAAATCTAACCATTATTTTAATGTATTTACCTTTTGACAGAGTAAAATAATTTTGTTCCCAAATGTGTTTGTGTCCTAAAGACTAATCTTTTCAATTTAATCAGCAGTCACAAACACAATAAATATTGCTTGAAGTTGGTGATATTAACTGAACTCCTGAAGTAATGAAAATATATGTCTTCTGTATTTCTAGATGTTGCTTTTTTTTCTCTTTTACTAAGAACAAGCAGGCATTTTAATGGTTGATCTTCAAGACAGAATTAAAAGCATGGGATTTTAGCTACAGTTATATTCTCCCCAGTGAAGGACAGCTTAAATGTTTTCTTCAATTACTGTCTCCATTACAACATAACCACTGCATTAAACACTTGAGAGGAAATTTGTTTTAGAAAAGCACATGTAGCTTCTTCAAAGGTGCCCCAATGTCAGTATGTGTAAGGAGATAGTCATTAAGGCAGCTGTGTGAGCTTTCCAGAGGATATGGGTGCTTTAAAACATTGGGGTCTGTTCCTCATACCAACTGTGAAACACTTATTTTGTATGATTTGCATAACCCCAATATAGATGAGGTAGAAATGGGAAAGAAATGAAGAAGTTGAATGAAAGAATAGTATTTGCTTCAAGCCAAAGAACTAAGATGAGCTTTAAACATGAAAATTCAGGTTTTACTCTCTTTCTTCTCAAAATAAACCTGAAATAAACCTGGATTTCTTAAAGTGATCCATCAGGGCTTCATCTTTGGGCTGGCCCTTGTGACGCATACATTGAGTTCTAGAGCTCTGAAATTGGGCTAGACCTATAGAAGTATAGACACTAACCAGTAAAGAAAGAAAGTTAGGTAGTTAATAGTTAAGAGAAAAGGACAACTTATCAGCATAGTTGTGGTAGTATTTATATATTCATTAAACAGAAAATATATGTTTAATGCAATGGATGAATAAAGAGAAAAGTGAAATGAATTAGAATACATTATTTTACCTTCAATCTCTAGGACTGTTAGCAAAAAAACCTATTGTTGACCTAGTGAATTTAGCAGAATAAAACAGCTTTCAACTTGGCAAGTCAAAGGTGCTCAAGCATGACTTAGTCTCTACACAACACTTGACATCAGATAAATTTGTTTCTTTTAATATCCCATTATAATAATGATACAGCCACTGAATAATCATTGGCCTCATTAGCAATCTACTTTTTGCTTCAAAAAAGTGTCAACTATCCAACAAGGGAAACCACTTCAAAGTGTTTCTTAGCCCTGATTTTCACCAAAACATGAAATGGTGAAGGAATGCATCCAGACATCATTCACATCTGGTGCATCTCTAAACCAGGCATATTATTTTCCCAAAATTATCTATCTATCTATCTATCTATCTATCTATCTATCTATCTATCTATCTATCTATCTATCTATCTATCTATCATCTATCCTATATAGTATGTAGTATACTATGTAAATGTTCAGGCAAAAATTCAGCATGTCTGCAGCCCATCCTCAATCATTTTCTATAGTGACACATAATGGAGTTTGTCTTCTTTCCACCTACAGTGTATATGTGGGTATGTGCATGTCTGCATGCACCCTATTTAATATTAACACATGCATTTCAAAGGTAGTTTTTTTTATTAATTTGCCAACCAAAAATTATATAAATAAATTGGAGAGCTATTGGACTTCTTACTTTCCTCCAAAATAAACTCACATAATATTTATCTGATGCCTGATCCCATTTTTCCTATCCCACTTCCCCTTTATTTCTTCGACATTGTTAAGAATGGAATCCTATAGCTACTTAACTGGGAATACAATGAAATTTCTCTGAAGAAATATATTTGATTCACTTTTCCCTGAAATTAAAGTATGGAATGTTTTCAGAACTCTGTGGCAGAGTATTTAGTATTAAATCTTTTGCATTATTAAAATACATCATTTAAAAGTTGCAACTAAATCATATATGAACTCAAATGTATTATACAGAAGTATATTGGCAGGAAAATGGTAGATATATGTACACGCCATAAAAGACCCATCAAATCTTTTCTTTAGAGTGTTTCTTGATGTAAATGAGACTTAGTTGCTTTTTAAAGAGAGCCGTGACTTCTGCTTGCTCAAATATGTATTGTCTAACTTTCTGGCAAAGAATCTTACAAAAATGAGTTTTTTCATAGGATTTGGTCTCCAAGCTCCTCACCATCTTTGTTGCTCTTCTCTGCACTCTTTCTAGTCCCATAGCATTCTTTTTGTATTGTGGGTGACCAGAAGGTGTATTCCAGGTATGGTCTGACCAGTGCAACATAGTACAGTACTATCACTTCCAGTAATCCTGACACTATACTTTTATGGATTCAGCCCAAGACTACATTGGCTCTTTTGGCAGGTGCAGCATGTTGCTGGCTCATGCTTAATCTGTGGCCTAACAAGAAACACATATCTTTCTTGCAAGTACTACTAAGTCAGATACCACTTAACTTGAACTTGTGCATCTGGTTTTTTCTGCCTAAGAGCAGAGCCAATCATTTTTCACCACTGAAGAACATTGTGTTGGTTGGGTCCAATGTTCCAGCCAATCAATCTGATGGAATGGAATTGTGAAGGCCGAGATCAGGGAGACAAACATTTTCTTAGCTCTCCAGAACCGCGTGGGAGGATCAAGAGGATGAGACTGGCACCTCCCTGAGGAATTCACACTGCTGTGGCTGGAGGACTTTGGGAACTGGGGTTTTAGTCTGGGAAGATTCTTGCTAGAGGTTGTAGCTAATAAACATAGCTGAACTGAATTAGCATTGTCTTTTGGAGTTCCTTGGGCTAGGCCTGACATCAATCTTCCCAGACTCAAAACCCCAGTTCCCAAAGTCCTCCAGCCACAGCAGTGTAAATTCCTTAGGGAGGTGCCAGTCTCATCCTCTTGATCCTCCCATGCGGTTCTGGAGAGCTAAGAAAATGTTTGTCTCCCTGATCTCGGCCTTCACAATTCCATTCCATCACAATCAAGATCCTTTTGAACTTGAATCTGTCTTCTGGAAAGGTAGCAACCCCACCCCCACCCCCACCCCCAGCCCCAGCTTTGGATCCTCTGTACCTTTTATAAGCATCCCTTCTATACCCTCCTCTACAGTAAGTCATTTATAAAGATGCTGAAGAGTACTGGGACCCGGACAGAACCCTGAGGTATCCCACTGCATACCTCCCTCCATGTGGATCTAAACTCATTAAGGACCATACTTTGCCCATGGCTCTTTAGCCAACTATGAATTCATCTAGTAATGGGACTATCCTTTCCACATTTTTCCAGTTTATTAGGAGACTGTGGTCTACTTTATCAAATGCCTTACCAAAGTCTGTGGAGTTCTTGATGCTCTCTGAGCTTGTTGCTTGCTTGCAGATGTTTCACTACCTAACTAGGTAACATCAGTATGAGTGAGAGAGATAAAAAACTATAATTTGCTGCTATCTACTGTCATTCAGATTTTTGCAACATAAATACAGTGTGGTATGGCTATTGCTCCACAACTAATACATATAACTTCTGGTGTGACAGAAGGATAATCCCTGCCATTAAGGATTTGGGAACCTACACTAGGATCAGCTGAATTTGCTTCACTCTAGGATATCAGTCAAGCTGACTGTGTGTTCCACAGTATGGGGGTGACTCTACCAGCAGGCAGATGGCAGTGAAAGTCCAGGGTAGTTTATGGCAGGGAGAAGCTGAAGTGCCAAGTCCACCACAGAGGGCCCATTCTGAATGGTCCATGCTTTGTTGCAGTAAACCAGTTTGGAGCATCCAACCACATACATGGCAGCTCATCTCAAACTGTTTAGACTGAATGGGCCTGTCTGAAAGCAAGCATTTGGCCTTACTAATTGCAACATTTTAATTAGATTGTTAGGGATGGTGCAAATGCATTAGAGGTTTCTCTTAGCACACACACACACTCACACATAAGCTTTCTTAAGTTCCCTGGAGTGATTTACTAATAACCTCAGTGGGTCTCTTGCAACATAATTAATATCCACATTAGTTTTATAGTCTACTGAGACTGGGGAGGGGAAACAATAGCTCTGCCTTGAATGAAAGAAGAAGGGGTCTGAGAAAGAGTGGGAAACCAGGGAGTTTTACTTACTTTGGTCAGGTAATGTGAATTTTCTGGATAAAGAAATAAAAGGGGAAGAAGGAGAGAAAGAAGGCAGAGAATAAGGCAAATAAACTAACCCTAAGGTTAATTTTGCTAATTAAATCATTTCCAGTATAAGCTAACTTTGGGAGGTTGGGGATTACAATTGTTTTGTTTGAAACTTGGGGAAAAAGCGCTTCCCTGGAGAAAGGAGTATAATTGTCTTGAGTGCAATCTGGGCTTTTGAAGATGTCTATACAAAAAGGGGAGGGGAAGGGAAAAGAGAAAGAAAAGAAAAGAAATTCCAAACAATTAAAAATTTGAACCCTCATAATATGATTACAAATAGCAGTCTCCCCCAGCCTCAAAGAATATTTAAACTGCAGTGCTCAGAATTCCCTGAGAGTATGCTCCAAGTCAAAGTCTACAGCTGCTTTCCTGATTGTGGGAAGGTTTTTTTTTTTGCCAGGTGGTAAAGTTCCAAGTTGGAGGAGAGAAACTAAGCCACAGGAATTCCCAACAGCTTTACTTAACACCTTGTACACAATGTACAAGGTGTACACCTTGTAACATCCTTGTACACAATGCAACAGAGCATCATCTTTTGATGGCAAGAGGCAACAGAGGCAGGATCAAGATTGTCAGTGAGATAGCATATTTTATGCCAGTATAGTTGGATGATTTGGGAATGGGTAGAGAGTTCTTTATCTTGGTAGCGGGGAAAAGCCAATCTGCACTTGAAATAATGTGAAGGAATATATATAATTCCTAAAATATAAATCTTGTGCACTTTCCAACAAGTCTACCCCATATTTGAATAGAGTTTGTCTTTTCCACCTAATATGTGTGGGGGGGGGGCGGGAAACAGGAGGTTTGAAGGGACAGTTTAGATTTTATAAAGAATAGAATACTAATCTTTTAACTAATGTCCTGGTTTTCTAGTAGCAGCTTGGACTGGTAATGGTTAATCCCCCAAAACTAGTTCTCTCAGAGCCCTGATTAGTAAGATTTATTAGGAAGAAGGTTAAGGTAACAACACTAGAGGCAAACACGTTCCTTTCAAATGAGAAACCTATATACGGGCAAATTAAGGCAGCAAATTCTGATTCTTTTTGTTCTGTTCTCTTTGTTGCTTTTGAGAATGAAGAATTGCCATGTGTAACATATGCAGACTCTGGCTTTCTTATTGAAAGATGCCATGCTGCTCATTTCTATTTCTTAACTCCAGATTCAGGAAAGAAATATAAATTATAAATTTATAACATTTACAGCTTATAAAATTGTAGGGCTATATACAGTATGATTGGGAAATGTTCTGTTCTAAAACAAGATGACAGTTAAAAAGAGCCAAACAGTAGAGACTGGTGTAACTCCTTGTGAAGAAAGGGTGTCACCTCTGCTAATTAATAAGGCTGGAGGCTCTTGTTTTATAGGATCACTCCCCCTACTCTCTCTCCTGTTGAAAATGTCTTTTCTGCTTCCTGACCTATATTCTGAATTCCTTGCTCCTTGTGGCTCTGGAGACTTATCATTGGCTTCCAACACAGAGTGGCTCCTGTGACTGCACCAATCCAGAGATTTCAGACTAATGCATTCTCTCCTCAGCTGTCATCCTAGTCCATTTTACTAGGACTCTCTACTACAGCAGATAGGCAATTATTTTGAGACTTTCTGCTGCAAGCTTACTCCTGATTTACTAACTCCAGAATGTGTGTTATCTCTGCTTACCCTACCATGTTGAACTAATCTATGGCTAAACTAATAAAAGCTCTGAAAAATAATATGTTATCCACTCTTGCCTTCTCTGTATCCATGAACAATATAATCTTTAATGCTCCTGCAATGGACTCCTTATACCCATCCCTCCAAGCTGAGTGAAAGAATGGACTGTGGGAATAGTGGTTTTTTTTTTCCCTTTCCAAAACAGTAATAAGGAATAGGAAGCTGAGCGCTTGGCATGCAGAGCATGTCCATGGCATATAACGGTACTATTGATTTACAGCCCTATGTGGATTCACACAAGCCCAACAAAGCAGTTCAGGGAAAGAGGTTAACAGGAAAATTGATAAATTATTTCGTAAAAACTAAAGATGTTGGTTTTGCAGCAGAGGGTAGTCCGGCATTTGATAGTGTTAAGCACTGCAGTAGTTTTAATTCATTCAACTACTATCTGTTTTGTTTAAGAAGATATCCCCCGATTCCCTAAAAATGTTCAAATGTTTGAACCAAGCAGTTGTTAACTATACTTGCACTATATTCTTTTGATGTGGTTCTAAAAGCATTTAAAGAAAGCCACGCTTAGCTTCATATGGAGTTGCTATAGATGGAATCAGGGCTCAGTGAATCTATTTTCAGTAACAATTCAGAATTCCAGCCAAAAGAATAGTAGTTTGTTCCAGCAACTCCCAAACAAAGGTATAGGTTTGTCTGCATGAGTTCTTGCAACCAGAGTCCAAAGCAGCAGGTGAGAACATCATCAGGTTCCACACTGAAAGTCCAAGCATTGTGGGCAGGTCATCAGCTGGTTGGAGACAAAATGACAATAAAATCATGATTTCAGGTGCACAAAGTCCAGTATGGCACTTGTTGCCAACAGAGTTACTGATGCTACCAATGCTCTTAAGTGGACTGTCTGCCATGTGGGCCTCAATCAAAGCTGGGAACACTCTTGCCAGGTGAGGAGGAGGCACACAGTGTGATCTTGCTCTTCCTTGCATATCATGCAGCATGCCTGGGGTCTGGGCAGTTGGTCCAACTTCTGTGCTCATCCTCTGACTGTGAGCTCTTGATTATTGCCTTCCGAGTGGGCCTCAGGTGCTTGATTACTCTGGAATTTGTCATGGGTATCCAGATCAGGCTCCTCACTGTCAGAATCCTTTGAGTTAGAGCTGCTATGACTCCTTATCTTGTGTCATGAGACAGTGAATTGGAGCACTGGGGAATCTTGTGTCAAATATATGATCATTAACTGATTATGTGCCATCAAGTTGGCATTGACTCTTACCGACCACATAGATAGATTTTCTTCATGACAATCTTTCTTGAACCTGGTCTTTCAGGTCTTACAATGGTGCACTCATTGCCACTGTAACTTACTTCATCCATCTTGCTGCTGCTTGTCCTCTTCTTTTACCTTTCCCAGCATTACAGCCTTCTCCAGAAATCTAGGTCTTCACATAATGTGTCTGAAAAAGGATAATTTGAGCCTGGTCATTAGCACCTCGAGTGAGAACTCTGGATTGATTTGCCTGATGACCTATTTGTTTCACTGGTTTCTCCAAACCAATATTCAAAAGTGTCAATATTCTTTCAATCCTGCTACTTCAAAGTCCAACTTTTGCTGCCATAGAGTGTCCCAGGGAATACCATTGCTTGCACTATTCTGATCTTTGTAGGTATAGGTACATCATGGCATCTAAATATCTTTTTGAAGGCCTTCATGGCTGCTTTATCAAGTGCTAGTCTGCAAATATCTGATAATGAAGTGCTAATTAATGAAGTGATACATTTCAATCAGTTCAAGAATCTGAAAAAAAAAAATAATGGAAGTAACAACATCAATGAAGAGGTGGGTAATTTGCTAGCACACCCAGAAGTGGACAAAATATTTCAGTGTCCAAAAACATTCAGTTTCACTTTGAACTTTAAAAACTGCATAGTTCAACAGTTTGTTTCACAATGGAAACATAGACTGAATTTTGTTTATTGGAACCAATGGACTAAATGAAGGATCAACTGACCTGATGCATCACGGAAAGGAATTCTACTTGTACAATATAATTTTAGACATGTACTTTGTAATTTCTTGCAAAAATGTGTATGCCTTATTGAAGAAGATAATATGTGTAACTCAGGATTGAACTGTAGGGTTCTTGATGCTTTCTGAACTTGGTTGCTTGCTTGCCAATGTTTCATTATCCAAGTAGGTAACATGTGTGGTAATGAAATATCTGCAAGCAAATAACCCCACAGAAGAACCCAAGAACCCCACAGAAATAAACATCTTTTGGAAAAAAGATGATCATTATAGAAGGTGATCATCTTAGAATTATAGAGTTGGAAGGGGCCTATTTGGTCCAACCCACTGCTCATTACATGCATTTAAATTAAAGCATCTCCAGCAAATGGTTTGCGCAGATTCAGTGGAGAGCCCACCAGTTCACACATTACACCTCTGCTTCATGAGCTACACTGGTTGCCAGTTTGCTTCTGGTTCCAATTAATGGTGCTTGTTCTGACCTTTAAAGCCCTTCATGGCATGGGGCTGGGTTATTTGAGGGACTGCCCCTTTCCATCCCATCAGTTCCAGCAGAAGAGGTATGTTGTGGGTCCCATCTGCTAAGGAGTTCCATCTGATGGGACCCAGGAGATGAGCCTTTTCTGCTGTGGTATCCACCCTGTGGAACATCATCCCTCTGTTCAAAGTGAGATTGACCCCATCTCTGCTGACCTTCCAGAAGTCCCTTAAACCCTGGTTGTGTCAACAGGCCTGGGGGTCCCAGGGAGAGTCTGCAAGATGGCTTGATTAAGTGATGTTTGTTCTCCTGCTTTCTTGGGTATATCTGTTTATTTTATCTGTTTATTTTATTTATTTTTGATTATTTTTAGATTGTTAGAGTTTTTAACCATTTTGTATGCCACCCAGAGTCATACGTATGTGAGATGGGCAGCTATATAAATATGCTAAATAAATAAATGAATACCTATTTCACAAATATTTGTTTCTGAAACAAAATAGCATTAATTATGATTGGGCATAGGGGATATTAAAACAACTGCAATAGTGATTATACTGAGTGGAAGCAGGATATATTCAGATTAAAAATAACAGAGTTCACTAGGCAAAGAATATGTCAGAAGTGGGTAATGTTTTTGCAGCTGGAACCTATCATTTTTTTTTTCTTGTTGGCTAAAGACCACATAAAGCATGTCAATGACATGATCACATCCTCTAAAGAGGAAGATTGGTCATTTTCCCTCCTTGTTATTTCTTGGGGCTTGTGGGTAAGATAAAAAGTATTAAGATAACCAGAAGCGTTTAGTCCACTTATTTTATGTGTTGTTTCACATGCACGCATCCATGCATGAACCTACAGAAACAATGCTGCCATTGTTTGACACTGCAGTTGGGGGGGGGGGGTGCTATAGGAGTGTGCAGAAATAAGCCTGGGATTATACGTGGCCTATGGGTAGATCTTGCCCATCCTTCTGCTAATCTATTCCTTGACCTCTCTTTCATTGACAAAACTTCTAATTAGATCTTAAACTCTAAACATCCTCCTAATTATCCATTTTACAGTGACCCTTCCCCTCCCCCCCAAGCAAGGCTTGGTATGATCCCTTGTGATGTGATCTTGCCTTTGCTCTCCCAACAATTCCTGCTAACTAAAAGTTTGCTTTGTGAAACTTCCAGTCAGGAGCAGAGATATAAGTATAGGACTCTTTGAAAAATGTCTTCATAGAAATTATTCTTACTCCTGTGAGTAGAAAAGCCTTTTGGATCTTTTCCCAGTTTTTAAAAAATGCAATATTAAACCAGGATTGAAATTTAAATCTCATGTGATTTCCTTTCTCCACTTTGATAGCATAATTAGAAGTATGGGATAGGCTGGGGAAAGAATTGTGGTTATCAAAAATATTTAATAATGTTTCATTTTAGAGAAACACAGTCTGCTACAAATTGGTGTTTCTTTCTTCTCCCCATCTCTAGAGTGGGATTAGGGTAGAGGATTTTAAACACTATCATTTCTACAAATGAAGAAGGATTACTCTATCTAATAAAATAATGTTCTGAACATTTATTGGCCCTTTAATCTGATGGGAATTACATAGATAGCTGGTCATTCAGATATTGAAGAGCTGTTATGCAATGCAATCAAGGAGTATGAAGAAAAACCTGATTTTGATCCTAGGGTAGCCTGCTAAAGATAATTTAGGGAATAAGACCTCCTTTTTGTTTTGAAATTAAAAAAAAAATCCCATAGATTTTCTAGTATAAATAACATTGGCAATATATTTCAATAATATTCCAGGATTATAATATAGGACTTGACATAAACTATGCATAGAGTGAAGTGTCTCGGGAGATTGGAATTCTCAACAGCCAATTTGGGTTTGGAAAGTACAAATAGGGACTGAATCTGTTAATTTGGTATGCTGTTCAAGTAAATACATTATAGAAGCAATTTATGTTAACATTGAAATAAGTGAGCCTGGCCTAATTCTGCTGTTTGCATGCAAAATAAAATAATTTTCTTTTATCGACTTGATAATTGGAAGCAGTCAGAAGAAAGATGAGGTAACTCTATCAAGTTTTCAAGAACTGGACTATTCTGAGTAAGGTCATTTAGATGCCAATGAAACTCACTAGAATCTTTAAGGGTAGCAACACAAGGCAAACCTTATAAATCCTGGTTTCTTCTCTAGATTGCATTGCATTGAGACATTACATGGCGGCTGTTTTCATATGCAGCTGAGTCTCATTTTAGCCTAGAGTGTTGTGTGAACTCAGCCTGTGTAGTTAATCGTTCATGTGCCATGCCAGCTTAGGAAATTGGATGAATTCAGTAAACATTGATTAAGTTAACTGTGTGTTAACTTTTCCTGGTAGCTTGATGAAACCAGGGAGATTCCTGCAGAGCTCTCTAAGTTTATGTCTGTCTGCAACAGCAGTGTGTATGCATGGGAGGTGGTGAGGAGGGAAAGATTCTCTAGCTGATTCAAAATGTGATTTTGATGTCAAGGAAGAGCTGAATTTGGATTGGCTAGTGGAGGCTTTGCTATGTGTTGATTTTGTGGGAAGTGGCTCAGTTTATTTACAAGATTGCCCAGGGCAGGTGAAGGAATGCAAAGAAATGTTAATTAGGCACAAACCAGGTGAGTGATATCAACTGGGGAATTCATTGCATTTCTTCATTTGCTGGTAATCCTGAAGAATCTGCTGCCCAAATTTTCACAATAATATGAGGAATTTGGACAACATTTGTATTTGGGATATTTCTGGATTATTTTTTTTAAGACTTTATGGGCAAGGAAGTTTATGAATGCATATTCAATTCAACATACTTTCAATTGAATTGGATTTGCATCGCAAAACAAAACAAACAAACAACACAGTGTAAGAATATTCTAATATCCAATAAAAATACACCTCAATGTGGTTGATATATTTAAATATACCACTCTTAAGTGTCATGGTAATTCAGCAGTGGGTTAGTATGTTGTGAGTCTGCCTTGAATATTTAAACCAATTGCTGATGATCAGATTCATTTTTTACCCAAAGGTAGCAGGATCCACCCCATTCCAGAATCTGATAATATGTGGCACCCACTCCCCAAAAAAGGATAATAGATGGCAAGTTTTCCTTGGGATGGCCCACTCTACTCCTGACAGATGTTCCCACCAACACTAGAACAGAATGGTTCTACTCCTGAAATTTGATCTAAAAAAATGGGAGGGAAAGATAATGGGAGATAATATTGTTATATCCCATGTTTGTGAGAAAAAGGGCTGACCATTGTTCTGTGAAGTGAACAACAGAAAATGTGTATAGTCATGCTGTGTATTGAACAACTTCATCTCTCAGTCTCTCCTTTCCTCCATTGAAACCTCTTCCTGAGATGTCAGCCTTAGAAATCTAACTTTTGAGGAACTCTTCATCCAACTCTGTAATTCCTCAGCAGCTTTCCTGTATATAACACCTGCCACTAGTAAGGTTTTATTTTTTAAATCTTCATGATTAATAGAAGAAATAACAGTTTAAAGGACTGTTAAGAATTATATCTATTTAAATGGGAAAGAAGGCAGTGCTCTGGTTTTTCCACATTTTTCAGGGTACTTCTGTGGAACAGAAGCCAATACATATGACTCAGGAGTTTGCTTGAATGCTACTGAGTGGTTGATTTCAATGGATATGATTGGTTTTGCCTGGAGGTATGTTGTTGAATACAATGCATCTTTATTTTACATCACAGTTTGCCAAAATTGCCTGAAAATTGCAAGTTTTGTCTTCTTACCAATCTTCAAAACATGAACAACAATAACAAATCCTTCCTACCAAAATAACTTGTTCAGTCCTGAAGTTTCATTTGCATCCATGTCCGCCAAGGCAACTTATTTGGAGGCAAGCTGTAAATAGTTTTCTCAGCAAGTGTGAATGTATGTCTGACACTCTGCTTGTGCTTCCTAACTATGTTTGAACAACAGTAATAAAAGGCAGACAAATAAACCAGAGGTCAGTGAGCTTGTCTACAAAACTATGCTGCTTCATAAAAATACATTGTCATATGTTATAAGCATCTGGCCATGAGGAATATTACATTAACAAAAACTCAATAAGTAGTCATATTTGTTTTCAAGTATCAAGCCTTAACAAGTTCTATTTTCACTAAAAACTAATTTATTCCTTTATTTTTTTCCCTGTTGACAGCGAAATTAGAAATGAACTTCTTAAAGGATTTGGTAGTGATAATCAATGAATTTTACTCATAAATGCAAGCCATGGTGCAGATTTAATTGGGCTGAAAATTGAGTGTATTTATCATTTATTTTTGAGGCCATTTCGGTTATGCATTATTCTGGAGAAATATACAGAAAAATTATGATTAAAGTCATTTAAAAAAAAATAACTAGGGAATGCTAGATGAGAGACAGGCATGTTCTGTGGGCCAGGCAGTTAACTCATTTGGAGTTTTGAGAGAATGTGAAAGACACTCAGAAAATGGCTGCCATGAGGGGCTTGCTTCTTCACAGAATGGCTGCCATGGATTTATGAGGGGTGTAGTTGTGAGGGAGTGAAGTTGGGATTGCTCTCTGTGCTTGGGAAAAGTAGCTGCAGCCAGGCAGAAATGCTTTTCACCCAACTTCCCTCATGCATTCACTCACAACTTTACTCACAAGCATCCAAAGTGGAGGTCCAGCTGCCTGTAATAATTGAGCCACACCTTGACATTTTCAAGGATTTGCCAACATCTAGAGGCAGCCTCACCCCACCCAGGCCCTTAGTTTACAAAAGCAAATGCTAAGACAGAGTATGTGTGAAGGTGCAGGAAAAGAGGAGAAAAGAAAACTACATGCAGATGGGGAAGCAGAGGCGACATCTGGAGATTGGTAGTTACTACAAGCAGGCAAGAGGACTATTGTTCAACTGCCAGGACCATAAGCAGCGGTGAGCAGTATATCCTGGTGGGAATCCTGCCTGGAGCTTGGAACTTTGCTGGGAGCTTGGTAGCAACTAGAAGAGGAACCACCACACTGAGGCAGCACCTCATCTCAGCTAGCGTAAGAACTTTTAGAAGGAGGCAAAGGTTGTATGCCACTTTGCAGACTTTGAGGTTTTTGTTGGAACTTTATACTAAAGGACTGAGCATTAAAGACATATATACATGGCAGCATCACCTTGCAAATCCTAGAAGGGTGGAGAACAATAGTCTGTTGCTGGGGAAGGTGTGTGCTGTAACAAAGCATTGTGTACAGATTTGCTATGCTGTGGTCTGTCCGGTCCTTGGAAAGCAAAGAAACCTCACGGTAGTTAGGTAACATCTATCTTGAAGATAAGTTGGTGATGCCCTTCCAGATTACCCCATATATCCCTCACACATGCACACACAGTCTCTATCACCTAAGTCTACTTTTTTCTTCCTTTTTTTCTTTGCAGACAAAGCCTGGGGTTACAATATTATTATTTTCTAAAAATGCCTATGGGGACTACATATGGTCCAGAGGCATTCTTTATACCTTATTTATTTATGCATTAGATTTAAATCCTGCCTGTTATTCAGGAGTTGTACAAAGCACCCCCTCTTTTCGATTTTCTGCACAAGCACCCTGTGAGGTAGGTTGAACTGAAAGAGAGTGACTGGCCCAAGTCACTGAGTTTCCATGGCTGAGGGTGGACTTGAATCTGGGTCTCCCTAGTCCTAGACCAACAGCTTCACCGCTATACCACACTGGCTGTTGAAATCATAATGTTGCTAGAAATGGGTACTTTGCTTTGCAGCGTCCTAACAGTGTGATGTAGCTGTTAATGTTCTGGAGTGGAGACCATGAGTTCAAGTACTTCTTTAGGTGTGAGAAGCAGCTAGGTGACTTTGGGCCAGTTATATTCTTTCAGCCCAACTCACCTCACAGGGCTGCTGTTATAGTAGAGAAAAAAGGACTCGGGAGCATTAGATATGCATGTTGCCTTGAGTTGACCAAAATAAAGGCACAGCACCATCAACAATTATGTACAATGTAATTGTTGTACACCTCCCAGAGTCACTTTGTGTGAGATGGGCAGCTATATAAATAGGATAAATAAATAAAAACAAATAAAAATCTAGCTTCTCATTATTTTTTTAAAGAAATAAAGTTAGAATGGGGGACGGAGCCCAGTGAGCGTGTTGGAGTCCATGAATGTCTTGCTGACCAACTCTGTAATTCTGCTAGCAAAGAAAATGTGATCTGGCTAAAGTTATACTTGTCCTGGTACACTCCAGGTTAGACCAAAATCATGCACATTATGTGGCACTATTTTGATGACGATGACGACTATTATTTGATGAGCTTTCAGATATTTCAAACAGTTTCACATTCAGCCATGGACCTATAAATAAGAAAATGACATGTTGTTATCTGCGCTGGCTACCTGTCCATTTTATCCCAGCACAGTATAAAATAAGGTGTTTGATTTTTTTAAGATCTTATGATTAGGATCAGGATGTTTAAAAGCACTATGTCTTCTCTAACGGAACCTCATTAGACTGTTGAGATCATCATTCACTCATTTTCATAGGTAAGACAGGTTGCTATCCAGAAATAGAAGCTGCATAGCAGTGACTAAAGTTTGCTTTCTCAGCATCACAACTGATGCTTTTACTGGCTTTTAATATGCTTTATGTGGTTTTTAATTTCTTGTGGAGTCTGCTGCTTTTGAAAATTAAAAAAAAAAGTGTGCTTCAGTCATACTACTCCTTTTATTGTTACCAAGATGTCAGATATGAAATACACCATTTTGAAGATCTTACCTTTTGAAATGGGATTAAATTATGTCAAAAAGCTAAGCAGGGTTAAACCTGGGTGGTAGGCTGAGTAGTGCTTTGGTTTCAAAGACAAAATGTCTTTTGGAGCACATGGGAATGTGAACATAGCACTTGTCTGCAACTTCTTAAAGCAGCTGTAGCTTTTCCTGGGATTGCATATCGGCTTCCTGCAACTGCTGCAGGCTACCAGGAAAAGATACATTTGGTCTAAGAAGTTGTAGATAGGTGCATTTTTTTGTGCCTCTGCACACACTGAAGTACTTTTCTGCCCTCTAATCCAAAGTCCTTCATGGTCTTACTGGTTTATACTTGGGTGGGAGACCACCAGGAAATCCCAGGGGATTTGAATAAACTGGAAAATTAAACAAAAAACAAGGCTTGATTCAAAGAAGAATAACCATTTTTAAATGGATATTAAATGTACAATTAAGTATGATAATATGCTTTAAGGTCACATATCTTAAATATTTCATGTTGAACAAAAGGTCAGTGACCATTCTGTATATTAATTGAAGAAGCTCTGAATTCTCCTATTCCAACCTATAACTGACATGGATCCTCATAGGATAAAATAGAGTTCTTATTTACTCTTTAAAACACCTGGGCAGACTCTGAATCAATTGGGATCTTATGGGGAACAGGAAGTTGCCTGCAGCTTCCAAATCTTCATCCAGTTCTCAAACTTGACTCTTTTACATGGTATGAGCACCATGCTTGGTGATTGTATACATATCTGAGATGGAGAAATGGTACAGGATTCTGTGACCCTCTTTGCACAGGCATGTATAACAATCCACAATGATGTCCAAAGGACAACACAGGCATCATGACATTATCAGGCAGATGAGACAGTTACTTACCTGTCCCATGGCCTCTGCTGCAAGCAAGTTTGTCACATAATTTGCATCCTGACATTAGGACACACATATTGTCATTTTCTGTGCCTCCCTCGCTCCTTCTGTAGATGCCTGTGCATCTATGGGATCTCTCTCATTATGTGGGCGTTGTGCAAATATGTAGAATAATTCCAAAATGTCCAATATTTAACAGAATTTGTGATAATGTCATAAACTTACTGGGATGCTGTCCTGCAAGATGCAATTACCTCATGTACTAATTTAAAATATAACTCAGTAACTTCCATTGGCTTAGATCTGTGGCCAGAATGCACAGAATGTGTGATCTGAGAAAGCACTTTAGACAGACCCCACTGTTCTGTTTTTCAACAATTTCCTTGTCTGGATTTAGAGAAAAATAGCACTTGGTATTCACAGCAATAATTTACTGGATTGGTTGTTATCAAGAAAGGAGACATGGGTCTGATTAAAGTCTTTATGTGAATGAGATCTGTAACTGTATACATTATTAATGAAGTCAGGGTAATTGTAAAGTTTTATGACTTAGGGATCAGTAAAAATTGGTTCCATGGTCATTTTGAGAAATTACGAGAATATGCCTCGCGCTCTGGGTGCTGATAGCTTAGCATTAGTCATGGTCTTCCTGCAGCCATGGCCTGTGACAACACTTAATGATAGTCATTTTGTAGCGTGACCATGCATTAGAATAGATTTACAAGAGCATAAAATGTCAGATACCAAAATGGAGAGTTCTTTGTCAGTTCTTAGCACAAAAATCCCTCTATACAGCAAGGACTTTGGACCAGTCGTAACTCAGAGGCAGGATAATCATTCTGCCAGAAGCAAACAAAGGGGTAATATACAGACAAATAAGGGTTCTATATGCTGTAAATCATGGGGTTGTTTTCATTATTTTTAATTTTTTTAGTTAGTACTGTAACAGTGAATTGTACTCAGGAACTCAAATAATTAACACATTTTGTCCTAATAATGATCTGGGATGTATGAATTTTAATTTTTGCTTTCAGATGAATTGCTGAAGAAATGTATGGCTACAGGAACTAAGTAAAATATCCTTGGAAGAAGTTGAGGACAACCATTTGGATATATAGTCACCAGGAATCTTTCTCTATTTCATTTGGAAAGGCTCAAATGTGTAACTGATACTACTACACTGTCTCAACTTCATCCTGGAAGTAATTTGTTTGAAAGTTCCTGATGTGATTGTGCCCTTCAAGAACATAAAAAATGCTGCTTCAAACATTACAGTAGCTAAACCTTTTCTCATTTTCCAGGATATTCAGGACAAAGAACAGAGAGTAACATAGAAGTCTGTGTTTGCATGCATGCAGCATCAAAAATGAGCTTGGCTGGGCTGGCATTTCAACCCAGCTATCTTTGACCATCCTGTAATATTCAGTTTTGGAGACTGACAGGACTGATTGCAGGAGAAAAAAAAATTCAAAAAGATGGTAGATTTCTCAGGCAGTAATTATGACATCTAAAGTTTCATGTAACAAGCATTCTTTGAAAATTACCCTTGCTCAATTATTTCTTAGGTGCCTGCATTTTTATTCTACCTTTTCTCCAGTGTGCTCAGGTCACCTCCATTTTAGGCTAAGAGCCGATTTTTTTTTACACACACATTTTATTTTAGGCATGAAAGTTGGCTGGCTGACTTTGGACCACGCGCTCTCTCTCAGCCCATGACATCAGGCTTAGGCAACAAGCCAGTCAGTAAATTCCTGTTGCAACCAATGGATCAACATTCAGTTGATCCCCGAAAAAGTGGAACCTGCACCTGCAGGAAAATGCTAGGAAGAAAAAAAAAATTAGGCTGAAAGTCAGTGAGTAATCTAAGGTTTCCTAGCAAATTTCCTAATTCAGCAAGAATTTCAACTTTATCTCTCCAGTTCTAGTATGATCACCCCAACCTCTGTATCACATTGATCCCCCAATCTAAAAGCATACTTTGTATTCCTCATAGTAATTGTACAGCAGGAAAAGAAATGCAAATAAAATTCTGAAATTTCTTTTCCTGCCTTACTGTTCTGTGGAAATAATACAGAAGATTTCAGTCAGTTAGGAGTTTCTTAAACTCAAATACCAGTAGAAGAGAGTGCATGTAGCGCAGGGCTGAACTGTGGAATCCTTGGGGTTCTCTGAGCTTGGTTCTTTTCTTACAAACATTTTGTTACAGGGCTAGGTAACATGTTCAGTGCTAGAATGGAGTGGGGTTTGCTCTCTATTTATATACAATGGCTTGCTCTCCCAGTGTTGGGGTGTGTGTGTGTGTGTGTGTTTTCCTCCTGGTAGTTCTTTGATTAGGGTATTGTTTACTGCTTGATTGTCTGGTAATAATCTTGGTGTTAATCGCTGCTTATCTGGGTGATGATTGCTGGTGAGGAGGTATTCTGGTCTTTTGTTTCCTTTTTATTGCCTCTTTTGAGCAGTGTATAGATGTTGTTTATCTCTATGTGCCTGTTGATGGCTGCCTTGTCTGAATACCAAGCTTCCTGGAATTCCCTCACATTTTTGGATTTAGCTTGGTCTAAGATGCTGACAGTTTCCCAGTTGAAACTATGGTTGAGTCTGTCCATGTGTTGTGAGATTAAGGAGTTTTCATCATGCCTTCTGACTGCTAGTTGGTGTTCATGGATGCGCTCTGCTAGCCTTCTGCCTGTCTGTCCTGGTGGTTGTTACAGTCCTTACACTGTATGTTGTAGATGACTCCTGTTTTTTCTTCTTGGGTTACTGGGTCTTTTGATTTGCTTAAGATATTTTGGAGGGCTTTAGTTGGTTTGTGTGCTACAGAGATGCCATGTGGTTATAATAGTCTGTTGGTGGTTTCTGAGACATTTCTGATGTATTGCAGTGTAATCCTTTTCATAGCTTGTGTTGTTTGTATTGTAGTAGGTTGAGTGGTCAGGCACTTTCTGATAAAGTTGCGTGGATATCCATTTCATTGGAAGATGTTGTATAGGTGGTCTGTTTCATTTTTCTGCTGTTCTGAGTTGCTGCAACGCGTTTGTGCTTGCTTGAATAATGTTCTTACACAGCTCCTGTTGTGGGAGGTTGGGTTGTTACTTTGGTAGTGGAGTACTTGATTGGTGTGGTTGTCCTCCGATAAACTTGGGTTTCTAATTTACTGTTGTTTCCTCTGCTGATGAGGATATCCAGGAAGGGTAGTGTGTTGCTGTTTTCTTCCTCTCTGGTGAATTTTACTCCTTGGAAGATGTTGTTGATAGTTTAATGTGTCTTATCTAGTTGTTCCTTTTTTATTATAACATCTACATACCAGATCCATACTTTAGGTTGTATGTGTGGAAGTGCTATAGTTTCTAAGCATTGCATTACAATCTCTGCTATGAGTCCTGACAGTGGTGATCCCATGGGTGTGCCTCTGATTTATTTGTCCATCAAACTGAAAATAGGTAGTGAGGCAGAGGTTGATGAGGTCCATGATTCTGGGTATTTCGATCTTGGTGTACTTGGTTAGGTCAGGTGTGTTGTGCTGTACTGCTGACATGGATTCTTTCACTAGTTCTGGGTTTATGGATGCAAAGAGTGCTGTGACATCAAATGAGACCATAATTTCATCTTCATCTATGTGTACTTCTTTGATTTTATGGAGCACTGTAGTGAGGAGTTGATGGAATATTTGTTCCGCTCTGTGAGATGTCCAAGCTTTTTTGTCAGTTCTTTCACTATGTTGTATGTTGGTGTCCCTGGTAAAAGTACAATTGGTTGGAGAGGTATGTTGGGCTTGTGTATTTTTGGTCATCCATAGAAACATGGGAGGATGGGTCCAATGCTTTTCATCCACAACTGTTCTTCTTTTGTGATCTGGCCTTTCTTAGGTAGATCATTAAGAGTTCTCTTGATCAGGTTGTCTAGTTTCTATACTGGGTTGGTGTTAACTGGGATGTAGGTTTCTTCGTCCTTTAATAATTTGGGGGGGAGGGGTTGCAAGTATTGTGATTTATCCATGATAACTGTAGTTCAGCCTTTGTCTGCTGGGAGGATGATGATGGTTTGGTCCTTCCTTAGGCTTTTGAGGGCTGTTCTGTCCTCTGCTTTGAGTTGGTGCTGATTTTGTGTTCTTCTGATCTGTGGTATGATTCTCTGCCTTATATTTTCTTGGGTTTCTGTGTTACGTCCTGTGGTTTTAAATGCTGCTTCTAAGGCTGCACATAATTTAAGTGATTAGCATTGTCCATGTTATAGTTGAGGCCTTTCTGGAGGATTTTTTGTTCAAATTGTGGATATGACCAGAGTCCGCTTCTTATCGTGAAATAGAGGATTTATTAAGGTAGTTTATTGAATTGGGAAAATCAATAATTTGAGCAGGAAATATGCTGTAGAAGTGAGAACATATCACTTTAAGGCTTATAGAGTGTGAACAGTATGTTCGCCATCAGCACATCCTAAGCATTTACATGCTGGTACTCTTTGTAGCATTTTGTTTGATGCTCCAGTTCCTTAAAATATAGTACCTGATTAAGGACAAAGGGGAAAATTTTACTAATGATGGTTGAAAAACTTGGCAGCTTTTAGAAAAAAAATCGCTATGAGCCAGGGAAGAACACTATTTCTGTTTTATGGAGTATTTTGATAAGGCTTGGTTTATTATTTACAAAGAGAAGATTCAGAAAAAAGATACCGGCATTAATAAATAATATACTCCCTCCCATCTCTCTGTCTCTCTGTCTCTCCCCTCCCCCCCCCCCCCAATCAGGGATTTGAAGGTCTGAACTGTGAAATCAACTTTGATGATTGTTCCCACAGCTTCTGCAAAAACAATTCAAATTGTTTAGACCTGGTTGCAGATTACACTTGGTGTTTGTCCTCCAGGTTTCACTGCTAATGTTGACTAAGATTTTAAATGAAAGAATAAATATTTAAAGTCTTTGTTATTTCCTGCAAAATTAAGATAAATAGCTGGTCGCGATTACATTTTAGATATAAATAATGTGCTATTTTGCAGTAAGGATCGTTGATTATGTCCTTTAATGCACTGATCATAAGAAGAAAGTTTGAAATGCTGACATTATTTTTGAGTTAATTGACAGTAAGTTTTAAAAGTACTGGTAATCCACGCTGTACAAAAGGATTAATAACCAGTAGTGCTGTGCAAATCCTTTGAAAGAGGTGGCTTTGAAACATATGGGAATACATACAGAGCACCTCTTTTCAAATGGTTAAAGCTGCTCTAACTTTTTTCAGACTCACATGGCTGCTTCTGAAAGGCTCCCAGCTGTTCCCATAGGTAAGTGTATGCAGCTTCTGAAGCAGCTACCTGAGTCTTGGAAAGACTGTGACCGCTCTAACAAATTGAAAGAAGGTGTGCCACATGTTCTCCTGCTCTTTTCAAAGCACTTCCAGCAAAGCCTTAATGACTAGTTCAAGTGTACTTTATACTCTGATGGGGTGTTTTTGTTGTGGAATGCACTCTGCTTTTTGTTCATTTGGTGGGTCATCTATGGGGTGACATGCTGGTGAATTTGAAGAACTCTGGGCAACCATTTTCTCTGTCTTCTCAACCTTTTATTGCAATCCATTCATCTCTTTTTAACATACCTTTTTTATTTTCTCTCTGTCCCTTTTCTTTGTCAATCATGCTGCTGGAGGAACCAATGACTCCTGCCAGAAGTATAAATTAAACTTTATGTACTAGTCCAAGGGCTATATGAGAATTGGCTGAAGATTGCAATTTGCCCAGCCCTGCTATTCACAAAAAAGGGATGGCCATTCTACATACAGTGATTTCTTTCTACAAAAATCCATTCTACGAAAGGATTTCTCTTTTTCCATTTAGTAATTTTGATTTAAAAAAAAAGTTATGGAGATTCTGTTTGAGGATTTTTCTTTTTGAAGAGAATACATGAATTTGAAATAAGTAGTTAATGGTGTAGTGGTTTAGACATTAGGGTATAGTGAGAAGTCCCATTTTCAAATCTACTTTCAGGTATAGAAGCTCACTGGGTGACTTTAGGCTGGTCACTCTCTCTCGGACCAACCTAATTCACAAAGGCTGGTGTGGGTCTTCCGGGCTGTGTGGCCGTGTTCTGGAAGTTTTGTTTCCTAACGTTTCACCAGCACCTGTGACCGGCATCTTCAGAGTGCAGGAGCACAGACAGGAGCAGTTCTCTCTGTGCCCCTGTCTGTGCTCCTGCCTGTGCTCCTGCACTCTGAAGATGCCGGTCACAGATGCTGGCGAAACGTTAGGAAACAAAACTTCCAGAACACGGCCACACAGCCCGGAAGACCCACACCAGCCATCGTATGCCGGCCGTGAAAGCCTTTGACAATACACTAATTCACAAAGTTGTTGTGAGAAAAAGTTGGCAGAGGGAATACTACGTATGCCACCTTCAGTTCCTGGAGGAAAGGAATGTAATAATATTAACAGCAGCAACAGCGGCAGCAAACTGCCAATTAGAATATTGAGGGCAAATAACCATATGGCTTTATTTATTTATAGAATATATTAGTCAAACCAGTCAGGCTGTTCTTAGATTTTAAGAAGGGTTCAGTTTCAAAAGAAACAGCAACCATTAATTTAAATCTTGTTTATAATCTTGTACTCCATCCATTCTCAGCCGCTATTGCTGAACTACTTTTACTTGGAATATGTGATAGAGATAGAGAAAGATATCAGTGCAAGTATAAATCAAATTTTTATTGTTACTGTCAAAGCTCAGTTTCCTTCAACAGAGCTTGCAGTAAGCCATGTAATGCTGTGGAAGAAAACTCCTCTCAGTCTCCCTCAGCACAGTTTCTGCAGGGAATGGACAAGCAACATCTTTGCATTGCTTACCTCTTTGAAAGAAAGGGAGCTTGGTGCTGTGTGAAACAGCTTTAGGGGGTGGTGGTATATGCATCATTTCAAGCTTTTTCAAAGCCTAATATGGATATAAGCTCTTTTTTGTCATTCCTTCAAAGGCACAAATGAGGATTAGCTAATATGGTACTGCAGTTCTAATTTCCCCTTGTATCTCTTTCCAAATCTTTTGTGAGAAAAGAAATAAACATGTGAAAAAGTGATTGTAAGCTTTATGGAAGCTTGTAAATAATGTAGCCTGACTTTATGCATGGACAACAACTCAGAATTAAATTCCAAGGAATGAATTGAACTGCATCCTTCCTGTCAAAGTAAATCAGGATAGATAGAATATTATTTTATGATCCTTTTTAATGCATGAATCAGTCTTTTTTCTTCTCAAAGAACTGTACTTTTGCTTAATATTTCTTTACTTTGTCCAACAAGAGTTTTCAGACACTCATACATAACAAACAGAAACTATATTAGTTTTGACCCAATACAGGTATTTACCTGCCAAACCTTTGGAGGCCTCAGTACAATAATAATCTCCCATGCTCACTACAGCATTTCAATGTGCGGGATTAATTGCAAAGCTGAGGAAAAGTGACTCCTATCCATTATAAGATTTGGAGAATCTGTTTCATGGGAGTTTAGATTTCCTGCTTTCATGGGATTTGAGGCCAGCAAAACACTGATACAAGAGCAACGACCAGGAAACGTGTGTGTGTGTGTGTGTTTAGATAGATAGATAGATAGATAGATAGATAGATAGATAGATAGATAGATAGATAGATAGATAGATAGGTGGGTGGATTAATGGTAGGGTATTAGTAGACTCTGGGAACACTGTGGCAAGTTGTAAACCCTAGGCTTAGCCTTATGGTTAGGAAGAAGGCTTCAATATAGTTAAAGCTTTGACCTATGGTATCAGTCAGTTGCAGCAAGGTAGATAGCCAGATCACTTCCTCAGGCAGTTAGCTAGGTAGAGAGATGTCACGGACATATCAGAAACAATGAAAACTCTTACATCCCAGTTGATAATTTAACAATAGTAGTCATTCAATAAGGCTGTAGTCAAATTTTAAACCAAGTGGGTAGTTCCTGCATCTTTGTGCAATTTGTGAATGGCATACTGTATGAGAAAATAGTGCACTAAAGTTAAAATCAGACAGAAACAATATACTATTGTGGGAATTGGAAGGAATTAGAATCCACAGAAAATTCATGTTCTTTACTACTAAAGATTCTATGTTTCAGAGGCTGTCAAGAGTCGTCTTATACTAGTCTAAACAGTTAATTTCTGCATAAAGAATGAAGAGTAAAGCTAGCAGCAAGTTGCATAAAATTAAAGGGAAAATCAATTATGGTTCAACAACACAATTTTCTCTTCCTGTTAGAAATTAACCAAAGTGCCTTGTTTACATGAAATCAGAGGCATAATTTGCTGAAAGTTTCTCATCTGCAAATAATTAGCACGATTTCTTTAATTAGAATGAAAGCTTAAGAGCTGAAATCATCTGGAGAAAATGTGTTCATTTCTCAGCTAAGAATAAAATGAGATGAAATGAGATTTGTTATTTGTGATGGCTGCATAGGAATGCTATCCAGTATTTATTATTTATAAATTTCAGTCAGTGGCCTTTATTTTGAGAACAATTTCATGAAAACAATGTGTTTGCTTCAGACCAGCCCATAGATTAATGTTTTTAGAAATAGATTAATGCCTTTTAAAACCAAAGTTGTAATGCATCCTAAGATAAATTGAAACTACAGATAATGCCAGAAAATGACAAAAGCTACTACAATAATAAAATGCAGGTACCACCAATTGTTTTCTGCACTGATCTGTAATGGAACATCAATTGAAACATCACTCCAGCAAAATATCTGAACGTTGTAGTAAAAACCACACAAGAATCATTAAAAGAATCATATTGGATGTATTCACATACTGAAAACAGTTCTACGGAACCATTATTGCCAGAATTTGCTCTAGGGAAGCGAGTGATTCTCTAGAGCGAAATCTGGGAGAGGACCACACATTCGAAAGGGGAGAGAGAGAAGAAGGGAAACTTTTGCTGAATGAAGAAAAGTTTATGCATGCAGTATTGGCTGTAAAAATAAGGCATATTGAGTGGGGATGCTGAAGAATATCAAATAGATAGAATTGCATCTGCTGCTTGCTTTGTGAGTGATCACCTTAGGTCACTTTAATACTCCTGCAGTGGAGGATGCTCTTCATATCAGCACTGAAATTATTCCATTGCTAGTCTAATCAGGTTTTTTTGGTGCATAGCATGACGACTAGCAGAAAGAAGATGCACCATCTGATGCTTTGCTTTAAGCAGCAAACTCTTTTGGAGACCTGGTTATCATATTTTTCATTTTCCCTTCTCATCGTTAAGACTATCAAAATCAATTTTAAACTATTTTGGAAATGGTGCTCCTGAACTGGTAAGGAAAATTGCATCATCTTCCAAAAAAGGGAAGTCTCACCATTGTCCAGAATTAGTATTTGCTAATCGTTTTTAATGCCAACTACAGAATTTTTCCAAGTTATATTGCCATCGACAGCCAGTTTGTGTAGTGGTTAAGGCAGAAGGCTAGAAACTGGGGAACTCTGAATTTTAATCTCACCTTAGCATGAGATTAAACCTAAGTGGCTTTGCACCAATCACTCTCTCAGCCGTGGGAAGAAGGCAGTGGCAAACCATTTCCAAAAACAGTGCCAATAAAACTGCAAGGACTTTCCCAGGGAGTTGCCAGGAATCAACACTGATTCAAAGGCCAAAAAAAAAAAAGGTTGCCATGGCATGAAGAAGTCAGTGTGTGGCTACCATTATGGGTTCTTATCATTGTCTTAGGAAACATTCTGGCAAAAGAGTAGGCTTAAGTAGTGACAGCTAGACCTCCTTGATAGTGCTCTACTCAGGCTGAATATTTGTGGCTTGAAAGGGCTCATTAGAAACACTAGGTTTCACGATGCAAAGTGGTTAGGGTTGCTCCTATGCTTGTGTTTGATATGATTTGTGCACAAGTGAGTTGTAGCTGAGAAAGAATAGGACCTGGACTCTTTTGAGATGGTGATTGCATTGCACAGTTGCAGCTGTCTAGGCACAGCTGTACTTCAGATTACCCATTCTATCAATATCTAATTGATTGTCACTGGGATCCTTTTTTGTCTACTTATGCTTCAAAACCAAATCACATTTTTTTAAAGTGTCTGGGCTTACGAATATCCTTTTTTATGCTATGCAAATATGGTATTAACTATAATTATACTGTAGCAAATACCATTTTCTAGCAACCTTAGAAATATATTTGTAAACACGTTCTCTTCAGTTTGTATAATCTTGCCTGTAAAACATTTAAATTATTTAACTACTATCTATGATACATTTTTTTTTAAAAAAATCTCTTGCTTCAAAGCTGTCAGACAAACATAAAATACTGTGTTCCCAACTAGGAAAAGTTAAATTATGTAGTTGTCACTTGGATTATGAAGTAGCTTTTCTGTTATCCCAAACCTTACATGATTTATAGTTTTAACATTTCATTTTCTTTTCTGTCAGACAAAAACTGTTCAATGGACATTGATGAATGTGCCTTCAAGCCCTGCAAAAATGGAGCCAGTTGCCATAATTTGATTGGCAAATTTTACTGTAACTGCTTGCCAGGTAGGTGCTCAGGTGGTATGTGGGAAGAAAAGTTAGAAGAAATGTTCAGGACAGAAATAGAACTTGTTTCTTCAGATACATTATTTTAGGCTCAAATTTGCTGTGTGAATCTCAGCTACACCCCTCCCCAATCATCCATAGAAGCTGTGCAAATGTTCTGTAATATGCAACACATTTATTATTACGACAGTGTCCTCTGTTTTTATGAATTTCCTTTCCGACCATGTCGCCTGAATGCCTATCTGAAGATGAGGTATTGCATACTAATGAAGAAAGGTTATTTATATGAAAATATCAGCCGCCTTTCATAAGAGTTCCTTATGAGTGCTGCAGTTTCTTAGACTTTTAAGTATGATGAAACACTGATAATTGTGGAATAATACTGCTGTTTTACATAAGACTCACATAAGAAAAAGAATCACACTTTGTTCTTGTCTTTCAGATCTTACAAAATTTTAACTTCATAAGAAATGTTTGCATTTGTATAATCATCTTTCCTTTTATCCCTTTCTCCTTCCTTTTTGAATGTTAGAAATTTGGAAGAACCTTTAAATTTATCATTCAAATAGCACATTAAAGATAGGGAAACAAATAATGATGCTAATGTTTACTTTTTTAATTTAGCAGTGTAGGAAAGCTGGCAAAACAAAGAAGGGAGATTAAAAACTGGGGTGTACTTAAGGGGACAGGGCACAGGAAAGAAAGGAAGTTAAAAGCTGGGATATGCTTAAGGGAATAGCTTACAGGCTGAGCCATGCAATGGAAGAAAATGAAGCAATTTGCTTGAGGTTACATCATGAAGGAAGGACTGGATGAAGGCAGGCATTGATATCTAAAATATACAGAAAGTTGTTGCTCTGTTAGGGAACACTATTTGGGCCCCGCTTTGGGTAGATACATGTGCTGACCCTGAGAGTCCATTGTTAGTTCAGTATGCTCAAATGGACAATGCAATAAGCACATAGGATCTGATTATATCTAAATCAGATTCTATATTTATACACACGCATGCACGCATGCATGCCTATATGTTTATACTTGGTCACAGCTGTTATCTTCACAACCTCTCAATTTTCTAAAATGTTACACATATGTAGACATCTTTACTGGAAATGTGCCTAAAATGTTATTTTCTAAAGTAGTTTAATTGAGCTAAATAATTCTGTTCAAGGAAGGAGTTTTTCAATGGGTGGAAGAATATTTGATCCATCAGATGCTGCTGTTAATGAAAGGAAGTTGTTTTTGTTGCTATTCCCATCCTCTCCCTTCAGGCCAACTGTTTAGGAAAACTTACCTTCCGAAAGATCTCAAGCAGATGCAAAAGAGGAGGGAGGAAAACTTCTGAAAAAGGAGAATTTGTGAAATTTGCTTCCCTTAGTTCTGGAATTAACCCTGTGCTTTTATTGAAATTTGTAGCACATTCATGTGCATTCAGCCTAAATGCTTACCAGTTAAGGAGGGAAAAAAATGCTGACAAGAAGGCCAAGTTGGAATCCTGGCATGTAAGGAAAATCCTTAATCAGTCTTTTCTCATTTTCCTTGATTGAATGACAGGTAAGGGAATTGAAAATACCATATAAAAATAAGGTTGAAAAATAAATGTTGAGAAAAGGAATAAATTAAGGAGATCCAGTCCATAATCTGACCACTATTTTAGAAACAAGTCACGATAAAGACCTGTAGTTGACCTATGGGAGATGTTGAGCTGGAAACTATTTTATTATTTTATTTTATTTTATTTTATTTTATTTTATTTTAATTAATTAATTAATTAATTCATTCATTCATCCATCCATCCATCCATACCATTTATATGGCTGTCTGTCTCATTACTGTGACTCTAGTTGGTGAACAAGGAATTAAAACCAGAAAACAACAGAATAATTCACTAAAAAATTGCAATCACCATTCAAACAAAAGAAAAAGATCATTCCATCTTATAATCAGTAAACAAAACAAAACAAAACTGTAAACAAACAAATGAACAGGGTTCACCTAGCACCCACCCCAAATGCCTGGAAGATTTATTAGTGTCTGGTACAGTACTTTGTTCTTTTCAGAATTAACTTGAGCTCAGTTCAAAACAGGATCACAATTCAGATATCACAGTATTATTCAAGGGGCTTGACTATATTTGGTGTTATTAATCATATTTGGCTGCATTTAATATGCAAACTAGAATTGGCAACTGTATCAGTTTGCTCTGTGTCTTAACAATGAGTGGAGGGAAATAATCTTTTGAGACAATGACCTTTTACTTACATTATTTTAAAACATGGGCTGCTTAGGGTTGCAGCAGATGAGGCTAGTTGCATGATAACATCTCTAGGAGACAAGGCCATTTTTTTCTCTGTTTATAATTTTTTTGCAGGAGTGGGGGTGGGACTAAACTGTAAAAGGGCTGCATTAAGCCCTGAGACTTAATCGCTTATTTTATACTTAGCTGTTTTCTAAATGTGGAAAAACTCATTCTGTTGAGAATCAGTGGTTTAGGTGGTGAACTTTAATAACATCACAGGTGTTCTGGAGGACAAAAAAGCGGGATTGTGGGGTGACATGAGCCCTGTAGGTTGCCCATCCCTTTTATTTTAAGTGTCTCACGTAAGGCATAAGAATGCATTTGACAGGAGAATAGATAAATCCTAGGAACGCATTGCTTCATATTCAAAAGCGGCTAGCTGGATCAATGTCAAAACTGACATTCTAATAGAAGTTAAAAATTATAGTCCAAATAGTTAACTTTCATAGTTTTAATCTAATTAATTATATTTGCTGAATTAAATCATATTACTAAAATCAGGTAATCAAACTGAAATAATGGAAAATGGTGATTGTTTTTGCTTGACATTTACTTTACATAAACATTCAAAACTATCATTTTCAAACATACATACTATATACGTTCTCATCACGCTGTTCTCTTTCAGAGTAACTAATGTTATGCAAACAACAGAAATGAAATATAGGTAAATCTAGTTTACAGTAACACTATTCACTATACATACCACTCTATCTTTACAAACCATCTTTGCTTTCACCATTTTGATGCACCATGTCATACCTTGCCTTTAGTTGTTTAAACTTCTCATCTCTTTTTAGGCTTTTCATCAACTCTATGATGACATATTGGTCTTCCTCTTATATATAAATATAAGATATATATACAAGTTTATATAAGTATTCCTCTTATATATATATATATAAGCATATTATATAATATGGTGATGAAAGATTTATAGTACTGTCCTATAATTTGATACTGAAGTAATATAATTACTAAAAAGATGTGCCAAGAACTACTGCCATATCATACCAGGTTTATATTAATATTACAAAAGCTTCACACAGAGATATTTTGATAATACCTTTATAATACAAGTAATCGGAATATGTATTTTGGTTAAAATGTTAACAGTAAATGTTTGGAATTCAAGACAAATATTCTCCATTTTTTGGTGAATAAAATCTGTGTGTGTGTGTGTGTGTGTTAAACTCCTCTGGATGTCTTATTCCTACCTTGTTTGAATGTACTTTCAGGAGGAAACAGTATCTTTCTGGCAAGGAGTTGTTAGAAAGAAGCCTCTTTTAAGCTGGATATTCTATTGATTTAGAAACCAAGATAAATGCATTTATTCAGGGATACATTTTTCAAAATCCTCATCATATCGATACAATTTTAGGTGAACTGCCTATACTCTCTTGTTGCTAGATTCTGTTGGCTATACCCAAAGTAAACAACTTACAATGAGGGTTAATAATGTGGCCTCCCTAGATGCATGTTTTCAGAATCTCTACATTATATACATATAATATATATACAATGTAGAAATATTCACTCAATATATATACACAATGTATGGAGGTTTCCACCCCAAGTCCAACACTCAGACTGTACACCAACTGCAAAGAGGGCGGGCGGGGTCTGTTGAGTGTCAAAGCCACTGTCCTGGACGAAACCCGGAGTATCCAGGAGTACATCAGTAAGATGGCACCCAAAGATGAGCTGCTGAGAGAATGCCTCAGGCAGCAGCAGACATGGGAGAAAGTTCAAGCAGAGGAAATACCATGGCAAGACAAGCCCCTGCATGGGAAATACCATGGCAAGACAATACCATCGACAGATACCTGAGGTGGCTAACACTGGGAAATCCTATCAGTGGCTGGAAAGGGCCGGACTAAAAGACAGCACTGAGGCACTGATCATAGCAGCACAAGAACAGGCACTAAGCACCAGATCCATAGAAGCAGGTGTCTACCACACTAGACAGGACCCAAGGTGCAGATTGTGCAAAGAGGCCTCAAAGACAGTCCAACACATAGTGGCAGGGTGTAAGATGCAAGCAGGAACAGCATACAGTGAACAACACAACCAAGTAGCTGGCATTGTGTACAGGAACATCTGCAGAGCATATGAGCTAGACCCCCCCAAGTCCAGATGGGAGATTCCACAGAAGGTTGTGGAGAATAACAGGGCTAAGATCCTGTGGGACTTCCAGATCCAGACGGACAGGCAGGTACTGGCCAATCAACCAGACATCGTGGTAGTAGACAAAGACCAAAAGACAGCGGTAGTGATAGATGTAGCAGTGCCAAGTGACAGCAACATCAGAAAGGAGCATAAGAACCTGGAGAAGTACCAGGGCCTGAAGGAGGAAATAGAGAGGATGTGGAAAGTAAAGGCCAAAATGGGCCCAGTGGTGGTAGGAGTACTTGGGGCCGTGACTCCTAAGTTGGGAGAGTGGCTCCAACAGATCCCAGGAACAACATCAGAGCTCTCTGTGCAGAAGAGGGCAGTGCTAGGAACAGCTAAGATACTGTGCAGAACCCTCAAACTCCCAGGCCTCTGGTAGAGGACCCGAGATTGAGGAAGACACGTACCACCCATAGGGGTGAGAGGAGAATTTTTTTTATATATATATTTAAAAATTGAGTGAATTGGTATTCAGAATTACAAAATTATTTTTTGACAGAAATATTTCTGTCAAATGTTTACAGTGAAGTAAATATTGTGAAATTTTGGCTTTCTCGCATGAAATTGCATGAGATCTTGGGTAGCAAATTGCCAAAATATTATTACAGCCATTTTTTAAACTTAAAAAAAAAATCTTATGGGTCTTTTGGCAATATATAGTTCAATCACATATATAGAATTACTCCGTTGCCCCAAGAAAAACAAATATAACTCATCATGACTAGCTGTTGATGTATTATATCCTGCTTTGGGATTGCTTTTAATGGTAAAGCAGGATAACAATTTCATAAATAAAGAGGTACGTTGCAGAGTAAAAATGGGAGTTGGGAAAAAGAAAGGCAATTTCTATGTGATGGTGATTGATTGATTCATTGGATTGAGTTAAAGTAATGGATATCCCATTGTTCATGTGGATATCTCCAGTATACTATTTCTCTTTCTTCCCTGACTTCTTAATATGTTGTAAGAGAAAGAATTTGAGGAGAAAAAATATGTATATCATTTGTTATAGGAAGTCAGGGTCTCTAATTTCAGTCTTCCATCAACTGCTTGTTCCACCTAGGCTCTAAAATTCACTACATCATAAAATGAGTCCAACACATTATTTCTAAATCTTTCACCTTCCTTTCAGAAGTTCTACAGAAAGTGTAAGGTATGACGAGGTTTTCTGTAACAACAAAACAAAAATTTCACAGTTGAGAACAGCAAAAACAAAGTTATCCTTTCTATGTAGAATAGAATACAATACTTTATTGGCCAAGTATGATTAGACATACAAGGAATTTGACTTCAGTGCAAAGAGCGCTCAGTGTATTTGCATAGCGTCAGGAAACAAAGAATAATAAAAATAACATATACTAAAACTATGCAGTCAGAAGAGGAGAATTGGAGGAAGAATAATACTGGGGCTATTGACTAGCTTATATTCATTTTTTAAAAGGAGAAGCTATTATCCAACATATATTCACATTTAACAGAGCATTATCAGTCACATCTTAGCAGTCATATCTTATCATGCAATATCAATCAGTATGTCATGCTGCATTAATTAGGCATTCAACAGAGCAATGGCATGAGGGAAAAAACTGTTCCGGCATCTAGATGTTTCAACATACGGCGCTCTGTAGCACCAACCTGAGGGAAGAAGTTGAAACAATTTATGTCCAGGATGAGAGGGATCTGCAAATATCTTCTCTGCCCTCCTTTTAAATCTCACAGTATACAGATCTTCTGTAGAAGTCAAGCAGATTGCAATTATTCTTTCTGCAGACTTAACTATCCATTGGAGTCTGTATCTGTCCTGTTTGGTTATGGATCCAAACTAGACAGTTATAGAGGAACAGATAACAGACTCAATGGTTCCTCTATAAAACTCTACCAAAAGCTCCTGAGGTAATTTAAACTTCCTAAGTTGATGCAGGAAGAACATCCTTTGTTGTGCCTTTTTGATGATGGTTCTGATGTTAAGCGTCCATTTCAGGTCTTGGGAGATTATAGAACCCAAGAACTTGAAGGACTCTACTACTGATACTGGGCTGTCAAGTAGAGTAAGGAGAGGGGAATTAGAAGGTTCTTCCTAAAATCCACAATCATCTCCACAGTTTTGAGTGTATTCAGTTTCAGGTTGTTATGACCACACCACAAGACCAGTTGTTGAACCTCCCATCTATATGCTGACTCATCACCATTTCGAATGAGACCAATGACAGTTGTATCATCTGCAAATTTCGGAACTTTAACAGAAGAGTCTTTTGAGGTACAGTCATTGGTGTAGAGGGAGAAAAACGGGGAGGGCACACATCCCTGAGGGGCACCTGTACTGATTTACCGAGTACTGGAGATAGTTTTGCCTAACCTCACGTGTTGTTTCCTATCTGTTAGAAAGCTGATTATCCACCTACAGGTATGATCAGGCACAGTAAGCTGGATCAGTTTGTTGTGAAGGATTTCTGGAATAGTGTTAAATGCTGAGCTGAAGTCCACAAAAAGAACTCATGCATAAGACTCTGGAGATTCAATAAGTTGCAGAATATAGTGTAAGGCCATGTTAACAGCATCATCTACTGACCTATTTCTTCGATAAGCAAACTGCAGTGGATCTAACAGGGGATCCGTGATAGCTCTTAGGTGAGCCAGCACTAACCTCTCAAAGGTCTTCATGACCACAGATGTCAGTGCAACAGGTCTGTAGTCATTCAGCTCACTGATTGAAGATTTCTTAGTAACTGGAATGATTATAGAGCTTTTAAAGCAAGAAGGGACATAACACATCTCCAGCGATTTATTAAAAATATGCGTGAAAACGGGCCAGTTGTTCCATACAAGCTTTCATATAAGAGGTGGTCACACCATGTGGGCCTGGAGCTTTTCCAATCTTTTGTTTTTGAAATAGACCTCACACTTCTTTTTCTAGGATCACCAGAGGTAAGGGACCAAGGGAATTGGGAATAGGGGTAGAGAAGTTTGATGCTAATGATGTATCTGAAATACAATTGGTAGCAGCAGATAGCAGTTGTTTCTTCTCAAACCTGCAGTAAAATATATTGAGGTCATCTGCCAACTGACGACTCTCTTCAGTCAAGAGAGGTGGGTTGTTGTAGCCGATGGTGTTCTTCAGGCTTTTCCACACAGCTGCAGGATCATTTGCCAAAAAACGATTTTTCAGCTTTTCTGAGTAATTTCTCTCTACTGCCTTAATCTCTCTCATAAATACATTCCTGGCCCGATTATACATAATCCTTTCCCCATTCCTATAGGCCTCGTCCTTGTCAGGACACAACTGTTTGAGCTTTGCTGTGAACCACAGCTTATTGTAGTTATATATATATATATATTTTTGGTGGGCACACATATGCCCTCACAAAAACTAATGTATGATGTCACAGCATCAGTATACTCATCCAGATCTGCCAAGGCAGCTTCAAAAACATTCCAGACTGCACTCTAAGCAGGCATGTAGGTTTAACTTAGCATTATCAGACCATATCTTCACTGGTTTAATCACAGGCTTCACAGTTTTAAGTCTCTGCCTGAAGGTGGGAATAAGATGGATCAGACAATGATCAGACAATCCAATTGCTGCACATGGTATAGAGCGGTAGGCTCCTTTTAATGTAGTGTAACAATGATCCAATGTATTCTTGCCTCTAGTAGGACAACTGACATGTTGTATATATCTGGGCAACTCGTAAGTAAGATTAGTACTGTTAAAGTCTCTTAAAACAATAAGTAAAGAGTCCAGATATTTCTGTTCTATATCAACTATCTGGTCTGCTAAAGTCTGTATTGTGCTATTTGAGGAAGCAGGAGGTACATAAACTCCAACCAGGATGAATAAGGAGAATTCACGTGGAGCATAATATGGCTTGCAGTTAATAACTAAAGTCTCTAAATGCATGCTGCAAGATTTATGTAGGATTTTAACATCTTTACACCAGCAAATATTAACGTAAAAACAAATTCCACCTTCTCTTTGTTTGCCCGATGACTCTGTAACTCGAACTCCTCTGTAAAGATGAAAGCCCAAAAGTTGTAGAGATCTATCCTCCATTAAATGATTAAGCCATGTTTCAATGAAACAAACGGCTGCAGCATTTGAGAAGTCAGGATTATTCCCATTTAAAATAAGTAGCTCATCCATTTTATTGACTAGTGAGCGTATAGTGAGTTAAATATATCGATGGGAGAGGAGTTCTAGTTTGTTGCTTTCTAATTCTTACCAAGATTCCAGCTCGCTTTCCCCTTCATCTGTGTCTCATATGTTTTCGTTTAGTTCCCAAGCTGCTGCTGACGAAGCTGAGGGGAGCTGCCACCTCTGCAGTCAAAAAGTCCACAGCAGCACTTCCACAGCCACAAAAAACAGGAGGAATTGTATAAGCAAAAAACTGTCCAATATTTAAAAGTTCATTTCTAGAATATGTAATCTGCAATGAACTGCAGAATATAAAGAAAAACGCCAAACCCACCAGGGAGCGTTTCACCAAGACTGCCATTCGCAGCGCCATCTTACAAGGCTTTGTACAGTATATTCATGATTCATGATATATGTACAGTATATTCATGATTTCTACAAGGCAGTGAGTAATGAAGGAGAACATACATATCTCAAACAGCTTTCAGAAATTGTTTGGCCTTCAAAGGACTAATGGATTTTGAGAGGTAAACATGTCAATGAAATGAGCAAACTGATTTCAGAACTACAGTACCTGATAATGCACATTGGGGGATTATCTCCCATTGAATAAGTTCCAATGGTTTGGTGAATGACTTATGTTGAAAATATTGATGTATCATATTGCAAAGGTCTTTGCAGTATCCTCCAACTTCTGCTTTGGTGATTCTACTACTATTCTTCTCAAGTGTTACAGTTATGTATACAGTCCAATATATTGGATTTAAGGAGTCTTACCATGTGTGGAATCACAGACCAGAGAATAGAATATGAGATATGAAATTCCTACCTGGTTCTACTTCATTATAGTCTAAATACAAGCCCTGATAGTACTTTAGTGCTCTATCTCACAGTACCCTGATTCAAGCTGTCCTTTAAGTTGCAGGTAAAGAACCAGTTTGGTGCAGTGGTTGAGGCACCAGGCTAGAAACTGGAATGCCATGCGTTCTAGCCCTGCCTTAGGCACAAAGGCAGCTGGGTGACCTTGGGCCAGTCACTCTGTCTCAGCCCTAGGAAGCAGGTAATGGCAAACCTTTTCTGAAAAACCTTGCCAAAAACTGCAGTGGTAGTCAGGCAGTTGCCAGGAGTCAAAAACTGGCTTCAATATATATATTAATTAAAGCAAGAAAGTGTTTGATCCATACTGTTTGTGACTATGTATGGATGTGTGTGTGTTCTTCTCAATACATTGTGATGAACTTTGCATTCTCATCCATAACTGTGTTTGTTTCCAGTACTGCTAAAAAGAGATGATGAAATGCTGGACACAATGGATGAACAGTAGTACTTCAGACTTCAGTTGGGTAATCTATCCATTTTTAATGTTCCACCAGATTAAAAACAAATTAAAAATCACACTGGGGAGAAAAGTGTCCTTGATGTGTTAGTTTTCTATTTGTAAGATTTTTTTTCTACACAAGAAATATCTAATAATGTAATTCACAACCTACAGCTTCAAAGTGGCAACATCTGCTCTGGTATCTCATAATTTTATTCTGACACATGAGGAAATCCAGCTTTAGACACTGGGGAAATATACACCAGGAAAAGAAAGGAATGCACAAGGAGATTCAAAAGATTGGGAGATGGCTGGCAAGGCTCATTTATAAAACTTATTGGCCTGGTAGCTCTGAAGAATCTTTCTTAATATTACCATATACTTATAAAAAGAAGAGAGAATGTGAAATAAGAACTAGTTAGCAGATTATTCTGCCCAGGGAAACCTTTATCTTATGTCAGTTATCCTTTAAGCAAACCAGAGGACATAGCTTTTGTTCCCATCGGCATTACTTGGATTATGTTGTATATATTTCCTAATAATCTTACAGGTCTGTGATCTGGTTTACAATATGGCAAAACTGTAAGCCATATTTTTTTCTTTGTTAATTTTGGCTGAGCTTAATGCATGGACCCAATCATTCTAGCATTGCATTATTTCATTAGGAAAAAAATTGGTTAAGCATTTATGAATTCAGCCTATATCTATATACTGTTTTAACTAATCAAGCCAATTAAACCTCATAGATCTAAAGTCAATCAAAAAGCCTGAATTACCTGTATCAAACCTTTGAGCAACTATGCCGGAAACAGATATGAAGTGGCACTGCCAGTGTGCATGCACAGTCTTTTGAGCATCAAGATGGATTTGCCCTTGGTCTGTTGAGTTGCTAGTAGGCCATAAACCCAGAGTAGTAGAGGGAGCTCTCTTCCCAATCCTGTTGATTGGACATGCATCCTGGATCACCCAGGCTGAGCTACTCGTACCACGTTCTGTGATCTTTGTGGTTGAACATTGTTTAAGAGACCCTACGGCTTTTGAAAGTGAAGAGTTGGTAGACACAAGTTATTGACTCATACAGTTCAAGATTTTGGATAGGGAGTAAAGACCCAGATAATTGACAAGAGCTATGCAGAATCTTTCAGAAAGTGGATTTGCCTCAACAGCACTTCCAGCAAAAAGGCCATCTCTTTTGCATGCTCAGATGATGTAGTTGAGCCTTTGAGAGGAAACAGTGTTTCAGTGCATCAAGTGGTGGGTCACTTAGGGAAGCACCCTTCTGCACATATTTGCACAGACCTAAAATTAATAGGATTTTGTCCATGTGAAGTTTAATATCAGTAATTCTCCCTTCCTTTAATACAAACTTTGTTCATTCCTGTTTGTGCTTGATGCTAGTTGCTGTATGGGGCTAGTATGCTCTTAGCTGTTACCAACAAATATTTTATTACAGTTAATGGATTCTTTCCAGTATTTCTGTCAATTATTAGGTGGTTCTTAATCCAGTTTTCCCCTTCATGGATCACTGCCTTGTCGTGGCGAAGGGGCTTGCGTAACTCAGTGAAGCCATGAGCTATACCGTGCAGGGCCACCCAAGACGGACAGGTCATGACAGAGAGTTCTGACAAAATGTGGTCCACTGGAGAAGGAAATGGCAACCCACTCCAGTATCCTTGCCAAGAAAACCCCATGGACAATGTTAAAAGGCTAAAAGATATGATGCCGGAAGATGAGCCCCTCAGTCGGAAGGTGTCCAATATGCTACTGGGGAAGAGCGGAGGGCATTTCCAAGTAGCTCCAGAAAGAGTGAAGCGGCTGGGCCAAAGCCGAAAGGACGTTCAGCTGTGGATGTATCTGGAAGCGAAAAGAAGGTCCGATGCTGTAAAGAACAATATTGTATAGGTACCTGGAATGTAAGATCTATGAACCAAGGCAAGCTGGATGTGGTCAAACATGAGATGACAAGATTGAACGTCGACATCTTGGGAATCAGCGAACTGAAATGGACGGGAATGGGTGAATTTAATTCGGGTGACCATTATATCTACTACTGTGGGCAAGAAACCCTTAGAAGAAGTGGAGTTGCACTCATAGTGAATAAGAGAGTGGGAAAGGCAGTAATGGGGTACAACCTCAAAAACGACAGAATGATCTCAGTGCGTATCCAAGGCAAACCATTCAATATCACAGTCATCCAAGTCTATGCCCCAACCACTGATGCTGAAGAAGCTGAAGTTGACCGCTTCTATGAAGACCTACAACACCTTCTAGAACTAGCACCAAAAAGATGTCCTTTTCATCATAGGGGATTGGAATGCTAAAGTAGGAAGTCAAGGAGTAATCGGAATAACAGGCAAATTTGGCCTTGGAGTACAAAATGAAGCAGGGCAAAGGCTAATAGAGTTCTGTCAAGAGAACAAGCTAGTCATAGCAAACACTCTTTTCCAACAACACAAGAGACGACTCTACACATGGACATCACCAGATGGTCAATACCGAAACCAGATTGATTATATACTTTGCAGCCAAAGATGGAGAAGCTCTATACAGACAGCAAAAACAAGACCAGGAGCTGATTGTGGCTCAGATCATGAGCTTCTTACTGCAAAATTTAGGCTTAAATTGAAGAATGTAGGGAAAACCACTAGACCACTCAGGTATGACTTAGATCATATTCCTTGTGAGTACACAGTGAAAGTGATGAATAGATTTAGAGGATTAGATTTGGTAGACAGAGTGCCTGAAGAACTATGGACGGAGGTCCGTAACATTGTACAGGAGGCAGCAACTAAAACCATCCCAAAGAAAAAGAAATGCAAGAAAGCAAAATGGCTGTCTGATGAGGCTTTACAAATAGCTGTGGAAAGAAGGAATGCGAAAAGCAAGGGTGAAAGGGAAAGATATAAGCAACTGAATGCAGATTTCCAGAGAATAGCCAGGAGAGATAAGAAGGCCTTCTTAAATGAACAATGCAAAGAAATTGAGGAAAACAATAGAATGGGGAAGACTAGAGATCTCTTCAAGAAAATTGGAGATATGAAAGGAACGTTTAGTGCAAAGATGGGCATGATAAAGGACAAAAAAGGCAGGGACCTAACAGAAGCAGAAGAGATTAAGAAGAGGTGGCAAGAATGCACAGAAGAACTATACAAGAAAGATCTTAATGTCCCTGATGTCCACGCTGGTGTGATCACTGACCTTGAGCCAGACATCCTAGAGAGTGAAGTCAAGTGGGCCTTAGGAAGCATTGCTAACAACAAAGCTAGTGGAGATGACAGGATTCCAGCTGAGTTATTTAAAATACTAAAAGATGATGGTGTTAAAGTGCTGCACTCAATATGCCAGCAAGTTTGGAAAACGCAACAGTGGCCACGGGATTGGAAAAGGTCAGTTTACGTTCCAATTCCAAAGAAGGGCAACGCCAAAGAATGCTCAAACTATCGCACAATTGCACTCATTTCACATGCTAGCAAGGTTATGCTCAAAATCCTACAAGCTAGGCTTCAGCAATATATGAACCGAGAACTACCGGATGTACAAGCTGGGTTTCGAAGAGGCAGAGGAACTAGAGATCAAATCGCCAACATTCGCTGGATCATGGAGAAAGCACGAGAGTTCCAGAAAAATATCTACTTCTGCTTCATTGACTATGCAAAAGCCTTTGATTGTGTGGATCACAACAAACTGTGGCAAATTCTTAAAGAGATGGGAATACCAGACCACCTTACCTGTCTCCTGAGAAATCTGTATGCGGGCCAAGAAGCAACAGTTAGAACCGGTCATGGAACAACCGATTGGTTCAAAATAGGGAAAGGTGTACGACAAGGCTGTATACTGTCACCCTGCTTATTTAACCTATATGCAGAGTACATCATGAGAAATGCCAGGCTGGAAGAATCACAAGCCGGAATTAAGATTGCAGGGAGAATCATCAACAACCTCAGATATGCGGACGATACCACCCTAATGGCAGAAAGTGAAGAAGAACTAAAGAGCCTCTTGATGAGGGTGAAAGAGGAGAGTGCAAAAGCTGGCTTGAAACTCAACATTAAAAAAACTAAGATCATGGCATCTGGACCCATCAATTCCTGGCAAATAGAAGGGGTAGAAATGGAAGCAGTAACAGACTTCATTTATTTGGGCTCCAAGATCACCGCAGACGGAGACTGCAGCCATGAAATTAAAAGACGCTTGCTCCTTGGGAGGAAAGCTATGGCAAGCCTAGATAGCATATTAAAAAGCAGAGACGTCACCTTGCCGACAAAGATCCGCATAGTCAAAGCTATGGTTTTTCCAGTAGTAATGTATGGCTGTGAGAGCTGGACCATAAAAAAGGCCGAGCGCCGAAGAATTGATGCCTTTGAACTGTGGTGCTGGAGAAGACTCTTAAGAGTTCCCTGGACTGCTAGGAGGTCAAACCAGTCAATCTTAAAGGAAATCAACCCTGATTGCTCATTGGAAGGATCGATAATGAAGCTCAAGCTCAGATATTTTGGCCACCTAATGCGAAGAGAGATCTCTTTGGAGAAGACCCTGATGCTGGGAAAGATTGAAGGCAAAAGGAGAAGAGGACGGCAGAGGATGAGATGGTTAGATAGCATCACTGAAGCAATGAGCATGAAACTGAGCAAACTCAGGGAGGCAGTGAAGGACAGGAAGGCCTGGCGCAATATGGTTCATGGGGTCACGAAGAGTCGGACACGACTTAACGACTAAACAACAACAACAATCCAGTTTTACTAGGTCCTATGGTACTTGTGTCCCCCCTTCAGATACTGTAACTCTTTCTTCATCCCCAAACATCTGTTTTTTCTCCATTTTAAGTCATTTTTTCTACTGAACCATTTTCTTTAACTGCCCTTCTCCCTCCCTTCTAAAACCCAGATCTTGTCTCTTACCATACATGGTTGGGACTTTGGTTCCCTCTTCTCATTATTTATTTTTCTCTTATTTAGCCTAGACTTAGGCTATGATGACAACTATTCATTCCAGAGTTAGTGGTAAAACATACATATAAATCATATGTTCTGTGAAGAACCTGGCACTTCAATGTCATTCAGTGAATGTTAATATGGTATTAATAACACATCATAAGAATACCTGAAGGATAACAGTATTCCACAAGGAAATTAAAACTGGCACATTCTTAATCTGTATATAGATTTTAGCAGAATAGTGTATAAAATAACAAAAATATATGTGCAATCAATAAATGTATGATAAGCAGAATGAAGAAAGTAAGGTATTTATTCAGCGATAAATTAGGGATTCTTAATATGTTACATTTTGTTTATAATAGGATGTTTTCAGATGTATGCTTAGATAGTGACATTGCACTTTTATACATGTCAACTCTGAAGTGAGTCTCAGTGAGTTCAGTAGAAGCTGCATCTAAATAAGTAGGTTTAAGATTGCAGCTTGAATAGATTTATACCAATGTATCACTTTCTTCAAAACAAAGTACTTCTTAACCTTGATCATGTCATCTCAGGTCTTTTATTGCTCAAAGTCATATTTTGTGCAAAGTCCCGTAATGTTTATTTTCAGTGTCATTCTCCCAGAAAATGCATAGTATGTTATGGCTCATAAATCTAATTCATGGCACATTTTGAAAATGCAAGCAGCTCTATAAAAGCAGTTAAAATAGCAATAGCTTAGAAACAGAAGACTGCTATATGCTGGATACTGGAGACTTGGATAGCCTCGTGAATTAGCCATTCAGGCAACCATTTTATTGTGTGGGGTGGTTTTCAAAACTGTTCCTATGCATCATGAAAGGCGGTCCCGGAGAGAAATTACTCTCTCCTTCCAGCTGAAAGGGAACTGTTGCTGAAAGTTTTAAGACTAAGCTATTTGTCAGTGGCTAACTTACAGAAATGAATGCAGTTCTAACTGCTGAACTGCACTCCCATTTTTTTACAGTGTCCTATAACATTCATTTTAATTCTACTGCACAATATATATTGTACTTAGTGAAATCCTGAGATGTTCAATAAGTATCCAAAATATGCTCAGGTTCTGTTAACCAGTCAACATGGTGCACTGCTGATTTTTTTGCCAGGTATAAGAAATGGTGCAAAATACTATTAACAAAGCAATTTTTTTTTGTTCAACAATTAGAGTGCTCTCCTTTGGTTTTGTAGGCTGTTTAGGTACAGCTGTTCACTAGTGTAAATAGTACATGGGAAAGCATTAAGTGCACTATACCATTTAAGCCTGCCTCAGATTTTTCCTCTAAAACAAAATAATTCACATCTGTCTTTTTTCCACTCTTATTTTCTCTATTCTATTTCTGGTCTGACAACTACTACTGTAATTCACTTCTGTGTCTTCTTTTTAGTTAGGATTTGCTACTGGCCTAACAACTAAAGCCAGCTTTTTCTTAACCACTCTTACTATCAACGTTGTTGTTGTTTCCTTCTTTGATTCTAATTCAGCTCTTCGGGCAAAAGACCAAAACAAAAAAACATCGTTTTTTTCATTTACAGAAGATCAGATATCATCTGTTTAGAAATGCCAGGATGTGTTCAAATGCTGTGGTACGGTTTCTAATCTATTATAAAATGCTTTTAGCTGCATAAAATTTAACTGAAAACCCCAAAACTGTAAAGAGAAACAGCAATGAGGTAGAGGTTCAGGAACAGAAAAAGTGTACCCTCTAGATTGTAGATGATCATCAGATAGTTTTATCAGAAGGCTTTTGCTATATTCCTCTGGTATATGAAGCACTGCAATATAGAAGAATAAAAACAGATCAGTGTCTTTCTCACTTTTATTCATCAGTATATATATATATATATGTGTGTGTGTGTGTGTGTATTTACCTTGCAGATAAATTATTGTCAATGAGTTGCCACTCAAAAAAGATAGTATGAAAGATTAACCTTAACTTTAATTAAGATTAATTAAAGAAAAAGATTTTCAAGCAGGGCAAGTGGCTGTAGGATAATCTTGCCATAACTGCATTTCATAGTGGCCTTTTCCATAAGCAGCTAAGAAGTTAATATCAAATTTGAACTGCTAAGGTTAAAATGGATACCTAGCATTAGGCTTTAGGGCTTTAGATTTTGGAGATGTAACCCAATATTAGAGCTTGTAAGTCTGTCCATATCATGAATAAACAAACACATTTGGAATAAAAAAAGAATTGGGTAGCCATTCATAGTATCTGATGGTTCTCATAAAAAACAGTGTCTTTTTGCTCTTCCATGCTGACAGAATTCAAATATATAATAACTACTTCTCTATTATTATGGTAATGTATATATTCCTCAATGAATAGCAGCCTTTCAAATCAGGAGCAAGTTTCTGCTTGTCTTTAATGGAAGATGGAGGATATACAATTTATTTCTATATGTCTGATCTTCTACTTAAATGGCAATTGCTTCTGAACTTTCAAAAGGTGAGCTAATTCAATCCTTTTACTTGAAATATCAAAGAATTCAAGACCCTGAGTTCCATGTGGCTATCAATGATCAACACTTGTAATGGTCCTTAAGAATATTTTGTGTTATAAATTATTTCAGCAATGGGATTAAAGGAGAATAACTTGTTGCAAAAAGATGTATGAATTGCAGTAGAATATATTGAAAGGATGGCATTATACATCATACCTTTAACAAAACACAATGTGTTAACTGAGCATATTACAATTCTAGTATTGAAGAATTTAGTTGATGTTTGCTCATAGGGAAAATTACACATATGCATGTGTAATTTCCACCCCCCTCCCCTCATCTCCACGCACACACACACAAAATAAAATAAATAAATAAAATAAATAAAGTTATATGTTGATCTACCATCATGTCTGCAGGTTATTCCTGTGTCTTCAGGAACTAAATCCTTCCAGATATGAATGCCTGCAGCAAATCAGTTTAGTTAAAGAAATCATTTTTATTCCATTCATCTTCCCAAAGACAGAGTGCTGTTTGCTCAGTATAGCTGGCTTACAAATTAGCACACTTATTAATGATAAAGGAATAACTCTGTATTCTTTAGTCAAGATAGAAAAGTGACATACAACAGATAGGAGATCAGAATGTTTCCAGGTTGTGTTTTTAATCTGTCTTTGGCTTTATAGTACATCTGAGAAGAAGCGGGTTGAATTCAGGGACCTAAAACCAGTTATTTTGAATGCAAAAAAAAAAAAAAAAAAAAGAGTATGGAAGTCCTGCATTAGCAGTCATGATTTCTAGATTCGCTGAAGGCAAAGAACTTTTCTCCTCATCTGTCCAAAGAAGGAGGTCTAGGTTTACGTTAAAGTCTCTGAAAACCCAAGTGGTGCTTTTTTTTTTTTTCATGGCTACTGGTTTATACCATCTATCATTAGGCTCCAGTGTGTCATTTCATCTCTTCTTGTTGCTCAGTCCTGAAAAAGAGGTGAATGTGAGGAAAAAACTCAAATAAGACCATCATGTTTTTGTTTAGTTACGATGGAAAGAAGGTTGGATAATATTTTAACATTCCGTTACTCTACTTTTTTGGGGGGCGGGGGGGGGATTGATTATGTGCCATCAGGTCACTGTCAACTCCTAATGACCACACAGATAGATAAAGCATTCCTGCCATCCCTGCTGTGCTATTTCTTGACATGGCCTACCCTGAAGGGCTGACAACCATTCTCTAGATAAAGCATCTGCTATTAATGAATCTTTACCTGGTTTACAACCCTCATATCATTGAAATGCCAGCAATAGTCACTGTACCCCTGGCTGAGTGTTAATAAGTCCTCTCTTAAGTACTGTGATCCAGAGGACTGTGATTGGTTTCCTGAATCAATTTTATTTCACGTGGAAAGATATAAAATTGTTTGCATTCAAAGAACAATCCAAATGACTTGCACATAACATATATGCATCAGACAGATAGAACTATCATGTTCCTGGAGCAAAATAGTACCCAAGTTATTCTTGGAAACATGTGTGGGCTTCCTTTAGAAGTAACACAGAATTGCAAAACAGGTAAAGTACTTAAAGCATTCTTAATATACTTTATGTTCTTGTCTCATGCTTAATTATTTTAATCATTTAGTGTTTATACTATTCAATTTTATATTCTATTCTGTTTTCAATTCACAGTTTATAGTGCTTGTCTTAATATTAAAAACCTTCATATAAAGACCTTAGTGTTTTAGTATTATAATATTGTGTTGATAATGGTAGTTTTTAGGTATCTTTTATATCTCATAAGTTTCATGGTGGTTATGGATATGGTTCTACTACAAATGGTTTTGTATCATATAGGTGCCTTTCCATTTCAAAGTGAACCAGCCACCTAGTATGGCTATTGTATTCTGTGTCTATGATTTTAGATGCATGGTTACTGAATATAGCTTCTGGTTTAGACTTTATTCTGTTGTACCAGTAGTCCTCACTTAATGATGTTCCTTTAACGATGGTTCAAAGTTACAGTAGCCTCAGAAAAAGTGCTTTACAACCTGTACTTATACTTATGATCATCGCAAATCATCATACCACCCCGTGGTCATGTGATTGCAATTTGTGACCTTTTTTATGATGGTCATTAAACAAATCACATGGTTGTTAAGCGAATTCCAGCAAAAAAACATCCACTGGGGAAGCTGGATTTGCTTAATGATCACATGATTCATTTAACGACCACATGATTCACTTAACAACCATCATAAAAATGGTCATAAAATCAGATCCGGTCACGTGGTGACTTGCTTAATGATCATCCTGCTTAACAACAAATTTTCTGGTCCCTGCTGTAGTCGTTAAGGAAGGACTGCCCTGTAATCACTTCCAAATGATAGAGTGATATTGGAACACAGGTCAGCGGGGATCCCATTAGCTGGTATTGTTTCAACACTTTTTAATTTTTTAAAATTCAATTTAGACACCACCCAACTCCAAGTGACTCTGTACAGTTCACAAATAATACCATATAAACCAATAGAAGCCAAAAACTAGATGGTATCTGGGCACTGTATATAAAGAAAAACAAAGATAACAGATACACCCAACAAGGGGCCCCATCCATCCCACCCCAAGGCCTGGGAGAACAACTGGGTCCTCAAAGGTTTACAGAATGCCAACAGGAAGGGAGTCACACAGATGTCAGGGGAAATCTCATTCCAAAAGGCAGGCATCATGACATTGCCTTCTTTCTGTGAATCCTGTGAAGAAATCATATTTTTCAGATTCATGTTCTTTTAGTGCTTCTGTATATATTTCTTGAATTCTTTTTGCAGTTTTGCATATTTTAATCATGTCATTATATTTTCCCACTTGAGATATTTATGCTGATATGCTGGCCATTGTTTAGAGGCTCGTTCTATACTACATTGGTGGCCTGCACTTTGCTCTGTTTCAAAGCTTTTTTTTTTTTGCTTCTTCCTTTGTTACTGCCAAAACCATGTTTCTTAATAGAGTTTGCTAGCCTCCTTCCTTTCCATAACTCTTTACCCTGGGTGATGGCCCATGCCAGCGTATTATCACTGCTGTGTCTCATAATGTTCAATTGTGAGTGACCTGCTGCTTGGCATATATCAATAGCATTTTTAGGGACAATTTCACCTCTTTAATGTTCTTGCACTCACACTTTTTATGTCCCAAACAGTTTGTTCTTTGATGAAAGATTCAATCAATGTATCAAAGTCACAAGATTTATTCCTTAGTTTCAGATTTGTTACAAACACTTCAACATTCTCACTCTTTATTTATAGCTATGATCTGAAGACAAATATTTAATGTATTTTGAGGGGGGGTAGAATTGCACATAGTAGGCTTCAAATTTCTGCAGTAGGGCTTTAATGTTCTTTCTTCAACCCTGAACATAAATGGGACATCAAGGGCCTTAATTATAACAAGAATCTACATATCCATTGGTAAACTGCTACATAACCTAGGCCCCACTATTGGAGAGGCAGAAATCATTGTTAATCTTAAGAATGTTCACAACAATACCTGTAAAAGGTGACCCATTAAATATCTAAGAGTGAAAAACAATGTGGCTATGCAAGGGCCTGAACAGATTTCTCTCAGTTCCATTCTGACTGCAGCAGAGAAACAGGGGGGAAATCACTGTTTCCTATTCCTATTTCTTCGAGCATTTAAAAAATATATATATACAGTGATCAATAGTCTCAAAAGCTATGAGAAATCTAGGAGTATCAACTGGTCATGTTTCCCTTATATCTCTCCTAGTAGAAATCATCCATCAGAATGACCAAGACTATTTCTCTGCCAAAGTCAGATCTGACACCATTCTTGAAAGGATCTAGATAGTTTATCTGAGCTTTTTGAAAGTGTTTCAGCCACAGAGATGTCTTAAGAGCTTCAGAATGGAATTGTTTCCCCATCTTGGTTTCTCTCATGCATTTGAAATTAGGATGGTTGGACTTCTTGGGGACGCTCCCAAATAATTTTGCTGAGAATGCTTGATGATCTGTTCATGCATGCTAAAAAATGTTCTCTGATCTGCACATAATAGTGTAGTTATCCTTTGGATTTTCTGCTTTGCCAAATGTTATGCAGTTTTGGGCTCAAGGCAGCATATGAAAATAACATCAACATGTATACTTCTTAAAAAGATGCCTTTAAAAATCAACATTTTTTGAGGAAAATGTTGGGATTTTGATATATTTATTTATTTATGAAATTTATAGGCTACCTCAGTCACTTGGTGGCTTAAATGACATATTTATTACTGATGAATGAAAATGTCCTATTATTGATACATAATTTCATTATAGTGCTTGTTGATTTATTTTATGTCATTCAGTGTTAGTTACTATACTTTTTCTTAAGAAAAGATAGCTGGCATTTAAATTATAAGAAGCTTCTTTAAATACTTGAAGATGAGAATATATATTGGTACAGACAGATCCTTCAAAGATGTTCATTAAGAGTTAATGTTGCTAGGAGCTTTAATGGTTTCTGTTAGGAAACTGATCCCAATGTTTCTCTTTTACTATAAATCTGTTTTATGTATCCCCTTTGTTTTCCAAAAAAAAGCAAAGAATTAAAATGCAAGAATAAAAATCAGTATTATTGCTTGGAGGTAATAAACACTTATTTCCAGAGCTCTTACATTTCTAGTTCATCTGGTTTAGACATTTCCTTTTTCAAACAATTGTCCTACAAATAAGATTCTTTATAAAACCTGAAACAATAGTAACTATGCAGAAAACAGCACTGACACCATCCAAATTTGTTGAAATTTGTAGAACTGTATGTCTTTTGCAGCTATTGGAAGTGTTATTAATTAGGAGGAAGGGGACTGGGAATATGATGTTCCAGAGTACAGTAGGTAAATGTATAAGTACACTAGATTTGAAAAGACTTAGATCTAAGATTATATTTCTACGGTTAAAGTTTTGCTTAATCAAAAAGCCAAATTTAATATCAGCAAAAGGCTATACTTGCTTGTTAACAATCATAGACACCTGTAGGCAATGGGGTAGGACAAAAATAACAAGGGACAAAATGTCTGCCATTATGTTGTTATGTGAATTCTGCCCCTGTGCTTGCTTGTAACATTGTGGTGCAATTACCAAAGAGTGGAGCTTGCCTCATGAAGTCACAGCTAGAGAAGACATCTGCCTGTTTCATTCTTCTTTATTCATTTGATTTCAATTTATAGAGCCACTCACTCACCAAATGACTCTGCATAGCTAGCAAGTTAAAAGCATCAATGAATTTGTCAATCATAAAAAAGGCATGTGTAAACACTCCTTTTCATGTATACTGAATTGTTGTGTGAAATTGGGCAGATTTGCCTTTCCTTACTAGCAGATACCACCTTTCTACTTGAGGAAAAAAAAATAACAGTGACTTGTACAGAGTTTTAACAACATATTATTACAATCAAAGGAGATCATCTGCAAGTGGGCTAAGATGATGATCATTGTATTTTTTCTGGAGTAATGCTGTGAATATATCCAGTATACCCATCTGGGGAAGTATTATTTCTTTTTGTCCTTATCTTTCAGTTAGCTTTTTAACCAGTGCTCAAGAAAAGTATCTCACAGTGTTACTGCTGATGTATTTTAGATACAAAGAGCAACAACTACATGGGATATTGCAAATTTGTAGAAGGTGGTCAGGCATTAACTGATAAAGAGTCAGTGAACTTTTCACTCTAAGGGTACATATAACTAAGGAAGGATCATAATCTGTAAATGATCGAGGAGTACTTCCTATAAGACAGATCCTGCCGCAAAGGCTACATGAGCATAATCAGTGAACTGCAAATTGATCTTGAATATATCCAAAAACAAGCTTTTGAATCTTCACATGAATCTTGTGTTTTGCATCAGTCATGCAAATGCAGATAGTACTACAGTTTTGCATGTACAAAGAACCTTCATATAAATTATGGCCACAGGACACTATGAGTGATATTATTTCCCATTTCATTAGGAAGGGTCTGATGCAAAGCGCAAGATTCATGTGAAGATTCAAAAGCTTATTTTTGGATATATTCAAGATCAATTTGCAGTTCATTGACCAACTACTCCTATTGGTGCCAAAAAACATTCATACCTCTCAGTCCCTTCCCTCCAGCATTGTCTGCAGAAGAAAGGAAAGACGTAACCGTTTCTGAGTGACTACAAAGCCAGCCAAAAGCTCCACTGAATCTCCCTGAAAAGACTCAGATGCTTGATTTGTTTAGGATTCAGTTCAAAGGGTGATTTAATAGAATCAGATCAACCTCTCCAGGTTAAACACAACAACAACCAGAATATACATTCTTAGAGGAATAATCAGGCAGGGTCTAGATATGGAGGTCACTGATCACTAGGTTCTATAGTTAGCACATTCTATAGCATTGGGAGAGAGAGAGAAGATTCTCTCTTTTCACTCTCCCCATGCTACAAACTTGCTAATGTTGTGGCCAAAACATGGCTTAACTAAAGCAACCAAATCACTTTGAAACTACGACATAGAGTTGTTTAGCATGCAAACAACTACAGTGTACAATGAGCTTCCAGTAAAGCATTGGCAGCTTGCTGAACTTGCACTGAGCAAAAGCAGAACCACAGCATATATACCTTTGGCCTTCTACCTTACAAAGACAGGACAAAGGAAAACACTGTAAATTACAGCGTGACGTTGGAATGTTTTTGATAACCCATCTGGGTGTCATTATTATTATTTATCGCTTCCTGCCAGGTCAGCATGCTAGCTATACTATCTTTGAGATATGGTCAGTGAATATAAACATTCTGGTTTACTGGGTCGCTGTTTGTGAGTCACTCTTTGTGCGACTCATTACTCGAGGGAAGCTCACTTATGGAGATCCAGGCAGTCTTCAACCTTGTACAAGTTCTGTGGCAACAAAGCAAATATCATACTAACTTTGTCAGTGAAAAAGTGATTGCCTAGATTTGCTTCATGAGGTTTTGCTTTTAAGTCATGAGATAATTTATGCAGGTTAAGGACCATTCTTTCTTATCTTTACATAAATTCTCCATCAGTTAAGATATTGCAAATTCTTACCCTGTAATTACGGAGGTAGAGATGTTTTTAACATTTTATGTACGTGTGATATTTATGTGAGTGAAAAAAATCCAGTTAAAAACATAATTAAACTATTACAGCTTAAAACTTGGAAAGATAATACCACTCACTTTTTTTTTTCTTTAGCTTGCTGAACAGTATTCTTTTCCTCACACTGTTTTGATATGCATTTACATTTTCTTTTACCATACTGAATAGGTTTTATGGGTGAACTCTGTGAATCAAAGATGGTTGCTTGTCTCTCACAGCCCTGTGGAGCTTCTAGCATCTGTCAGGAAGAGCTGGATGGCTACAGCTGTTTCTGTGCACCTGGTTTTATAGGTATGTTTGAATTGTTTTAACCTTGGCCATCATGGTTTAGATGGATAAGTGTGTTTTAACCTTGTATGACTACATGGGTGACCATGTAAATCAAACAAACAAACAAATAAATGACATATATAATCCAGTTCAAATATCTATTATGGGACCACATGTGGCACTTTCCTGAACCTATAGAAAGCACAAAGAAATGCTAATTGTATGAACAAATTGCATACAAACCACAAAGGTTGGATAACCTTGGAGGGATTAGCATCACACCTAATAGGTGTGGGATATTGGAAGGAATATTGAAGACATGCCATGGGCATGCTTACAAAATGGCTTTGGAAGGAGTGGTTGCCATTTCACAGAACAACTAGCATTGGAGTCATAATGAGTTTCAAATCACTGGCTTACCACAAAGTTTCCTGCTACCTTCTCTAACTGCAGGATGCTCCTACTGTCCTTGTTTACTTGCATCCTATTTCTAAGCAGATAGATATCCTTTCAAGCAAAGCGCTGATTGGCAGGTGTCCGTTATTTTTATTTTCTAAGGAAGTTTATGGGGCCCACTGGGCCTGGAGTCATTCTTGGAAATAAAGGTGATTCTGGAGACTGGAACTTTGCTTTCCTATTTGTTTGTTTGTTTTTTAATGTTTGTCTGAAGCATTAAGACATCAGGCAATAAAGGGAGACCGGTGAGCCCCAGAGGAGGTGCATACCAGCATGTTTGTCCCCTGAAAGACCCAGAACTTCAGTTTAGTGTCTTCATATGCAGCCAATGCAATTTGCCTGAGTCAAGGCACTACATAAAATTGCATGAATTGCAGAAACCATGGGGACTGCACATGTGTGCAAATTTGGGTTGTGGGGAAGAGGAGCCCTCTGGCTGAGCTCATCATAGGCTGTGCTGCCAAGCTGACTGATGTCATCAGTATCTTGCAAGCAGAGAAATCATGACTCCCTGAAAGGAAAGAATCTCCTCCAGCTCAAACTCCGAAGGTTACAGCATCTCCTTTTCCTTGCTCCTCCCAACTGCAGTTGTTCTTAATTGATCTGTCCAATTATGTTTCTCATGAACAAAATCCTTTCCTTTCTGCCAGGTGCTAACTGTGACATAGAAGTGAACGAGTGCCTAAGTAATCCATGTCACAATGGTGCTACCTGCACTGAGCAGCTTAATGCTTTCAACTGCCTGTGCTCTAGTGGATTTGAAGGTAATCTAAAATACAGGTACAGGATTTAGGAGGTCAACCTACAATTACCAGTCTTTAAAATGCAATACTGCCCGAGAACTGTATGGAGGAAAGATTAGCACAATTCTATGCTTGTTTATTCAACCATAATTATCACTAGGTTCGAATATTTGTGTTATGTTAAATTTGCTCCAAGCTAGAATTGTTGTAGCATTTCATCCATTCCTATCTTAAAACTCTGCTGGGCAGTGTTTGTTAAATAAATCATTTTAATGTTTATCCTGAATAAAATGTGTCAATCACCTTTAAATCAGGAGATACATTTCTGTAACTTAAAACAAATGGTCTCAGTCTTTGTTCATTGGGTTGGATCTGGTATAAGTCTTCTGTGGCTAGAAGGGTGGTGGGTTTTCTTTGTTTTTTTTTTTTTGGTTACTTCAATCAAGTAAAGTTTTTCTGCTGACTAAGGAGGGAGGACATCATCCTTGATTCTCACAGTTCCTGCAGTTCTTTCTGTTCCTTGGAAAATCTGCTTCAAAGGGTGAGGGAAGGGGTTCTAGGGAGGAGTGGAGTCCAGAGAGCAAGCAGGAATTTCTGGAAGTCAGCTTCCCCTTTTTTTTCAGTGGGAGTCTTCTGGGAAGGCTAATCATATTTCCTCCACTTGGGTACATGCAAGAGACATATTCCCACAGTGACTGTGCATTCAGTATCACCCATGTGTTTGCATATAGAATCACTCCACATGAGAGGCAGTTCTGATTGAATCTAGCCTATCTTTTCCCATGGAAAAGCTCAACATACGTACATCTTTACACATCCACTTTCACACTGACCCCAAGCACTTCTGCTGGGTCTATTATGTGGGTTGAATTGAAGGAATGTGGCTAATGGTCATGATGCCCTCTCCTTACATTAACCCATGAGAAATGCTTGTTTGTTTATATATTTCTTTGATCACACACTTTAAGCTGTCATGAGCTTAAAGAACAAAGGAGAAAAATTTAATGGAGCTAAAAGTGATAGTAATTGAAGCAAGGGAAGCTGGAAATTTCTGTCCAAAAAGCATCCCTTAAGGCATGAAATTTCACAGGTTTTTAAATAAAGTAATGTATTTTCACATTTGAAATTTTCCTTTTACTTTGGTGAGAACTCATTTACTATCTTAACAAAAACAGAAGGAAGATTTCCCTTGATGTCACTGCAAATGCATTCTATTATATTTCATTGTCATTTCTTTTTTCTTCTTCATCGATACAAATTGATAAAGAAATTGGCTGTTGTAAGTCTTGAGAATCAATTCAGTGTCACTGAAGACTACTTTCTTTTTGTACCTTCTTAGCAAATCATTGTAACAGCTCAGATAATAAAGTGTCTCCAGAATACTTCAGCATGACAGGTTGAACTTATAATCATGTTACTGACAGAATGTCCTCAAAAGTGAGTTACTTTACATGAGCATGCCAAATAAAACTATAGTCTTGATTAAATGTCTGGATTCTGTAAGATACTGCCTTTCTTCCCTCTCCAACCATTATATAGGCATGCTTTGTGAAGTCAATACAAATGAATGTCACTCCAACCCCTGTCTCCATAATGGAACCTGTACAGATCTTATCAATGGATACAGCTGCATCTGCTTATCTGGCTTTGCTGGTAAGTATCATAATTCCTTACCTAGGGAATCCCATGAGCATGAAACTGAGCAAACTCAGGGAGGCAGTGAAGGACAGGAAGGCCTGGAGCAATATAGTTCATGGGGTCACGAAGAGTCAGACACAACTTAACGACTGAACAACAACAGGGAATCCCAGTCTCCAAGGAATATTATCACAAGGTTATTAATTTTTTGCTTGCCATTACTCTTTATACACCATAATTTAATGTTTTATTTGCATCCTGTCAGGCCCAACCCAAGAACAATGATGAAACAGTCCAGTCCAGTTCCTTTATTTGCTTACACCTTATAGACAGAATCTTGCCAACTAAATTTATACTTCAGCCACTAGTGCATATACCCTGTGAGATTCTAGGGAGTGGCTATCCTAAATCTCTTTCTCTTCTCACACTCCCCCTGTGGACTATGCTGCCTCTTGCCTCTACTCCCCTCCTGGAATGCACCCCCTCCTTCCTGATAGCCTTGATCTCCCACACATCCCCAGCAAACTGGATCATTGTGAACATTAGGTAAATCTAATCATATATAGGAAAGATTTCAAATATTTTCTTGCTTGTAATCATAAAAGATTCTTTCATCTCTCTTTTGTGCATCTCCACTTAGTAAAATTATTTCATTATTATTTTATAATACATGACCAGCTTGGTCATAGAAATATAGCAGTGAAGACCAAAGGGTCTTGAAATTCCCCACTTAAACTGCCTGTTGCAGAGGGCAAAGGAAGAGTTTCTATCTTCATTTTGCATAGCAGTGAGACCTAATAAAATTGTTAATGTTCCTCAAGTTAAGAAAATAATAAAAACAATACCTCACAACCTATTAATTGGGTGTGGCGAGATTTGAGATTTGGAATGTACTTTAAAATAAATTATTTAAATTAAGCCTATGACTTACTTATATATCCTCTCTTTTACCAATCAGAAAAAAGCAAGATTTTTTTTGTGCATCTGGCTTTTACTATTCCAAGACAACATTCATTTTCATTAATCTTTGTAAGTGAAGTATTTCAGAATTCCTAGAGTCACAGTATCTTCTTCCATGATTCTTCAGCTACCTGAATTACCTGTACATCCTTACTAATTTCCTTAACAGATGATCTGCTTAAATAATTTTAATTACTTATGCTTGTTCTTGACCTTTGATGCATGAAGCTTCAGATAATTCCAACAATGCATTTCCTATGATAGCTATAGCCACATTAGGGTATAAGAGATAAAATACACATAAATATTGTCATTGTGTAGCATGTAGTAGCATCTACATCATGATTATGGTTATGTATTCATTCAATGAATGTCATATTTTTCAGACTGGATATTTTCCAGTTGTTTGGGTTCTAGCCAAAGGCCTAGGTATCATGGAGGTATCACTATAGTACATTAGAAGAAACTACTTTTCTTTGGAACTTCCTAAGTCAGTCGTGTCAAGTATATTAAATATAAAAGTTCCAAATGTTTGATGAACCCTTTTGGCATGGCCATTTATTTATTTATTTATGAACATAAATACAGGTGTGAAAGGGAAGCAGTTTTTAAGTTCAAATCTTTAGGGCAAGGGTCCAGTTTACTTGCCATAAACTGGGAATAACATCAAGAACTTTTATTGTTATTTAAACACTGCAGCATCATATCCTGCTGCTTATAGCTTTGAGTTGTGTGACCAGGGAAAATAATTCCTTTTTAGAAGAGTTGACACAAAGTTACATAGTAATTAAAATCAATGTTATTAAAAATAAGAAAAATAAAAATAAACTTCCTTTCAATTTTAGGCAAATGCCCCAAAGAATTACAAGTGGGTATTTAGTGTTCATTAAATCACAGCATATTAAACATCAGACTCCCATGAAAAGTTATCAAGGCCCAGATCTATAGTACAGAAACCCTAAGATAAAACAAAATTTAAGAACTGAGTTTGCTTTGAACAAGTACAATTAACTTCAGACACAAAGGTGCTAGAAACAATTACTAGAAACATGGTATCAGAGACAATAAAGCAGATCAGCCCTTCCCATGCCAAAACAAAAACAAAAACCAAAAACCATAAAATCCTGATAGTATATTCTAACCTATTGAGCCCTGGTATTCTGTGGTTCAGTGGTTATCTGGATAAGCCTTGCTTTCCAACTCTTAACTAGAGGTTTACCAGCAATTCATTCTACTCCTTTCTTTCCTGGAAGTTTCTGAGATTCCAAACCAGAGCTCCTTCCTGTGAGAAACCAGCTTGGAAATCCTTAGAACAGATGCAGATTTTCCTCTCCATAAACCACAGAGACTCCCCAATCACCGACAGAGTTGTACCTCTCAGTTTCCTGAGATCAGCTTTCCTGGGTAGAGCTCAATGGATCTTTCCAGAAATCATAGTTCTGGAGTGGATCTTCTTTTGGATTTGCCCTTATTTTTCACCCTGTCTTTTTGAGGCTAAGATTTCATTTTTTAAAAAAAATCTCTCTAGCTAAAAAGGAAGTGCTACCATATATCTTTTACTTGGGAAGCAAAGAAATTGATTCCCTGTTTGAGTGAGGTTTGCACATTAGGCATATCTGCGTGAGCTTGTATGCAGAGATGGGGAAGACCTGTCTACCTTGCCTATTTGAGATAGATTCTAATATGAATGAGATTTGGATAATCATTATATCACTATAATTATTTTATTAAAACAAAGACAGAAACCAGGACATATAGTAACTCTATGCTATGCCAGATTTAGGCAATCTGGTATCTTCTAGACCCTTTGGATTTCAACTCTCCTCAGCTCCAGCCATCTTGTATGGCTCATGGATATTTAATCCAAAATATCTGGACAGCCCCAGCTTGCTTATTCCTGCTCTGCACAACTCATGTTGTGCTCATCCATTCCTAACTATGCCTATCTAAACATCTTTTTCCATGATCAGGAAATAGCACAAATTCTGAAACATGTATGACACAACCTAATGCCAGGTTAGGATCTTCATCTGGTAGGCCTGCTGTGAACTTCCCTTTTCTGCAATTCTGCCAGTGGAATTAGCAGAAAAGCAGGGAGGGGAAACTGGAGATTTGTTTCCAACCTTTGTTGCAACATCTGTTGCCAACATTGTCTGCCTTCAGGAAGAAGCTGAAGCTTTTCAGGAGGGTTTCAGGGGCCTGATGCCATATATTGTATTTGGGCTTTATTTGTCTTATTTTTATGCTGTTTTATTTTATCATATTTTTTTGTCTTGTGAGCTGCTGAGATTGCATCAGTGTACAAACTTGATAAATAAACAAATTGATAAATCTTTCATTTTTGCCTTGTTAATGGATTTAGCCTGAAAGTAAAGATTGGTTTTCCCTATTTCCCTATATTCCATACAGAGCATAAGGAATTAAAATAACTCCTTAAATTCTCCCATAATGGCCAACTGCAACACCCTCATCCTCAAAAGCTCCAAGGGCTGGCTATTGCTTTTATTACTTCTTTTCACCTTTAGGATAATCTTCATAGTTAACTGTTAAAATGTGCTTATTATATATCCTCAGCAAATTTTGATTTTGTTTCTTTTGCCTCCCAAATAACTTACTGGAGTACTCTACAATCCTTATTAAAGAAGGGTAGGTTACACAAGTTGTGGTCCTATGTAAAAAGAATCTCATTTCTGGCCCTCCTGATGATCAAAATGTTCTGTCTTCTAGCTAGGTTCATATTGGGAAGTAGTTCCCCAGCACAATGTAGCTAAATTTTCTCTTGTCATACATATTTCAGAATTTGTGTTATTTCTTGAACATGGAAAAAGATGTTTAAATAGGTGTAGTTAGGAATGGATGAGATTTTCACTCAATTTGCATGTTGTATAAATTAACTTGGATTTATTGAACTAATATATGCACTGAAAATACTTGTATTAATATTGATACTTTTCCATGTTTTCCAGTGCAAATCTCAGTTAAATCTATACAATAGGAGAAAGTGCATGAAAAATGCATCTGTTTGTCAGCATACTAGGAAGAGCAAAACTACATAATGGAAAACAGCTTGGAGAAAAAAATATTGATGAAACTTGCATATGAAAATACAGCTATTCAGAACAATGCACATAAAAATACATAGACATTTTCATGCTGTATATTAAAAAGAAATGCTGAAACATGACAAAACAAATTTAAGGCTATGATAATAAGAAATGGAATTGACTTATTTGTCTGTATCTGGTACAGAAACATGCTTCTTGGAGAAATTAGGAGCATAATTGAGGGGCAGGAAAGCTTTGTGGTGATGAAGGGAAATAAATAGACTCTGACTGTAATGTATGTAAGGGCCTTATTTCCTTGATTTAGATTGATTTCTCAGAACAAAATGGATGTGAATCTTAAGGTACAAATGGAACAATTATAAATTGGCACCTGCTTGTCCTATTGAATTGCTGGATCTTCAATTATCTTTTCAAAGGTATGCACTGTGAAACTGATCTAGATGAGTGTGTTTCTTTCCCCTGCAAGAATGGAGGCACCTGCATTGACCAGCCTGGTAATTACTCCTGCCAGTGTGTGGCTCTGTTTAAAGGTAATGAACACCAAGGGAGAAGGGAAAGTAAACATAATTAACTTTAGAAAGCATTTCTGTCACTTGTCTGAACTGATTTCACTCTTCCAAGCAGGATTATTAGGCTGTTATTTTCTCAATACAAGCTTCAAAAGTGACCAGCCAATTATCTCTTAGGCTGTGACTAATGTGAAATAAACTTTGTTTATTCATCCGCTGAAAGAGTTGGTGCATTTATTAGAGGAGATACTAACAGATATAGTAAACACAAAATAAGAATTGAATGCCATGTGTGGACTCACAGGGGAAAATCATAATTCTTTTATTCTGATCCAAGAAGGAGTGGAATTAAGACTCGGCTATTCTCAAGATTATGTTTTATAAGCATATTCCAATGCAGTTTTTTGCTAATTCTTAAAAAAAAAGTCTTTTAAAAATTATTCTGGCAACCAATCACTTACTCTAGCATGGTGCCTTTAAGATGAAAAAGTTGTTGAACACTTAACCAGTAGGATTTAACAACCACTAATTTAAGCTGCATTCAATTTAGGGTTTCAAAAATGTATTTATTTACCATTAAAACTAAGATAAAAATTTAAAAGGTAGGCAAAATGTGGGAGGCTTTCCTTGGAAAGTATTGAGAATTTCAAGTATGTACTGTATGTATGTATGTATAAAACTGTCTGGCTTCTCATTCAGTTCATTACTTCCATTGCTTTGGTTCTTATGCTGAATATTACTGGAAAATGGTGATATTTTTATTTGAAGCTCTCTTTTCTCAATAGCATGTTGGCCCATCTTATCAAAGCAGCCTTTGATTTTCCTGCTTATAGGATCCAGGCTAACTGGAAGCATATTCAACAGAAGTATTTATCATTTTGAATACATACTTGCTCTTACTGTTGTGTGGGAGTGTGAAGGTAGAATTCAATCCATTGCGTATAAAAAATAAAAATATATTTCTATTATGGTCCATTGTTCTTATACAAAGCTAGTGTGATATTTGCATACAATTTGCATTTAATAAGAAGTGAGGTCTGTTAGCAGTATTAGCACTCATGTTCTGTTGCTTTTTCATCTTCTTTCCTATTCCTGTCTCCTCTCTCAAATCAGTTAGTATCCATGGCCATCGAATGTACTTAGCCCTCATTCCAGTTGTTAACACCTAACCAACCTTGGCTAATCTTGAAGAAACTAAGAAGGGTTTCTTCAAGTTAATACTAGGATGGGAAATCCCCAGGAAATGCAAGGGTTATACTATACTTGGGACAGAGAAATTGGGAAAAAGTTGAAGGGGGGGGGGGACTTGAAGAAGGCAGTGACAAAGCATTTCTGTACTGCTCCCCAAAAAATCAAGCTCATATTAGGTCTTTAGGAGATTTATTTGCTCCATAAATATTTTTGTACTGATACAAACTTGGAGTTTTTTCAGTTCTGCTGAAATCATATTTTACAGACTTTGGAACCCACACAGTGTCTTTTTTCTTAAGAACTATAGTTTGTCTTTTGTGGGGAGAATTGTGAAGGGAAAATAACCTTTAAAAAGATGGGATGATAAAGCCCTTTTTTCAATCTCGAGAGCAAAAAAGAAAAAAAGTGATTCCCACATTTTTCCTTTCCAGTGATTATCTCATTGGGCTGTGCAGCTTTTTCAGGTATTTCCTTTGGGGGTAATTAGCCTTCCTTACTCCTGAAGTAAGCCACTCACCTTGGCTTCTTCTCTCCCACCTCTTCCTATTTTCTCCTTCAAATCATTTTCTTCTTTCTTCAAGAATATTTTTAGGGTAGCTCATATAAGTACTATATTTTCTAAATCTTCCTTCATATCGGTTTCATTTCCAATATTTCTGATACCATTCCAGTTTATGGTAGCATAAACTGCTTGGTTTGGGCATTACCTTACCCCCTTTACTTTTCTCCAAATTTCAGAACTGATTCACATTTTTCTTCAAGTAAAGATGGGATTGTCAGTAGATCTCAGGCTATGTGTTTTGTAATATATCTCATTGGAGGGTTGCATATAATATTTTTAAAATGTGAGGCTCTGCTGAAATATAAAAGCTATGATTTCCAGTTGAATCTCTGGTTCCTGTTGATCTGATAAAGAATCACCAGATGATTCCATTAAATCTAAAGGGCTGTAAAATTTACATAGAATCTGTTATATACCTTGCATAAAAATAGTTAATGCTGCTGAAATTTGCTAGAATGTGGCTTGATTGAAGAGATAAAGAGATGCCAAAATCTGCTCACAAACATTTTGATTTTTTTCATGATCATTGTCTGGGCACTGAGCAAGGTGGGATGGAGAATACGAAGAAGGGGAAATGAAACGTTCACGGGAACTTCTATAGATTCCAGACACCATAAAAAATTCCTAAAATTTCTGAAGGTCTCCTGATTCTTGTCTGTTTTGGTTCTTAAATTTTCTTGGAGTTTGTTCATACAAGTAATACATGAATCATCTTTTCAAAAGTTAATATTCCTAGGTGGTTGCATTCTGCTTGGCCTTTATTAACACTTTATAGGGATTTTGGCCACCATTATGATCTAAATACACTCTGATGTACTTTTAGCCAAAGAAAATTATTTTGTTGTAACCATTTGGCATTTCCCAATCAAAGAATAATATTGTTAGAATCACATCCAGAATTATAAGTGGGCAGTCACACACATTTAATTAATTAAATTTAATTAATTATAAACTTGGCTGTGTCAACAGGCTTAGGGATCTCTGGGAAATGGTGAGTTAATGAGGTGGCTTTATTAACATCTAATGTACTCTCCTAGTCTTTTAATAATAATATTAATTTTTTTTTTATTGTGGAATTTTTTTTAATACTGTTGTTTTATGGTTTTTTATTGTATCCCACCCAGATTCACATTTTGTGAGATGGGAGGCCACATAAATATGATAGACAGACAGACAGACAGACAGACAAGGTGTATCTGAAAGAGCCAGTTCAAGGATCAGTTGCCGGACATAGCAATTCTAGCCTAATGTTCATGTTTTTATTGCATGGACAAAGATGCAGGATATGGTGAGCTTGTCTCTGCAGTGCACTTCTATACATGTCTGAAAAGTAAGTCTGAGTTTTGCTGTGATCACTGCCCACTATGTGAGTAAAGCTCTATCTTCTTTACTCCCATATTTTAAACATCTTTTAAAATGAATGTGCTTTACAGATGTATAGAGAGAAATTTAAGTAACTGTAGACATTTATTTTTCCTTTATTTATCTTTAGAAAAACAATTCTATGTAGTACCTACATAGTATTCTCTTTTAAGAGTGTTTTTATTTAATCATAAAAATACTGCAGACATGGTTCTTTATATGAAAATAAGCTTTAGATTTGTTTTTCTTGAAAATAAATGAATCCTTTTCTGTTCTTTTCAGAACTTTATGCAGGTATGGCATATAATTTTTATTATTTCAGCATGCTGTCAAAGTATGTTTCTTGTTTGCATTAAGCATGATTGCATGACTTCACTGAGGGTCTTGAATTGTGATTCTCTGCAGTGTATTTTGAAGGTGCTAACTGCTGTTTTCCCTGCCACTGTTTTTGGGGGAGGGAAGGCTGTGATGTTTGATAATCCTGTGGGAACTAACAGACAGAATAATTAATGCAAGCCTCAGTTCCAAAGGTATCTTATTCTGCCTAAACTGTTGAAATTTAAGTCATGAAAAGCAAGGTATAATCCAGACCTTCTCCTCCTCTCACAGAATAAGATATTTTGTTAAGGTAATTCTGTCTGTTGTGGGCTTTTGCCGTAATGTGCAATCAACCCTGGAAACTGACACAGTTGCTTTAATGAGCCAAAAATATGTGTTGTGACCATTCTCCCATATGTTCCAAAATACCTTTTCTTAACTGAATTGGAAGCACCACACAACCACATTAAATACCGTTATATGAGTAATACTCCTATACTTATTAATTTTCCCCTCTTGCATCTTAAAATTATGATGTAGTAGCAACTCTTGAAAGGGTTCTGGGGGCATGGCCAAGGCTTTGTGGAGTTATATGTTGTAGATTCCTGGGTAATATTGCTCTGAATAGAAGTAATTCAAAGCTAATTCAAGTGATAGAAAGCTTAAAGCTTCATCAGCCTTATTGAAAATCATTTTACTGCATGGACAAAGCAATCCCTAGGATTAAGGGGAGAATTTATGGCAAAAGCACTAGCACTGTGCCAGCCTGAATGAAAAAAAGAGTGGGGCGGGGGAATGCTCAACCAACTCTAATGTTTGTATAAATTTATTTCTGGGAAAAAGGGAGCTGTAAATCCTGATGGGATGAACCAGTACATTGATATTTCTGTAAACTATCACTTTTTTCCTATCCCTGGGGGTGCCTCATATGTGCTGCCCCACTACTATCACTTGTCTATGCTAGATTCCAGCTAATGTATGTCAGATGTTAACTTTAACCAATATAATGAAAGAAAATGACCAAGATACTTAATTCAATAAACAAAAATAAATGAAACACTGAAAATTTATCTTAGGTATCTGACTTGTTTCCCATTGTTTTCTGCAATGTGATGTTACCAATTCATTACTTAAAAGCAATTATTCTGAGCTATGAGGGCAAATTGAGTTTGATCATAAATTGTAATGTAGATTTCTTTTACAGGGCAAATTAAAATAATTTCAGTCATTTACTAAAAGAAGCTGAAAAATCTGTCATGGGGAAAGTAAATGCTTTTTATACAAATCAAACCTTGTTTGATAGTTTTAACTCTCAGCTGCATATTGCATTAGCTTAGATCTTGCAAGATTTTTGTCTAGGGTAGCATTGTAATAGGGAAAAAAAGTCCTACACAATCATTTTCATTTAATTTATCCTGGAAGACCTTGAGCTGATTCAGAGTAACCTTAAACAGCCTTTTAGCTTTGATATTAGAATTGCAGTGACAGGAACAGAGAGGAGGTTAAAGTGGCTAGCACGGTGATACAAATATTGTTTACCAAAAATGATGGAGTGAAAGCAAGAAAAAAAGTTGTTACTGAATTTGGTGCTGCTTTTAAATTATACAACAATCACTTATATACTGTGCCACCCTACCCCTTGGACATGGCTACTGAAGGAAATATTAACTGAATGTGACTTTAAATGCCACTTTCTCTTAAGAACATCCAAGAGACCTTTTATTACAGTTAACACATACACACACATGTACAAAAGGGGAATGGGGTGGGAACCATTCAACAATTCTGTGGTAGTTTTGCATAGTTAATTTATCATGCAGGTGTGGGTGGGTGGGTCTTAATTTGTGAAATTCACACCACCAGCAGCCAAAATCTGTTGATGTTATTTGTTCCTTCTAAACTAAAGGGTAACATTTATTGTTCTCCATCCACTTAAGCTGCTATTTTGTTAATTCCTTATGAAGTGAAATTACACATTTTTAGGTACCCAATGTACTGACACTCTTTATAGACTGTGTTTATATGTAATTGTGCATCCATATGTTTGAAAGAGCACAAAATAGAAAAGTAGAACCTTGTTTAACCAAATCTACAAAATATTCCAAATGCTACAGTTGGTAGGGAAGTTTTGCTTCTTTTTATTAAATATTAACACTGCTGGCTTGATAAAGACATTGCAAACAGTTGCAGTAGAAATTATAGAACTTGTCACCTCCTATCTCCTCTACTGTGTCATTATCTAATTTCAGGTGCAGCACTTCCCTTCCCTGAAGAAATTCCCAGCGCAAACATAGTCTAGAGAGTTACTCATTTTTCAACATAAACACTGTTATATAGGAGAGGGAGTAGATATTAATCCCTGACCTTTGATGCTTGGTTGTTTTTGGAAACAACTGTGCAATCCCAGCAACCCTCCTCACATAAAGAACCACACCCTTTTTATGGTTCTTGTCCACACAGATATACAGAAACTGAACACTAGTTGCTGTGGTTGTAGCTCCAAAAAAGAACTTGCTGAAGACACCCAGTCTGGTGTCCTTCAACTGTGTTGAGTTGCAATTAATCCTAGAATCACATAATAATGGAGTTGGAGGGACCATGTACTACAATCCTAACCCTTTGAAATGTGCAGAAAAACCAGTCTTAAACCTTGTTTGAGAGGTGGATGTCCAGCCTCTTCTTAAAAGCTTGCAGAGAAGGAGAACCCACAGCCTCCATAGGTAGGTTCTAAGTTGTAGTACTTAACATGAGGAAATGTTTCCTGGTATTTAAATGATCTTCTAGGTAATTACAATTTATATCCATTATTTCTGATCCTAGTTTCTGTGGTAATGAAAAATAGTTTCTCTCCACGATCTCTAGGACAGTAGTCATAGTATATACTAACTTTTAATGGGAGCTTATAGGTAATTTTAATCAGTGATGTCATCAAAGTAAACCATCAAAACCTACGTGGTACAGATGTCACCAGTTCATGTACCCTACTGGATATAGCATGTTACTTAATCCTATCAGGAAAGCCTGCTTACCAACCCTTAATTAATGATTAACATAACCCTCCACTTGATTGTATTGATCTGTGGTAAACCTAGGGCTTGAGTGTATTAAAAACCTATATTTTGAAATAAACTCTATTTTGACTGCTTTCGAAATAAATAAAACCCTAATATGATTTTATTTTTGTTGAGGGTTGTTTTTTTTTTTTTTTAGTGAGACCCTTAAATGCAGGAAAAAAGAACTGTTGAATTTATAGCCAACTTTTTTGTCTTTTCTGAAAGTTAAATAATACATATATTTTAATTAGAAACACACACAATTCCAGCCTTCCAGTAAGCAATGAAAAAATAAACACGGCAAGCAAACCCTATTTTGAGCCTTTCTGAAGGAAAATAAAAGCTAGTAAAAACTGTGCAAAAAGGTTTAACTAGAGGTCTGTGGCTAGTTAATTATCATACTCTCATAATGACTTCAGACACGTGCAAAGTACATCCTGCAAGAGGAGTCTTGTTACATGTGCAGGCAAGGGTAAATAGGTGTTATTTAGTGAAGGGTGTATTGATTCCATATCCTAGCATCTCTGGGCAGAGGGTGCATTTGAATTTGATTTTTTAAAGTCATGTGTGTTTTTGAAAAATAAAGGCCTATAGTTTTGAAGATGGTGACATCAGATACCAAAGAGGAGTTCAGAGATTCTACAAACTGTTTTACATCACTGAAGATGCACTCCAGCACTTGAAGCAATTCAAGTCTCTGCTTCTGAGAGGTTCCAGGATATAGCCTTCATGGAAAAAAGGAGGGCTATTGACAAAATGCAGTAAAATCTATCATAAAACAGTGCTGCAATTCTGGTGGAGCTGATGAGGAACCGAGAAAAACAGAGGCAATATAAGGTCACCCCTACCGGGCAGCCTTTCAAATGGTGAACAGTCCCCTTTTAGATGCCCACAAAGGAACCCTGATGAGTAATTGGTTTTTATTTCTTATTATGTAAGTGTCTGGATGTCAGCCTGAAAGTTTTTATTTATAAATTGCAGTCTCTGAATTAACACTGACTAGAAAATGAGCAGTTAGAGGGAAGCTGTTGTTATATTACTAAGATGATTGCTGCTGCCACAAATCTTCTGAGGATTTTTCTGATCTGGAATGTGGCTGTGACTCCAGAGAGGCTCGCCCTGTTTTCACTGTGGTTTGAATGCTGTATTTCAGCTAAAGACTGGTCTGCTTTTGACAGGTGACATAGAAGTGCCCCTCTGAATAGTGTATATTTACATTCATCAATGTAAATATCAATAAAATTATGTTAGAAAGTCAACATGTGATCATTATCCCACAGTCCTTCAATATGTTGGAATATGGGGGAGAAAAATCCCCAAAAATTATATTTACGCCTGATCATGTAGGGAATTATAGAGCATGGATTTTCTACATGAAGAGAACAGAAAACACAATAAACAGCTATGTAGGAAACAGGTCTGGAGTTTGCTTTTGTGACAAGAGGCTTAGATACTATATAAATCTTCAAGTATCAGTTTCCCTTCCCCCTTGAAGTCAAGTGGTAGGATCTAGCCTACATCAGCAGGTGAATATCTCAGATAGAAATCTATGAAAACTATGCTCATCTTATCAGTGATAGTTGTACTATCTAAATATGCCTCTGCCATCCCTAAAAGTTGGACAGACAGGCCTTCAGAACATTTTCCAAACAGGGCATGTCCCCCAAATTACAACAACAATAATAATTCTTAATTCTTCTCTTTGAGGAAACTTTTAGAATGTTATGGCATTCATCACTTTGTTATTCATGGTAAAATAATAGCTGCCTGTCATAGAAAGATTTAACCATATCCTGAAAAATAAACTAGAGATATTTTACAGTTAAAACTATACCCACCAGTATATGGACATTTTGGCTGATGTTCTTTGGTGCTATAACATCATCACAATAGTATCTAGGCTGTCCCAACACAGTAAACCCATCTAATGAATGGGATGTGTGGGTAAGATTGTACAAAGAATGTTTTTAAAGGAGAAACATCTTAAAATTAGGGATCGTGTCAGAGTATCAAGACTGAAGGAAAGATTTGAAAAGGGTTATCAGAAAACCTATTTGAATGAAATATTGAACATCAAAGGTTTGGAAACGAGGTGAAAATGCGGTATACAGATTGAAAGCCTATACAGACCAGTTTATAAAGGACTCTCTTTACCCAGAAGAGCTCCAAAAAGTGACCAACATGTATACAGAATTGAAAAACTGCTCCTAAAAAGAGGGCAAGAGATAGACCAAATTCTAATCAAGTGGTTGGCTGGCCAGAGAATTTCAACAGGTGTATGATGGAGACAGAACTATAGTATATTTGATATAGTGGGGTTTTACATCACCCTACCCAGCAACATAGCAGTGGCAGTTTTACCCAAAAACAAAAGTTCCAATTTTCCAATTTAATTAGTGAGGCCCCTGGATCTTCCTGGATCATAAGAAGTAGGACTAGTAGAGGTACAATATCCACACAGTTGAAAGACATTAACTTCAGATACACATTCTGAAATTACTATCCGAAAAAAAAGAATTTTTTCTTTGAGAAGAGGATACCAAATAAGCATCCAAGAGCTGTTGGACAACACAAGCAATCTAATATTAGATGCCAAGGATGGGTCTAAGGTGACCCTGCCATACTATCCAATGATTTGAAAAATTAATCTTCAAGGAACCAAAATACATGCCTTTCTAGCTGGGAGCATAGAAGCCCTAAAGATTCTGTGGCTGATTAAAATGCACAAGTGGAGTTTATGAAATCTGCAGCCATGAACATCATCAGAGATGTGGCTGTTCCATTGAGGGTCACATACACAGTTGGCTCATCTGTCCTGGTTAAAAAGAAGATCTTGCAGGAACCCCATCATATAAAGGAGAGATACTGACAAAAGAGGAAGTGGTATGACAAGTAGGACATATTCTAATACAAAATAACCTACATTCCTGATGCCTCTGGGGAATGTATTAAACCCAAACTGGACCTTTCCAACTGGCACCCAAAAGAGCCAGTATTGAAAAATATATATTATTTTTTACTTATTATCAAATGCATAAGCTGCCCAGCTCATAATGACTATATATTGAAATCCTCCCCTTATCTGCCCTATCAACAAACACTCCCTGGATTTTTTTTTTTTTTTAATCTATCACTGGCAATGGTGAACATTACAAGGACTTAATACGGTGTGGCATGTGTATTGCAAGATCATGAAGGATGAAAGTTGGCTTGGACCTTTTTGCAGATTAGCTGGCTCAGAACTAGATATCCATGATAATCCTTGCAGTTGTGAGTGATGAAAGTACATCTCACAAACCCTGGATTTAATATTTTGGTTTTTTCACAAATTGAACCAGGCCCCCTACGCTGTAATATTTTGATCCCATCCCATCACTGTCACTGTCTTTCTCCAGGATATTGTTGAAAAGATGGAGGAGAAAGCAGGAGCCATGGAAAGATCGTCCTCCTGTTAGCTGGTTGGTTTGGCTGTTTGCACTGGTGCCTGTCTGGTGCTCAGTGGCCAGGACAGATTGGAGTGGAGGAATGTTTGAGCTGACTCCTACCTGGACTTGGACCTGGTCCTGGTCCTCTTTGGCCTATGTTGCTGGAGGATGGTCCCACATTTGCTTGCAACATCTTGTTGCCTGCATGTTTCTCTCCTCACCCCCTGCATTTTTTTCCTTTGTCAAGGATTTTTTCCTTCGTCAAGGATTTTTGTGGAGGCCAGCTGCTAGGGCTGTCGGACAGTGGCTGTCCTAGAGGACCTTGGTTGAGATGGTGATTTCCTGACTGGCAGGAGTGGGAGACTGAGTGTTTTGGGCAGCAGTGGTGCCAATGGTGTTGGAGCACAGTTGTAGGCCTGTGACAATGGGAATTTCACTTGCTGCAGTGGTGTGTGGCCCTGCTGGCTGGAGCTAGGAGCTGCATTTCTCACAGTTTTTCAGCTGAGAGGCCTACCAGGATTTTGGTGACTGTTGGCAATGGCTAGGCAGGGAGGGATAGCAGTAGAGTGGCAGGCTACTATGGACTGCCCCCCCCCCCCCGTGCAGAGGCTATTGCAAAGGGTAACTAACATGATGCAATGACAGTATAGGCTTCATCTGTCGGACAGGTGCCAATGACTGTGGATTATGAAGCACCAATTCTCTTCCCTGGGTGAGAGCTAGCGGAAGGGATTGACTGGGCTGGGGTGAATGGAGAGGGAGCCATGACTGGTCTGGTGAGAGTGGCTGGGAGGAGTGACTGAGTTTGTGAGCGAAGAAGAGTAGGTGATTGTTGGATACCCTGATGACGCTGAGAGCTCAGGCTGAAGTGCCTTGGGGGACTTAGTTTCCCCTCCCTGGGATGAATGGTATTGATGAGATCCCCAGCCTTGGGAACTGGGAGAGTTGTCTGGGGAATGTTTATGCCTTTGTGGGTGTTGGGGTAGGTCAGAATATCACAGTGGCAGATATGGTGGGAAACTGGGAGTGGACCATTCTAGGGGAACACAGGTTGGTGTCTCATACTGGTTCTGTGTTCCAGCTCCCTGAGCTCAACCCCTGTGCCCAGTCAGCAGACTTTCAGAAACGCTGGCTTTTGGATGCTGCTACTAAATGCCAGGTCGGCTTGTAATAAGGCTTTCCTCATCTGTGATTTAATCACTGATGAGAGGGCCATCCAGGCATGTATTATTGAGACCTGGCTGGGTCTGGAAGGGAGGGTGGCCCTTTCAGAAATGTGCCCAGTGGGGTTTAGGGTGTGGCATCAGCTGAGACTCCAGGGCAGGGATGGAGGTGTGGCAATTGTCATCCAGGAGTCTCTTAAGGCTTCCAGGGCTGTTGCTTCCAGGTTGTTGAGGCTGCTCGATGTGAGACCTTGTTCATTAAGTTGGACTTTAGGGATCATTTGGGACTGTTGATGCTGTACCAGCCTCCCTGCTGGGTAGCAACCTCCCTGCCTGAAATGTTTGACTCCATTACCAGGATTGTTCTGGGGGACTTCAATCGGCCTTCTCTGGGAGTGGGGTCAAAGGCAGCTCAGGGGTTCATGGCTACCATGATAGCCATGGGTCTATCCCAGGTCATCCAGAGCCTGATGCAGGACAGAGGTCACACACCTGATCTGGTTTTCCTGTCTGAGCAGTGGCAATGTGATCTGGAATTGGGGGAACTTCTGGTGCCCCCCTTGTCATGGTTAGATCATGCCCTAATTACCATGAGGTTCTCCAGTGCAACTCTCCACCACAAGGAGGCTGGACTTATTAGATAGGTCCACTCTTAGTGACCTGATGGGCTTCAGAGGGAGCCACAGTACTTCTCTGCCCTTATTATGTCCACACACAGCAACACTGCAGTCCTGTTTCAAGTGACCTGTGCCCTTTTGGGTAGAGAGGGATTTTTTAAGGAGGCTTGGCTTTCTTCCTTCTCAAGAAATCATTGTTGGACCCAATTATAATGGACAATTTTCATCCAGTATCTAACCTCCACTTTTTAGAGAAGATGGTGGAGAAGGTGGTTGCACAACAGCTTCAGAGGACCCCTGATAAAGCGAATTATCTGGACTCCTTTCAGTCAGGATTCAGGCCTGGGTATGGTATGGAAACAGCATTGGTTGCACTTTTAGAAGATCTCTGGTGGGAGTGGGATGGCATTTGTGCATCCATCCTGGCTCTGCTTGACCTCTCAGTGGCTTTCGATACCATCAACCATGGTATCCTTCTGGATCGGCTCCAGAAAGTTAGGGTGGGCAGCACTATATGGTGCTGGTTCTCCTCCTTTCTCTGGGGTCGATACCAGCTGGTGATGATTGGAGAGGAGAGATCCCACCCTTGGCCCCTACTATGATCATATTTTCTTACCCATTGACCATTTCTCACTGATACGCACTACACATAAAATAAAATAGGGATTATGTGAGATATGTAGTTACATTCATAACAGATGCAATGCATGTTGTTCTATACTTTTATTTACTTAACCTATCATCATTATTATTAAAGCCTCATACTTCTCCTCTCTTGAGAATGAGATTTGTTTAGGTCAATAAAAACATAAATTGCTTCATAGTATATATGTCATCCACCTGAGTGGAATGTGGCATTAGCTGTTGATTTTAAAAAGTTTAACACGTTGACATTGTGATAAGACTAAAGGTTAGTTAAGTAGTCAGTCAAAATCATAAAATGAGAAACAATAAATAAATAAATAAACAAATCCTCAGCAAGCTTTGATTAAGTGGTGAAATGTGTCTAAAATCTTAACAGCAAGTTAATTTGTTGGAGTAAATTGTAAAGAGATAGTTACATAGATTGACACTACTTATTCCACACCCTGTCATTTAAATGATATAATTTATCTGGAATGTGTGGAAGAAATAAGTTGAAGTTCCTGCCTGTAAAGAAAAATAGAAATATTCTATTTCTAGCATCAGGCCAGTGCTTAAAAAAAAAGAAAAAGAAAAAAAACCCTGCTCTGATCTAATATTTTATACCTGTCTTTTTATGTTTTCTTCAATTTTGCATCAGTTTTATTATAATTATATGTCAACATGAAGGTCTCACGTTATATACTATTCTGATGGTTTGATAAAAGGCAGTTTCTAATTTCCTAACGGCTTTTAGAAGCCAGTGTAATCCATCTGTCACTTTGAATGAGCTAGGCAACTGGTCCCTCATCTCATTTACAGATAATAATCAATTTTCTTGCTCACAAATATCCTTGTTCATTACACTGAAGAACTGCACATCCTATAGGAGTGGAGAAGTTTCATAAAACATTGGAATAAATAGAGATATTTATAAATATCTCAAAGCCATTCTTTAGGATATGGATCTTATGCAGCACAGTACTGTCACATTGGCTAAAAAAAAAAAAAATCCAGTCATATCAAAGAGTTGTTCTCTCAGATATGTTTACAAGTTTACAGTCCATCAGGTATTTCACTCTAAAAATCCTGAAAACTCTGTTCCTGGACTATGAACAAAGCTTCTAAGATATGGCATATACCTTCATAAAACTTTGGGGGCCAATGATCCTTGGGGGAAACACACAATTATATCAAAACATATTAAGTTTGTAGTACAGATACAGCCTAAAAAATGGTGGAAGATAAAAATAATAAAATAACAAAACCTTGCTGAATCAACATATGAGATGACATTGAATATGAATGTAATGGTATTATAGTAATAAACATCCAGAATGTGGGTGGCATTATTTTTTTTTCCTATTACAATCATTTTGTCAAATAGTAACAAATTTATGGGGGAATGTGTCAGCTTCTTTTTATTTATTTATTTATTTACTCCACAAGGAGTGTTTTGAGGTTCCCCCCCCCATTGCATGATGTTTCCTGACTAAACTGAAAATCTAATTTACTTATTTCTTATAACTCACAAGTCACAGAGATGCTGAGGTATTTTAAATTCCATAAAAAAGCTGCAGAAAAAGTAATTTTTGAGACATCTCATTAAATATTTTAAAGCTGTTTCTTTCAACAGATAATTCTTTATTATTCAATTGCTGGTAAACAGACAAATTCCCTTTGTCTTATGCATTTATTTGTTTATTTAATTTATATCATGCTCTTCATAAAAACTATTACAGTGTAGCTAACAAAAACATTAGAATGAACATAAATAAATAATATCAAACACATTTATTGCAACATCTGTTAGACACTTATGAGTACCTAGTAACATTGATGGGTTTTAACCGGGAACTCAAAGTACAATAGAATTAGTACTAGGTGAATTTCTTGGGGGAGGGTATTCTATGTTTGGGGTACCACCATAGTAGAAGATCTAACTGTGCATTCAGTTATACTTCCTTTAAAGATGAGATAAATGGGGTTGCCTCCAGACCTGAGAATATATAATCAAACAAAATAATACTAATGCAGATACCATACCTTCACCATCATGACATTTTTTTCTTCTCGGACTCTCCCATTTTTTTAATATGATATGATAAATAGTTCTGATGGATGCTAAATCCTGATTACTATTATTATTATGTGACATTTTAATTGTTCCTAGTAGAGCTGACCTATGAAATCCTCCCAAAATTACAATGAAAATCAAAAGTAGTAGCACGTTTTTTTTTCCAGTTGAAAAAGCAGTTAAAAAAAAAAATTTAAGCTTCTGATAGATTTAATGGAAAAAAAAAATCTCAAAACTCCAAAATACCAAAAAAACCAAACCCAAAACAAAAGCCCAAAACAAAACCTCAGAACATTCCAACTCTCCAATAATGTTATTTGACATCATCATCATCATCATCATCATCATCATCATCTATTGTCATAAATAAATAAATAAATAAATACATACATACATACATACATACATACACACACACCGAGATCCTAAAGAAATCACAAGAAACAATGTCCCTGTAATAAAAATACTGTTGTTGTAGATTTTTCTTACGAAACAACATTTTTTTAAAAAAAGAATCATGACCATGTTTTAATTCTGAAGTTGAAAAGCAAAGAAATTTCAGCTTATATATACACACATATGTCCATAAGCACACACACAATTTTTACAGAAATAGAACACATTTGATGCGGAGCCTCCTTAATGTACAAAAGTTAATTGCCTAAGCAAGTTCATGCCAAATGGTTAAATAAGTTCAATGTTTCTTATCTTTTACTTCCAGGTTCCAACTGTGAATTCAGACCCTGTGAAGGTGGGAATCCCTGTGAGAATGGAGCTGTGTGTCTACAAGAGCTAGACTTAACTGCCTTTCCTCTTGGATTCCAGTGCCGGTGTATAAAAGGCTTTGCAGGCCCACGCTGTGAGATCAACATCAATGAATGCAGTTCCAACCCTTGTTTGCATGGATATTGCTACGATGGTGAGCCTATTGATTGGTAATGTGTTTCTTGCAGAAAATGCTAGTGGATTTCAGTCATTTCAGGGACATCAGTGCTCAAACAACCAGAGTTGCATACTCTGGGTCCACCTCAGCAGCTGATTCTGAAAGGAAAAGAGTTTTGCCCAAATGACTCACTTTTCAGCACGGAAGTTTGTTTTCAGAGGTCACAATTGCAGCTAATGAGAAATTCTAATACAATTTTTGAGGTATCTCTTCTGATACTTCAATTAGCCAAAATACCTTTTGCACAATTTAGTTGATTATGAGTAATTTTCAGATGCTAAAATAAGGTCCTCATTTTATTATATTTATTATAAATATTGCTCTGACATAGGTTTGATGTGTTCCATGGTTAATTTTAATTCATTGGCTGCCTATGAAGCCTCATATTCAAAGCATGGAATAAAGATATCTGTATATTACCATTAAAACTTCCCTTCACATAGACAAGAGAAAAGCAAATACTCACTTTTTCACTGACGATTCATTTCAATCATTAATTGGTATGATTGTCTAAAATTCAGAGTACAAATCCCCATTCCAAGTAAATAAATATAATATGTTCAGATAATGCAACCATATTTATTAATTCACTTGACATGCTTTTAGCATATGTGAAAGATGCATTGGGGCATTAGGGCTATGTATAATATCTATATTCATCCCCAGCCTACACAAACACAAAGGCTGCATTCCCAAATCTTTACATATTAAGTGAAATATTTGACAGATAAGCCTAGCTTATAGAAGCCATATAGTAGTTTCCAGATTTTTTAGATCAGGGAGGACAGTACAGAATTGGAGAGAGTGGTAGAAAGTAAGGAAGAACTGCTATAATTACCAGTGCCCTGCCTGATGTCATGACAGAGTAAAGAAGGCAAAGATTATGACATCATTGTTCACCACAAATTATGATGTCATTAGTGCTACCCTTTCAAATTTCCCATGGCACTGTAAAAAAGACTGGTAAATGGCTGCTCCAAATATTTTGATTCTCTGATCATGCAGTGTTCCTGAGAACATGGAAGTTCAAAATGTGTTCAACTGAACACTCACATTTTGGGTCTTTTTGTTCAACATATCAAAGTCTAAACTTGCAGTTGATAGGCAGAGATCATTTTGGAACAAGGCTAATGAGTGTAGAGGTGATCCTCTGACCATGTTAGGAAATTTACTGGATTAAACATTGGTCTGTGAAAATGGATAGAATTAAAACAATGGCATTCTTGTTCAATCAATGTAAATAGGATTGACTGTTTTGAAGAGGGATAGCATCTTCATATTCACCTGAGAATCCTCCAAATCTTCATACAAAATACATTATACTTTGAGATTTCTGAAATTTTAAGCACTGTTGCCTAACCCTTCTTGCAGTAGCTGACAATAGATTTGAAGGCTGTTTCCTTTATCTTAGTGCTGGGCAGAAAAATTATCTTGCTATTTTTTTCCTATATACATACATACATACATGCACACACACACACATACACGTTGTTGTCACCTTTAAAGAAGAATCTCTTCCTTGAAAAATGGTTGGAGGCATTTTCCTTCCCTTGGAGAAATTCAGAGAAAATTTCCACTCATTTCTTTTTTTTTCTGCCCCATAAATTTGCAGGAGAATTTCAAAAGGCTATTTGAAATTTCTATCCTTCATTTGTATTCTCCTTTAGCTTTCCTGGTATTGTTTGGCAATGACTTATAAGCTTGATGTTGATGAGTACTTTAGATCCTGAAACTCTTGCTTACTGATTTTTGAAAGAATCAAATTTGGTCTATGTTCTTCCTGCCAAATGCACAAATATGCATATGGATATGTTTGGAGTCATCTAGGCCTTTGCAATGATTAGGCTTGTAGCTGAATCATCTATGGATTTTTAAAATGGTACTGATACACAGGGTGCCAGTGGGCTTCACCAATGGCAAGTTCCATCTCACTGAATAGGGAAAAAAAGAATATCAAGAGTCACCCTATTCCTCTGTGATAAGAGGCCATGAATGTTTGGCTCTTTCTCCTTTGATCCCTTTCCATTCCAAAAGGTCATTATAAGAAATAAATTTAAAGTTCAACTTTTGTCTTTCAGATCAGGGGTGCTCAATCCATGACCTGTAGGCCACATGCAACTCCCTAGTCTATCATTTGTGCTCTTGAATGGCAAAACAGCCTAATTTCAGTGGCTTCCTCCCCCCCCCCCCCCATAAATAACTAAGGGTAGGAAGGGAGCAGGAAAGTTAATGCAAACTGCTCCAATTTCTAACCTTAACCTTCCCCAAATACCCCCAAATGTCCCCAAATCATAGTCCTGAAACTTAGCCATTTTGCTGTCAAATTTCAGTAACAAAATGTTGGGTCTTTTGTGAGTTGTGGGAGTTTAAGGATGAACATTGGAATGATTTTCATGCCAAGGTCTCCTGTTCCTTTCCTCAACTGTAAATATATCCCATTTGGGGGCGGGGGGGGGGGGGATCCTGTGTAACTCCCAAAAATTCTCTCTCTCTCTCTCTCTCTCCCTCCCTCCCTCCCTCCCTCTCTCTCTTTTCCCCCTATCGAAACTAGGGTATAATAGCTAAATATATGTCAGCAACATCTAGCTGAATGTTCACATGGGGCAAAAAAAAAAGATACTTCTGGCTGTGCTGGCTGTGCACATACCCAGAGGATCAGTCTGGATTCCTGCTTTTAGCATTATAAGGCTGGGTAAATATGCAGTCCTCCATGGATGTTTTTGAGCTAATGTATATAGACTGCCTTTTACCTATACAAATGCAATAGCTCAACACTCTCACATAAATTTTCAAAGAAGTGAATATTTGGCAAATATTATGTGTATAACCTCCTGCAATTCTCTGTGCCTGATTCAGAGGAAGCTCTGTTAATTTTAGTAATTTGATTTGCAACTTAAAAGAGAGAGAATGTGCTCTGTTTATAATCATGTAAATCCATGAATTCAGAAAAATCCAAGTACTTGTTCCAGGGATTTTTACACGTACATAGACACACACACGCACACACACAGGGAGTTTATTACTGAAACAATGGGCTCAGGACATTTAATGAAAGTAATAGCAGTTAAATGTGCAAAGACTGAATGGCAGCATAAATTACATGATAAGTCTTAGAAATAATGAAGAACCCAGGGACCTGTGTGAGGCTATAATAAATCTATGCCAGTAAGAACTGCAGTCATTGCTGTCACCAAGCCCCTTGTATAAATCCAAGTCTCCAAAGCGCCTTCTCTCTTTACATCACTAATGATGAGAAAAGGGAAGGACTGATTGGTAGCTCAGGGGGGTGAGAATGAAACATGGATGCGCATGAAAGAAGCTGATCAAGCCTGTCAAACTTCAGCTCTTGAACAGTTTCTTCCCAATAGAGAGATACAGTCTGAAAATTACACCTTCAGAAAAATAAATGGTACTTTCTCTAATTACTGTCTTGTTTTAAAAGGACAGATGCAAAATATCCATTTTTCCCCCTGTTTGAGGAAGTCACGGGGCGGGGGAGAGAGGAGATGAACTTTTACAGTAAAAGTAACAAAAAGATCAGTAAAAGAAGATGTTATGAAGATTTTCATCTCATATCACTGCACATGGTAGACTTTGGCTATTTCCCTACCAGTTATAATGTCTTCACAGAATTACCCAACCATCACTGAAATAATGCAAAGGCTGTCCTCATGACTGTTATTTAGTCCAAAGGTGGCTGGATGGCTGAAGAAGATAAAGTAAGTTGCTCATGGGAAAATGACCTTTGCAGCTGCAGTTTGTGAGGAGTTAAGTCATATAATTGATCTATCCATATCTATCTATCTCTATTTCTATCTCTATATCTGTCTCTATCTAAATCTATCTTTATCTATCCATCCAGCCATCCACATATCTCCAAAATGCACGCAAACCTATAATGTTTCTATAGCAAATGCAATCCACCTGTTCATAGTACTGATCCAAAACTATTCCTTTTTCATTTATTCACACACATATCCTTATGATTTGGAAAACTTAGGACAATGTCTCCTAAATCAGTTTCTGTAGATGGAAGCCATGCTAGAAAATTATATAAATGATATACAAGGTTTTACCAGAGGAGGTCAATTTTGCACATCTTAATATTAGGCTGAATTTGACCTATACTGAGGCACTGACCAGAACATTTGCATTTTCAGCTACAAAAACGATCATGACACCTTTAGAGTATATATTTAACTGTGCAATGTATACTTTAAAAAAAATCAAAGATTAATGAAGATATATTCATAGGCGAATATCTGTGAAATACAAGTCCAATATAGATTGATGTGCTCATTGCTGCTTCATATAAAGTGTTTATTTATTGGCAAGCAAATGCCCTCACCCACGATGATCATGTTGATGGAGAACATCTGTGTACTCTGTCTTCCATGTAATCTCTGGAAGGTGGAGATGACTGGCTATTATCTCCAGTTCTTCTCTATAGAGTTAAGAGTTATTCAGTTATGAGAGAAAGAAAGAGACAGATTTGGAATAGCATAGGTGCATAATTGCAAGTAGGGAGGCTTCTTCTGAATGTGTTCCTTCACAAACCTAATCCATCACTTTTATACATTCATTTGTTACTTAAAAAGAATCCTACTTAAAAAGAATGCACAGGAAAACTGACATTTCAGTATATCTATTTGAACTCACTTTCTCACAAAAAAGCATGTCTAAACATCTTTTCTACACTTACGCATATCTGATATGCATTTTTGTACAGTTTTGAGCTGAGTGCCGCATTGCAAAATTGGAAAGTGTGAAATCTGAAGGATAAGGTCATGATCTATACATTAGCCTGGAAGGTATGAATCAGATCAGTGAATCAGATCACAAAGATTGAATTTCTCAAGCATCTCTAAATTGCTTCTACTTCTAATGGCGGCAATCTGAGTAGAAAAAGGGATAGGTTTATCCTTTTTTCAGCTGAATCAGATCAATAGATAAATGGTTGCTTAATATAGATGCTACTCACCAGGAATCCTGGCAGTGGATTCCAGGTCTCCTTTTCATTTAAATTATGGGTTACAGGAGACAGCTTCTTACTAGAGTGTGCTCTTTTCTCATCTGCATTTTAAATTGAATGTATATTTTTAAGAAGATCCCATTTCTGTTACTGTTTTAGTTACATGTTTTTGTTGTGCCAGTGACAACATTCCTTTGTACAAGCAAAGCTAACATTTTAAAAATAATTGTTGCAGTTATTGATGGCTTCTACTGCTTTTGCAACCCTGGGTATGCTGGACAAACATGTGGCCAAGACATTGATGACTGCATCATTAATGCATGCAAACAGAACTCTACTTGCATGGATCTCCACTTGGTTAGTATGTATTTCAAGTTCACTGGTTTGGGAAGGGGATTGTAATGGTGGTCTTTGTATTGTTTTCTATGCATATACATATACAATAAAGAGAATTCATCCATCTGTGGACTGTATCTGCCAATGTAGAGACTTTAGCAAAGCAGGAAAAAACTCTTTCTGTTTTATTGCTACTCTTGTTTTGGCCCTGATTCATCTATAAGGATTTTTTTTTTTTTTTTGGAATATAATTAATTCTATGAATATACCTATGACATAAAATAGTGAAAAAGCTGAAGATCCATTGATACAGGGTCATTTTAAATCAAAAGATGTACTGGCATTAATTATAGCTATCACTTAAAGATGCTCTGAAAAGAAAGCAGTATCACTCCTTCTGATGTAAACTGGGGTGAATGGTATCTCTCTTTACAATCAAGCTGGTATCAGTAAGATTGATCTTAACCAAGTCCCCAAATCATGGCTTACTTATCAAAGCAGTTACTCTGTAATACATCAATGGGACAGCAGGACCACCTCCCATAAATGTTTATGTTTCGTTTGCACTTTATATTCTACAACATGGTTTCCTACAACCCCTGAGGCAACTTGCAATACATGAAATCAATAACCCTTACATTTTCCATTATATTACAAAAGGAATGTAATTCTATCAGTTTGACTTGGAAATAAGTAGAGCAGGGTCATGTCTCCTTGGTTTCCTGTTGCTTAAGATTAAAGCTAAAGAATATATTTTATTATTATCTATTAGGACAGTTTGTATAACCTCTAATACCTTAAACCAATGATAATCTGGCAGCTATGCATTGTAGCTCCCTTGTATGGCCTTGCTAAATCTCCTGTTTATTCAAGCCTTTGAGAATTGCAATCAGACCAGAAAAGTCAGCTGCATGGGTCATCTCATGTATATTTGTCATGGTAGATTGCAGATCTGTGCTAGAGTGTCATTTGTTTTTATCCTTCAGAAGTTACCATCAAACTTTGCATCAAATTGGATGAACCTTCCCCAGTCCAGTGTTCTAATATTGGATTAGAATTTCTGTAATTTCCAATGGTCATATGGGCTGAGAATTATGGAACTTTAACTCATTTGGAGAATGCCAGATTGGGGGAGATAAGTATTAGAAATAGGTACTTAAACACACTGATAATTTCTAATTTACCTATAACCGTTGCTGTTATAGCTTCCTTTTATTTATAACTGGAAGAGTAAACAAGCCTTGCTATCTCTTTACATTTAAACCAGAGAGTACTATAATAGACCCTGGAAACATGGCATAAATATTGAAGGAACAGCTTCAAATACTTATTTAAAAATGGTATGCTCTGTGACAGTAACTAAAATGAAAGTAAAACTAAAAAAAGGAGGGGGTGGATAGAGACACTCACTTGGTATTTAGACCCAGTGAGTACTTCCAGCAAATGTACTAGGTCTTTTTCTCTTTTTCTTTTTTGGGAAGCTGAGGTGTGGTAGGGAATTCTTGGAAAAACTAAGGTGGTTCTGAAAACACCTGAAGGAAAAGGAAGGAGGGAGAAATGTTTAATTGGGAACACTTTCTAGATGGCATTTGGATGAATCTAGAAAACCTATTTTTGTAGAGACAGTTTTTGTTTAGCTTCCCTAGGGATGTTTTGTAGTATAGTAACAGTGATGTTTTTAGTTTTACAAAAGGTATATATGAAAAGAAAGTCTCAGACTTCTCAGGTATAACCATTTCATTGTTGTAAATTAATCCTGTATAGGAGAATAGGGAAGGACACTTTTATTATATCCTCCTTGGCCAGAAGAAACCGTTCTTGACAGAAAAAAATGATATTTTTTTATCCAAGTTGCATCTCCCATACTGAACTGCTCTACTATTCCCACTGTGCAAAACTATCACTAGGTACTGCATACAAGGTACAAAGTATCAGCAGACAAGATTTGGATATGAAAACCTTCCCTAAAAAGCAGATTTGACTATCACTGCCACTTTCATGTATCATAAAATGATGCATGCTGATGTTATCTATTCCCTCTCTGAGGGGCAATATTCCCAGGAGGATCCGTGTGTACACAAAGAACACTGAAGAACTAGATGGTTCTTTCTCTTGTCATAGAATTCCCTGTGCTTTCTCTTTCTGCTTCCTTCTACAACTGTCATAAAAAGCAGAATTCACTCCCATTTACAGCACCATATTTTATATTTGTTTTCTTCATATCTCCTAAGAGGGTTTTTGTTGTTGTTTTGTCACCATCACTCAAGTCTATCTAACCTCTTTCTATAGCAATTTATCATTTTCCCCTGTCAAAAGCATATGCCATTTTGTTTTAAATGGAGTGTGACATAGTTAGCAAATCAATAAAATCCCCACTGGATCATTGTTCCCCAGAAAGGCAGGTCAGAGGGAAAAAAACACAAACTCTTCTGTAACTATAATTAAATCACACACACACACACACACACATAGAGAGAGAGAGAGAGAGAGAGAGAGAGAGAGAGAAAATAAGTGTTGGATTTCATGGGGAATATGTTGTTTATACATCTCCAGGTTGGCTTTTGATCAAATACTGCTTGCTTGCTTTTGTTTGTTTTTACAAAACAAATAAGCTGTGTGTTTCTTTGGTGTATACACAATTTCATGTATCTATTCTAACTTCAGAATAGGCATACACACACACACACACACACACACAAAACTAACAAATTTGGGGTCATGCATTCATATAAAATGCTCTGGAATAATTTATTAAGTGCTATTTTTTATTTGTACATGGGAACTGAGTTTAGTGCACTTTTTAATGTTGCCATCAGTAACATTTAGGATAGGGTTAAATCCTGTTCATCATTACTATAGATTTTTTTAAAGTATAGAGAGCAAGAATGATCCAAAAATACTTATGTTTTGGAAGGGTGGGTGGCTAGTCTTACAATCAAAGGAACTGGCATAATACTAACCTCTTCCTACATAATACATCTCTGATATCCCCAGTTTCATGTTCTATTTTATTGCTTAGGACACATATCAGTAACAGGAGATACTTCTTTCAAACTGAACACTACTCAATTAACCCATGTTTCCTCATCAACACACATGGAGGTGGGAGAGAGCTCACATTAGTAACAATTAAATCCAACTTGACGACAAGGCTATATCTGCATGGTGCCCTTAAGCATTATTCTCCTGTGCTCGTGCCAGGTTGATTTTCCTTCTTGTGGATGGGACTAGATAGATAGATAGATAGATAGATAGATAGATAGATAGATAGATAGATAGATAGATAGATAGATAGATAGATAGATGAAGACACTCACTCTGTTGAATTAAAATTCTATATATAGGGTTAAAGTAACAAAATGCACATACATGCAGGCCCCAGCTTTAAAATAAACATTCCTTCCTTATTGTTCTGTTGGTCTCTAATGTTGCCTAGACCTACCTTTACCAGGAACACTACAACAGCATAGCAGTTATAACATCTATCTCATAAAGTGAAAGTTGCTGGTTTCAAAACATGCTTTTTTAATTGAAATTACCCTTCTACCTCAAATACTGGAAAATGATGAATGGGTGCACTGCTGGATTTAAATAAAAAAAGCCCGGGAAAAGCTAGGTTGCTCAAGGAAAGAAAAGTCATGATTGAAAAAAGAGGGAATTATTCTGTAATGAAGTGTCCCAGCCAAAATGGCCAGGAGCATGCAAGGCAACTTAAAGGGGAAACGAGTACTTTAAAACCACAGCCAAAAATTGTGCCCAGAGTTTCCATTTGTGATGAGAAGTGGTGAGCGTGGAGTAATGTTGTCTGTTCCCCCTTTCAGAAATTGAAAAAAAAAAAAAAGCTTGCATGATAGCTTTAATTATAAAGTTTGCATAATTGTAACCTGGTATTGTAAATCTAAATGTTCATTAAGGCTATACATGGGCATTGTCTTTACAGTCTATTAAATATGAAAGCTTAACTGGAATTTTAAGAAAGAAAATGGATGCCACTGAAATCAGTACTATACAAGTTTACCTATGTTTTCTTTGAATAAGGCAAAGGTGAACAAGTAGATTGGTGTTACTCTACAGCAATTAAAAAAAGAAAAAAAACTTTTGCCTAACAGCTTTTAAAGAAATGTGTGTACATCTGAAATGAGTAATGTTCATTTGTATTGTCAATGGGTTGGATTAAGACGATGCCAGTGCATGCTAGAAACAAATTACAGCGATGTGAAACTTTCAGCTAGGAAACAGAGCAGTTGTCATCAAAGCTCTTTCTTATATAATTTGGTGACCCAATCCAAATTATATGGAGAAAGCTGGATTTGTAATGTTTATCACCATACTTACAAAAAATAAAAATTAAAAAAAAATCCAGCTTAAATATAAATCCTAAATAGATGAAACTAAATACATAAGGTGAAATGCATTTTCTAACCAAATAATGCTATGAGTTGAACCAAAGGGACAACAATTGTGAAGAGGCGTAATATTACTGTCAAAAGGAAATTCCAGCCTTCAGCAATTTCTGATGATTTTGAAACATGCATTACCTCCTTTTTACTAATTTGAGAATGTATTATGGCAGCATGAAGACATGTTGGATCCCAGATTGGTTAGTTTAGACTGTAATCTAAGATTTGCTGTTACATTACCATGACATAATGTAATCAGATCTGTTAAGCTCTGTAAATAAGCTTTTCCTGCATATCATAGTAACTGGACAGGTTCATAGCAGGAGGGGTCATCCCATAAATTAAAAAAAAAAAAAGCAACAAACCTAAGCTTTTTAAAAATTCAATGCTTAAGATGCAATCCCTTAACTGAGTTTGTCAAAGAATCAACAATAAATGCAGTTCCTTCAGTAACAAATTATATGATTCCAATAACTGAACTGCCACATTTTTGTAAGAAGTTACATTTTCAAGGATGGAGCTTTATAGAGTATACTGCAATCATTTCAATGGGATATAATGGCAGCATGCAATAGTTAAATGTTTCCAGAACAAACTGACCCAGGAAAAGTGAAAGCTGCCTTAATAAATATAATCATGCGAACACAGCACCTCTATGACCACACTATCCAGGCATCACATAAGGTCAAAGATCCATGGATTTTATCTGTCAGGATAAGTGCACCCCTTTCCAGAACAGGCTGACCTCCGATCCTGAGTCAAATGTTTTGCCCACAGCATCTCATCTGGATTTAATCTGGCCCTGCTTACTATTAGCCCATTATTAATTTCAGCTAAGGGCATTAGTTGTTTCCTTGGCATTAGGACATTTTTATGATCTCCTACAGAAATGTGTTTCCTTATAATTTAAACCCATTATTTCTGGTATTGTCTTTGGGAACAACTCCAAACAATTTTGCCCTGTCTTCTACAAGACAGCCCTTCAGATGCCAGAAGACATCTATCATGTTTTGCCACAGACTTCTCTTCTCCAGGCTAAATATACCAAACACTTCCAATTGTTTTTCATAAGTTTTTCCTTCCAGGTCTTTTATCGTCTTCACTATTACCCACTGCACGTGCTCCAGTTTGTTAATGTCCTTCCTAAATTGCAGTGCTTAGAAATGGAATATTCTAAGCTCTTTGTGACCAGTGCAGAATAGAGTGGAGCCATGACTTTTCTTGTGTTGACACTGTACTTCCGTTAATGCAACCGAGGACTACATTTGGCTTTGCTTGTTTTATTTTGCTTTGTTTTGCAAATGCATCATACTGTTGTCCCATGTTCAGCTTGAGATCTACCAAGACACCCAGATCCTTTTCATATGTACTGCTATCCATTATGGACCCCCTAGCCCCCCCCATCTCTCTGTATTGTGTGTGTTTGTGTGTGTGTGTGTGTATTATTAGAAAAATTTTAAGAGAATAAAAACAATACAACTTTTGAAAGAAAAAAGTAGAGAAAGTAAAGAAAAGTATTAAATATGTGAAAAAGGTGGAAAGAAAGAAATAAAAAAGGGAAGGGAAGGGAAGGGAAGGGAAGGGAAGGGAAGGGAAGGGAAGGGAAGGAAAGGAAAGGAAAGGAATGAAAGGAAAGGAAAGGAAAGGAAAGGAAAGGAAAGGAAAGGAAAGGAAAGGAAAGGAAAGGAAAGGAAAGGAAAGGAAAGGAAAGGAAAGGAAAGGAAAGGAAAGGAAAGGGGCTTCAGATCTTTTAACAGCATTTACAAGAACGTTTATATGTTACCCTCTATCTCTAAGGTTACAACATAATTTCCTTCTTTCCAATCATCTTTTTCTAATCATCAAACCCATAAATCACTTCAGGTTTGTTTTTGTTTTTTCTTTTTTCAGCAAAAAGTCCATATGGGGTTTCCAGTCACTAATAAATGTAGTTACTATCCTTTCTCTAATCAGATGCCCAACTTTATATTCATGCCTTGGATTTTTCTTGCCCAAATGTAGGATTTTGCATTTGTCCCTGCTGAAATTCATCCTACTGATTTCTATCCATTGTTCTGGCTTGTATCAATGTTGTATTACCATTATTCTAAATCTTGATAATATCTACTAAGATGTTTATGTCATCCACAAATTTGATAACCATGTTTTCTAACCCCTCATTCAGGTCATTTATAAATTTGTTGAAAAACACACAGCTTCGAATGGAACATTGCGATATGCCATTCAACAATTCCTTATAACTTGCTGAATATAATAATGTTATCTTCTCTGCTAGGATCTCAAGGGAGACAATGTCAGCTATTTTGCTGAAATCATGATACTGTATGTCTACTGCATTCCTGTGAACTGAATTGGTCCCTGTATCAAAAAAGGTATCATGTGATTTAGCCTGGTTTATTCTTGATATACCCATGCTGGCTTCTGTCAAGCAATGCATTCTTTTCTACAGTAAATGCTCACAAGCCAACTGCTCAAAAATCTGTTCCAGAGTTTTGCTCAGTATTGTCCTACGCAATGCTTTGACTGAAAACAGGCAGAAAGACATGCATGTAAAAGTCTGTGAGATTTAACTGGGTTGTCATAAAATACCCACCTTAGATGATGAGAGATAAGCTCCCTGAAGAATTGTAAATCAGGCAGAGTTCCGTTTAGAACAGGAGTCCTTGTTTCAGTAACAATAAATACGGCTGGAAATAGTTCAAAGCAGGAAAACTGAGTGGTTAAAGAAACAGGTTGTCTGTCTAATGCTAGAGAAAGGTGCAGAAGCCATTCCAAAAGCAAAGACAGGAATGCAGATCAGGAGCCAGAAGAGTTGTTTCCAACAAAGTGAAGTGATCAGGAGGATATTCTTATAGCAGGAGTTTCTGTTTTTGCTTGATTAGGGGAGTTCATGCACCCTCCTCCTGAGGAGTCATATAGATTTCTCCTGCTCAGCCCTCTTTAGCTGATGGTGTAGTTTTAGGGCTTAACACTTACCCAATATGAGGATCTTTGCCTTTGGAATACAGAGTGGGCTACCTGCCCTGGGACTGACTGACACCTGGAGAGATGATCACTCAGCCTATTCAGTCACTAACTACAGGTTGAGGATAAATTAGGTTTACTTTTTCAGGCTTGGAATTGGATGAATCCACAATAGGTATCAACATCAAACTGTCTATAGTTACCCAAGTTCCCCTTTTTTCCATTCTGGAAAACAATACCTTTCTCCAGTCTTCTGGAACTATGATTCTCCTCCATGATTTCTCAAAGATTAGGGAAGGTAAGTCCAAGACAGCATCCATAAGTTTTTGCTTGGATATAATTAATCTGGTTCTAGACACTCAAATCTGTTTATGGTATCCATCTGCTCACTCATTTCTTTTTATTTACCTTGAGGCTGTTTCCTCCTTTTGTCAAGTATTTTGCTTAGATCAATCTGAACACAGTTCTCCTTTGGGAGAAAACTGAAAAAAGTAGGAGTTGAGAATCTCTGCCCTGTCCCTCTTACCTGCTACTACCTATCCTGTTCTCCTAGCAATGGGCCTTCCCTTCCCTTTTCTTTTTTATTTTCTTTCTTTTCTTTCTTTTCCTACTTTTATATAGTTTAAAAAAAACTTTTTTGTTGTTTTTACTTCCCTTTGCAAGCCTAAATTCTTTCCCAACAGATGTTCTGATAGTTGAAGTCCCCAATTATTATTAGTTTCTCCTCTCTGAAAGTTCTTTAAATCAAGTCCAGGATGACATTGTTCTGCCTGGCTTGGTGGTCAAATGCTCAAATTTCTCAGTCTCAATACATGTGTGCACTTCCTTCACATATCATATGATCAGATAATATGATCAATTCTCAGTCAAAAGCTTTGGATTACTTCTCCCAACAATTTCATACAAATATTAGCATCCTACTATAGATCAACAGCTGAGGTGCTCAATGTTTATTATATTTATATGCCATTCAACCCTGAAGGCTTTGAACAGCTAACAATCAAAAACATCATAAAAATATTCTCCTCCATAAAAATCAGTAAATTCACTGGGAAGGTGGAATAAAAAATTCAATAACATCAAAATGGATAAAAAAAAGTCCACTGAATTCTTGCCATAAATAAATAAATGGTATTCAGTTTTAGCCACCAAACATGCCTTAACAATTGCAATTTAAACTGAAGTTTATTTAATGTAGTTTATTTTTAGCAAGAGTAGTTTTTGAAGAGTGAGTTCTGCTGGGTTGTAAGTATAGTAATACCTCAAGGTGCCTCTATCTTACTCAGTGGCCTGGATTTATTTTACCCATCTAACAGAAGGAAAGGGATCCATAGGTTCTTAAGACTAACATTGGAACACATTTTCTGTAACATCCAAAATAATGTTTTTCTGATTTATTAGTTATAGTGATGATATTTTATTTTATAGCAAACTGTGCGATAAATGGAAAAAGAAATTGCATAAACTGCACATCACAATCTGAAAGATGATAGAATAACGGAGGAAATAACAGAAAAATCACATGGGAGCCTTGAAACTTTCCTGTGCTCTCAAAGTGCAGTATCTCATACATCAAATTACTCATAAATGGGGGGGGGGGTTATTTCTGCTCTTTTGCAGTGCTATTTCCAGCTATACTTTCTCAGCTAAAATTTAGACATATTCCCCAATAGACCACATTCTGCTTATCTAATGTATGCCTCCAATATAAAGGCACAGACAGAATAATTAAAGGCCAGCAAATTATGAGGTCATTTCAGGTATATTTAACATAAGGACATTCCAGAGCCCAGTTCAATTTAAGCATTATCTGCCAGATATAGAACTCTATTTGAGGAGCAACCTTCATAGATAATGGCTGTATCCTAAACTGAAGAGATTGGAAGATGATAAAATAAAATTTTAGGTTTTGACATGCCAAATCACATGATAAGCTGTTTCCATTGCTAGACCTAATGGAGAGGACATACTGATTACTAGCAGGAAGAGAAAAAAATAATAATTCCCAAGTTAAAAGAATCTTAGAGTCATGAATGAAACACAATTGCATCATACCTTATACTTCCTACTTTAGGGATTTTATGTGAATGAAATAACAATGTGGAAGCAAATAAGGCATACTAATCACTAATTCTAGAACAGTTTGTTTCTTATTTCCATTTTTTCCCCTTCAAAACATATTTTGAGCCCTGCTATTTTAATGCCTCCATGCAACACTTTGTTGCACATACTGTGAGAATATAAGGGGGGATCCTGGGTGAAGAAATCGGTTTGCTTTAGCCTTTTCTTACCCGGCAGAGACACCTCTTTCCCACTGCTGAATTAATTGACTGAGAAGTCCATTATTCTCCTTCTCCTTCACAGGAAGCAGCAGTTGGGCAGGACTGCTGATGCTTTGTTAAGCATCCCCCAGTCACTTGGCACTTTCCTTTGACTCAGTTAAATGGGATAGTGATTTTTTTTCTTTTTCTTTTGCAGCACCAGACCAGTTGAACATATGGAGAAAATTCCAGGCCATCAGTATATCACAGTGGAATCTGAATATTTAAATTGATTAATGAGGAAAGAAATTGCAGCCAATATATTCAGTAATCTATAGGAAGTCCCTTGTCCCTCCTGCAGCCTTTGGCCAAGATAACCAAGCATAAAATAACTGTTCTAAATATAATTGCTCTGCAGCTCATGGTTCTCCTTATTGGCACACCTGAGTGTGTGTTATACATTGCAAGTACCTTCAGATTGGTAAGACGTGGGCAACAGTATAACAGCTTGCAAAATAGTTTGTACATTATAGATTCCAGCCTGCAGAGAACACCATCAGCAAGTTTGGGTCAAATGAAGCTTTGGTTTCACTTATGGCCTCCTGGCCACAATGTATGAAAAATGAACATGTACTGTCCTTACCATTAGCAGGGAATACTACATGTGGAACAGGTATAACTAAGGCTGGTAACTTAATGCAGGGGTTTTCAATTTTTTTCAGGCCACAGAATCTGGTTCCTGTGGGCTTTGCTGCTCCTAGCTACTCTCTACAGAAGAGTCTTCTACCACATGTCCAGCTCCAGTGCCAAAAGCAAACTCCACTGTCATTACGTAGCATCATAATCAGTTAAATGCCAAAAGGAGCTGTTTCATAATAGCTTTTTATTTTTTAAATATATGTTAAATGCCATCTCACAGTACTCTTCATTTTCTCCAGTTTTGCCTCACTAGAGTCTTTTATATCAAAGTAGGAAAAGGCTTTAGTGTTGCACCATTGAGATAATGACCTAGTTGTTATGTAGTAATTGTCATTACCAGACACCTGGTTTATGATGAAAGTTTCAGAGAATTAATGAATGATGTAAGGATGATTAGAGGTTCTGAATGAACTTTTTATAAATAATGATGATGATGATGATACATCTTCAGCTGAATAATACAATTTTCAAAGATTAGACCTTTAAGAGGTGTTAGTACATAGTGTCTGTTCCCTCACCTAATATGAAAGAATGTTTCTCCCAAGATGAATAGTGTGTGGTTTTTTAAATGACACACTAATTACTGATACACAACATGAAATTAAAAATATTTAAACATTAAGTGAAAGAGTTTAGCTATATACACAGATATTTAGGACTTACAGGAATATTATCTGTGGAGTCTGGAAATAAGTATTTACTATGGTGGTGAGTTGTTTGAAAATGAAAAATACGTTCAAGTGTAAGACATCTGGCAGTTCTAGGACAAGATTATTTTCAGCTCTGTAGAGGCATTAGCTTGTCAAGCTCTGTTCATGCCAATACTGCAGGTGTTTGGGTGAATGCATGGATTAATTTAGCTTGTATTTAGGCATGGACATATGTTTTGCCATTAAATGAATTTGTAATCCATGAAAATGATCTTGCCTGATAAATACCTTAGGCTGATTTCTTCAGTAGAAAGAAGACAAAAAGGAGGGGAAGAAAAGGTACCAGAGAAGGAAGAGGAAAGAAAGGAAGAACAATGAATGAGGCAGAAAGATGAGGATTTTTCCTTAACTGTGCTACAAGCTACAGAGACAAAATGAAGTGCCCTTTCAAAGATTTATAGGGAGAAACACACCAGTTTGCCTTCTGGTAAATAAGTACTATGTGAATGGCTGCTAGATTCACCATAGCAGCTATGTTTTAAGAAGCTGTTTTTTGTTTGTTTGTTTGTTTGTTTGTTTTTATGGCAACTGTTTCATGAAAGAGCCTGCAACATGTTTCCATAATTCCATATGTGCATACAGGTTCTAAAAGATTGGGGAACTCTGAACTATATACTTAACTGCTAACTCCCCTGCTAAAATGTGTTAGTTCTCTGACGCCTCATGGCAAATCACTTTGGAAACAGAGGCGATTTATAGTAGTTTGTGATAAAGCAAGAAGACCTGTTTAAGTAATAGTGAAATGTTTTACTGGATTACAACAAGCCTTTTGGGTTTGTATATTTCTATAGTAAGTGTAGCAATAACCTGCATTCTGAAAGAGGAGAAAATGATGCCCTTGAAATTGATAGGGAGTTCTATAAATCTTGTACATGTGATTAACAAAACCTACTCTGTGTAACTATCTAAAAAAAGTGGGCAGAGGGAGTGAACAAGTAATGAAGCACTTCATATTCATGCCCAGCAAAAATGACAAGTTCAATGCTTGGATCATTTAGAAGTAATTTATTGGTAGGTGACCCATCTTGTCAATTTCCTGCTGACGTTTCTGACATTGGCATGATTATGGTAGTTCAGAAGATGCATGGAACATCCATACAATGAAGGGCTGTTGTTATAAAAACAATGTCCCTAAGGAAGTTCAGAGTCTATTTTAGCAACTGAACCTATAATAGAAATAAATCAAAGATGTTTGTATACATGCCCACGGTTAAACTAAGTGTGGTAGAGCAGCTAGATTTTTCTATTTAGTAGTCTGTGATCTTTTTCCCCTTTCCAATGTAACTGCAACAGTAAAGAAGAAATAGCTGGAAGGTTAAAAAGAGACTGCAAATTAAACAAATAATCATAGATAAGGTTAGAATATTTTCTGAGTATCACTGAGCAACATAAGAAATAAAAATACAATGGAATTTAAATATGACCAGTTATTAGAATAGTCTTTAAATTGTGTTCCTTGAAGAAATATGGGGAAAGAAATTGAACAGTTATTGTCCATGAATTATAAAACAAATAGTAAACCAAGTTGCCTCTTCTGCTTCCGGAAGAACAAAGTACAATTTAATTTATGCATCTTTTTTTTATTTCAGCACAAATAGTATTTTTTTCCAATTATAATTGGATAAAATGTATATGTATCTGGCTAGATAATTTTGGATGTTTACTTCTGGTGAATGTCTCTCCCATTTTGGGGAGAGAAATTTGACTAGCCACTTGGGTTCAAGACATAGAAGCTAAAATTAGAGGTAGCAGCCAACATCCTTCACTATTAGTTATTTTATTGGTACTTGGAAGTCTCTAGATGATATGCAAAGCTTAGGTTCCCTCTGAAACCTCCTGACATGCTGTTACAATCCAGCTTTGTACCAGTATTACAGCATTATCTTTTCTACATTTTCTGAAATTATCTAAGCCTTTAATATGCTTATTATAGGATTTGATGAGGGAGAGTTTTGCAATCAAACTAAATCATTGGAAATGTGTATATACATTTTCTATGTAGCACCTTAATGTTGTATTTTATAGAAATGTTTTTAAAAATATTTCCTTAATTCTCTCTTGATACATTGCTAAAATGCCACTTACCAACTTAAGAGACCATTGTGTTTTGGACACTTCCAAAAATGCATGCATGCATGCATGCATGCATAAATAAATATTTTGAACAATTTTAATCCAGTTGAGGATTCTTAAGGAGTACTGCAACAAGTGTCATATGAGAGCTTTGGTAAAGCTTAAGAGTGGGAACCCTCTTGAACTGAAGGTAAACCAAACCATTTGTGGCCTCTACACAAGATTTATAAGATTCCTTGACTTGAAGGAATGAGTCTTTGATCCTAACCAGTGCAAGACTAAGATTCTTAAGGGAGTAAGGAGTTGTCCAGATGTTCACTTTGCTAGAATCAGGAGACAGCATCTCCTAAGTAGCCACAAGTCTCTCTCAGTTTGTGAGCTTCCATTGGAAACTCTTTCAATCTCCATCTCTCTCTCTCATCAAGATATAGTCCATTCTCCTAAAAAATTCTAATGATACTGGTGTTCAAGGACAAGATATTAGAGTACCTTGCATCTATTTTATGTGAGATGGGCGGCTTTATAAATACGATGAATAAATAAAATAGTGCATGTAAAGTTTGCCTTTAGAATATATATTATTTATTTACTCACTGTTGATTCAAGTTTCATGATAAAGATCTAATGGTGTCTATTCCTAATGAAAGATTAGGGAAGCAAAGAGACAAGAGGCATATGTTGCTAAATAAAATGCTTTTCAGTGGTACTACTCTTCCTTTTAAGCTCTATCAGGTCTGGAGATTTGAAAGCAGACTAAAAGGCTTGGATGTCCTAGTCCAGAGAAATGAATTATGCTATATATTGTGTTCAACAGCTTATTTGTATTGCTTACGACCTTTTACTATTCACTGAGAAATTGAGGTAAATGTCATATCAGATACACTGATCAAAGCCTCAGTATTCTAAAGGTCCTTCAAAATCCGGATTGATTATTTGGTTGATTTGAGCACATAGCTTAAGGTTAATGTTTGATTTGTTTTCCTGTGCTATTCAATATGTGTCACATTGGAGCCACCCTCTTTGAATTTGCTCCTTTGCCTCTTTATTGAACGAGCAAATGCATAAAAAGACATATATATGGCAAACAGGAAGAGAAAGGATGAGGCTAATGAGAGAGTGCTACAGTTCAAAGTATTATGAAATAGTTTTACATTGCAACTAATTCTGGAGTGTGTGTCAAGAGCCCCCTAAGAAAGAATACAATAGTAATCTACAAGGGTGGGATCTGGGAACGTTACATAAGCATACCTGACTCTGGTCTTGTTGCTCCCCAGCCTCTGAATATTAGTACAGATGACCTCAATGCACAGCACCTGTTGTGGAGACACTTTTGTATCCTATGAAATTGCTGACAAACTGGAAAAGAAGAGCTGTTTGAAGGATTATGCTGCTGCCCTGCTTGGAAGCCCTAATACAATGATTTTTTTCAAACTTAACATGAGAAAAATGTACCTCTTCATCAGCTAAGATTATTTTGGATAAATAAAATTCTGAAATTCTGCAATGGAAGAGTTTAAGTTTTGACACAGAATACACACACCTAATAAAACTATAGATTCATGTGTTAAGGAACTTAAGAAATTTACTAGATCATGTGAGTATGGAGACAGAGAAGTAAGATCAAGTAGTGGGAAAATACTTTTTAAAAAGTGCATGATAAATATCTGCAGCAGGAAGATTTGACGGCAGATAAAGCATGGCCACAAATAATACTTGTTCTATTGCAACTCTTTAAGCAAGTTTCTGGTGATCTCTGTACGTGATGATCTCTTATTGCATGTTGGATGCATTGTTATACTTCAATCTAAAGTCCACAATTTGTTATAGTTAGCTCCTGAAACATACCAACACATGGTGCAAATCACACAGATCCAATGTGCTAAGTTTGACTAACCTAATATGGACTCAGATGTAGAACATTTTATCAAGACCTGGTTTGCTTGTTGCAGACCTCATCAGACTTAACATGGTTATGGACAACTGTGCTCTGTTCTACTATTGTCTCAGCCTTGAACCAAATTAGGCACTGATGTTGTTGGAGCCATACAACAAGATTAGGTACTTACAGTTACGCTTATTCTTCTTATCCATAAGCAGTTGTTTTGCCATAGCACTGCAGGACATTTTTGCTCGTTTTGGATATCTTCATAAAGTGGTTAGTGATAATACCCAACAGTTTCTGAGTCACCTTGCTTCATTTTGTTTCTGTATATGTGTTTGTAATTTCTTTCTGTCTACTCTTACTTGGAGGAGAAACATGTTGTCTCAGGTTCAGAGTAAATTCGGAAGGCCTGATAGATCTGCAGCAATAAAATTTTAAACTTGAAAAAAAAATAGGCATTAAAATCAACCCAAGAAGCAATTAAAAACAAGCATTTAAAAACATTTAATGCTTGTTTTTAATTGCTTCCTGGGTTGATTTTAATGCCTATATTTTTTCAAGTTTAAAATTTTACTGCTGAAGATCTATAAGGCCTTCCGAATATCTTTAAGCAGTTTTCCTTGTAATTACTGATTCATGATAAAGATCTAATTTAATTAGTATTCACTGATTAAACACAATGAAAGCTACCATATTTATCCTCTATAGAAATGAATTCTACATATCTCACCTTAAAGTCATATGTGAACTTAATATTTTATGTAACTGTTAAATGTCCATTTTAAAAAAAAGATGATATAGTTCTCTCTAAGTGAAGTAGATTTTAAAACAAGACCTTGTCAAACCTAGTAAATACAGTTATTTTACAGGAACCTAACATACCAGTTAATATGTAGTTTTATTGCTAAAAAGAAAGAGGACCTTAATTATAATATGCATTAAAATGCTGTGTTCTTTTACTCCTATAACATTCCTGCTTAGTATTTTATATATGAACCTTTTTCAAGGATTATGTGAATTAAAAAAACACACACGCTTTTTTCCCACTTTAGCATGTCTTTTATATATTCTATACAGATATTTGCTAAGAGTAACATAGATTGGTAACAGGGTTTCAGTATTTGAAATATTTAGCAGACTCTTTTTTTTTTAATCTTTATTGGCTTATAAAATTTAACACACACAAATACCTAACAAACATAAAATGAGAAGAGCAAATATAGATAGAAAAAGAAAGAAAAAAACCCTAAAGATCAACACCATACAGCCACAAAAAAAAAAAGACAAAAAAAAAAAGAAACACAATTTTTTTAAAAAAACAGGGTTTCCTTCTAACTAAACAGTGAGTTTTAACTATTTACATGTCTTCTTCTTTTCTTGGCTCCTTCATCTTGTCTCTGTTTCTATTTTATTCACAGTTCTTACTTGTTACTCTAAATGTTCATCTGTATGGAGTATATCGTTTCCATTTAGCCAAAAAAGAAATATTTAGCGGACTTTTATGTGGGTTCATGATTACAGAATAACAACCTGTCACTGCTAGCTTCCTGTCAGATATTCTATAACAATCTCCATCAGCCAGTCAGTACCCTAAATTCCAGACCAGGATAAATGAAACCACTCCCTCAGTAAATCCATGATTGACAAAGAAGTTCTAGAGGCATAAAGTAACTGCAAATATGAAATGCATCCAGCCTCTGGATTTTGTTGTTTTTATACATATCCGTGCACGGATGCATGCATTAGATTTTTAAACTGTTAAATTTAAACCACCTCTTGGTGGTTTACTGAGAATAAACATCCAGAGGATAATAATAGCAGATTTATTTTATAGAAACATCTTCTCTTTGTGGTCTTCAAGTCAGACGTGAGTCCTGGCAACTATATGATGTGTCCATGCAGCTTTCTAGACAATATCATCAGAAGTTACTGCTACTGCTTCCTTCCTATGGATGAGAAAGAGTGACTGGCCCAAGGTCACCCAGTTGGTTTCTATGCCTAAGGCAGGGCTAGAACTCAGGTTTTCCTAAGTCTGTTACCTTAACCACTAGATCAGATTGGCTCTCCATAATAATAGTAAATATAACTGCAAAAAACCCCAAAACATTAATTTAAAACCAAGCCAATGTACAAACAATTCCTATGGCACTACCCTAATTATTTTTTAAAAAAACTCTTCCACTAGAACTTTAACTTACTTCTGGAAGGCTAACACAAGTCTAATATCCAGAGGAAGACTATTCCACAAAATAGAGACCATAATGAAGAAACACCTCCTTTTACATTTTGCCCCCTAATTTCACCTTAGTGAACTATTGACAGTTTTTCCTGAGTCGTGTATGTCACATGGACTGATTGTAGTTGAAAGAAGCAATCCTGAAGGTACTTTGGCATCACATCCTACAGGGCTGTGTTAAAACTCACATTTTAAATTATATCCAGAAACTTACTGGAATCCAAATGCAACGGATTCTTGGCATCTGGCACCTGTTAGCACATTGGTTACTCCATTTTGTACCCATTGCAGTTTCCAAATGGTCTTTAAAGGCAGTCCCATGTAGACAATGTTCGCTGACAAAGAACACAATTTGGACTAAAAAGAGAAAAAGAACTCTGAAGATCTCCATAGAGAGTCCCCAAATAACACAGAGATGAAAAGTGAGAAACTTTCTAGCAGCCTCATAAAATGGCTGATCCGTTTTTTTATGTGAGAGGCATGGATTATACATTTCAGTTCAAAACAAATTATTATACTTTTATGGTTCAATCTCCTTTTAGATTCTTACATCTCTTGTTAACCCTGTATTATCACTCCTTCCTGACAGAAGCCACAAATGTTACCAGGCTTACTATGTAGATGCTATGTATATATGTGTATATGTTCACAGGAGTGCCCCACACAGATGTATATATACAGTAAATTTTAATTTAATGCACCATTTGGGAGGAAGGGGTGTTTGTTAAATCTGTTTGTTCATTAAATCTAAATGTTGATTTATTTTTTTCAACCACAAAAAGATAGCTGTAGATAAGAATATAGTTAATTTTACATTCAGGACATGAAGAAAAAAACTTCACTTGGTTGTCTTGACTGGTTTGGAACAAAGTGTCCAGTCTTAATTGAGGCTTGGGAATGTGCTGCTTCTGTATGATTAGCTCTCAGACAGCATGTAAGCGGTCGTCACTGTTTCATCAAGTGATGTCCTTGCACCATTTTTGTATTGTTTTCCCAAGTCATCTGCTTTATTGCTAACTTTTACATCATAATACAATATGTACTTCTTCAGCTGCTTTTTTGCTTTACAAATATCTGACATGGTTTCTTTCTTTACACCATAAACTTGACAGGTGTGAACAAGTGATACTTCTGAGTCTAATATTTATTTGCTGGGGCTTCTATACCATTCCATTCTAGCAGGACTCTGAGCGGCTCAATCAAGTCTAATTTTTGCTTTATGGTCAAATTTACTCTTTTCATTTTCTGCTCAGTGTTCAAGTCTTTGAAGCCATGGTAAATTACAGTAGGTATTATAATCACAAACACCCAACTCTCTGAGATTGCCAAGATGACAACAGAAAGAGTAACACTAATGTTTGTACAGAATATACCAGTGTCTGGAATACTTTGGAAACAGCCAACTTCATCTCTTAAGGATGAAACCAGAACTCAAATTTTGTTTATTGCATCTGAAGTCCACTCACTCTGTAAAACTGAGGTTTTACTCTCTTTCTTTCTCTTATTGCCTCTGTCTGTCTCTCTCTCTCTATGATGCAGAAGATACAGTAGATACATGTTAACAAACACTTTGTGCCACATATTTACCTGAGCAGACATATATAACAATGGAGTCCATGAGACCTGCTCAAAGCAGACCATTGAAGGAGAATGTGTGCATGTGTTAAATTTCAGCTTATATCATATATGGAAAGATGCCAGAGAGGAGATTTCTAAGACTTCCCAAGGGATGGTTCTGAAAACAAGAGAGTGCCCATATGAATTGACTGAAATTATGGCATTCAAGTGGAGTGCCAGGAGGCATGAAAAGAGCACCAAATTGGCACTACCGAAGCTTTGTTGGTGCTTTCCACATCTGGAAGGGAGCTATAGTGCTTTGATGTATGCATGTGTGTGCACATGTGCAAAAAGTGAACAGTAAAAGCTGTAAACCAGTGTTTGTTTCTATGTGTCTTAAGTGTGAATAAATAAGTAGTAACACCCTCTTTACAATACTCTGTGTGGCACCAATGCCATGCAAAGATCTCCAAATGGTCAAGATATCTGGGCACTTCCCTTGAAAGACAGTCAAGTGTGTAGGTGATCAATATGTAGCATTTATTCTTAAACATAAAATGGTTAAAAAGGAATAATAGTTAAATAATCACTACTATAAAAATATGGTGTCTAATAGACTATTTGACACAGTTCTTGTGAAAGAAGATGTGAAAGAAACTTCACATCATGATTTGAAGTCAAGATGATGAGGCTCCTGAATATTTTACCTATTTCTGGGTATACTGATCTCAATGTCAGCTGTCTAAAATTATGGAAATACAATATTTAATAATTAAATAATTAATTAAATAATTAAAATATTTAAATACAGCCCTTTCAAACACTTTATGGAGCTGCATATAGTTGAAAATAGCATTGGCCATTTAGGGGTACCCATATGATCTTGTGTCACACTCGGAGTAAGCCATGTTGCAGACTGAGTAGGATACTGAGTATCTCATATGATATGTAACCATGAGATGAACTAGAAGAGCTGTGAAAACTTGACTTTTCACCCAGGCCTTTGGCAAGTCAGAGTGAGACCCCTTGCTTTATTTCCATGCAGTCTGTCATTCTTGCCATCTTTTATCTTTTTTTCTTTCTTTTAGTTGGTCTTATTGTAATTTCTTCATTTTGATTGTTGTGAGTCACCTAAAGACATTGGGAATCATGTGGCATACAAGTTTGATAAATGAATGATTAAATAAATAATGGTGTGCATGCATACTATACATTTGCAAGTTTTAATGCTTCATTGTAAAATGATGATGGACAGGAAGGCCTGGTGTGATATGGTTCATGGGGTCACGAAGAGGCAGACACGGCTTAACGACTGAACAACAACAACAACAACAACAACAACAAAACGATGATAGTGCACAGGTAGAGGATAGTGGAAAAGAATGGGCATCCCGGCAACCTAAAGAATGAAAGATGAAGCTTCTTGGCCATTTAAACATATATAGTGACAGGGAACTCTAGCATCCAGGCTTCTGTAAGCTGTTCTTCATTCTTGTTCACCTACAGGTTCTCACCTGTTCAGATTTTTATAGCCTTCGTTCTACTACGAAACCAATCTGAACTGTTTTGAGGATTTTGAAAACAACATTTTGTTTTTAAATACTCTGAACTTGTTTTTTCCTTGACTAAGTTTAAATTATAAAGTTCTTACTTCACTTAATTCAGATTACTGTACTAACAGATAATGTTGGCCTGTACTATTGGCCTAGAATAATGGACATATGCTGAGTCATTATGTCCTGGCATCTTAAATGTCTCTTTTATATAAATTATTCAGCCATATCTGATTTTCTAGAATGAAGATATCATATGTAGATTCAAAAGGCAGTAAAATGGAGGAATTTAGTAACAGGACAGCCGTGAAGAAAGAACAGCTGCAGAAATAGAGAGTTTGGTTATGATTCATATGCTTGCAATTCTTGGATTACAATATGCAATTTTTTCAGAAAAATCAGTGTCTGAAATACATATCTTCCTTCTGTTTTATGTAATGGAGAATATAGTATAATGCAAAATTAACCCCCCTCCAGGTAGTTTTATACTGCATCTATGTATAATCCAATGTTGCTCATAATTAATCTGTAGATTTAACATAATTGGAATGCAGTCCACTTGTTGCTTCTAATTAATGCTCTGTACATTATTCTTTTTGTTTGCCAGATGTTCCACTGTCATTTTCCAGAAACATATGTGTGTTTGAGGCTTCCGGAATTATGAATCCCACACCTAATAATGCAGTCAGAGCAGGAGGGATACAAGTGTTTAGACACAACATAGATGCTGTGTCAATTAATTAGCTGAAGACATGCAAATATCTTTTCACAATGTCTGTGTACATGTGTCTCTTCCATCATGCTTTATTTTGACCATTTTTACAGAAGATTCTATGGAGTAGCATTCCCCAAGATCTGGTTGGCTCCAACCCCTTTGAGCTTTCAAAAAAACATTAACAACTTGGCTCTTTCAACAAGTTTTTGGTGACTGTATTATTTCCTTTCTGCAGAGGGAGTGTTTTAACTGTTATTGGGTCATTGCTTGTTCTTCTGGTGGGAGAATATAAAATTGATTATATTTTATGGTGGCATTGTGCTTTAATCCTATTACTGAAATTAGGAAAGTAAACCTCTCAGGGTCAGTGAAGTGGCATATAAGCCTAGCTGGTTGAATGAAGGAATAAGCAAATCAATACTTTTTTTTTTTTCAATATGAAATAAAAATAGGTGTCCTTATACTTGCAAATTACTATACTGGGCATTTTATTCAGTAAAGGCAACATACTTGGCTACATAACTTTATTTTTTTTCCTTACCTGCTGCTTACAACAATGATCTTATTGATTTAGAATATTTCAAAAAGACTGGTTTGATAGGCAAAACTGAATTAAATCTATACTGAAGTTTGTTATAGATGATAATAGATTTAATCTGTTTTCTCTTTGTGGATTTGTACACAGTTATAAAGGGACATGCACCTTATATAGTTCTGTATGGTCCAGATCCAAAACACTTTTTTAGGAAGCACTTCATGAATACCTGTGCTCTGAGACCATTCACTGCTATGAATAAGAACTGGTGTCAGTCTGGAGCTTCTGATAATCTGAATATAACTTTATATTGAATATTTGAAGCCTTTACATGTTTCTACACTTGGCTTCAAATATTCCTCAGAGAAGGATATGTGTTTATATTTTATGCTTTTGAAGCAGTGCATTTTCTGTTCATTTATAACAGTCTTCTTCATGGTGAATAAACAGTTGATCTAATGAATTCTTCCAAAAAAAAAAAAAAAGTAGGGGAAATTGATTGATGCAGTTCCAGTCATATAAACCAGCCCAATGATCTAGAAAGTCAGAATCTGAATTTCAAACTGACTTCCCTTGATTGCATCTCCCAGATAAATGTACAAAAGTACAGAGTAGAACATGAGCCATGTCTTGAACCTAACAAGGCATAAACATGCCCTGGTAACTTTTTTTTTCCCCTGCCATTTCCCTATGCTATTGCCTTCATCTCATCCCCACCTATGAATTAAATAGCCTTAAGTCTGCTGTGCTCAAGTAGTATTTTTCCCCTTATTCTGACACAAACCAAGGGCAGCCTGAAGGTGTGTATAATTTATGACTTTGAAAGGTTGTTTGCTGACTGGCAGTGACTAGGAACCAAGGTAACAGAAACAGAATAAAGATTGGCAATGGGAACAGCAAATTTCATGCCCCTTCTCTGCTGACTCAAGGATGGGTATCACTATAACTATAATAGGGAAATGTCTATAGTGATATACTGGAGTTATGATTTCAGCACATTTCATGGGGGGAGGTTTGCTTTTTTTTTTCCCTTCTTCTTCTTTTCTTAAAAAACTCCAAAAGTCTCTATATGGAGGCAGCCATTTTTTCCTACACAGGTCCTTTGAGGAATGGAATATCAAGAGGCCTCTTGCTGCCAAGGGCAATTGTCCCTCTTCACTTCTCTTTCTCTCCCTCTCTCTCTCCCTATATATATATGCATATAAAGTACTGAGCAAAAGTTTTAGGCAGATGTGAAAAAATGCTGTAAAGTAAGAACACTTTCAAAAATATATATTGAAATTGTTGATGTTTATCAATTTACCAAATGCAAAGTGAACAAACAGAAGAGAAATCTAAATCAAATCAATATTTGGTGTGACTACCTTTGGCTTCAAACCAGCATCAATTCTTACATGTGCACACTTTGTACACTTGCACAAAGTCAGGGATCTTGTAGGATTAGAGTCAGGTGTATGATTAAGCAATTATACCAAGCAGGTGCTAATGATCATCAATTTCATATGTAGGTTGAAACACAGTCATTAACTGAAACAGAAATAGCTGTGTAGGAGGCTTAAAACTGGGTGAGGAACAGCCAAACTCTGCTACTAAGGTGAGGTTGTGGAAGACAGTTTCATGTTATACACCATGGCAAGACTGAGCACACCAACAAGACACAATACTGCATCAGCAAGGTCTCTCCCAGGCAAAAAGTTCAAAGCAGACTGCGGTTTCAAGATATGCTGTTCAGGAGATGCACAAAGAAACAGGCAACGTTGAGGACTGTAGTTGCAGTGGTCGGCCAAGGAAACTTAATGCAGCAAATGGAAGACATATCATGCTTACTTCTCTTTGACATTGGAAGATGTCCAGCAGTGCCATCAGCACAGAACTGGTGGAAACCAGTGGGACCCAGGTACACCCAGCTACTGTCTGGAGAAGTCTGGCCAGAAGTGGTCTTCACATCATACAGGGCTCTGATCTCAACATCATCAATCTGTCTGGGATTACATGAAGAGACAGAAGGATTTGAGGCAGCCTACATCCACAGGAGATCTGTGGTCAGTTCTCCAAGATCTTTGGAACAACCTACCTGCCAAGTTCCTTCAAAAACTGTGTGCAAGTGTACCTAGAAGAATTGACGCTGTTTTGAAGGCAAAGGGTGGTCACACCAAATATTGATTTGGGTTTTTCTTCTGTTTGCTCACTTTGCATTTTGTAAATTGATAAACATCAACAATTACAATATATATTTTTGAAAGCATTCTAACTTTACAGCATTTTTTCACACCTGCCTACAACTTTTGCACAGTACTGTGTGTGTGTGTGTGTTGCACAAAGCTGGATGTTTTTTTTAGAGAAAGTAAGGAAAAATCACTGGGAGACTTTTAAGAACAATTTAGGATTAGATCAACATGGAGAAGATCTATCTATGTGTCACTAGGAGTTGAAAACAACTTGATGGCACATGATCATTCAATCAGTCAAGGAAAATCAACCTTTGCTCAGAATCTTAACTGCTTTTAGAATTTTCTAAAGCCTTCCCATAAAATGCAAAAACAGGAAAGAAATTTTTGATTCTGTCATGTAAATGGGACAAAACAGATATACAGTAAGTGTGGCCCATCTCCCCAGTGCAGATACTACTTGTGCAGACATTGCTTCTTGCTAAGGACCCTGCTTAATAACTACTTGGATCGGTTGGATGGAGACACCACTTGCTTTCTTGTTAGCAGACTTCTCTTCTGAAATCAACAGGAAGATTATTAAATTCTGTTCAGTAACTTTAAGGATGTGGTTCTAATGCTGTGATTGTTAACCTAGAATTTATATTGCTATCTGAATAAGTATTATATATTGTATTAATGCATCTATCTTTTTATGTTAGTATTCCTTTAGATTTATTTTTAGTTTGTAATGATGTTTGCCTTTGATTAAACACACACACACACACACACAAATATATGCAGTCTCTTACTACAGCTAAATGAATGACTACCATGTGGTTTGAGCAGTGAGCGTGTTTTGAGGCAAAGGACAGGGCCATGAAACTTAACTGGACTGTTCTCTCGCATATTCCTTGTATGTATGATGGGGGCAATATGAATTGGCTTGTCTTATGAGTATGTCTTCAATATAGCATGTCAATGCAGAGTTTTCCCTTTTGTACTGCCTAACGCAAGAAAGATAAACCTCTTGACTTTGTTATTTGCAGTACAAATAACATGTTATTTGAAGCTTGTATTGGCATAGCTACTTTTGCCATCTTCTTGCTCGAAAGGAATAATATGCTTCTAGAACACGGTGTGCAATGGTGGATAATTATGCCAGTGATGATTTTACGACAAATGATGTTATGTTCCTATAATGCTGTTAGCAGCACTGAGCCAGTGTTTCATCTACAGTAGGAATAATGTGGGGAGAAACTGATCAGCTGGGCTGTGGGCTCCCAGGGGTTCAGTAAAGCAGATGGAAATTGCTGAGAGTAGCATCTGGCCCATGGCACACAAATGGTTGTGTTATCATGGAAATGGAGAGGGTTTTATAAACTTGAAAACTTCTGCAGTTGTTCTATATACTCTATCAAATAAGTTACATTGGAACTTAAAATGTCCACTTTGTAAGCCATAGACTAAGAGCATATCTGTGCTAGCAGTTTATGGTGTCACTCAGTCAACTCTGTTATAAAGCCTGAATTCACTGACAATATATTGCTACAGCACTGGCTGAGCGACACTATAAACTGCTAACGCAGACATGCTGTAAGGGTAAATACACACATGCCTACTTATAACGTGATGATGGTAATAGTGAATGATAATTAGCAATATGGAAACTTATCTCAGAGATCAGTAGTAGAAATGAACATTTCATGTCTCCTGATCTCAAAAGAAACACAGTCTCAACCTTGCAAATCTACCTACTTTAATTCCTACTTACCAGTGTAAACATATAGCTGAATTAAGTTTCATAGGACTATATTGGTTCACAAACATACACACACAACAAAAGCTCTCTTCATGAAGAAAGCTAAATTTCAGATAAATGCTTATGGTGGAAGCCTTTGACACAACAACTAGTTTTCTGCATGAAAGGAATTTGTATTATGGAAAAATCACCAGAGCAAAACGATCAAAGAAAATTGAGAGCATTGCTACAGAGCTCTAAATAAGTTCTTGTCTTACTGAACTCTTTATTAATGCATTAGTGTGAATAAATAACACTGTTCTATATCTCCTATATGAAACAGAACTGAAAGGTGTTAAGACATACTACATCTTTACAAAGACCTTCATAGTTCTTAATAAGATCTCTAAAAATCAATCACTTTAGTTACATCTATGCGTGAATGTTCCATTTTTATGTCAGAGTTTTGTGGCAATTGCTTCTACTTGATTAACTGGTCTATACAATATAATCTCATACAAGTTGGAGTTATTTCCTCTCAAATCAAGACTTGCACATTTTGTTCTCTTCCTTTTAAAAGGACTGTTCAACATGACAGATACAAACCATGATAGATTATTACTACATAAAAGATATTTTATTCCAGGAAGTGGAGTTTTAAGGAAGATCAGTTTGATCATAGATTTATTTTAGGAGTAGTGATTCAGATGCTTTTAACCAAACCTCAATTTGCCAAACATTTTAAAACAAATTATTCTGTTATATTTTCATGGTGAGCTACTCCTTCTCCCCAACTTTTGTCTTTAGAGTAGGAAATAATAGGAAAGCAAAACAGAATTATTTCATAGTCGTTGGAGTTTCTGATATCATTGGTATCAACTATGTATTTTTCTTTATATATAATACTTCAGCTGTTTTGGCAAATACCAATCAATAGTGTAAGAGCCACTAATGTTTCTGCTTTTTGTGTGGATTTTTATTCAGGAGGAAATGTGCCAACTGTATGTCCGTTTGTTAGCTTTTGGATCTCTTTTATTAAATACCTCTCTGGACTTTATAATAGAAACATAACTAGTAGATGTAAAAGCCCTTCGTGTACAGAAGGCTAACTCATGAGTTTTGTGAATTTTGGTGATAGTTGTCAAGGTGGTTCACCTAACTAAAATTATTTTGGCTTACTAGTTACTATGCAACCATAATAACTCTCTCTTACCTCTGTACATTGTTCCTCAGAAGACAATTTGTGAGATTGCTAGTGTTTAGCTCTATATTAGATCACAATAATTAAGAATCACTCGTCAACATATTTTTTTTCCAATTCTCTTCATTTCTTGTTAACACTTTCCTAAAAACACTGGTTTGGACAAAGTTGTCTGTATACTGAGGGCACGCAGGGGATGAGATGATCAAGTGAATATTTCTCTGCCCTTACTGCATCTGCTGATAGCCATCCAGTGGCCCTCTTTAGGGTGCCTAGGTTAGGGAGGGCCCCTCAGAATATCTGTTGGGCTGCTGTGAGGCTATCTGGCAGATAAATTTGCTCAGATTCATTCTGCCTTGGACTCTGATTGGGCAGGGCAGGCCAAGGTGTCTGGGGCATGGTCTGCTGATATGATCTGGGATGAGTTTGATCCAGTGACTCCTAAGGAAGTTGACAGACCTCTCTGTGCTATCAGCTCAGCCACCTTTTTATTGGATCTGGGTCACTCCGGGGTTATGAAAGCAGTCAGGGAGGTGACCTGCAGTTGGGACCATGCTGTAGTGTCAGCCACTTTGATGGGTGGGATGGTGCCCCCAGCCTGAAAGAAGCAGTGGTACACACCTCCTCAAGACACTGTCCTTGGATCCAACAGTCTTCAATAACTATCAAACAATATCCAACCTTCCCTTTCTGGGGGAGGTTAATGAGAAGGTGGTTGGTCTGCAGCTGATGAGAACCCTGGAGGAAACAAATTATCTAGACCCATTTCAATCAGGTTTCAGGCTGGGACTTAGTATTGAGGCAACTTTGGTTGCACTTGTAGATGACCTGTGGTGGAGCCAGGATGGTAGTGATGTACCCATCCTTGTGCTCCTTGATTTCTCCTTTTCAACATCTACATGAAACCACTGGGTGAGGTCATCTGCCAGTTGGTGATGATATCACCAGTATGCTGATGATACTTAATTATATCCTTTGACTCCAGACTGGCCAAGTGAGGCTGTTGAGATTCTGTCCCTGTACCTGGAAGCTGTGTGGATTTGGATAGGAAGGAAATTTTTCTGACTCAGTCCTACCAAGATCAAGTGGCTGTGGGTGTTTGGACCACCCAGATCTGGAGATATTCCATTTTTGATCTTGGATGGAGTATCACTTCCCCATTCAAGATGGCGTGCAACTGGGGGTCTTCCTGGACTCGCAGCTCCTGCTTGATGAGCACATGGCAGCTGTAGGTTTAAAATTAGGGTGAAGACTAAGAAATAAGCTTGAAATAAGACTTTGCAATACAAAATTGTATATTACTAGACAACTCGTGACCCATTGGGTCATCATTTCAGAGATATTTCCTTACCTAAACAGAGAAACAGAATGACCGGGGCAAAAAAAACAGTGGGAGTGTGAGCAACTTGCAACTTTCTGCTGGCTTCTCCATTGATTTTGCTTGCAGGAAGCTGGCAGGGAGCATCATAAATCCTTCCTTCCTACCTACCTACCTACCTACCTACCTATAATATAGGCTTGCACCATTTGCTTTCCCTTCATGACCCTCAGGAGAGCCCCCATGAAGCCTCCTCCTCCTCCTCCTCCTCCTCCTCCTCCTCAACTGACCTGCAGAACTAGCTACCACTTCGTTGGGGTGGAAGAAACGGAGCCATGGACCATGAGGAATACTGCACCCGTGCTCTTCATTCTGGTATGTCCCCAAGAGCCCCCTCCCTCAAAGGAGGAAGAGGGCTCACCCATCGACTACCAGCACCTCCCAGCCAGCCCTACCTCACCAGCAGGCATCCAAGTCGCTCCCTCATCCTTCCCTCAGTGCCCACAGCCGTTAAGAGATTGCAGATTTTGGACTAAGTTCCAAAGCAGCCAATTGCAACTCACCCATCATGTCTTGCCACCAGCTGATTGGGCACAGGGGCCAGATGGAGGCAGAAAAGAGTTCTGGGATTGATTCCTTCCTTCCGTCCTTCCTTCCTTCCGTCCTTCTGGCATATAATATAGGCTTGCACTATTTGCCCTCCCCTCACAACCCTCAGGAGAGCCCTGGTGAAGCCACCGCCTCCTGGCTCCTCCTCAGCTGACCAGTGGAACTACCTGCCACTTTGCTGGGGAGAGGTGGAACAAAGGAAGCCACAGACCGTGAGGAATACTGCACCCCTGATCCCCATTCTGGTGTGTCCCCAAGGGCCCCCTCCCTCAAGGGAAGAAGAGGGCTCACCTGTTGACCATTGGCACCCCCCAGCCAGCCTTATCTCACCAGCAGGCATCCAAATCGCTTCCTCATCCTTCCTTCAACCCCCACAGCCATTAAGAGATTTCAAATTTCTGCTTCATTTCCAAAGCAGCCAATCGCCACTCACCCGCCCAGCCTTGCCACCAGCCGATTGAATGCAGGGGACAGAGGGAGGCGGGAAAGAGGTCGAGGTTACACCCATGATGATCACGTGACCTGGGCTGACCACAGCGGCACAGTAGCACAGCAGTGCTGAAGCAGCCACAAATTTCCCAAATTTCAATCCCACAGGAGTAATGGATCCTGGATTTTGGACACATTCTGAAGTTAGCCCATTTGAGGTACCTTGGTTCAAAAATTGTTGCCCTATGATGCATCATTTCACCCAGTTGAAGGTTACAGACACAAAAGTTTTAGTAATATATAGAATTAAAAACTAGATGAATGCAAAATGTACACACACACATGTGCACACACATATATGCACATGTATATATAGATGTCCCTGTGGGTATGTATAGATGTGTGTATCTGTGTGTATATTTATACACATGTGTGCACACATATACAGTGTGTGTGTACCAGTTTTTATAAAATTATGATTTTTTTTTCAGATAGTAAAATTCCAATCATCTGTAGCAAGTATTGAATGGAAGTGAAATTATTGTTGTAATAAAGCTGTAGCAAAAAAAGAGAAGAAGCTGATTCAGAGTTTTCATTCAATGTATATATCTGATAATTCAGCAGTTGTGCTCCTTTCTGTTTGCTCAGCATGAGCAACACTTTTTAAAGATAGAATACACATTCCAATATATTTATATGATATACTCTGCTGTAACACAAATAGATTCATACAGATGAAAATCAACAAATAGTCTACATTACGGTTGATGGCAAACTGATAATGGTAGAACTTAGTCAGCTGACAAATTACTATAAATTTGCCATTCCTTTAATGTAGAAACCCATTTGGCCAACTAATGGGTCTTAAAAGTACCTTTATTGTGTGTATCAGTGTTATCCCTGAATTAGGGAAGCCCCTGATTACCTTTAATTATCTGAAATATAATTTTTTAAAAAAACAACAACAGTATTTGTCATATCCTGATAAATTGGCTAATACATATATTGGTGTATCATATCATATATGCATTATTTAGTATGCTTCTAAGGAGTCCTGCCACTCATAATTCAGTGGGATCATAAGCCACCCCCATCTAAAACTAAATCCAGCCCACTTTTCCTCTCTGTCTTTCTTATCTACTTCCATGTGCAGATCATGGACTACAAGTCAAGGATTAATGCAAAAGAATGGCATCAACACACACAAATACATACTGTTGCCAGAGATGTGCAAGGAAATAATCTCAGAGATTCCTAAACAGCCAGATTATTGGTCCTTTTGATGCCCTGTGGTTGCTTGTGTTGGACATGCATTATTTTCTCTGTGTGTGTATGCGCTGTTATCCTCATTGTGCTCTTTCTTTCAAGAATAATTTCATGAAGTTCACAGTTCTTTTAACCAGATCAGTTACCTTCATCAAGATGGAGTAAAACAAACACCTGAACCAAGTCCTCCAAACTATCAAGGCCCCTGAACTCAAGTAAGCCATCTTAATAGCTTGCCTAGGCATTTGCAGAAGCTGGCTCATGAGTTTTCTTCAATCAGCACTTGTGTTTTTAAACTAGGAAGTAACTAACCACAAAAGCTGACTTGTACCAACATCCATTTTATTAACTGTGCATTCTCACAATAATCAGAAAATCTAACCTATGTTATCAAAAATAAGATGATTGGCACTTGACATCATTACTGGTCAGCATTTATTATACTTCTGTTCAAATAAACTTGGCTCAAGCCAATCATGTAGTCTACACTTGTATCTTGGGTCATGGGGAATTTTCCCCTTCAGCGATCTCTGATTATACATTGGCTCATTTTATCTTGTATCATTTCACATGCAGTAATAAAGTTAAATCTGAGCACTAGTTATAACAAGGGTAGGGAAATTTGTGACCATTGACAATTGCAGAGCTAGAATTACTGGTGTCTTTCACTATTTGGCCATTGTAATTTCTTCTTCCCACTTTTATGAATTAACAGATACCTAGTGGGGGTATTTTGTGGCCTTGACATTGAGTAATTGTTGTGTTTGCATAATGGCTGTCTATGGCTGGGATTTGCTGGTTCAGTCCTTGACTCACAAACCTTACTAAACAGCTAATGGGTAGATTTAGAACAGGAGATTACTTTTAAAATGCTTGTAAGGGCTGCAAGCATTCCATATGGGTTATCTTATGCTTTAAATATAATATTAAGCATTTGCGATATATGAAGCTTGTTAGGGATCACATTTTGAGCCATTTCATATGGTTTCTCCTCCATGTTTTTATCTACATCAAGAAAAAGATGGGACCATGTAAGTTGTACTAAACAGGCAGTACTTTTTTCTCCTGACCAAGTAGCAACTATTCAATGCACTTCTTTCCTATACCATTTTAGCCTCTCATACATTTATTGCAGCAGTATAAGGTGAAACAGTAGGAAAATGATTTCCATATCACTGGGTTAACTAGGGAATGAAAATATTCAGTTATTATTTGATCTGTTACTATTTATTAATCACTGGGTCTCTTTAACTATCATTCCAGAACTCACTGGTATTACAGTCCAAAATGATTTTAAGCATTTTCTCTTTAAAAAAAACACATGCTCATGTAAAATGCAAGACAGAATAGAACACCAAACAATTGTGTTACAGAATCAAACCTCACTCAGATATTGTGAAATAATTAACACATTTTTGTCCTAATTCATTTTTAGGGTTACCAGTGTATCTGCCTGCCTGGCTGGGAGGGGCCATTTTGTGAAACTGAATCTAATGAGTGTAATTCTGACCCATGTAAGAACGATGGAACTTGCACTGATCTCTTCAATGACTTCCGGTAAGAGGCATCCTCTCTGCACCAAATCATATTCTTCCTTGGTGATTTACAATTTATTGACTTTGTTTTATTTGCTGAAGTTCTGAATTTGGTTAAAGGGAAACACTCTCTTGAGTCAAGCATGACTCCGGATGACTACATGGACACGTATAGCTAGCTTTTTCAACAAACATTATGGAAGTAGATTTCTGTTGCCTTTTTCCAGAACTTTTTGACAGCTCAGTCTTTCTTATAGCTCTATGATTTCCTGGTGGCTCCCATCCAAGTCCTAACCACACTTGCCCCTTCTTAGTTTTTTCAAGGTTTGGCAAGTTCTGCTTGGTGCTGCCACCTGTTGTTGACATTTGAAAATCACCTTATTGCAATTATTAAAAAGCTTTTGACATATTGGGATCAAGAGTTTGTTGAGGAAGAAAAAGTGATTGTATGGAAATGTGCAGGTATCTAATCCTCTTTCATATTGAAAGGAGAAAAGTACAATATTCCTCATTTTAAAAGCCTCTGTTTCACACCTAGTGATTTATGCTCAGCTTTCAAGGTATATTATCTCTTTAATACCCAAAACGGCTGACATAAAAAGCAGTTCTCCTGGCTCACTTGTTTATTCATAGAGACATCAGAGAGCAGTCAAAGTCTCCATGCTTGAAGTACAAAAGGATTAATCTGGGTCAGGTCTCTTAACTTTAATGCTGATTTTAATAACTATTTCCATCAGTGTACCCTAGCTAGCAAATACAAAGTTAACCAGATTCTTGTAATTCAGGAATTACCCCAAACACTTCTATTTTTTTAAAAGTGAGAATTACTTTGGCTACTTTTAGCAAATTTGGCTGAGGTTAGGGGCTATCAAGTGTGTATGTGTGTATACATATACATACATGCACATTATATACATATACTGTATATTGTATATAATGTATAATGTATATTATCAATCACTGCATTCTGTGTGTATGGAGAGGAAGAGAGACAGACAGACAGACAGACAGTTTGGTGTAGTAGTTAAAGGTACGAGGCTAGAAACCAGGAGACCATGAGTTCTAGTCCCGCCTTAGGCATGAAGCCAGATGAGTGACCTTGGGCCAGTCACTCTTTCTCAGCCCTAGGAAGGAGGCAAGAGCAAGACACTTGTGAAAACTCCACTTCTGAAAATGTTGCCATTAAAACTGCTTGGACTTGTCCAGGCAGCTGCCAGGAGTCAAGATCTTTTTGAAGGAAGGACAAAAAAAAAAAAAGTGGGGGGTATGTATATGTGTGTATATGTATGTATGCATGTATGTATGTATGAATTAATGAATAAAAGTTTGACAGTAGAGTTATTTAAGAGCAACCATGAGGGTAAGGCATTTTTGTCACATCCCTAAAGATCTTACCCTTATCTCTTCAGGATCAGCAAATGTGTTTTTCAGTGACGAGGAACATAGTGCACTGTGCAGACTGACAAGACTGGCAGCCAAATATTTATATATATGACCTGCATTTAGTATACCCTATATATTTCTTTTACTTTCATAGCTGCATTGTTTATTGTGATGCTACTACTATTACCAGATCTCCGATTACTATTATGGCTACTGTACAACTTCAACAGTGGTTTGTTCACCTGATAATCTAGGTTACTTTCTAGCACGAAAGGGTGAAGCGTCATCTTCCTTGGCCTTACCCCATTGCTAAAGTTGCCCATTTGCTTTATACTTAACTTTGTCAGTGCTTCATTCCCAGGGCTTTGCTACTGAGAAAGCAAACTGGGAAAGTCAAAGTAGTCCACTGCTACAGGACAACAGTCAGGCTTTGCTGTTTTGGGGCAGCAACCTTGTAACCAACAACTCTGCAAGCGGAGTCCTATATCTTCCGAGATCACATTGGTGCAAGGCTTGGGTTGCACACTACCGATCCCCAATGACTGCTTTCTTTCTGAGGCAAAGACTCCAGAAAAGCAGTAGAAACATTTGCAAACGAATCAGCACATCTAACAGAGCAAGGCCAGCTTCTTAGAGTGAGGCACTGAACACTCCAGAGAGCAACAGGTAAATGGCAGGTGCATATCTCCAGAGATGCCATAGACCTGCCCCATGGTAAATGACCCCTTAATCTGAGATATAGAGGGTGAGGTCACCTAGGCAGCAGAAGGAAAGAAGCCATGTTTGTCATTCTGCCGCAAAATACCAAGCAAAAATCCTTATGATTAGATGCATAACAGGGGACAGCAGGGAGTCATTTGGCTTCCCTTCTTCCATTTTTCAGCCAAGCAACTGCCAGGATTCTGAGTAATTTTTGAAAAGGGAGTTGTGATATGTAACCCCAACTCTTTTTTTCCCTCTTCTATACATTTTTTATCCCTTGAAGTGCCATTAAACATGTTTTTACATAGCAATATCACTTGATACTATTTGTTATTTTAGTGTGCCTTAGGCCCATCGGTTTTAATGCGTATAAGTAATTCTGGTGTAGAATAATGATTCCCCACCCAATTAATGGAGAAGGCTAACCAATAAAGAGGAAAAAAAATAGCTATGGTATTGTGGGATCTGCCCCACAAGAAAGATGACAGGGTTAAAATGGCTACTGAATTTATTGGTACAAAGATAAGCATGATATATTTCATTGGCTGTGTGTATGTTGCTATCTTATATGACAAAATGTTACATTGTTGCATACATACATTCCCTAAATAGTCATTAAGAAGCTGACTTGTCATTTTAAAAATGCTGAATTGTCATTGTTTCTCCATTTGGAAGACCCCTTGACACACGTACTGAATTTATGGGAGTTGTTTCCTTGTACATGACTTGCTCCTCTCAAGGTAATGGTCGAGGGCCTTGATTTGCTGCAATTTATTTCTACAACTCTCACATAGATTTTTTTAGCCATTATGTTCAGTGGTCAGACAGCCTGTTACTTGAATTGTCATATTTTATCAGCAGGAGTGAAATGGTCCTTTAGTTGGGAAATGTTGGCTTCCTTGTTATTCTCATGGATGGTTCCTCGGTGGTATGGGACTGCGTTATGGGAAGGTAGCCCCCACATTGCTCTGTCTATATATAAATCCAGAAAGCAGTGGGACTTTCAGAGTGGAACTCTTTCCTTTTGCTTGGCTACCTTATGATGGTATGTTGCTGTTGAAATCTTTTCTGGGGGCTAGCTGAAAAGCTCGTCACTATAGCATCTCTGAATAATTTAAACCAATCAATACATGACATATTTTGGTCTCCTGGGTCTTTCAATTTATTTTCATTTGCTTTCTTCTCTAAAATGAGAGGCAAATAGATTCTTCTATTCAGCCCAGAGTTTAAAAGTAATGCCTTAGTTCCTTTTTTTGTGATGTTGTAAATGATCGCATCAACCCGCGGTTCTAAATGCTTTTATATTTGTTTACATTTCGCTGCTAATCAGTTGTAGCTCTTTTTATGCCAAGCTTTTCACTGCTAGAATGAAAGGATTCAAATGGATTCCAAGAGCAAATCTTTCACTCCTCTCATTCTGCTGGTGCTGACAAGAAATTATCCTGCTGGCAGGGAAAGGTCATCATGGACCACTTGACTGCACATTCAGAATAAGCCTGAAAGCAAAAAGCTTTCTGAGCTTTAATAAGCTAACTTGAATTGTGTTATTTATTTAATTGGCCATCCATCACAAGTTGTTTGCTTTTCTGATGAAAAGTTTTCTCCATTTCCTGTTAAGTACATGGCCAGTTTCAAAAGTATAATTCTTATTCCTTCTGTAAGATGGGACTTTTAAAAATATTGTTACCAGTCTTTTCTTGAATCAGACAGTGAAGTATAATTCTGAGTTCAATACTTGACACCTCTTTCTAGATGCCTCAAAGTGTAATCTTATACAAGCCTGAGTCTAATATAAGCAGGGACTTTTAAAAATATTGTTAGCACTCTTTTCTTGAATCAGATGGTGAAATATAATTCTGAGTTCAATACTTGACACCTCTTTCTAGATACCTCAAAGTGCAATGTTATATAAGCCTTACTGAGTCTAATTGGACTGATTTACTGTATTGTAAATGCTCTAAGATTGTAGTTTCAAGTACCAAAGGCAGATCATAGGTGACAGAATCCTAAAGCATTCTTCTGTATTAATGTAATCAAAATAACCTTTTCTTAGATGCAAAACTGAGGAAGGATAGAAGTTTATTTTAAGCTTTTCTACACAGTCAGTGATAAATGAGGGTGGCTTGATTTAGCATATGAAAAAGTTCTACTGTTCTAGTGGTTTCCATATATTGTAGCATAATAAAAGAGATTAGCCTCTACCATAATGTAGAGGATTAGCTAGAAACAGCTAACAAAATTGCAGATTTCAGTTAGCCAAGAAGGCATTGGAAAAGGAGCTATTTAGTTATAAAAGTTTGATGTGCAAAGGAATTGTGATCAACTCTACATGCATCATCAACAGCTGCTAAGCATTCTCAAAATAAGAAGTCATAAATGATGAATAAGCTTGCCTTTAGGATATGTACATATTTATAAATATTAGTTTACATGTGATGTAACTCTATAGGTTCTCTGATATAGAAAATCTGTCTGAATATCTATAGCACTGCCAGCTTTTTAGATATCTGTCACATTGTGAAACATTAAGATTGGGAAGTCTCCTTCTGCAAGCTTCCAGCTCTCCCATTGTCCCTGGCTGGCTTGCATATTCTGTGCTGTCCAAGTACATCTGAAAAAAGGGAACTAATAGTTAGAACAGATCACCAGTTCTGAGGCATTTGGGTCAGCTTAGTCACAAACATTACTTTTATGGGTAGCCTTTCTTGCTGGCAGCCCCATGGAGATAAAATGAGAAACATGCTAGGTGCTGTTTCTTTGCCTGACCATCCAAGATTTTTTTTTTCCCCTTCCTTCCCTCACTGGCAAAGCACTAAGACTGGTTTGTTCTTCACCAAGCAGCTTCTTGGTAGGTTACAATATGCTAAACATTTTTGATATTTCAGGACCTGCTTTTCCCTCTTTGTTTGCATATTTGACACTGGATGTACAGGAAGTCGGACATCAGTGCAAAGAGCCACTGAAATATAAAATTGTCTGATATGAAAGAAGGCAGCTGGATAACATTGGCATCTCAAGGACTGGAAGGAATTTGACAAAAATAGTAACTTGTGGCCCCAATTCCAGTCCAACTAGTGCCAAACTAGATGACAATTCTACCTTCTTTAAATGAATTTCAAAAACAACAATGTCCCTCTGGATTTAGGTTCTTGGATACATTTTTCCAAAAATAATTATTTATAAGTCACAAACTCCATAATTACATTCCATACTTTTCTAGGTAGATGATCACAATTATATTACATTCCCATTTTCAAGCAGCTTTGGTGTCTTTTTTCTTTTCTGAAATTTTACTTCATGATGAATTGGAAAAGAAATAATTTACCAGTGACTGCAAAAATCACTTGGTTCCTGCTGTATGAGCTGGGATTCCCAATTAACAAGGAATATTTAAATATCCCATTCCTTTTAGAATGTTTAAATAATAAATGAAAGAATAATCTGACAGCTTGGTCCAGGTCATTGACCTGATTAGGAGAAAAAAAGTTCTATGTGTGTGCAAAACCTCACCGAAGGATAAGGACAATGGAAATGTCCTTCAACAGAGAGAAATGTAAGGTATTACATTTTTTTAAAGATTTTTTTTTATCCTGCTTTTATTATTTTTATAAATAACTCAAGGCAGCAAACATACCTAATACTACTTCTTCCTCTTGTTTTCCTCCCAACAACAACCCTGTAAGGTGGCTTATGCAAGATGGGGGATTCATGGTTTGGAAGCACTTTATCAGAAAAGGACTTGAATATTATCATTAACAATAAGCTTAATCTGATCCAGCAATATGAGACAGCTACTAGAAGAGCTAACACTGTTTTAGGTTCCTTTGGAAGAAACATTTGGTCAAAGGCATGCAAAGTCCTTATTCCCCTCCATTCTGCACTTGGAGTACTGTGTACGATTCTGGGAACCACATTTCCAGAAGCATACTGACATGTTAGAAGGGGCAGTAAATCTGATATACGAACTTGAGGACCTGCTCAAAGCAGAAAACTGAAAAAACTTGAGACATTCAGTGTGGAGAAAAGATGACCAGGGAAGACAATACAGTGGTACCTCAGGTTACGAACGCCTCTGCTTACGAACTTTTCAGGTTGCAACCAACTCCGGCCGCAAAAATTTACCTCGGTTTGTGAACTCCGCCTCGGGGTACGAACCGGATCTGTGGCCATTTTCCGCTGTGCCACGTGGTCCGCGGCCATTTTCTGCCCATGTCACGTGGTCTGTGGCCATTTTCCTCCCATGCCACGTGGTCCGCGGCCATTTTTCCACCCTGTCGCACGGTCCGCGGCCGTTTTTCCGCCCTGCCGCGTGGTCCGCAGACGCCGGAATGGATTAATGGTAATTACATTGAACCTTATGGGAAAATTTGCTTCGGGTTGCGAACAAATCGGGCTGCGACCAGAGTCACGGAACGGATTAAATTCGTAACCCGAGGTACCACTGTATATTGGTGTTCAGGTACATAAAAGGGTATCATAGGAAACTATTTTCTACTGAAATTAGGACCAGACAAGATGAATGCAAGTTGTACCTATCTAGATTTAAATTTAAATATAAGGAAATATTTCCCAGCAATAAGAACTGTCTAACAATGGAACCATCTGTGCTCCAGAAGCTTTAAGTTCACCATCTCTGGATGTTTTTAAGAAGAGTCTGGCTAGCCATCTTTTGAGGAAGGCATAATTGATTTTCTTGGATTGGATGACAGTTGTGGTCCTTCCATCTCCACAGTTCTATAATTCTATAAAGCCACAGCATCTAACCTGGAAATAATCAGCTCAGATCTCCAACACCACTGATATTGTGGGAACATAGAAGTCTTGAATTGTTTTCAAAATGTCCCAGAATCTTCATGTGGATGGGTCTTTTCAAATTCTCTGCTGTGGAATTTGTATATGATCCAATATATGACCCCCAAAGTCATCCCTTCTAACTTGCTCTATTTTGTCCCCAGTAGTTTCAGATGGCAATTAGAATGCCTCTTGTTTTATTGGAATATTCATCCAAATCTTTAATGACTATGTAATCTGCTAAAAACAGGAGGTGGAAATGATGTCTAATATTGGCAGATATCATTGTACTACAAACTATAAAGTAATATAAGAATTATATAATACTTTGCCTATTGAAAGTGTCTATTATTATAAGAAATGTATTTTCCCTACCCATAAAATGTTTCATTTAAATGAAGTTCTCATTATTTTCATCTTTACTTTTATAGCTTCCGACTGAGTTCTCTCAACCACCTGCATACATTAGGGAGCAATAGATAACTTCTAAGAGAAAGCTATACAAATATTTAAATATGCTTTTATAATTCTTGTGGCAAATATGCTTAATGTGTGCTCACCAAAGCAACCATTTCCTTTTCTCTTCCACCTGAATGAGCTTTTTAATATTATTATTCCTTCACACCAGGTATGAAGGGCACCCATTTTGCTTTATTTTCAGATATAAGTAGAAACATTGGCTTGAAAGATGTTTTGCCATGTCTGGAAAGTAACCTGTTTTAAATTTTATGTTTGAATAGGGTTTCATATAAAAATAACCACTGTTCTAAGAAACTGTCAAAGAATGTGGCCCATGGCCATGAAGCAATATAGTGATTGTGTAGTATGTCTCATTGAGTTTGAATGGGGAAATCACAATCTTTGCTAAACATTTGTGATCACATGTTGCTGTGCAGCACAGTATGCAAAATGTGATGTGCATTGTTGGCAGTTCTGTTGTTCTGGGAAGAAATACAACAAAGAGTTCTAAATTGGAAAGAAGGAGTGTTGGCTACACCCATCTTCACAGAATCCTAGGACCGGAAGTGATCATTGATATTATTGAGTCCAACCTCCGTTCCATGCAGGAATCCAAATTAAAGTATCCCCAACAGATGGCTGTCCAGAATGCAGATCATATCAGCTGTGGCCTGAATAGAAGTATATATGAAACAAATAAAATAGTCAAGGACAAATTTGGATATCTGTTCCTGTCATGAATGGTGACACTTTAATTTTCACATTGAGAAAGAAGCAAGATAGGAAGGCTTTATATGATATCTGCAGAGGTAGACCTTAACATGAGTCTTTGATCACAGTATTAATTTAAGCATGGGACTGGGATTAGTCTAGGTTTTACAAGAACTGTAATGCTCAGTAGGGCTGTGCAGAGTTTGGATCTGAAGGCAAAAGGGTGCTTTAGACTGTGTGGTAGCACAAATGTAGTATCTGTTTGCAACTCCTTAAAGCTGATGCACCTTTCCCTATGATTAGCCATCTTTTCCTGGGAAATGTCTTCTTTGAAGTAAGGAGTGGCAGATATGTGCTGTGTTTGTACCCTTATTTACTCAAAAGCACTGTTGCCTTCAAATCCTAAGCACTGGACAGCCCTAATGCTCAGTCTATCTTGGAGCCATTTCTACAGGAAGAGATCTATCTTTGAAGTTTTTTTTAAAGCAATGCTCTTGCAATATTGTTATCAATGTAGTTCTCTGCCTACTGGAAATATGCACAGGGGAAAATTATTAGAAACCCTTTTATTGCTTTAGATGGAAGGATATTTTGGTCTGAAGCCTGCAATAGACATCAACTTCTGGATCAGATCCAGAACAGAAGCTCACTTCAATTCATATTCAGCAGGTCTTTATATCTCCCCACTAAGTATTAGGAAGAAATATACACAGCTGACAAATATGCATACATGGGAAGTGAGACAGATGGCAATTCTTTCAAAGAATATGAAAGCTGATCAATACCAAACAAATAATTTAAACTTAAATGGATTTTGATCCTTCTCCTTTCCCCTTTTTTCCCTTTGGTAATGGATTTTAGGGCCCTGCTAGCTGCCTAATACCTAAATATTTTATAACTGCACCCATTGCCTTCTTACAACAAAAAGACATACCTTCTTGCAGTTGGGACTGGAAACAAATCCAGGGAACAAGAATCCAAGCGTAAGGGTCAATGGTATTTATAAGAAGGAAGGTCAAAGTTATAACACAAGAATTCCAGGGAGATCTCTTTCAAATGAAAAACCTATATATATGCAACTTTACAGTGGCATAACAGTTGTTCATATTCTGTGCAGAGGGCTGGACACCTACCTCTTTTGTGAAGGAAGAACACTTTGTATTTGTTTACTGTTTTAATAATCCAGCCATTTTATTAGTCATTTTTTCCCTGATCAGACTTGGCTGGGGTCCTCAAAGAAGCAAGGACCTTCAGGACCAGGTTTCCTAACTGGGCCTTGAATATTTAAGAATAGATGGTGTCAGTGTAACTGGGAGACAGCCACCCCTAGATTCCCAGAAGTCAGACATAGGAGGTAGGAAGGTAGAAATCCCAGGGAGGAATATGGCAGTCATTTGTGAGTGTTTGGGACAGACACAACAGCATCCTGCTACTATTTTGTTCTGAATTGTTTTTTAAGATTTAGAGAGTTTTATTTTAAAGGATTTTACTTCAATGTGGTTTTATAGACAAGTTCCAAGATAATGGCATATAGACAATTGAAATACCCTGAAAATCTTAAATATAATACATGTAGAGGTTAGTGAATTAGAGAGCTAACAACAGTCATAAAACCAATATTTAAAACTTAATATATGAAAGTGTGTGTGTTTCTGTGTAATGTATATATCATACAAAAATAGCAGAAACACCGGTATTATATTATCTTCATGTAAAATGTACATGAAGACCTACAAATAACGTTTCAGAGTGGGATGTAAGCCAAAGAGAAATGGTTTATAAAGATAACACATAAAAGATTCAAAACTAACAAGAGTAAGTTTTTTTTAAAAAAAAAGATGTAAATAACACAATTTTAAAAAAGATTTGGGGAAAGGTCACATAAGTAAAACATGAAAATATCAATTCAAAAACTTAAACATAGCTGTTCTTTAAATAGCCAACTTAGAAAGAGCAATGAAAAGCACCTTCGAAAGGTACCAAAATGGGCTTGCGAAATTTCTTCTACATCAGAAATTAATCAATTTGCTACATTAATGAGTAAGCTGAGGTTGCCAGAACATATGGTATTTTGAAATTTCACAACATTTTAATGACTTTTTTTTAAAAAAAAATGAGATTTGGGGTGCTTCCTGGCATTGCCTACTTGTGATTTATACAGAATGAGGAATTACAACATTTGTGCTGATTATTTGCTTATGTTTAAATTAACTTATAGACACTGCTCTGCATAAATTTGCTGGTATTTCAACAACAAAATGGATGCAAGAAGTAATGGGTAATGCCAAAATCAAGGTAGAATCTTCTGCATTTGAGCTACTACTACAAACCATATCAGGCTTTCTTGCTGCTGCCTGGATATTTTCTTTAATACATATGCAACAAAGTTACATCCTTTTTCTTTTCTTTCTTTCTTTCTTTCTTTCTTTCTTTCTTTCTTTCTTTCTTTCTTTCTTTCTTTCTTTCTTTTCTCCATCCTCCTCCTCCAACCTCCTCCATCACAAAAGTGGACATAACTAAAGGCCTGCCAAAATTTGCACAGCCAAATTTTCAATGGGCTGAGACGCTGCTTTCCACAAAACTGGAAATAGAGCTGGCCATGAAGCCTAGACCGATTGCCAGGAAACAGCCAGATGCTAATAGTAAGAAGTGTTCCAGAGCTTGGCATCTGGGTCCAGTAAGCACTATACAGATTCTCCATCTGTGGCCGAAGCTGTTCACTGCTTCTGGGGAAGGCACAGTCAAACATAGTAAGGCAACAACAGTTTAAAGCAGTGCCAACAGCAGCAGAAGGCAGGGTGAACTCAGCATTGAAATTAACATTTATATTCCAATTTATTTTTCACTTCTGTGGTAATGTGAAAAATCTAATTATTGAGGGCCAAGTATGTTTTAGGCACATTGATTTGCTAGGAGATGACCACTATATATGCCATTTCTTATGCAAAGTTGCAATGACATTTTACTTGCTCTTTTCAGGCCAACTTTCTATAATAATGTTTATTTTGGGGTTTAGTAGAATTGAAAACATTAGGGAAAAGACCAAGATGCAATGTAAAACCTTAAAAAGATGTATTAAAACATTAGGAGGGGTTAGAAGGTTAGCAGATAGATTAGAATGCAGCATAGTTGTTCAATGAATAGGAGGGGTGTACCCAGATCTATTCTGTGAATGAAACATCCTTCTGCTCATGGAATGGGTACATTAAATCATTGAATCCCACTCATACTGATTAATACTCAGGGAGGAAAAGAGTTTTTATAAAAATCAATGATTTTAATCTTACTGGAGCCCTATTTGGGCATTATAGACTAGGTCTAGTAAACATATTTCTTCCATATGGAGGTATCTTACCCCCAGTGAGATGTCTTCAGTGCCATCCTCTCTCAATATCTGTGCATATGGTATAGATATCTGTAATTAGGCATCCTTCTTTCCATACAACCTTGCACAAACTGGGTTAGTTGAGGAGGAATGGCTTTTGCTGCTATGGAAGTCAGTGCGCCTATAGCAATATGTGAGAAGATCACTTTCATATCATATTGTGTATGTAGATATCAAAGAAGAATAGTACTGGTAAAGTTACTAAACAACCTATCTCCACATGAATGTCTGAAGCTGGGAGTCTTCAACTATGCACAAAGACTTCCACATGAGCCATGAGGGTTTTAGCTGACATGTAAGCCTTTGCATGTATGCACACATTTTCCATTGTAAATAACTGCAGTGTATTGTAAACAACCAGGTGATCTCACTGTAGGAATTAGAGGAAAAAGCCTGCTTATCTCAAGGTAAAATCCACACAGTTATAAGGAGAACCATCAGAATTTAGTTTTACCTTTAAAGTAAAGCCAGCTTAACATTTGTACTATGGATCATAAGTAACTGAGTAGTTTTGTTTGAACTAGATTGAAACTAGATTGCTTAACAATTGATTCGTTTTTGTTTTAAGCCAGGCTTTCTGACTCAAACACAACATTCTGGTGGGATTTTTGAAAACTGAAACTGGACTGCATAGTAAACATCTCCTTGATATAAAGAAGAATAAGAGGAAAGGATCATAGCAGTTTAACATTTTATTTATTAATTAATCATATTTATAGGCCACCCATCTTAGAGTGTACAGTTAAAAACACATCTAGTACAATAAAAAATAAAAGAAGCCCAAGGATGAATACATTAATACATCCAACACATTAAATGGGTCTTGAAGACCTGACACATTAATACATCCAACATTTAGGATGGCACATAGATTCTAATACTGGGGAAAGAGGCAGCACTTCAAGGCTCATTTAAAGGCTGGCAGGGTTGGGACAACTCAAAGAACTGGCACCATGACAGAAAAGGCATGCCACCTAGATCTCATCAGAAGAGACTGTCTTAAAGATGGGATCTGGAGCATGTCCACTTTGTCAGTTCATGCCAGATGGGCAGAAACAGTGAGAAAAAGATGGTCCTTCAGATATCCAGGCACTATGCCATAGGTTTCAACCAGCACCTTAAATTGTACCCAGAAGCTTATTGGTAATCTGTGCAGCTGTACAGCAGAGGTATTACATAGGTATACTGAAATAAGCCCATAACTGCCTGTAACAACACATTCTGGGCCAGCTGCAGTTTCCAAGCGGTCTTCATGAGCACCACATGTAGACTGCAACATAGTAGTCCACATGAGTGGTAACTGAGAAGTGAGTGACTATGAAATAGATTCTGGTTCAGGAAAGGGAACAACTGTGGCAACAGATAAATCTGGGCAAAAGCCTTCCTGGCCAAAGCTCCTACTTGCTCTACAATTAGGAGCTGTGAGTTCAATAGGACTCTGAGACTGCATACCAGATCTGTCTGGAGGAGGGCTGCCCCACTCAGAACCAAGGATGGAAAATCCAGGGTATTCGGACATTCACAGTCACTCAGTCTTGCCAGATTTGAATTTAAGCCTGTTCCTCTCCATCCAGATCTTGAATACCTTCAGGCACTGGAACAAGATCTCAACAACATTATTTAGTCAACCCAGAGTCAAGGCGTACAACTGGGGATTATCACCATATTGATGATGCCTGTTCCTGTGTTGACAGATGACCTCCTTCAGTGGGTTCATTTATATGTTAAATAGGAAGTGCAAACTCTGTATCACTCTGCAAGTCATGGGACCCAGGCTAGACCTCTCTCCCCTTGTCAGCACTGACTGGAACCAGTTGCAGAGTAAGAAGGAACCCCCATAACACTGTGACTCCCACTCCTATTCCTCACAGTAGTTCCAGAAGGATATTGTGATAGATAGAATCGAAGGCCGGTGAGGAATCAAGGAAGAAACAGGACACCACCATCCCAGATTTATTCAGGAAAACTGGCACAATACTAACAGAAGTCTCTGACATTTTAAAACCAGTGAGAACACCTACAATACTGAGATCATGTCAGGAGTCCCATTTAACAAGTGCATATGACCAGTCACCAAACACCCTTTCTCATAAATCCCATTGATGAAGTTAAAATACAAGTAATGTGGCCCCCAAATTCTGATTACAGAGCAGAACTAGGGTTTGTGCTCCCAATTACATTTCTCTCATTCAAAAACAAATTGTTGAAATGAATAATAATTTGTTCCAGATTCTGAATAAATAGCAGAGATGGGCTCTGATCTCCAAGACTTAGCTTTCCAGACTGAATCACACAGACACGCAAATATTTTCTCCCTTAACCATAACCCTGCTGATTGCCTTACATGCCTCTACTTTCTAGTGCTGGCTGAAATATTCTCAGCACAGCCTCCCTCTCACCCTTACTCCAATTCATTTTTTTTTAACCTGCAGTTCACTAATAATCTTCTTCTTTCCTTTGAAGCATTCCTGGCCAGCTGTTTTTTCTTTTTCTTTTTTTTAAATATTGGATGGGCACTTTGTGGGTACAGTGAATGCACATTCCATGTTGCTTATTCCAGATGCTAAGTCATCATTTACACACTTCATTCATTCATTCATTCATTCATTCATTCATTCATTCATTCATTCATTTTTCAAATTTAGTCACTGCCCATCTCACTCAAAGAGCAACTCTGGGCGGTTTACAATAAAATTTACATTGTTTTCAGACTAGTCCTTCAGGTAATTGAAAAAGCTGTCAGGAAAATTCCTTTCATTAGAGGCAAAAAGGAAGGGATATAAAGCCAATTTATTTGATCAGGATTAAAATAAGAACTAGCTTTATAAAATTCTGGAAATCCATATCCATTATGGACTTTTTGTGGATACTTGGACAGAAATGACAACAGTTTTTTTTGGGGGGGGGATTTGCGATTGGATAAGGGGGAGGGATTAGGCTTAAATTGAAGAATGTAGGGAAAACCACTAGACCACTCAGGTATGACTTAGATCATATTCCTTGTGAGTACACAGTGAAGGTGATGAATAGATTTAGGGGATTAGATTTGGTAGACAGAGTGCCTGAAGAACTATGGACAGAGGTTTGTAACAGGAGGCAGCAACTAAAACCATCCCAAAGAAAAAGAAATGCAAGAAAGCAAAGTAGCTGTCTGATGAGGCTTTACAAATAGCTATGGAAAGAAGGAATGTGAAAAGCAAGGGTGAAAGGGAAAGATATAAACAACTGAATGCAGATTTCCAGAGAATAGCAAGGAGAGATAAGAAGGCCTTCTTAAATGAACAATGCAAAAAAATTGAGGAAAACAATAGAATGGGGAAGACTAGAGATCTCTTCAAGAAAATTGGAGATATCAAGGGAATGTTTTGTACAAAGATGGGCATGATAAAGGACAAAAAAGGCAGGGACCTAACAGAAGCAGAAGAGATTAAGAAGAGGTGGCAAGAATACACAGAAGAACTATACAAGAAAGATCTTAATGTCCCTGATGTCCACGCTGGTGTGGTCACTGACCTTGATCCAGACATCCTAGAGAGCGAAGTCAAGTGGGCCTTAGGAAGTATTACTAACAACAAAGCTAATGGAGATGACAGTATTCCAGCTGAGCTATTTAAAATACTAAGAGATGATGCTGTTAAAGTGCTGCGCTCAATATGTCAACAAATTTGGAAAAGTCAACAGTGACCACAGAATTGGAAAAGGCCAGTTTACGTTCTAATTCCAAAGAAGAGCAATGCCAAAGAATGCTCAAACTACCACACAGTTGCACTCATTTCACATTCTAGCAAGGTTATGCTCAAAATCCTACAAGCTAGGCTTCAGCAGTATGTGAACCGAGAACTACCAGATGTACAAGCTGGGTTTTGAAGAGGCAGAGGAACTAGAGATCAAATTGCCAACATTTGCTGGATCATGGAGAAAGCACAAGAGTTCCAGAAAAAATCTACTGCTTCACTGACTATGCAAAAGCCTTTGATTGTGTGGATCACAACAAACTGTGGCAAATTCTTAAAAAGATGGGGGTACCAGACCACCTTACCTATCTCCTGAGAAATATGTATGCGGGCCAAGAAGCAACAGTTAGAACTGGTCATGGAACAACCAATTGGTTCAAAATAGGGAAAGGAGTACGACAAGGCTATATATTGTCACCCTGCTTATTTAACTTATATGCAGAGTACATCATGAGAAATGCTGGGCTGGAAGAACCAAAAGCCAGAATTAAGATTGCAGAGAGAAATATCAACAACCTCAGATATGCAGACGATACCACCCTAATGGCAGAAAGTGAAGAAGAACTAAAGAGCCTCTTGATGAGGGTGAAAGAGGAGAGTGCAAAAGCTGGCTTGAAACTCAACATTAAAAAAACTAAGATCATGGCATCTGGACCCATCAATTCCTGGCAAATAGAAGGGGTAGAAATGGAAGCAGTAACAGACTTTATTTATCTGGGCTCCAAGGTCATTGCAGACAGAGACTACAGCCATGAAATTAAAAGACACTTGCTCCTTGGGAGGAAAGCTACGGCAAAGCTAGACAGCATATTAAAAAGCAGAGACACCACCTTGCTGACAAAGATCCGCATAATCAAAGCTATGGTTTTTCCAGTAGCAATGTATGGCTGTGAGACCTGGACCATAAGGAAGGCTGAGCGCTAAAGAATTTATGCCTTTGAATTGTGGTGCTGGAGAAGACTTTGAGGAGTCCCATGGACTGCTAGAATCCTTCAGTCAATCCTAAAGGAAATCAACCCTGACTGCTCATTGGGAGGATTGATACTCAAGCTCAAGCTCAGATACTTTGGCCACCTAATGCAAAGAGACAACTCTTTGGAAAAGACCCCGATGCTGGGAAAGATGGAAGGCAAAAGGAGAAGGGGACGGCAGTGGATGAGATGGTTAGATAGCATCACCGAAGCAATGAACATGAAATTGAACTCAGGGAGGCAGTGAAGGACAGAAGGCCTGGCATGATAAGGTTCATGGGGTCACAAAGAGTCAGACATGACTTAACGACTGAACAACAACAAAGAGGGGGAGGTTATGGGAAGAAGTGAATTATGTATCTAACCACATGGGGGGGAGGGGAAATATTAATTTGTTTGTACTTGTTGCAAGGAAGATTGGGAGTCACTTCTTTAAATATTCTTTTTTCTATCCTTTTTTTTAATGTTCTGTTCTTTTTCTTTTTGCACTTTGTATTCCTCCTCTTTTCTATTCTTTATTTCTGACTTCAGTTTGTATTATCTTTTAGTATTGTAAAATTCTTCAATAAAAAGTATTTTAAAAAAAGGCAAATTCTCTTCATTAATGAAACAAATCTTGTGTCACATTTTATTTTGATAGAAATAACTATGTCTATTGTTTCTCTTATGTAGTGAATAGTAACAGATTTAGTATATTGACATATTCTGCATATTACTATTTTCTGTGTGAGTATAGCCCAGATTATTTTCATATAGTGAACAGTTACTATTTGGATAATGTACAAAATACACATGCATTAAAATACTATGAATGTGAATTTATTCCTATATAGTATACACATCTGCCTTTAAAAGAGGTAACAGTGACCTCCTTATCATTTCTTCCAAGTATTTTAATGATATGTTTGCTTAATGCATTATTTTTGCATGATTTTAGAACCACATATCTAATGAGACAAGGTCACGCTTATGGGTTAGGAAAGTAGGTGAAAGTGTACATAACATTACAGTGAAGTTGTGTAGATTTATCTGCATTCGTCTACATTTGTTTTTCCAAATAAGAGCAGAAAGAAAAACTAAGAGTGCTTGACCTACCTTGAGACCATAGTACAAATCAACAGAATTAACTTTTCCCATTTACCACTATTTTGTCCTATAAAAATAGCCTTCTCCTTTATTGACGTTGCTATTTGACCCATAAGAAATACATAAATGTACAGATATAGTATTACTTTGGTCATGTGTATACTACTCATGATAGTTCACCAGCTACCTTGCTTGAAGAGGTAGTGGGACAGGAGTATTCATAAATCTCCTAGCATGAAATCTTTATCTTTTGAGCACTAGCAAAATGCCAAAGGATCCATCCATACAATATATGGACTGATTCAAAGATTTGCTTCATTGCATCCAACATATGGCAGAGTTGGTTGTGTACATCAGTGCCAGCTAAAGATTTCTTTATGCAGGACAAACTGCAATTACAGGGGAAAGTGTAGAAGAAGAAAATTAGTGACCTCATTATTTTCAATCTAAACCCTTTGTAATGCATCTCATCTTCAGATGAGTATAACAAAATCAATTTTGTTTGTTCTTTTGCCCTTGATTCAATGGTTTTCAGAAAACTTAGTGATATCTTTAGAGAAATCCTAGTAAAATATGATCTTTAAACAAACAAATATAAAATGGTGTGAGCAGTTTACAGTGGCTCATTAGAAATGAAAGGAAAACCCATCCATCAGTGTTTGGTACAGATGAGATATTTCACGCATGGCCAATGTCTATGCCAAACACAAAGAAGCAAAATTTTGACAATATTACTGGAATTGCCACTAGCATTAAATCCTATTGAACCATGGAGAATGAATAATAAGCAATTCCATGTAAATGTGTCATATGCAGAAGTACAGTAAAAGCTATACTTAGCTTTTTACAAAAAGCCATTAATAAAAAGTAAAGATTATATTTCTGGAAACAAGCAACTGACCCTGCCTTTGATTCAATTCGTCCTGGACTTAGAGTAAACGCAGGCATGATTACAGCTGTTTAATTTCACCATTCCTTACACCAACTGAGTCTTCCTTGCTGTTCATTTATCCAACTTTATAATGTGAGGTTTGTTTGTTTATTTGTCTATGGTGTTGGCTCAGTTGGTAACAGAACCTCTGTTTGTGACTGGTTCCTAGTGCCTTCAAACACTGTTGTCCACAATTAAAGCAGCATCGATGGCTTTCCACAATACAGTACTTACAGTATAACTACCAGCAAACTCCATACCTTAGTAAGCTTTGGAGCAGCCACTGCTATTCTATGAACAGTGAAAGGAATTTACTTGTTCTGTAGATCTCCATCATTTGACGCCATTTGACAAATTCTATTTTTGAATGAACAGGGAGAGCCCAGCCAACATTAATACCACAACCACCAATGTTTTATAGATTATTAAGATATGATACCATTGTATTAAATCCATCTGCACTATGCTTAAAAAAAAAAAACAGCAACAACAAATGGCTGTTGTTGATAAATTTCCTAGTAAATAATCTTAAACCTGACTGTAAAAGGAAATAGTCATGAAAAGGAACTTCACATGTAGTTGAGAACTGGAAAAAAAAATGAAATAAAATGAAATGCTAGTAGCTTGAAGAACTTTCAATCAAATGGTTGATGAAAAGTTTGAAGCTGGATTTTATTTTTTTATTTTTTTATTTAATAGTACTGTGAACAGAGGTTAGTAACAAGGTTTTCTTGAGTATACTGAAGACGTGATTTGGAAAGACCATGTCCAAATCCATGGCTAGCTTCTATTCCATTGTATTCCATTGTATTCCATTCCATAGTATTCCATTCCATAGTAATCATATTACCAGCTTCTTTATCTGAAAATACTGGAAGGAGGGGAGAATCTAGAAGAAGACAGATTTCCAGGAATATTTAAGTCTCTACCACTTTTTAAAATTGAAAACAAACAAATAAAACACATGCTGAGAGTGATACCACCATACCTGGACCTAAAGCAACAGCAGAAAAAGTGACATGTCCCTTAAATCAATTTTCCCCTACCATGGCGTGGACCAACTCTCACACAGCATGCCTGGGAATTGATGTCTCTGCTTCTGAAGGACATTCAGGTAGGAGAAGGTTGAGATATGCAGGAATAGCAATAGGGTCGCAGTCACTGTCTAATCTAGTATACTGGCCCTAACAATACAAATGAATGACCATTTTGTTGAAGGCTGGAAATTAATAGGCTCTCTCTGCTATTGATTTAGTTCAAGTAGATATTTCTTCTGTAAGAGTCGCTTTGTGTGAAATGGGTGGCTACATAAATGTGACATATAAATAAAATAAAATAAAATAAAATAAAATAAAATAAAATAAAATAAAATAAAATAGCATAATTTATGCCTGCAAGGAAAGACGGTTCTCCTCTGCTTCTGAAGGCAGGACTACAATGGGCAGAAATTGCAAGGGAATATTCTTAATAGTTATAGCTGTTGAGCAGTGGAACAGACTACTTCAAGACATGTTGAGTCTCTTGAGAGATTTAAGCAGAAGCTTGACAGGCTTTGTGGGTAGGACAACATGCACTGTGTATTCTGCACTGAACCAAGGGTTGGACTAAAACTGCTTCACAAAACTGACACCCTCCAGATGTATTGCTGGTTAGCAATTATGGAAATTGTACACCTGGAGATTGTCATGTTGGGAGAAGCCTGGATTATAAGATCCAGTATTCTCTTCTATCTTGATAATGCGACAATATGGGAGTGGTTTATGATAATGACTGATTAAAATTATGGAATCAGATGTTGCTGGCCTGAAAAATTGGTGACAACTTAATGTCATTTTGTAGAGGTTGGTATTTTCATGCTCCTCTATATTGTTGCACACCTCATGCTCTATGTCATGGAATCTACTTGGAAATAGTCAAGTAAAAATTTTAGAATAAGTCCAATGGAAACATGTGGAATAATAATCCTAAACATTTCTAGGAAGTTCAGGGGCTGAAACTAAATGGCACTGATTTTCTGTTAAATATTAAACTATTTTAGAGGGCATTCTTTTAGACATATTTTCATTTCCCCCCTTTTTTTTCTTCCTATTTATTGTTATTTTCTGTTTTCTGTTTATGTTGTTGGGATATCCCCCTTCAGGATTTTAATCAGGCTGTAGTTGTTTTATCTTATTCTATGTATTCTATATTCCATGTAAGCTGCAGGGAGTCATTTTATTGTAGTAGCATAGAAATGCGATAAATAAATAGCCCCTTCTTTAGAAAAATGCATACTGAATACAGTGGTACCTCGGGTCACGAACGCTTCTGTTCACGAACAATTCGGTTCACAAACAGCACCGTTCGCAAAATTTTGCTTCCGTTCGCGAACTCTGCATCGGGTGACGAACAGGATCCGTGGCCATTTTCCCTGCCGTGACACGTGGTCGTGGCTTCCTGTAGGGAGGGGGACTCTCCCTCCAAACAATAACCGCCTCCCCACCTGCCTTCCTGTCCTCCACGCCAGAAGTCGCCTCAAGCAAGGTTAGCAATCTCTCTCTTCATATTGTACTGTACTTTGTTTCATATTTTTGTGGTTTTAAAAAAAATACATATGGTTCAGAATGGATTAACCGTATTTACATTGAACCTTATGGGAAAATTTGATTCGGGTCGCAACCAAAATCGGTTGACGACCAAATTCGTAGGGGTCAGAACGGATTAACAGTATTTACATTGAACCTTATGGGAAAATTTGATTCGGGTCGCAACCAATTCGGGTCGCGACCAGAGTCATGGAGGTCGTGACCCGAGGTACCACTGTAATTATGAATGTTATCAATAATATGTGTAATGAACTTAAAGAAGTCATTAAGGATGAATGTGAAAAGAGATTGTCAAAGTTGAAGAAACAGAAGAAAGCAAATAGGTTGTTACAACAAACCATGGAAATTTTGGGAGGAGAAATGATAAAAGTTTGTTTGTATCTGCTATAAAGAAGATCAGAAGCTGCATCTTCGTCTTTTCTTTTCTTTACTTTCTTAATCTGTACAGTTTCTAGAACTTTTTCTTTTATATTCTTTTTCTACTTTCTCTTTATATACTCTTTTTTGTTTATCTTTTAATTATGTAAAAAAATTCAGTAAAAAATAAATATATATATATATAAAAAGAACAAGCCATGGAAATTGTCAAGAAGAGAAGAGAACCCTAAGTCAAGAAAGACAAAAATCTCATGAAGAAATTTAACAAAGTTTTATAGATTATTAGAAGAGACAAGAAGCAGTATTACAACATCTGGTTATCACCAAGTTGGAAGGCTACAGTAATTGATGGAATACCCCAAAAAATATAACCAGAAAAAGGAGAAGAATCAGTAAAGTTCTAACCAAGCTATGCCAGCAAATCTGGAGAACAATACAGTAGCCAACAGATTGGAAGAGGTCAATCTACATTCCAATCCCTCAAAAGGGAGACTTAACAGAGTGTGCAAACTATTGTACAATGTCCTTTATTTCACATACTAGCACACAATGCAGATTGGAGCCTTACATGGAAGAAGAGATGGCAGATGTATAAGTCTGCTGAAGAACATGAGACATTATTTCTGATGCATGCTGGATAATTGAGAAAGCCAAAGAACACCAAAAGATCAGCCATCAATAGACACATAGAGATAGACCACACTTACACAACATTCAAAAGAGAATATTAAAAAAAGGTAAGAAGGAAACAAAAAGACCAGTACACATCCTCTCCAGCAACCAACACCCAGATAAGCAGGGATTAACACCAGACAAACAATCAAGGAGAAACACTGGCAGAACAAGCTACTGTCTATATTCAGAGAGCAAACCCCACACTCACTAGCACTGATGATGTTATCTAGTTGGGTAATAAAACATCAGCAAGCAACCAAGCTCAGAGTATACCAACAACTTCACAATACCAAAAGGAGTCAGTATGTGCTTAATTAATTATAGAAAGCCCTTTTGTACTGGTGATCACATCAAATTGTGGGATGTATTTAGAAAAATGGGAATCCCAGAAGGCCAAACTAATAACAACAGGTACAACAACTAGCCTTAGAATTAACAATGAAGTTATTTAAGTAGTAGATAGCTTCTGCCTTATAGAATTAATCATCAACAGTAAAGGAACAAGCAGTCAGGAAATATGCCACAGAGCCATGAAGGCCTTGGAAAAGATATTCAGATAATGTAATGTGTCTATACCTACAAAGATCAGAATCATGCAAGCCATGATATTCCCTGTGATAGTCTCTGGAAGCATAAGTTGAACTTTGAAGAAGCAGGATAAGAACAGCATTGACACTTTTGAACTTTGGTATTGAAGAAGACTTGTGAGAATACCATGGACAGCCAAGGAAAGAAACAAATGGATTGTCAAAGAAATCAGCCCAGGGTTCTCACTCGAGGCACAAATGACCAGGCTCAAATTATCTTACTTTATTTATATACATTATTTATATATATTATTTGAAGACCCAGCTCTCTGGAAAAGGCTCTAATGCTGGGAAAGGTGGAAGGAAAGAGAAGAAGACGATGTCCAGTAGGTGGACGGATTTAGTTACAGTGGTGATGAGTGAATCGTTGCAAGACCTGAAATACCAGGTTAGGGAAAGTTCACCATGGGGAAAACCTATCTATGTGGTTGCTAAGAATTGACACTGATTTAATCACATATAATCAATCAATTAACAATCAAGCATCAGTAATAACTGGTGTATCACATTATTTTGTTTCCCCAATTATCTTAACCTGCAATTTAACTTTAGCAAAACAACTAACAAATAACTCCATTCAAAAATTTTGTCCAAGGAAAATGTGTGTATTTAGGAAATGAATATATAGGAACTGCAAATATTTCCTTACTTCAGAAATGGTTTTTTGTAAGACTATATCACTAATATGAATTTATTTCAATATCATTTCCATTCTCCATGTACTAACAGATAATTGATTTTTACTTTACAGTCAACTGGTTCTGGGGTGCATTTTAAATTGTTCTTTTATGTTAGATCAATAAGTATTCTAGAAAACATTTATTGCAAACAATGCATTACTAAATAGCTGCTATTTTTAAAAGAAGAAGCTTTCTTTTTTACTATGCAAAGAAGAGCACTCCCATTCAGAATGTGCAATTATCATATTGGCCTTCATTAAATGTCTCTTTAGCAACAGAAGTTTTCAAAAGGAGGCCTTAATCTCCAAATTCCACAAAGTGAAAGGAAAAAACAAAAACCCTCCATGTATAAAAAGCTTGCATGTGCATAAGGATCATTTTTTGGTTTGGATTTTTTTCCTTTTGCTCCCCCTCATTTTAATTTCTTGAAGGAACAGCACACTCACTAGGTGACTCTGGGCAGTGACAATTCTGTTGGAAAATTTCTGAAATTTCCTAAATTTCCAGTTTACTTTGTACCCACTCTCAATCAATTGCAACAACCACATCATAGCAACCATACACACCATTCTGTTCAGCTAGCAAAATGTAACTTGACATTTATTTATTAAGCATCAGCAAACATCAAAACAAGTGAATTGACAAAATGGGACAAAGGCAGGCAAAACACACACACACACACACACACAGAGAGAGAGAGACAGAGAGACAGATGAATAAGAGGCAAGAGATAAAAAGGGCAAAGGATTTAATAGCAATCTACATTTTTAGTATCTGTATAATCAAAAGGCACAGAACTTTCCTAAGCATTGGAAACAATACTGTGGGTAATTAGTATGGGCAGTTGCAAAGGGAGTGGACTTTGATTATTCCAGCCTTAGCCCTTTTATGTACACAACAGTAGCAGAATAGAAATAAAATGTAGGATACTAGGTGATTCCTCCTCTGTTTTGCATCATGAAGGGAACAGTTTGGTAGATGGAGATGATGTTTCCAACAAGTTCAAACTCCCTGATAGGCTATCATAGTGCAGAAAAATAAGAAGAGGAAGGAGTATGTACACCACCTGGAATTCAATGAAAGGCAGGATATGAGTTTAAAAAATCAGTCAGTCAATACCATTGAAATGGTAGGTCCTTTAGAAAATTTTGCTTAATATTTCTGCTGACATATATAGCCAAACACAAATTAGCAGGGAGTCTGCCTGCCTGCCTGCCTGCCTGCCTATCTACAAGTGGGGCAAAGAAGTATTTAGTCAGCCACCAATTATGCAAGTTCTCCCACTTAAAAAGATGAGAGAGGCCTGTAATTTTCATCATAGGTATACCTCAACTATGAGAGACAAAATGGGAAAGAAAATCCAGAAAATCACATTGTCTGATTTTTAAAGAATTTATTTGCAAATCATGGTGGAAAATAAGTATTTGGTCAATATCAAAAGTTCATCTCAATGCTTAGTTATATATCCTTTGTTGGCAATGACAGAGGTCAAATGTTTTCTGTAAGTCTTCACAAGGTTTTCACACACTGTTGCTGTATTTTGGCCCATTCCTCCATGCAGATCTCCTCTAGAGCAGTGATGTTTTGGGGCTGTCGCTGGGCAACACGGACTTTCAAGTCCCTCCAAAGGTTTTCCATGGGGTTGAGATCTGGAGACTGGCTAGGCCACTCCAGGACCTTGAAATGCTTCTTACGAAGCCACTCCTTCGTTGCCCGGGCGGTGTGTTTGGGATCATTGTCATGCTGAAAGACCCAGCCACGTTTCATCTTCAATGCCCTTGCTGATGGAAGGAGGTGTTCACTAAAAATCTCACGATACATGGCCCCATTCATTCTTTCCTTTACACGGATCAGTCGTCCTGGTCCCTTTGCAGAAAAACAGCCCCAAAGCATGATGTTTCCACCCCCGTGCTTCACAGTAGGCATGGTGTTCTTTGGATGCAACTCAGCATTCTCTCTCCTCCAAACACGACGAGTTGAGTTTAGACCAAAACGTTCTACTTTGGTTTCATCTGACCATATGACATTCTCCCAATCCTCTTCTGGATCATCCAAATGCTCTCTAGCAAACTTCAGACGGGCCCGGACATGTACTGGCTTAAGCAGGGGGACATGTCTGGCACTGCAGGATTTGAGTCCCTGGCGGCGTAGTGTGTTACTGATGGTAGCCTTTGTTACTTTGGTCCCAGCTCTCTGCAGGTCATTCACTAGGTCCCCCCGTGTGGTTCTGGGATTTTTGCTCACCGTTCTTGTGATCATTTTGACCCCATGGGGTGAGATCTTGCGTGGAGCCCCAGATCAAGGGAGATTATCAGTGGTCTTGTATGTCTTCCATTTTCTAATTATTGATTAGAATATTTCTTGATTTCTTTTCAGTTGATTTCTTCACACCAAGCTGCTTGCCTATTGCAGATTCAGTCTTCCCAGCCTGGTGCAGGTCTACAATTTTGTTTCTGGTGTCCTTCAACAGCTCTTTGGTCTTGGCCATAGTGGAGTTTGGAGTGTGACTGTTTGAGGTTGTGGACAGGGGTCTTTTATACTGATAACAAGGTCAAACAGGTGCCATTACTACAGGTAACGAGTGGAGGACAGAGGAGCCTCTTAAAGAAGTAGTTACAGGTCTGTGAGAGCCAGACATCTTGCTTGTTTGTAGGTGACCAAATACTTATTTTCCACCATGATTTGCAAATAAATTCTTTAAAAATCAGACAATGTGATTTTCTGGATTTTTTTCCTCATTTTGTCTCTCATAGTTGAGGTATACCTATGATGAAAATTACAGGCCTCTCTCATCTTTTTAAGTGGGAGAACTTGCACAATTGGTGGCTGACTAAATACTTTTTTGCCCCACTGTATCTATCTATCTATCTATCTATCTATCTATCTATCTATCTATCTATCTATCTATCTATCTATCTATCTATCTATCATGTCTTAAAGACTTTTCAGAAAATACAGTGTTAGGTTGGTGGATAGGAAAAGGGTCTTCTTCCTTTCCTTTCTCTTTATTCTTCCTACTTTCTTCTCCTGAGGCCTGGGAGCTGTAAGAATGTCATCCTTTCCAAAGGGCAGAGCTAAGTTCTCTGACTAACTTCATGAAGTCGGCTTCATAACCAATGGCTAAAGTGACTGGGTTTACACACATCGTTTCACATGTTTCACAACTGCCCCATTTCTCCTTTTCAAAGTGTTCATGTTTTTACGTCTACTTTTATGATATACATTTTCAGACACGTTTGTCCCTTTTCAGACATGTCAGTTTGCAGCTTGGATGACAAATTTGCTGTTTCAACATGAAATATCTACCCAGGGTCTAAAAGCTTGGCTAATTGAGAAGTTTAATAAATCTTGCTAACACATGAGTTTCATCTTTCCCCACAAAATGTGAAAAAGTTTGCTTCTTTTCTATTAATTCAAAAAACATTTTATGTCTCTGAAGTTGTGTTTTGACAAGTGTCTCAACTAAGCAAAAATAGGAATAACTATGGTAGTGGCTGTCTAGAAACCTTGTGATTCCCTCTCATTTCTTCTACTTTGCTTCATGAAGAAACATTGTGATTCTACACCTGTTTCTATGTCTGTCCTGTGACATCTTCTACAGAATTTTCTTCCTCCTGAAGAATAGTAAAACTTTCTTTTCTTTTCTTTTCTTTTCTTTTCTTTTGTATTGCAGGTCTTCTCTGCTCTTCCCTCATTCTTCTTCAAAGTTTTGAATCTACTTTTTCACTTATCTTTTTGACCTCTCTTAAAACATCTTCCAGTTATCATTAATATTACAGCAATCTTTAAAGAGCCCTGCTTGATTTTAAAACGCAGCTTCATAGATCTCCAGACAAGGAATTTTCATTTGCAATGTCATGAATTAAACAAATGGCTTAATTCAGCAATATGGAAGAAAAATGTTGTTGTACTCGGATAACAATGTCAGACACATAAAGCCATCTCCCCTTGAACACCTTTTGGCCTTTTCAGGTTTTGTCATTGTGTGTATAAGATATATCTCTGTACATATATTTTATTTACTTATTCATCTAGATGGCACCAGGATACAGACTCCTGAATGCTTAGCCCCAATTTGTTTCCCTGAAACTTAAAACACATTATTCCATTAAACGTTTCTAACCCCATTTTGTTATTATTAATATTATTAACTGGTGATAATAAATGGGTGATGTGGAGATTTCAATTTTTGGGATTTGGGCTACAAGTCAATTGGAGATCAATCAGATGTGAAGCAGTTTTCTGAACTGTTGAAATAGTCTGTGTATCTCTCTCTAAAACAGAATGTTGTAAAATATATTAAAAATGTTCCAAGGGGGGGGGGTCTTAGCTAAAAGGGGGTAGGGAATATTAATAATTTACTTGATAGCAGGATGCATATAAACTTTGCAATACTTTTTGAATTGTCAAGCAGAAGGTATTTTATTGTTTAAAAATAACAAAATGCTACTGATCATATGGATACTTTTTATACTAGTTTTCTCTAAAAGTAGAATACAATTAAATTCAAGTTTAGGAATAGCAATACTGTGAAGTTCTATTATAATAAAATCTAAATACCTAATTTTCTGGTAGTCTGCCTCGTCAAAGGGTAATATTTGGAATAGATTATTGAACAATTTAGAATATAATTTAAAGTATATCCCTATCATAAATCAGCTTCCTTATTTGGAGTTAGATAACAGTTGAACTTTATCCAGTTTATTGTCAAGTAGTCTAACAAGTGCCTTACTGGAATTATGTAGCAATCAGATCTCTTTCATAGAAACAAATGAGGAACATTTAATGAATATCTCTGAAAATATTTAGTTAAGATTGGTTATGATCTTCTTGTTGCTGACAATACAGTTCAGGAACTGGAATATTGACTTATATATTTTTATTGGGTTGTTTCATTTTGCTTTCAAATCCACATGACTATCTACATGATTTTCCTGCAGTTGCTGCTTGACAAAGATGTGTAAGTCCTTCTTATATATCTATAGTTTGTACATTATCGGTATGCCAACTTTTATGGATACTTTGTTTATGACAATTATTGTACAATGTTAACAAGCCATAGCAACCATTTAGTTGGTTAGTTAATTTATAGGCTGCCTAACCCCATATACATGACTCTGGGAGGCTCACAATTAAAACAGAATAAAAACAGTAAAAGAAAACCAGAGTTAAAAAGAACAAAAGTAACATAAAAATAGCAGCCAAGAAGATGCACAACCACTCAAACAAGTTCACCCATGCTATTAGGACCCCAGGCTCAAAAGCAAAGCCAGGTTTTTATAGCCCTGTGAAAGGCTAGCAGGATTGGGCCAGTCTAACCTCAGGGGGGATGATGTTTGAGAGGGTGGGTACCCCAGCAGAAAAGACTGTTCTCCTGGGTCCTGACAGATGACACTCTCTCACAGATGGGACCTGGAGCCTGCCTTTCCTGTCAGATCTAACAGGACAGGAAGACATTGCTGTGGAGAGACAGCCCTGTAAGTAAGCTGGCCCCAAGCCATTAAGGGCTTTAAAGGTAACCACCAGCACCTTGAATTGTACCTGGAAGCATAGTGGTAGCCAACGCAGCTTGTGGAGCAGAAATGTAACATGCACTGAATGGCTGGCACCCATAACTGCCCACTCTGCCACATTTTGCACCAGCTGAAGCCTCCAAATACTGTTCAAGGGCAGCCCTATGTACAGTACATTGAAGTAATCCACTGAAGGTTGTAAATCACATGACTGTAGAGAGCTGTGACATCATAATTGTGAGCCAGTCATCAAGTGCCCCAAGTGTGATCACATGACCATGGGGATGCTGTGATGGCTGGAACTTTGAGAACCATTCATAAGTACCACTCATTCAGTGCCATTGTAACTTCAAACAGTTGCTGAATGAATGGTCATTAAGTGAGGACTACATGTACTGGTCTCTTCCATAGATTTGGTACTTAGATAATTGAGCAATATTCCTGTCAACAGGTTACTGTGGCACAGGACAAAAGTTGGTGAGAATTAATCTGCATGGAACCTAACAAAAAGAATGCTGAGAGAAGCAGACATCATCATGCAATTACAAATTCATGCTATTTCTATGCATACAATTTAGAACAGGTGAATTGTGGCTAAAGATTGCACATTCAGTGTTCATTTGTATAGGAATGTGACATTGCCCTGATCTGAATTAGTTTTCAGATATATTTCCTATGGGTAGTTAAAGTGTATAATTAGGGTTTATTGTACCTTGATTAAGCAGCTATTGAGATTCATGGGACTTCTGGGGAAGAAATGGCAAACTGAAGATGGCCCCCCTAAAAGCAGAGCAGAAGACCACAGCAGAATAAAGAGCTGGCGAGTAGACCGGCTCTTTGTAATTTCTTTCAGAACAAGGAAAGGACTTGAGATCACCTACAAGTGCTCCATATAGTTGCTCTTCATGAGGAGACTTCAGGACAGTGGTCTCCAGCAGATTTAAAGCTCTGGGAGATGAGGGAATAGCTATCTTGTTCAAGCCATGGTTGGTGCCTTTAAGGACACTGGGTTCACATGCTTCCTTTTCTAATCACTTTTGGAAATTGCTTGTTAACTACTTTTCAGCTATTAGGAAACTTTGGATCAACAGGTTTTACAGCACAGGGTGACTTTCCTTCAATTCTTAGTGAAAGAAGTTTTAAATACAAGTTTAAGGACTTAAAATTTTCAATCTGGAATAAACAGCAAAAAGGTGATAAGAACTTTGATTTTAGAAAATTACAAATGGACTAAGGGTCCAGATAACTTTGAAATAAGATTTTGGAGTTAATTATAAGAATCCTTCCTATGGGAAAATACTGTTGTTTTGAATTTTTTTTTTTTTAATGATAGAATGGGACTTTGAAGGTTGGACACTAGAAGGAACTAAGATTACAATTAAAGGAGAAGAACACTTAAATTTGGCTTACTAATACTGGAGCAAAATATTTTAATATTTGACGTACAAGGATATTTTTGAGCAATAGACCCAGAAGTTAATTTTAAGAATGTCTGCCATTACAGATAGACTGCATTTAAAAGATGTTATGGAGAGGAAAAAGCTTTACCAGACAAGAGTGAGATTGATTTGAAAGTGCATTTAAAAATGACAGGCTACAAGAAGGATATGGAGAAAATATGCTACATTGGATATACAAATGAACCGGCTGATGTCTTAATAAATAAAACAGATATACAAATAACATACCAAAAGAGTGACTTGGATAACTTTCCTATACTGGATTTACAAAAGAGGCTTGTTAAAGTTTTGAGGGATTTTGTGAGAAGGGACAAAGAAATCAAGTTCTAGGACATTATTTGAAAGGATTAAAGATCAAGATTGCTAAAAGTAAAAGGAATATAGAGATGGTTTATTTGATTAAGGTTAAAATAGATCTGTTGTTATCTCTGATAACCCTTAATGGACTTTTTCTGGCTAGGACTGAACAACGAGGCTTTAAGAATTTGTTTATAAATAAGAGATGAGATATGGGAAGAAGAGATGATTTGTTGTATTTTAAGAGAAGGTGATAAGTTACTAAAATTGCTTATATTTGTCATGAAGGGAGAAGTCATTTCTTTATATATTTCTTTTCTTTTTCTTTACTATATTCTCATTTTTTCTCTTTTCTCTTTTTTCTCTTTTTTTTTCTTTCTGCACCTTCTTTTTTCTTTTTCTTTTTTCTTTTTTTTTAGTTTGTATTAGTTTTTTATCATTGTAGTTGTAATTTTTAGTGAAATTATTATTTTTTAAAAAAGAGATTCACTACTGATGAATAGGCAGATAAACTACAGCTATAAACTGTGCTGCGGGTAAGTATAGCCATAGAGGCCGTGTCTTCTTGTCTTACAAGTCATATCTTGATTGGGGCTGGGGGGGGGGGGGAATGCCATGTGGAAACTTAAAAGCCAAAATATTTATTCTTAGCCTATAAATGTTTCTAAACTTATTTAGGAGTAAGCAGCACTGTAATTCAGTTAGACTAGATATAGGCTGAAACAGATGGACATGGCTACCTATCTGAAATTTGGCTTGACTACAGTGAAATTACATTTGAGATGTTAGGCGATTCTGTGCTTAAGTTAAGGTGTAGAGACCAGGTCAGTGACTAAAATGTATACATCAATTCCCCAGAAATTTAGGGTGGATTTTTAAATTTCTTGCTTTCTAAAGATAATCATTTGGACTCATTGGTTTAAAGAATGATGAAAGGAATAATGAATTTCCATATGACCTAATACAATAGAAATATATTAGAATATGCCTCTGTGTCCATCCCCCCCCCCCCGACACACACACACACACAAACACACATTGGGTGCTGTGTCATATAGTACACAGTATATTAAGCATGTCCCTACTTACTGCTGTTACAGAAAAGAGCATAACTGGGGAAGCTATGATAAGAAATGCATAAAAAGGGGGAAATGAACCCTAAGGAATTAGAAAAGGAACAGGCAAAAGAGGGCTGAACCAATTAAATTGGAAGGAACTTATTAAACAGGAAGGAACAAAAAAGATGCATACATTCTCTAAGATTTCCTTAGAAGGCTGCAGATGCAAAGGCAGATATTTCCACTGTTATGATAATAATAGTCTCTTTCCTTTATCTCTTGCTCTCCAGCTTAATCCTATCAAATGCCTTTCTGCGTATATAGGGTCAATATCCTCTTTTATCTCGAGCTTTGCACAGAAAGTGAGACACTGGAAATACCTTGTTTGAATGATGATTTTTCTTCTTTTTAAGAAAAAGATTCTTGAAATGTGTTTCAAAAAAGGTTATTCCTTATAAATTCTGGAACTTGAAAACATATATTAGATGGATTTAAAACTTAAGTAAGAAAAAGAATGCAAGTGGATTATTGTGCCTTTGGCATATGGCAAACACAAGTTTAATATGCAAAGAGTTATTTTAAAAAGAAATTAAGAGGACAATGACCATTGAGCCTATTACTAGAATACTCTAGCAGCAAAAAATAAAATAGTAATAATACCATAAAAAAGGACAAGGGAACTTTTTTTTAAGGGTTTATACCCTCAGGTGTTACCTGTTGAGGTTACATGGTAGGCTGGGCAGAAATGGCTCAGAGACAAAAATATGTCAGAAATATTTCTCTCACTCAAGGAACAGAAGAATCATCAGAGGTTTGAGCTAATCTTTTGCAGAAGGTGTTTGAAATTATGTAACTTTAAACTTTGAGTAACCCCAAATACAGTATTTCTAAAGTTCCTTCATTATCAATTCTCATTGTTTTGCATTTCCTACTATAGTCCTATTCAGGGGAAACCCCCCCTACAAAAGATTTAGGCTTTTAAAATAAGATTTGTACACCATTTAAATGATCTATCTTTAACAATCCAGCTTTGAATATTGCATTTTGGGGGTTTGCTTTAGTCAGGGACATTCCAAAACTGGGTGGCTTTGATTTCTCCAAAACGGTGGTTCACAAAAACGCTAGATACATGCACAGGAATCCCAATATAAAATGAAAAGTTACTGAGTGATGGGTGCATAATGATATTTTAGGCAGGTGGGTAACACCCTTGAGTTTCCTCATTACTTAATTTAGATATGAATGTCCCAGCCTCCCAGTGCAGTGTTTTTTTTCCAAGTAAAAACTGCTGAATATGGAGGTGTTAATAATGAAAACAGAACAATTTAATGTATTCTGTGGTAAGGGAGTTGAATCTAATGCAAATGGCATAAGGGATTGACCTAGAAACCCGGTACTGAGAAGCAGATCTTAGACTGCTGTCTTGCATGTTTCAGCCTTGAACATTTCTTTCTGCAGAAAAGCCTGCAGTCATGGCAGACAATGTTTTGATTGATCCTTCTGTAAGCTTGGCAGAAACATCCAAATTGAAAAGCCCATTTGCTTTTGTTTATCTCCCTCCAGACCATGGAATGTAATATTGCTGTTCCAGAAGGGCTTCGTATGGTTAATTCTGTTGGCTTCTGAAAGATTGTTTTGTTCAGATCTGGCCATTTCTAAAGTAAAACATCTTCTACCACTACGAGTGGCTGATTTTGTTTGGCACGCACTTGCTGCTTTTGCTCTTCAGTTTGGGATTTTTAAAAAGGCATGGGGAATTTCCAGGGTAATAAACACTTAGTAGTTCTTTGTCTGAGCAAATAGAAATCTGACATTATTGCAGACAGCAAGCCAATGATTCGTTAAACAGTTTCAGCTGCTTTATGCAACAATAAATTGCAGCCATAACAATCTAAAGGTGAAAAACTGCATTACAGAACTGGCATTACTTAGGAATGGAAAGACATTCAAAAACAAGCAATGTAGGAATTCAGGAAAGAAGGAATTCAGTAAGGAACGAAGGAACGTTGATGAATTCCTATTCTTCTTCATGCCACTCCCAAATAAGGCTAAGTTATGAGTAAATGTTATAGGGACAATTTAGATGCTATGATTATCTGTCCAACTTTTAAAGGATGCATTTAGAAAACAGTTGGAATTGGGAGTCTATGTGATATTGCACTTAAAAAACAATCAAGCTGCCTACACTTACTGGAGGTGCTACCAATTGTGGGTATTAACCTTGTAAAGTCAATCAATGCAGCAAATGCAAGGGATCAGATAGCTCATCATGTGTTAATCTGAATTGTTAATTTGATGTGTTCTGAAATCCTTTTGAGTTTCTTTTTGTATGTATTTATTCATTTATTTGATGCATACACAATTAACAAAATAATATTTAAACTTAAAAAAAAATAGAAAAAATTAGAGAAGAGACAAGCCCAAACATATTAAAAATACAAACTAAGAAAAAAGGGGGGAAAAATCTACCTTACATTTTATACTTATCAATATTCACTGGACTACTATAATATGAGCAGTACAAAATATTATAAAATATCACAAAATCTCACAAAATCTCTGTGGTAGAAACTTATATTGCTACATCCTTTGATTATTAGAAAATGTTGCCTTTTCCATACATTTCCTACAACCAATCCTTGACATCTGGAATAATATCACATTTCCAATTTCTCAATATGATTCTTTCAGCCCCCGCCCCCCCATGCTTGATACAATCATAATTCCTGACACAAAGTCAGAATCCAAAGCTTTGGTGTATAATTCAACATCACATTAACATCTTTAATGTTTAAACATTTTCCCCATAAATCTACTTATATAAATTAGTACACTATCCCAAAAAGATATCAAATGATCTCATATGGGTCAGTGACCCTTCCAATTTTTTATAACCCAAGCAAAGAAAATCGGATGTCCATCCTTTCATATACATTATTTGGGAAGTCAAGTATACCCTAAATGCAATTTTTGATGCATCATCTTTAATCTCAGATCTCTTGATATAATTTTAATATTTCTAAGGACATGAAGCCATTGATGGAGCTTTATCAGAGCTTCCAGTTCCTTGGTTCATGTTTGAAATATTCCAGAAATGTCCACTTTAAAATATTCTTCAGCTTTTGACAGAGGTATCCAAACAGTTCTTTATGAGTCTCATTATCAAAACCCAATCTATATCCTAATGTGGCCTGAGGATTTCCCATTGCTCACACTCCTGGACATAAAACACCTTTTCTACTATATGTTGTTCTAAGCATTTGCCATGAAATAGAGAATAACTTTCCAACTTAGCCCATAAAGGGTAATATTCAACCATATGTTAATTCCACATGTGGTTGGCTGATAAAATATTGGCCCAATTATATTTTTGCAAGTCAGAAAAATTAAAGCCACCTTTCTCAGATAGTAATCTCAGTTTAGCTAGGGAAAATCTTAGTGGTCCACTATCCCAAATAAATTTCCTAAATAACTTATCAATCCAAAGAAATATTTATTTGGTATTAACTTGGGAAAACCTCTAAGAACATAAATCAAATGAGGGACAATTTTCTTTTCGGTAACATTAATTTTATTCCACAAGCTTAAAGGAATTTTAACCCATCTATTAATATCCAACTGAACCCTTTCTAAAAGTTTCAATGTATTTATTTCTACTTCACTCCAATCAATCAATCAATCAATCAATCAACTTTTGTTATTTGGCAAAACATTGTTCAATTCTAATTCTCAAATTGTAGCACCTCACAGCTATCCTGTCTTTTAAGGGGCATGAAATTCACCTGAATCTGACACATGCTGGTCATCGTTTGCTAAGCAATAGTAAGCTTGATATCAGTAGTCTTCACTAACTAACACACATATACACCAAAATGTTCTAGTTATATATTACAGAATATATCATCTGAATCAAATTAATTATTCTATTTAAGGTTCGTATTGTGTACCAGTCTTATGCCTGGAAAACTGTTTTGAGCTTTTTTTTTTTTTTTTTAGTGGAATAATGGGATATATTTTCTGTGTCTTAGAAATATATTTTTGGGATAAAAATCCTAATAAATTTGTTCTCAGTTACAAGTATAGTTTCCAGCCAATCCTGCTCATTTTGACTGTAATTTTCACAACTTTTTTTTTAATGTACAATTGCAAAGAAAAGAGTCCCTTATTTTACAACATAACATTTAACTTTTGTTTCTCTTTCCATTTTGTCAACTTTGCCTGCATAGTTGCTAAACTTCATACTGTTCATTTCATTACAAGTTTTTTTTGTCCATATATCTACATCAATTCATCTTTATCTATATCAACAGTTTGTATAGACTAACTTTTCTCTCCCTTTTTCTCCTACCTGATACAAGAATTTTATAATAATAATAATAATAATAATAATAACTATAATAATAATAATAATAATAATACCAATAATAATGAAATGTAGACTCTCACAAAAATGGATTCCTTTAGGATTCTGTAAAGCTTCAAAGCTGTAATGAATGAATGATTCATTATCAATGATTAGTTCATTACCATTGATTATCAGTGATTGATAATGAATCAATCAATTTATCCACATTGAAGATACTGATTAATCGAAGCTGGAACCTGCCTCAAAGCAGTGTATCAAATTGCAGGGTTTCAAAACACTTCATAGGTTTTTAAGGCACTTTGCAGATTTGATGGCTTTCTGTTGCTTCTGACAACAGACAGTATAATGTTGCAACCTTATTTTCATGTATGGACAATGCTGAGAAGGGAAATTGAGTGATGTGGCTGTCTGTGTGACATTGAAGCTTATTGGGAAGCTACCAGTAGCATTCTTTCTGGCCCTAGCTCAGAATCCTTGTTTTGAATAATAAAGCTATACATCATTTTGGGCCACATTATTTGAAGAGCTGCCTGTCTCATATGAAACTTCCCATGTTTGAAGGTCAACATCAAAGCCCCCTGCTTATTGGCCCAAGTATAAGAACAGCTATCATTAGAAAGAAAGTATTCTTTGTAATGACCGCTTCCTTGTGAATGAAAACAGGGACCTGCTTCAAAGCAGTGAACCCAATCAAAAGACTGTAAAGCACTTTGTCTCCTTGCAATGTGTTTTGCAGATGACATCGTTTTTGGCTGCTCGTTACAGACAGGGTGCAATGTTGCAATCTCACTTCCATTTATGGAGAAAGCTGGAGGGGGGAGGTTGAATGATTTGAAAACCTCCTTGAGATTAGCATGAGTAGCCAACCAATGAGTTCTACCACATCATTAAACTCAATGCCTACCAGGGTTATTTTGGCATGCCAAATCTAATATTGCTGTGGGCTTTACTGTCTTTGTCAGCTGTCAGCTTCTTAAACATGGCCAGCCACAAGCCTAAACTCTGCTCTCTCTTGAGTTAACAGAGTTTAGTTTTTTACTCTTCTGCTGGTTCTGCCAACACAACTGGGAGTTTTATTCAACTCTCAGTACCTTGAATAAGTGATCAAGACTGATCAGTCCAGTATATATGGACTGGAATGAAATCTTACTCTTAATTCTGCAGAAGTGAGACAGGTTTAAGTGAGCCTCTTAATAAGGAGTGGATCATTAATTTGTCAATATGCTCTGCCTAGCCTGGCACCCCATGAAAACCAGTAAGGGGGTCTTTCTCAGGACAGGCCAAGTTTGCTAACCAGGTATGTAAATCTTTTTGAAAGCTGGTTAAGGCAGCAAAGCGCACTATCCCACAAGACAATTCTTCACACCTGGCATCTCAGAATAACAAATGAAATAATGAAAACTTATTTTTAATAAGAGGTGTGTCTGTGTGTGGTTATTTAATTGTTTTTGTTTTATTTTGAGTAGGACACAAGCTGCATTGGTTCAGCACACCTTAGGATCTTTGAGGGACAATTAGAGTGCTCTATATCGTTATTAACTGTACCTTAAAGAGGTACAGGAAAAATATCCAAATATATTGTGGTAAAGCCCCAGTAATCTAGCTGAAATTTGTCCAGGTTAATGTTCTCTAAAGAGCCAGTCACTCCTGCTTTTCCAATTTATCCTACCCCCAAAAACATGCAGTTGCAGATTCTTCAGTGTTTCCTTATCAAAACCTTTAGCCAGATTTTTTTTTAAATGGAATCTCAACTCTTGCAGCAGCTTACATCAGTTTGCCCTTGAAACTCAAATCACTGTCTCAAATCCAATTATATCCTCTTTGAATCTGGAAGTTCAAACTGAATCAGGTTTGATCTGCATTGACTTGCAGCATCCATGCTGATACTAGGTAGCTGTAGGAATAAAGGACAAAATTTAATTCCCATAGCAATGAGATTGGGAGAAAAAAAAAAGGATTAGTTTTCTTCTGAACTAAATTACATTCAACATTTTGATAGCAAATACTGTATTCTTTCATTGTTATAGATGGTTAAAATCTAAAGAACTAAAGTTTAAAAGAATTAAATAACACATATAATAGAAAGGAAATACATGTACATATTATTATTTTTCTCTGCATCCTTGCTCTCAAACTTCTTGATGAATGGAACACAAAAATCTTTGAGGGGAATTTATTTTCTTTGCTGTTTAAAATTTGGGAGTGCTAAAACATACCCTAGTCTTTAGGCTCACTTTGTCTCCCCTGTTTTTGCATATGGAAGAGTTGCAGATTTCTAATTGTATGGCAGAAGGCGGAAGAGTTGATTTGTCAAATTTTTATTCAGAATAAGTTAGAAATGTCAATTGATATGGTGCCTTTTTCCAATGTATCATGGCTGTCACAGGAACACTGTGAGAGCAAAATAATAAAGGTTATCAGTGCACTGCATATTTGTGTCACATCATTAAAACTGGCCAATGCAATTTCATCTGTATTTCCTTTTACAGACTTTGCAGACATTTTTACAGCAACGAATCCAAGCTGGGTTCCAGCATCCACATATACCAAGAGATATTTGCATAGGTTATGGGGAAAGGTGGTTGGGAATCAAAGGTCGGAAGCCATTTCCAGATGTTCCATTTAAGGATTAACTGTCCATGGAAGACTCATTCTTGCAAAGAACTTAATTATAATTCAGAGGCTTCGTTCCGTGTGTAAATCCTACTCAAGCACAAAAAAAAAAAAAAAGCCCTTTGAAATGGGCTTTGAAGTTCTGACCCAGAATCTAACAGCTAAGATTTTTACTATTACTTTACATTTTATTAGTGGCTTTCATTTTGTTTGTAGAATCAGTTCGGAGTGCTGATCAAAATGCTAAAACCATTCTCACTAGTGGATTAGGGTAGACAGAGGATTACCTTTTTCCTCACACATCTGACCATCAGCAGTTCAGTATCCCTGCTTTCAGGGGACCTTCAGGTAGCTTTTGGAGACCAGTTGTGGTTTGCTGCTTCAGTAAGGTTCTTCCTTCATTTTTGCATTTACTTGGCCTATTGGCATCATATTTCAGCTCCCCGTTAAGCATATCTGCTTACTCAAGACTTTTATGGCAATGCATGTTACACTCTATTATCTAAGTATTTGTTTCTAGGCAGTGTTATCCCATTTTATTCATTTAGGCAGCTTCATTCATCTTATTGTTGATTTTTATCATGATTTAAATTGTATTTGTAAGTCACCTTGCGGTCTGTAATTTGGAAGGGCTGGATGTACATAATTTTGTTGCATATATAACATATATAATATTTGCAGCATACATAATGTGCAGTCTTGATCACCAATTAATGTTGAATTTGATGAAACAGCTTCATGTATTCTTTTCCACCACAATGTTCCTGCATTTTAAAAGCTCATACTGCTTGCTTTTCTTTCTTAGATATAGATGCCTTTGTTCCACCCAGCTGGGTTTTATTTTCAGCTGTTTATTTTCACTGTAGAAACTCTTCTGGGAAGCTTAAAGTCAATGCTCATAAAAATATGATCAAAATAATGGAAAGATATAGGGAACCGTTACCAATATGAGTGCTGTCATGTCAGGTTCAGTCCAAGAACAGCAAGATGGTCCAGAATCAGTCCAGCTCCTTTAATAGCTTACACCTACTAGACAGTCTCACCAGACTATTTATAATCCCCAACAACATCAACTATAACCATGATGCCCTTAGGGAGGGGCCTCTTGACTTTCCCACACTCCGGCTGGGGGCTGAGGAGGTGTTTGCCCTGGAACCTTTCTTTCCCCTCCCGGCAACCTTGAAGTTCCATTCCAGAATCCTCCCCACTCGTGTCTTCCATCACATTTCACCTGGTTTCATTATCTTCTGCTTTTTTTTTAGGTGTGTGTGCACTGCAGGCTGGACAGGACAGCTGTGTGATGACGATATAAATGAATGTGATTCTGCACCATGCTTGAATGGAGCAACCTGCTATGAGTCCACTGTCCATGGTCAATTCCTCTGTGCTTGCCCTCCGTTTTATATTGGAAAAAAATGCCAGTATCGGTACAATCCATGTGATGCTCCCTACAATCCATGTAGAAATAATGCTACTTGTTTGGCACAGGTTGATGGGAAGCCATTATGCATCTGTCAGAAAGGTGACTTATGAAACTGCTGTACGCTTGGTACATTTTGCAATATTGTCTGTTTTGTGGCAGGGTGAATTACAGTTAAACACCATTAAGTGTAAAATTTAAACCAACCAACATGTTAGGCAACTTGTGGCAAAAGAGCTTTGTTTGGTTCTACAAAGACTCCATTTGTTTTTCCATACAGTCAGCATTCAGTCAGGCTAATGAGGCAGCTGTCAAAGACCATAGAAATGACAAGGCTCAGCTGATGACGAGGGAGACAGGGCATCCTAGTTCTTTGAGGTCAGAGGCAGATGTAGTTAGAAAGCTGTGGGACTCCAAAATTAGGGGTACCAGTTCTGGTACCCAATATTGAATATAGAATTTATTTATTTGTTATTTATATTTCAAATTTGTTACCGCCCATCTCGCTGCAGAGTGACTCTGGGTGGTTGCATGGTATATAATTGGTATTGGTATTTTTAAAGTGAAAAGTATGTTCCCTCTAGTTCTGGGTAAGAGACCTGATCTGATTGACCAGCTGATCTCATGAATTTCAGTTGCACAGTGGATGAAACCAATTGTCATCTCCAATCAGTCCATCCAACAGCCATGGCTATTGTCCAGAACATGGGAAAAGACTAAAAAGTTACCAAAGGGTATACAGGAAGATGAAGTTGAACTCTGAGATAGTGGCAGGAAGGTGATTTTGTGTGGGTGGGTGAAGAAAACACATGGAATATCCACTAGAACAATTGAACAATATAGCTACCATATTGGGTCATAGCCTACGACTAGATCAGGGAGTGATTGAGGATGAAAGGGGAAGCTGTAGACAATCTACCTGGGTTTCTTTCCATGAACATGGGCAAATCATGGGCCAGTTGAAAAGCCTTCCAACAATATGAGCAATTTGACAATGGAATCAATAACCAAGGGAGGTGATGGACTTCCATTCACTAGATAGGTTCAAACAGAGGCCTAGCATCAATCTACATGATTATTTTAATTTGGATTCCTATTCTGAGCAAGAGGCTTGGTTTGATAGCCTCAATGGTCCTTTCTAACACTATGACTATCTGTTAGCTGAACTATGAACTGAACTGTTTTATCATAAACAATTAATCTAAATGTTTTGGAGCTTTAATTAATCAATTGTTCTTGATCAGTAAAGGAATTACTGAAATATTTCTGTAGTGGCCCATTTCAGATTGTCTTGAAAACCCTTAATCAGGAGATGAATCTGCCAAAGCAGCTATACATCTTTCTGAGAATTGCATGCACATGAAGGCCATCAGCAAGTTCACTTCCTTGCCCAACATTCACAGCCCGGGGAAAATGATTGCTGTTTTTCAAAAGGAAGGAGCTGCAATAAATTTGCAATATTCAAATGGGAATGCCTTTTCTTACTATCATGAGTAAAGTTTTGGGATTTTAAGCAATGTAGGGAAAGCATGCAGAACACAGCTTTTGGAATTATTTCCAACCCCTTAATAAAAGCTTTGTCCCACATCACATGACCAGGAGAATGCAGAGTGGAGCAGCCACAACCATCCAAATCTTTGCACAGCTGCCTTTCCCATAGTTTGGAGGGGTTTTTTTTTTTTTTTTCTTCAGCCTCCAACTGGATCCAGCCCATTTTCAAACCCAATCTTCTTTTACCAGATTCTCCTGTCATACCAAATTTGATAGCATTTTGTTCTGATTTTGGAGACTTATCTTGGAGATAGACAGAGTTCCAAGCTCCTTTACATAATTCCTTTCCAATATTCCATTGGGTTGGAAAGAATAAAACGGCCTTCACCTGAGAAATAGGGTGTGAGTTCTAAGTCACAATTTGAGCTGCAGTTTAATTCATTACTCACTGTTGATTAGGTAAACTCTTGTATCTAGAAATTCATGTGGTGGGTGACTATACAACAGGCAGTACTTGTTTACTAATAGAAAGGTTGGAAAGTCAAATAATTGAAAATGCAACTCAAACAGGAAATACCCCAGAGTTTCTTCTAAACGTTCTCCCATTTTGCTTGGAAAATATAACAATGTGAAAAGCCACTTTATTTATTTTAAAAATTAAAAAGAAAAGTGCTGTTCTCCAGGGCTGTATCAGATCATTTCCATGCACTGTTGATTTATAATTTGTATCTTGAGCTAGACTGATTTGCATGACCAGCAGCAGCTAGTAGTTGCATTTAAATGTGCCTATTACTTTAGTACACATGGTAGTAAATGTCATTACCATAACAATACATTAGCATTAAACGTATATTTGCAGATACCTAATTAATAAACCAATTTACAAAACAGTTGGCTGAAAAATAAAAACCATCCGGTTTTATATATTAAATTAGTAAACTATATTCACAGCCTAAGACATGAATTAGAATTTACATTATAATGTTTTCTGAAGACTGTTCTGGGCAAATATTTTAGATGCTATAAATTGATTGCAGTTGGTTATGTTAATCTGTAATAATGTTGCTAACATTTAAAAATGTGTTGAACAACTTTAAGTTTCAGAAATTAGAGATAAAAACAGTTCTCATTTAGTTTTGTTAGATCAGGTTAAATTGGCTGGAAATAAGGACTTGGCAATACTTTATTTACTTTTAGTAATTTCCCATACTATCAAGGGTATTTCTCTGTTAAAGACTCTGTTCTACTTTCAGGACAGAATAAAATATAATAATCATAATTTGCACAAAGTGTAATATATATCAATAAGATCATAAGCCTAACACAACCATAACTCTAAATCAAATCAAGATGAAAACAGTTATAAAATCAGTAAATAAAAATAAACAACTTGAACAACTCCAGAATTATAAGCTTGTTAAAAGAAAGGCGGGGGGGGGGGGGACAAAAACCCTTGAAGAGCTGGTGTGACATCAGTAAAAAAAGAAGGAAATTTAATTTCTTGGGGTGGGGGTCCTCAGAAAATATCCTCCTAGTTTTCTAACTGTTACAATCAGAAAACTTTGCTATGTACTATTTATTTATTTATTCAATTTATATAGCCACCCATCTCAGACCAGTGACTAGAGGGTTGTATGGCTGCCTTTTGCACTCTATATTTCAGAGCAAAGGCATTCAGAGCTCACTAAAGTAATTAATAGTGTAAATTCCAAGTTTTTTTTTAAAAAAAAAAAACACATTAGAGTTGGAAATCGGATTAGAACCTACATCATCCTGTAGAGCTGAGATCTGTATCAAGTATTCATTCCATGAAAATGAGGCACTGATATAACAAGTGCCTTTGTTTAAGGAGAAATGTAGAGGGATTAAAAAAGAATAACATGTAAGCCTAACCAATTTTCCAAAGATGTGGAGAATGAAATCTATTAGATAATATATATTGCTCCTCTCTCTTTCTTTCTCTCCCTCCCTCCCTGCCTGCCTCCTGTGTGTTTGTACCAGAGATTGCACACCTTCATGATAAGAATGGCATTACTTTTTTTTTTTCTTCCTGAAATAGAGCTCCTTTCATAACACTCACTTTAGATGAAAAGGACCTAGAGAAATGTCATTTCATGCTGAAGTCCTAACTTAAGAGTGAAGATTATCTCCCTATGTTTGGTACTCGGTAGCAATAAAGCACACTGCCATGAACTTTGAATGCTGTTTTGTCAATATATTTTTCTCACTTCTATCCAGACAACCAGGCTCAAAATCTTTTTTAGAGAAAGCAGCATTTTCCCAGAGAAGTTATGATGCCTTTACCATTTGTACTTAGAGTCGGAATAGGTGCACACCACTTTGAAGTAGCGGAACAGCTAGGATAGGATTGCACAAAATGGTTTTTGCATGCCTGCACTAGTGCTTAGGATATTACACAAATGCAGTCCCCTAGCAGCATCTAAGAAAAACTTAGCAAAATGAACAGATTTTTGGTATGGTACTGAACACATTCAGTTGCCTTAACTAATTGAATTTGAAAAGTGGTGTGAAGATAATGAGCACTATCCATAGGCTTTAATTGCTCTCATCAGAGTGATGAAAACAATGTCATACCACAAATTCAACCTCTTTTGGACATACACGCAAAATTGCAACACATGTAGAAAAAGGTAGGATTTGCATCACTCTGACCTTCCTTGCCCTCCTTTCCACCCTGCATTATGATTGGGTCTACATATTGTGCTAAGTCTTAGTTTTCTGAGCAAGCTATAGTGGCTTGTTGGGTATATCACACTGAACCATAAACTAGTTTACAAATCACAATGGCTGTGGTCACAAAACAGTGACATAGTCACAACAATAAACCAAAATCAAATAAGTCATATCATGGCTTAGCACGATGCCTGAGTCCAAATTATCTAGTGAATTCAATCTTTTAAAAAAACCTTTAATTCATAATTCAAAATTATGTAACCTTCTCCAAAAACAAAGCAAACTAAACAACCCCCCCATAATTAGTATAACAACAAATGAAATCATCAATACTGATCTCTCTCCTTCCCAGTCTAATGACCAGAAATATGATATTGATTAATGATCTAGTTAAGTGATGGTACTCAATATAGTAAGCATTCTTGAAAAAAACTCATATTTTACATTGCTTTCCACATTTGAAATGACATCTATTTTTGAGTCTTCTAAGCAAACTACATCAGAATGGCTCAGATGCTGAAAATAGTACATTTTAGGTTTCTGCATAGCTGGACATATGTTGTTCCATTAATATCTGATCAGCATATACAAAATAGGTTTTTTTCCCCCTCACTGCAACCTGCACTATTCCACCAGTGAACTTGTAAAAAAAGAAAAGAAAAAAGAAAAGCCCAGCTTTGCACTGGTCCACAAGTAAACTTGTAAAAATATTACTGTGTAACTGCCCTGATAAGAACATGTTCTTTTTTTTTCCAATATACATTTTCTCCAAGCTATTTTTTACATTATTTTCACTAATGTACTCTCTTTTGCCAACATAATTCATTGTAGAGTCCTTGGGGTTCTCTAAACTTGGTTCTTTTCTTGCAAATGTTTCATTACCCAGCTAGGTAACATCTTCAGTGCTAAAATGGGATGGGGTTTGCTCTCTATTTATATGCTGTGGCCTGTCTTGCCAGTGCTGGTGGGGTTTTGTTTTGCTCCTCTGATAGTTCCTTGATTAGCATCTGTTTACTTCCTGCTTGTGTGTCTGGTGGTAACCTTTGCTTATCTGGGCGATGATTGCTGGTGAGGTGATCTTCTGGTCTTTTGTCTCTTTTGAATAGTAAGTAGATGCTGTTTATCTCTATGTGTCTGTTAATTGCTGCCTTGTCTGAATACCAGGCTTCCAAGAATTCTCTTGCATTTTTGGATTTAGCTTGGTCTAAAATGCTGACAGTTTCCCAGTTAAAACTATAGTTAAGTCTGTCCATGTGTTGTGAGATTAAGGAGTTTTCATCATGTCTTCTGACTGCTAGTCGGTACTCCTGGATAGCTCTGCTAGTCTTCTGCCTGTCTGTCCTACATATCAATCAAGCAGTAAACAGATGCTAATCAAGGAACTACCAAAGGAGCAAAACAAAACCTCCACCCCTCAAAGCATGCCACAATATATAAATAGAGAGCAAACCCCATCCCATTTTAGCACTGAAGATGTTACCTAGCTGGGTAATGAAATGTTTGCAAGAAAAGAACCAAGCTCAGAGAACCCCAAGAATTCCACAGTTCAACCCTGAGCTACACATATTCGCCTCTATTGATATAATTCATTTTTTATACTTTTGAAGACTGAATTGCAATGACAATTATAAAAAAGGTTCTCAGTTGAATTGTTCAAGAAGTATGAATAAGGTAAATTACCACTTAAATCCACATTAAACCATTTTTTTTCCTATTCCTAGCCTTATCAAAATGGGGGGGGAATCTTGCTAAGAAGTTTTGACCCATGAAATGGATAAGGACAAAAAAAAAAAAGGATTAAAAAATCTTTGCAAGTTCACAAAATTTTATTTTTTACTCTAGGAAGTCTAGAATGTATGATAGCTTAAGATACATGATATGACAGATTTGCATAGTTTTTGAAGACAGCATACTTCTATTTTAATGTAACATTTCCAAGCCTTTCAAAAGGGCAACAGTGCCCTGACAGATTTTGCCAGATGCTCATTTCCTGCATTCCTCCTTATTTTGCCCCTGCATTAAAGTATTATTCTACATGTGATCTTCTCCATGGGGAAGCATTTCTTGTTAGGTTGAATGGGTGAAAATATTTCAAGTGTTTTAAAGTTCAATTTAGAAGGCATTCACCTGGGCCTTTGTTATTCCTGCTCCTGACATTCAAACTAAGTCACAGAGATCATGGATCCATTCCTGTTTCATCTGTCTTTCAGGATTTGAAGGTACTTACTGTGAAATTGACAATAATGAATGCATCTCCAACCCATGTAAGAATCAAGGTCACTGTGTGGATGGGGTAAACAGTTACAGGTAAGAAAGAATCAGTGTCAGACTTGGCTTGGGGACTGTTTTAGAAAAAGATAATGTATTTAGTTGGCACTGGTTTGGATCATTTGTAGGTGAGGCCATTTCTTAAAAGTTCCTCCATTTTCCAGGCAATAATTAAAATCTGTACAATGAAGTAATCAACTACTCTGCAAAAGGAGTTTTCCAAATCATTTGTTTTAAATGATACAGTAAACAGAATGCCTAAATCATTTGTTTTAAATGATACAGTAAACAGAAAATATGAATGAAATCTTGCATTTTCCTTTATTTTTGTTTCTCCTTCTGTTAAAGATTCTTCGCAGTTCACTAAATGTCATCCTTCTCTCCAGGTGCTTTTGCAGAGATGGCTTTTCTGGGACACTGTGTGAAGGGGAGATTAATGAGTGCCTATCAAATCCCTGTGCAAACAGCGGAACATGCATAGATCTTATAAACAGGTTTGTGGATGGAATCAAGTTTTTCTTTTTAAAGGAAAAAAGTTCTGCCTTTCACTCTGCTGATATAGCACATCAGGCAGCATTAGGGAAAACAGGTAGCCTATATCCTTTGAACAGGATGTAACAAACAATTATGGTTTCTTCTTCTTTTTTTTAGGGGTTGCAGTGAAGAAATAATAGAATAATTATTTATGAATATAATGAATATAGAATAACAGAATAACAGAATTATTATAGAATAATTTCATTAATATGCATAAGCCATGAAAGTTAAATGCACCATCATTCAGAGGCAGTATAGCTGTGAGGATAAAATCAGAGGAAGAATGTTGCCTTCATGATATCTTTGACGTACTGGCCAGTGAGTTTCATCATCTCATTAACATTACTGCCTATCAGAACTCTTTGATATTGCAAAATAACACTGTTTTGACTCTTATTCTTTAACATCTCAAATTCTTTAACATCACCAGGCACAAGTCTTAACTAATGGAATGATATAGTTCTCCACTGATTGTCCAACAGAACTAGGAATTCAGTTCACTTCTGTTTACTCTGAATATGGACACCAATCTAATTCATTCAGGATGCAATCCACAGTGAATTTTCTTCTCCTTCTCCTTCTTTAAATCTGTATGACTGGGGCAAGATGAAGTTGCTTAAAATGAATGAATGGGTGAGTGAGTGAACGCTTAAAGGCATTAGAGGATGGGGGAAGAGTAGTGTAGTGGCATGGCTGCTTCTAGGTTGGACATTTGGAAGTCTCAAACCACCTTTCCCGGATGCCTTTGGGTCTACATATCTATATATCTGCCTTGTGGTGGCTTGCTGCCACTATCTATCTTCCTGGGGAGTGTCTCACATGACACCTTCCCCCTGGCATGTGAGAGGTGTAGGGCTCCCACAAGGTATGTTGCTTTTCTGGCAAATTAAAGGGAAAATAAAAGTACAGAGAAAATGAACTAAAGTCTATAGTACCCCCTCCTGATCTTCAGGTGTGTGGCTTCATTTCCTTGTTCACTTTCCCTTTGGAATTTCTTGGATTTCTTACAACTTCTTCTAGATTCTCCTTTTCTCAGAAACTCAGGGGAGATTGAGGGTGGACAATGGAGGGTGTATTTACTGCCTGGGAAGTGAGCTGGCTTTATGAATGCTGGGTTGTGTCACAACTGGTAGTAAAACTAAAAATGCTACATGTATTGGGTGCCCTCTTTATCTGCCCTGCATATCTCTGTGGCATTGTTTATCACTGTGACAGCCTGGTTCTGCTATCTCTGCTAATTAGCTAATTACTGCCAAGCCTGACATAACTGCATTCTGTCAGTGATGAGGATGTCCTTCTCAGGAAGGGCCAAGCTTGGTACCCAGTTATGTCATCTCTCCTATCATCTCACAAACCTAGTAATCAAAGGCAGAAAGCTCGCCTACCTCCAAAGCCAATCAGTGATCATTCTTCCAGGTCCTTCTCAGAAGAGGCCAAGCTATGCCAGTGGGCTCTGCCTAGCCTGGTACCCCACCAAAGCTTGTGAAAAGGGAGGCTTTCCCAGAACAATCAGTGGCAGTGGGATGCTTTTTAAAACCATATTTGAAATATTTCTTTTAAATTGGAATAGGCTTCTTTCTGCATTGGTTTAGTATAGCTTTGGCTGTTTGCCAGCCATTTGAGAAGATATTTGGAGGTCTTTTCCTCAGTCTGGCTATCTCTCCCTTAAAAGAGGTGCAGGAAGAATATTTCAGTATTTCCCCCCCAAATATGCATTCAACTATAAAATATGCATATAGTACAATTTAACCTACCCAAAATAAACCACCCTCACTCATACACATAGATATTGGAGTACTTAATTGTGAAATAACTTGCAGAAGAGCAAAACCAAAAGATTACCATATTCTGAGTTGTGGGTCAGATCTTGTGAATCATATCAACTTACCTAAATACGTAGACCAAATGAAATTCCTGAGAGCCATTGCATTCCTGCACCCAAGCAGAAGTAAATTAGAGATATGGCAAATGCCATCTAGCTTGATGTAAAGGTTACCATCTTTATGAATATTTGGAAGATCTGAAGAAATAATGTTTTCTGTCAATATGTGGATGAAACTGGTAACCACACCTTGAAACTGAAATTGCTGATATTGCCATTTTCTGAAACCTTCCTTTTTCATAACATAATAGGTTCCTTTGCAACTGCCCAGTTGGCTTCTATGGGGCATTCTGTGAACTGGATATAAATGAGTGTGAAACCGTTCCTTGTTTGCATGGAGGAAGTTGCTTCAACAAGCCTGGAGGCTACCAGTGTATTTGTGATTCTGGTTTCACAGGTATAGTACATCTCTAGAATGTACTTTGTGGATACAAACCAACTCCCATTATAACAGCTTGAGCATTTGGGCATAAACAGTGGTTGCTTCATCATGGATAAGCAAAAGAGGTTACTTACCTTTCGAAAGATGGATCCAATGATTATCGTACCAATTCCTAGATCTGCATCTTTGTTAAGCATCCCTGGACCTTATTTATGTTATTTCTGATTTATTGGTTCTTAACCAATCCAGATACTACATTACATAATCCAAAGCAAAAATCAATATTTTGTGAATTCAACCAAGAAAAATAATTATTAGTGCAACTCTTAAGTTTTGCAAAACATACCTATCACAGCCCCTTTTTTCAGTTGTATCAGTTTTTATCACAGTTGGAATGCTTAATGAATCAACAGAAATCCTGGCATATGTGAAGGAAAGGAAAAAAAATCAGACTTTGGCATAATAAAACTGATTTACATTCCCATTTCTCATTATTGAACATTTGACTTCCCTAAAACGTAATGTTGAAAACTTTGCTCACATCGGGATTTGTAAAGTTATATAGAAATATTTATGCATTATTTACTGAGACAAGCTGTACTAAAATCTTGTAATCTTTTTACTAGTATGTAAGTATTCATCATATATTATTCATATACTGTATAACAGATTATTTGTATTTAAAAAACTGTAGCATTGCATGTAAGAATAGTGAAAGAAGCACGTTACAAGAATTGGTCTCTTACTTTTGGGCAGTACTGGTGGCTACAAGCATGCTCAGTTGCATCTCTGCTCCATGAGCTGCAATGGTTCCTAGTGTGCTTCTGGTGCAATTCAAAGGTGTGTGTGTGTGTGTGTGTGTGTGTGTTTCTTTTGGTCACTCCTGAAGCCTTCCATGGCATGGTGCTGGGTTATTTGTGGGACTGCCTCTTCCCAATTGTTTCTACCTGTCTTATTGAGCCTGGCAGGAGAGGCATGCTCCAGATCCCAGTGGTTAAAGGATGTCTGCCGCCTTGCAGGAGCCAGAAAGCAGGCCTTTTTTGTTGCAGTGCATGCCCTGTGGAATACCATTCCACCACCACCACCACCCTGATTAAATTGTCCCCTTTTTTGGAAAGCTTTGACAACATGGATGGCATTGGGGAGGTGGGGTGAAGTGGTTAGTTTGAGCCCGTGTAGTTGTTGCTGTGATTTATTAAGTTGCTAGGTTTTTTTTTTACCAAGGTTGTCTTATTGAATATATGTATTGTTGTTTTGGTATTTATTTGTATTCTGTTTTTATATGCCATTAACCACCCAGTGTCTCTACAGCAAGATGAACAGGCATACAAATCAATTTAACTAAATAAATACATAAATAAATCATTAATAAGAATGATACATTAGAGAACAGAGGAACCGAAAGAGATTTTTAATATGGGCACATTTCTGTGTCCTGTCTCTGTCCATTATTCTCTCTGGGATTTCTCTACCTTCTTGGGCAACTCCTTAGGTCAGCAACACATCCCCGTGCAGCCCAGCACTACCAGGAAAGCCAACTCTTCTCCTCCATGTTCTCCCTCCTTTGTCAAGAAATCCTTGTTTTCTTTCTTCCTTGTCATGTAACTCTCTCTATGAACTCTCCTTATGTTCTCCCTCACCACCACAGCAATGTGCTTTCCTTCAATCCTTGAGCCAGGAGGAAAATACGCTGATATACAAAGTGCTGCCATCACAGCCTACCTGACTTATCCAAGCCTAGACTCACAGATCGTAAGGCATTTTAATTGGCTTATCAAAACATTTTCACGGTATTTGAAGCAAAGACACACAGGCTAGAGACTTCAGTAAAAGAGACTTGGATAGGTCAAAGACAGTGCTCTTGCCTATAAATTATATCAGTGAAGCAAGTGTGCTAAATGGAAGGAATAGAAGCCAGAGAAGCTGAGTCATTCAAGAAAAAGTCAGTGGGTCAAGAGCCAGAGAAATCCACAAAATTCAGTTCAAGTCAAAACGAGGTTATCCACAGGGCAAAAAAACAAGAGGAACTTGGGATATGAAGTCATAAGAGCATAGGTCAACAAACAGGAAAGTTGTTTCCACCAATGGGGGGGGGGGCTGGAGGAGGGATTTGATAACCTCTCCTCATCATTCTCTCCTCAAGGTCATGCTTTTCTCCACTGCTTAACCCTCTTTAGCTGGTGGCATGTTCTAGGGCTGAGGACGCTTCAAACACAGCCACCTGTGCTGAGTTTGAATCATTACTTGCAGGTGTTGACAGCCTGCAGATTCCTCAAGTACAGGCCAAGAGTCTGCCGGGTTCTCTTCTTTAGTCTCAGAATCAGCAAAGTCCATAACACTACCTTTACCACAGGACCAGTCAGTGTTGCTTCCCACATGCAGCCCAAATCAAGAGTCTCCTTGAGGCTCCTTGAGACAAATATTTCAGAATGCTTCTCCATTGCCAATCTCTCTCTCGATCCTTCTCTGCCTGTATGCACACAAAAATAGACAAGCATATGAATAAGTTGAATTTGTAAGCTGGAACAGTATTATTGTATAATACTGTATAAGTAGTATTGTGTAATGAACTCGAACCATTGTATATTTAACATGAATTTTGCTACAGTAGGCTCCATTCTTAATCATGGATTGTCCTTAAACTGAGCATTCTTAACTTGGGGATTACCTGTATAGACCTTCTCATAGATCCGTGATAAGTCTCATACAAGGTCAATATTTCCCTGTCTGAGCAACAAAAAATGAGAAGAATCAGGCAGTGCTTTGGCAACTGCAGCAAAATGGCCAGGGAAGGTCAGAGCCCACTAGACAGAAAAGAGAGAACAGTCCTGCAGCAGGCTAATTGGAGCCCAGCTGATTGACAACCCTGAAGGCTTCTCTTCCATGTGACCTAGAATGGGAGGTCTTCTGTTGCAATAGCAGGAAAACACTAAAGACATTGATGAGATGGAGGCTCCATTGTGAGTACCTAAATTGAAGTGGGGCATCTTTCTACCATAGCAGCCATTTCATCCTGACTCCTCCCTTTCTCATCCCCCCCACTTTTTTTAAATCTAATTCCAGTTTACACCCAGACCTGGAGGGTGACAGATTGTTCCATGCTATACAACACTGATGATTAAAACGAATGGCTGATGTGACAACTAGCAATCCTGATTTGGCTTCCTGAATTTAGCAGTATTTGACAAAACTGTTGGGGTGTTCTACACATCTGAGCAGCTGCATTTAGCTCATTGGGCCTATTTAGGCAAGTCTATTTGCATAAGTATTAAAAATTAATCTTAGGATTGTAGCATCATTTTAGTGAGCTTGCATCATATTCACGTTTTGGTCTGTTAACCACTCCTTTTTGATAAGATTCCTTGCTAAAAGCAGTTGTTGTTGTTATTGAATTTTAGTTTATATTGCTTGGGACAAATTATGAAAAGCAAAATGTTATTTGCCTGTCTGGAGGGTGTGGTGCAGGGAAGCTATTTCAAGGACCATATAAGCTACCAGACTGTGAACAAAGGGAAAATTCACAATTCCCATCATGTAATAGGTTGATGCTCGGTGTTGGATGCAATTTATTGACAGCTTGAAAATTTGAGAAACATGTATTTTTAGAAATGTAGTATATAGCTATGATGATGCATGACTACTTTCTATGTTATATTGGTTTTATGTCACCTAATTCATAAGAAACGAAAACATATTATTTGCAAGGGTGCCAACCTTCTTCGCTTAGGATAATGAAAAAGACAATTTAAAAAGTCAATATGTCAGCAGTTTAAAGGGACTGAATTTATGGGGATATAACCAAGCAATATATTTAGCTGATTAAAAAGGAAATATATTTCCAGCTATTTCTTTCTTTCATGTATTTGTGTATGTATACATCTATACATATTTTGCCTGAGGGACCTTACCCAAAGAAGGCAAAACAGAGTGCCTGAGGCTAATCTCAAGACCCAAATGGAATCATATGTATGCAAACAGTCCTTTAAATCATCTGGTTTCTACCAGTTTAGGACTTTTAAAGTTCTTAAATATTAAAATCAGCACTGCCAAGTACATAGCTTCTTCTTTGTTTTCCCTATTTTCTTTCTTAGTTCCTTCAATTTTATGAAAAAGAATTTACTTCAAATGTAGAAATGGCTTCAAAAGAAGGTTGGGCATCAGGCCCTGTCTTTTGTGCCAAATCAATGAGCTTTTGGTAATGGACACACCTTCAGAAAGGCTTCTCCTGAAGGCTTTCATGGCTAGAGAGGTTCAAAATGAGAAAAAGGTCTCAAATTGTCATGCCTTCTGCTATTTCTGGCTTTAAATGTTGATATTACACTTTAAATTATGTTTGGTAAGTTGGCAAGCAATGTAAATCTGTCAGTACGGCAATCGTTTCATCCCTGAATCTTGTACCAGATGGCCACCTACCCTGCTGCATTTAGCACTTTCAGGTAATTTTAAAGGGTAGCCTGATATAAAGTCCATTCCACAGTCAGGAAAGTATATAACCATGACACCGGTAACAGAGGGTAGCACAGTTCCAGAGCACAAATTCTCCATAACTGGAGCATAAGAATTACCCTGAAGAAATATCTGTTCTTTCCAAATAGGACTGCAGATAGTGAGCCATTATGGGTTGGTAAAAAAGTTGTTGTAAATACCCGTGCCTCTTTCACCTTCATAGATAGCACTAAACCCAGGAATAACTCTAACCAGCATACTTGGCTTTATATGGAACCTCTAACCTTATCTAAATCTTGTTGGAAATATTCATGCATATGAGATTTCCCAATCTCTAGTACTTCTGATTTGTGTGGCTTCACCTCGTTTGTCCTTATCCAGTCTAAAACTATCTCCAAGAATTGTTTCACCTCATTGGAATGAGACGGTGGAAAAGAGAGATTGAGTGGCATGTTGTTTGTATGCTGATGACTCTTCGATCCAGATTATATCTCATGTTGGTTTCATACAGATAGTATAATGTTAGACAATATCTGAGAGTGAGAAGACATTATCAGTGTTTGAGGTTGGGGATGAAGGAACTGGCTTCAGCCTTTCACAGCTTCCTAATATCAGCATATTGCAATACAGGCAAGCCTTCCTACCTATCTTTTTGCCATATATTTTACTAAAAGTTGACTTTTAGAGTTTTACTAGAAGTTGACAGAACTGAAAAAACAAAGCAGCCCTTGCTTGGGGTGATATAGCCCTGCAAGTCTAAAGGGAAATAGGATCACTCTTTCATTTCAGCCTGTGCACAGATTATTTCTTAACATTCCTCATGTGCTGTTAGGCAGAGAAATTGGAAGAAGAGAAATTCCCAAACATTTCTTTTTTACCATTGGCAGTATCCCAGCTTTTCCCAGGGGTTCTTTTACTGTGAGTGCTCTAAATAATAGCAGCAGCAACAACTATTGTGTTAGTAATGCAGCAACCATTTTTCTAGGCCAGATGCCATTCTTTGTGGCTGTTATTCAAACAGGAGGGGGACGGTGGCTGTCACCATTTGTTTTAAATTGTGAATCTTGAGAAAAAAAAATCTTTTTATCCAGGGGAACAGTGAGCAAAGGAAGCATTTTTCCCCCCAGTAAATTGTCCCAGCTCTAATTTCATTGAAATGTAATTGTTTTTAAAAGCCTTGAAAATTACATGTCTGTAAAGAATATAAATGCATGTGTCTGAGTGGAAGGGCATATCTCTTGCAATCCATACACATATTTGGGATAGACAACTGAAGTTTGCTAGGCAATTGAGTTTTGAATACCTACCAAGACTAATCAGAGAAAGCAAAGAAAGTTTAGAGGGGGTAATTAATCCTACAATGCATATATATAGTCAATGGGAAGTATTTCTTGTTATAAAGTCCCCTCCCCGCTCCCCGTGCATGTAGGTACTGAAAGTATAATCCTTATCTACATGTTTCCATATTTTTATTGCTCAAGAGGGACACAGTGCCTTTAAGTGCACATTGCAGAGTTTATTTTCCGTTATCTGTCTCATCATAATGATTTCACAGTGGTTATATGCTAATACTTTTCTCCAGCTTATTGCCAAGCATTAGGCTGCAGGAAAGGAAGTAATCTGACAAAAGAAAAACTGCCAACAAAATGAGAAGAAATTTCAAACAAAGTTAGATTTAGAGTAGATACAATATAGATGGATATTCCATTTACACAAAACTATTTCCTTCACCAGTGGATATCAATCTGCTGGTGAGGCTCTTTCTTTAAATGAGGATGTAATCCAGGAAATGTTATTATACATGGGGTGAGGATGGGAATGGTCAGTTTTGGGGATGGCTGGTTCCCTAGTCCTACCTGACCAATATTATCTGGTCCCAGGCTGCAACAATACCACCATCGCTTGGATTTTATCATATTTAATAATTGTATTTTATGCTGTACTATTTATGTTTTTATTGGTTTTAACTGTTTGGTTGTGAACCGCCCAGAGTCTCTCCTTGTGGGGGAGTTGGGCGGTGATATAAATTTGATTTATAAATAAATAAAATAAATAAATGTTAGAGTTTTTAATACATGTTTCTTAAAAATTATGGCAACAATGTGTTCATAATGGTTGTATAATACCTGGGTCAACCACAGTAAAGCTTTAAAGTACTATTAAAAGAACATAAGAAGAATTCATCTGAAGCAGAGATATGAATAATCTAGTCCACTTCAAATGGCCACTGGCAAACCTTTTGTAGAACATGAGAGTGACAACCCTCTACTCTTTTCTGTTTCAGCATATAATATTAAGAGATGAAATACAAGTGGTCCTCATTTAACGACCACTCATTCAATGACTGTTCAAACTTGTGACAGCACTGAATGTGTGGTACTTACAACTGGTCCTCAAAGTTCTGGCCATCACAGCATCCCCATGGTCATGTAATCATGATCCAGGCACTTGGCAACCAGCCCTGATTTCCAACCATTGCAGTGTCCCATGTTCACATGACCAGGATTTATAACTTTCCCTGCTGGCTTCCCACAAGCAAAGTCAATGGGGAAACTGGCAGGAAGTTGGATTCATGTGAGGTCCTCCCTTTACAGCCCACATGGTCCTTATTTAACAAAGGTAACCAGAGATTGCCGGAACTGCTGTTGGTAAGCAGCACGATCATGTGGCATTGCACTTTACAACCGCATAATTTAGCAATGGAAATCCCAGTCCCAATTACAGTTGTTAAGTGAGGACTACCTGTATATCATTCTAGAGAAAGACCTGGACATGGAGATTGCCACAATCTTTCTTGTTAGCTAAACAAAAGCAGTAAGTTTGTGCTCTCATGCAATTCTACTCTATCTATTCTATCCATCAAAGACAATTTACTTCCTTAAGCAGGAAACAAGATGGTACTCTTCTCCCATTCCCTGTAAGAAGCCAACTGAAGCAGCACTTCCTGGAAATTAATAGGTGATCACATGATATTGCATGGTCATGTGATCAGGGCAAGAAATATTGTAAAGAAGAAGCCATTTCAGCTGACAGCCCCATGTTACTACGAGTATAGGAGGCTTTTTTTTTTTTTTGGCTATTAAAAGAAGAAAATAAAGAGTGCTGGCCACCTCTCAAAAGAAATTCCAACCACTGACTCCCTTAAAATGCAAATCTGTCTCTAGATTTTTTAAACAATTTTTTTAAAAAGAGCAGAAATTGATCCAAATATACCATAAGGACAAAACACTAGGATAATATATAGGCACGTAGAGGAAGTGCAGTAGTACAGTGGGCACAGGGCAGACCATGGATAGCACAGGTAGTTTTATGTGCAAACTTCTTGATACCACCCTGACTCCTGCAACAACTGCCCTATCATTCTGATTAGTAGTAGGATCAGCCCTTATTTCCTCTACTGAGTTTTTTTCCTCATCTACAAAGCTTAGATTTGCTTTTCAGGAACATAAACATGTAGCACTCAAAGATAAAATTCATGCCAAGAATAAAAGGGAATCTATTTTTAAATACTCCTTTGCTAAACATAAAGCTATAACTTGGCAGTACATTATTAGAATTATATTTTGCATCATCATCACCATTATCATCATCATCATCATCATTGGAACTAAATTATTACTTATTTTTGCTGTGCTCTAAAGGAAAGAAATCTTAGTTAACCCTTATATGTTAACAGCAACTGGAAAAGAAAAAAAAAGTTTCCTTTTTGGTTTGACATCAGTTTAGGAACCAAATACTCTAGATTCAAATTCAGTTCATTACACTGGAATAAATTACTGCTGTGCTGCCTGTCTAGTTAACAGCACACTATTGTGTTTCAGAAATACAACACCAAATGTATTCTAAAGCAGCTGCACAGGTGATTTTACAGTATATTTGTATTGTACCTGAGTTTTTACGTATGCAATTTTAAAACTTGGAGAATGAATGTAGATGATCGATTGAACTGATTCTGATCATGCATTGGGCAACCAAAATTGGAATTAAAGGGATCCAATAAATGTGCTATAGTGCAGTCAGGTAAGCAGTGTTGTACATCTGATCAATAGAACTGGCCCTGATGATCTTTAATGATATAGGAATAACTTGTATGAATAAAGTAAGTAACACAAGATTTCTGCTCTGAGAAATATTAAGGGACAGCTAGGTTCTGTAAGGGTTTCCTGTCAACTGGAAACAATCTCAGCTTGGGAGTTTCACCTATGTTGGAGGGGCAGCTTCCTAACAGTGGGCCATCATCCCTCTATCTTCCAGTGAGCTCTGGAAAATAGTTTTTCTAACAACTCTAGGTGAGATCATCTCAAAGGCTACATGTATTAAATTTGCTCTTAGCTGGAAAGGCTTGAGCCTCTATTCAAGTGCAGTGTGATACAGCTTGTTGTGCTCAGATGGTTATTCTTGAGAATTGAGGATCAGGTTTTAGCTATGCATAGTGGCAGTGCTGAGGTGGTGTTATGGTTAATGGTCTCTATGAACTACTGTTGGTATCTAAGACCTTCCTTAATCTAATACCTCCAAGCTGTTGGACAATGACACTCAAAATCCTGAGCCAGAATTTCTGGAATACATCAGGTTGGGAGAGGTTGATTTAAGAAAATATATCCTTAGATCTCTTTCTGAAAAATGTTACTGCAGAATAATATTCTTTCAATATTAATCATTCCTCTAAGTGTAATATATTTCTCTTCATAAGTTACAGTAGTTTTTATATTCTTTCATGGATCAAACTTGATTCCGTTTTGCCTTTGCTACCAAACAGAAGTCCAAACTCTATTTTTTTTTAAATGTCCTGCTTGTAAGCCAACCTCTTGCATTATTATACCAACATGATCTCCAAATTTTTAATAGATCTTGCAATAGTCTCTTTTTTGCATTTGACTAATTGCCATTGGTGCTCTCTCTAAATCAAGTTATTAAAAGTTGTTAAGCTGCAGTAATGCCACAAATTGCTTAGATGTGCTCCTAAAGCAGGTAGCTGATTTACTTGGTTTAAAAGACAAAACAACAAGGATTTTACAAAATGTATTTCTTTCTAATATTGTTGAGACATTGCACTAAGAAAAATACAGTGCCGGATTGATCCCTTGTGCTCAGTATTTACCCTATTCTGTTGCAAAATATCTATATGGAAGACATACTATATTATCTCAATATAGATATCTGAATGATAAAGATATCTACTTAAATCTACCAAGAATACTGAGAAAAGGCATTTTAGGATGCTATCTGAAACTCCCCTTCCCACTTTTCTCATTTATATTTCAGTCTTCATTAGATAGAATACCATACTTTTCTCTCTGCCTGGGTCCCTATATTTTATGCAACTCAGTAAAATTTATGGCTATCAACCCTTTCTATAGACATGGGGATTCAAACCGGGAAAAGGTGTCAGATATGAGTGCCACCAAAGCAGGAAATATATATTGCCAACCAAGCTGTGAATGGTGTGGTCCTATCTGCAGGCTGAAACAAAGAGCACCCTTTTCAACACCCCTCAGGAGAGTTCAGAAGGACTAAAAGTATTTCCAGTGGAGACATGTTTTCTTCATCTACACTTTCATGCTCTGCTGCCTAATAAGTAGCAAACAAATGGCGATGCTGTGGCACTCTTACAGCCCGAGTTGAGTGTTGTTATACCTTCTGGTAGCTTGTTGAATTAACCACTCAAGCTTCATTCCCTCTAACAAATCCTATTCCGTTTGAGGATAGGGATCTGCATATTTCAGCTGCTCCAGCTAGGATGTCCCATAGCCAAAAATTCTGGGAATTGGTTTCCAGGAACACTTGGAGCTCCACAATTTGCTATCTGCTTTATTTAATATGTAAGCACTTGTGCCATGATTGTGGAGAGATATAAAACTGCCATCATTGGTACAAAATACCAACATGAAATGCTCTTAAAACATGATGGTGGTGGTGGTGGTGGTGATGATGATGATGATGATGATGATGATTTTGTATCAAATCTGTGTGAGAACCTTAAGACCATCCACATTCTTTTCAATCCGCTTATCATGGACCATTTACTGTGGCACCTTTCGTATGGTTGCACATGAGGGATTCAAGTACACTACAAGAAGCAAGGTGCCCTAAGGAGAGTCATTGTGAAAATGAGAACCCAGTTAAAATTCTGTGTCTAATCTCTACATTTCTAATTGAGACGTATGTACCTGGAGCTTGATAAGGTTGCTTTTGGCAGGCTCATGAGTCATCATTTTCCAGAAGACTAAGTAACCACCACAAGAGTCATGGGGCTGGTTATGTCTTCTGACTTACAAGAAATGCATGAATTCCTGTACCACCAAATTAAACATGAAAACACTATCATACTGACAATCTGTAACCTTTACAGTGTGCCAGCTATCATGCTGTTCAGAGCATAGTTTGTTCAAAATGAATAGTTTGCACCTCTTCTCAAATGTTCTGCCTCTCTCTTTAATTTTAAAGGGTGGAGGAATCCTTACACCACCTCTATTTGTTATTTGTGACTTTTTTACTGAATGAAACAGCATGTGTACATTGTGTGGATTCCACAAGTTTAAAGATTTCTCTATTCAGTGCTGTGACAGGAAATGTAGATCTCCCAGACAGGCAGATTGATTGTTTCTTTCCAGTCAAATAAGCCCATTGCCCACCCTTCTGGTGATTTCAGGGAAACCACCACCACAACAAATGTTTATTATGACCTTTGGGCCAGAAACCACTACATTAAAATATGTACACTAAAATTATTGATAAGACTAAAAAGTAGGCATAAAATACAATAAAATTACATCAAAATATAATAACAATAATGTAAGTAACAGTGGAATCATTAAGATTACTGCTAATCATCAGTAGTAGGTGGGATGAATAGAACAAATAGAAGCACAAAATTGGGCAATGTGGAAGGATACGCCAGAGACCTGGTTGGATAGAAGAAGTGACAGATAACCATTGGGTTCTCTACCAAAGTAGTTCTTTAAAATGAGACAGATGAATGTCTTCTGAGATTCCCTCAGAGAGCAGCAAGAGAGCAGCAAAGGAGCATGTGGCTCAAGGATTCCACAGAGTTGCCTCCACATAGTCATATAGCTGCTGAAATAGCTATAGCTATTTATCTCAAATTTTATCCGGCGATTGTATGGAAATAGCTTGCCAATGCTTAGATGCTCCACTGAAAAATGCATGGTTCTGAAAGTCGATAGTAGATCCACATTTATAGAATTTCTTTACACACACATGCACACATGCACCAACAGAGGAGATATACAGCAGGCTACATCTTTTTTAGCTTTTCAAGTGGGTTGAAAATATCTCTTTTTATCAGTCTTCTTGATCTGATTTTAATTAATTTAATTTAATTAAGATATTGGACTGTTCATTGTTTTAATTTACCAGATTTTTATGGACTGGCTATACATTGTTTTTGGACTGCTGTTTTATTTTCTTAATATAACAAGAAAAATTTTCTGGTAGCAAGATTGCCTTAGTTGTCTTTTATATTATGCAAGTGAGGTACTTTGACATATAAATACAGAATAACCACGTAACCTTCTTGATCCATCAGAAATGGGGAAAGACTCAAAACTCATACAAAATATTAGCCGAGTGATAGCCAAGCTTCTTCAGGAAGAACTATAGATGGAAATTATATTGTACCAGAAGGTTTCTGAACCTGCAGTAACTCTGTCTTGCTGGGATTCAGACATGTCTGCTTTGTGGTACCACATGTAAAGCTGCGAATCATCAAGATACTGATGGCAACTACATCCAAACTAACAGATAACCTTTCCCAGCAGTTTCATGTAGATGTTAAATAAAATGGGAAAGAAGACCGAGCTCTGGAATTGAAATGCCCACATTCTCATCCCCCAACCACACCAACCAGAACTACCTGCTCAGGAAGGAAAGGAGACTTTCCAAAACAGTGCCCCCAAATGTCAACCTTTGCATGCAGCTCAAAGGATTACTACAATTAATAGTAATGAATGCTGCTGCAAGGAGTAGCAGCACGAGTAGCGTTACCCTCTAAGTCTGGTTGCAGGAACCTTTTTCCTTCTTCCCTCTCCCTTTTTTATAATATCCACTAAATCAAGTATTCTGGACAACATGAGCACTTGCATGCAGTTTCTGTCCATTTTATCGGTCCAAATAAATGTATCACTCACTATTATTTTGCATAGGTTTCTATAGGTATTGGAAATACTTAAATAGACAGACCTAGTCTCTTGAAAATGTCACAGGAAGCAAGTTGGGATATTTCTAACGTCCACGTAATTTTGGTTCATATTGTGTTGCTCACAGTGTTGGTTTTTGTTTTTGTTTTTGCAAAATGCATGTCATCAATGGTTAAAGAAGAAAAGGCTTAGGTGTCTGAGTGCATCTTGGAGAACACAATTCACCTTTATGCTTCTAAGCATAAAGAACATGTAGGCAAGGTTCCTGCTGTCATAAACTTACTGAAGCAGAGAAGAGGAAGAGGGGCCACCCCTCTTGGCTTCATCTACTTTGCCTTGGTTAGTACGACCCAGCAAGAAAAGCTCTGAATTACTAAGTACTGTAGTTGTTGCATGACTGAACAAATTAAAGAGAGGCTGAAGCTTGAGTCACAAGCCAGGACAAGAGAAGGCATGGAGAAAGGAATAGTTGCACGTTTGGCCACATGTCCATGCAGTAAGACATTATTATAGAGCCAGCAAAAGTGCTTTGTCTCTTCTTGTGGGTTAAGCCCCCCTTTTAAACATTCTCTTACTCTCTTTGTCTCATGTATTATCTCAGCACACTTTCACACATACATGGTTCACAACCTCATCCCTTTCCCATGCAGATCATCTGAGTAAGGGTTTTTCACTAGATTACTGGACAGCTAAGGAGCAAAAGAGGCAAACATTCATCTTTATTCTAGTGTGCATGAAGAGGACTCCATTGTGAGACAAGAGCTGGTTTCTTTTTTTTTTAATTTCTTTCTTTTTAAAATCAAAATCATGTCTATTTTTTAAAAAATGGCTGTGTCAAGTTCACAATGCCTGAAAGTTTGATCTAACAGCCTATTGTGATTTCCCAAGCTAGTCAGCTGGAAACACTGAGCACTGAGTTCTTGAATTTTGCATAGAAGAGTTGAATTATGTGCTTCTGACTCAGTCCAAGATAAAGTAGAATTATTGAGTGAATCCAAGCAAACATGTCTAAATTGTCTAATGCAATTTTAATGCATTGTTTTTTATCCAATATACAACTAATGTACATCATATTTAATAATTATATTTTAGATGAAAACCACTATTACTTTACAAAACAATTGTTCTAAGGCAAACATGGTTAAGTAAATAATATCCAGTTTTAAACCCATTGGCTGAAATCACTAGCCCAACGAAGCCAAGTCATCACAAGTCATCAGATGTGAGACCCTGCTCATTAAGCTGGGCTCTAGGGATCAGTTAGGATTGTTGCTGTTGTACCAGCCTCCCTGCTGCATAGCAACCTCCCTGCCTGAGCTCCTTGACTCCATTTCTGGGCTGGCAGCAGAGTTCCCCAGACTTATGGTTCTGGGGTACTTTAACGTACCTTCTTTAGGAATGGTGGCTCAGGAGTTCATGGCCATTATGATGGCCATGAGTCTATCCCAGGTCACCCAGAGCCCAACAAGGGACAGTGGTCACACTCCAGATCTGAGTTCCTGCTGGAGCAGTAGTTATGTGATCTGAAATTGGGGGAGCTGTTGGTGTCTCTCTTGTCATGGTCAGATAATGCCCTGATCTCCATCGGATTCTCTAGTGCCACTATCCACTGCAGGGGGGCTAGTCCCATTATCAGTCCGCTCCCAGTGACTGATGGACCTGGATGGGTTTCAGAAGGAGCTGGGGGTTGTTCCTACTGATCTGCTGCATGGCCCATCTGAAGCCTTGGTTGCCACTTGGAATAAGAGGGCAGCTGAGGCATTGGATTGGATGGTGTCCATGTGACCTCTCCCCTCTCGGGGATCCTGGCACTCCCCATGGTTTACAAAGGACTAAAGGAGAAGAAACAAGAAAAGAGACATCTAGAGCACTGTTTTTGCTTAACCAAGATGAGCTCAACTGAATGCAGGTTAGAGCCACTATTAAGGCCTACCTTATGGTGGTAAGGGTGGCAAAGTGGCAATACTTCTCTGCCGTTATTGCATCTGCAGATTGCTGCCCCTCAGTCCTGTTTCAGGTGACTCTTGGGTAAAGGGCCTGGGGAATCTTTTGTGTGGAGAAATTTGCTCAGCATCTGTCGGACAAAATCACTCAGATTCATTTGCAGTTGGAAGCTGGCCTTGTTGCAGGTCCAGAGGAGATGCTAGGGTGGAGTCTTGCCTGGTTATCTGGGAATGGTTTGAGCCTGTTGGACCTGAGGAAGTGGACAGGATCCTTAGGACTGTGAGCTCAGCCACCTGCTCTTTAGATCCATGCCCCTCCTGACTTGTGAAAGTGGCCTGGGAGGTATCATGTGAGTGGGATCTAGTAGTGGTTAATTCTCCTTTGAGTGAGGGGGTTGTTTCTTTGCCTCTTAAAGAAGCTTTGGTTCACCCCCTTCTCAAGAAGCCATCACTGGACCCCACCATACTGGACAATTTTCATCCAGTATCTAACCTCCCTTTTGGGGGTAAGGAGGTTGAGAAGGTAGTTGCGCAACACCTTCAGAGGGCCTTGGATGAAGCAGGTTATCTAGATTCTTTTCAATCAGGATTCAGGCCCAGGTGTGGGATGCAAACGATATCGATCAAGCTTTTGGAAGATTTCTGGCATGGGTGGGATGGGGGTTGTGCACCCATCCTTGCCTTACTTGACCTCTTGGTGGCTTTCAATACCATGGATTGGCTCAGAGGATTGCGGTGGGCACCACAGTATTATGCTGGTTTGCTTCCTTCCTTCAGGGTCGATTCCAGTTGGTGGTGGTTCCACCCTTGGCCCCTACTATGTGGGATGCCACAGGGTTCAGTATTCTTCCCTCTCCTCTTTAGCATGTACATGAGGCCTCTAGGAAAGCTCATCCATCACCATTGGGTGGGGTTTCATCAGTATGCTGAAGATACCCAACTATACATCTCTGCCGCTGGCAAATTAAGTGATGCCGTGAACGTCTTAGCCCAGTGCCCAGAAGCTGTGAGGGTCTGGATGAGGAACAACAGGCTTCAGCTGAACCCTGTCAAGACTGAGTGGCTCTGGGGCCTACTGATTCTAGGATTATGCCACCTTTGGTGCTAGATGGAGTGGCACTGTCTCTGACAGACCCAGTGCTCAATCTGAGGGTCCTCCTAGACTCACAACTCCTGCTCAAAAAGCAGGGGGCAGTCATGGCTGGAAGGGCCTTTGCACAACTTTGTATTGTGCACCAGTTGTGCCCATTCCTAGATCGGCAGGCTCTGCTCACAGTCCTTCATGCTCTAGTCACCTCCAGATTGGACTGCTGTAAATGCACCTTACATGAGGCTGCCCTTGAAGAGTAGCTGCAAGCTTCAGCTGGTGCAGAATGTAGTAGTCTGGGCAGTTCTCTGTGCTCCTAGAAGAGCACATATTACACCTCTGCTTTGCAAGCTGCATTGACTACCGGTCTGCTTCCGGGTCCAATTCAAAGTGCTGGCTTTGACCTTAAAGCCCTTCATGACATGGGACCGGGTTGTCTGGGTGACCGCTTCTCCCCAGTTACATCAGCCCAATGCATTCAATCTTGCAGAGAAGACATGTTGTGGGTACCATCTACTCAAGACCTACCTCTAGTGGGGCCCTGAAGTCAGGTTCACTCCATCCCTGTTATTATTATGGAAGTCCCTCAAGACCTGGTTGTCATCAGGCCTCGGGATCCCAGAGAACCGGAGAATTTCTGAGATGGCTCCATTGTGGTAGATCTTTTTTCTCTCTCCGAATGGTTTGCATATATTTTATTTTTTTAAAAAATGGATTATTTTCATTTTTAATGAGTTTTTATAATTATAATTGTTTTTATAATTATTCTTTTTAACATATTTGTTGTTTTATTGAATGTTGTACGCCGCCCAGAGTCACTTCTTGTGAGATGGGTAGCCATAGAAATGTGATAGATAGATAGATAGATAGATAGATAGATAGATAGATAGATAGATAGATAGATAGATAGATAGATAGATAGATAGGCAGGCAGGCAGGCAGGCAGGCAGGCAGGCAGGCAGGCAGGCAGGCAGGCAGGCAGGCAGACAGACAGACAGACAGACAGACAGACAAGGCCTAGGGAAGAGTAAAATATTTGTATATCAAATATTTGTATTCTGATCCACAGCAACCAACAGATATATTAAATGAAAAATCAGTATGCATTTTTCAGCTTTCCCTGCTGAAATAAAGCTACTACATTTTATGCCAGATTAGTTCTCTGATGGTATCTTCAGATGACACTAACTACGCTCATGAGCTTGCATGCTAGTTCATTACTAGTGGATAAGGAACTAGAATCTCTTTCTCACTCCATTACTTCTGCTCTGGATATTAAAGGAAAGGCTACCTTTAAAGCTATCTTAATGGTATACTAGGTGGCAACAATTGAGCTTGAAGTTATATCATTAAATTCTCATGGCAAAACAGTGCAAAGTGTGACAGATTCACAGATGCTGGAGAGATAAGGAACAAAAACGGCATCATTTGTACATTGTAGTCAAAGTCTGTAATCCATACATATTTAACTTTTTTGGGAAATATTTTGAAGATTTTGGTCTATGATATCAAGGTTACCTCTTGAAAACTGATGTTTAATGTTATCTTGTATGCAGGGAATAAAGAGTGTAATTGTTTGAAAAACGTCAGAGTACAATGCTTGCTTAAACCTCATGTTCCATAGCACTCCACACTAAGCTATGCTGGTTTCAAATAACTAAACCACAAATCTTGGTTGAAGTATAAATGAATATGCTTTGGGGATTAAGAATTGTACAGGCAATTTGTGTTTTTTATTGTATGGGAGTTTAGCCTTGCACCCAAGATGGACAGATATGCAATGCAATATGTGCAGTATGTCTTTGGACTAGTCTTCAGAAATCATACTTAATACAGCAATAGTCCACATTTCTCCTTGCATACTATTTACATCATATTTGATACTAATACTATCAAAACTGGCAATGTTTATGTTTGTGTTCCTGCCTGAGAACCACCTGACATATGTTTGCAGGAACTGGAAGCTTGAAGAAGAAAGAGGATTGGAGCAGCAAGTGGTAGTGGCCATACTATTTTTTTAATGTAATTTTTAATTTTTTTTTTAAAGGAAGAATAAAAACTACAACAAACTAAATTAGAACAGAAAAATTGAAAAAAAGAGAGAGAAAGAAATAACAGAAACAGCTAAAAGTGCAATAGAAAAAGAAAATAGAAAAAAAGAGCAAGTTATAAATAAAAATATAAAGACATAAAGAAGTGGCTTCCGATATTCTTCACAGCAGTTATAAGCAAAATTATATTTTAACCTCTTTCTCTAAAGTTACATCATGACTCTCTTCTTTCTATAATCTATCCTGTCTAATCATCAAATCACAAGTTTATTTTTTTTTTCATTTTTATGCAAAAAGTCCATAAGGGGTTGCCAGTTGCCAGTAAATGTAGAAATTGGCTTTCTCTTATCAAAGAAGTCAGTTTATCCATCTCAGCAGATCCATCAATTTCACCAGCCATTCCTCCGTAGTGGAAAGTGCTGATTCTTTCCATCTTTGTGCATATAACAATCTCACCATGGAAATCATACATTGAAATAATCTTCCATGACTCTTTTCTACCTGTGTATCCATCAGTCCTAAAAGGAAAAGTTCTGGCTTCAGTTGAATATTAATCTTTAAAATTCTCTGTATCAAAGTATGCATTTAAGTCCAATTTTTTTTAGCTTTTTTACAAGTCCACCAAGCATGATAAAATGCCCCTTCATGTTGCTCACTTTTCCAACATATATTTGGAACGTTATACATTCTAGATAATTTCTCTGGCATCATGTACTAATGATACATCATTTTATAAAAATTCTCTTTCAGATCATAACATAATGTAGGTTTCAACCCTTTCAACCACATATTTTCCCATTGATCCATCTGTATGTTATAATCCTTAGCGGGCTAAAGTCTTAGCCCACTTTATCATACATTCTTTAACCTGTTCTTCCTCAGTTTCAGATTTCAACAAAAGTTTATTCATATTAACATTTACATATTCAAATTCTGTCTTACTTTGCTCCATACCGTAAGTCTTTTTGTCCATTTTAAATCTTTCAGATAATTGCAAATGAGGAAACCATTGACAACTATATCCTTCTGCCATTAGTTGGTGTCTTCATTTAATCTTAAATTCCCCTTGATGATTTTCCAATAGTTTCAGTACATCAACCATGTGTTGTTGTCTACTGTTTCTCTTCTATGAAATGTTTCTCGAGCTGAGATCCATAAATGTGTTTTCAAGCACAACCTGGGTTTATGTATATTCCAAATTCTCCGTATGGCATGTCTAATAAAATGATTTTGAAAATCCACATTAATTTTAACTTTATTGTACCATAAGTATCATTGCCATCCAAACCTCAGGTCATAGCCTTCTAACTCTAAAAGTCTCTTGTTTCTCAGCAACATCCACTCTTTCATCCAGACCAAACAACAAGCTGCAAAGTACAATTTCAAATCCAGTAAACCATATCCTCCATTTTCCTTTGCAACTTGTAAGACTTTATATTTAACTCATTTTTTTTCCCTTTGCCAAACAAATTTAGATATATTTTTTTGCCATTGTTTGAATGGGTACATCAGAGGTCAAAACAGGTATTGTCTGAAACAAAAACATAATTCTAGGTAAAACATTCATTTTTACCAGACATTGTCCCCCAACGGTGACAATTTTAATTTCTCCCATCTTAACATATCCTTCTTAATTTCATTCCATGTCTTAACATAATTATTTTGAAATAACATACAATTCAGAAGCAAGTGGCCATACTTTTTGAATTGCTGAGTGAAGATGAACATTTGTCAGATTAAAAAAAAAAAAAGAGGCATTAGAACAGGAAGTAACTGCCAGCAAGACATTCAAACAAGGGAGCGAGCTCAGTGGAGCACAGCCACTATAAGAAGCAAGAGTCAGAAAAGATACTGTACAGCTCTAGAATTCAAATAGTTTTCAAGTCTTCACAGATGAAACAGGTTCTGAGCCTCTGAAGTAGGAAAAAGCTACACTGATGAACAGGAGAAACTACAATGCAACTGTATCCTTCAAGAAGACAAAGTAACGAGTTGTAAGAATTGGTGATTCACTACAATGAAAAACTGAAGTGTAAGTGCACCAACTGGGCCCATTGGCTTGTGAAAAGTACTGTTTGCCACCAGCAAGGAAAAAATCCAAGATGTATTAAATCTTCTTACAATTATCTAGCTAATCTGCTTAGGGACAAATGATACTTCAAAGAATAGCTACAACTGTATCACCATAGACTTTAAATTTAAGAAGGAAGCTCAAGACTCTGTAGACACAAATAGTATTCTCATCAATCCTCGAGTCCCTGGAAGAGTACCAAAAATGGAACAAGAATGACTAGCTATGTAAAAAAGGTTGACGGGAGAGTCTCGGTTTCTGGACAATGGTCTGTCTTTTTCAAATTGCCTTCTGCATGAAGGGCATTATTTTAATATATGATTTTATATTCTATATATATTTCACATAATGTATAAACATACATGTAACAGTGCACTCTATCTTATTTCTAAAGGGTTAACTTTCTTTATAAAGAGCACAGCATTCCCCCACCCCATTTCCTTTAGAAGCAATTAGCCAGATGCCTGACTGAACAAGTAAGCTGTAAATTAGATTTGTACCGGGTAGGCAGAGACACCGAATTCCAAAGAAGTTGCAAAGAAAGAGGCCCTCCAAATTCTACAAGAGGTAAGGAGGTACTGACGTATGATATTCCCTTGGTAACCAGAAGAAAAAAGTTAAACTTAGATTCACCTCTTTAGGACCCACCTTTACTCCTCCCTAGACCATCCCAAAAATCCCTTGTATGGGTAGGAGGGGATGTTCTATCTGTATACATTTGTAAACGTCTATAAAATCTCTGTTGTTTGCTTTGTAAGGCGTGGTTCTCCTCAACACTTTGCCACTGTGTTGACTGAGCCATCCAGAATGTTTCTTGGCCAATAAAACTTCTGTTAGCTAAAAAGCCTGTCTCAAGTTATATCTGGCTCTTGGAACTTGGGTAAACAAATAAACAAAGGCGTGTGCCTAACATGCAGAACCTTAAGATTCTGTAACAGAGTAAGAGCAAAAAAAAAAAAAAAAAAGTTTACTTGAACCCGGTCAGCCATATGGTGGAAAGGGCAAGCTTGTTCTCCTGCAAAAAAACCCTGCTATGGCTGCTATTTTGTGGATCAGGGTTCTGATTTTTTTTCTTTTTAAGTAAAACCCTAAGAGATTCTGTGTTCTGAAAAAGTTTGAAAACTCCTAATCTAGAAGATAACCTCCTGGAATGACTTACTGTAGGTTGCACCTCACAAGAACTGATAAAAATGTATTTGATCAAAGCATGGTGTATTTAATCAAGAGATCTTTAAACTGAATCTTCTTGGAGTTGAACACAAAAACTGTGAAGTCAGGGCCTCAGGTATTTAGAAATCATTCTCTTTAGGATCTTTATGATGTTGGAAAATATGGGGTTTCAACCAAGCCTGTCTCACATGAGCACAAAGGGAGGGGCAGCTCCACTGCAGCCTAGCTTTGCTGTTTTGTGTGGGTGGGGCTTGGATCCCGCCTTTTTTTCCCCCTGTTTCCCTCATTTTCCATCTCTTCTCCTCATGGCTCTCCACGAGGTAGGAATGAATCCTCTCTCCTCCTCAGGGGTTTTGTACTCATTTCACAACCCCAACATATGAAATGTGACTTTAATTCCCAGAATTCTTAGTAAAGATCATACTGGGCTTAGAACTTTGAAAACTAAAGACTACACGTCTGGATGTGCTCTAATAAGTGAACATAGGGATATTATTTTCTTATAAACCACCCACCTATACTGTCACATGGCCCAAGGATTATCATGCCATTTGTGAAGGATGACAGAGATTTAAATAGAAATAAGTTTTTTTTTCTCCACAAACCATTTCTCAGTGGTAGTCTTCGACATCCATTCTTTGTGAAAACACTGAACCATTAACTATAGATATGAAAGGGGGAAAGGGTTTGGGGAAATCCATGTATAATTGCCTTTGTTGGCAGTGCTGGTTTGATTATAATACCAAAAATTACGTTTTTTATAGAAAATAAGGACATTGCATGATCTTTTATGCAAACTCTTAGATAAAAAAGGCACACAAGTTTGTGTTGCCATTTCATATTGTCACTAGTTTGATATTCCTATAAAACAGTAAGCATTAGTGCAAATAGAGTCCAATCAGCATTCAGCAATTTTAAGTCCTGTTAACTGAATGTGGAATAATTAAGTATTTCTGATAAACTTGCAAGTGCTGATCTTTGTCTGGCTTATACCCATGACCAGTATTCATTTAGCCCTGCGTGAAAAGAAACAAAACATACAGACCAAAGAAACATTGCTTTATTGTGTGATACACACCAGTTAATCTTGATGTACTAAATAGGTCCATAATTGTAATGGCTCATAGCATGGTGAAGCAAATAAAACTTTGCAAGAATATATGAAAAGTTATTTGAACTGATAATTATCACATAGTTCCTTCAGCCATTTTTTTTTTTTTTGGATTAAAGGACACATTTAACCTCAGAATGCTGCATAGGTAATATTTAAAATTTAACTTAAACCATTTTTAAAGCACCTTACATTAACTGAACTCAGCTGAGAGTTGTATTTCTATACTTTCTCTTGCAAAGTTATCCCTTTCTGTTCTCATTGCTTCTAGGGAGTTGTGACCTGTGAGATACTATGCAAAAATACTTACCTCCAAGCTGATCAGGCAATTCACAGTTTAATATATAAACTATTCAATGTTATTTAAAATAACAAAGTTCAAGTAATTCCTTGCAATAAATCTGTAAATGATCCCCAATTCTATGCTTTTAGAATTAATCTATAACAAATCTTTCCAAGATGAAATCATTAGAATACTATGTTCAACAACCCCATCAGTCAGGTTTTATTCAACGTGCATGGAGAAAAAAATCTTCCTGCATTTACTATATTCCTGAATTGTGGCAGAGGTACTGGAGTGTTAGAACTTGGATAGAACTTGAAATCTAAGCCCTTTCTCTAAGATTATATCTATCCATGTTTTCTTTGCTGTTGTATTTGCTTAATAAACTTCAAATGCTGTTTTTAAATATATTTTTATGCCAATTTGTGTTTTAGGGTTTTGGTAATCTGGTCACATTCTTCTGAAGCCTGTGCCTCTTAGCACCATAAACTAGACTTATGCTTCCCTTGTGTTTCCCAAATAGCAGAACAAGGAAAGGTATTGTCTTTCTTTTAGATTTGCTCCTTTAGCCCTGGTTGAGGGGAGGAAAAGAGAGAGGTGACAGCAAATACTGGCTAAAGGCAATAATGGTTGCATCACCCTGGGTTGTCTTGGTAGTGGAAGCCTGGTTTCAGAAAGAACCTTAATTGGGGTTGGAAAATATATATTTATATATAAATATAAATATTTATTTATTCCTGGAAAGCTTTTCCTAAGATTTTTGAAATTTCTTTCAGCCTGATGTTACATCACACTCCACTTAATTATGCAGCAGAAATAAGCTTTCCACTAAGGCCGTAGCTTGCTGACTATTGATTTAGATAAGTATTGACTTGAATAGGTTCCCTTTGTTTTCTCTCACTGACTTTGATATACAGTGCTTTGCTTCTTTTCACAGAGGTTTCCATAAAATGAAAGAATTCCAATTAAATATTTCTTGGAGCACTTTTCATTCTAAGCCAATTACCCACCCTAATGCCTGTGTTATTCTACCAGTTCTAACTTTAATGAGCATAGCAGACCAAATGGCATTGTAATCAACTGGCACAACTACTTTCTTCAGTTTGATGCCCTGCAGTATGAAGGAGGGGAGAATCACATTTGTTTTGTTTGCTAGCTCTACAGTAAGAAAGGCTTCTTGCCATCTGCATTCTTTAACTAATTTCATCAGACTCTTCTCCTAACCCCTTTCCTTAGCTTGTGAAATTGATATTCATATAAATGCATAATATTCCATATACTGTATATTTATAGGCTGTTTCATACCACCAGGGGAAGGTACAAAGTTTCCACTTACAGGTGCTGCTTGTTTGTTGGATATATACCTCACCTTTCTGGACTGGTAAGCACTCAAAGCAGCTAATAAAATTAAGTAGGTAGGTAGACAGACAGACAGACAGACACATAGAATTAAAATACAGATTTATATTAACAGTGAAATGAGTACTGAAAACATGTAATAATCAAAAACCTGGTAAAAGAAATGTGTTACAGATTTCCTAAATAGAGAGAGTGGAGGCCAAATGCAACCCCCAAGAAAATGTGTTCCATAGGGTGGTAGCATTGCAGGAGAAGGCTCCCTCTCACACGTCAGAAGGATGAGCATCTGACAGTGGAGCCATCATCAAACTCTTGCAGTTCTTAACAAGTAAACAAGTTCATACCAGTAGCCTCTAATTGTCTCATTGGTCAAAAGAGGGTTTCTTTAGTAAAAGTTTTCTGCCTATTTTAGGAAATGGGGAACACACCCCTTCTGCAAGCAGGCATTGATCACTTTAACTATTAGGCCAGTCCAGTGCTAAATGACTATGCAGCCAGTAGGAGTAAGGGTCAAGTATGTAGCTGGTGGTCTTCATATCTCCACATGCCCTGTCTACATACTTAATACACCCAAGCCAAAAAGTATCCAAAACAACAAGACAAGCAGATGCTGGCTTTACATCCTCAGGATGTGCTGTAGAGCTGTTGAGTCCAAGCTGAGACAAGGGTCATATGGTAACCCCAAATCCAAGTGCACTTTGTCTGCAAAGAACAATGCAAACTGTTCACAGCACCACCAACAATTTCAGCTCCCTCTTTCCAACCTCTTTGTGAAGGAGACACCACACAGCACAGAGCAGCAACACCAGCCTGTTTGGTACAGATACAATAGAGGCAGAGAAGCTAATACTCTTGGCTGCCACCACTGGCAAGTTTTGAATTACTGGCATACTTACACAAATAACAGTTTCCAGTTGCCTTCCAGTCTTCCAAGAAATGAAGGGGAAAATAGCCATGGTTGCTGTTTCTATGCAATATAATTGGAATCCTGAGCCACACAGCAGATGGTGGGGAGAAGGCTATGATGCAGAGAACTGAACAGGCAAGAACAGATATGGCTGTTTTTATCACCAGTCACATCTGTTGAGGTAAAGGCATACCCTAGTTGCAGGTTGTCCACAGGAAGAGAGATGGTAGCTATCTACATAGCATGCTAAGATATAAAATGGTTTGACTGGTTGGAGTATTATGGGTGAATGTAGCCATCTGTAAGGTCCCTTAAATTGCTTGATATTTGGTTGGCCCTAAAAATGAATTAAATATATGAATGAATAAAAATAGGATGTTTGTGCCAGCCTTGATGTGGATAAATGTTTGCTGAATATAGGGAATACAATTCAGCAAATCATGTCATGCAAACCATATTTTAACATGATGTGGGAGCCTAGTTACTTGCGGGACTGCTTCTCCCTGAGGACATTTACCTGCCTCACTAGCTTGGATAAGGTAGGCTGGCTCCAGGTCCCCTCTATTAAATGTTGTCATTTGGCAGGACCTAGGAAACAAGCTTTTTTCTATAGTTGTGCCCACCCCATGGAGCAGCCTCCCTGCTGAGATACAAAGGCACTTACCCTTTTTGTGTTCTGGAGGGCCATTAAGACCTGGATTGACCTTTAGGCATTGGAACAGGATGAGAGGTGAGCCCAGCATGTTTTGTGTGTTTTTCTTATTGGGTAATATGGTGCTGATGATGTGTCAGAGTATCAATCTTGTGTTTTTATCATTTACTGTATGTATTTGTTTGTTAGCCACTAGGGTTGTATATAGGTCGCCATATAGATTTTTCAAATAAATAAATAACAGAGAAAGCAGCTATGAAAGAAAGCCTTCTGTTAAAGTATGCTATATACTCCTAGTGAAAGACTAGCAGAGTTGTGAGGAAGAAAGAATGTCTGGTCAGGAAAATGGGAAAAAAGTTTAAAGAAAGAATGGAGAACATAAGTCATTAGAATGTTGTGCTTGGTAAACAGCTCTAGAATGAATCTCAGCAATATAGAAATAGAACATTTTGTTGTGAAAAATGGTTATTGCATTGCACTATCAGCAGCTGAACTGATGGAGGGTAAAGCTCGCAGCAACTATCAGTCATGATGGAATTATGTTTCCTCCAGTATTAAGAGGCAGTATGCCACAGAATACCAATCTGATGAAGTCAAGGATGCTACTATTTGTGCCCATCCCACAGCCTATTTAGATATTGTCAGGATCAGAATCCTAGGTGAGGTTCACTTTAATGTATACCCAGAGTAGCTATTCTTAAATATTTATGAATAGGATTCATTCATTCATTCATTCATTGATTCATTCATTCATTGATTCATTGATTCATTCATTCATTCATTCATTCATTCATTCATTCATACATTCATTCTGAATAGGCTTTATTTCTTGCTTATGCTACCTTGGTGGATGGTGCTTTGTTACATTGTTTTAGTTCAGGGCTGGTTGTTTCTCATGTCCAGTCACATTCAGGAACAGAACTGCAAAGGTGAAGATGTTATTTTTTACTGAAAAAAAGTTGATGGCTTTACTTAACAGTTCTTATCACTCACTAATGAGAGACTTTTCACTAGAGACTTATCAGCAACAGCGTCAAGAATGAAAGAAATGACATGCAGGTTTTTAGTCTGTTAAACCAAACTCTCCCAACAGCTGAAAATAGGTGTTTACAATATGTTGCCATCTTGTAAATCAGTCTGACTAGATTTGGTCCTCATTATATTTAACAATATTCACTTCCAAAAAAAAAAATAGAAAAATAGTTTCTTTTAACAATTGGAACTTCAAGAAAATGCACAAGTTTATACATTATCTTCTTCATTTCTATGTCTATATTACTGGATCATTCTTGACAGCAGGAGGTATGCATTTGTGTGTGTGTGTGTGAATATATATTTGTGTGTGGAAAATATATATTCATTAATGTATGTCTTTTATGATTTTATTTAAATATTTTTACTCTTACAAAAGTAACTTTAAAAAGTGGTGGTACAGAACTCACAAGGTTTAGACTTTACTGACTTCTTTCTCACATATGTCTTTGAAGTCCCATAAGAAACATGCTACTCATCAAAGTAGATCAGAACTTGGTAGGTGAGGTATTTTAAGTCCTCTGTAAGTTATTTACCGTTTCAAGATCCCACATTTTGCTTTTATAATAATTTTTAAGTTAAAAGTAAACACATAACACAATGCACTGAGATTGCAAAGGTTAGGGAAGAAAAGAAGAAGAGAAGAAGGAAAATATATGTCACTTCCTAATTACAGTGTTTAGAAAAAAATATAGTAATACATAGATGACAGAGCAGCTGACTGACAGTGCATGTATAATTATTGCAACCTCTAAAACAAATTTAAAAACTTGTTAGAATGTGAACATTTTTGTTAGGTGGCTAAAATTACACAGAGAGCAGTTGGATGGCATGGATCTTGGAAGAGGAGACCATGCCAAACTTAACATCTCCTTTTCTGTTTGAACTGCTTAACAGAGTGATTTTGTTACAGAAATTGCCGACTTTAAAAAAGAAAGCTACCAGCATTGTCCTTTATCAGTAACTAAAGAATGTGATATTTATGTCAATGGGAAGACAGGCTGTTCCATTTTGCATTGCTTAACTTATAGGCATTTCTTTCTTTTGCTTTCATGAGATCCTCAGTCAGAGCTTAGCTGCTATAAAAGCACATTCCACAAAGTCTGAAGCATTATTCCACAGAATTGTTTTTGCTTTCTGGTATACCAGAATTAATAGAAGACATTTCTTGTTAGTGTAGGCACTTTAGAGTTCAAGATTAATAGCAACCCTGTAAATTCAGAGTTTCTCAAATGACCAAAGACCAAATGTGTTAGATCAGTATCTTAACTATATTGTCGAAGTGTTTTTCCCTTACCATCAACACCACTTTAGCTTTGTTTTCCCTAAAGCTAGCTTCCTTCCTGCAAATACAAATTTACTTCAGGTATTGTGACAACTTAGTGACAGTATTGAGTGTGGCTTCCAAAGCTCCCCAGGAAGTTTTTTTCTAGATGTTTAAGAATAAGGGCCTTACAAGTGAAGGGCTTTAAAGACCAAAGGCAGAAGAGATGGAATAGTTGCAGTGCCGCTGCTGCATCCTAATGCTGTTGTTTTTTTGAAAATGTATAAGGAGCACTATTTTGATCAAATGTGGTACATTGCCAATTAGAATGGGTACAGTAAAATAAATTCACATCTAGGAATGGGACCTCCAGGGACAATTAGACAAAATAAATTTCTGAAGACCTGGATTGGCCTTCCATCTTAGGAATTTCTAGCATAAGTTTTATATCTCCAAGCTGAATTGATTTGTCATTTGCCTGGCAATGTGGGCAAAACTTGCCATCTTTATCCTATTGGCCCAACTTTTTCTCTGCTGTTGAAGTGCAGAATAAAGCAGAGGGAACAGGAGAACTGCTGTTCTTAATGATTGCAAAATGCTACAGTTAAGTTGCTGAAGGGGGGAACTTGCTGGAAACATATTAAAACTAGTCTGAAGGCATTTCTGAATAAAATTCAAAATACCTTCAGTATTGTACAAAAAAAAAAAAAAACAACCCTTGGTAGTTTAAGATCTAGTTATTTGATGGAGTTCTTGCTCTTTGTGTTCCCACCTGTCAGTTAAGATTCCATAGAAATACAAAGGGCAGGGCTTTGGTCATTCAGTCATGACCCCCATTTTAACTTATTTGATATCTATCCCCTTGCAGATGCTGCTGGGCAAAGCCAAATTTATGACAGCCATTTTATATTCAACTTTTTTTTTTATTTTCAGGCAACACTGGTGATCAACTGAACTGCTCGAAGTGTTGCCTTTTCTTTTTGCTTCCAGCATGGGTTCAAGGAAATTTACATGCAAAAATACCACTGTACTCGGAGACATATACACATTAAAGAAGGTATCTCCCCTGCCCTTTTTTCAGTGAGTTTTTCCCAACTTCCATCGAAAGGATATGAATAGCTTTAGAAGAGAAGTTGAGAGCAGCAGAAGAGGGAACATTGATTCATTACTGAGGCAAGCAACCAGGTGATTCCTTTAACACTGATCAGGTGGGACCAAACAAGAATGGGAATAGAAGAGAATATGTGTAGAATGGAAATGGACACTGGCAATAATATAGTGATAATTATGAGATTTTTATTACCCCAGAACGGGTTGCAAATGCTGAAATTACTTCTGCTACTTAGTGCAAACATATACACACATACATACATACATAATACGGTCAAGTCAAACTGTGTAAGACTAAGTACTAAAATTATAAGAACACAGTCTGGGTTTGCATCAAAGGTCCACCTGACTGATCATTTCATTCCCACAGTAACTAACCAAGATGCCTATAGAAAGCCCACTAGCAGAATAGAACTGGAACATCAGCCTGAGATTTCTGTTCTTTTTCAACTGCTATTCAAAGGCATTACCAGTCCAGAAAAGGGTATATAAAAACAGTGCCTGTTCAGCTGAATCTGAAGTATGGAACCTAATATAAGTTTATTGTACATCAGCTTTCCCCAAACTTAATGTCCTCCAACTGTGTGGACCCACATCCAGAATTCTCAATAATGGCCACATTCCTGGGGGAAATCTTTAAGTTGAAAACCACGCATCTGAAGTTCTGCCCAACTTAGGGAAATCTTTTTACTCAATTTTGCACATTCAGAAGCCTCTAAGGCCAGGGAAGAACACAAATATTTCCCTTTCACCATCAGGACTCAATTTTATTCCTAGAGTGAACTTGATAGAATCTCATTTCCTGTATCAATTCTAATCTACCAAAAGCCCCCACTCATTCAAAATTAGAGGATATTTAAGCCCTCTTAAGATACTGGGCTCATTTAACTGAAGAATGTCCATTGATTATGACATTTGGCTATTAAGCAGGTCTTTCTAATTACTTTCATCAACATGTGATGCACAAAATGACAATTTTTTTTCTTCTTTTTTCATTATTTATGTGATGAAATCTTTTAATGAGAAAGCAAAGTTAAATTATTTCAACTGGACTTGAAAACATTTTTTTCCTATAGTCTTGTTAGAGACAAATTCACCGATGGGTATAGCTAGAGATAAGAAGAACTGCACAACTTTTCTTGTACTATCTAATTCCTCCTATATATTTCTCATTTGTTTGTGTATATGTGCACAAGGGCAAGCGTATGCCCACAGTATCTAGAGGGTCAGATGCATGTAACTCACGGATTGTAAGTTTACTGTTCTAGATTAAAAGTTTATTCCTGAAGGAACAGTTGACAATGCCTGATGGAAGTCCCCATGTTTCTGCCTATGGAAAACAGCCTACCTTTTTGAAATGGTACACTGTTAGGAAATCAGCACTCTAGCAGCTCCGAGGTTCCAAGGAATATAGCAATCAATTCAATGTCTGTGTGTGTGTGTGTGTGTGTTTGTGTGTAATGAATTAAGTTTGGCTGTTTATTTATCTAGGCAATTTAAATCACATTAAATCCATACTTTTTGTGTAAATTAATGGCAATAATGGAGTTTACAGAATAGACTGAGATAAATTTGTTACTAATAAAAGAATGATAAAGCAAGTTGGACTGAAAGAAATGGTACAGGTGAAGTAAAGAGCCAAAAACTGTTTTTACAGTTTTTTCTGTGTAATTGTTTTTATGTAATTGTTTTTTAATTGTTGTATGCCACCCAGAGTCACCTTGTGTGAGATGGGTGGCTATATAAATATGATAGATAGATAGATAGATAGATAGATAGATAGATAGATAGATAGATAGATAGATAGATAGAAAAAAAAGACCACACTGCCACAAACTGGTAGAGAACCAAGCCAGAAGGAAAGGTTATGTCTCATGGAGAAGGACCAGCCTTAACTGGATTGCATTTTTCCCCCTTAGAAATAACTCATTAGTGCATGAAAGCAGACAAGATAAGATCAGATAGTTGCTAACAGATGTTTAGAGGGAAAGCTAGCACAGTAATAAATGAAGGGATGGGAAAATACAAGTAATACAATTCCTAGGTGCAACAGAAGAACATCTGAATTGTATTACCTGGGACTTTCATGTTAACCCTTGAAAAGTATTAGGGTTGTGTTAGTATATGCCTTAAACTAGGGTCCTTTTCACAAATGTAGGGGCATGGATGAGCCTGGAAGGTGAAAGATGGGAGGTCTCAAAGGTCTCCCAGAAACCTGAGCTTTCAGATCCAGTAGCTGTGTAAAAGTGTCCCAAGTTATACACACAATAGAAATTTCTTTAAAATACACACCAAAACACATATTGTATTAGCATTGATTTTCAGTGCCCACATCCAATGTATAAAAACCTGGCTGACTGAAGTAGTACCTGGCTGATTATATTGTCCCAATCTATTTAGATGAATATTGCCCACTGCTGGATGCAGTGCAGCTTGATTGCCAGTGAACAATGAAGTGAAAAGGCAACTGAACTATTGAAGCATAATAACTAATGGAAATGTTTGCTCCTGTCTGTGTCCCCAATTTTTTTTCTTTTTTAATTAAAGCTACAATCCTAATCCCATTCCCTGAGGGTAAACCCATATTTTATTTCTGAATAGACATATATCTATATACCTCTGTCCTCTACTGAGCAAAAATAAATAAAATAATGTTAATAAGAATAACTACCACCTTTATTAGTTTGGAAAAAGCATCTTGGGTCTTGGGAGCCTATCTGGAAAGCAGCACCCAGCTTGTCATATTCTTGTAGTAAAGGACACACTGTATCTTCTAATTTCAACAATGTATTACCTTTAAAGATTATAAAATATTTAGTCTGTAATCCTACATATAGTTTAAACTGAGGTGGGTGAGAATTAAGCTAACTCCATGCAGGATTTCTGTCATGTCTATTGTGCTTTTGCAGGTTAAGTACACAAATCCCCAGTTAATATATAAGTAAATAGGAACATCAGATTCAGAAGTGTCCCACCCAGGAAGAAAGAGGTCCAGAACATGTATTTATACATGTGAAAGGCTTAAAATACCAAATTCTGATTAGTAATGCTACCACATTCTATAATAATCTGTTTCAAAATACAAATTTGCTGCATCTCCTCAAAATTCTCAAGCAGAATTTTCTGATGGCCAAAGTTATATGCTTTGCAGGCACATATCTAGCCATTATTTCATGTTAAGCCCTTGCTCGCTATGCACTATATGACCATCTTTAATCTGATCCTCCCTGCTATTCTCCTCTTCCTCTTCCTCATTAAGAGGAACATCACCATAAAGGTATCTTCTAAAAGGTATTCAGCCTGCAATGTTCTTGTGCAGTAGTTCACAAACGACCATTTGTGAGCTGGCCATTCCACCTTTGAAATTTAAAATAGTAAGATAATGTAAGCCAGGACATGATTAATAGTTCTACAGATATTATTATTAGCAAGAACAAATGACTGGATTTGAACTCAGCACCTCCAGCTCACCAAATGCAGACCTTCCCCTTGTACACTAAATGCTCCATTAGCTCAGCTAATGGGAATGGAAATAACAATGTCTCTGCAAGCTCAGATAATAAAAGAACAGTGCATGTGGGGAGTCTAATCAGGTACATTCATGCTTCCCTTAATTATGACATTTATTCCTGTTCAGTGAGTGTTCTTGTAAGCTTGCCTCTGCTCTCTTACAAAGGGAACTTTAGCACTTAAGAAAGCAAGGCCCCAATTCTTGAACCGTGTGCTACTGTTTATTAGCAGCAGAATTAATTCAGATCTGTGGGATATTTCTGCAAGTGTAACTGTCTAAAGATCTACTGAGGCCAGTACAAATATGTGATGGAGAGTGTCATTTTCACCTCAGAAAAACATCGTGTTAGTGCTCTTTCACTCCACCACCAATTCTATTTCCCAGTCCCTCAGAAAGCAGATTATAGTCAATCAGCATTCATTTTCCCTTCGACTGTTTCTAGAAAACTGAAAGCATGTAGGGAGGGCCGCTACTTGCTTCCAGCTGACCCAGAGGGGAGTGCAGAAAACATACAACTCAATTACCCTCCCCCACACACCCAGCTACTAGAACAACAAATATTCTCTTATTTACATTCCAGATAGAAGAGAAATAAGGCAGATTTCTAGTGTCCTCTCTTCATGTTTCTAGTCCATGCTGTGGGCATATGGCTGTTAGTTTGAACTGCAAAAAAGCTTTCAACTGCAAAGTTACTTTTCTTCCTGCTTTTAAAACCCTGCTACAAACTGTGAAGGTGAAAAGATAGCCTATTGTTATTTTTGCAAGCAGGCAGTTGCCTGCTTCTTAGAGTGGGGAAGGAGAAGATACATTTTAAACCACAGATTCTCGGCTTTTGTTCAACTGAAGGCTGCACCAGACTTGGTGTGGCATGATGAGGGCTTCAGTTAAAAGGTAGATGACCCATTTAGGAAGGTGTCGAATGGGTATTATAAGCATCTGCATGGTTTAAGACTCTCATTCTGCCACTTAATACCACCCATCCCCCATGCAAAGGAACAGTGGTGGGCTACATGTAGCTCCTACATTGTTTAAAACAGGGGTGCATGTTCTAAACAATGCTTATAAACAGGCATCATGAACAGGATAATGAAAATCAAAGTAGAAGATGACAGAAGGCAAGGGTTCTCACCAAAAGGAAAACACTGCCTATATGCTTTGCAGAGTTACATTGCTGCAGATAAATAAATACTGTAAAAAATAAAGCCAGCTTTGCTCTGACTTTATATAAACTGGAGGCCAAAATAAGCCTCTTGAACACTGTGAACACTGGGGTTCAGAGCTCACTGTGGAATGACATAAAGAGTTCATGTGAAGTTGCCCTTAGAACGATAGCAAACATTGTTATCTTTAATTTAGGAATCTAATGCCATGGGATAGTCAAGGTCCAGATATGTGGGCAGAATCTTCTTTGAAATCCCATTCTTGGCAAGTGTGACATGGAAGAAAGGAAGTCTTTGGAAAGTAAGTAGGTGAAGCACAGGTTCTGTTGTTTCACCTGTATACTAATGGTATTTTATCACTGCTTCTTTACCACAATAGATCAAGAGACTCTCCTGCAGGAATTTCATTTATATATGTGTACCTCCTTATTGCTAGTTTGCAGGGGAAAACAGTTTCTACAGCACCCGGGAGTATACAGATGTAGTTTCCATAAATCATGTATGAACCCATGTAGACATTGTATATCAAGTCAGTGAAATGGGATTTGTATGTTATCTGATATAATTCAGCAATGAGATAATGAAACATCTTTGGGAATTTCCTCTTTCTGTTAACCATACAAGGAGGAAGGGATAGTAGACGTTCAATCTGCCCTGCAGCCACTCCAAATCATAAGGGAATTTTCCCCCACTGTAACAAAAAATAAGATCAGGACATGCTGGGATATCTGGCTTTGCTCAATGGCTCCCCTTCAAAGAGCTTCATTTTCAAGGGATGGTTTGTAGACTAGAAACAGAAGTTATAGAAAGCAGGAAATTGGGCCAATTTAAAGCTATCTTCCTTTTGCCTACCCTGCTTTTCATCCTTCAGGGTTTTATTCCTGCCTTCCCTAAATGAAATTCTTCATAATCTATGAAGTGCATTTCTGGCTTCATGTCTCATTATTTTACCTGATCTGCAAGATTAGGAGTCTGTGGCTTGCAGGAGTATCTGCACCATTTATAATACCTGCCATGATGCCCAGACTGTTCTCTTTCCCATTGATCAACTAGTAAAATACCCTTATTCATTCTCACTTTTCTTTATTTTCTGTATTATTGCACATATGTCTCACCTTTCTTTCATATCTCATTTTACTGTCCCAAGAAAAAGCCTGTGAAAGAGATTTAGCTCAGATGCAGACCATCCCACTCTCATGGGACCTCTATGGTGACCTCTATGGGCAAAAAGGAAACTGAATTTATTCTCTCTGGTCTTACTCCAACATCCTTTTCCAATTAATGGCCAGTTTTTAACATTTAGCTTATTTCTGTTCTATAGCTGTGACCACCATAGCCTAGTTTTTGTTTTTGTTTTTGTTCCCCTGCTTAGGTGTTCATCTTGCTTTGTCTCTCATGTTCATTGCTGGCTGGTTCTCTCGGCTTCTGTCTCATAACAATTTTGGAAAATCTGTTATAACCTTTGAAATTATGTAAGCTCGTGTACATTACATAAGACATTATCTACATGTGTAATCTCCAAACTGAGCTCTGCTCCTTCCATTGCTATGTTCATCATTCTTCTCAGTGTCTTGCTGAAGCAGCAAGGCCACTCAAGAACATGAATAAAAGAGGTTGTCCAAAGAAGAGAATTGCCTTCCGTACCTGGAGGGATATGAAGCTAGTCCTTATCCACTACTTTTCCATATTGAATTGCAAAAATTGGGAATGTGCAAAACATTTTGGATTCAGGCTGTTTTGCCATTTTGAATGTTCTACCCATAAAGCAAAAGTTCTGGGTTCTGAGAGTTTTATTGTGAGATCACAACAAAACTTGTTGCAGAAACTTGGCCATTTTGAACAGCAATGTTTTGAAAGTTAATGTCCTAAAACTACCAAGACTTTCTAATCTTAAGACAAGTTTTTCTAATTTCAAAATGGACTATTTCAAGAGTTTTGTTTGGTCTGGAAAAAAATATTCAGTTTATTAAAAATTGTTTTGTGATGGAACCAGCCAATTTAGACTATTACAGTGCAGTGTTTAAGTGGACCTCTTTTGTTTTAAGTTCAAAGCAAAACACATTTCCTATTCTGAGTGTACCCCTATGAGAAACCTACTTTGGTTACAAATGCTATGATATCAGAATGATATGAGCTGCTAAAACTAAGTATGTCTTACAACAAAATACTATACCATGAAACCCCTACAATTGCGGAAAAATAACTAGCAAGTACTCAAAATTATGCAAGAAAATTCACAAACAAAATTCAAACACACAATTAGAGGAAAATCTAGAGACACTAACCAAATTCCAAATCTGTGAATTCTTATTTATTCTGGAGTGGACTACTATTCCATTTGTCTTGGATCCCATATTTCTTGAGATTTGACGCCAAATTCACATGTCATTCCAACAGATGAAGCTCTCTGGACAACTCCAGCCCCTGTCTCTTTTAGATTAATGACCTCATAAGGTTATTGTGAAATTAACATTATGTAACATAATTAAACACTACCTTGAGTTCATAGAGGAAGCTCCTTTTGATGTTATTTTTGTTTTTATTTGGGTCTTAACTATTATTCACACATTCACTGGAGTTACTTCCTGTTTGTGTCTTGATCTCTTGCTGTTCTGATAAGATAACCAGAGAAAGCTTCTTCTTAAATGAAAATACTATAATAAATAAACTTCTCGCATACCTATATTTGCAAATATAGCATTCAAAGAACTTTGAGCTACTGTAAGGAACAAAACAATTTTTGTTGTATACAAAAGAATTTAAAATATATATAAAGAACAAGTCCTCTCTCAGAAACTCAGAACAGGAAACAAAGAAAAGTAATTTCTCCTTTTATGAATTATGTTTCAGGTAACCAGTGTGAAGTGGATATAGATGACTGTGCCTCAGCACCTTGCCTCAACAATGGAACCTGTGTTGATCACATCAGCTATTACAAGTGTTATTGCCAACGTGGTTTTATTGGCATAAAATGTGAAACAAATGCTGATGAATGTTCCTCGACACCTTGTCTTCATGGAAGGTGACTATTTGTATTTTTTTACTGTTATTACCCTTTTTAAAAAAGGACTAGCAACATATAAAATTTAATGTCAGGGAAGGTTGTTGCAGATACTTCTAATTATGCTATTCCATAAAACCAAAGCACAGGCACAGCTAATGGATGACAGATGTTGCCAGTTTAAGCTAATGCAATATGGTGGTACATTATCTCATTTTTTCTTTCATTTGAGTGAAATAACATACAGTAATTTTCAATAACTCTGGATTAATTGGATGTTAATATACTTGGTTAACATTGGTTCCTCTCTCTTTGCATTCCAGTAAGTTGAAACATGATTTTTTTTTCTTTTGTGAGTAGAGACCAATATATATGCAGTGAAAATACTTCAGGAAGGGTTTTTAACCACAGCAACATAAACTTATAGGAATAATTTTCTATTATTTCTCAGAATTAATTTGAAATGTATATGTAGGTATAGCAAATTGATATGCTTGTCACTATGTCCCAAAAGTAAAAACAACTCTGGGTGGTGTATAAAACAGTACTTCCTTTTTCAGATGCATTGATCTCATAGATGGATATCGATGCATCTGTGATGCTGGGTGGACCAATTCAAGATGTGAACTTGATGTTGATGTAAGTATTCTCTTTAAATCAGAGGACTGTCAAGCACATGAGACTTAGTAAAGCCCATATATTTTTGGATAAAGATAATACAGTCTGAAGATCAAACTATATAGTATTTTAAAGACATAACTTGCAGCTGTTTTCATTCCAAAATAAGCACAAGGAAACTTTGCATGAACTACACGACTACTAATTTTTGTCCCACACTGTGGTCCAGAACTGACATGTTTGCACCTTTGAGTGCAAAGGATAGAGACATAGTGGATCTTGATATAAACTGTTTCATGTACTTAATGAAGGTGCAGGGGGGTTCCTGGGTAGCATGATCTAGATCTGTCCACTACTAGAACTGCCCATTACTTCCCCTTTCTTTGATTAACATTTGTTGAACTCTCATTAACCAGGGAGTGAGAAGAACTGCAAAGAGACCAGGCTAGCTCTCATGACCTTGCAAACCATTCTGCATGCTCACTGAACACGCCGAAGAGTTAATGTGATGGTTCTTAAGAGCCTTATGAATGGATCTGCTTTTTATGGGTTAAGCCAATTTAACTTCCAATAACTGAATACAAAGTCAGGATGTACATCAAACAAACAAACAAACAAATAAAAAAGTTCACTGCTCTTGAACTATAAGAAAGTTAATGGAAGCTGGTAGTCTCTAAAATTTCCATGACCCAGAACAGTCTGGTCAAATCCAGCAACCTCTTTTCCCCTGGAGCCCCCTAGACCTCTTCTTACATTGTTCCAGAGAATCCTTGAAATCTGAAGAAGTGGAGGAGCCTATGGGCTACAAAGATTCATCTTTCTCATCATTCCATTTATGGAAATCTCCACTGGACTGAAGATCCACTGGTTCTTTTTCAGGTGACAGATTCTTGGTTATGGCGGGATGGAGCACAGCATAATCTAGTGGGCAGTATGAAAGATACTCTAGGCATTTGGTGAATAAAGTGGCTCAGAGTCGGAGTCTGATTGGACTGTTCGGGTCAAAGTGATGGAGGCCTGGTTTTGCTCAATTCACCGAGAGTGTTTGATTCTGTGTCTCCTGAGGAAGTGGACAGAATCCCTGGCACTGTTACTCTGATCCCTTGTTTGTTAGATCCTTGTCCCTTCTGGCTAGTGAAGGCCACCTGGGAGATGTCATGTGGGAATACAGTGGTACCTCGGGTTACAAACGCCTCTGTTAATGAACTTTTTGGGTTACGACCAGCTCCGGCCGCAAAAATTTACCTCGGTTTGCGAACTCCGCCTCGGGATACGAACAGGATACGCGGCCATTTTCCCTCCCGTGACACGGTCCGCGGCCATTTTTCCACCCCTGACACGTGGTCCGCGGCCATTTTCCGCCCCTGACATGTGGTCGTAGGGAGGGGGACTCTCCCTCCAAGCAATAGCCGCCTCTCTGTCCTCCACGCCAGAACGGATTAACGGTAATTACATTGAACCTTATGGGGAAATTTCCTTCGGGTTGCGACCAATTCGGGGTACGACCAGAGTCATGGAACGAATTAAGTTCATAAACCGAGGTTCCACTGTAGTGCCTTTTTTGTTGCAGTGCCTGTCCTGTGGAACAGCATCCCTCCAGAGATATGAATGGCCTTGACCCTGTTAGCCTTCTTTAAGTCTTTAAAGGCCTGGCTGTTCCCCAGGCATGTGGACTGGGAGTGTGAGCAAGCTCTGCTGGTTAGCTGGGTTTCATTTTTATTTTTTATAAATTGAATGACTTCTGTGACCTTGGACATTTGGATTGTTGATTTCTTTGTTGGTTTTAATCTTTGTAAACCACCCAGAGTCATTGCCATTGGTTGAGAATGTGGTGGCATAAGCAGTTATGGGCAGGTCTTGGTATGCCCATAGAACACGTGTTTTACAAGTTGCACTGGTTACAAGTAAGCATTCAGGTGCAATTCAGAATGCTGGTTATAAAGCTCTACATGGCATAGGTCCTAGTTATCTGAGGGACCATCTCTCATGATTTCTGCTCATCCTGTACAATTGGACAATCCCATTGATTAAACAGTGTCATCTAGCAGGACCTAGGCAGCATCCCTTCTCTGTTGCAGCATCTGCTTTCTGGAACAGCATCCACCCCAGAAATTCAAATTGTCCCTATCCTGCCTGCATTTAAACAAGCCTTGAAAACGTGGCTTTTCCTGCTGGCCTTGGGTTAGGTGGTTGCCAGGCCCCTTTATACTGGGCATTGTATGAGGAAGAGAGCTTTTATCATTTCCTTTTGGTGACTAACATTATTTTCTGATATTGTAATGTTTCCTGCCTTTTTTAATTTGTAAGCTGCCCAGAATGGTTCTGGAGTCAGGTCGCTCTAGAAATCAGACAGACAGACAGACAGATGCATGCATACATACAAGCATGCAAACAAAAAAGCTACAGCGCAGACAATCCATTGTTATCAGTGGAGCAACTTCTCTATCCTCCATTTCTGTTTTGTAGATATCGGCCAGCTATCCACATTCTCAAATAGTTTCAATGTTTTTATTAAAACATGAATTGATTATTTATGTAATATATTTGCTCTAGGAAGGATTTCATATTAGAAATATTAGCTGTATAAGATATTTCAGTAGTACAAGTGGACTTAAAATGCCATTCAAACATTTACTATGTTCAGTTAGGATTCTAGGATAATCCATAATTTTTGCCTTGTGAATGTCTATTTCTTTTGATGTTTGGTACCTCATATTATCAATTCATTAATAGTTTTAGTTCAATTTGTGCAGGATACTGTGCATGTTACAACTTCAGCATATAAAAGGCCGTTTTTACTAGCATTATCTACATGTTCAGTTCCATTGCTGTATAAGCAGGCAATGGATTCAGTGCTAACTATGGAGTGTCAGATTCAAATGTCCTTCATCTCAGAAGGTCAACATAGGCTTGAACAGCACCCTCAGTTCCTCTGTTCAACATTAAAGGCTAGGATAGTGCACAGGGAATATAACTGTGACAAGAGATTTACAGTACTGTTTCACTGGAAAGGGGAATAAACATAGTAAATAATTTATATTTCCTAGTTCTTACTCTCTAAACTGTCTCTGGAGCACCTTGAGATGATAGATCCTAGGGAGCTCCTTTTGGAATTTCACTAAAGTATCTCAGAAGGCACTTTTCTGATAATCTTTGAGATCTGAAATCAAAGAAATCTACTTCTTAAAAAAGAATATTCACCACCATGGCAGTGTGGTGTGTGTGTGTGTTGTGAGTATTCACTATTGTATGTGTATGTGTAGCAACTGCCACTATCTCCCCACTTTGCTCCAGAATAACGTATGTATGGTGGTGGGTGCAAAACAATGGGCAAGCTTTCAATATAGTGGCTGGCTTACCATTTGTAGCTCTGCTAATGACAGGCCTCCCATCCCAAGACACTGTTGGACAATTTCTCCTCCCTCTGAAAGTGTCCCTGGCACCAAACTATGGCTGGTGTTTTCCTGGACTTTTAGCTTGACTCAATACTGCACAAGCCCATTCAGATAAAGGATAGGTTCACACATCAGATTAAGCCATTATGTGGGTTTTGGCTTTTGACTAATCACAGTATGGGAACCCAGCCAAAGTGGTTAAGGAAAAACATATTTCTACATAAAAAGTGGCTCTTAATCTTGCTAACTGCTCTATGTTTTGATTTTGTGCTTTTCGGTGTATTGCTTATGTATGTATGTGCTTTAAATTTACATTGTAATTAGTTTATTCTTTTTTGCCAATCATCCTGGGATTATGACTTCAGGGAGGAATAAAAATGCATAATACACAATGAACGTTTATGCTAGGCCTGCAAATCTAATCCTTCTCATCTATGGTTGGTTAGGGAGGAGCCAGGAATGCTGAAGCACTTCAGTTCACCCCATTCACCCCTGGAATGAGAATCATCTGTCCAAATGCTTCCATTTTGGCAGTTTTGTTCTTCTTCAGAAATGTGTGTCCCATTGTAATTACTTCAGTTAACGTTTGTGATTTTTCTTTAGGGAGTCTGACTTATTGGATTCCCCTTTCTCATCTGTTCTGAAAGAGGCATTACATTTTCTGCAGAGCTTGTAACTTAATCCATTAAGGAACAGATGCTAATTCCTTCTGTCCTATTAGCACAACTATCTTATGTGTGTGTTTCCTCACAAATTAAATGTAGGACAAGGTGGGAAGAGATGCCTTTTTCAAAAGCAAAGAGTTTTCCTGTCTGTCTGTCTGTCTGTCTGTCTGTCTGTCTGTCTGTCTATCTATCTATCTATCTATCTATCTATCTATCTATCTATCTATCATCTGTGTTTTTCACACTTGGCGTGCTGACTGGGAAATTCTGGAAACTGAAGTCCACTCATCTTAAAGTTGCCATGTTTGAAAAACACTAACATACAGAATGATTTGCATCTCACAAGCCAGTAGGCTCCCTGGATTATCTGAAATTCTATCCAGCCAAAGTGTTTCTATACTTCATGGATTTTAGAGAGGATCCAGTATTTGCCCCACTCTCATCTCATTCCTCCTGTGTGCCTTGTAGTACAATGTTAGAGGGTATAGGGAATTTTAGGACAAGCAAGGAAAGGAGAAAACTTAGTGCCAAAGAGGAGTCTATGCTACCAAATGTTTTTTGTGCTATGAGATTCAGGAGCTTCACCAATGCCTTCAAGCTAAGTGAAGCCTTTTTAAGACCTCTCATTGTCAATGCAAGTATACTACATGTCTGCCTTCTAGGATTTAAGTATGTCTTATTTGAGGTTAAGCCCCTCTCCCCCCCCCCACACACTATATCTAATATTTGGTTATTTAGCAATAATTGTTATTTTCTAGTAACTTAGGAAGTCAGTGGGAAATGTCAATAATGTATTTAGAAATCTGAAATATCAGCTTTTTCCCCCCAAATGTAACCCTCTTTCACACGTAATTGATTGTGTTCTGCTCTTGTATCAAGTGTCCCGGCTTTATTTATCACTTTGATACTTCCCGATGATTTTATGTTTTTTTTTTCCTATTAATGATTAACTCAAGTTGATTTGCTCCCTATAAATTTCATATATAGAATATAAAGAGAAAAAAAGTACAAGAATAATTTGCTAACAAGTGCTAACAAGCTTGAGGAAAATGTATGGAAAAAAGAAATGGAATAAGTAATCTGGGTTTTTTTAGTTCATAAAAATAGAACAACACTAATTGGAAACTGCTGTTTCAAAAGAAAGACTGATTTTTTAAAATAAAATTGACTTAGTGGTTTACATCAAGTATTTTAATTAATTTAGTGTAAACCATAGGATCAAGGGTTTTTTTAGTAGTATGTAAAGTATCTCACCCTTCTCGTGGGATGTATAATTCAATTACTTTATATAATGTTTTGTAATAAATCATCCTATATTACCCATCTGGAATTCTGATAGAGAAAGTATGTTGTTTTCACATAGTCCCATTTGGATTCATTTGCATTTCAATAAAAATAACTGCATACATTTAAATAAAAATAACTCATGTGTCACAAGGAAATCTACTTATTGTTGCGCTTGATTTACTTTAAAATGTTCACTGGTTTTGTGAACTTAGAAGTAATTCTTCCATACTGATTTCAAAAATGATTTAACTTTAAGAACTATTAACACAATCTCATATAACTTTTGGTTCAATCTTGTATAACTTCATGTTCCAGGTCATCCCACAGTCATGATGATGTGCCATTAATTGTTTTAAGGGTTTTGGTGAAAAATCCATGTTTTCATTATCATTTCTGTTGGGCTCCATGCTATCCATGCTGAAATGTCTTAAAGGAGAGAGTGGGGAAATGCTAATAAGTGCTGTGAGTCAAACTTGCAGTAGATGGATGGGTGCATGGGGAGGAAAATGCATGTAGTGCCAGAGGAAAAGACTCATTTCTTTTAAAAACATATGACTTCTTTTTGTATGCATCTTTCACAAACAAATCCAGTTTGTAGTACATTTTAACAGGAAAAAACAAACTTGAACCTAACATATTATGTTTAGTTCTCTATATCACAAGTTGTTTTGACAGATATTGCAAATTTTGTGATAGATTTCATTTTGTCTCTACATGTACAGTATACAAAAGTTTAGCCCAGAACATGATCTGTCCAATTTGTGTGAAAAGAACATTTTGTTAAATATAAGTCATTCATCTTCCATAATGTTGCCATGTATAAATGTAATGTAGTTATACCCTCAAACAACAAATCAAATTCTGGATCCAACCCTGAAATTATTCCTAATTAATATAAGATTAATGGTGGTATAAATATGTTTCACCAATTGGGCCCTGTTACATTTCCTGAACTACAGGAATACTTCACATTTCCATCTAAAACCTTAAATAGGGCAGAAAAGTTAGGTATAGATATATGGAAGTGAAGGAAGTCTAAGCAGGTGAAGCTTAATACAGAGAAAATAGATGTTCTGTTGTTAAAGAAATCTGACCTGGAGCAGAACTTTGATCAATATTCGGGAGAATTTCACTGTGCCTGAAGACTCAAACATGCAATCAGATGCCTTAGTGGACAGAAGTACATCATTTTCTAGAAGCAGAAGTTTCCAATGGTGTTGTGAATGCATTCTTAATGGTGGATTGGAAACTGCACACTAGAAGCAACATGTAGGCAGTATAAACAAAAACTGAATGCTTTTGCAGATGCAGTTGTCTCAGTTGCAAATGTCATCCATCTTAGATATTACAGCTGGAACACACAAGTGCACCAGAGTCTTCACTTTTCATAACTATGTGATGCAGTCTACCCCTCTTTAAAAAATAAAAAAGTGTATATCAGTAAAATTGCACACAGGAAAAAATCCTATATAAAGGAAAGGTGTCTGCCTGAATGCACAGAAAAGTGCTTGGAAAATTTGCATACTAGAGGAAACACAGAGATAAATATGTATAGTAAAAGAGAAATATGTATAATGAATAGTGTGAATTTTCATGGATTTTTAAATTATCTGCAAAACTGAGACTCTAAATATATCAGACTTTTGATCCCAAATATTTGACTGTCTTTCCGTATCTTGTCCACCAAACCTTCTAAAGCAATTACAAATAATGAAGGAGAGAGTAAACACCCTTGACATGTTTATTGGAAAACTTGTGGATAGTTTTCCATTTACTGTAATCCTTGCTGTTTGCCACAGACATATACTCTCCATCCAAGTTTTACATTCTTCTCCTGGATTCATTGCGTTTAAAGCTGCTAATAAGAAAGGCGATTTCAAATTATCAAAGGCTTTTTTTGCATTTAGCAACATTACTGCCACCTTCTTTTTCTTATTATTGATGTATTCTAATGCATTTATTATAAATCTGCTGTTGTGTTTTATCTTCCTTTTAGGAATGTAACCTGTTTGATCTGTATGTATAATTTCAGAACTACACTTCCTCAGACATTCAGTTAATATTGTAGTGAATATTTTATAATCAACATTCAGTAGAGAAATTGTTCTGTATGACTGAAGTTTCTCTGAATCATTTCCTTCTTTGTAAATCAAAGATATATATGCTTCTCCCACATTTTTGGAGTTATTTTTGCTTTAATTACATTCATTGTCCCTAGCAATGGTTCCAACAGTTGTTCCTCTAACCTTTTATAGTATTGGGCTGCCAGCCAATACTATAAAAAAAAAATACAAGGAATACAGGATGAAATGCTATGTAGTTGATGTAGTATTAACTATTATGTAACCACAGAGCTCAGTAAGACAGTTGATGAAAACAATCCAAAAATGAATAACTGTATGATAAAGCGGATGCAGAATTTCAAAGAAGTAATCACAGTGCAACAATAGGGAGAGTTATGGGGGGGAAAAATCAATAAACTTTTCTCCAATTTGCAATTTAAGGGAAAATTGATATAAAATGCTTTACAGATGTAATATAATGCCATAAACAATTACCAAGGTAGACAAATCATATAACAATAAATGTTGGAAATGCCACAACAAAAAAGGAAAATTTTATCACATGTAGTGATTAAAAAAAACCCCTCAAACCTACTGGAAGAAATAATCAAAATATTCAGAAAATTCTAATAAAATTTGAATTGAAACCATAAATATTTCTGTTAGGTATAATTCCAGAAAATATAAATTAAAAATATCATAGTTTACTAAGTTGCATACTGACAGCTGCAAGGACAGATTTGCCCCACGTTGGAAAATAGAATCTCTGCTGATGATACAAGACAGTGAGACCAAAACTGGAGAGTATGCAGCAATGGCAAAACTGGCCGTATGTATCCTTAATAGAAGTCTAACCAAATTAAGCAGCAGTGGCTTCTTTATATACTACACATCACATAGCAAGGAAAACTTAGATATTTGGAATATGGCTTCTAGGGAAAGAGTTATGAGACCAATAAAAAAATAATAGACAAAAGGACTTAAACAGATATGAGCCCTCAGTGTTCAGAATAAAGTACAAATATTTAGATTAGAGGATGGGGGAAGAAAGGAAAAAAGCATCACTTAAAAATCTTTCTAAAGGTTTTTTTTTAATTTATTTATTCTATAACTGTTTTTTCTTGCTTTGTATTTTTAACTTTCTAAAAGCTGTTAAAAACTTAAATAAATGAAACTAAATAAATCAGGCTTGGGAGATTTGTTCATCCTGGCATCAATGTGAAAGTTACTTGGCTTTTCTTTCATTGTTAGAAATGAGGGTGGGTTAGAGACTGTTCATACTTTCCAGGAATTAATCTTCCACTCTTGCCACGTTTTACTATGAAAATCTATAACCGACATATACTTAAGCATACACTTATTAACATAAGAACAGTGGCTTAATTCAAACCCATAAACTTAAATATAAAATGATTTACTGGTGAAAAGCTGAATTCTTAGTGCTGTATAGAATAGAGAAAACCATTTAATGCTTCTAACCTCTGAGATCAATTTATTATCATTTATCTCATCAGGAATGTGAATCATCCCCCTGCCTTAATGGTGGCTCTTGTCAAGATCTAGTCAATGCACTTGAATGCACTTGCTTGAGTGGATACACGGGTGAATTTTGCGAGGTGGATATTGACATTTGCACTGAACTGCTTCTGAACTCATCCCTCTGCTTCAATGGAGGTAAATGCATTGACGGTCCTGGAAGAACTTTTTACTGCAGGTCAGTTGTCTGCTTACCGATAATCAGAACAATTAAGATACATTGAGATGTTTGTTAGATAGTCTTTTCCAAACCAAACTGAATTTTATGCTTTTTTATAAAGACTACTGAAAACAGCAAAGGGCTAATTATTTTCTGGAGCTTCTTGAATGGTACTCCTTGTCCTTTGGCATTCATAAACAAATGTCTACATTGCTGAGATAACCATAAAGGAACTATTGGGCATAGGACACTTATGAGTCATTCCTATAGAATGATTAAGGCTCTTAGTATCCAGTGATTTAGTGGCCAGGGCCGATGCAATTAACTCCCACCAGAGGAGCTGTATCTATCTATGTAGTCGCTAAGAGTTGACAATGATTTGATGGTCCATAATCAATCCATCAAAAACAGGATCTGAATAATTTAAGTGGTTGAAACCCCACTCCTGTCAACGCCAGCCATCCTGGTCAATGGTAATGAGTCATTAGTGTTGTACTCCAGCACCTGGGGAGCCAGACATGATTCATTTTTATAGTGGTTAGTTATAAAAAGGTAATTCAGACATGGATGGAGTAACGTTTAGAGGTTTCCAATATGGGCTAAATCATGTCTGAATTCACAGAACACATTGTAGCACAAACTTGGGGTATGGTATTTTCAGTAGGCTGATGATGCTCAGTTGTACATCGCTACTCCAGGCTGTAAGGGAAATGCTGTTGATATCCTTTCCCAGTGCCTGGAACCTGTCAGGGTTTGAAAAGGAGATAAGAGGCTGAAGTTGAAAACCCTAGTAAAACAGAGTAGCTGTTTGACTATTGGGGGTCTCTCTTGCCACCGGGTTGCTTCTTGATGGGTAGGCACTATGCATTAAGATGCAGGTCCTTGTTTTCATGTTCCTTCTGGACTGACAGCTCCTGATTCATTAGCAGATAGAGGCTATAGCCAGAAGTATCTGTCCCTGGGTATAGCTGGTGTGCCAAGTGCAGCCATATAGTGGGGCAAACAAGTATTTAGTCAGCCACCAATTGTGCAAGTTCTCCCACTTAAAAAGATGAGAGAGGCCTGTAATTTTCATCATAGGTATACCTCAACTATGAGAGACAAAATGAGAAAGAAATCCAGAAAATCACATTGTCTGATTTTTAAAGAATTTATTTGCAAATCATGGTGGAAAATAAGTATTTGATCACCTACAAACAAGCAAGATGTCTGGCTCTCACAGACCTGTAACTACTTCTTTAAGAGGCTCCTCTGTCCTCCACTTGTTACCTGTAGTAATGGCACCTGTTTGACCTTGTTATCAGTATAAAAGACACCTGTCCACAACCTCAAACAGTCACACTCCAAACTCCACTATGGCCAAGACCAAAGAGCTGTTGAAGGACACCAGAAACAAAATTGTAGATGTGCACCAGGCTGGGAAGACTGAATCTGCAATAGGCAAGCAGCTTAGTGTGAAGAAATCAACTGTGGGAGCAATAATTACAAAATGGAAGACATACAAGACCACTGATAATCTTCCTTGATCTGGGGCTCCATGCAAGATCTCACCCTGTGGGGTCAAAATGATCACAAGAATGGTGAGCAAAAATCCCAGAACCACATGGGGGAACCTAGTGAATGACCTGCAGAGAGCTGGGACCAAAGTAACAAAGGCTACCATCAGTAACACACTATGCTGCCAGGGACTCAAATCCTGCAGTGCCAGATGTGTCCCCCTGCTTAAGCCAGTACATGCCTGGGCCCATCTGAAGTTTGCTAGAGAGCATTTGGATGATCCAGAAGAGGATTGGGAGAATGTCATATGGTCAGATGAAACCAAAGTAGAACGTTTTGGTCTAAACTCAACTCGTCGTGTTTGGAGGAGAGAGAATGCTGAGTTGCATCCAAAGAACACCATGCCTACTGTGAAGCACGGGGGTGGAAACATCATGCTTTGGGGCTGTTTTTCTGCAAAGGGACCAGGACGACTGATCTGTGTAAAGGAAAGAATGAATGGAGCCATGTATCGTGAGATTTTGAGTGAACACCTCCTTCCATCAGCAAGGGCATTGAAGATGAAACGTGGCTGGGTCTTTCAGCATGACAATGATCCCAAACACACCGCCTGGGCAACAAAGGAGTGGCTTCGTAAGAAGCATTTCAAGGTCCTGGAGTGGCCTAGCCAGTCTCCAGATTCAACCCCATGGAAAACCTTTGGAGGGAGTTGAAAGTCCGTGTTGCCCAGCGACAGCCCCAAAACATCACTGCTCTAGAGAAGATCTGCATGGAGGAATGGGCCAAAATACCAGCAACAGTGTGTGAAAACCTTGTGAAGACTTACAGAAAACGTTTGACCTCTGTCATTGCCAACAAAGGATATATAACAAAGTATTGAGATGAACTTTTGATATTGACCAAATACTTATTTTCCACCATGATTTGCAAATAAATTCTTTAAAAATCAGACAATGTGATTTTCTGGATTTTTCCCCCCATTTTGTCTCTCATAGTTGAGGTATACCTATGATGAAAATTACAGGCCTCTCTCATCTTTTTAAGTGGGAGAACTTGCACAATTAGTGGCTGACTAAATACTTTTTTGCCCCACTGTACTTGGGGCAAGAGTACCTCATTATTACCTATTTGACCAACACAATGTTTACCCAGGACTGGCCTTAAAGACTACTGCAAACTGGTCCAGAATATGTCAGCCTAAGTGCTTATTGGTGCTTGCCCCTGGGAGCATGTAACACCAATTTTGTGGGCCCTATGCTAGTTATTGATCAGTGTCCAGGTACAGTTTAAAGTGTTGGTATTGACCTATAAAGCCCTTTATGGCTTGCCACCTGAATAACTTCAAGACCATCTGCTCAAACCAGTATCAGTCCAGACACCAAGGCAGCTATGGAAAAATTTGTTCTAATCCCACATTTCCAAGACATTTGGGGACTGAAGCTAGCTGGCACTGCTTTTTCATGGCAGTGCTGATACTTTGGAAGAGCTACTGACAGAGATCAGGTTGGCCCCTCCTTGTCAGTTTTCTAGAAACTTTTAAAGACTGAGTTGCTGTGGAGGACCTTACCCTGAATCTTTATCTGATGCCATCTTGCTTTCTGTTTTTTGCTCTATTCTTTGTTCTTTGTAATTTTTGTGACCTTATGTTCCTTTCTGGGGGCTGATGTGGTTGTTATGATTGATTTGATTTGTTTTACTCGCCTTTGATGTTTTAACCTTTGTTTATGTGGTAGGTAAGTGGGTAGGCAGGTAGGCAGACCTGTGCCCAAATCCTGGTTCACATAAAGCAACCAAATCCCTTTGAAGATACATAAGTGTATAAGCATGCAAACAGTAGAACAGTGTACACTGAGCTCCCAGCAAAGCATTGGCAGCTTGCTGTGCAAGCAAGAACCACCACTTATATACCATTGGCCTACTGCATTGCAAAGACAAGACAAGGGAGAAAGGCAGACACAGTGTAAATTATAGCATGACATTGTAATGTTTTTGATAAACCCATCCATGTGACTATCTCATTATTTATCCCTTCCTACTACTCAGCATGTCAGCTATCCTATCTCTGAGATATGGCCAGTGAATATAAACAATTTGGGTTTGCTGGGTCACAGGCTCCTGACTGATTCTTCCCCCTGTCGCTACTCCGGGCCAATACAACTTGCTGTGAATGTTTCCTTACATGGGCACTTTAAGCAATGCACATGTATGGAGGGCATCTCATTGGTTTGGTAGTGAATGCAACTCACATTTGTATGGGAAAGGGCACCTTTTATCATCAAGATAGATGTTTGTGAGTGAGTGAGAGACAGAGACAGAGAGAGAGAGAGAATCTCTAAATGGTTGGAAAGTTTGTGGCAGTGTATTGAATGCCAATGAATCACAAACTAGGGATTCACCTTTCTTTTAGTCTAGTGTGCTGGGCAAACCCAGATGAAGTGGTTAATTTATAATTCACTGTATTGTGTGAACCCAGAAAATTGGGTTATCTGAATGACTCACAGTCAGATCAACAATTTTTCTTGAATGTTGCTCTAAGAGGATTGACAATCTCTGTTTCCATTTGTTTATTTCTCTTTTTATGGGATTTATATCTTGCCTTTCTGTCAATGAATAATACTCTTGATGACTAACAAAATAACAGACATGACAGTGATCTTAATTATATATGAACTAGGAGAAACTGGACAGTTTAGCTGAGACTTCTTTCAGAAAAAATGCATGCCAATTAAACTCATCCTAATTTCAGAATTTTCCAAGTGTTTACATGAGAGCAGAGAAGCCCAAGACTGCCTGGAGTTTGTGAATATAATGCTAAACAGTAGTTTATGTATGAACTGAACTAGTGAGAACCAAGTGCTTTCAGACCCCAAGAAACTTTTGTAATATGGCACCATCCTAGCTTAGTTTTACATAAGAAACTGTTGTCTTGACATTTTTCTCACAGGAAACTCATGTTATGTAATAACTGTTCTCTCCAGTATGATAATTGGCATGTAATTGCCATGCTTTCCTCCTATTCATACAAAAAACAGGTGACAAGGTGAGAAAAGGACAAGGGCAGGAAGTCCTTGTCCCCATGTGTTTTATATAAAAATGGGGATGCATTCAAATAGCTGAAAGCTTTATAATAGGAAAGACATCATCTATGGTGTCTCCGAGAAGGTCGGTGTGGGTTGTAAAAATGTGACAGCTTAATTAAACAAGAGTCACAGTGCAGTTCATAAAATCAGACCCATAGAATCCAATTTATTTACTCTCAGTGGAGGATGTTCAGGGTTGCCGCCTAAATATGCAGAAACAACAGAGGCAGATTGAAAAGCAACTCATATCTGCAACTTGCAAAGGTTTGACATGATGGAGGTAGTAGGATTGATGTGTGTATTTGTGTATGCATGTGTATTTGGTAGAAATGAAAATATTAATTTTCCCAAAGCTTTCAATGTTCTCTTGGCTGTTCTAGGAGGTATTTATCACATACCCTTTGTATAAAAATAATACCCCAAATTCTACTTTGACTTACTTGCAACTTAAATAAGCTTGATAAAACACCCCATAATCCTTTTGTGACAAGTTTCTGTGCAAAATACCAGTATCTTTCAAAAGCATTACATTTCAAGTTTCCATTATCTATGTTGAAGTTTGAAATAAAGCTGAAAGGAATTAATAATTTTATTAAGTACTATTATTAAATACAAAGCCATCTCTTAGTGGGTTATAACTCTTTGTGGCAATAAATAGCATAATATATTTAATTACATTACTAATCTATAAATGAAATTAAAGCAAAATTCAAGGGGACTACTTATCCTGCCTTGCATTTGTCTTTGTGAATAGTGACAATGCTATGTTATTCAGTGCTATTACATTATTCCTTTTGTACCCCAGTTATCTTTTTCTTTAGCTTCATATGCTTCATTTACCCATTCTACACTTTAATTCTCTTGGTTGCAGTGATCTAATTATGTAAATAACATCACAATATACCCTCCATATGATATTGCCAACACATCCTCTTTGCTGTTTAAGCAAATTAAACAGTAAGAAAGGAAATCAAGAGAAGGAAATCAAGAATCAAATTACTATTTGATCAAGAATATTTGATGCCATATAATTTAGAGTCACAGATATTGCTCAATACTAGGGTTTGTTTCTGTTATGCAGAAATTAGAATTGTGCTTAACTGAGTTGATTTTAGGCACAGTACTGAAAGAGTGACTTACTGCTTGAAAAATGTTCATTTTCTCACCCCAACTGTGTTTTCTCTTGTTGATGTAGCTTCAGAAAGCAAAAAAAGTAGCTAATCATTGTTAGTGGAATTATCATGTCTACAAATAAAAATAACCATGTCATATAAAGAAGGCATCTTTAGTGCAAGGTCATATGACAGAAGTGTTCATTAGTAGGCCCAAACATATAGGCAACATTGTATCATAAATGTGGAGCTTTTGGTGAGGTGCAAGTCTTGGCTGCCAAGGAATTGCAGAGGAGAGGGAGTTGGAGAAGCTCAATATAGGAAAAAGCAAAACAAGATTCCCAGAGACAGAGAGAGATGCTGGCGATTTATATTACATTTGGGCAAACTGCAAATTAAATTACAAAAAATATTCTCTGATGAATCCTTATTGCAGCTATGATAAAAGACAGCAACAAACTTACCAGAAGAACAGCTAAGGATGCAAATGATTATTTCTGTTCTATTTATTGATTAAAACACTGGACCCTAAGCCTTGGGGCCAAAAGCCCAGGTGAAAGGTTTCAAGACTATCTATAGGTTCCAAAAATTTAAAACATACTCAGCACAGTTTAGAAGGCAATTGCATAGGCAGTTACTTAGCAACTAAGGTGAAGATAAGAAACTTAATGAGATTTCTATATTTTTAAATGACCAAACACTACAGTAAAATTTGTTTGTCTAACTTCTTTGTTGTGTTAGGGCCTGTTGTAATAAGAGTGCTCTAGAAGTTTCACTTATATTTAGGAATTCAGTTCAGGAATTTGGGAATTCAATTCAATAGGAAGATGAAACACTTCATCCTGTAATGATGAAGTTATGGAGTTTACAGAATTCTCCACTGTGGCCAGTACCTCACATCTTTGCCAATAAACTTCATTATTCACTATCTGTTCTAAATCAATCTATCCATCTTTGAACCATAGCAGTTCATCTTGCTTTCACAGATTAATTTGTTAGAATATTTAGCAAGCAACACAATGTAAGCAAACAATTAAGCTGTTCCCAGAGATGGGCAGAAGCATTTCTTAATTAAGCACAGAGCTGGCTGAAATAAATAAATTAAAAAAAAAACTGACTGGTTAAGAGTTGTTGTGAAAATAATTCTATTACCTGATAATTAAGTCAGCAGCAGGTAAAGAAAGTGTTTACTGAAAGAGCAATGGCCATTGAATCAGATGCCAACACCCAAGTTCAGTGGATTTTAACTAGCATTTACGCATGTGCAATACAAGGGTTACTGGATTACTATGACTGATTGCCATAAACTGATGCCCATATATGATATCACTATAGGAAAAATCCTTCAGATAGTCCTGTAAGCATGAGTAGGAATATATTTTCTTCAGATATAACCTTTTAACCTTATAAGAGAGATGTAAGATAGCTTTTGATACATCAAACTGGGGAAATCAGAAACATTTGAAGAAATGGAATGTATAAAATGGAAAGCCCCTAAAAAGTTTCTGTAAGGCACTCTTTTATTACCCAAGTTTTTAGAGCCAAATAAACTTGAGACGAGGCTTCGTTAGCTAACAGAAGTTTTATTGGCCAAGAAACATTCTGGATGGCTCAGTCAACACTGTGTCAAACGTGTTGCGTAGAAGCACGCCTTGCAAAGCAAACATCAGAGGTTTTATAGGCATTTACAAATGTACATCCCCTCATACCCATACAAGGAAATATAGGGATGGTCTAGGGAGGAGTAAAGGTGGGTCCTAAAGAGGTGAATCTAAGTTTAACTTTTTTCTTCTGGTTACCAAGGGAATATCATACGTCAGTACCTCCTTATCTCTTGTAGAATTTGGAGGGCCTCTTTCTTTGCAACTTCTTTGGAATTCGGTGTCTCTGCCTACCCGGTACAAATCTAATTTACAGCTTACTTGTTCAGTCAGGCATCTGGCTAATTGCTTCTAAAGGAAATGGGGTGGGGGAATGCTGTGCTCTTTATAAAGCAAGTTAACCCTTTATAACTAAGATAGAGTGCACTGTTACATGCATGTTTATACATTATGTGAAATATATAGAGAGAGTATAAAATTGTGTATTAAAATAATGCCCTTCATTTCCATTAATAGGTATCACTTTAACCATTTCCTAAACTGAAGTATACATAGCATACCTTGGCTGAAACAAAGGTTGGCTTGTTGGTTAACAAGCGAATGAAGTTTATGCTTTTTATACCACTACAGACAGTTCCAGATCCTATTTTTCCTTCAAAATGGAACCAATAATTTGATCAATTTTAATGTCCAGGGGCAGGGACAGGAGACGGTAGAACTTTTGCCATGTCCATACTCTAGCAGCACACTGGTTGTGAAACTAATATCAATTTCAGTTTACAGCACTACTATGACATCTTAGGGAAGCCTTAATTTCAGTGCTATCCTTGGTGGATTGCTATTGGAAGGAAGCTTCCAGAAACAAGCTCCTAACTAAAGCCCATCTGTCTACCTTGTTTTGTATTTTACTGTTTATGCAAACCTTTTCTCTCTCTCTCTCTCTCTCTCACACACACAGACACACACACACACATAATGTGAAGGTAAGGGAATCCTCTGGGAAAGGATTTTTTTAAAAATCCACAGGCCTAGAGTTTCCTTAGTAGATCTTCATACAGTTTCATATTCCATACAGGTTTTTTAGGGTTATATCAAAAGCAGTGTTTTTGACTGAGCCAAGTAACAGTTGTAAAAAGGGAAATGAGACCCATTACTGTGCACGACAAAGTGTTTAAAGAAGGAAAAAAGGATAAGATTTTCCATACAAAAAATTAAAAAGATAAAAATTAAAACTTTATATTTGGCATTTGAGAGCATTAGGCTATAGTTATAAAACACTTGTTGCACTGAAGATAAATCACCGCTCTCCTATCTCAAATGCAAGGAATATGGCAGTTAGCACTGAGTTTCAGGAAGAGATTATATGATGCTGCAGGAAATAGCAATCCTGAATCTTATTCTCTACTTTCCTTCCAATGTAGGGCTGAAACATGTGTTTGCATTATGCACTGAATCTCATTCAATATTCTGGAAGAAGGGAGAAAGAGAAGCACACAGTTGTTGGCCTATGCAATCAGTCCTGATTTGATTTGTATTCAGGACTCAATATTGAAGAGGGCATACTTCAAATAGACTTTGTAATTCAAGATTTGAGGGCAAACTGATTCAGTTCAAGCCACTTCAAGAATTGAAATTTAATTTTAAAAAAAGTTACCCTTAGGTGATAATGGAAAAGCACAAAATGCCAGCAGCTTTTTCATTTTTTGATAATATGAAAATAGCAGGGTTAATAGACCCTTTAGAAGACACTGATCCTGACATGTTTCATTTGGATATCTTCAAGGATTTCAAATGATTTTTTAAAAAATATTCCACTGGAATATACTGAATATACTGAATATAAGTATAAATGTCCTTGATTCCACTATATTTATACACCACTTCATACATTGCTGTTTGTTCTTTAAATTTCTCAATCCTCTCTTTCTAAGATTATCAACAACTCCATCTAATTACTTTTTCCATTTCCTTAATCCATTCACTGTTCCTTTCTATATTTGTTTTGTTCTTTGATTTCATTCATCCTCTCTATATGACCAGACCACCTTAGTATATTTCCTTCATACTAGTAACTCACTTTGAATTCAATGCACATTCATTCAGCATCATTCACTCTTGATCTATCTTTTCATGTTTTACTGCACACTCTTTTTAAGTACCCCATTCTCACTGCATTCAACCTGCTTTTACGCTTCTCACTCTCACAATTCTCATTTCCATGCAACAAAATAGGCAAAAGCACGCTCTTATTACACAGCCACTTTTGCTTCTTTCAATAAACATGCCTTCCTCATGATAGATCACATGCTATCAACAATCAGAAAGTGTACAATGTTAAAAATGAATAAACATTCTACCAAATTATATAAATTAATTCAATGGTCTAGGGGGGGTTTTTTGTTTATTTGTTTTTGGCAATTTTTGGTATAACTCACAATAATTATTTTCTTTCCTCTGTCAGATGCAACTTATCTAATCTTTAATACATTACTGTAACTTTCAGACCCAAGCTCCTTGTGGTATCATACAACTAGCTAACATTTGCTGCAAATCTTTCAAGTTTGTCAGCCAACAACATGGCATAGTCTTCATACAAAATTACACACTCATGCATATCCCCAAACAATACACCTCTTAACATTATCACAAGCATTCCTTTTCCATTTATCCATAAATAAATTGAATTAATTTCCCTAATAGGGTTGTATTCTGTTTCCTTTGATCACTGGATTTTTTGGATTTATGTAGCTGGCTGAAAAGTTTAAATCTTGGAAAGGATCCTCTCATCCTTGACAGGATTTAGTCGAGTCAAAAGTCTGGTTTTCTGGCAATAATTTAGCTAGGTAGCAGAGGGGGAAGATGCAGTAAGAATGGCACAGAAAAAATATTAGCTTTCTTCCTTTTTAAAATATAGCAAAATTTTGGATCAGTGCTTATAAATGCTAGTGGTACACCCATAGCTTGATAATGAAGCTCAAGCTCAGATACTTTGGTCACCTAATGCGAAGAGAAGACTCTTTGGAAAAAACCCGATGCTGGGAAAGATTGAAGGCAAAAGGAGAAGGGGACGGCAGAGGACGAGATGATTAGATAGCATCACCGAAGCAATGAGCATGAAACTGAGCAAACTCAGGGAGGCAGTGAAGGACAGGAAGGCCTGGCGCGATATGATTCATGGGGTCACGAAGAGTCGGACATGACTTAACGACTGAACAACAACAACAACAACACCCATTCACCCACTGAGAGATTTAAACCTGTTGAAACCATGCAGAATTTAAAAGTAAAGTGTGACTCAGGAGGTGTACCAGACTGGTACTGAACGCATATTCAGAGTACTAGACTGAAGTCCCAGCTGTAGTAGCAGGATCAGGACAGAAGTGTTATATTTCATTAGCACAAAGAGAGCAAAGGTGAAGCTTGTGGCTGTCCCAGTAAAGAAGCTGAGACTTGAAAATGTGAATGAAGCCCAAAGTTGCATTAGCTTTGCCACTCCAAAAGTTCTCTGATAGGCAGAAAGTTTATTGTCAACCAAACTTTATAATGGATCACAGATCCAGACAGCATGTAAGAAAATACAGTATATAATATGAAGTTGAATATAACATGCATGATATAAAGGGCTGTAGTCTACTTTGCTGTTGGAGTTTAATGTGATAAAATTTATTGGCTGGTTACTCATGTCAGTGTCAGAAAGCCCTTCATACTACTCAACCCCTCCCTTTCCAGTATTCTTCATATGTGGAAGGTGATTCCAGAATCAGTAGAAAAGCCATCAAATCTACAAAGCTTTTGAAAGGCTTATAGAGCACTTCAAAAACACTTGATTTGATTTGCTGCTTTGAAGCAGATACCACCTTTGTTTGTTAATCTGTTTTGATGGGGGATTTGACTTAAACTTCCCAGGGGAAGAACCCCTTTAGAGCTTTGCACAACTTTAGAAGGTGATGGTTTAGATGGTCGCAATTCCACATCTAAAGAATATTTAGTCCCACTTTGATTCATCTACTATTAGAAACTTTATTACCACAGCTACAAAAATTATAACCAACTTGTGCTGGCTATGAAGACAGATATAACCATGTATACTCTGAATTAAAAGAATCTAACCCTTTTTCATGCTAAGACTCAAGTAATAATAATAAGAATTATTTAAAAATAAATTATTGCTGGCATTGATATGCAGATCTAGGCCTTCTACCATTTAATGAAGCTATCCCATTTCCCAAGTCCTTATTTTGTTGCTTTTATTGAAATGTTACTACTTCTAATAATAATATCTTATTCCTTAGCATGCCAATTTTGGATTTTCATTAGTACCATACATCCCAAAACTATTTGGATCTGGCACCCTGGTTCAAAAAGGAAAACTGGAGCCATTTATTTAAAAGCTTAGTCCTGAGGAAGGGATAACTCCTGTTTTGACCCATCCAGATTCCAAATAATATTGGGGTGCATTTTCCTTTTATTATTGCTTTGCCGAGGTAGGACTTCTTCAGCTGAAAGAGAAGCTGTTTCTGGAACTTAAACAGAGGGATAGGAGAATAGAGATCCTGGAACAGGATGTAGCAGGCTGGTGTTCTTTGTTTATCATAGGCACCCCTGCTCTAAGTTGCATCCAGAATGCTATTGTGATGCATTGTTTTGTATGTCTCCCAGGCAATTTTAAAATGGGGTTTATTATCCAATTCCATTGCTATTCATTGGGTCCATGAAGCTAGGTATCTATAGTAAATTGGTGATTCAACATATTGGAGATAGAACCAGAAATTAAACCCTTGTCTCTTCTAAAGGAAGAGTCCAGATCACTACAACAGTGTTTTAAAAAAAAAATCATAAAAAATGCTCTTCAGCTTGAACTTCCACATTTATTCACATTCTTACAAATTCTCTTCATTGTATTCTATGTCCCAGTGTGACATAATCCTTACTCTAGTAGAATTTAGCCAAAGTCTCCTGTAATGCATATATTCATGTAGCTGAGACATAAAACATCCTTTCTCTCAGTGGCATTAGCTAAGGCAGTTCATTCTTGAAGAAGACTTCATGCTGAAAAAGTGAACTACAGCTATAGAGGGTAATGGTAAAGGTCACTTTCCACTCTGAGATTTCTGATCTACTGCACTGTGAATTAATACATTTATCTTGGAACTAATCCCATTGGAATAACTCTTTTTCACTGCTAATAATATAGTATGGAGCACCAACTAAAGACATTGGTCTACACCACATGGAGCATTTGTAACTTCTGTTCCTTGTTAAACAGAAATCAATTTGCATCTAGATATATTGCACTAAATGGTCAAAATCCAAAGCATAGTTTTGCATATTTAAGTCCTTTTGCAATCAATAGGGCAAACACTATGTTCAGCTGTAGCCAAAAGGTTTGTATTATAATTCTCTGTCTGTCTCTTTCTAACACATACATTGATTTAAAAGTTCGTTCCTCTTTCCTTTCTTTACTAAGGAAAGTCTAAACTCTAGCTCTAAGTGTGGCAGTGCAGTGATTTTCACCATCTCTTAAAACTGTGAGATCTGTTGGTGAATACCATGATCTTGCGGGTATTATTTTCTTACTTTTCAGTTGCCCTTTTCAGTTATAGGTAGTGGTGATTATGTCTCTATCAGTATGTGTGTGTGTAGGGCCCCAGTTGTACTGATAGTTGTTACTGACCTTTTGGTGGTAGTGTCAGATGTAGCAAATTGTGGCATTGACCCAGCCTCTGACATTTCCTTGCCTCAAACAAGCAATTCTTTACTTCTCTGTTCAGGTGTGGTGGTTTAAATGTACTTAAGAAGATGCCTTTACATGCCACATGACTGAGTGTAGTTCCAGGCATATGAAGGCCACTCATTCAAGAATGCTTTCTACCACTAAGCCAACTATAAAAACATATTCTCAGAATTACTGACACAGGGCTAGCTTATTCACTGCAATGCTTAGGGCCTATACAATTCCCAAAGGCCTACAAAATGTTTTATACTGCAAAACATCTCAGATAATTCAAAATACAACAAAGACACATAAATAATATTATATAGTCTGTGACTATATTATACAAGCTCTTTGTCAATAGATGTACCTTGAGAAGTGTCCCCAGGAACTATAAAGGCTTTAATATAGCCTTGACTTCATAATTGTATCCAAAGATATCCTCTTCTGGCATAGCTGAGAATTGACATCTGGTATACTCAACCATACCATGCATGTTGCTTTGCAGTTTGGCTACGTTTGCAGCTGCAGTTCTGACTCCTGCTATTTGCTTGATCAGCAATGCTTTGTCTCCTGTTTCTATCAATTGCAAGATGTACTGCATTCCCAATTCCCAACAGCCCCAACCTAAATGACCAACAGCTAGGCATACTACAAGTTAAAAGTGAGCAACCTGGAAGAGCCACACTTCTATGCAATATATAGGTGCAAGTAGTCTATTGAATTAATGTTATCAAGACAACATGTTATAAGAATCTGCAGTGACTCAGTGCAGGAGATAGAACTTCCTACATGGAGGAGGCAAGAGAGGTTACCAGTTGATTAGAGCAATTTATTTTGGAAGACCCAGTGAAAAGTGTCTCCTGAGGGTAGATATTCTGGCTTTGAATTAACAAAATATAGAAGGCAGCATCATTTCTTAGCCAAATAAGGCTACTACATATTTTACATGAATATAAGAGGCTAGAGCTGAAGAAGATTCAGTTGAAAGATAAGATCAGATCAATTTTATTATGGCCTTTAGCCAACAACATTCAGTGGAAAGATGTAATATTGCTGTCATGCTGTTAATGTCTGGGGGAAATGGCTGCATATTCTAGAACAGACAAAGGAGAATCCAGAAGATCTAGCCCCAAAATAACAATGGCATCTTGTTTGATTTACACTAAATCTAAATAGCAAAAGTTGGGTACTGAAACGAATGCAAGCTTATTATTTTAGGCTGTGTGCTGTGGAAGAAACTATATTTGTGTCACATCAAAGAGAAAACGTATTTTCCTTAAAACAAAAATCCAAAAAAATTCTTTTATGAGCCCAGAGGACCTTTTTGATACCATGCAACACTGAGGATTAGTAGATGTTTATTTTAAATTGTAGTTTTAAGGAGGCTTTGACAAATTACCTTTGCTATTTTGAATAAAAAGTATGGCATGTACATAAACAGCAACTGATATCTTTGACTGAATGACAAGTATCTGGTACTCCATCAACCAATTTGTAATCAGTTCTAATGGCAGTATCTATCTTTACCACCTACACTTGCATTTTAGAATTGTAAATTGGTAAATACTTTGCTTCTGGATGCTTTGCTGGTAAAAAGATAAAATATTACATAAGTCCTATTTCAGTTCTGTGTTTTGTGTGTGCGTGTATGTTTGTGTGTGTGCATGTGCATGTATTATGAGCTCTCACTGCTGCTATTTATTCATTCTTAGCTGTTCCAGTATATATACTGGAGGGATCAAATTTCAGTTTCAGAAAGGTGGTTGTAATTCTTTCAGACATGTATATTATAAATCTATAGTGGTTGTACTTCATGACAAGAATGAAGGGTTCAAATCATTTGTAGCCACCATATCCGAGCTGCACAAATTTGGATGAACACTAGATGGCTACAGACAGAATTTTCTGTATCTCTACTGCCATTTTAGTGATTGTATGGATTTTTCCAGGCCAGATTCAATAGCCATAAATTATTACATTTTTAGAATGCCATTAATTCGGACTTAGAATTAATTGGAATATAGGCTAGTAAAGAGATCTTAGGAAAGCTGAAATTCAGAATGACATTTCCAAAAGTACTATTTATACACACTTGTGTAGGTATTATATAGATAATTAATTAATTAAATTTATAAAGCTACCCAACTCTATAAAGACTCTGGGCATAAAATAAAAAGCACAAATAATAAAATGCAAATGGGAAACCCTAGATGTCTGGAAAAACAACCATTTTTTTTATATATAATATTTTTTTAATTAAGATTTACAGATACAAAGATTAAAAAACTAATACAAAGTAAGAAAAATATAAAAATAAAAAATAAAAAGTGCAGAGGAAAAAATTAAAAAAGAAAAAAAAATAGTAAAGAAAAAAGAAAAGAGAGATGTAAAGAAATGACTTCCCCCTTCATCAAGACAAGTACAATTTCAGTAACTTGTCACCTTCTCTGATACTGCAACAAAAGATCTCTTCTTCCCCATCTCATCTCTTATGTATAAAAATTTTGAAGCCTTGTCATTCAGCCCTAATCAGCAAAAGTCCATTAAGAGTTACCAGAAATAACAACATACATACATACATACATACATACATATATTTAACCTTAATTAAATAAACCAATTTGATATTCCTTTCCTTTATTTTTAACACAGTAACTTATGACTTTCTCTGAAAATATAACAGAAGATCTCTTGATACCATATCTTATCTCTTATCTGTAAACAAAACTTTAAAGCCTCATCACTTGTTTCTGGTCAAGAAAAATCCATTAAGAGCTATCAGAAACAACAACAATATATATATATATATATATATATATATATATATATATATATATATATATTTAACCTTAATCAAATAAACCAACCTTTTATTCCTTCCCTTTGCTTTTAAGAATCTTGATCTTTAATCCCTTTAAATAGTCTCCCAAAAGTTTATTTCTTTTCATGTTCTCTTTATCTCTTCTCAGGAACTCCTTCATAAGTTTAACACGTCTCTTTTATAAATCTAAAATAAGAAAGTTATCCAAGTCACTCTTCTAGTTTGTTATTTGCGTGTCCTTTTTAATTATTAAGACATCAGCCAATTTCATTTATAAATCCAGCGTAACATCTTTTTCCATATTAATTCTTGTAACCTGTCATTTTTAAACCCATATTTGAAACAGCCTCAGTCTTGTCATCTTCCAATTTTTATGATAGACAGTCTTAAAAGTAACTTCTGTGTGCATTGTTCCCAAAGATCCTTGAATTCTTCCAAAGTTAGAATATTTTGCTGCATTCTGTATTAGTGGGTCACTTCTCCTTTAATTATAATCTTTAGTTCTTTCTGGTTTCCTCTAGTATCCAACCTTCAAAGTCCCATCTTATTTTTTTTTTAATCATCAACATTTTCCATGGGAAGTTTTCTTACACTTAGTTTCAAAATCCATCCATCCATCCATCCATCCATCCATCCATCCATCCATCTAATTTTAAACAACCCAGAGGAAGGAGTTTTGTAATAATGTTTTTATTATAACAAAGGTGTCATCTACGTATCGGATCCATACTTTAGGATGTATTTGTGGGAATGCTATAGCTTCTAGGTGTTGCATTACAGTCTCTGCTATGAGTCCCAACAGTGGTGATCCAATGGATGTGCCTCTGATTTGTTGGTATATTTGTCCATCAAATTGAAAATACCACCTATTGATCCAGAGATCCGATACGTAGATGATACCTTTGTTATAATAAAAAAGGAGCAACTAGAGAAGACACATGAAATCATCAACAACATCTTCAAAGGAATAAAATTCACCAGAGAGAAAGAAAACAACAACACACTACCCTTCCTGGATATCCTCATCAGCAGAGGAAACAATAGCAAACTAGAAACCCAGGTTTATCGGAAGACAACCCACACTAATCAAGTACTCCATTACCAAAGCAACAACCCAACCTCCCACAACAGGAGCTGTGTAAGAACATTATTCAAGCGAGCACAAACACACTGCAGCAACTCAGAACAGCAGAAAAAGGAAAGAGACCACCTATACAACATCTTCCAACAAAATGGATATCCATGCAACTTTATCAAAAAGTGCCTGACCACTCAACCTGCTACAACACAAACAACACAAACTATGAAAAGGATCACACTTCCATACATCAGAAACGTCTCAGAAACCACCAACAAACTATTACAACCACATGGCATCTCTGTGGCACACAAACCAATGAAAGCCCTCCAAAATATCTTAACATACTCAAGAAGAAAAAACAGGAGTCATCTACAACATACAGTGCAAGGACTGCAACAAATACTATGTAGGACAGACAGGCAGAAGACTGTGCATCCACGAACACCAACTAGCAGTCAGAAGACATGATGAAAACTCCTTAATCTCACAACAGATGAACAGATATAACCATGATTTTAACTGGGAAACTGTCAGCATTTTAGACCAAGCAAAATCCAAAAATGCAAGGGAATTCTTGGAAGCTTGGTATTCAGACAAGGCAGCAATTAACAGACATATAGAGATAAACAGCATCTACACACTATTCAAAAGACACAAAAAACCAGAACAGCTCCTCACCAGCAATTATCACTCAGATAAGCAGAAGTTACCACAGAGCACACAAGCAAGCAGCAAACAATACCCTAATCAAGGAACTTCCAGAGGAACAAAACAAAATCCCCACCCTCACCAACACTGGCAGGGCATGCAAGAGAATATAAACAGAGAGCAAACCCCATCCCATTCCAGCACTGAAGGTGTTACCTAGCCGGGTAATGAAACATTTGCAGGAAAAGAACCAAGCTCAGAGAACCCCAAGGACTCCACATATATCTAAGTCCTTAAACTTGCATAACATTTTCTTTGCCAAGGATAGAAAGAAACTCACCTATTGTAATGAAACTTGCCTTTCTTAAGGTACTTAATATTCAAAAAGCTGTTAACAAGCACCTTCCAGAAGTGATTAAGAAAGGAAATATGTGAACCTAGTGTCCTTTTGAAGGTGCCGAACCATGGCTTGGGCAAAGATGGCTATTCCCTCAGTTCCCAGAGCTCTAAAATCCACTGGAGACCACTATCTTATGGTCTCCTGGTGGGGAGCCACTTTCTGGAGCACTTGTGGAAAATCTCAGGTCGTCGTCTTGTCTGGAGAGGAATTCTGAGGAGTTGATCCATTCACTGGCTCCTTGTTCCACCATGGTTGTTGGCTCCTCTGTCAGCAGAGCCATCTTCAGTCTGCCATTGCATCTCCAGAAGTTGAAAAGCAACTGTTCTAACCAAAAGAAAGACAAACAACTCCCTCTAATCCATGGCCTGCAGGAAAAGCAATCATTTTTAAAAAGGAGCTTCTGAAAAATTTCCTTCACAACAGTCATGCCTCTTTCCTGCTTTGATCAGATGCTATTGCAGTGATATTTGTTGGCAAGCTGCTCTTCTCTATTTAATATTGATTATAATGATGTAGCTGGTTATATTTAGCAGCAAGAGACTCTCATTGAAACAAAATATGGACGCAGCCTATTCAGGGGCTTTCCTTTCTTAATGAAATAGCTTCATTTGCTTTCATTGACATCATCAGGTAGTTACCTTGGCAATAACAACAATGCCACTTGTATTAAGAAAAAAAAAATGATTTAAACGATAATGCACATAAGAACCTATGACGCAGAAGGGCCCACTCTTTAACAGAAGCATTTGTTGTTGTTCAGTCGTTAAGTCGTGTCCGACTCTTCGTGACCCCATGAACCATATTGCGCCAGGCCTTCCTGTCCTTCACTGCCTCCCTGAGTTTGCTCAGTTTCATGCTCATTGCTTCAGTGATGCTGTCTAACCATCTCATCCTCTGCCGTCCTCTTCTCCTTTTGCCTTCAGTCTTTCCCAGCATCAGGGTCTTTTCCAAAGAGTCCTCTCTTCGCATTAGGTGACCAAAGTATCTGAGCTTGAGCTTCATTATCAATCCTTCCAGTGAGCAGTCAGGGCTGATTTCCTTTAAGATTGCATGCTGTTTTCTTTTAACTTAGCTCTGGTTTATTGACTGTAATAAAGCTTGCAACCAACTGCATTCACCTGTAAACCTTCCTACTACCTCTTTAGCACATACTGATAGGTAGCTCTGGAGTATATATAAAAATAGAACAAAGTTGTTTGTGTTCTCCAAAGAGCAGCCCTGCTGGACAACATGAATGGTCTATCTAGGGGAATGCCCTTCATGGCTATTTCCTTTTCTGTAACTGAATGACTTTAACATTTATACTTTCATAATAATCAAAAATTCAAGCTTTTTCTGGTGGACAAATAATCCTCAGTGACATATAAAAGCTTCACAAGTTAGATTTCTGCCTCTAAGTCACCTATTAAAGGTGAATAAAACAATGAGAACAATCCTAATTCTGACAGTGGTGAGAGTTGTGCTTTTGTAAAGGTTTTAATAGCATAGATGGGAATAGAAGATTCTTTGTTCTCATGTATGTGGAACATTGTGAGCCTTGATGGATGTGCTGAATATTCCTTCACTCACACTCGCAAATGTAATGAGATCTGTATTAAAATAAAAAACAGCAACAGGAATATAGGTTTTAGAAGAAAATTATTCTGCAGGTCATCACCACTGGATGATGAAACAACCTGCAGAGATCCAGCACTAATGCCAATCTTATTATCTCACTTTCTATAAAATAAAAATTAGTAATTAATTATTTCTATCAAGAAAAATTGCAGTTGCAGCCATTTGTTCGAAGTCTTCAATTTCTAGCAAGGTAGTTCTATATAGACTATAATCACTGAATTTATTTTATTTTACTTTATGAATCTCTTAAACTAGTATATCCAATCAGATTGAGGCTTCTGTTTGCAAAAGCATTACTTCTGTCAACACTTTAAAAATGACATAATTTTCACAAATCTCACAGACTATGTTTGGGGCTATTTTCTTCATTTACTTAAATACTGAGTTTGTAGGTTACTAAACTGCTTCATTAACAGTAAGAAAAGGGATGAAAAACAAGATTTATCCAGTTTATTATTGGGATCTATGCAATGCCTAAGTGACAATTAATATAGGGGGTGTAATATAGGGGCTGCTGCAGTTTTAAAATGGAATGTAATGTTATTCAGCTTTATTTATTTCAGAATAAATGGCAAAACTGTGATAAAGAAGCCAAATATTTTGATAGAAATTGGCACATAAAGTTAAGAAGCATTTAGATAAATCAGACAGGTGGAAAATCTGAATGCCACAGCCATCATCAAAAGTTTGATAATGAAAAATGTGTTCAGTATTAGCAGGATTAATTGAAGTAGAAATGGGGATGGTACAGGAAAACAGATGGATGAACTTAGATCCACCTTCTTGCCCACCTTTTGTATGTGTTGTGATGGAAAAATAATAAAATAAAGCTGGACACTCTCTCCCCCTTCCCCTGTCTCTCCAGCAAACTCTTTACTCCCCCCTCCCCCTTGCCTCTCTTTCTGCCCCCCTCCCCCATGCCTCTCCAGCAGTCTCTTTTCTCCACTTCCTCCAGCCATTCTTTGCTCATGCATAACTGGATTAGCTCCAAGCTATTGCATGACCCAAGAGTGACCATGTTCCGCTGCCAAAAATAGCCCTCTTAACACTACCATACTGAAACAGTGGGAGGGCCATCACCTGTCTGCTTAAGGGTTTGCCATGGTTCTTATCTCACAATAGAAAAACCATTTATCTCCCATTTAACACCTATCCAAACCTATCCTCCAATCCGATCCCTCAGATTTCCCACCTCTCAATCTCAAAAGTGTATAAATTCTATACTTTTCCATTGTTCTTTCTTGAAAGCAGGCACCCAATGATAATTGCAATAAACATGGTTCTCAGCGTTGTGCTCCCATCTTTGGCAAAAATTCCACGACAGTGTCTAGTGGCTAAGGCACCAGGCTAGAAAACGGGAGACTCTGATTTCTAGTCCCTCCTAGGCATGACAGCCGGCTGGGTGACTTTGGGCCAGTCATCTGTCTCAGCCCAACTCACCTGACAGGGTGGTTGTTGTGGGGAAAATAGGAGGAGGAAGAAGTATTAGGTGTGTTCGCCACCTTGAATTATTTATAAAAATAGCGAAGGCAGGATTAAAAAAAAATCTTTTAAAAAAAGTTGATTTAGGTATTATCTAACTGCATTGGATTGTGGCTAATAGACCTGATTTAGAGGAAACCTAAGCATCAAAATGAATACCTTTTAACTGCCACTATATGCCACTTCTATCTGTACTTGTCCTTGTTTGTTCCAGAGATAGAGACAGAGACAGAGGGAATCTTGCACTGGGCTGCCATTAAGATATAGATTTCTTCCTCGCGTCATAGCTATGTCTGACACAGCTGGCAGCCATAAAGATAGTCTATGAAAAATATTTGATGTGAATGTATAGAAATGATCACTAGCAGGGATTACCCTCATCTCTTTGGATAAGATGATGACCTTATTTCTTAGCTCATCAAGCAGTCTGATGATTCTGTCCAGAAGCTTGTTTTGTACTTGGAAAGTAGATTCAATCCATCATTTATCTGGAACCACACTCAAGAAGTATTGTTTGTGCCATTCATCCTCTAGGATTTTAGAAAGAGGGGGAGTGCTAAAAAGCAAACAGCTCAAATAACTGAATGTGACAGGCATTTTATTTATTTATTTATTTATTTATTTATTTATTTATTTATTTATTTATTTGCTTCTGGCTCTCGCTCACTATTGCAATTTTTCTTTTTCTTCCTTTCAAAATAAGATGAACTAAATCAAGTAAAATGAATGTGGGTCTCTTTTCAATAATTTAACTCTATAAAATGCAATGCCAAAATATTTCCATGGCTAATCATGTAGTCTGCTTTTTAAGTCCTGATGAAGTTTGGAAGTGTCTGGGAAAAAGGAATTCTAAAATACAGAAGGAACTGCTGATGGTCAGGCTGATTTACCACACAGTTCAAATTTAAAATACCGGAGTAGTTTAGGATTGTAGGAAGTAGTTTAAGCAGATAATGTGGGTGGAATGTGTAGCTGAGCCATACTACAGATCTGGTCTACAATTCAATATACTTCTTTAAAAAAAATAAAATAATAATAATAATAATAATAATAATAGGAGGTTCCTGTTTTCTAACACCTGTTCCACATTGATATCTAAGTCATCTCCCTTCCACTACCCAGAAACAGTAATAGTCCCAGTACTGGAACGTATTCTTGGTGTTTATTTAGGGAGGAAGAGGATGCTACCTTCCATTACCTCCTTAATGGTCAGCATTTAACATTCATTGCCAATCCAGCTTGTATACAAAATACTGTCATCTTAGCATCATTCTGTTCCCTTTCAGAAGTATAAAGAATAGTTCCCTACTCCATGGCTTCTCCTGAATTTTAAATGTGGTTAGGGGCTGAGGCTTGATCATGCTGACATTCGCTTCAGATGGCTATTTGTGTGTTCTGCCAAACACAGCCGGTAATAGGAGATTTTGCCTTGTACTCATCTGTGAACATGCGCCAAGGCTTCTGAGATATGCCTATATGGAACAAACTTTAAAATACTGAAAGTGCACTGGTACTTGATAGAACCAGAATATATTTATGCAAGCTGATATTGCCTCCTAATGTTCTGTGTGAGAAATTGGCATTTCTGTTTTGCCAAATTATATTTTTGTCTGATTTGTCTAATCAGAGTTTTGTTGAAACAGTACTACATATTATTTGTAAATACCTAGCAAAACAAATTGTCTATTTGAACTATATTCCACTAAAATCAATGGGACTTATTCCCAAGTATGTCCACAAGTACCATCTTAGCGTGCAATCTCGTACATGCATAAATAGAATTAGGTTCCAGTGAAACAAAAGAGCCTTATGTCTGAATAGCATTTTCAATTGCTGCTCCTGTCTCTTCCATTGCAAGTTCTATGGAGTCTTCTTTCACTCTCCCAGTATGCCCTTTAACCATATATATTTGAAACAATAAATTTGAAAAGGAGGGTTAAAAAAAAAAAACTATTAGGAAAGTTCTCCCCATAAGTACAGTACAGAAAACTGAGTTTCAACTCTTGGAACATATTTCTCTGCGAGCAGTTGGGGTAGATGTTTTTCCTGCCTTTTATTTAGAATTTGGGAACCATTTTTTTTTTTTTTTTGAGGATAATGACAAAAAACAAAGTGCTATTATTGTTCTGCTCTGGAGGTAAGGAATTATAGTTGCAAATATAAAAGAAGATGGAATTCAGGTCATAATCAGGTCATAATCAGCTGTATCTGGGGTAGCTAGTTGACAGTGGGATGTGTAAAGAATCAGCCACTGAGAAAGGGAAGGGAAGGGTAATGAGTACTCTAAGGAATGCTACCCTTACAAGCTTGTTTTCAGGCTTGGAACAGAGTGTGAGGACCACATTGCTGAGACTATTTGAACACTGAGTGTAAAACCTGCATCTCACCCCCAATGATAAGAGAGGGCACCAAGCCTCCCTCCTACATGCTGTAGCAGTTGAGGGCAGATAAGACAAAAGGAAAAGGATGAAGTTGCTTCTTCTCTAGTGCAGCAATAGGCCTGAAGCCTGCAAGATTCTCTCTTCCTCTCAAAATATCCCTTCCCTTGCTGAGGAGAGGAGGTGATAGCTGGTTTGGAATTTCGAGCAACAGTGGAAGAGACAACACCTTGCTTGTTCCTCAGCCAACATTTAACTGCTACACTGGGCTTGCTCAAGTCCCCCTCATGGCAGTAAAGGCACACTGGCAATGACCCACTGGGGCCACTTTCACTCACATCTGCTTGATTGATAGCACTTGTACTCTGTCCTCATTTTCCTGCTGGTTCTGCAAGAAAGCTCTCAAGTCCAGCCAGATGGATCCAAATGTTACACCTGGGTTGGGGTTCCCACTCAAGAGCAGTGGCTACAATAATAAAACAGACAAGGGGAGCTCTGGGTCCACTGTGCCTGTGGGCCCCAAGGCAGCAAAGCACCCAAGTCCCTGCAGTGAAATAGCATAGTTGATGGTATCCAAAGTTGCTGAGGGATTAAGAAATATCCAAGGGTTCAGAAACCAAAAAATTCTCCCAAAGTAAGTAATCTATAAGGGCAATTAAAGCCATTTCACATCCAACACAGTCTTGAAGTTGGACTGAAATGAATCTAGATCATCCACTTTTTTCCCAGATATTCCTGGAGTTGAGCCACCATGATACTCTCTAAGGCACTACTCAAAAGAAGATTAAATATTAATATAGTTCTTAAAATATTAAAGTGAATATGCACTGCTGAATTTTTCATCCTTCATGAGGACATTAATAACACTTGGGTTCCCTGAGTCACTTCTGATTCTGTAGTTGTTAGTATACAGATAGTCTGTGAAATCTCTCCAAAGACAGTTTAGGCTGCATTAACTAAAACTGATCCCATGATACGACTAGATCAGACCAGGGTTCCATACAGCCCAGGAATTCTATTAATGATGACATTAATATGAACAATTTTATCCTTACAGTGGATAAAAGGTTTGCCTTAGAAACTTATTACAGCTACTTTCAGGGATTCCATCACTTGCCCACTTAAGACTCATTGAAAAGAACCTATTTCTGCTGGATTGCTAAAATATGAAACAGAGGCACAGAAGTAAGTCTTCTATGAAATCTGTCAGTGGTAAGCATGGTCATATAACCTCACTTGTGTTTTGTAATATTTTGCATTGCTGGAGTAGAAGACTTGCTTACATGTTGTTCCCCAGTACAAAAGCACTTTCCTTCAGCTTCCCAAACAACCAGTTAGTGGATCACTGGGAGCCAACAGTGTTACCCTGCTTTACCTCCTATAATTTTACAAGTGTTGTTGCACTGTGACTGAAATATCCCAGTTCTTCCAAAATCAGAAGTACTATATAAAATCAGGAGAAAAATGAAGAAAGCAGCCCTATGAAGTATTTTGAAATATAAAAACATTATTAGAAATGATCAAAGGTCCGCACCAAAAACAGATAATGGATATAATAACCACATATTTTTTGAACACATTAATAATTCTTAGGAGAGTCACTCATTCACTGTCTTGAGGCTTCTCATGTAACCAAGGTATTACAGTCCTTTAAATGTTAAAAAAAATAAGGATACAGAAATGGAATATAAATGCACTTGTAGTGGTGATCACTAATTTACTAAGAAAGCAATACTTGGGAAAGTTAATGGTTAAGCTGTAGAAAAACAATTAAATGATATATCCCTCAGTTCCCAGTGACAGTGTATTTCAGGGAACAATAGCAGAATAGCCAAAGTGTTTTCAGTTTGCTTGAAGCATAGCTTCACTAATGTCTATCCTCTGCTTTCTGAACTGATAGACATATTTTCTTAGGTAACAGGGCTCTAAGCGGTAATTAAACTCACATTAGTTCTATTTTGAGTTTTACAATGGATTCCAAACAATATGCTGATAAACAAAGAAGCACAATCAACAGCCTAATGAGAAAATCAGGCTGTCTTAAAATGTTTCAAAATGCTATTTAAGCTGAATTGTTGATGAGCACATCAGCCTTTCAAAATCATGCATATAGGTTTGTGTAAGTATAAAAGACATTCAAGTGCCAATGTGGGATGCACTACTGGTACAACATCTACTGGGAATTAGGAAACTAAGAAATACTTACAGATTATTGGGAAAATAAGATCATGTAGGAAATATCCTCCTGATCTATAAACTATTTTACAGGTAGCTCATACTGTTTACAAGTGTAATCTAATACATGACTTGATTTCACAAGGAAAATTTATGTTGCTGTGATTAAACACTTGTTAAAAATTCATATGGTTAATTGCATTCTTATTCTTCTAGGTGAGTTATAATTTGAGGTTCTCAATCATCTAGTTTTGTTTCCAAAATGTTGTACAGCAATCTTTCATTGTTCCATTGTGGTTTAAAATAAATAAATCAATTTATTTATCAATTTATCAAATGAAAAAGCACACTTGCATGGAGCTTGGCGTGCAATTTATTTCATTCTCTCCCCCAGCTTATCAAAGTCTATGTGCCCACTGACTAAAATAATATTGTATACTTAAATGCAGCAAGAAAAGATTCCTTTTATGTAAAAAATTACTAGTATGCATATGTTTATTGACAGGCTATTGTAAAAAACACCACTTGTTCTGATTGTCCATATAACTGTGTTTTTTTGGGGTGGGGTGGGAGGGTGAGGTGGGATATTTCATCAATGAGCATGAAAATGTGTCTATTTAAATTCAAAAACCCCATCACCCCTACTTAACAATTCTATAATGCAATCATGTAATGGTCTTCTCAGGGTCCAGGAAACAGGGTGGTGGTTCAAAAAACATTGCAAGTACAGAACATCCAAACATTTCTCCATTATCTGAAAAATGGATACCAACTCTCCTGCTCATCAAAGAACTGTTATCAGGAGAATGACAAAAGATCCATCCTAGCAATTTCGGAGATAAATAGGGTCCAAAAAATTCTGTAACTTAATCCTTTTTCCCTTTGAAGGATTTTAGTCAGAAAAGCCTCTGTGATAATCTTTTTTTGGGGGGGGGGAGTTGTGTGGGGAGTACCCAGCTGTCAAGAGTTGAACAAAACATGTGTGCATGTGCAATTTCTTTTTTGCAGGGTTTCATCAATGCAAGGTGTACACATATAAGGAATTAGGACAAACTATTCTTAAATTCTAGTATTCATCACAGTAATTCTCCAAGAGTAAAATAGAAATCAGAGCAAATCAGAGCAATCATAAACGTATAGAACAGAGAACAACATTCATACTTACACCATTAACAATACAGAGGATCATTTCTTCTCAGCTGATATACAAGGTGTACCAAAAATCAGGCCCCATAAGCTGATCACAGTACTTTTTTTTCCCCCCACAGAAAATCTTACTGTGCTTAGAAATATTCAAAGGTCATGCATCAAAGGAGTAAGGAAGTATTTAGAAGACAATGACAACCAATTCAAATATAAATTGTCCATGGGGCCTGACTTTTGGTACACCCTGAATATTCTTGACTGGCAGGAAGTTTCCCACAAAGCATTTATTATTACAAACTGGCTTTTGGTTTATTGTGACATGAGTTTTCATTCAGAAGAAATTTGTTGGCCACGAATCTGATGCCAGGGGCAAATATCAGTTTTTAAGGAACAAGATTATTTTATCTTGTGAATTCACCCAGCAATGTAGTTGTCATTTTCTCCTCCATTTATAGGTATTTAGGTACATGACTACTAAAAAAGGTATATTTTATTTCATATTCATTTAGTACTAAATGAAACAACTTCCTAAGAACCATTTTAGCCCAACATTCACAAAAGCATACAAGATCTATGAATAGATTCCATAACACCACAGCTTCAATACTAATGTAAAGATGATGCCTAGATAAATGCACAACATAAGAGCTCTTTAGATATACCTGGCCCTATTAAACCTTATATGCATAGTTAAATTGGTGTATATTTTTATGCTCTATAGCATTCCCAGTAGCTTATATAAACAATTACTTTCAGAGCAGAATGTGGCTACCCACTTGATGAGAGATGTTAATCAGTTTAACAGAATAATACCTGAATATGGGAGCTACATATCTTCCTGGTAGGCTTCTAGACTCCACTGAAGTTGTTGGTTGTTATCTCGGAAGCCTTATATGCTTACATTCCTTGCTACCTTCAGAACCATCTGCTCTGGGTAGAATATGTCCACCTAACATGTACCATCCAGGAGTGTACACTACAGGGACTCAACCCCTCAGAGATGAACCAGGGAACTGAAGGTTGGCCTTTTGGTAGTAGCCTTCTCACTTTGGGACAGTTTGCTCCCCAAAGTTAGGATGGCCCCACTCTGATAATTTTTCAAAGGGTAAAAAATGGTGCTGTTCTGCAAGGCCTTTGGTATGGAGAACCCCAATTAGGTGGACAACAGTGTTAGTTTTAACTGTAGTTTAACTGACTTTTGTTAGGTTTTTATACTCGTAAACTGTCTAGACTCTTATGAATAGGCAACATACAAATGACTGTATAAATAAATACATTTCTAGCTCTGTACAGTTTCCTCCTCATCTCATACTGTGACATTGTGGCTGTTACTTAGTACTGTTATTGGGCTTAAGTGTGATGGAATGGTTTGGTGAAGGCTGCGCTCAGGGAGATAAGGATTTCCTTAACCCCCAGCAGGAGCGTGAGAAGGTTAAGAGGATGAGACTGGCACCACCCTAAGGAATTTGTGGTGTTTGCTTGCTGGCTTGGGAAGTTTAGATTCAGTCTGGCGAGATTCTGTCTTGTGGTTGAAAGCTAATAAAAGCTACCGAACTAGATCTGTATTGTCTCGTGGAGTTCTTTGGGCTGAACCTGACATTAAGGTATGTAAGGTAACAGTTAACTTATCTGATTCCCTTCTGCTCAAAGTGACAATCCTAGTCTGATTATAAACCCAGAAGAAATTGATTATTTATTGGCACATCTGGTAGGAGCTTTACAAACTCTACAGAAATGGTGTTCCACAAAGTAGAGAGTACCAGTGAGAAACCTGCTCATCCATCCATAAAATTTTCAGGGAGGGATACCCTCAAATACACCATCTTTAGTGTCAGTGTATTTCACAAAAAGACAACTCCTTAGCCATTTTCTAAAGCACCAGGTAGGTTGAGCAGTTGGTTTTCATGGAAACCAGGCACACTCCTGTTGAGCTCCCTGATAAGAAAAGTGTAAAAACATGGCACATTGATTTAGTCACAAAGTTTAGCAGCAACCATGCTTAGATAACAATGCAGGCAGAAGTCACTAGGGACTTCTAGTGGACTTACTTGGAAAACCTAGCCAGAAGCATTAGTGGCCTCTTCCAGGAAAACACTTTGAAGTTGCCTCCCCTAGTTATCTCTGCTTGCAAGGAGAGCAGAAACTCCCTTTGAAACAAGTATAAGTCATGGAGAGGACAGCAGGTACCATCTACAACACCACTCCCCCAGCTGTGCTCTAATGGGTAAGATCATTATTCTTTTATTAGTGTGGAATTAACTTAGAAATCAAGGCTTAGAATCTATTAGCTGGTATATTGTATCAAGACTTGCTACGAGCTATACTGTGCATTATTTCTTTATTTTACTTTCTCATGATTCTCCTTGTCAAGTTTTCATTTAATAAGAAGTAAAAACAACATCTGCTCTCTCATGACTTTAGTCTCATCATTTTTCTTGTATGGGTCTTAACTACCCCATATCTCTAAGAAATAAATGCAGCCAAAAGCAAACCTCTCATAAAAACTTCTGAACTTGAAGCAATTATCAGCTGCATGGCTTTCTCACAGGATGCCCTGTTCCTTAATAATCACCCCCAAAAGGAATGTTGTCAATCCTTTTTAACCTGACATTAGATGACCTGACTGGATGGGCAGATTCAATTTTGGCAAGGTGTTGCCTGATAATATCCCAGTGCCTACATTATTTAGGTCTGATAATATCCCAGTGCCTACTCTATTTAGGTTTCTAAAGGTAATCACCAGAACTTTGATTTGGGCCTAGAAGCTTAATAACTTTAAGATTGATAGGATTCTTCACTGATGGGATTGACCTGCCAGAGAAGTCTCACCACTGCACTTTGCACCAGGTGTAGCTTTCATGTCATCTCTAAAGCAGCCCCACTGTATTATAGTAGTCTAAACAAATAACGATCAAGATGTGAGTTAGCATTACCAGGGCATGGTGGTCAAGGTCAGCTCATTAAAGGTACATCAGCTGAAGCTGGACTAAAACTTCCCTGAACATGTCTTCCACTTGCTACTTGAGCAGAAACCTAGCATCCAGGAAGATACCAAAATCACACACCACCCAAGTAACTACAAGGACTGATGCTGTCATATTACCCAAAGGTTTATGGGCAAATAGCAATTTTATCTTGGTAGGATTTAACCTAAACCTAGCCTAAACCATCCAGAACCTAACAGCCTCCAAGCACTAGTTCAGGATTTCCACAGCATCTCCAACCCAGCCTGCGTGGTAATTTATAACTGGATATCATCAGTATATTGATGAAACCTCTCTCTGAACCAGCTATCCCAAACCAATCTAACCAGCTATCCCAAATCAACAAACCAAACACAGTAGTTTCATTTCTCGTATAAATAGTTTGGGAAAGAGTGCTGAGACCCATGGGATCCCACACTAGAATGCCCATGGACTTAAGTGCATTTCCCCATGAACCATTCCTACTTAATACAATGCACCCAACTGCCAACCCTTGCAAGTGGCTCAGTAAGATACTATGCTTAATGGTACTGAATGCTTCCAAGACATCAATGAGACCAAAAGGAGCACATACTCTTCCAATCAAGATCATAATGAAGGTTGCCCACCAGAGCAAACAGTGCTGTTTCTGTCCCATGTCTGAACCTGAACCCTGGACTGGGAAGGATCCAGACTATCTATTTCTTTTATGATTCTCTGCAGTTGATTTGCCACCACCTTAAAAAAAAAAAACTAAACTTTTAGTAAGAATTTTAATTACAATACTAAAAACTAATACAAGCTAAACTTAGAGAAAGATAAGAGAATGGAAAGAAAGAATAAAAAGTGCATGAAAAAAGAATAAGAAAGTAGAATAAGAAAAAAAAGAATATAATAAAGAAAAAGAAATGTATAAAGAAGTGACTTCCAACCTTCATCACAACAAGTATAAACAAATTCAATAACTCTTCATCTCTTATAAGATTAAATAGATATCTCTTCATCCCTTATCCCATCCCTTATTTATAAGCAAATCCATAAAACATCAACTTTTCAATCCTGGTGTCAACAAAAAGTCCAGAAAAGGTTGCCAGCTTTGTAACAACATGTCTTATTTTAATCTAGGTCAAATATACCAACTTCATATTCCTTCCATTTACTTCTAACCATCTTTAATTCAATCAAATATTGTTGTAGGATTCTTCTTCAACCCATTACACAGATTTCTTCAAGGCTTTAACAAGCCTCTTTTGTAGATCCCATAAGAAACCATTTTCCAGGTCATTCTCCTGGTTTATCATTTGTATTTCCCTTTTAATTTTTAAAACTTCAGCCAGTCTTTTGTATATCCAGTAAAGTATGCTTTTCCAAATCATTCACTTGGCCTATCATTTGTAGTTCTACATTCTGTAATTTCTATGTCTTGTCAGATAAAATTTGTTCCAGGTCTGTCATTCCTTCCTTAACATCTTTTAGACATAGTCTATCCATAGAAGAAGGCATCATTATTGACAGTGTTGATATTGTAGTTACTAATTTCTGGCTCCATTCTTCAAAGATGTCCTTTAAAATTTCTGATGTTACAATGTTTTGTGTCATTTTGCAAGTCCCAGTATTAACTGACATCAAGAACAGACTTGTATTTTTTTTCATTCTGCTTAAAATTCTTAGTCTCCTCTAGTGTCCAGTTTCTAAAATCATATCTTTTGATATGATTTTCAATAGTCAGGATAGCCAAAATAAGTCTGTTTCCCTCAAGAAGTTTATTTTTATAGTTAATTCCAAAATTTTATAGTAAAAGTTAATATTCCAAATTTATCTGGACCCTTAACCTATTTATAACTTTCTTAGATCAAAAGTCTTATTTAGCTTTTTGCTGTTTATTTCAAATTCTTGTAATTAATTTTCCTTTTGTTCAGATTTGAAGATAAACTCACCCGATGAAGACTTTTCAAATTTGTTGTTCCAAGTTGTAATAGCTTTAAAATGGTTAATAAGCAATTTCCAAAAGTGATTAGAAAGTGAGGTTTGTGAACTTATTGTCCTTTAAAAGTCTCCGCCACGGTTGTGAGCAAGATGGCTGATCCCATCGTCTCCCAGTGCTCAGACCTATGGAATACTGCTGTCATGAAGTCTCCTTATGAGAAGCAGCCATCTGGAGCACATGTGGGTAATCTCCCATCCTCTCCTTATCTGGAGAGGTTCCAAGGTACCGGTCTGTTCATTGGTCTTTGCTGTGTTCATCTGCTCCACTTTTGCAGAACTGTCTTCAGTTTGCCATACCTCCCCTGGAAGTCAATTTGCCACCACCTTTTTAACAATCTTCCCCAAAAAGGGAAGATTAGAGACTGGGTAAATATTCACAAACTTAACTGGATCCAGGGTGATCTTCTTCAGGAAAGTGTTTACTATTGACTCCTGAAGAGAAGCATTGAATATTTCCCAAATCCAGATGTTCAAGTCCTGCCTGGCCACTCAAAGGAGCCATGCTGCACATGGATCAAGCTCACAGGAAAAGGCACTCAAACTGCAGAGTTCTAAACCATCCAGGATTGCCACGCAAGACCCTGCTTCACTCATCAAGTGGGTGTCAATTAGCATCCAACTCAGCAAATATAAGTGATTTTATCCATCAGCCTGTAAATTCAGCTGGTTTGTCTGTAGGAGCTTGGTCCCACACATCTTTCTTAAAAGAGTCAAGTTTGTCCTGAATAAGCTCACGGGTTGGAGGCTGAGGATACAGTAAGTACTGAGAAGAACTGATACAGTTTTACTCTTATTGTCACTAGGTAGGCCCAAACCTGAACTGCTAGTTGCATCTATACTTCTAATTTTCTTCTGTTATTGCTCTAAGCCTCTGTCTAGTGACTTCTTTTCTCTCAGCTCCTCAGTAAATGGAGCCTTAGTTGTAAAACTGCTTAAAATAGAATTGTTCAGATTTTGGGGTAATTTCATCAAGTTGCTTTGAATTCTGTCTATGAAATAAATTTCAACCATTTTCCCTTTCTTTTTTTAAAAATGCATAGTATATGCATTGTTGGTAATCCTGTCAAATTAACCTGACCTGTTAAGATCAAAATTTATTTTGATATTTGTAGGACGTGCAAAACTGTTGAAAGCAAAATATGTTCAAAATAATGTCCTTCTCAAGATTATAATTTAAAAAACAACTTACTTATGATAAAAGTTATATGAAGTAGGCATGACTAGTTCCATGAAGTAGTATAGCAGTATTTATGAAAGACTGTGTATAAAATCAAATGCAAATTCTGGGATGGCATTGGCATGGGATGCCATGTGGCTAAAGAATTTCAACAGCTGGAATTCAATTAGCTGCACAGGGAAATGCCTATTTTTTGGCTGCATAAGATGGTGAAATGCACCAGTCCTGCTGTGTGATTAGTGTTTTAGTTTCATTCATTTGCATTTAAGTAGTCTCCTTCTGTTTGGAATAGCCGTAACAACTTTGTTTCATGGCAACACAGGACAAAAATGTTCTCATCTTGTTACTGCTATTTTTGTTGAGACTAAGGATTATGTGTCTTCTGTGACTTGGACATTGATCCTAAGCATGCTTATTTATTTGTTGGAAGTAAGTTTCATTGAAATGAACAAAGCTTTCTTCCAAATAAGTGTGGTCAGGATCAGAATGTAGAGAAATTGTTTTTGCAAACTGAGCAGGAGATCAACAGAAGTTGGCACCCTAAGGGGTGAATCTGAGATTCAGAATTTATGGCTATTGCTAGAATGGTTTGAAAGTTCATTTTTGAAAATTGAATTTGTCCACATTTTACAAATACACATATATGCGCTTCCTCCTTCCACCCCCTACCCACAACCAAAACATTGGAGGAGGGGGAAACACCTGTAAGAATTGAAGATGGTGATGCAGAAGTCCCTGATTTTCACTCCAGAAATATTGTTTTTTGTTTTTGTTGTTTTAACAAAAGCAGATAGCAGAAACCTTCAAAGTTGATATATAATTAGGGCATGTTTCCTGTGTGCTGCTATGTTCAGAATCTCTTCATAAGTATGTTACAAACTATTTATCTAACCTTCATATATCTGCTTGGGAATGCAGATGGGAAAGAGAAAGAGAGTGTGTGTTTTATTGCTGTGTCTGACAGAAAGGACTGAAAGATCCTTCTTCATACATTCTTCTTTGTCAAAAGAAGTATTTACTTATATAATCATCAGCCAGTAAGATATCTTCAACTTTCAAATTTCCAGAAAGATCATCCAGTGCCTTCCAAACAAAACAGGCACTACAGCTCCAAACTTATACCAAAACAAGGATGCTTACTTTAGAGCCCTCAGAAGCCTTTGGTGTGACCTCTAGAACCTACTCTGAAGTTGTACCAAATTTGAGAGCACAGCACTACTTCTATTAGGACATAGCTGTTCTCTTTTCTACTGCTTAGAAGTAGAAGCAGTACTTCCAAGCACTGCTGCCTATCCCTTAACAAGCTCCAACATAATCACTGGACAAGGTAAGAAATCTAACTTCTTCAGCCACAGCTGCTTACCCTGCTGTCTGCCTGCAACACTGATAGACCAATATCTATATTGGTAGGTAGCTTTTCCTTTTATATATGTGAACATTTATTCATTCCTTTGGCCTTGAATCTGCTCATCCAGTCCAATCACTTAGAAAGGGTCAATTGTGGATGCCTCCTCCTTCAAGGTTAATGGTGTATGGGTCAGGTGGCTCCTTCTCAATGGTAGTCCCCATTTTACAGAGCACATTCCCCCTACTGTATAGTTATTCTGATGTATGAAGGCCCCCTACTCTACGGTTATTCCAAAAACAAACCAAAGCAGCACTGTTCCAGTGGGCATTTGGCCCTTTGGTTTATAGATTAAAACTAAACAAAGTTTTAATTGTTCATTTTTATTATTCATAGATGGTTTTTAGTGCACTTCTTTAGACTTTGTTGTACTCCACTCAGAGTTTGTTGGGACTGGGATAGATTATAATATTGTAAAATAAATACATGAATATTCATGCTGTTCATGCCCTGGTCATATTTTATTTGGACTATTGCAAAACGCTCCGCATGGGGCTACCCTTGAAGTCCATCCAGAAGCTTCAATTGGTCCAAAATGCAGCTGCTCAGGCAGTTATGGGTGCTTTACTACTTAACACCACTGCTTCAAGAGCTACACTGGTTATCAGTCTGCTTTTAGGTACAATTCAAGGTGCTATTTATTATTTGTTGTCATGTTCCCTGGAATCTTTTGAATTGTATATTTATTTCATGTATCTTTTCAAATCTGACTACTCTATTGGTTTGTTTATGATTGGGGCAGCGTATAAGGCCAATAACTAACTAACATATTAAATTCAGAGACATTGCATTGATGACAAAGTATGTATTATCAAGGTCATGGTTTTTCCAATGCTAATATATGGCTGCAGTACTAGATCATCAGAAAGGTTGAATGAAGAACAATGGAGATAATACCTTGGAACAGCAAGAAGAAAACTTTCAGTACTAGATGAAGTAAAATCAGATTGATCATTCAAATCACTAATGATGAAACTATTGCTTAAATATTTTAAACTCATAATATGAAGGCAAAAGTCTTTGAGAGAAAAAAAAGAGGACATAACGCTTGGAAAAATCAAAGCTAATAGAAAAAGAGACCAGCAAAACAGTGAAACCATCTGTCTGTCTGTCTGTCTATTAAAAGAAAGAATATATGTACAGACATGAATGCACATATGTGAGCATACAAAAATGTATTTATTCCACTGTGACATCTGTTGAGGGATTGGATGTGGTCAAAGACAATATGTTATCCACTCTTTATATATAGTCTAAAACATGATAGTTGAGTTCTTTTTTTTTTTTTTTAAGTTTCCTGGATTATTTTATGTCAGAGTGTTCAATATCATTTTTTTGATCATGCAGCTGAAGTGACTTTTGACACATTCATCATATATCCCTTAGGCTTTATACCAAAAATAAATAGAAGAAACAGATTATAAAGACTGGAAAAAGTGGTAGAAGGCAAAGTGGAATTATCAAATTTACCTACTCTTCGACAGAACATTTGTGAAGCAATCAAACCTTTTGAACTTCCATAAGCACATTACTATTCTATCAGTATCTGAAGGCAAATAATCAATGTTAGAAGTATCAATGGTAATTTTGAATCACTAGTATGACAGTCTTAAACTGCTATTTGCTAATTGATTCATTCTGGTTGAATGTGAAATTGTCCCAATACAATTTCTAATTAATTCATTGTAAGCTTCAATAGCAGCTTCTCACCATTTTGATTTTGGATTTTTGCCTTAAAATCATGATGGTATGAAGTGCAGTAGCAAAGTATAAAATTATTCACAGTGTTTGGGGAAAATCAGTCCAAGGATTTTTCCTCTCTGCCATAAATCTAAATCTAAGGAAAATCTATTAAAAGTCAATAACTGGGGAGTCAGAGTAGATGGAAAGACAAGCATTACAGAAAGATTACTGAGTCTGCCATCCTAAAACCATGTCATCCTAAAACTACTAAGGGGAAGGTCTCATTGTACACAGTATTTCTCTATAAATATGATGTTTCTGAAAGTTTCTTTGAAGCCATATGTTGTGTATATAATTATGTGTGGCTTTAACATGCCTGCTTCCTAGGGCTGAGAGAGAGGGACTGGCCCAAGGTCACCCAGCTGGCTTGGTGTCTAAAGCAAGACTAGAACTCTTGGTCTCCCAGTTTCTAGCCCAGTGCCTTAACCACTACACCAAACTGGCTGTTTTCCTGACTATATGATCCTAATAAACATCTCAACCAAGCGTTCTCACTTATGGCCTAAATGACCAGGCTCAAATTATTCTACTTCAGACACATTATGCGAAGACCTAGTTCTCTGGAAGAAAGAACAGGTTAAGGATAGAAAATCTATCAATGTGGTCTCTAGTAGTCAAAAATGATTTGATGACACATAATCAATTAGAATAAATATCAGCATTTGAACATATAGCTAAATGTTTTTTTTAAAAGGTTCATCATGTACTATTGAACTAGATATACTTTTCATGTACAATATTGAAATGTTTTTGAGATATTTGAATGTAATAAAGCATAGTTTATTCAGACCAGCTTGGACAACCTTCTCGATAGAAAGTTGCAGAGAGAACACAGAATCTCAGTGTGAAGAATATTGTTTCAAGTACCTAAGGAGAGCATGAAGGAGTTTATCTTTAACCCTTGTTTTTGCTTGTCACTTACAGTCATGATGTTCTTGCAGAAATAAAGTCCAGTAACTGCATGCTTTATGTGGTGAAAAGAACTATGTAGCTGTATTGTATCACAAATGTTCCAAGTTCTGGTTATTGTAGACAAAAAAAAAGTTCAGATTAACTTAGGACCTATAGTTCAGTTCATTCCATTTTGTGGTTGTTTTGGAGGAACAAGGTGAGATGCAGTTTACTTTTTGTATGTTTTCATTTATTTTCTTTTAAAAATGCAAAAATTACTATATTGAGAATGATGCAAATAAGAGGTAAAGGGAGCAACTTGCTTAGAAGTTCTTTAAATGTGATGTCTCTCTTCCATACACACCAAACATCCCAACACATATATTCAGCTAGCATACTCTTGGTGTTGACTGTCTCCAGAAATGAACGAAAATTTCAATCCATCCACTTTTTAGGGGGGAAAAAACTGGTTTATCATTTTACTTATTTACATGTAATTTAACAGTCTGCCCTCCATTGCATACATATACTTGAAAAATTCCATCAGCTCCTTTGATTCTCCAAGGTAATATAGTTTGGGGTTGGAAAATACTAAAGATTCATCAGAATAACATATATTCAGTTCCATTCCTCTGGCTGTGCTACTAGGGTTATGTTTTGGAAATCTTCAGAGAACAATCATTTCTTGTCAAAATATCTTTTGACTGTCTTGCACATTACCCAAACATCTGTCAAGATGACAATATTAATATGTTCTGCTTCTCTCAGTCAGACCCTGTTGTTTAAAAAAAAAAGAGTGACTTTTCTCCTTAAGCTTCACATTATTTTCACAATAAATCAAGTGCTGCAGAGAAGAGGCTGGTGCTTTGTTCTGATTTCATTTCACATCTTTCTTTACTGATAAAATCATTACAACCAGAGTGACAGGTGTCCTTACCCTAAATGATGTATTGCTTTTCACTTCAAGCAGGTTATTCCACTAAGAATTTGCAAAGCTTAAAATACAATACAAAATGGGTGAGTTTTATTACCTTACATTACAAGTAATAGTACTGATACTAATACTGATACAGTAGTTAATCAGATTCAAGACATAGTGCTATCTTATCCCAATTAAGATCAATCGTCCATGTAACTTAGCATTGTCTATAATGGTCTTCTCTAATCTGAGGTCAACTTTCAGAATTCCCCCAAAGCCTGGCCGTTACTGAGAATTCAGGGATGGGTGGCAAGTTTGGGAAGATCTGTTGATAATCTAAGGAGTAATGATTTTTGTGACCAGAATCCATTTATCTGCTTTTAGTTTGCCACTAAAGGCTATACAGAGCTTATAATAGTGGTTTTTGTTTGTTTATTTTTGGTGGGTGGGATGTTAATATTTTAATATGTTATCAGTTTTACTACTACTGCTATTACACAATTTTATCTTGCAAAACAGGTGCATTAAACCAATGGGACAATCTTTGCACTCATTTTACACTCACTACAACGTACTTTAAGTGGGATATTGCTGCATGTGGCCCATGAAACGTGGGGTCTATCTACCCTAGTTCTACGTGAATTCCAGTCAGGGGGATGTCCTGTTTCTACCCGAAGAGACCAGAGGTTTAATTGGTAAACTTCTGCATGCTGTGTGCTCTGTCAGTGAGCTACATGCTAGCTTGAGTTTTATTTTAACCATTGTTGTTGCTTCATGTTTCATACAGTAGAAGATAAAAGTTACATCAGATATATCTAATGATTGACAGTAAAATGGTTAAAGCCATTACTTTAAGATTTGTTCCACCAAATAAGGACTTGAAAGTTGTTTTATATAATATGCAACAAAGTGAAGTAACCTGGTTGAAACCTGAAATGTCAATATTTTTTTTAAAAAGTATTTTATTCCATACATAAGTGAAGAAGAAGGGCTGCTAGAAGAGTTTACAAAAATGAATAATGTTGTAATCTTTGCCGTTAAGGTCAAAATCTCAATGATAAAGGAGGGAAAAAGTGGGAAGGAGGAGAAAAAGTCTGAGAATTTAATTCATAAAGTTGCAATTTTTCTAATGACCATCTGAGATGATCAGTGCAGGGCTAGCATGATGGAATGGCTGCTAGGGAGTTTGCAGTTTGGTTGAGCCCAAAGCAGTGAGCTTCCCATCAGAGATGCTGCAACAGTTGTCCTTTTCTTCTTTCTCTTCCCTCTGCAGACTGATGGAACAGCCACCACTAATGATAGTTCCAGAACTCTGGCACCTTGGTCTGCCAGAGGGGTCTCTTCTATTTTTAGGGTTAAAAAAAAAAAAAGTTGAAGATTGGACAACTTTTTTTCTCCATCCTAGGAGTTACTCTTTTATTTTCAGAAACTTCTTAATATATTATATGGAGGAACATATGGTACAGTCCACTCTGCTACCACCTGATTCAACCATCTCATTGTGCATCATATTTAGGTTGAGTTTAATTGTTAACACACACACACGTTACCTTTCCTTTTCAATGGGATATATTGCTACTGGTAAACACATTTGCCTCTTTCACTGTTTGTTAGCAAATATGTATTCATTCATTATTCAATCTTTGCAATGTTCCTCTCTCTCTACCTGAAACCCTCTTAAACATATATACCTTAAGTACTTAGTACTTCTAATTTAATAGCATTATGTTATGACATAATTTAGGGGTTTTCAAACTTTACAGTGATCCCCTAAAATAATGAATGAATTTGTGTGATTCCCTCGGAATAAAACTAATACTTTCACTGTGATTAGAGTTGGCAAGAAATAGATACGCCCCATATATGGTAGTCCTTTGGGTTCAAAGAAGACACTCTGTTGTTCAGTTCATCTGTGGACACAGAGGTGGCTCTGCAGTCCCATCTGGAAATGCAGTCTAGCACAATGGGGGCCCTGGAAGTCCATTGTTGTAGTAACTGTGGGTGTTATTCTGTGATGCTGCTCATGGTTTTCTATCAGTTTTTGGCAGCACCTGTCTTCAAAGCAGGTGGAAGCTTCATAGCACAGGGCTCACTAGTGGTTCTATCAGAAGCTGCATGTTCTAATTCCTTTGGCTGGATGTTACAGTGGCATAGGGTTTCTTTCACAGCATCTTTGTAGTGTTGTGTAGTCGACCTCAGGGTCTCTTCCTAGACTCCAGTACTCTATAGAGCAACTGGTGAGGCATACGGTGGTCATCCATTCTGATGATGTGTCCCACCCACCACATCTGAGCTCAGTGCTGGTGGACTCTGCAAATCCAAGACCTCCAGGTTGGAGACATGGCCTTGCCAACAAATGCTGAGGATGGAGTACAGAGCATTCATGTGAAATTTCTCCAGTTGTTTGATGTCCCTTCAGAACAGAGTCCAGGACTCACATCCATATAGGAGAGAAGGGGTAACCACAGCTCTGTAGACTTTCAGCTTTGTGGAGATATGGATGTTGTGTTGATTGAGCACTCTATTACACAGCTGCCTCAGAGCCTGGCTGGCCTTGCTGATCCTGGAGTCATTTTCATTGTCCAAAGACCCATTGCTTGAGATGATGCTTCCCAAGTATTTGAAGTTGTTTACATTTCTCAGCTGGGTGTCATCAAGTGATTTTTGGTTCTACGGGGTTGGTATTTGGGATGGACTGGCCTGGGTCTTGCAGTCTGCCGATGTTGAATGACTTTCTGACAGTCCTTGGTTACTTACAATGTAGAGGGGCTATGTGCAGGTTGAGGATCAACCAGACCAGCCTGTGTTCTGTCCAGCACTCAGTACTTTGTATGGCTTGGGTGATAATGAGATCTTTAAGGTCATGCTGATGTACTATGACATAGTCAAGTAGGCATTTGGACCTGGGATACATCCAGGTAGTTTTGTATTTGTTTGCAAATCTGTACATCATGTTAGTGCTGCATAGGTTGTGCTTGGCACATTTGCTCAGAAGCAGCAGGCTGTTGCTATTTAGTTTTCCCACCCCATGTCTCCCAAGGACTCCGACTGAGTTGTTGCTGTCTGCCCCAATCTAGCATTGAAGTTGCCCAGAATGACAAGTTTGTTCCTGGTGGAGATTGTTTGAATAATCTGGTCCAGGTCCTCATTAAAACCTTCCTTTTCTTTGCCTGGCACAAGATAGTTGGTGCATAGGCACTGACAAAGGTGATATACCAGGACTTGCTGAGAGGGAAGTGGAACTTCGTAATGTGTTCATTTATTCCAATGGGTAGAGTAGAAATGTTCTACAGCGGAGCAGTTTTGATTGCAAAACTGACTCTGTGAGTTCTGTTGTCAGTCTGTGGTTTCCCTTTCCAAAAGAACGTATAGTCACTCACTGCTTCCTGTAATGAACCCTCGTCTGCCAACCTGGTCTCTCTGAATGCAGCAATGTCAGTACTATAATGGCAAAGTTTGGGTGCTATGAGTGTTGTTTGTCTTTCAGGCCTTGACACCTTGTCTTTATCCAGCAAAGTGTGGACATTCCAGGCTCCGAAAATGAATTTCCTTTGATTTGTTGTTCTTGATGCTCGGCTGCTAAGGAGATGATCTGCCAGCCATGGTTAGCTAGCCAGATGTCGGGAAGCAGGCAATATTTAGGGTACCTTTTCTAATTCCCTCCCTCATGCAAGAATGGTGGATCCTGGATGCTGGTGGACATCTCTGCTGCCCCGGGTACTGAGATGAATGAGCACTGGTCCAAGGGCCGTCCATGTGCAGGTTTGTGACTACAACTGCCAGCAGTCATCTCCACCTGTTACTTTGCCATTCCACTATTGCCCCGGGGCTCAACAAATTAGGTTTGGACTGAGATGATTTGCAGATGAGTTGTAGGTGAAGATGAACTGTACAACAGTAACGTGTGTGATACAGTTCAAGTGGAACAGCTGTTGCACCGGGGCAGTCCCACTTTCTCCACATAAGAGACCATAATCCAGTGACACGGAGAACCATTATAGCTGGAGACCTCTCCTGCTGCAGTGGATGACCAGGATGTCTAAGTGTCTTGTGCTCTTAGTGCTCCACAACACCTGCTGGGCCTGCCTTCTTGACCGTTGGACCATTGATCAGTCTCTTCCTCTCAATCTGCCAGGCCCAGACTTCACACACTGAGATAGACAAATCCCCTATCGCACCCAGAGTCAAAGATCTGTCGACTACCCTCACCTGGTTTGGCCTGTCTGCTGAGATGGTTTACTGGGGTGTGGCCGCTGTGCGTGTTACAGCTACTTGAACCCACAGGTGATTGCTGAGCACCAGGTGGGGACCAAAGGTGAATGAGCAAAGGTTAATATGTGACATACGATAATCTCTGTATCACAAAGGGTTTTAAATTTTGCAGTACTGCAACTGCCCACTATGGTTTCTGCATGCAAAACAAGGAACAAAGCCCCAAACAAGTTCTAATATTGCTCACACTCTGCCTGTGCAAGACTGATCAGATTTTCTTTAAAAGTGTGACACACGCAGTCACATACAGTTATCTGAGATTCGTGTGGGGAGTCCTGATTCACAGTTTGAGAATGACATAATTCAGTGAACTACTATTTTATTTAAACATTAATGTTCTAAAATGTAAAGTGCCCATTTTTCTCTTTTGAAATGTTGCGGTCCCTACTCCTTTAATATTTTCTTGGTATTAATTATATTAATATTTGAAGTCTTTCTTTTAAAGAACAAAATTTCCAAAAACTGTCAGCTGTCCAGTGATTAGGCATGCTTATATAAAAATTATACATATGCCTTAAGAGGGTTATGTGACTCTTTTTACTTCCAAACAGTTCTTGAAATAACAAGTAGACATAAAGTTAGTGTGTGTGCTTGTTTACTCCCTTGCATCTCTATGTGGTCATATCAGGGTGATTTGTTTTATAGTTGCATATAGACAACTTAAAGGCATAACCTTTAAATGTAAATTTACTTTCTTTTACAGAGTTAATCTGATTTCTTTTCTTCGAGAATTCAAAACTATCCTTAATACAATTTCTACAGAAGCTGTAAAAGCTATATCTTACACTCTGAGCTGAGATATGCAATGAAACACATTAGGATAGTTTTTTGATATTTCTTACTGTTGAAGGGCTGATCTTTTACCAGTAGTGCTCAAAGAAACAATTGACACTTGTTATTAAAGATAAGGAATTTGAATCATACCCCTGCTGTACTTTAATTCATTTTTTTTAAAGATCAGTTCAGAGGAAAGCTCAGTCATTCAACGGTAGTTCAATGTACTCATTTTTAAATCCTTATTTGCAGTTCCCTAATCAAAGGTTGAATGGATAGCTTGCCTTCTTTTGAAGAATCTGGTCTTAAGCATTGGCTGGTTCAATCACAGATTTCAAATGAAGTATCACTTCATAGTTTTATCTCAATTGAATCAATTTTAGACTCAAAATGGTAAGATGACATTCAGACTGGTGCATCTGCATTCAGCAGTCGACTTACCTCCATGCTTGACTGACAGAGATTCTTCCTTTTTCTATGTTAGCTCCATAAAAAATATATCATCATGGGTTTCCATGAATTTATGAACTTTGATATGCTTCAGGATTTTAAAATAAAACTGTATCCTATCAGAGATGAACAAAGCATCAAATTCAAAGTACCCTGACATATACACAGATTTTGGGACTAAGAATTATCTTAAAAACAATCTTAGTCTTGGAAAGGAAGAGGAGGAGGAAGAGGTGGCATGGTGGCGGTGGTGGTGGTGGTTAACATAGAATTTTGCTCTTCTTGCTCACTTATAAAGGAAATGGCTTGAACTTCTCTTGTGGAGGATCTTTATGTTTCATTTCACAGAGCAGGATAATTACTTTAAAGGTGATCTGATTTTCAGCATACTTTCTTGGAGGTAAACTCATCTGAGTATTTTTGAGCTGACTTCATATAAAATGTGTCCAGGATTGAAATATACATGAAAAAGCTTGAGGAGTTGGATATTTGTCCACTCACTCAGCATTTCATAATGATATTTTTAAAAGATGTTAGTTATGTACTAGCTTTTGCACTTTTGGAATGTTTCAAAGTTCTAATGCAATTCATATTAAGGTATGTTAAAATGTATAAAATGCATCTTATATGTATTTACATAGACATATTCAGGTGATCTTTTTTAATACAAAAGGATGAAATGGAACAGTATGGAACTACTTGTAACACTTCAAACAGTGACTTCAAATGAAAACAGCCATGATCCACCCATTTCTAGGTGTAGCAAAGCATTCCTGAGATCTGTTATATCAATGAAGGTTTTACTAAAATGTGCTATTACAGTTTATATGATTGAACATGCTTTAATTTAATCTTTCCCTATGCTTTAATTTGTATTAATGTCAGGAAGAAAAAAACCTACTGTTTTTTATGACCTTATTGTATTAAGCTGGCTTAAGGTGATTATGATTGCATTAGCTTCTGCCTTGCAATTTGTATTCCTATATTTTGTTTATTTATATACAGTATATATAACATTAAAAGAAAGGAAAAAATAGAAAAAATATAGCAAAGTAAGTGTGAAAAAGAAAAAAAAAAAGGAAAGGAAAGGAAACAGAGAGAAGAAAATAGAAAAAAGAAAAAGACAATAAAGAGATAGAAAGCATAAATAAATAAATAAATAAATAAATAAATAAATAAATAAATAAATATATTAATAAAAAAATGGCTTCTAATATCCCTCTCGGTAGTTATAAATATAATTCTAATCAAACCACTCTCTCCAATTTCATCATAATTCCCTTCTTTCTATAACCCATTCTTTCTAATCATCAAACCATAAATCACAAAATCATTTTCTTTCTCACACAAAAAGTCCATAAGGAGTTTTCAGTCATTGATGAATGTCAGTGATGACCTTTCTCTAATCAAAGAAGACAATTTGTCCATCTCAGCAAATTCTGTCAATTTCACCAACCATTCCTCCATGGTGGGTAATGCTGAATCTCTCCATCATTGTGCATATAGTAATCTCACCACAGTAATCATATATTGAAATAATCTTCCATGTCTCTTTTCTAACTGGTTATCCATCAATGCTAAAAGGAAAGTTCTGGTTTCAATTGAATATTAAACTTTAAAATCCTCTATATCAATGTATGTATTTGAATCCAACAATTTTTAGATTTTTTACATGTCTACCAAGCATGTCCCCAATTCATATTTGTCATAATAATACCCAAGTATTTTACTTTTTTCTCAGTCTTAAAACCATTTTTCTCCACCAGTTCCATTTGATCTATTTTCATATTTTTTCTTAATATCTTTATCTTCTGATTATTAATCTTAAAACCTGCTAGCATACCAAAGTCCTTTAATTTTCCCATTAATCTTTCTACTCCCTCTAGCAAATCTTCCAAAACTAACACCAGGTCATCTGCAAATGCCCTTAACTTATAAGTTTCTTTTTTAATCTTCACTCCCACAATTCTTTCGTCTTATGTCTCTATTCAGTACAAGAACTAAAATAAACAGAAGAGGAGACAGCAGTGTCTTGCCCATTTTTGAATCTCACAAGGTTTTGTTGTGAGATTCATTAACAATTATTTGTACTTTCTGTGAACTATAAATCGATCTTACCCATTTAATAAAATTATCTCCAAGTTATGTTCCAGAACTCTAAACAAAAAAATCCAATTCAAATTGTCAAAGGCTTTCTCTGCATCTAAGAAGAGCAATGCAGCTTGTTTTTCATTGTATTGCTCCAAATACTCCAGAATATCTAAGACATTTCTAATATTATCTCATAAGTGTCTTTTAGGTAAAAACCTACATTGATCTTCATGAATAAAATCCTGTAAAAATATTTTCAATCTTTCAGCCAAAATCATGGTAAACAACTTATAGTCATTGTTCAATAAAGATATTGGTCAATAATTTCCTGTTAAAGTCAGGTCCTGGGCCTCTTTAGGTATTTATGCAATATTGGCCTCTTTCCAGCTGTCAGGAATCTTTCCATTCTATAAAATAATATTCATTGTTTGTTTTAAAGGTTGTAAAAGTTTATCCTCAAAACATTTATAATAAGAGGCCAGCAGACCATCTGGACCAGGTGCCTTTCCTATTTTAGACTTTTTAACAGCTTCACACACTTTCCTTATTGTCCATTCAAAATTTGTCTCTGATTCTCTATAATCTTCAGTAAATTCTGTTTATGTAAATATTCATCCACTTTTTCTGAGGAAATTTCTTGACCTTTATATAAAGTAGAAAAATTCTGATGAAATACTTTTTGCATATTTCCATTATCCGTTATTATGGTATTTCTTGTAACTTTAGTATCACTTTCTTTTCTTTTTCTTTTCACAACTTATATGCCAACCATTTCCCAGGTTTATTTGCAAATTCAAAATGTCTTTGTTTTGCAGAATTCATCTATATTTCCATCCCTCTCACTGTTAACATAGATAGTTGCCTCTGTAGAAGCTTAATTTGGTGGGTAATAGTTGTCCTCTCTGGAGACTTTTTAACTCTTCTTTTTTTTTAATCTCATCCAAAATCAACTGTTTTGTTTCTTGCCTTTTCTTTTTAAATTCATTGTTATGTTGTATGAAATATCCTCTTACAAAAGCTTTGCTTGCATCCCAAACCACTCTTACTTCTGTGCCTTTATTAAGATTATTCTCAAAAAAGCTTTTAACTTCTTTTTACAATCCTCCGCTACCCTTTTCTTTTGCAACAACATCTCATTCAATCTCTAACTGAAAGAGATATTTTTCCTTTTAAAAGTTAAACTCACTGGATTATGGTCTGAGAAAGTCATTGGTAATGTCTCCACTTTATGAATATTAATAGCCAAAGCCTTAGAGATCCAAATCTTATCTATTCTTGAAAAAGAACTCTCTCTTTCAGAAAAATAAGTATATTCTTTTGAGTCACCATTTTTATATTTCCATACATCAAGAAGTTCCAAACTGTCCATTAAATCAAATAAACTTTTTGGTAGTTTGCCTTATGTATTTTTAATATTTTTCTCAGTTCTATCTTTTTGTGGGGAAACCACCATATTCCAGTCTCCAAGGAGATACCAATTTTCACACAGAAAGTCCAATAATGAATCCATAAGTCCTTTATAAAATGCTGCTTTATCTTATGTATTTTGGGCCATATATTCCCAATATCAAAGTCTTAGCCCTCTGTAGATTAACTTCCACCCCAACATATCTGCCATGACCATCAGTCAATATGTTTTGGATATAGTTGAGGATTTATGTACAAAACAACTCCTTTTCTTTTTTCCTGCTGAAATAAATTCTTCACCCAAATTTTTATGATTCACATATTTTATATTTTTTTTCCTAATATGTGTTTCTTGTAAGCAAATCAAATCTTGTGTTAACTTTTTCAAATAATGATTTTTTCTCTTTTCATGAATATTTGATCCATTTATACTCCACATTAAGCTTTTATAATCCATAGTTATGCCAAGATTTTAGAAAAGTCAATACCTGTAGCACCCAACATGGTATCATCTTCAGTGTCTTATTGTATCTGTTGTGGTATATGTTTAGTCACATCTGTCATGGTCACTTCCATTTGCATTTCCTCCAATTCTTCTTTAAATTTTCCCAGAAAGTGTCTTGCTTTCTGCACAGAGTTCAGTCTGAATCTCTGCTGTTTAAAAGTAAAAATCACCCCTTCCAGCATATCCCATCTAAATGGAATCTTCTTCAGTTTAATTTTGTCAGAAAAAAAAATACTTACATAGTATTCTAATAGTAATTTACAATTACATCTCAAATTAAGTACAATATCAAACCTCAAACTAATATTAAAATGCTGCTGCAAAATCTGATCTTTAGTCTTCTTCCTGACAAAATGCACAAGGACAACCCTTGAAACATTTTTTTTTTTAAATTTGTAAATTGTGTATTGATCCTATGAACCTTATCAATCTCTGCCTCGGTGTCATCTTCATCCAATCCAGAGCCTTAACAATCTTTTCCCTGACATCTTCCCCATGGTCTTCTGGAATTACTCTAAATCATAAACAAAATTCTTTTTCTCTCAGTTCCAGTAATGCCAAGTTGTCCAAATTTTTGACCATCTCTCTATTTATAACTTCTGTCTTCCTTTCCAAGACTTCTGCTTTGTCAGTAATTTGCTTTAAATCTCCAGCCAGTTGTCCTACAGATTCTTCAATCTTCATTTCTTCTTTCATATCCTTTTTTATCTCTGCAAACCCTTTTTCCATTTCCTTTTTAAAAGCATCCAAACTATTGGCAGCTGTTGCAGTCATCTTCTTGCCAAATTCTTCAAACATTTTCTGCAAGAAATCTGTGTAATCCCTTTATCTGTAAGTTGTTCTAGCGAACCTCTCCTTCCTTCTATTTTTGCTGCTTTTCTTGTAGTTGCCATTATGATAAAGTATGTCAATTACTAGGGTTAAAGTAAAAGGCAGGCTTCTCTCTCTCTCTCTCTCTCTGGCTCATATTACCCTTATCTTCTTATTTTGTAAAATCCACAAATTATCTGCTTTCCTTAATAATAAAAAACAGTCAGCATTCCATGAAGGTCTAGTCTGTCTGATTAATTTTACTATTTTCAAAGGTTCTTTTCTCAGGGAAAAAAAAAAATCTGTTTTCTAAAATTACTGTCCTCTTTATCCATTTAAAACTTTCTTGAATCACAATCTTGTTAAGTTTTTTGCTATTAAATTAAAATCCTTTAAAATAGTATTGTTTTTCCTCTTTTTAATTCCACAAAGAAGGCAATTCTCTGAGGGTCTTTGTTCTTTTCTGCCATCTCTCTTAGGTTGTAAATTAATTATATCCAAAAGTGTTTAAGTAAATGTAGTTTTTGCAGGTCAAAGGTCCATAAATGCTGCACTGTGGTTTTGGGCACATTGATATTCCATCGGCTCCCAAGCCACTGAACTCACGATAGACTACAAGAAACTCAATTCCTGTGATCTCCTTGTGAAGAGTAGCTCTCCAGCGTGCAAGTACCATAGATGATCCCCCAATCTCTCCTTCTCTGGAGAGAATTTTGTCAGCCAGAACCTGTTGCCTGGGTGCTGATTTCACTGTGATGGTGTCTCCGCTCATGGAGATGCTCACAGAGACATCTAACCCACCATGGGTCCTCACCTGGAAGCCTCAATTTGTATCCTTCTATTTTGCATTTGGTCAAATCAAGATGCTGGAATGCCCCCCAAAAGTAGTAGGTTCACTTGATGGACAAAAGTGATAAACAGATCTAAAATAATAGAAGGTACATTTTTAGGACTGTAGGGGCAGAGAGCCAAAACTTACTATAGTGAACAAAGGGTGAGAAAGTTGGGGAGAATTTGGCTGAGTCTTTAAACTGCAGTAAACTGTATTTCTCACTATGCTATTTGTGATTATTCTATTTTACACTGATCATTTGTTCATTCATATACCTATTTTTGCTTGCATGTTATGGAGAATTGATTTCTCAGGAAAGCTTTAAATTGTTTTTAGAAACCTCAGTTTGTTTTCAGTGTTCAAGATCACTTTCAGTCAAGCTGCACAGCAATATATTATCAGCTCTAAAAAGACATACTGTAAAGAGAAAAGGCTCTGCAAAGGGTCTAGGGATTTTCCCTTGCATCTACTGTGTATCATACTTTTCAATAATAATTGGTTTGGAAGGTATCTGGAGCTAGGGAACAATGAGCATTAAGTGTCCTGACAATACATTTCACTTGGATTTGCATTCATGAAGCCCCATGAGTTTAGGAAATGAACTGGCAACTTGCTTCCTGGGACAGAGACAGAGCACACCTTGAAAAACTAATGCAGTTTGCTGATCTTTAAAATCATGTTTCTAATTAGCATTCCGCTTGTGACGTTGTTGTTTTTCTACTCCTAAGGGACCAGTGTGAACAAGAGGTTGAAAAAGGACTTAGTGGTTGCAATACCTGGCTAACAAATTGCATTGGGTGCATTGGTTCACCTACATATACATATGTATGTAGGTAGGTAGGCATGTGCATGAATATACAGTATATACATGCATACATCCTTATCTCAAACTTCATTTTATTGAAGGAGTTTATTTAGGTAATTAATTTTTTATGAGAATTTTTTTCTTGAGCCTAGAGCAGCTTAATTGTTGATCGCAGATTTGCATCCAGAAACAATATAGTCTTCAGATCCCCAGCTGTGTTAGCTCCACATATTCAGCTACATGTTTGAAGCATATCCCCTCAGAGGGGAAGATAAGTTGTCCATAATTTTAGTTGTAAATATTATAGTACACAGAACCTAAAACTATCCCATTTCAGAAACATAGCATATTAGTTCCAAGTCTACATGAGAAGCTAGAACATCCTCTGCATTGATATCTAGGAATAACAAAATAAACATATAGTCAGTTCAGGACATAAAGGAAGCACTTCTTCGTCCAATACAAGATTAAATTATGGAATTTACTGCCTCAAAATGGGGTAAGGATCCTAAGTTAATATATGATCCCAATTAAAATATGCATTTGGATGAAATACATGTCATTTAAATCACTTTCCGCTGGCTAATTTCAAACTCTTTAAGCACCACAAACAAAATTTTTGGCAGAAGATCTAAAAGGGGGCTGAACAGGAACAGGCAAAGGAGAAATTGACTTTTATCTTTAGACCAGGCTAAAGTAAATCCTAAGTAATTTCCAACATATTGCTTGAAACTCTAGAAATACCACTGCTACCATCCTTTTAGACAGGAAAAGCTTTAGATTCACCACAGGATCAGCCACCTTTCCCCAAAGGCAATGGCCCATCACTTTGGCTAGCTAGTCCTGAAGGAAGTGGCAGCAGGCAAAGCAATGGCTCCAGTGCTGTCTCAAAGGTATATGGCACTCCAGGCCACATTGAGTGATGGTGTCACTGCCCACTGATGTGAAGATTTGCATTTTTAGAATAGCCTTTGTTTTCAGAAGGAGAAGCAACATTGGTGCCCCCTAAGCTTTGGCACCCTAGGCCAGTGCCTACTTAGCCTTAGCTTAAAGCCAGTTCTGAGTGGCCCCAACTCAGCTTCCCTGAGACTGGCCTGGGGACACTGAAGAGTGCTTTGGGCTGGTTGCCTCTGGCACCTGTTGTGGGATTCAGCATCCAGAACTGCAGGAGAACAACCTTCTCCAGAAAGCTCACCAAAGAAGGATCATCTCAACCTTTTACATAGTCCAAACTCTGCAGGAGAGTCCAAGGTCTCCAAAGCAAACTGAAGCAAAACAGGGGAGCTACTATTGCTTTGTGAAGCATTTTCAAAACTCCACAGAGCCTTAAAGATTATTTTACTGCGTTCAGTCAGAAAAAAGCAAGCCAGACCTGACTCTCTGTGCTATTCCAAAACGGACTAACAAATTGCTGATGAAAAATTCTGAAGTTCAGAAGAACATATCAGAAGAGTCTTATTCTGTCTATAAGTTTCCAGGAATGCAGATCATCCATCAAGACTGAAAAAGTGAACTGGTCTCTCAATAGCATAATTTTATATCAGTATTATTGATCTTTTCAATATGTAGCATTGGACTACAGTTTTTTCTTTTTCTTTTTCTTTCTCTTTGTTGTTGTTGATAAATTTAGTTTCTACTTTCATTCATTTTTATACGAGATAATTACTGTCAGGTGAAGCCCAAATACTGAGTCAAATCCAAATGAAATATTGACATGTGCAACTTTAAGGCAAAGCTAATTTACAAAAACCAAAATAAATACCCCCCTTCAAATTGTTAGGGGAGAAGAAAAAAGGAAAACAACAAAAATGCCATCAGGAAATCTACCTATGCTAACAACCAATAATTTAATAATTAATATGCTTGAAAATTACACTTGAGAGCCTGTCATCAGTGTGAAAAAGTATAGATTTTATTAAGAATGATGGCTTGTTATTTACAGTTTCTCCACAGTAATTTGTCCTACTTGCCAATCAGCTGGATAGCAACAGAGAATTCAGTGGAATATGGAACATGGATGCTTAAAATGATCTGTATTCTTTCTGGCCTCTCTCGGCTTCTAACATTACCTATATTGAAGGGTTTTTTTTTTTTTTTTTTAAACCTGTATATGATTATTTTTGTGGGTGAAATCAAAATCTTTCTACTTTACCATCTTGTTTCTAATGAAAGCCAGACTGATGAATAGGAAGCTACCTTATGCCAAAGAGCTAAAAAATTCTGAGAGCTCAGAATGGGCTCCAAGCTTCCTTTTACAGCTATTTTATACAGGAAAATGGCTTTATTTTTATATCCAGCACTCTCGCCCTTTAACAACCCCTTCCATGATGCATGGAAGGAGGCTCCATCAGGTGCCTGCCTCTTAGGGTGCTCCAGAAATTTTGAAATAGCAATTTCCCAGGAAATTGCATTCATCAAAGGGCAAGGCCCCAGGGGATGGGAAATTAAGGGAAAAAGCTTCAAGGATTTTCTGGGTCTCAAACACCTTGAGATGCTCTCTGTATCAGGAGAAAAGGAGTTCTTCCATTTAGGAAGGACCATAAAATAGTATGCTAGGTTTCTAATTGCAAAGGGCAAATGAAACTGGCTTAGATGGGTGCTCCAAACTGTTAAAAAGGTTTTAAGTCAAACCTTCTGAAGGCTTTGCTTATCCATCTCTCCTTTCCTCTTAGGGAAAGGAGTGAAGCATTTGGGAACTCTGTCAAAGCTCCTGGAGTACCTTGACATGGAAACTCCTGTAGAAGACATTTTTTGCCACTGCATCCATAGTGAAAGGAAAGCTGCTCAGATGGAAGATAGATGTGGGTGTAGATTTAGATATATACCCATGGCCATAGATGTAGATGCATACATGGGGGATATATGTGGGAAAAGAAAGGACCCGTAGCCCTGACTACTACTCTCTTGTAGCCCTTAATATGCTTATTAGTATGGTCTCTGAGTTAAAAAGCATTCCCAATCTGTTATACCAGGGAAATATTGTCCAATGTTGTGCATTGTGTCTAACAGTAGCTTTCTAGAACTTAAGAGGAAAGAAATGAATCACCTTGGTACCTTATCTGGGGTGGCAAAGCCTTCAGAGCTTTCTGGGAAGAAAGCAAAGTGAACTTGCTGTCACACACAGGTGCCAGGATTAGTTTCAAAGCACTGTGCAAATCTTACAGAAGACATAGCTGTTTTAACAGTTCAAAGAGAGGTACTTCCTTGATGCTTTTCAGTGTTGTGAAGCACCCTTCCCTTTGCATAGACACATAAGAATCCTTTTATACTGAAGAAGTAAGATTAAAGTGGACTTTCTCAAAGCAGGTACTTTACCAGAGTTATGGTTGTTCTTCAGTTATCTTGTTTGAGTAGCCAGCATCAAAGGTTCAATTTCTCTATCACAGCATAATGCTGTTAAGAAACCTGTTATTCTGTTTAATGACCATTGTATATAGATTGAAATGTTATACCATGCATTCCTTACCTCAAAATTATTTTTGCATACTGACCGCACTGCTTGGCTTCTTGCATACACCAATAGTACAAATTTACTCCTACTAATGATGCATTCTTATCTCATCAGTAACTGAATAGTGACATACCTTTCTTTTTATAGGCTTCAGATATCCAAGCACATTCTGAGTATTTTTTCTCTATATATCATATTGATTGCTTGATTATGTGCTATCAAGTCAGTGTTGACTCTTAGTGACCACATAGAGGTTCTGTCCCCAGTCTGGTTTTCAGGCCTTCTAACAGTACACTCACCACCTCTGTAACTGAGTCCATCCACCTTGCTGCTGGTCATCATTTTCTCCTTCCTCCCATCTTTCCCAGTATCATGAGCTTAACTAGAAAGCTACACCTCACATAATGTGTCCAGAGTATGATGATTTGAGCTTGGCCATTTGTGCCTCAAGTGGAAACTCTGGATTGATCTGTTCTATAACTCATTTGTTTGTTTTCTTGGCTATCCATGGTATTCTCAGGAGTTTTCTCTAATGCCAAAGTTCAGAAGTATCATTTAATGGATAAAGAGGATGGCCTTGAAGGACAGAAGGAAGATCTGCTACCAAGGCAATGATCAAATAAACGAAATCTGAGCCCAGGACAAGAAAGTAATTTGAGAAAATGCCTCAGACAGCCCCCCCCCCAAATTCTCATGAAGATAAAAGAGGGAAGAAAGGTAGCACATTCAGATTTGCAAGATTCTGTTACTATAGCTAATAAAAGTAGCTAAGATTTGCACAGTGTCCGTTTCTTAGTCTGATAGGGCTGACACATTGATACTTTTTCTGTACTACTTCTTCAAAGTCCAGCCTTGATGTTGTTGTAATATTGCTTCTTGTCTCTTCTAACAGCTCTCTGAAATTCTTTAAGTTCCTTCCTGAGATTTTTGTCCTGGGTTTTGCTTCTCTTCTCTTCTTGTCAATTTCCACCATCTGTTCCGACATCCAGTTTGCTTTCTTCTATTTCTTGGTCTTTAGCAATCTCTTTCACATTCATCATTTGATTTTATTCCACATTTCTTGTGGTTCTCTATCAGTGAGGTTCAGGACTTCAAAGTGATTATCCAGCACTATATCATCAGTCACTTTCTACTGTCTATCCATGTGGTTTTCATGGTAAAATATAGGAGTGGCTTACTACTGCTTTTCCCATTTTCCTCCAGCATTTTTGTATATCTCTGTTGACCAGTATATGTGCCTGTTGGCTTTAGCTGGGCAGCTGCGATGACCTTTATGTCTTGGGTGACCCTAACGGAAGAATATGCTCTTGGCATACACTCCCAGTGTTCTTCATTCATCCTTCCCAGGGACACAGTCCCCAAACCCTCCCCCACCACTGCCACAATGAATCAGCACAGCAGGACTTGAATCTCAGACTCCCACATGACAGGTGGAATACTTAGCACTATACTAAATCATATACTGGAATGAAATGAGAGATTTCATTGGGATTATATTGCACTATGCTACTATGTTTTTGTCTGATAGGATCAGTATAAGACAGAAATCAAAACCAGAGCCAAAGCCAGGAATGTAAGGAAACTTAAGACATGTGTAAAACTGTCAGTTAAAATTACTACATATTCTGAAAAACTGAAGATACACACCTGCATACCTGTCACAGGGGTAAGCAACGTTTGCAAAGTTTAGAAGGAGAGTAAGAAATAATCAGCTAAAGAAATTAAAGTTATGAGAAAAAAGAAAAGAAAAAACAAAGCTAGATTTACTTACTGTATATAAACAGTATTTGCTATTCCTCGGCATACCATTCTATCCTTGCAAATCATCTTTGCTTCCACACTCTCAATATATTGTTTCATACACTGCCTTTTAGTCTTTAAACCTTTTGCCCATTACTTTTCCTTGGTATTATTTGCTTTTGCAATTCAATTCCCATTCATTCTCTTTATATGACCCAATCACCTCAGTGTATTTCTTTCATACTGGTCATTCACTCTTGAATTCAGTCCACATTCATTCATCACCCATTCATTCCTGATCTGTCTCTTGTTTTACAACACACTCCTCTTAAGTACCCCATTCCCACTGTATTCAACTTGCTTTTATGCTTTTTCCTCTCCCAGTTCTCATTTCCATATAACAAAATGGGCAGAAGCATGCTTTTGTAACACAGCCACTTTTACTTCTTTCAATAAACATACCTTCCTCATGAATTTCATGTACTATCCACAACCAGAATGGGTGTATCCATTTCACCATTTTTAGTAAACATTTTACTAAAGTACACCAATTCATCTATGGCTCTAATTTTTCACCATTTGTGTATAACTTGGGTTTTTTCAATTTCTCTTTCAGGCTCTCCTCCTCTGCTCAGCACTGAATCATTTATTCAATGTTCCATTTATTTTCATACATTCTGTTTCCATCCTGTACTGCTCTTTTCACACCCAGCAACTGACATTCAACCCTGTACTCATGTAATATAGGTCTTCTAATTTAAATTGAAATTAAATAAAGGGACTTCATCCTCTGGAGCATTCTTGGAAAGCTGAAAAAAGATCTTTGTTAATTTCATTTCATCTGTAAAACAAACAAATTAATTTTTATTGTTACTTTTTTATAGTTTTTGTAATTTATTTTCGAGCACCATGGAAATGGACTTGAGGGAAATATTCAGAAGCTGTTATAAAAACAAAAAGGACAGAAGAATTCTTTGAGTCCTGGGAAAGGAGGTAGTGTTAGTGAGAGACTCAAGTTGGCTCCTCTCTGATTTCCTGGGATATAAGCCACTCCAAACACACAGAGCTACCTGAAAGTCCTTCTCCCATAGACATACCATAGGTGGACTGCAAAAATGGATGACCATTGGATGGCAGGGAAATGTTTTCTGCCCATCTTTTCTGCCAGCCTGGTAGATGGCAGCAAGGAGTAGAAGAACAGGTAGCAGCAATCACCAGGGAAGCCACAGCCAAGGGCTCCGCTTCTAGCACATGCTGCAGCTGCTGCAGTAGCAACAGCAGTGGCAACAGCTAACTTTGGAGTGGCAGCTGAGGAGGGGGTAGTAGCAGCAGAAGCTACTCATATTGGCATTTCACATTTGGAGAACAGTGTCTGGGCTACAAAGTGCAATAAAGCGATACATATATCCAGTGCTGGCTCAAGGGTATATGGTGCCCCTAAGCCACATTAACCGATAGTGCCTTTCCCCACCAATGCAAAGATTTTTATCTAAAATCATTTTTAGAATGATTCAAGGCAATGTTGGCATCTCCTAAGCTTTGGTGATGTAAGCCAGTGACTGCTCAGCCTTAGCCTAAAGTTGGCCCTACATATAACTCTGAGTCTTTGCTTCCACCTAGTATTGGTCTGATCTTTGCAGCCTGGATATGGCAACTCTTCCCCACACAAGCAGGTTTGTTGAAGGCATGGAGAAAGGAGTGGGTGACAAAGAGGAGCTCAGCAGAAGTTCCTGGGGGCCCCAAGGCAGCTGCCTCTCCTGTCTTCACTATATTTATGCCACTACTTTCATCCTTGGAAATTAAGTGCAAAATAAAAATACATTTCTTGCTCCTGTGATAGCAGAATTTTAAGCACCATGCAATGAGAATCCAATAAATGGAGAAAATGCTTATATTGTGAAGGAAGTTGAATATAATTTGAAAATGTGGGAAAGCCTGTTTCAAATACACTGGAATATCTGATAACTTCAGTAAACTCTTACCCACAAACTTTAAACTTAAAACTTGGGGGGGGGGGGAAACGTGTTTAATCTATAGTTCCTAGTTTAACGCTCTGCTGAAAAGCCTGGAAGAAATTCTATGGTTACTGCAACTACATGACATCAGTGTCATCAGCTGTTTTGTAAGAGCCTGGAAAGTAACAAAAAGAGAATTTAAGTGTGCATTTCAAACAAGTTACACAGATTTGTAATATGTTTTCTGATGCCTATGCAACTTTATCCCCATGGGAACTTCAATAATATATCTAACATACATACATACATACATACATACATACATACATACATATATAATATATATATATACATAAAACACATTTCTATGTTGCCCAGAAAACAAGAGATACCCTCTGAGCTATGCCTTAACTTTCATGCATATTAGTTCCATACCAAGTGTTACATTAATTCTCAACAATGTCACTCAAATGTTGGCCTCTGAAGACATCAACATATTCAGTGCCAGTACTTCCAGGGAGGAAAGCTTTTTTTCATAGAGTTGAACACTTACTGGTTCCATGTGAGCCAAGGCTCCATTTATGCACATACTGTTATATGCGCAAAGGCTTTCCTTCTGCAGGTGCTAACATTTTACAGCAATGTTGGCAAGGTGGAGCAAACATATGAATGCTCCAGTTAGCATAATGCCTAAATGGGACTATATTGGTCTTACTCGGATAACATAAATAAACCAGCAATTCCTTCTCCCAAGCAATTTACTTAACTTTGTCTGCTGGCAGCATAGGGTCTTGAAAAGCTCAATCCATCATCTAGCAGACATGTTTCTAGTTCTCCTGCCATCGCAATGGAGGCTTAGAAATGGTTACCTCCCTTCCCCTTCCTGTTATTTTCATCCCATCCACCCACCTTTCAGTGCCTGTCTCAACCTTCAGTGTAGGTATAAGAATGGGAAGCAGAATGACCACAAAGATGGAGTACTTACAAAAGTCCTTTTTTCATAGGACCTTCGTTCAGTTGCAGAAAGGAACTTTTAATCATCTGGTAAGTATGACATGGGAGAGGTTTTGCTCAGGAGAGTTAGTTTTGTTCCAAACAAGGCCAAATCTGTTTCTAAACCCTACTGAGCAGAATTGCACCATTTCAGTGAAAACTCTGCCCCTTCCATGTATACATGCAATGTCATAAGGCACATCCAAAAGGACTGGAGCTTGGATTGTGATGGTACAACATTGCTTTTGTCATTTGCCCCCCTTGATCCCCCCATGGATGCTTCTGCATATGACATCTTTTGCAATACATTGTGAAATGGAATGTCCAATCCCACAGTTTGAACAAAGTGTATTTTCTGAATTTTATTGCTGTAAAGTACCTTGGAAGGGCTTTGGTTTTAAAAGGCATTGTTTAAAAAATGTTTTAAGAATACATGAATTAAGAAGTGCAAGACATGTTGTCATGAAAAACAGGGCTGCCTTTTCCTCCCACAACTCTGGCAACCCATGTTTGCTTTAACCTTTCATTCTGTTTTTCTTTGTATTTCATGCCCTGAGTATTCTCCTTCTGCTGGCTGTAATAAAAAGTGCCAGCCAGCTGTAATTCTCAGGGTTCTGCTTCCTTTCTCTTCTGGGCAGGGTCAAGAGAGGTATGCCTAAAAAATATCATGATTGTGCATATTGTTTATTAATATCAGAAGATAGATAAAATGGAAGTTTGGAGAAGTAAAATTCTCAGAAAAGGTGAGACTTCAAGATCTGTTGGAGCACTGCTGCAGGCTACTTCTAGATTAGGCATGCAAATGCCCTCTGTTCCAAAGGTCAAGTCTTCCTTTAAAAAAAAAAGGATCAAAAATAATGACATAAGGTTTCCTGCTTCCACTGAGAGTAGGCTTTAAATGTTAACTGGGAGTTCTTAGCTTACTATGTAACTTTCACAGAAGGATTCTTATTGCAAGATACTACCCCAAACTGCTACTCAAGCAAGAACAGGCAATTACATATCCAGGTGATACAAATCTGGATGACCATTAGATGGCAGCAGAGTTTTCTTTACATCTTGGTTGACATCTAAAGGTCTTCCAGATTTTTGCTCCCCAAATCTGTAGGCACGCTTTCTCTTTCACACAGGGATTTTGTTTAAGCGTAGGAAGACTGCGAACTGTAACAGTAAGAGTGGAGTCACGGTCCCTTGGACATTACTGTGTTGTTATTTATGGGTGAGACTCTCCAGGGACTAGCTCATTGTTTGTCCCTTTAGGAATCATAAGGTTTAATTTATTTGTTAGCAGCATTTATTTATTTATTAATGGCATATATATTCTGCTGATTTCTGAAGATCTCAGCTGTCTGGAGAATAATGCAGACATAAAACATAAGATAACATAAGATAAAATAGTTTTTGACCCACAACCCCGAGTTTACAATCTGCTCAGGTCCCAGCTAGAGTTCCTTTTCCTTCCAAGGCTTTGGCAGTCAGATAGCCAAGTCATTGGAATCCCCTGTAACCTCCTTGGCCTCTTCATGAGTTGAAAGATGATTTATGCACCTACCACAAAACAAGCTCAAGCTGCCATTATTTTTTTTTTATTTTTAAAAATCCAATTTGTTGAAAATAACATTATCAAGAATCTCATTCAGATCCCCTAAAAATGCATCATAACCAGTGTCTGACAAATGAATGTTTTCACCCCAGCGTGGGTATTATAAGGAATAGTTGGCAATGAGTAAGTATTGAGAGAGAAAGTCACATGGTGATTGGCTGCTTGCTAAGTACTTCTTTAAACAAAGGAGTTGGTGGCCTACCAACCAGCTATTGCCAGAATAGGTTCAGATGTAGTTTAGTTAATGTTTAAAATTAAAGAAAACCTTATTGCTCTTTTAGCTTCATGACTCTACATTCCTAAAAATCTCCAGGCTTAATTTTGGCTCTTGTTGGCCAAAGAGGTTAGTGCTCTAGACAGCTTCCTATACTTGTAATGTGATAAGAGCATCTGCAGCAACAATCATGGGCTTCAAAATGGCAGACATCACTGGCAGATCAAATTCTCACCCATTATTATGTGCATGCAATGAGTGTGATGGATGTTAAAAAAATGGCAGGGTTTTGACTGCTGTTGCCACCTTCCATTTTAAAGCCAGCGGACATGCTTGGTCATGGGCTAGCAGTCTTGTTGTCCAAGATATGAACACAGGGGCAAGAAAATGGATGTTATTATTACATCGACCATTATGTGAAAATTCCCAACCAGTCCCATTGTGACTCAGCTAATGTACCATAGTTGAACTTTCAAGGAAGAACAAATTGCTCTGGAGGATATTGATTTAGCCAAACAACAGAGAGTTGCCTCCTTATTTATCCATTTCTGTATTTCTCTCCTTCCTTTGAATCATGCATTCAAAACATATGCTCACTACATACCAATTTAGTGAAGTAAATGGTAAAAGCTGTTAAAAAGAAATTGTAAAAAAATCTGGAAAAAAAATCTGCATTCACGGTTCTACCACTGGGTTGTGTGGCTTGGACCAAAAGGTCATCAATACTCAGAGGATTTGAAACTTTTGACTTTGCTTCATGATAGCTATTGCCCTTTATATAATAAATCCCACCAAGGGATACAGCCATATTTCATTTACATTTCACAAAAGGCATGAGCGTTCCTTTCCATGTAGTTTTATGAATTCCTTGGCCTCAGCAGAATATAAGGAATTGAATATAATTTAATGCAATCTTTTGCTTATATTTTTGTTTAGGATTTTGGAAACCAAATAATATCTTAAAAAAGAAGAGTTTGATTTTATCTCTGAATTAAAAAATAAAATAAATAAAATAAAATAAAATAAAATATGCTTTGGATATACAAGGCCCTTCATGTCACCCCAGGAATGTGCAGAATTCCATGGTCCAGTAATATAATGTTCTGATCTCCTCCAGAATATGGTGTGCCCCCCCCCCCCCGAATTCACTGTTACGTCTATGAATACCTCCCCGTTTACTCGAATAATTTTATTGGAACAGGAAGTGATTTAGAAGCTTCCAGACATATTCTAGTCCTCAGGGGACCATGTCAAAATACCATAAAACATGTCCTGTTCTAGAAGAATTACTTCCAGAAAATGACAAATTGTTGTCAGAGAAGCTGGCTCAGTATGTTTCTGGAGGGAAAAAAATGAAAACTTTCTGGAGGGACCACAAAATGTTCTGTTTTTGAGCCACTGAACTTTGCACAGAACTAATACACTGTTGTATGCATTCTATAGCTCTGTATTTGTTGCAAAACAACTGCACTGGCCTTTTAGGTAGCTAGCTATTTGCTAGATCTAGAATAATATTCCCAGGTATGCAGAGTCCCTATATTTGCACAATACTGAAAGTTCTACTGGTTGCTTTTCCCCAGTATTCTAAGCTGAATTATTCTTAACTTTGGTTAGGTTTGTTAGGGTATTTATGTATGTGTTTTAATGGGTGGTGTGAACCCAAACCATTTGCTTAAGTAAGTTTTGGGATATTGTGTAAATGCAGAAAATGGGAAGCAGGTTAATCATGCTTGTATGAAAACTGTTACAGTTGAAAAGTCATTCTATATAAATCAGCATCTATCAATTTAATTAAAAAGTGAAGGAGAAAATAAAGAGAAAATTCTCCTGAAAGCACAGTCCCTGCTGAAGCAAATCTTAAGCAAAACGCCTAGAACAATCCTTCCCTGAAGACTGCATATTTTCCTCTACCTATTATTCTGCTGCACATCTTACTGCAAAGCCAGTGCTCTGTCTGAGGAAATCATAAGTGATCAGCTATCCATATGTACTACATATCCTTTCTGTTAATGCTTCTCCACAACCCTGGAATCTCTTCTGTAGTTAGAAAACAAAAAGGGATCAGGATGCATTCCATTTCATCCATTTTGTGAACCTATCACTACTAATAAAGAGGTTAACTGTCCCTAGGTTGAACTCCACTTCAACTCAACTGTGTTCTCTCAGACTCCTCATCCATGACTGAATATGGTAGGGTTCAAACTCATATATTAGTGTCTGTCCATCCTAACCAGTGACTAGTTCAATGTAGCTCTAAATAACAAGTTCTCACATGTGAGGGAGGGCCAGGCCTATCTAAGACCTAAAGTCTTACTGCTGAGGTTTCATGGAGGCTCAGATACCTCTGAAAATAAATTGAATTTTTTTGCACATTTCTATAGTATTTTTTAAAATGTCTACACCACTTGTTTCTGTGTTCACTAAAAATGACAAGACAAAGCAAGAGTTTCTTCAGTAAAAAAAGCAGATGTTGGTATTTATTCAGCTGGAACTTGTTTTCTAATATTGATTAATGACTTGCATTGTTTGTCAAATGTGCTTTAAGGCACTGATATGAGATGTACAGTGTTGGCCTCATGGCAAATGTCAAGATTAATGACTTACAAATTATTATCTCTGATTGCCTCTGCACTTATGTCAGATAAGATAATGTCATACACACACACACACATGTATATGGACAGTTTGTTATATATACAATGTTGCTGAATTCTCTTAATTGTCATTTGGCCACTTTTAAATTATCTGGAATAATTATATCAGATAAATCAGGATAATATTCAACTACGAAAATATATTTAGATTGTATTGGGATGTTATTTCAGTTCCTTTAAAAGCAAAAGCAAAAAGAAATACTGCAATGGGAGATATAATAGAAGAACAGAGAGCCCCGTTTAGATCATAGAACTATGATCTGGCTCTTCTCCTATGCCATCAGTGAGAATGAGTCAGGAGCCCATCTTGTTGGGAGAATGAGTGTTTGTTATGTGATTGTGTACAACTGTGGTTTAATAATTAGGTTCTGTATTATTTTTTGTTTGATTTGGATTTTTTTTTCTTTTTTGCTTTTGAGTGATGAACACCACCCAGAATTATAATATAGAGAGTTGGGTGGTTTTATAAATGTCACAAACAAACAAACAAACAAACAGGCACACACCATCAAAAGATAAATTATTTTTTTCAAGATTTCTACTGTCTTTACAGGCACACGATGAGAAATAGCTTTGGTAGTCAAGTTTAGAAAGTTGCTTTGGATGATGTGCCTTAGAAACATAATACCTTCCCACTTTCCTCAGAAGAGGAAAACCCAGTAGTCTGGGTGGATACCATCCAACCACATAAGGAAGTGTTTCAAGGAGAATGCTGAGTGGCTATAGAATCTATCCACACTAACAATTTATAACATCATCCAGCTATCACCAAAATGATATATGGGTAAATGTGGATAAGCTGTATATCACCACAGTAATGTCTGGTGCAGGCTATAACTCATTAGAGTGGATAGCCTTGAGGTATCATTCTAAGGAGGTTTCAGACTTAGGGGATGTGCTTGTAACTCCTTGCAAATTATAGTGCTAAACATACAACAGTCTTTAGAGGAAACTGTGCCTCTTGGGATATGAGAATAGAGCTTGCATTCTTCTCCCATAGAACTTCAAAATGTGAGTCCTTTCATGTTTAATTGAATGCTTGCATAAGGATTATATGATGCCTGTGTGTTAATATACAATCATCATAGTTAGGGATTGTATCTTCTGCAATATATAATGCAGAGGCAGGAAACCTATAGCTAAGCAGATGTTGATAAAATGTAACTTGCAGCATCCCTAATGATTCCCATTCTGGCTGGGAATAATGAGGTGTGGTTCAGCAACATCAGAAGAACCAAGGACACTATTCTTCACATCCTATAGTCTGTATATGCAGAAATCACACACATGTTGATGGGCTTTCTCTTACGATCCAGTTCATTTTTTTACTTATTTAGTGAGCTTGTGGTGATCATATTAATGAGTTTTATGACAGGTATAAAGGAGATTAAAGTACTCTAAAGTATAAAAATACTTTGAAACTGTTCACAATTGTGTGAGAAGATTCAGTGTTTTCTGGGAGATATTATGTGCTATGACATCTCCTGGAACCTTTGAATGCCATTGAGTGTTCTAGGACAGTCAGACTAACAGAGGCAGCTTCCTCTGCTATGTTTTGAGAGAGACACAACCAATATAGTATTGCATATAGATGAAAAGAGCAGACTATTATATTCTTGCCTTTTCTGCTCCCATGCAATTTGAAAGGAAGCAGAAGCAAAAGTGTATTGTGGGGCAGAGGGGAGGAGAATCACATTAGTATAAATTTTGATAGCTGTAGCATGTATTTCTCTCACATAAAAGCACCAATTGTGCCAAGATATTTCTGCATAAGTAGTTTCTAGCTGTGAGCATACTAGAAGCCCAGATACTCCCCAGACACCATGGACGTGCTGCTGACTAGTATAAACCAGCTATGTCTATTTACTGAAGCGTGAGTTCTTTCACTGACATCAGTGTGTCCAATTTTGTTAGATCTTGCTTAGGAAGGCTTACGCTGAAGTAAATTAGGACAGAAGTCTGCCAAGCATAAGCATTTTAAAATTCTGTATCTTTTACTTTCTACTACTAAAATCCATGATACTTAAAATGTTCTAAAGGAAGGTTGGATAGTATGCATACATTACAGAATTACTACAGAATTCTCTGTTGTCTTTGCAGCAAAAACACAACGTAACAGCTACTCCTTTGAAGCTAGAGGTGCCATTCTAAATAAATCTGAATCATGTTGATGCCACAGTACAAATTCTTTTCAATAAGCCTTCTGTTTTTATTCGCTGAATGGTCTGTAACATATGCATAGCAAATGGAAGGAGCATAACCCTCTGAATGCCATCAAGTCCGAGTTGGACAGGGCTGATTTATAGAGTTTGAAGTAGAAATATAAAATTGATCATAGAACAGATGGATTCATGATCAAAAAAGTAGTGACTGTAACAGTTATCCATAATTCTATACATTAAATTATGACATAAACACTGTTCAATTATCCTTGCATTCTCATTCGGGAGTGAACCATACATGTATCACCCAGTGCAAGAGAACAGAGCTTTTTTGTTATCATTTTCTTGCATGTAAACTGAGCAATGTTGTTTTCTGAATTAATATGGTGAACATAGAATAATTTTCAAGGGGAACATGTTTTTGAAATTCTAGAGTTTACATAAGTCTGTTTCTTAGTTGAGAAGTTAATAGGTATCTGCTAGGTCCTCTAACTAATATATTAAAGGAATTAAATAGAAGGGGATAGGAAACTTTCTTTTTTCTAAATGTTATTTATTTATTTAACAAATTTAGAGGGATGCCCAGCTCACAAGAAGTGACTCTGGGGAGCATACAACAATTAAATAAAAAAATAAATATATAAAACCAATAATTATTAAAAATATAAAAACAGCCATTATTAAAATACAAACCAGTCAATCATAAAAACCAATTGGGAAATGAAAAATAAAGTTGATATAATGCTGATGGTTATAGAATTCAGTTAAAGTAATGATACAAAGTAGTTTAAAAATAGATTAAGAAATTAAAGTGTGATTGCTTGGAGGGGTGAACTTTCTTTAAAAGCATTGCTTGGTTAATTGGTTAAAACCTGTGCTTTGCGTCTCTACATTGCATTCAAATACTGAGAGAACATGTGACAGATCAACCTTTCATTTTTGTTTTCAGTGATTTCTCTACATTTCTATCTTTAATTTGTTTCATTATGTTTCCAACTCAGTTTGCAATTTTTAAGAGTCTGCATGAAAAATCACACATATTTGTGTATGCTTTTCCCTTAACAGAGTTTTTTCCATTGTGCAACATGTTCTTGCATGTTATTTTCATCAATATATGCATAACTATGGACACATTCTCCTAATATATGCATTTTATACACACTTTTTTCTTGATTAGACAATGAACACTGTTAAATTGGGGAAATAAAAAAAAATATTGAAGTATAGCTGTATTTTGGGATTCAGGGAGTACAAATTATATAAATTCACATTGTAAACCAAGTAGTTTTCTTCCACATACCTAGCTAAGAAACTTTTTTTTTCTTTTCAAGTCTGAGAAAAAGATGGAGTTCTTCCCAAAGAGTTTTTAAACTGGCCAGCACAAAAGGGATTTTTATGAGGTGTATACAGAGATTATCCAGACCACTTTGAAGGCTCATATTGGAACTCCAGAAATGAGGATTTTCTCTATATCACTCCTGAGATAATCTGAATTGAATGAGTCCTTGGTCCTGGAGCAAGACTTAAAAAAAAAAAAAAAACTAACATGGGAAATAAAAGAACTATAACTTTTTTTAAAAAAAAATTTCAATAGAATAGAATAGAATAGAATAGAATAGAATAGAATAGAATAGAATGAAATTTACAAGAAAATAGTTTTACGAAAGAATAAAGTGTACCAATTTTCATAAACTTTACGTGAAGGTTTTTGAGTTATTCATGTTTACCATCTGTTTTTTAAAAAGGAAAAAGTATTTTCAATTGACTGGAATTTCCATCTCCCTGTCTCTATTGCTGATTGCCATTTTCATGACTTTTTTGCCCCACTTTCCCAGAGTTTTATGAAGTGGGTCAAAGTCTGTCTTTCCCATTTTTGTTCTTTTTTGGAGGGTAAAATTTTACAGGTAAGTTGATGCTCCAAACTTTTAGAAAGTCCTGTTGCTGGGGTGAACATCATACCCACCTTTGAATTTGGACCACAACACCCCTAGGAAAGAGGTGCTTTTCAAATCGTTCAAGCTGCCACATCTTCTTCCAGACTCCTGTGGCTGCTTTTGAATTTCCTTTCAGTTATATAGAATTCATAAGCATGCACAGTTATTTGCATATGAAATAATTGTACATACATATGAAAGTGTAGATGGGAGCAGTTTCTGAAGCAGCTGTGCAAGCCTGGAAAAAGATTCAGCTGCTTTAACAAGCAGTCTTACATGATAGCTCCAAAAGACCTCTTTTGAAGGATTTATACAGGAATATTCTCCCAGGGACACTAAGGGGCGGGGGCGGGGGGGGAGGAAAAGGCCTGTTTTCTAGTAATTTGGAGCACTCATTAATTGTGGTGGGGAAGTGCACATACATAAACATACAGACAAACACATTTGTTGTTGCTCATTTACTTCTGAGTTGCTCAGTCCGTTCTGAGATTTCATGACCTGATGGACACCATTTGCCAGGAATTTCTGCCAATAAATGCTTCATTGAGTTCTATTAAGGTCATGTTTGTATCATCAGTAATAGCATCTAGGCATCTTGTATTCTACTTGGCTTTTCTTCAATTGCCTTCCATTTTTCCAGACATCAAAGTCTTCTATAACTCTTAATTCACTTCAGATATCTAAGCATTAGCTTCATTGTTTCTGGTGAGCAATTTGGTTTTACTTCATCTACTATTAACTGTTTGTTCTTTTTTGAGGTCCAAGGTATTTTCAACAATTTTCTGTAGCACCACAATTCAAAAGGATAAATTTTTGTTCATTCAGACTTTCTGATGGTCCAGTTTTCATAGCCACGTGTAACAACTGGGAAACCCATGGCTTTGGCAATATGTGCCTTTGTTATCTGTATGGTATCTTTAACTTTATTATTTTTTATAGATCTGTCATAGTCTTTCTCACAAGTAGAAGACATATTTTTTATATTATGCCTATAGACAAAATTCCTGTGAATTGTTGTATCTAGAAGGATAATATCTGCTGCTACTTCAGTTTCTTTTATACCTATTTGCTCTGAATTGGCATTGCCTATTGACATAATCTAAATATTAGATTATATTGAATATATATTGAGCATCAGATACACTTTTGCACTCTCTTCCTTCACCTTTAGTGAGAGATTTCTTAAGACTTTACTTCCAGCCATCATTAGTACATATGTGCAAAGTCCACAGTGTCTAAAATGCTATTAAATACACCTTCTTTCAGGTAAAGAATATGTTGAAAGGATCAAGTGGGAGATATATGACATATTCAGAAGATCTGCTTCTAGTTTGATCATATGTTAGATACCTGCCTATGAAACTTACAGGAATATTCTTCACTTATTTTGGCTTTATGAGAATTCAGGTTAACTCCTCCTTGCCCCTCCCTTCTCTTAACGTGTGAAACACCTTATTGTTCATACTGGCAGGACGTTTGTGTGTGTGTGTGTGTGTGTGTGAGTTATATGTGTATGTGTGCATGCACAGTATAGTGCAGAAAGATAATAAAATATTGGAAATTGGGCATAGATTCATGTTTCAGATTTGACAGAATCTTATACATGATCTATAGTTCCACCAGGAACAACTGGGAATTGTGGATGTTCAACACCAATAAAAAGCCAATTCTTTGAAATGTAATCATGGGATTTCAGTTTCATGCCTTGCAGAAATGGGGGGAAAAATCAAATACAAAAGAGAGCCTTCAGTACCAACCTTCAACATAAATCTTTCCCCTGCACTTTGTAAAGGGAGTACTATTTCACCCTGTGAGGAAAAAGAGGAGGAAAAAAAATTGTAGATCATGTAAGTTTTGTGGGAAATTTGTACTCATTATGAAAGCCTTATATAAGAAACCAAGCTGTGCTATCCATGGGAAGATAGGGTCACTGTTTCAGACAAAAGCAAATTTTTTATTTCTCTAAAAATGATATTTGAGAGCTTATTATTCTTACGGTATTAAAAGGTTCTGTGATTCACTGACATAGTTAAAAGTGGTGGATTGGAATTGGATTAAGTTATTCCTGCTTTAGGCCCACTGATTCCATACAGGAAAATTAGTCATGGCAATAAAATTAAGCCTCATTTAATCCGGAAGGACTTTGGTGTGACTAAATTAATGAACCAATTGCTTTCTCAAACAACTGGTAAGGTTACTTCACCTGAGAGTTAGAATAACCCTGAGAATTATGATAAGGTTGCATACATTGAACAATTCACTTGCCACAATTTCAGAGATTATCTGTTTTGCAAAATTGACTCAAAGAGATTAAACTGAAAATCATTGTAAATTCTGAAACTCAGAGTCCATTGGGCTAAGAAGATTCCATGAGTGATATATATAAACAGATGCAATCCATTATAACTGAGACTGTGTTGAAAACTTATTCTGCATTTTTTTTTTTTTACCATCCTCTTTCAATCTGATGGAAAAGTAATAATTTATTAGAATACTTTTTAAAGGATAATTAATTTTTCAGTAAAATTCTTGTGGGTGAGGTATGGGATTCTTGTCCTTAAATTAGTTACAAAACGGCCGAAGGTTGTGAAGGATGATTTTTTTTTTCATGATTTTTTTCATCTTATTGGCAGGCTGCAAACTGCCTGGGTTCTCACATTTCAGTGAAATCCCAATAAAAGAGTGACTTCATGAGGCAAATTCTCTTGTGGGGCTTTTTCATATTGGGAAGAAAGAAATACCAGAGAAGATGAAGCAGTGGCTTCAGAAAAACACCCCACCCCGCCCTGCCCACTCCCAACCTCCCAACCCCTCGCACTAAGTACACTTGGCAGATTTCTTACTACATTACTTCTAGTGCCATAATTTCCACATGATTCTGCTCCATGTGCATACCATTTTGAGTTCTGAGAATTCTGCTTGAGTTGCATATTGAAGTCAATCTGGTGGATTAATATAAAAGTTTTAAATAAAAATTGAAAGAAATATTATTAAAAAGGAGTACATTTAGTGAGCATTGAGAATCCTTCCACTTGGTTCATTTAGCTGGAAAGATAATAGCTGGCAGCAGACAAAGGTTGACATTTTGTAAAATGTCAACCTTACATAATGGGTCAAGGTCTTGGCCATGATCCACAGCTGTTCTTCAAGAATTATGTTTCATCAGCTTCTTTTTAGTCTAAAGGACAATTTTACTGAGAAGATTATCATTTTAAGAATGGCATTAGAATAAATATTTTGAGCACATTTCTGCCCTGAACATGGCTCTTCTGCTGAAAACAAATGGGAGTATAAATGTTATAAATGAAATCCAGTATCCTTTACATCATGACTCGAGCATTATTCAGAAGAATTTTCCTTTCTCTTTCTGCTTGAACATCCTCTAGAATTACAATAAGAACAGATGTAAGCTGCATATAAAGCATGAATGAATAAAATAATCTTACAATAAGTATAAGTGTAACAGAGGCAAGGATTGGGAGTAAGTGAAAGAACTTAATTTCTTGCCAGGTGACAAGAGAGACCTTTAGATTTCTTGCAACATTGAAAGTTTTGTACACTCTAATAAAAGGATCTCTCCTTTAAACCATAGCTCACATTTGATTTATATATTAAATGGTAGTTGGCAATTGGTCTATCAAGTGAAGACAGCAAATAGTTTAAGAGAATTTAAAAAAAATAGAAGCAAAATTAAGCAGAAGAAGTTAGGAATCAAAAGGATTGAAAGAGATTTTTGAACTTAAAACATTTCTATGTTACTTCTGAGAACACAAAAAACACTTTTAGCTTGTCAGAAGCATGTTAGAATGGGAATTTAAAACATCCACCAGGCTTTTTTATTCTAGAATAATATCCTTTTTTCATTTTACTAACAAAAAGCACTTGTTTCTTTTATTTTGCCTATGACTAATATTATCTTTTTGAACAGCCAGAATGGCGTGTTGATTTGTACCAACTATGCCTTGCTTCTGTACTACAAAAATAGCTTTTACCAGTAGATTATTATAATTGTACATTAATTTAGCATTGTAGATTGATATTTGAAGTATTTAATAAAAGGATTTGTAGAACAGATTACAGCATGGATCTAAAATATGAAGTATATCTGTTTTTTTTTCTCTCTCCTAAAAAAGAAATTTAGCATAACATCTGTTCTCTCCTTTTACTACAGTTCAGCCAGTAGCAGTCATTTGAAAAGGGTCAAGTACTGAACTAAACATGACCCAAAATAGTTCTGAAGATGCTAGAATTATTAGCTGACCTTTTTTTAATTATTATTTTTATTCCTCAATCCTGCATCTGAACACTAATTAAATGAACATTAAGGTGCAGGATAGATTGGTTTTTCCCATTTTTTTTTAAATTTAAAAGGTAAAACATTCCATCAATTATCATTCCATCAGGTTCGAAAATTATAGGCAAGATAATAGAAGTCTGATTCCAGTTGAAGTTAGAAAGGAAAAAGTTGTCCCTCAAATGTCAAGGCACCTTGTGGTCCAAGAAATTAAAACTAAACTGTTTGCAGTATGAATCCCAAGGTGGTGCTATATCTCAGCTGCCATGACATTTAGCCAGTGACTTTTCATAGCTTGTTAATAATGTATAGCCACCCCAATATAAATTTGCAGCGACAGAACTAGCCTGTTAGAGTGAAGTAGTTAAGGAGATTTATTCTGCCCAGAAAATGCAGATTTGAATGAGGGAGGGGGAGGAAATCAGGACAAATGTCCAAAGAATTTTGTGTTAGGCTGTTTTATTTAATGGGGCATTGGGGCAACTTTGTTCATTTTTATTTATTATTCTTGTCTTCTAACTCTTTTTTTTAAAGTTCAACATATATTCAGATAATTATGAATACTAATCAGATTGGTAATATGTATCAATCCATTCATCTCATCCATTCTTCTAAGCAAAAAGAACTCAATAGAGTTAAAGGTGACTGCATGAGTGCTGTCTCGTTAAACTATATTGCTGTTAATGATCTATCTTTTGAATAAAACCAGCTCACTGCTCTGCTGGAAGATGCCAGCCTTCAACCTGGCAGTTATACAAATTATTCATAAACTGTGAAATGTCAGCAGATAGATGAAAAGAGATGAGAAAAGGGTACAGGTGAGAAATAGAGACAAAGAACAATAGGTTACAGCAGGATATGGATTGGAATTGAAGGGGGAGGAAAGGGAGTTTGACATTTGGAGAGTTGTAGGCCCAATATAAGACTGCAGGGAGTTATTCAACCAGGAGACACTTAACTTCTCTTGACGACCTCTGGGTTTGTGAACACTTACAGCTGAGAAAATGATTCAGTTGCTTTCATTTCAGCCTGATTTGTTGAGTAAATAATTACAAAGGGCATTCCAAGTCCATAGCTTTCAGACTTTTCTGGTCAATAGAGATGGAAATATATTATAAACATATATTAACTAAAGAACTTTAAAAATAAGTAGATAAGTAAACACTGTTGGCATCAGTGTCATTGAAGTCTACTGCATACAGAGAAAACCTCAAACTGGCTGCTGGAGACATTCTCAGACTCAGCAGCAGCATGCATTAATTTGCAAGGAAAAAAAAGAAGTATAGCTCATGGCCACTGAAGAGAATGACGGTATAGTGGTACCTCGAGTTACGAATTTAATCCGTTCCGTGACTCTGGTTGCAACTCGAATTGGTCGCAACACGAGGCAAATTTTCCCATAAGGTTCAATGTAATTACCGTTAATCTGTTCTGGCGTGGAGGACAGGGAGGCGGCTATTGCTTGGAGGGGGAGTCAGGGGCAGAAAAATGGCCACGGACCACGTGTCAGGGGCGGAAAAATGGCTGCGGACCACATGTCAGGGGCGGAAAATGGCCACGGACCAAGTGTCGGGCGGAAAATGGCCGCGGACCACGTGTCAGGGGCGGAAAAATGGCCACAGACCACGTGTCAGGGGCAGAAAAATGGCCGCGGACCACAGGTCAGGGGCGGAAAATGGCCGCGGACCACGTGTCACGGGAGGGAAAATGGCCACGGATCCGGTTCGTAACTCGAGGTGGTTCGCAACACGAGGTAAATTTTTGGGGCCGGAGCTGGTTGTAACACGAAAAATTCGTAAGCAGAGGCGTTCATAACTCGAGGTACCACTATACTGATTTTTTCACTTTTCTAGAATGTCTGGAAGTGTTCTTCCATCTTTACCTGCCATGCCCCCCACCTTCCAAGTCATATCTCCTCAAAGGAAGGGAAAGCAAGCCACCTGTTGTGATTAAATGTCTATCAGGCCCCTACTCCATGTTCCCATGGAGTAGGAAAGAGGACTGTTGCAAAAGAGACACCTCAGCCCTGGGGAAGGGGGGAAGTGTGAGAAAGAGAAGTCCACCTTAATTATGCCTGGTGTAAGTTGATCTAGATAATTGCTTTAGCAGGCTTTCAACATTCTGTTACATTGCCCTACTAACAATAAAGATGTTTCCAGAAATCCAAGTTGTTCTTGCTTCCCGAGTTTGCCCACCTTGATTGCTGTGGGCCCTTCTTATTTGCCAGAGGGTTTGAATAAGGTCACTGTTTCTCCAGACTGAGTAAGCTCCACTGGCAAGAGATTGTGTGCCCATGTTGGTTAGATTTGGAAGTTAGGGCTGGCAACAAGAAAGCAGGGAAAAGACATGGTAATATTAGATTTGGGATGATATTGGCTGTAGTGTGGTAGAGCTTGCTATTAAGCTTGCTATTTTTTGCTTGAACTCCAGAAATTTTGATTCTTTGGTGTGCCTTAATCAGCTATCCTTCTTGAACTGGTATCATTCTGCTGCTGTACATGGTGATGTCCATTAAACACATTCTCATTTCTTTGTTTTTACTATTGCTGAGCAAAGTAGCAAAGCAATCAACCTTGTGTGATTACTGCTTTATCTAACATTATCCCTAAGTAACATAACTGGAAATAGGGTTGCTATCTCTTTTCCTTGACACCAGACATTGCCCTTTAAATTTCCAGTCAAAGTGGTTTGGGAATGCCCTTACAAATGGGAGTCCTAAATTTGCAACACACTAACAAAATTCCAGAAGGGCTTATCAATGGCAATGTTTTAAAAAATGCTGAAGTCAAGCAACATTACTAGGTTTACATGCCCTTTGCCAGGCTCCAGAAAAAAGTCTATCTGCCATAGATACCCAGTTTTTATCCCATTCAGTGGAAATTAATATCCAGATGGTTATTTAACAGGAATTAAATTGAACCAAGATAGAATATATCCATAAAAATCATATTTATTCCAACATATTTATGCAATAGTATATCATGCTAAATTATAATGGATTAATGTTATATTTAGGTGCCTCGGTGGATTTTCTGGCCAATTTTGTGAAATAGACCTGAATGAGTGCAGCTCTTCTCCTTGCTTACATGACTCAGTTTGTGAAGATCTTATTAATGGATACTTCTGCAGATGTCAGAAAGGTAACAATTGAGGAAAATACTTTGAATTAAGTTTTTTTTTTTTTTTTTTTTTTTACTGTTCAAGAATTCAGACTGCCGAGAACTTTCCTTTTTTTTTTTTTTCTGCACCAAGGTGATACTTACTGGAACTAAGCAGTGGAATGATTGTTTTCTCTAAATAGAATGTAATATATCAGGAAATCCCTTTTTGTTGTTTCTGAGGTGCAAATTGATCTAACCTCTTGATCAAAAAGTATCAGAGCAGAAAAACATTTTCCAGTGGAAGCAACCAAATGCACTTAAAATGTTGTCTTGAGTCCAAAGAGAGAATTAGTTGTTTTAATTAGCATTCTACAGTGGTTAATTCTGCCATGTGTTGGACAGTTTGATTGAATGTTACTGTAAATTTGTGGAACAATTTGCATTTGGAATGAGGACAGCTCTTGGAATAAAGCAAGGAAAAAGAAATTGTTGGTTCACATATAACACTAAGCCAGGAGGTTTATTTGAAGTAGTGTGATATGTAGGGCCTGCCATAGTGATTTATCAATCACGGTTTAAAGTATGCACCACTCCTGGAAAATACACATGGCTTCCATTATTGTTTCCACACCATACAATCAGTGGTGGTATAAATTCCTGTTGTTGCTGTTGTTTTTCCTTTCCTTTCCTTTCCTTTCCTTTCCTTTCCTTTCCTTTCCTTTCCTTTCCTTTCCTTTCCTTTCCTTTCCTTTCCTTTCCTTTCCTTTCCTTTCCTTTCCTTTCCTTTCTTTCCTTTCCTTTCCTTTCCTTTCCTTTCCTGCCCCTCCCCTCCCCTCCCCTCCCCTTCCCCTTCCCCTTCCCCTTCCCCGTATGTTTCATTTGGGGGGGATAGTAGAGGAGGTTTCTAAGGAGCAAAAGGGGTGCCTTAAGGTTTTTTTTCCCTTTTTTGTTTTTAGGGAAATAAATCAGTTTTAATTCACTTTGATGAAAGGCAATATACTTTGGAAATTATTTCAGAGGAGAAAAGTTCACCAGATTCCCTTGAAAAATGGGAAGATTTGCCCTTATTGTGGAGAAACAGAAATCTCCTACCCAAATTCTCTGCTCATAAAGTCAGTGGAGAATTTCAAAAGGTTATTCATGCTTAGCTTCAGCTAATGGGGCATGAGGGCAAAGAACCTAAATCCTTGATATGTTTCTACTTAAAATAGAGCCTAAAGGCCCATTCTCAGTAACACAAGTACTTTATAATTACACCATGGATTAATAATTTGTCATTGCAGGCTTGCTACTGCACCAATGAGACACAATTTCTGTCTTTATTCGAGCTGTATAACAAGGCCAGCAGCAAGTAGCATCTGCTTTCTCCATCCACCCATCATTCACTCAAGACTGTGTTCTATCATAGCTGCTTTTCTTTTTAAAAGAATAATGGTAGCAAAGCTTTGTGCAAGTATACAACCCATATAACCTAGCCCTTATTTCTTTTCTTTAGTCATTTGTGATATCCAGGTCAGAAAAGGATGCCCTATAAATAGTTTGGATTACACTTCCATTTTCCTAGTTTTATGGGAAATAAAGGCAGTACTTTTTGGGGTGTCTTTGAGTCAGTGTTGACCCCTGATGACTGCCTGCCTAGTGCCTGAAATTTTCTTGGCAGGGTTTTTGGAAGTGGCTTGCCATTAACATCTTCCTAGGGCTGAGAGACAGTAACTGGTCCAGAATCACTCAGCAGGCTTCATGCCTAAGGTGGGTCTAGAATTCATGGTCTCCCAGTTTCTAGCCTGGTGCCTTAACCACTACTCCAATATTAGACCAAAAATATGCATGCATGCATGCATGCATGCATGTATGTATGTATGTATGTAATGTATTTTTTTCCTTCCAACAGGTTGGGAAGGGTTCAGTTGTGAAGAGGATATCAATGAATGTGGATCTAACCCTTGTGTACATGGAATATGCATCCAGAGAGAACCAGGCCTGGGTTATACCTGTTATTGCACATCTGGATTTGTGGTATGAACTGAATTTCCCTTAATATGAATTATGTGCTGTTGAGTTTAAATCTTATCAGAGTCTGTCTCCCATTGTGTTTCTCATTTATTTGTTTTTACATTTTTAAATTGATAGTATTTTAAGCACATTTAAGTGTAATCTAAATACAGTACTTTAAAACAGAACACAAGCCATTTATAGCCTTGTTTGAATTGAGCAGCATATAACATGTGGTCAATAAATAAACTTGAGATCAACCATTACAGATAAAATCAACAAATAAGAAAAAGCCTTTGAGGCTTACTCCTGATTGTCTTGATAGAATCATTTGTATAATTAATGAGTGTCCAGGTATATGTGCTCTATTTAAATTGAGCTTCCCATTGTCTTTGATTGGGAAGCCTCAACTTACATTATTAAAGCAAATAGTAGCCACCAGGCTACTGTGCAAATGGGCTGTACAACACCATAACAATGGCAGAAGGTGAAGATGGTACACTTAAACTGATATTTTCAACTACAGGGCAGAAGGAGTCTTAGGAGGCAACCTGTGTGCAAATATTTATGGGTCTAGTTCTTTGTAAACCAAAAGTAATATATTTACTGTGTTACCCAAATCCCATGCATATGTGTTTCTTTCTATAGAATTTAGGACTAGACCCTGAATAATTGCTAAATCACTAACTTGGAAATACTTTACTATCTTTCACCTAATCATCATCATCATCATCATCATCATCATCATCATCATCATCATCATCATTACTACTACTACTATTATCATTATTAATAAACTGGTGGCCAGTCCAAGAGAACTTCTCAAAGGGCAGTGGTCTGTAATAGAGCTGTGTCACATGGCTTGGCTGTGCCTTGACCAGGTGCTTTACACCACAGAAGTGGTGCAGTGCCCCTCTGCAAGGTGAAGAGGCGACATGACTGTCATTGACTAGACACACTGTCTCAGAGTCTCAACTGGCAGTTGCAGTGGCTGATAATACTTAAAGAAGAAGTATTGAGAAGAAGTGAAACAGGGCAACTACAAGATGGGAGCACACTGTTTGAACTTGTCAAAGCGAAGTACCACACCTCTTCAAAGCTTTTGCACAATTCTAAATATCAAATGTAACATGATCCTTACTGTCTATGTTTTTGTCCTGTCAGGTTTTTTAATACTATTATGTAAATATAAACCTTTGGCAAGCCAAAACAACCCAACATTGTTGAACTCTACCTCCTGCTTTCACACATAGATTTATTATCGCAGCAGCAGACAGACTACAGCTCCTGAATCCTTTTAATGGGGCTGGAGTTCCCTCTAACTTCACCTCTAAATATTTATGTTCCTATTTTGATATGGGAACTTGTATAATTAAAAACAAAAAGAAAAGTCTCAACATATTTATTTATTTATAGGACTTATATGACCGTCTATCTCATACAATGACTCCAGGCAGCTCACAACAATCCATAAAACTTAATTAAAAACAAAGGTACAAACTTCCTCTCCCCCTGCCCCCCCCCCCAAATATTATGCCTTAGAAAATCCTGGCCCTGTTCAAGTCACATATATGATGTGACCCATTATTTGTGTGCCTCCTGCACAACTTATGCCATTGAACAGTCTCTACTGCCATAGCTATGTTCAGCTCTTTACTACAAGCTCTGTCCCAGTGTTCCATATAAGACTTCTAACCTTTTTATTTGAAGAGTTGGAAACCCCAGCGCCCAGATAGGTATGTTCTCATGGACCCTATAGAGCAAGTCTGCTTTAAAGGACTTTTTAATTTTCTTGTTTATCTCTTCTTGAGATTGTGCAACTTTGCACAAGTTTTTGCTTGTGCAAAGAACTTGTGCTGGATTGGAATACCTGGCAAATAATGCTCACTGTTCCATTACACATATATACATTATTTATTTGTTTGGCTTGACATTAAATCTTCAAGATATACTAGTATTATTCAGATGAATCTAGCATTTCCTGTTCTAGGGCAAATGAACTGATTTGGTTTTTTTAAAATGCTGCTTGAAAAAGCTCTAAAGCTCAAAGTGATTTATGTATGCAGTTTATAGTAACTGTGCCCAATTGTTTAATTATGTAATATATCAGTCTGAAATCTCCAAGAGCTCAAAGCCTACATTGGTTCATATCTATGTTTTCAAAACTTGGGCTTGTTATAGAATGAGATAGTTTTGAGAAATAAAAGCAAAGGGATGGGCCTACTGGAGTTACTTTATGGTATTATGCTTCTGATTAAAGTTTTCTGGTAGAATTTGTCATGCTAGAATGCTGCAACAATCATGCAAAAGGTCTTGGGATACTTTTAATAGTGACATAAGCTGATGTGGGGAAGCTGATTTGTGAGAGGCAAAGTACTTGTACTGTACATGTGTGTACTCATAAGTGCAGACACACTTTATATTGTTAAGCCAGCAGTAACAGCAATGATACTAATAATGTGCTACAAGGTCAAGTGAGTTTAATAATGGAAATAAACTGTATAAACTGTATAAATAAAAAGAAGCTGTTAAGTTCTGTAACTAAGTAGCTTTCTGCAGAATTTCTGGAGATCAGAGAGTAGGAAGGCAAGGAAAAGACAAAATAAATAATATGGGGCTTCTCCCACATTACATTTCTGAAAGAAACATGGGAAACTTTTTCATGAATCCTCCTATTCTGAATATATTTACTCTGAAATAAGATATTCATCTTACTTTTTTATTGCACATCCATAAATGTGATGAGGTCAAAGCAGTACTTACGAGACTACTTATCTCTCTTTTCCCTCCTCCGGCGCCACCTATGGTCATATGTGCTAAAGAATCTTAATCTATGATATTTCTTAGAATTAAAAGTATAACCGATAACACCTTTGGGAATATTTTTCCTTCAATAATAGAATGCCAATGAAAACAGGATGAACAAAAGAAACTGAGACATATATATTAATTACGATTGAGATCACTTAAAGGAATTATGTTTTTATAGCCAGAGAATATTTACCAATCTTCAAATTATATTCTAATTGATCACCAGCACATTACCACATTGTTGTTGTTGTTAGTAGCAGCACTATAATGAAGATTTTAAAAAATGGCATACTATGAATAAAACTGAAGAGTTTTATATAATGTCAGAGTCAAATAATGTAATATGTCTACTTAGCAATATTCCACAATTTTTGCTTTCCCAAGAGTAGTCTACAATATCTACTGCTTTGGAAAGATGAGGCAGTAACAGATAGCATATACAGTATCAAGTTAAAATGTGGAAAGAACTGTGTTTTTGAAGCCAGTATAACATAAAGTAATTATAGTATCAGAACAAAGTCTTGGTTTACGTACTTCTCTATCACTTGAGATTAATCTCCAAGGAGCATATTGTGACACTGAAAAGCAGATGACTTGGGGACAAGCTATTCCAGGGATGTCACCTACTGTGAGGCTCTGGGAATGAAATCTGACATCCTATGAATTGATTGGAAGTCAAAATGCCATGATTATATTACAGCGTGAAAGTCTAGATCTATGCCATGAAATCAGTAAAGGCAAAAGCGCTCAGTGGGATTACATTAATTTTGGAAAAAGCAGTCTGTCCAATTTAAATATACAACATTTGGAAAACAAAAAGAAAGCCATAATCAAATTGTTTATTGTGACTGTAAATGCAAATGGCCTTCAAAATGACATTTTAAAACTTCTCTTCCAGGGTGAACACTGTGAGATTAATTACAATGATTGCTTAATGAAGACCTGCCCTGCTGGGTTTCTCTGTGTGGATGGAATAAACAGTATCTCCTGCTTACCTGAGTTCCCCAACAGAGACCAAAATACTTCCAGTATGGAAGGAATATCTCCAACTGAACCATTGCAGAGAGGCCTCTCACAAGCCCAGCCAAGCCACCTGACTGTGGATAATTCTGGTTCTCAAATGGTCACAGGTAAGTGGGGAAAAGAATACAGCCGGTCCTTGTTTAGCGACTGTCCACTGTTACAACGATGATGAAAAGAAACTTTATGACCAATCCTCACATTTATGACCTTCGCAGGTCTATACAGCAAAGGAAAGCTGAAGTAAGAACACAAGCACAGTGATCTTACTTCTTACACTTTCTTACACTTCTATTAAGAATGTGATTTATGGAGTTGTATTTGTCTGCTATGGGATGCCTGGGTGAGTATTTTCAGGTAGCAATGCAATTTGCATGGCACGGTTTCACTTAGCAACTGCTTCGCTTAACAACCAAGTTGCCAGTCCCAATGTCATCACTAAACAAGGACTACCTGTACTAATTCGAACTGGGCTGATATGTATAGATTTATATGCCTCACAATATGTCCCTGCCTCAACTGTTAGCATAAGCAACTTGTGACTGAGGACAGATATTTGTACTTACCTCATGAGAACATCTGTGAACCCTGCCTTTCTTTTTCTGGCTCATATTTTTCTTTGTGAGTATCTTTCCCCATCCTCTTGATAGTTTTATATATAAGAATGTTGGTACCAAACTCAAGTTTTTTCCGTTACTTTGTTTCTCAGATTCAGAATGAAAAAGGCTCAGATAGCACAGAAACCATTAAAAATGGAATAGAACCATAACTGTAGAGGCTAATATTGAGTGTCACATGTCTGAGCTCATTTATTTAACTACAGATACTCCAAAAACATTTGTGCATTGTTGTCTTGTTCAACTAATCTTTCAGGGGATTTTTGTCAATTTTTAAAGCTAAGTCATATTTCTTCTTGATATAGATAAGCAAATTGAATGTGACCCAATTAGTAAATATCATTATCTTGGTAATTTTTCCAGCTCATCATGTTACCCTTTCAAGTTCTCAATGGCAAAGATATGTAATTTATTCTTTTTATATCGATTCTCAAGAACAATTTGATTTAGCAAATTTAATACATTTCTTCCAAGCAATGCTATTTGTTCTGGCTACATTCTCGCAATGTGAATAATGTGAGGGCTTGCATTTAGTCAGCTCTTGAGGTCACTAAAATCTTTCTTACACTTTTATTAAGAATGTGATTTACGGAGTTGTATTTGTCTGCTATGGGATGCCTGGGTGAGAATTAATGGTTTTCAGGTAGCAATGCAATTTGCTGCCGATCCAGCCTAGGGCCAAAACTCTTCATTTTTTATTTTCCTCTAACTTTTTCCCTTACTTTTTATCCTCTAAAGGTCTGCAAAATACTGACTTTCTCAGCCATGGCATTCTTGCAACCTCTAGCATGGCAAAATTAATGTCCAGCATATCATTTAATGGTTAGGGTCTGGGATCATTAACTACCATTGTGAGTCTTCAGCAGCATTCTCTCTCCCTCCCTCCCCCCCCCCCCAGAACACATTCTCACTTCACAGTTATGGGGGTTTCTATCCCTTTTCTCAACCAAAATGAAGTCTGACATAACCGCTGAGCTATAGGCAATGATTGATAATTCCAGCAATTTAACACTAGTCTTGCTCTCACAAGATGAGTGTGATATGACCTCATTTATCACAGACTCCTTAATGACAACTCCTGTTTCCTCTGTGTGAAGTTTGTCAGTGGGGAACCATAAGAGTCTTGCTTTATCTGCCGTAGACATTAGTTCAGTAATTAGTAGCATACCAGAAACCAAGGTTGAATTAAACAGTCACTCATTACATCCCTCCAGATCCCAGCCTCTGACTGCATATTCAATTTTTTTCAAGGTTATTTCAAGAAAACAGTAGAGAGCAATCAGCTGTTTCTCTAACAGGCAACAAGTGGATTTTATCTAAGCCTCCAGTGTTTTTCCATAAGAAACAATCAATTTAGAAAATATAGGTTGTTTTACCTTACCATTTCAACAGGTATCGGAAAGTCAAAGTTCCCTCCTGCATATTCACATATTAATGTTTCGTATTTCAAATAAGGTTGCAAAGACTTCAGATTGCAGTTTTATTTTTCTTTAAATAACATAAACCAAACACTGGGGGGCAGGGGTAGATAGGATTCCACAGCTTACATAAAACTCTCAAATGAATTCTCAGATCAAGATTTGCATAGCAAAGAGCCTTCTCCTTATAAGGCATTCTGGATGAGTTCAGTGATACTAACCAGCTGATACACATTAATGAGTTCAATTGCTATTACATCTGGGCATTCATTTGTTTCTGCATGTAAAATATCATCAGTGAAGTTCACAAATAAGACTTCCTCCTATCTTGCTGGAAGAAGTAAAGATAAATTCATCATGGAGGAATATGTTCCAAGTAAACCTTGACTGGAAATAAACACAAAGTTCATGTGCATTTAATCAAATTGTATAGCAACTGCCCTTCCACAAATCATCCCTTTAGAGCCATCATTTTCAACAATCCCAATCTCACAGAGATCCACCATGTATTTGGCAAGGAAATTAACAGATATGAAATTACTAACTGCAGTGTATATTCTACAGTGGGGGATCTACACTACAGGATCCAGTTGAAGAAACAGGTCAGTTAGTACCTCAAGGGTATATGTCCTTAATTCTTTGAAAAGCAGAGTAGTATTATTTATTAGGTGCTTATAACTAAGTGCAGTACACAGAGTAAAACAATTGATGCAGTAATAAAGAAAATAACAATGATGACAAGTCCATGTTACACAAATAGATCAATTCAGAAAAGATTCTTGATTCGCCTCTCAAGCATGCAGGCATTTCACAGACAGGCAGGCTTTCATTATCAGTCTTTGTTGATACGACATTCTGTTGTGTTTTAGCTGATAGCTGCTCTCTGCTCAAACTTATTTTGCTAAAACTTCAGTGCTCTCAGTTCTGCTTTAGTAATAATAGGTAGTACTCAACTGTTAACTAAGAGAAAGGGGAAAGTTATAGTAGATCTGAATGGAAGTGGTCTGCTCTTGGGAATTGGAGTTCATGAATACATACAATGATGTAAGGGTATAAGTTTAATTATGAATTCAAGGGCTAAAATGTATGTCAGAAAGTATGGATTGGTGTCATCTAAGTTCTGAATGCTTAATAAAATAAAAACCTCAGTTGGTGAGAGTTGCATGTTCTGCTCCAGTGAATGGAGATCATGAATCAGAAGTGAGATGTGGGAGAAATAGTGAATTTTCTGAATGGAAGCAGTCCAAGGGAGTATGGGGACTTACATTCAATTTACATTACAATACATTATCAATATTGCAATATCTATAATATAGCTTTAGTGGCAATTTTGGCTTCAAGTACTAGATTGTTGCATGGTATGCATGTACATGTATAAGAGCTGCTTCTACTGGAACTACAGTTACTAATATTTTAAAGTTTGGCTTTAGCAGTGATGCCAGATCTGCCATTATTACTGATCTCCTTGATTTTAACTTTGTTTCCAAGAGATGTGTCATATGTTTACTTGAACGTACCACAGCTTCATTAGAATTTCAATTCATTAATTGCTAAGACTGAGGTGGGTGACTGTTGCTAGCCATGAGGTTTCTTTGAGTTTATCTTGGGTTTCTAGGTTTCATCTTTGTAAGTGAGGTTATGACCTAAATGCAGTTGGTTTACAGACTATACTTGGAACAGTCAGCCTCCTCAGTGATATAGTGAATAGCTGCCACAGCAAAGAATAAAGCAGTAACCTAGCATGCTTTTACTTTGATTTAGGGATGAACTGTTGCCCCAGAAAGCTTTTGGATGGGCTGTAACTTTGAAGCACACATCACAGTCCTATTGCTTCAACCTCAGTCTGTCCCAGTTTTTCAAAGGAAGCATTACCCATGTACACTCACACAGAATAGATTATCTTATTTACCAATTTAGAATACAGTCCATAAGCAGGGTGAAGTATGCTTCTGACTTAGAGCTGAATTGTCTCTTTCCACCACATGATCATATGTGCCTCCACAGTTTACAGTCAGAAAGATCAATATTGCTTAAGTAGGCAGGTAGAATCTTCAGTGCTTCAGTCATGGGTTTGCAACAGATTAGGCTTTCTCACCCAACCACTGATTTTATAGCCACAAGATTAGTTCCTAGGTCAGCTAGTCTTTCCTTCACTCAGGGACTGAATGAAGGAGAGGATTGCACTAAACCTATGGCCAGGCATAAAGTCTCGGTAGCCAAAGAATCTGGGGTATATTTGTTTGAGTAAGCCTGATCTATACCATTTAATCAGGAAAAAAAAAATAGGAGAGGGGTGAAAAACAATTAGGGAGGTATTCCCCCAGCCCTCCTTAGCTATGGGCCTGGATTGCATCAGCTTTGAGAAGCATGTTGGGTTAAGCCCATTAAGCATGAAGACCATATGTACCTTTTATAAAAGTGAAAAGAGGAAATCTGTGCAGCAGTTTAAATAATGTATTGCTTTCCTCAGTTGATAATATGTATTCGCCTTCTCATTAGCTTAGCACTTACTTTTAATCAACAGTTTTAAAAGAATGCTCCATCTTGCCATAATATTAGAAAACGTTTTCTAATAAAAGCATTCTCCTTTAATGATCCTCATCCCAACCTAGTTTTTTGCCTCCCCCCCCCACATATACTTCTTTGTACAGAACAGTGAGCAAAGTACATTGAAATGGCACACAATAACGAAAAGATTTCATTCACTACATTTATTTAAATACAGGGTGCCCCAGAAGTCTTAGTGCAGTTTTAAGCTTTAAAAAAGAGAGATCTTTGGCAATGTTTAGCACATGCATAGGCACGTGATGATAGAAATAATTCTTCCATGCATTTTCTTGTGGACACTGACTTATTTTTCCAAACAAACAGACCAACTTGGCTAATCAGTTACTTCTAAAGATACATGAAGCATTTTATGGCAATCAAAGAAAACTAACAATGGAGTCCTTAGAACATGGAACCTTTTAATCAGCAGGGCTATACTCCAAGTCAGTTAGAGGGTGTGTGCGCACTGAGAGTCTTGGGTGGGCCAAAGTCCTCTCCCTTATATAGAGAGGGAAGCCCAATCCATTCATCTACTGACCCTTATTCTTTTATATGTTACTTATCCATTCACACACACACACACACATGCACATAAGCATATATCCCATTTCTCAATCATCCATAGAATCCACGCTTTTTTACGTGGACATACCCAGACATTCATATACCTTTATTCCATCATTTTCCTTCCATTTTCTCTTTCTTCTCTCTGCTCTTCTATGCCATCCTTCATATCTTTCTTCCAAACTACCCACCTGAATGGAATGCCCATGCTGATTTACAGCAACTAAGATGATTAAGCTTGTATTAACATACATTCATTTTTGAATATGATTTCGATATGCTTCTTGCAATTTAAATTGGGATCACATTATAATCAATTCCAGGTTGTTGATAAACATTGGCAATTAGCTGTTATGCAAAAATCAGGAATTGTCATTTCTTATGCATCGCAGTTTCCTTCTTGCTACATCTTAAGTGCATGAATAGCATAATATTCCTGATATAAAAAATTGATTCATAAAAATAAAAATTTAAGACATAATTTTATGCAGGTGCTCATGTTAATCGCAGGTACTAAAACAGGTATATTCATTTTCAGGATTATATAATTACTGTATAATTAAGACAATATTCTGATTTATCATGTATCTCATGAACTTCAAGAGTCTTAGAGAATGTGAATTAAAACAAGTAAATAGTGCAAGTGAAATTTGTGATCCATGTGCTAAACTGAATTTAAGATAGCTTAAGAGGCATTTTTCCTAGGAGTGGTATTCTCCAGAGTAAAAATGCAGTTTAGATGGCACATTGGTGCACTGCTGAGAAATGAATAGCAGAAACAGATCTACCCTAATGCATCACAAGCACCTTAGATGTCTGGAATGATTTAAATTTATTCCAGAAACTTAATTTTGAGCATGAGTGAGAACTATCATGAAGAAAATGTTGTCTTGGTTTCTGCTGTATGGCCAGAATTATTGAAAATATTAAGATGATGCTCACTAATATGTGTAAATCAAGTGTGCTGAATTCCTTATTGGCTTGTGCCAGGCATCAGAAGTATCCTGGATCAGAAGTAATTACAGTATATTACTATTGCTATTTTGAAAACATAAAGTTGTTAAAGTTGGATGAATTAGAAAGGCTGAACAAAAAAGAAAAAAAAATGCTTTTGAATTGTCATGCTGGAAGAAATTGTTTAGAATATTTTGGACCACCAAAAAAAAAAAAAAAAGCAAATCATTTGTTATTAGATAAAAGTAAAACCAAATTGGAGCTGCAAGTGATCTTCTTGAAGAAGGCGGCCATATTATCTAAAATCTCAGATCATTTCCATTTGGGGTTCACCTGTAGAATAAAGCAATATAGGCTGCATTCAAGCTCAGAACTTCTAAATATACTTCCAAACTGTGGGTTTGGGATTGCTGTTGGTAGACGTTGCTAGAGTATCATTTTTGACTTGTAAAAGTTCCAGCAGATCATGCTTCATTGGGAAAGTGTTTTGCTAACTGGGGAAGACTCATTTCATGGTACATTGATTTGTGGCAGGATTTCGTGCTATTTGTTTATATTGATAAAATACTACCATTGCAGAAAGCATACAAATTCACACACACACACACCCCTTCAATTTCACTTAAGAATATTTCCACCCATGCTTGAAAACCCCAGAAAATTTTAAATTAAGAATGCAGTGTCTTGGCAACATAGTCTATAAAGACTTTGCAGGGCCTCATATGTTTTTATGGATTTAGAAATCACACTTCCTGCCTGCATTGACATCCGGTATATGTGTAGGAAATTACTGTAAATGCAATGTCAACCTGTTCAGTTTCTGCTTGCACAGTTATTATGGAAGCAGATACTGTTTAGAGAAATGGATGGGAGTCTAATGTGAATGTGTGTGTGTGTGTGTGCGCGGGCGCATGTGTGTTTGCTTTAATATGTAGACTCTGCAAAGTTTCAAGTGGGTGATTTGATTCAACAGAGCATTGACCAAATTAAAGCAAATTAAACTGAACTGAATTCAAAGCAGAATCTGGAATTGAGGGAGGATCTTATTTCAAAGCCACAAATTGAACTGGGTGGTTCTAAAGCATTTGGAAGATTTTGTGACTTGTCTGCTGCTTCTGGGACTCTAACAGCAGGCATTTAATGTTGCAATATCAGTCCCATACATGAAGAACATGGGGGGAGGGGAGGGGAGGGGTGTGATGGGCTCTCTGACATTGACATGAGTTTTATCACCTCATTAAACTCTGCCTGCCAGTCTCTTTGGGGGTTTGGACATTCTTCTGTTTTTCTGGTTTCTGTTTGCCTAGTCTTTTCTGATTCCACATAATGGAATTGACCTGTGTTGCAACTTATTCTGTGCTTGGGAAAGGAGAGATGAAGAGACATAATGTTCTTTCCTGCACTATTTCCTTCTTGTTGGCTTGTTCTAGTATGTCACCTTTACCCATATATGCATTTTCCCCTAAATTCTTACATCAGTAAAATCCTATTTATCTCTGACCAAATTCTGGGTTTGTCTCCCTGTTTCTGTCTAGACTCTAAAGGTTCTTTCAGTCCCTTTATTTATTCTCTTTCATTCCCCTCTGTATGGAACTGTTCTTGTAATATACTTCACCTGTAGGAGGTGCTAGCATTTGTTGGTAGTTAAATCAATACAGATTGAGCTCTTTCTATATGGCCTGTGTATGCCTCTTGTCGATTTTGCCATTTCTTTCTGGGCAATAAAAAAGCCTTTACTGCTCCCCTCCAAGCTCTTATGACATGTTTTTCTTTAATTCTCCCCACCCTACCCCCCAAAAAACAAATAAGTTACATTTTATTTACTACTATAGACAATAGTAATTACACACAAATATCTCAGAAATTTCCAAATGCTTATTAGGGATAAGGAATGAGTGAGCCATCTCCAAAAGTGGTACTTGCAAATATTTTACTGATTATTGGCCTGGGCATTTGTTGTCTCTCTAAATGTATCTTCTTTGGACTTTGCTCACTTTCTCAGGTCCCAGCTTCTTTAATGTAGCCAGCTATAAACTTTAATTTCACTTCCTCTTGTGGTAGTTCAGTTAAGCTCTTGGCATTTTTTATAAGGTTCAAGGATGATCAGTCCAGGAATGTGCTCTCTTGAATCACATCTTACTTTTACATTCTGTACATCAGGATTGAAGTCTTCCCACATTACGATGAATGAATAATATGTGCCAAGTTTACTTTGACAAGCACTGATTTACTGAGTTTAACACACGGGGTGGAGGTGGAGGTTATGAATACCATTTATATTGTGTCTCTTTCTTGTGTTGTATTTCACTTTGCCAGTCTGCTTCTGCTCCTTCTGATAATTAACTAAAAGTATGGCCAAAAAACCCTGCAACTCTGGTAGAGCAAAGTCCTGACAATGCTGAGCAGGTTCCTCTTGGAAGGAGCCAAGCTTGATAAGTCATGATACTAGTACTCCCAAAAAATCAGATGCAGAAAAGCTACACCATTGCACACAGAAAGTCAGCATTCATTCTTCCAAATTCTGCCCAAAAGAAGTCAAGTTTTGCCAGTGTGCTTGAATGGGTCCTTCTGGAAAGAGTGAGCTTTGCCAAGCAGCTATGCCAGCTCTCTTGGTGTCCCAGAAACACCTATTGATAGGAAGCAACAAAACACAAGCCTGTGGCACCACAAAAAATAAAGTGAAAAATTAAGAATTTATTTTTAAAACTGTTCTGAAAAATTGGATTTTTCCATTGAAGCAGGGACTGCCATGGTTCTGCCAAATTTTGTATAGGATCTTTGCTAGATATTAGACAATTTGCAGGGTTCCGGAATTGACTTTTCCTCAGCCTTGCTACCTCTGCCCTAAAATGTATATGGAACTATTTCAAAAATGTATTGTGGTAAAATCCTTTAAGCTATTTGAATGAAACTTGGTGGAATTAACATCCTCTAGAAGTTCTGCTATCTCCACTATTGGCACACCATTCTGCCAAACAATAAAACAACTTCAATCAATTTCCAGTATCCCCTTTATAGTCTATTTGGCAAAACTTTTTTTTTTTTTTAAGTCAAATTGGCTCAGATTAGGTTGCCCTAAAATTTCAAATCACAAACTTGTTCTCTCCAATGTGGATGGAACCAAAGCTGATTATATAGATATATAGATGGTATAGATGGTATAGATAGGTGTGCAAATATTCAGATTCAAAATGGAAAAGGTGCTTCAGAGAGGATGTAAAAACACTTGTTGTACCTGTTGGCAATTCTTTAAAGAACCCATGACTTTCCCTGCATTTACATGATAACTAGGGAGTCCCATAAAATATGTTTGAGCTAAGGAGACTGTGTGACGAGGTCATTATATCTTTGCATCTCCTCCTTAGTATCCCCTTCATCTCAGATCTGAGTAAATCCAATGCACACATATGCAGAGAGACAAAAATAGAAAGATGCAAACAGCTAGGGAAATGGGAGTTCCCCTGTGTACATGGAACAGCTACATCTGAGTCTGTTAGGATGTGAAGAGCGGTGGTATGCTCTGGATGGCAAGGAGGAGGTTCTTATGTTCCCCATGTCCTGCTCCCAATGTGCTAAATGCAAAAAGGCGTGCAGCATGCCACTAATTATACACTTTTCATGATAGCAGATTATTTCATTGGCAGCATCTTGCATTGCATGACAGGGCAGTTCACAGTCCACTGAGGCATTACTAGAACCCACAACTTTAGAAACCATTCTCTTGCTTTCAAACAGACTAGCATTTAACTAATCACTTGCATTTCCCACTAAAATCATATTTACTGTTATTGAGGCTGTGTTTGTGTTAATGGGATTTGAGTTTCATTTCTCTTACTGAAATCTGCAGTATTTTAAAGGGTTATACTCTATGCTTTTCCTTGACTCTTCAGGCATTGTTCAAACCTCCAATAAAAAGATGTGTAAAAAAAAAAATTACTATTCTCCCATAGCATTTTTCAAGCTAGCCTTACAAGTTTCTTTGATTCCCCCCGCCTTTACTATACAATGCTTCAATTGTGTTAATAAATGAAAACAAATGTGAACCTTTTGTAGTTATGTCAGAATATTGTCTTCTTAATAAGAAAAATTATCAAAACAAGAAGCAGCATTGGACTATTTCAAACCTTTAATATTTTAGCTGCTCCCAATCATTTACAATGAAGTCTTTGGTTAAATAATTTATGAGGAGAGCTTAACATTACACCATTAATATTAATAAATACTTATATAGCAGTAAGCAAACAACCAGGCTTCAAAGCAAGTGTTGTTTCTTTCCATTTTCAGCTGAGTTCTGACCTAGATTGTAGGTTAGAGAATGGTGTCAAAGTTAATACAGAATTGTGATTCTAGTTTCTTTGAAGCAGCCGGATGATCCATGATGTTGCTTGAATATATGTAATGGAATGCTTCAAATAATGCATTTTTCCCCTTTCTAATTATTACTTCATACAGGAATTGACCTAAAATATTTATTTCTTCAACCAGACCACCAAGTACTTATGTAATTGTATATGCATCTGAGGCTTCTTGGGCATTCAGGAGCTCTAATACATGTTTCTTATAAGGAAGGGTCCTTTTGTTCACTGCAATATCAAGCACATTGAACCATTTCCCAGCTTTCTTCTTTGCCCTTATGCAGAGGAGAACCAAAGAAGTGTCCAGTTCTAGAAATTGTATTAGTGGAATGATTGATAGTCTACCAGGCCCTCCCATGAGTTGATACAGACCCTCTCAGCCTTGGCATTAGTGTCAGGATTCTCAGATATTATAAATGCTAGGTTCATAACCCTGGAAAGTTCTGCTTTTCTGGATTAGTATGAAGTAAATATTTCTCTTTTATAGTAATGGGAAGGGTTATAGTTTAGTGGTAGCACATAACTAGCATCCCTGAGCTCCCAGTTCTACCCCCTGGCATGCCCTGGTAGATCTTGGGAAACTAGAGACCTATTCTAGTAAAAGCTGCCATGTAGCATATTCAGCAAAATTTGTCTTGATATAATCTACATCAAGATAAATATTTTGCTGTAGATGGTACATGGCAGTTTTGTATGCTTAGGCATGTTCAATACATCATTTAGGGAACTTCATTATTCATGTCAAAGCTGCTGAGTGGCTCAAAGTTTCTTTAGTATCATACCAACAAGCCTGTTCCAAAACATCTACAGCCCAAGTTATATTATTGACTGGGATCAATGAGCGTAGAGAAGTGGGCTTCCAAAGGAACTCCCTTTTGTGGCTCACAAACTGAGAAGCTTCTGAGACTTGGATCACTGCATCTTATGCCCAGACATAGACGTAACTTCCTTCATAGTTTTGCTTAGAAACAATATGGATGAATCCACAGACTCACCAGAAACTGAGCTGGATTTGAAAGAGACTTTAGCATTTATATGAACAAAGGACATATCCTAGGCTCCTTAGCATGATTCAAACCTCAGACCTTCTTATCCATGATCTAAGATTGAGTTTGTGGTTGGAGAAAGGGGTCCTCTGCTGCAATATTTGATGTGGTAATATCAAAGTACCTCTGTAGCCTTTGCTTTTCCATAAGTACAAAAAGTGCTAGGGGTGAAATTGCTGGATCAAAACACCATTTCCTGGGAGAAATTAGGTGAGTTTTGACATTGGTATAGAAAAATTCATGTCAAATTTTTAAAAACTGAAATTAAATCAAGAAAATACCATGAGACCTAAGGATAGTAGTTTCTCCACTGAGGATTTCACATAATTTCTTTTTTCAAGGATTGTTAATTTTTTATTTATATAAAGATATTTTCTTTTTAATTAGATTTTCAGGTACCTGCTATTTATGAGACATTTGCTAGAAAATGAGTAAAGCTAGTGTAAGATAGCATGGGTAGAATCTGGTTTCACATTTTTCACAGGTATGATTCCCCTACCCACCTGCCCCTGGGAGAAAACAGCAGCTTTAGGAAACAGCAGGAAAGTTCTCCCTTTCTACCCTCAGCACTTTGAAGAAATAATTTACACACTCAGTAGGATGTAGAAAAGGTAATCTACAGTCCAAATCTTCAGATTGCAATGCATTCTTAAAATCTGAGATGTGTTTCTGGTTTGTGCTGAAGCAATTTAACTACTACTCTCCAGAGAGAAAACAGACATCTAACTTCTGAGCAATAGTTTAGTTATAGCTATTATAAGAGTTCACTTTAAAAACAGTGTTTATACTATTTACTACATTTGCTAGATTTCTAATTCACCTTTTCTTCAAACAGCTGTAAACAGAACACATGGCTTTTTCTCCACTGACACAATTTTTTGTCTTCACAAGAGCCCTGTGAGAAAAATTAGGCTGAAATAAGAAAGCAACCTGATGTCAAACACTGAGCAGAAAGTTGAACTTAAGTTTACCTAATTTTACTACTAAGGGGAAAAAAGGTAATAAGACACAAAGTGGTAAATTATTAGTTAATTAGCCTCTGCCCATTTTGTTGTTAGGTATTTATTAATTGAATTTATATTCCACATTTTCTCTGAGAATTCAAGGCAATTTAAATGAACATCCCTCTGAATTTTAGTCCCACAAGCTCCCTCTGTGAGCTGGCTAGAGCTGAAATAAAAGGACTTCCTTAAAGTTACCTAGTCAGCACCATGACTGAGTATGGACTTGACTCTGTGTATTCAGAATCCAAGTTCTTAACTTTTTTATTGGTGTAGTAACCTGGCTGTGAGAGGATACTGAATGAGTTAATTTTTTTTACTGAATTCTGAAAGCAGGTAGATTGTAATACATTGATGATGTCAGAAAATAAATACTTACCTGAACAGTAAATTAAAGCAAAGGGAGTGTTCATATTGTAGGACAAAATATTGCTAACATGTAAATTACTTTGTAGTAAATGAGAATGTTGGCACTATAAAAAATTACATACTGCAAGTTGCCTGATGCAACTCAAAGTAAAGAATTTGAGTTAGATTTTAATTTTAGACAATATCCTCCTCATGCCAGGATACAATATGGTGATTACACTATATACTTTAAATGTTTACCTTTGATTAGTTCAACACTGTCTTTTTTCTTCCTTTTGTCATATCACCACCTCCCAGGATTAAATATATACTTATTGCATGTTTCTGGTTTTGGTTTTAAGTGGATCTTTTACAAAAAAGCAAAAGAAAAAATAAATATACAGCTAATCCTTGTTTACCAACTGCCTTGTTTACTGACTGTTTCAAGTTACAGCAGTTGGGAAAAAACCGCTTTGCGACCAGTCCTTGCATTTGCAACCGTTTCAGCATCCTGTGTTCATGTGATTGCCATTTGCGTGCTTCACAACTAGCTTCCAACAAGCAGAATTAATGGAAAATGCGTTAAGTGAAATCCCAAGTTGTGGTCATCTGATGTCTTGCCTAACAACCATGTGATTCGCTAAACAACAGAAACAGATAAGTCTAGTGTGGTCACGTGATTTTTTTCACTTGTTGACCACAGCAATAAGTGATGGAGCTGTCAGTCCTAGTTGTGGTCAGTAAGCGAGGACTACCTGTCTAAGTGTGTGTGTGTGTGTACAGTAGGGCAAAAAAGTATTTAGTCAGCCACCAATTGTGCAAGTTCTCCCACTTAAAAAGATGAGAGAGGCCTGTAATTTTCATCATAGGTATACCTCAACTATGAGAGACAAAATGGGGGGAAAAATCCAGAAAATCACATTGTCTGATTTTTAAAGAATTTATTTGCAAATCATGGTGGAAAATAAGTATTTGGTCAATATCAAAAGTTCATCTCAATACTTTGTTATATATCCTTTGTTGGCAATGACAGAGGTCAAACGTTTTCTGTAAGTCTTCACAAGGTTTTCACACACTGTTGCTGGTATTTTGGCCCATTCCTCCATGCAGATCTCCTCTAGAGCAGTGATGTTTTGAGGCTGTTGCTGGGCAACACGGACTTTCAACTCCCTCCAAAGGTTTTCCATGCGGTTGAGATCTGGAGACTGGATAGGCCACTCCAGGACCTTGAAATGCTTCTTACGAAGCCACTCCTTCGTTGCCCAGGCGGTGTGTTTGGGATTATTGTCATGCTGAAAGACCCAGCCATGTTTCATCTTCAATGCCCTTGCTGATGGAAGGAGGTGTTCACTCAAAATCTCACGATACATGGCCCCATTCATTCTTTCCTTTACATGGATCAGTCGTCCTGGTCCCTTTGCAGAAAAACAGCCCCAAAGCATGATGTTTCCACCCCCATGCTTCACAGTAGGTATGGTGTTCTTTGGATGCAACTCAGCATTCTCTCTCCTCCAAACACAACAAGTTGAGTTTAGACCAAAACGTTCTACTTTGGTTTCATCTGACCATATGACATTCTCCCAATCCTCTTCTGGATCATCCAAATGCTCTCTAGCAAACTTCAGATGGGCCCAGACATGTACTGGCTTAAGCAGGGGGACACATCTGGCACTGCAGGATTTGAGTCCCTGGCAGCATAGTGTGTTACTGATGGTAGCCTTTGTTACTTTGGTCCCAGCTCTCTGTACATCATTCACTACATCCCCCCCATGTGGTTCTGGGATTTTTGCTCACTGTTCTTGTGATCATTTTGACCCCACAGGGTGAGATCTTGCATGGAGCCCCAGATCAAGGGAGATTATCAATGGTCATGTATGTCTTCCATTTTCTAATTATTGCTCCCACAGTTGATTTCTTCACACCAAGCTGCTTGCCTATTGCAGATTCAGTCTTCCCAGCCTGGTGCAGGTCTACAATTTTGTTTCTGGTGTCCTTCAACAGCTCTTTGGTCTTGGCCATAGTGGAGTTTGGAGTGTGACTGTTTGAGGTTGTGGACAGGGGTCTTTTATACTGATAACAAGGTCAAACAGGTGCCATTACTACAGGTAACGAGTGGAGGACAGAGGAGCCTCTTAAAGAAGTAGTTACAGGTCTGTGAGAGCCAGACATCTTGCTTGTTTGTAGGTGACCAAATACTTATTTTCCACCATGATTTGCAAATAAATTCTTTAAAAATCAGACAATGTGATTTTCTGGATTTCTTTCTCATTTTGTCTCTCATAGTTGAGGTATACCTATGATGAAAATTACAGGCCTCTCTCATCTTTTTAAGTGGGAGAACTTGCACAATTGGTGGCTGACTAAATACTTTTTTGCCCCACTGTATATAAAACATATATGTATATGTATGTGTGTTTGTGTAAATTATTAAGAAGTTATTATGCTGTATGATTTTATATGATGAGCAAGAGCCAGTAAAATAGATAGGGCCCAATTATTTCATATTTGGAAACAGTGTGAAACTAAGCTGAATTTTTAACTCTTGTATTTCTAAGTTAAATCAATATATGTAACCAAGTGATTTCTTAAGGAAGACTTATTGGCCTCACCTATATATCAGTGCAAACAAATAATACACAAATCTCCTCTCATCAAATATAACATGCAAAGTCTCAAGAAAATAATATATCACAATTTGGGCCATTACATGTGAAAATATATCTCTTTGGAACTTTGCATTTTCCTACATTTTGCATTTTCCATACTAAGCAGATACTTCTCATTGCATTGGATGAGACCAGCAAGACAATTTATTTCCTGGTCATGATAGTGTTGAATAAAAATCTCTAATTATCACGGTCTCTACTAAGAGCCAATGTAAAATAGCAGCAGCAGCTACAACACTTTTGAGATTTTTGGATTTGTAGATATTATGTGTTATTCGCTTAGGCTAAAGGTTTCTCTGTGTCTTGCTTTTAGGTCATTTCTTTTCTCAAATCCTTATGATGATTATTCCATCACTAAAATAGGTTCTTTGAATTGACATGACATCTAGCTTCTAATTTAACTTCTTGTAATAAAAGTATATTTGAAATTCTATATGCACCATTGCACTAATGCTAATTTGACCTTTACATGTCCTTTACACTCCTGAGTCAATTCCTCATTGTTATGAATCATATTATGGAAACTGAAAGAAATCAGTGAAACAATGCTTATCATGCAGGCATTAAGTTGCAGGCTGCCATTAATCTTTCTGGTACTGAAAGTGACATTTAACCTTATCAAACATCCTCTCTCAAATCCAAGGACAGACTTTTTGTTGCCAAAATCATGCCCATTTTAATGACAGATCAACATATATAGCAGTATATACAGATCTGGGACCCTCAGAAGGTTGCACTTTGCTGAAGATCCTACTCTGATAGCTGAAAATGCAAATCATATGGAGGATCTAGTAATGAAAGTCAAGGAACTGAGTGAAAAAAATGGGTCCAAGACCAAACAAATGAGAATAGGTATAGCAACCAGCTTTAGAATTGACAGAGAAGTCAGTCTTGCCTTTCAGGAATGACTAGCAACAGTAAAGGAATCAAGAGTCAAGAAATTTATCACAGACTAGCAATTGGAGAGCAGCAATGAAGGCCTTGAAGAAGATATTTAGATGTTGTGACATGTCTTTATCTATAAAGATTAGAATCATGCAGGAAATGGTTTTCTTATGACACTTTGTAGAGGTAAAAGCTGGGTATTGAAGATGAATAGAAAAAGTATTATAATATTTTTATTGAGCATTTTAGGAAAGGAAAAGAAAGAAAGAAAAGAATACAAGACAAGGGAAAAGGGGGAAAAAGAGGGAAAAATGGAAAAATACGTGTAAAGTGGATATTTATAGGCATCATAAAATTAGGATAAAATTTCCAAAATTTAATTGAATAGTTTGAAATAACTGAATTTGCTATATCATGTTAAAAACTACAAATTATTGTTAACATTCAAGTAATATATGAATATCAACAGCAATAATCAATACAGTATACATCATAAATAAGATTAAAAAATACAAGAATTTCATCTGAGCAATTAAAGGCTTTATGTTAAGAGAAGCCAATAGAAAGGGTATAATTTGAACTTTGATGTTGAGAAGACTCTTGCGAATGTCATGAGAGCCAAGAAAACAAACAAATAGGTCATAGAAGAAATCAATCCAGAGTTCTCAGTTGAGGCGCAAATGACCAGGCTCAAATTATCACATTTTGTACACATTGTGTGAAGGTCAAAATCTCTTGAGAAGTTTATAATGCTGGGAATTATGGAAGGAAAAAGAAGAAGATGATCAGCAGCAGCAAGGTGAATGGACTTGACCTAAGTGGCAATGGAGGCACTGTTGAAAGACTGAAAGGCTAGTTTGGGAACAAATCATCCTGGAGAAAATCTCTCTATGTTAAGTGTTGACACAAACTTGATGGCACATAATAAATCAATCACCCAGTCAATTAACATGGGAATAATTAACATATGAATACTCCCCCCAAATCCTTATGAATATCATTCATATCATATCTCTCCCTGGAAGTTAACTTAAGTACAGGTTCAGAGGATGACTGCAAAACATGGCAGAGTAGAATGAATAATGAAAGACAAACTTGGACACACATTTTTGGTAATCTCATAACTAAGGAACCCCATATCCTAGTCACAAAATGTCACCATTCTTCCATTCCTTTCAGTGTGGAATATGCTTTTAGTTTAATGGAAAAGTCTTTACCATCACATTGAATGTGACCTATGTTTGCCATCAAACATGTAGATAAATGCATGAAATGATGAAACTCTGCTATTTACATGTTTGATGAATCAGCACATGTAGAAGTAATATAGTACAGAACTGCTATGTATCAAATACTACTTCGGTCAGATACAGAGAAATATGTTATCTGGTAAGTGGAGATCCTTAATAGGCCTTCTGTGGCTGGTGACCCATATTGGATGGGCAGACTCCATATGGGGAAGACATTATCTTAGAGATAAAGGCCCTGAGGCATTATTGCAGCCAATTAACAGTGCATGTCTCGTCGTTCCTGTAGTCATTCATGTCAACATATTGAATGTCTGCATGAGTTTTCTATTGCTTACAGTGGAGACATAGGAGATTTTAAAACTCTGTCCATGATGGGAAAGCAATAATAGGTGAAGAGACTTGATTTTGGTTTGTGCCATCATCAGAAGTTTTTATTTATTTATTTTATTTATTTATCAGATTTATATAGCTGCCCATCTCACAAATGTGACTCTTAACAATATTTCCAAAGCTATATACAGTAATTGTTAGCATTAGCAACATCCTGCAATACAGTAAACAATATTCTTTATCATACAACTATCATGAAGAGCTCTTACTATACAATAATTGTGATGTTCTTGGTCTGTGTTGGTTATGATTTGAGTAGCTAACATTACGTGCTTTAAAGTGCGGAACTACAGTACATTTTCATAGGTAGCATGTCAACCTGGTCTTATGATGTTTCTTGGCTATTATCTAAGAATCAACAGTTGATTCTACACCACCGCCACCATCCTGCATATTATGAAGGAAACTGGTTAACTGTCTCAGAAAGGTGTAAATTGCAAATTCTATCCTCTCTGGACAAATGGATTAGGAGATATCATGCTTAATTGGAACCAATCTTCATTAGCACCCACAATCAAAAATTTATTTTAGCATACAACTCCCTGGAGAAGTTTCCCAAGCACTACTTGGGAAACAATCTTGATGATTCTTTAAATAAATGGCTATTACTATATAACTGAGGAAAACAGATGATATTTATAATTGAAGAAGAGTCGAGATAAGAAGGAAATATTTATATACATCTTTTAATAGTGAGATTGCGAAGTAGAGAGGAAAAGTCATTGCATATATGTTGTTACATTTCCTGATAAACTTATATAAATGATGTAATAGTATGTGCTTCAAAAGTAAAAATTGTTGATGTGTTATTGCTGTTAGTAAGAGTTGTTATACTAATCTTGCGCCATGGGTAACTCTGTTTTCAAGCACTTGGGTTCTAAAATGTTTATTTTAATTAACTAATTATATTTATTGGACACATTCTGTCAAAATAATCCTAATATATTTTTAAACTAAAACTCTATACAAAAAAATAAACTGACTTTGGCAGCTTTGGAAATTGAAATTGATTAATTAATAATACATCAGTGCATTTTTCAACTTTCATGAAAAAGTACATTTGAGTTGATTGTTGGTATGTTTTAGCCAGATTCAGAAATACTGGTTCCATCTAATGGTGTTAGGAGTAAAAGACAGAGCCCTATGCCCCCTTCTAAAACTTTGAATGGATCGAGAATCCCCCCTGAATCCCTCAATAATCAAAACACGGGATTATCCGTTCAAGATCCTTTCTGCCTGATTGTGGACAATTACTCCTTTGGACTATAGCATTATAAAACATAGTCTCTACAATTAAAGTCCACCCAACAATGTGTGTGAAAGATTTTTTAATGGCTATGAAAGGCTTAGAAAGCAGGATAAGAAACGCTCTTTAAACTTCTGCCTGGCAAGTAGAATATGACTAGCCAGTGGAAAAACCTGGGCAGTTCTTTGGTAACTTAATTTGTACAAATTACTGCTAATCAAGATTTTAGTGAAAGTTGAAAGCTTACATTTTACCAGCAGCAAGTTTTGGGTAGATATGTTTCATGCAATAAATACCTCTTTGTACTGCACACTATTACTGTGATTAATTGCAATAACAGCAAATGTAAGCCCTTTAAAAAGCCTGCTATATTCTGTTCTTGGTTTTTTGGCTATTATACTTTAAAACAATTCTATATCCATACTTTCAGGACTGCACTTATTTTTCTCTATTTGTACAGCTATCACCACAAAACACCCGCACTTTCTCTTCTGGTCTCCATAGCAATTGTTTCTATGGCAATCATAGTATCTAGTGAATGCAGTTTTTATTCATGTAGTACAACATGTGAAGAGGAGATACTGACAAGTGCTTAAATTTTTTTGCATTTCCCTCTTCAGGAATTCAGGCAAGCAAAGGGAGGCAAAACTGAATGAAGAAAAGAAAGCTTTTTTTTCCCTCCCTGTGTCAGGAATTCTGTACAAAATGCCAGCCAACCAGATGAATAGATTATAGAAAATGCATTCTGTAAGACTCAGCTAGGAAGGCAAAAGGCAAAAAGGGAAAGTTGTTACAGTTGCCAGACTTCTTTTAATATAAATAATATTTTCTTTTTTTTTAAGAATGTAGGTAGTACTCATCCCCCAACGGTTATCAGTGTAGCTGTTCAGTGTTCCTGAATCTGCTATTTTATGTCAGCTGAAAACTTCTTACTAGATTTTTTGACCTCCAGACTGAAACAGATAGGCTTTCCCTACCTCCTTCTGCATACATTAAAATTGCAAGAGACATTATTTCAACTCCCACTTATTGAAATGGAGAAAATTTCTAAGATGTGGTTCTAATAAATTAACTCGTAGTTGGAACTCATGCAGCAAAAATTGCTCTGGCCTTAGAGACAGTATGCAAAAGTGGGCATAATAATTTATTTATGATGCTACACAGTTATCCTATAGTTTTATATTTTTGTTCCTTCAAGTCAGTTTTTTTCCTATTGCTGGCAACTGGAAGATCTGTAAACACCTCTGCTAAAGAGCAAGGCCATTCAACAGAGCTGAACAGTAATCCTCTCGGAACTGTTGTTTTTCTTCTACATATTGCCCCTTTGCTTCTCAAACAGCATTTCCTTAACCCTAACCCTAAGGAAATGTTAATGGGTTGATAATGTTGGACTCAAATATATCCTATGTATCTGGGAAGCATAATATACTTCTTGTGTATGAATGGAAAAGAAAAGTGATAGAAAACTTCTTTCCTAGAATTACACAGGATTAATAGGATTTTACTGCCTGCCATTTTTTCTTAGTTTTAGACTGAATAATTGTAAAGCTGTCTTCTTTCTTACAAGGCTTTTCTGTTAGGGGCCAAATTGCCATTGAAGCTTTATTGCAATACATACGGTTAACTGTGAATACTTGAAATGATTTCAATAAAGATACCTTTTTTCCTATTTAATAGTAATTACTAGGTTGTTGCTATAGGGAGTGCTAAATGTATTATGCACCATTTGCAGTGTAACTGACTGTGGGTCATACAAATGGTACAGATGTTCTTGTGCCTCATTTGAAAAAGCTGCTAAAGCATCCATTTCAGTGACAATTTCAGGATGTAAAGTATATATTGTATATACAGAGGGTGTGTGCTTAACACTTAATTTGCTATATTTGTAATGGGTGGGTAATCAGGAGTCTACTTTTCTAGCCAAATTCTAAAGGCAGTATTTGAGAGAGAGCAGTATAATGCAGTTAAGTGCCTAATTGTTTTAGATAAGAAACTGAGGCTCGAAGACAGACTATCAAGTCTTCTAGATGAAGGTACAGACCTAGTAATTATGTGAGCTGAACCCCCCACCACCTTTGATCACATGGAACTGTAACCGGCAGCTTGCAATTAAGTGCAATTTTGATACATCATGACTTTAGTAGTACATCCATGGAGCATGAAATACTGTTTCAAGGCAATGAATGCTACCTCAAAAACAGGCAGGTTTCTCTGCCTTGTCCTTGATCAGCTGGCCCCTGCTCTTCCTAGTTGAGATTCTTGACTCACCTGCTTCCCATGTTATGAGAAACTATTGTAGTGGTTAGGTGGCATGATTTGAAAAAGGAGCCCAAATGCAGAATTGCTATTATGTCAGCACTAGGAGTTTGGAAGCCAAGAGAGTTTTTCCTTGATGGCAAGCACAACAAGGAAACAGTAGCAATCTGTTTTTGAGAAGAAGGGACCTGGATGTGGACCTGAGGGAATGGGGCAAGGCATCCTTATTGGCCACCAAGGAAGCACTGGGCGATAATTCTCTGCAGGCTATTATAAGCAGAAGAGGACAAGCACTGATTGTCCAGCAGCTCTCTGCAAGCTCTATAGTCTTGTAGACCATGTAAATATATCCATGCTCACAATGGCCTAATGTCTGAATAAATCTGGAAATAAGCAAATAGCCTTGAATGATCTCCAATGAGTTTTAATTTAGATGAGTTGGGATGGAAAAAACTAGTTACTTGGAAGTGGATAGTGTACTTATGAAGTGTACTTAAAGTGAACTTCATAAGTTTGAAAAGACTTTCCCATTGCCTGGTGGCCTTTCAATCATTTCTGGGGGGAAAAAAAGTTTTATCGGAGAGGTATTTATTTTTTCTCTTAAAGAAAAAAAGGAACAGTGTTTCTGCCTATAAGTAGGACATAGTTCGTCTGTCCTGTTTAAAAACAAATACTCCAGAATAACCCAAGAACAAACAGCACCAATGTTAACATTCCTTAGATCTGACCATTGACCAATAAACAAATAAATAAATACATAACTTGCCCCTTAGCCTTGCTGTATATATATTCAAAGCTGCAGTTTCTGATGCTAAAAACTACTTACAGAATTTTACTACCTGAACTGACATGCTGGTGCTGTTTAAGCTTTATGACGAATGTATGAATGAATGAATAAATGAATAAATAAGATCAGCATAGGCCTATAACTGTTTCCTCCTTCCTCGCCTTCTACAATAATGCACCATTTATGTTTAGCTCCACCTCTGACCAACCAGCTCATGAAAGGAATGTCCTTCCCTTTTCCAACATTACATAAAGTGTGAGCCAGAAGAATCAGATAACTTTTTTTTTTTTTTAGGTTTTCCTTCTGCCTAAATAATTATAGCCTTTGCTTTTCTATTCACCAACCTGTTCTAAGACCTAAGCACAGAGAATAGCAGTAGCTGATGTTTAAAAGCTATGATTTTAACGGTACCACAGTATGCATTGCAATTACACTGAGTTGAATTTCTTTTTAATTATCACATTGTTTCCCCTCTAGCAGAACTTATTTAATGCAGAGTAAAGTGAGGTGGCAGAGAGAGCTGCCTTAGTAATTCTGTGTTCCACACTTTTCATTTGAAACCACTTGATGGCTAACACTTAGTATTGTCTCCAGGGATTTCAACTAGCTTCTGGGTTGGCCTTAGGTAGAAGTAATGCAAATAACAGCTTTTAGGGATTTATGATTTCCATGGCAACGCGCTGCAAGCATTGACATTTCTTTTTAAGCAGCAGAAAGTTCTTATCACTATGGTGATGATAGATGTATATGTTCCTAAATATACATGTTCACCCACTCACACGTGCCGTATGAGAAGTAGCAGGTGGAAGCAACTCTTATAGTCTCATTTATCAGCACCCTAAAGGTCTGGGAATAATAATAATAATAATAATAATAATAATAATAATAATAATAATAATAATAATATCATTGTCACAAACATGCAAACCTATTCTTGTCAGTGCCAGTTTGTGGGACTGCTAACCTAAGGCACACAGATTCATGTTCATGAAGTAAAGTGAAAATAGGTTTGACTTAAATATACCCATAGAAAAGACTTTTAAAAATTAATAATAATTACCTTCTTGAACTTTCAAAACTGGCAAGGTGCACCAAGGCTATATTTGGTGGATTGGGTAAGAAATAACAAAGGCTGGAGAGATAAATAGAATAGAAACAGAGCTTAAAACTGCTCCCTCCCTCCGCATCTACTGCCTATCTTGTTTTTTGTTTGTTTGTTTGCTTGCTTGCTTTTTTATAACACAGAAGTATGACCAATAATGGATTTTCATCCAGTGACATGGACATTTCATTCTGAAGTAAGAATCTGCTGCAGCACCTATAAGCTCTCAAAGGATTCTAGACATGTGTCATTTTCTTAAATACATGCCCTGTTAAAAGAAATACTTTAGTCCTGTCAGTGCATGTAAAAAGACCCTCTCTTCACTGCCTCCTTATCCCCCCCAGGTATAGGGGATGACTGTCAATTGTAGAGAATATCCTTTATCCATGGAGGCAACATAGAAACTTGATTTCTTGTGTGCAGAGATTACTTGTATATAATATGTCTGAAAAGAGCTGCAGTTCACTGAAGAGAAGACATTTCTGGTTTGATGGGGCATGTTTTGAACCAGCTTCTTCGACTGGATTGCTTTTTCTCCTTTGACAGCCTCCCAGTAATCAACTCAGTGCATGGGAAGATGGTATACAAGCATATTTAAGATATTTCTTTTATTTCAACAACCATTGTCAAGCTCCATATAAACATGAATAAGAAACACAGAGAGAAGAAAAGGAGAACTGTTCAACATATTCAAATTATTCTTACATATTTCCTAGTATAAAAACATATAATTTTAGTTAACAATGAATCAAATATCCTTATTTTGTCCAATTGATTGTAATATAAAATTAGCCGCTTTTTAAATTATTTTTTAATTACAAAAAAAGGAAAAAAAACAAACATAAAAGTGCTTTAACATAAAAGTGAAAAAATAGAACAAAAAAGTGAATATATCATAATATTACACAGTTTCAATTCTATATATGCTTATCTAATACAAATATTATTCAAGTACATATATATTTCTAACAGTTATATGACTATCCCCCCCCTTTTTTTTTTAACCCAGTGTATTTTGTATAAAAGAGTCCTATATTTCATTATACTTCTCCATACAAAGTCTACATCTATAGGCAATCCGCTCATAAGTAGGAAGTGCAATCAGGTCTTCAATCCATTGAGTAAATGGGGCCATACATTTATCTTTCCAATATTGCAATATCAGTCCTTTGGCCATAGTAAGGGAATGGAGAATCCATTCACATTGTCCAGTTGTCAAGTTCCACGTACTAAGTATATAGTTCAAAAGAATATTATCCTCTGAAAAAGTTAGCTTTTGTCGCACAATCATTTTTATATAATCCAGTACTTTCTTCAAAAACTTAATAAGTATAGGACATTGTAAAAACATATGTTTTAAAGAAACATTGTCCTTATTACATCTCCAACAAAATACTGTTTTTGACAGTCCTTTTCTATACAGACATAGTGGAGTCCAATAAATTCTAAATATTATTTTTTGTTTTATAGGTCATAATTTAAAGTCCATGGACACTCCTGGTACAGAAGTTAAAATACTCTCCCATTGTCTAGACAATACAGAAACCTCTAATTCTTTATTCCACTCATCCCTTAACATCTACATATCAAATTGATTTATTGATAACAAATATCTATACAAACTCATAGTTCTTCTTGTTTTTTTTAGTTTTAAAGTATTTAACAAGTTGTTCTAATATCTCAGGTGTCTCAGAAGCTGAACATGCTGCTGGTCCAAACAATGTTGTTAACAAATGTTATAGCTGAAAATGTTGCCATTGGGTTACATCTGATAGATGCTATTTGCTCTTAACATAGCATACATTAAAAATTCATCTTCATCCTGTATCAGTTGTTACAAAGTCAATATCCCCACTTCCATCCAATTTTTTCCATATCACCATCTTTTTCTCAATTTTTAAAGTTGGGTTTCCCCATAAAGTCAGTTTGGCATGGGAAAAAGGATCACATCTTTTTTTTATTAGACATTACATTCCATAGCTTTCTAACTGACAAAATTGTTTCCAGAGATATTAGAGTTTTAGTGTATTTCGATCCTAATACTGTCCGTCTGACCAAAGGTGTTATATATGTATATTCCAAAGTTGCCCAAATCAGAAAATTAACACCAGTTGTTGGCTTTCAGTATTTAATACTTGACAATAGGTAAGCATGATGCTATACCTCCAGATTTGGAAGACCAAACCCTCCTTCATTAATTGATAACTGCATTTTCTGTGAAGATATTCTCGGAATTGAAGAACCCCATAGAAATTTTCTAAACAAAGAATTTATTTTCTGAAAATATTTTCCAGATATTAAAGTTCAGCTGTTCAATTTAAGTGCAAGGTGGCCATATAATCTATACGTCCCTTTAACTTTCAGCTATTTCTCTTATGGAAGGAGCTCTGTTACTTTCAGTGTAAAATAACAAAGTATCATATCCTTAATGCAGGCTTCTATGAGAAAGTAAACTCTTTTAACAGCAAAATCTTTGGAAATTACAGTTTTAAAAGTTAATGTACAATCTAGCAAAAGCTTGGTAAGAATATACAACATTTTTATTTAGATAGGCCTCTGTATAATAATCTGATTTTCAGCTAAACATTACCCTTTTAATTGAATGGGGGGGGGGGGCTATGTTTTTTTTGTTTTTATATATCTGTTATTGTGTTATTATTTATTATTTATTTTCATTTATTCTTTTAAATAACCATTTGCTAGAAAAGCAAGATGCCAATTTAAATAAATATATAAACCACTTTATTCATTTATTTAAAGTCCTAGGAACGAATGTTCTTAGATATCTAAGGCAGTAGAATATTTCCTCTTGGTCCATACTAGGTAATTCAACCTATAATCTAGATAGTAGATCCTTTGTAGTTAGTATCGACTTCATTACTAATCTCCTTTCATTGAAGGCACAGGTGGGATGCCTTACTCTATCCCTCACACCCTGGTCAGCAACTCTAATTTACCAAAGTTATGATAAGTTAATTATGTATATAACATCATTGTTATAATGTTTTAATGGATATGCATATTATAGACCTAGCTTCTGTAGAAGACGATTATCTGAACTTTTTTTCTTATTATCAGTGTAAGCTGCATACTTATTAGTATACAAACTTTGCTGTATTTCTAAAGTACAGTACTTAGAGGAGTTATTTAGCCTTTTAATTTGGATAAAGCATTTTTACAGTTATTGTAAATTTCTGCTGTCAAATAAATTAATAAATATTAATTTATTTATTATATACTCAGTAGTGTTATTAGCAATTTATTTAATTAGTTTGCCACAGCTATCTTGCTAAAACCCAGTTAAATATCTGAACATTCCACAAGAGATTAGATGTCTTTTCAGGAATGTAATTAAACTGTTAATTTACTGCTTATGTATCTTTAGGGTAATTAATTGGGAAGTCACTTCTGTCTTTTATTTATCCAATTAATCTTAAGCAGCAACATTCCTTGATATACCACATTATTAAATCTTTCTTCATCTTTGGATATACCGTCAGAGAGTTTATCACAGATTGCAGACAAAGTAATGTAGAGAATAATGCCAAATACAAGGCAATTTTTATTTGTTTGCCTGGGGAAAAGGTAGACATCCATCTAAGGTTTCCTTCCATTTCATGGAGGGTATTCTCCCTAAAATAAAGATTCTCTTCTCCAAAAAAGAGAAACTTTGAAGGCAGTCTAGTGGATAGTAATGGTGACTCAAAACACGTTTACAGCCTTGCAGGCTTATCTTCAGAACCGAACAGATAGTTGATCTACCAAGCTGCCCATCTGACTTCTCCCTGCTGCTCACTCCTTCATGGTTGTTATCATCCACTTACACTTGTTCTGGCTTGGAAAACCTAATATAAAATGACTTATAACTGAAGGGACTGTTGTGTTCTTGGAATCTTCTCTTCTTTGTTAATCCTGTTCTTAGGAGGAGTAGGTTAAAAAGAAAAAAAAAGTTATAAAAACAGAAGTATGATTAATGGTTTGAATCAGTATTTGATTCACTGGCAAGTTTGTCTCTCAGTTCAATTGCAGGCCTTGAACATCCTGGCTGTTTCACCAGGCCCTGCACCCCAGAATTAATTTGTATTAATGAGTTGGGTACAATTGGTCCCTGGGTTATTGCCATCTTGTGTTTTTTTTTTTAACTTGATTGTCACACAGAATTATCTAGAGTTGGGTGTATGTATGTATGTATGTATGTATGTATGAATGAATGAATGAATGAATGAATGAATGAATGAATGAATGAATGAATGAATAAATGAGGTATACTCAGTTTTCAGTCATCTTTTGATATTACATTAGGTTTTTCCATCAGGAGTTTATTTCCATGTTTGCTCGTTTTTTATTATATTAATTTAAATGTGGATCTTTTCAGAAAGCCAAGTGAACTCTCTGCCTTCCATGGTGGATTGGGAGAGGGGAAGAACTGAAGCCAGAGTGCCTTGTCTTCTATCTTCAGAAAACTTGCTCTGATGATTTCATCTGAGATCTATGCTTAGAAACAAAATAAAACCAAAACTCAATATTAGTCTTCCTAATATTGAGCTTTACTTCTAGTATCTTCAACTTGCTGATGCAACTTGTTGATGCAGCTTTCATTCAGCAGCATTAAAATATACCTTCTTCCAGGATACATTTTTGGCTTCCTACTTTAGCCCACAGCCCTGGTGATCTCCCACACAACTAACCAGTTGTACTGACCAGTCCTAACTGTGTTTAGCTTCCAAGTTCAGACAGAATTGACCAGACCACTTTAATGCATTAAAGATATGTCAGAATGTGGCCTAGAAGTGGTCACGTATTCTGGATCGCCAGGCTGGCTGATTTCCTGCTATAGCAAAACAACTAGGAAATGAGTAGCCTGCCCCTCTGTCTTCTGCCTCCCATTCAAATGCCTCCTTCTGAAAGTCCCTTCCTCAAAACAAGGGCCTTTGAATTGAGGTATCCACAGAGACTGCCTTTACTCAGGATGACTAGCTCACATTTTGCTCTAAGAAATGTTGCCCTTAAAGTGATGAGCAGATTGTGAGGTCCTCATGCCAAAGGATGCCCCTCCTGCCTCATGTAGCAAGATGTTGGACTACCGCTGCTGAACTGCAACCCCTTTTTCCTTTATCATCCCACTTATAGAATTAAACGTAATTAGAGAAATATAAATGAATCTTTTTTGATTTAGACAAATAAAGAAACAGACATGGAGAAGAAGAAAAGCATTTTTTAAAAATGTCAAGGTAAGCATTGGTATTGTACAGTTATCTGAAAGATAGTCCCATATGCATTTAGGGGTTTAGTAAAATAAGCTTTTGGTTTTAGGCCTGTTCCTTAGAAGCATCATAGGCCTTTCACATGTTGCATTTTAAGTATGTGCCACTCTATACATGGGCACTTCTGCCTCTGATCCCCCCTTCCTATTTTGTAGGGCTCTTCTATGTATCCATGATGCTGTGTTTTCCGCCCATTACAAGAACCATATGCCAGTATTAAAGGGCTGTCCCTACAGCCTTTCTTTATGGCATCTCAGCAGTGAGGCTGGTCAGTGTTACTGCCCACGTACCCTGAAATGCAGCTGGTTTCAGAACAGCAATTGGTAGAATTCCTGACATCCTTCTCCCTCTCATCCAATGTCTACTAGCAGGGGAAAAAATAAAAAAATCTGCCAATAGTTCCCCTGAGCGGATGGTGAAGTGGGATGTGGATTCCAGGACCTTCATCTGTAGTCAGCAGTATTTATTGCCATGGGAATATCAATTTCTCAGTCGCTTGGAAGGTTTAGAAGTCAATACACTCATGACAAAAATAGCATGGATCTTTCAAAGCTGCTTCATTGATGTTTTGACAGCTCAGGATCAGTATTTAGTGCTTACCAAGGTGAGAAGGCAGACCTTGGATTTATCTCACTTTTGGAACAAACCAACATCTTTCTGAGCTTGACTCAGTCATCTAACAAAAAGATTGCAAATTATGAAACTGCCCCGCTCTGGGGATGTTGGGTCTCCCTGACCATAGAGCCAGCTTTAAAGTAGTGAGAAACATTCCCTGGTGATCCTGCTCCATGTTTACAGGGCAGCTAGGGGTGCTCCATTGGCAAAGCTGCCCAGTTTTGCCAGTGAACTGCAGCTTCAGCCTCAGAAGTCAGGAGAGCTCAGCAGGAGGAATGAAGATGATCAAGTAAGCTGATAGTGTAGTGTAAGCTGCAAACAGACTGCTTGCAGAGATGTCCGGATTCTAGCTTCTAGAATCACTTTCTTGGGCCATTAATGATATATCTCCACCACATATACCTTATCCCTCCATGATTTCCAAAATGTCCTCAGTTTGGGCTAAATACCCAGTTGCAGTTTTCTCTTTTGCAATGAATCTACATGGGGGATGGGTGGGGGGGAGAGGAGCCACAAACTTCCTCCCACCCATTTCTCAATATCCCTTCATCAATAGTAGGTAAGAGGAGCTTTTTCCCTCCCTTGATTTTACTGCTGGGTTCCCCTCCTTTTTAGCAAAAAACTAGCAAGTGCAGGCCTCTGAGGAACTTCCTTATGTGCTGAGCCCACAGTTTTCCCTAATTCTCCTTTTCTGTTTTATTCCTGCAATGCTTTCATGGAATCCTTTGCTCTTTCTTGTTCACCTGCCAGGAGTTGGACCAATGTTTTATCTTAAGTTTATGATCCTTCTATCTAGCTTACAGTCAAAGAAGAAAAAGATAAGTTGAAAAGCCAACAAAGAAAGAATGGCAAGAGGACAAGTCAGAGGGAAGAATGAGTGAATAAACCTTGATTAATTGAAAAGAAGGTTACTTACCTCCACCTGAAATAACTTAAGTTCAAAAGATTTAAATTTAGAATTCCTTTGGGATAAATGGAAAGTCTCCTGTGGGGAAAATGTGGAGAATTTTCTTGGCCAGATATTGTGCCCTTTAGTGTCATATTGTCAACATTAGGACAAAGGCCTTACAATGATATTCTAGTACAGATATGAACTAAGGATTCTTCCCAATGGTACTAGACTACAGTTCCCAGGAGACTCAGAGCCATAGATTGATGTAGTTCAGCAACATTTCAATAGCTACAGGTTCCCCACCTCTGTCCAACATGACTGTGAATGATTTCAGTGATTCTGGCCTTGCCTATTCTTCAATCAGACACTGTGACACCTAATGGGACCAGAGCAATATTTTTCAGGTTATTTTTAAAGCAGGTAAATCATCTGTCAGTACTTCAGATGTGGCAGCGTAAAAAGGTCTGGGGTTGTTTCTGTGTGAAAAAGAAACCGAGGGCTATTTGCTGTGTGCGTGGATGCTCTCCTGAAAGAGCATAAGAGCACTCAAAGCACAGTTCAGTCCCAGGAGATGTGGAGCCTCTGCTGATGCCCATTGTGTTTCAGTCCATTTACTATAAAAGCAAGTGCACAAAAAAGGGCAAGTGAAAAGAGCAGGTTCTCGTGACAAGCTAAACAAAGCCTTCCAAAAAACCCACAGCCTCAAAGTATGTACTGCAGCATCCTTGCTCAAAAATGTGTCTAAACATCCTCAGAAATTTAAAGGTTTGTGAATGGAGCAGCACTGTATTGGAGCTTGACAAAGCTGAGATCATTCTTTGTTTCGGCTTTTTGTGCCATCACAAGTTTTTCTTGTTGGGGTCTTGCTTCTTTTAGGCAATATCACTCCTGACATTTGAGGAAATTCTTCCAGCTAGTCTAAGAATGCCAAATTGTCAAGCATTCGTCACCACTGTGTTTCCTATAGTATTGTTGCTTAGATATGGTGTAGGGATTCTCTGAGTCAAGGAAGTGAAAAATTTCAGTGAAAATAATGAAATAAACTTGCTACTGCTATTCACTAATCTGCTTACCAATCAGTTCTGTCTGAAATGTGAATAGGCAATGATAATGAGCAGAAACCAAATCAGCAGCTAGCAATAAAGAGGAAATAGATTCTCTTTCTGTTTATTCTAATCCATATCAGAACAACTAACTGGATTTACACATGACACTAAGTCATAATGTAGTTTCGGTTCAGCACATTGTTTGAAACCCACCATTGTGATCTATTTAATAACAAAAACATGGCTTAGTGTGATACCTGAAATTCTTGTCGTGTGCAGGAAAGCAGCATTAATCCTTCTTTCCTGAAATTCTCTCACCCACTTAGTACCAGCCTGACAATAAAAGAGAGAGTTCTGATAGAGTGTTGGCTGGCCGGCTGGCCTGCCTGCCTGCCTGCCTGCCCTCCCTCCCTCCCTCCCTCCCTCCCTCGTTGCAGGGGAAATTTCCATAGGAAAAAAGTTAAATGCAGAAGTCTTCTGCCTTTGGGTGATGATTCTGATCTAAATCAGACTCCACCACTTGCATTATAGTAAATAAAAGCAAGAGATGGAGCTGCATGTCACTATTAACTTGCAAACTGTCTTGTCTAATAATCTCATAGCTTGGAGCAGCACATGGCAGGGTCTAGAGTCAGAGTAGACAAGAGAGAAGGATTGTGAAATCTAATAGTTCAATAGTCAGGAGAAATTGCAAGACAATATGGATCTGCCAGGTAGGCTTTCATATTTATGAACTTGTCTTCAATCTATTATCTTTTTCCCTGTGTTGTGTTTTACAGGATTATAGTCCTGCAGGTAGGCTATGCCAGCTTTAACTCTGACATGTCATCAAGAAAGTACTTGTTCTGTATAATAAATGGTGGGGTAGCTTTTCAGAGCCTGATATGGCCACCCACTGGGCATTCTCACAGCTTTTTCTTCATCATCACTACCACTATGATGGCAAATTGCTCTGCTGTCTAACACTCATAAAAATGACAGAAGCCTGCAGTTTTAAATAACACAAAATAATTGAACAAAACAACCAGGTTTTTGGGTTTTTTTGTTTTTGTTTTTTTCATAATGTGATTTCTGAACACCTTAGAAAATAAGCTTCATTTTGCAGCATTGTTCTATGCAAGAGGATCTCTCTTACTTGTAGGCTGCAGCCAACAAACTAGCCATCAGAAATAATGCTTGATTAATTCCATGGTTGGTTTCTTCAAAGGCAATTATGAGTGGACATTGTAATATGTCCATAAAAGCAAAAGCACTAATATTTTACTAATGTGAAATCATATAAACATTACATTAAAAGTATGATGGCATGTCTTGGAAAATTAAAGCAGCAAATCTTTATTAGTAGTGTTCTAATGTAAAGATGATAATGTGATTTTTAATAAAACATCTTCAGAAAATACACATTTTAAGAAATACTTTTGTTACTTTTATTTTCTCAGAGTTTCTGACACTTTGGGGGTTGTGAATGTATATTTCTGAGAATGCAATAAAACACAACAGTCAGAATAAAAAGAACCCTCATATTGTCTTTTATATAAAGGACGGTCCAAATTCTATCAAACCAGATATTCAATGAAATCCTTTTCATATATTTCTGTTGTTGAGCTATACCTTACTCCTGATACCAAAAAAAAAAAAAAGTATTAACATTTGGCTTCTTACATTTTTGTTCTCTGTATTAAATATATTCAGCTATGGTATTCGTTGTATGAAGTGTTTTGTTATCAATTCTATGTGAAGACATTTGTATTATGTAACTTTCTGTATTATATTAAAAGAAGACCATAAATAAAATGTTTATTTTTCTTTACATCTTCTGCAATATAAAATGTAATAACTGTGTCAAATGAGTAAGTACAATCAGGATAAAGTACCATCTATGGATCTATGGATATTTTAAGATGAATTTCCTCTGTTTGCTAGTAGTGAAAATGAGGCTTTCCTATCCCAGAGTGAAAATCATGTTTTTTCCTCAATTTAAATCCCTAAATCTACTTCTCATGCTATCATCAACCATTCTTTATTATCTATTTCAAAGTCTAGTAGCAATCTATATAATTTTGCTGTAGTACCCTTGGCTACTGTTAAATAAGAGCTTATTATTTGCTCAAAATGTGTTAAGGGTGGAATTGCTTTAGCTTTTACTTCTGGGCACTGTAAAAAGGAATTCAATTGTGCCCATACAGCCAGTACAAATTATAGCTTAATTAGATTTTTGTTGCTGTTTTAGATTTTATGAAAGTTTCTGCATAAGTCTGTTTCAAAACTGGTGGAAAAAAAATTAACACTACCCATAATATAAAATGGAGAATATAGGACAGGGGTCCCCAAACTGTTCAGCTCATTATCCCCCTCATGAAGTTTCAGGCTTTTCCATCCGCAAAGACTTTTTTAATGAAAATAATTTAATAAATACTACTTTAACTAATAGTACTATGAAAAATGACCACTTTGGGAAACCCTGATATAGAAGATAAACTAGCAGTGGAGTTAAAGGGAAATTAAATAATTTACATTTTGAGGTCCTTTATTTCTACAGTATATTAAAAACACAAATACTGTTTTCTGTATCCATTTGTCATATTTTCCTTAAAAAAGGCAAAACACTCAAACATATTGTAAATATTTTCTCTGTGTGCCCATTATTTTATAGTATTTTTTTGTATCAAAGAAATCATATGATATATTTCTGATGTTTCAGATATGGGATTCCATGTCCACACTGGTTTGAAGGTAGATGTAATATGTATTGTTTTAGTATGATATTTTAATGCCTTAAAACAAAATTCTCTAATTTGTTGGCCACAAATTTAATATATGATCCAGAATTTCTATAGGAAATAATATATTAATATATTTTGAAGCAAGTATATTAATTTTGGAAGTACCAGCATTTTAAATCTGGCTATTTTATTCATTATCATTTTATTTATTATCATGACAAGTCTTTTCTTTTTTCCCTCACCCGGGGTATAATTTTTGTATCAAAAGTTTATCCTAATATATTGGTATATTTACGCCAAACTATCTATTTTTTCTTATGAGCTATTGGGATACTCATTAATTTAATTAGAGAACTTTATATTTTAGGGGATATAATTTTTTTTTTAATCATTAACACTGCCACCAATGCATAACTTTGATTTTTTTTCTTTTTTTTTTCCAAAAGAGGCATAGCTCAAGGGCATTAGACATTGTTAAATTATATCCTCCATGAAAGGATTTAGGAGATATTCTACTTCATTAATATTAACATTAATTTTTTCATGTTTATGTAGATCAACCCCCATGTATTCATTATTAGGATAAATAATAATGGTACTAAAGGGCATCCCTTCTTTTTCTCCCTATTATTTCAATCTAAATTGAAATAATTCTGAGTTGTGCATAAGATAAGCGGTATATAGAATTTATCACTGCATAAATATAGGGTCAAAATTATCAGTTTTTAAGAACCTTTTCATGAATGACCATTCAACCTCATCTCTGTCTCTCTGTCTGTCTGTCTGTCTGTCTGTCTGACTCTCTCTCTCTCTCAAACTTGGTTTTAGAAAAGACGTAATGTTTAACAATTTATTTTAGGAATAAGTGCATTTTGATCTAAAGGTATCATTTTGTGTTACGCTAATTTGAATAAATTAGCTGTTAATTTTGTGTAAATCTTAAATGTATTAAGAAATGAGACTGGTTTATAAAAGAAGTTAGATTATGGATGTTTTGCTATCTTAAGAAATATAATAATTTTAGATTCTCTTCAATGTTTGGTTATTGTCCTACTGGTCATGTCTACCCAGTAAGACTGGACCGGATATGCGTGGACCTGGAGCATGTCCTCTGATGGGACCTAGGTGGCATGCTTTCTCTATCATAGCACCTACTTTCTGGAATAGTATCTCCCCTGAGATTCGAGCCAACCCTGCCATCCTTCACACAGGCCTTAAAGGCCAGGGTTTTTTTGCCAGGTGCTGGGTAGGAATATGCCCCTTCTTGGGAGTTTTATTATGGTATTGGTTGTTTTAGTCACTAGTTATTGCCTTCTTTTTCTTTTTATACTGAATCAGATTTGTTTTTAATTGTTCAACGCTCAGAGGCATTTTGAGTTGGGTGGCCTACATGACTTATAAATCAATCAATTAATGAATAAGCAAGCAGTCCTTTCCTAAATTGTCTACATATAGGCAAAATCTTTGGAATAAGAATATCTTTGCAAAGTTCTCCTGATAACCCATTTGGGACTCAGTATTCCTTATTTTTGTTTTAATTTCAGCGGGGGGGGGGGGGGAGGATCTTATTTTCATTTCAGTGAAAGGCACTCTCCCAAAGACCTGGAAAGGTTTAAGTTACATTTATACTGATCTGTCTCCTTCAGTGAGTTTGGTAGTTGTAAATGAATATTTCAGTGACTGCAAATTCTGAGCTAATTTGATCAGAATTAGTAGTAATATTTCCTATGAACCTACTATCTTACACCTACTTGCCTTACTCTAAGCCATTTGAAATCAATGAAATTTTCTTTCAAATAGGCTCATACCAGATTGCATTTTGAATGTCTTAATTGTATTTGATTGATGGTCAACTTTTTATAAAGCTTTGGTTTATTTTTCCCATCAAGATATGTCTTTCTTTAATCCTTTGCCTAATGAGGGATGTGGGAGAAATTGGCTTAGCTCAGATCATTTTTTTTTTCATAAGAATATAACTAATTTCTCATTATTGCATCATATGCAACTTAAAAATCTGCTGTCCTCTGAAATGCATATTCCTTTGAGTATGTTCTCTAAACTCTCTAGTAAAACCTGTTCGTGAAATGCCTGTTCATGAAAAGTAGTGCATACAGAAATGAACAGAAGTGACAAGAATGTCCAGATGTATGTTTGTATTAAGAAAAACTGCTTGCAAAAATGGCTTATATTAGGTAGCATTATGTAAAAATGCTTACAGTGAAGAAATATGTACAAAATGTATATTTTTGTATCAACTTTGTTTTAAAAAGATCTCAAATTGATGTAGAATTGAAATGAACTAAGAGCAGAATAATTAGAAGTGAATAGATTTATCCCAACTTTGAGGCATTCTGAAAGAGAATACTTCAGCTGCCTTGCAGGAATAGTTTTTTATAAATCTATATCAAAAGAAGACCTGCTGGAATTAAAAAATAAAATTTAGCAAGCCCCATGTATAAGGTGAAAAAGAATAAGACATACTTAAGGCAATAACTGATCTGCCAAGGTTGCAGTCAAAACAAAATATGTCCATATGCACTAGAACAGTCTTCCCCAATCTTAGGACCCCCAGTGTCCCCAGGCTTAGTCCATGATCCAAAAGAGATCAGTTCCCAGAAATGTCAGCAATGATCTGTGTACCTAGGGACTGGTCAGCTTGAGGAAGATAGGCCTTTCCCATTTATCGCTGAACTCCTAAAACTCAAATACACAACAGGATGTTCACTCAGCCTTCCAGGGAAGATTTGACATGTGTGCAGGAGAAGAGAAGGAAAAAGCAGAATTGAGGTCGGTGGCCATGTCTGCTCAACAAAGCTGGATACAACTCTGTAGGTTTATAGAATTCTGGTGTATCACATCATGAATAAAGACAATTCGTACATTTTTTAAAGAGATGGGTCTTTCTGATATTACTTCTTAAGTAAGAGAAGTCATATATAAACCTCTGAAGTAAGAAAAATAAAATATGTACCATATTATATTAAAGAAAAATCTAATGTTCTGGTTCATAGAAAGAGTCTTACTTTATCAAATAGCCACTGGAATAGTGTGGAAATAAGCTAACATTCTAGAATGCAACTAGATTTATATTTCAGCATATGGTTGGTTATTTTTTTCCTTAACTTTGACAAAGAAAACAAAGATGTACTCTGCATAGTGTTATTGCCCATGTGCCTCAACATTTTAGCATTAATCCAGACTTCAAGTTGGGATAATCAATGTCCTATTCCTGCATATCTGAGTTATTGTAAAAGTAGTGTGCCATCTGGCATTTTACTGTAGTATTTATCAGCATAAATGGTTTGTTTATTTATGAAACACCATTTTTCCTCAGTTTCATATAAAACTGTTAATTGCTGAAATTGCTGGGTTTGTATCAGATTAATAAGTACATCAAACGTCACCTAAGGTTTGTAGTCACACTGCATTTTTTAAAAAATCTAATTTATTTTTTCTTTAGCCAAGATACATAATTTTAAACATATTATTTATTGTCAATGAGTTGGGTATGGGGAATTGGTTTGCAGCTCAGGGAGAGAGCAGATGCTTTTCATGCAAAAGGAAATAGGTTAATTCCTGGCCTGTCCAGATATGTCTTGGAAAGACTCAAATGCATATGAGCTTCTGCCAACAGGTCTTGACATAATGAGCTAGATGGACTGCACTCAGACAAAATATTAAATGTGTTTATATGTTCATTTGTATTTTGCATGATATTACAAAATGGTTTGAAAAATTATCAGCTCTCATTTCTTTAAAAATATCTGGATCAGCTGATAATTGCAAATGAATGAGCAGTTATAGTTCAGGTTATCTGTCCAGTTTATGAGATTCCTCTATGGAATGTACTAGAGCAGAGATTGGGCTATACAACTCTGGTAGTTTAAAAATCTGTTCAAGGAAAACAAGAACTTTGTTTTTGTACATAAACTTTCCAATGGTTATAATCTTCACAGGTCAGTCCTATGCACACATACAAAGTGAGAATAAGTGCCACTGAACTCAGCAGGATTTGCTTCTAGGTAGAGACATCTAGAACTGTAACATTAGTTATTTTATATTAAAAGCATTCACAGGCTGAATTATTTAATAAACAATACATTCAACATAGCTATTTGTAGTAGAGCAGATGTTGATTTAGAACATAAATAAGAAAAATATCAGTACTGTAATCCTTACATTCCAGAGGTGAAACATTTGACATTTTCTGTATATTTTATTAAGCAGCTTCCAAAATATTTCTTTTTTAATGCTGAAAATGCCATCTTTTCTTCAAGACTGGCATTTCTGACATTTCGCTTAAGAAGAAGTTTCATACTTTTCAGACCACAAAAATGATTTGCTGATCATTTTTGCATCAAATAATTAGCTTTATGCAATCATCCCTGACAAGGCCACCTGGATTTCAGATCTTTAATATTTGTCCCACTTTTTCTGCTTTTTATGACAATATCATGTTATCTGTTGTGTCATAATTCTTGCTTAGATACAGCCACAGTGGGTCCTACTTGGTCCAAAGAATTAATCTAAGTTTGTAAAGTAGAAATAAACCACCTCAAAGTTTCATTGCAAATCTTATACTGAGAATACTGAGAAAATTCAGCTACAGAGGCAAGATCTCTTTAACAGTTGGCTTTCCTTTATAATTTTATTAGCAACTAGATTGCCATAGAAACCAATTTAATAAATGAATAAAAATAAATAAATAAGTATGCCTACTCAGGGATATGTCCTGCTGAGTTTACTGATTCAGGCTTTCTTCAAGATATAGAATGGATGTCTTGATCCTCTCCCCCATAATTACCTATTTTAAATTACTGCAAACCATTGATGGCAACTACTAAATAGGTTATACATTTCAGGGATAAATAACTTGATGCCTTCCAGAAGTTTGGGACTATAGTCCCCACATCACTTGTCATTGGTTAAGTTGGGACTGATGAGAACTGAAGTCCAGAATTTCTGGAGGACACAAAATTACCTCTCCAGATCAACAGCTGAGAAATTAATAATAAAATATCAGTAATTAGACTAACCAGTTTCTGAAAGATTGAAGAATAGAACATTAAATTGCTCAGTGCTACTGAAACACTTTTTCTTTCTTTCAGCAATGGTGGCTGGGCAAGAACAGATATAATCTTCACCATACGTCTCATTGCAACTAACATGAACTTCTGCCTTAGATTAGATATGTGGCACATTCAATGCAAGTTAACTTACCACCTCTGGAAACCCCAGAGGAATGCAGATATCACAGAGAAGACAAGAAAAGGATTGACAAACACCCCATGCACAGTCTGTGTTGCAGCCTACTAACTGTTCCTAAGGCTAATACTAATAAAGCATATTAATATAATAATTAACATAATATAATGCTAATAAAGCATGAAAATAAATTGGGATGTAGCACAGAAGCTCTGCTATTCTGATAGAAACTGGAGATTTAGAATGTGTATGGTCTCCTGCCTTGTCCTGTTTAATTTTCAATAAATTATTATGCCATCATATTTATACTTAGCAATATTGTTTATACATAGCAACCATTTTTTGTCATTTCCAGTGCATGGTATAAAATCAAATTTCAGTAGAATTCAATACTGCTGGAAAAATAAGACAGTTTAGTCAGAGAAAGACATGCATAGATTATGCTAATACTGTAGAAGGAAAGGAATTGCATAGATGTGAAGCATGAACCTTTCATATCAAGGTAACATTTATTCCAAAGCCTCTGGCTGGAATCAAATATGTATGTATGTATGTATGTATGTATGTATGTATCAAATTTGTCACCACTCATCTCATTAAAAAACTACTCTGGGCAGTTTACAAAGCAGTTAAAATCAATTAAAAATACAGTATAAAATGATCCCGAATAAATAGAAAATAAATACGAGAATAGATGTTAAATTGGCAGTAGCTCGGGGAGCGTCATCAAGGCGCCAGCCACCCCCAGGATTGGGTAAGTTTCTTGTCACTGCATGCAAGCTGGCAGAGCCAGGTCTTTAATCCTTTCTGGAAAGCCGGGAAGGTAGGACCCTGCCGCATATTTGGGGGGAGAATATTCCAAAGGGTGGGGGCAATGGCAGAGAAGGCTCTCCTCCTGAGCCCCGCCAGCTGACATTCTCTCACTGACAGGGTCCATTACATGCCCTCTCTGCCTGACCAGGTGAGGTGGGTTGATGTGATGAGGGTGAGACGGTCCCTCAGGTAACCTGGACCCATGCCATGTGGGGCTTTAAAGGTAATAACCAACACCTTGAATTGGACCTAGAAGCAAACTGGGACCCAGTGCAGCTCCTGCAGTAAAGGTGTTATATGTGTTGTTCTTGGGGCACCCAAGATTGTCCGCATGGCTGCATTTTGAACCAGCTGTAGCTTCTGGATACTTTTCAAGGGCAGCCCCACGTAGAGTGCATTTCACTAGTCTAACTGAGAGATGACCAGGGCGTCAGTGACTGACCTGAGCCTCCTGATCCAGGAAAGAGTGTAACTGGTGCACCACCCAAAGTTGGGCAAAGACCCACCTGGCCACGACTGCCACCTGCTCGAGCAGGAGTTGTGAGTCCAGGAGGACCCCCAGATTACACACAGGTCTGTCTGGGTCTGTCTGGGGCAGTGCAACCCCATTCGAAACCCAAGATGGTAAATCCTCAGATACAAAAGGACCTCCAATCCATAACCACTCCATTTTACCAGGGTTCAGCTGAAGCCTGTTGGACCCCATCCAGACATGTGTTTACACAATATTTTATATACATCTGTTTATATCTTATAAACACAACCACTGATTTTTCTTTTTCTTTTTGCTTTAAATAGGGCCTTAGCAAGTAGCCTGATTCATACAGTAGCTGAAAAGGAGAAATAATATTTTTTTCTGAATATATACAAAAGGGAAATTGTGTGTACTCCCTCTGCCCCTACATTGTTACTTCATGTTACATGAGCTTTTCTGCTTATATGCAAAATAAAATAAAACAAAAATCCCAACACTTGCTTTCAGGGCAAATTGAAAAGAAAGAAAGGCACCTTTGAAAAAAAATGACATCAAATTTAGCTCTTGTCCAAATCCCCTGTGCTACTTTCTGGCAATCGGAATATGCCTCCTAACACATTACTCAAAGGTCACGTGTGGCCTTGGTCTGGAGGAGGGGGGAGTAATACATTCCCCTAATGGCAACATCATAATATTTTACTGAGCTATTAAAGAATGGATTTTCCTTACCCCAGTGTTCAAAGTTTTGTTAGATACAGTTGGATGAGCAGCATACTTATGTAGAATCCATCCCCAGAAATGTCTTATTTATATCCATGTAAAGGCCATCAGTATATATCTTCTATACATATCTGTACCCAGACATATTATTAAAGTCTCTTCCTGGTAAGCAACATTCATCATGAGGGGGAATCCACAGCGGTGAGCAAAGGTATGTGCAGAATGTAAAAGTGTCCAATCTATCATACTCATAGAATTATAATACTGTTGATCCTTTTATTTATTAACCCTGAGAGCTGTTCCTGGACACTATTTCTGGGCCCATTTAAGCACAGTATTCTTTATTACACAGTTAGCTAATACAGCACCTTCCTTGCTCTAACACCCTCAGCAAATCTGTATGCTCCATAGGATTTAATTCATTATCAAATTTCTTGACTAACAGCATGGCAATCATTCCTAGTATGTGGCTGTATATCATTTAGTCATCCCTCTGTGAAAAGCAGCCACCAGGACAAAATTTAAAATTAAAGACCTCGAGGATTTAGGAGTATAGAGGGCCTCTATTTTGTCATTAAACAAATGACTTTTTGAACTAGATGGAAGCATTAAAACCAGTGCTTTGTACAATAGAAATTGTACGGTTGTATATCAGTTCTCTGCTGACTGACATATTCAATTAGCTTGTCAGTTCAGGGTAGTAGTTAATTTACTGATGAAAGCTTTGCACTGCCTATGGGTCTGTAGGCATTTATTGCCTTTGGTTACCTCTAAAACTATTAGCATTTTCCAGACCAATTACTGTGTCCCAAGTACAATTCAGTATATGTGAGCATTTTTAAAAATACTTTTAAAATCTATGCTTTCTATAGGTATGACTACACTGGGAGGAAAATGCCTATAATAATATTGGTACTTCATCCTGAATTTGATGGTTTATTGTTAAACCACTAATAGAAATGGCTTAAGCACAGCAACAAGGCTTCACCTAAGAGAGATACAAATAAAATGTACCACAAGCTGACCTTGTCACCTACACTGTCTCTATTTCAATTGGACTGATAGACAGCTGCTTGACTTTCATTGCTTTGTGCTAGTTCAACATGTTTTACCTAAAATTATGTTTTCCTTTAACTTTCACTTACACAATTTATAATATGTAAGCATGTCATGAATCAATGCAATCAGTAAAAATGAAGGGTACAATTCGTCAGAGAATATTAGCATAGGAATTCATACCCAACCATGACGATGCACGTTTTGCCCTTCTACCCTTGGCTTGTGACGTTGTGACACACGCTCCCTGGATGTCAGTGAATATTAGGTGCCTTTACGAGCAAATAGGGACGAGAAGAAAGAAAGGCAGAGGTGGAGAAGTGCTTTTTTAAAACTACTTTTGGTGTGATGACATTGGGCTTTCAAGGGAGGCATCGGTAGTTCCTAAACATGCCAGCGTGTGTGCAGTGGAATCCCAGTGGTGGTGATGTTGCTGTTCAAAGGAAGCTTCAGGATAGCTCAGTAAAGAAATTGTTCATGGAAGAGAGTTTAACTCCTGCTCTGACCACTTTTGAATTTCAAATTCCTTCATGCTATTTTTGTCTTCTGTGAGATACAGTAAAAACGTTTGCATAACCTAGCATGGGGGTGGGGGGGAGGAACAAGCTGTGGACATTTTTTGGAGTAGATAAGCATAAGGCAAGGGGGGAGCACACACTCACAGAATTCCTACAGTTTCTCTGCTGTAGATGTCTGTGTCAGTCTTTAAACCGCACCTTCTCTTTCCCCCTCCCTCTCTCATCCTCTCTCTCTCTCTCTCTTTCTCTTTCAAGCTATCGTAGCCCTCTGTCTTGGGCAGGGTAGCGACCTATGAAGGACTGAGAGCTGCAGCTCATCTTCTGGTCCTTTACCTGATCACATGTAATGCCACCAGGAAGAATGTGGCTTTCCCGCCCACCCTTTGGTGGAGGTTAAAGGTCATGACGGGAGCAGGAAACATTCTAGAAGCAAAGCCACTCCCAATCTAACCAGTAAAGCAACTTTAAAACAAAGCCCAAAACATTTGGCCATTTTGGAGATGATACATGGGATGTTGGGGCTATATTTAGAAAGAACCAAAATAATGCTTAGAAAGGAGCAGAACTGCATCCATAAGAGAAAAACAAAGTCTCTGATTTTTTTCCAGAAACTGTTAAGTGCTTCAAGAAAGGAGGGGACAGATTCTCACATTAAAACCAGGTCACCATTTTATTTATTTACAGATTATCTACAGAACTTGTTAAATTGGGAAGATTTATAAATATGGTCAAAGAAATAAATACTTAGTTGGGAAGGGAGTAATAAGCAATATTCCTTCATATTTACCAGAGGAACTTAGCTGTCTAAGTCTAATTTCCTGCTTTCGTAGTTCTCCAAAACCTTTTGAATACTTGTCACTTGCATTCTAATTACTTAAGTATTTACATAATACTTAATATTTGGAATCAAAATTTTACCTTCTGTGATCCTTACTCTCCACCTTTTTATCTTTTCATCCTGCCTGCTGAAATAAGGCATAAGCCTCAGTGAAGACTCTACATAAGATTTTGTGAAAGATGTGAACCCTAGTTGGGATCACATAAAATCATGGATTCTTTTAATACTATCTTATTGAATAGTCAGTTATAGTGACTGTCTTCCTGCCTAGCACTAAACCATACATTATAGTTTAAAGACTACCATGAGGTAGATTTACATACCCTACTAAACTAGAACTATTATGACTTAGAACAGAGTATGAATCAACTGCCGGATCTTACAAAATTTGGGCCATGTTGATCTTACAAATTGGCATTGGAGTCACTACACTTCTTTGCCACTACTTGCCATTTAGTGCATATGCTAATCATATATGTAGGGACATGCCTTCTCTACAAGGATGATTTGCAATGTTATTTAACTATTCCATACTCTGATTATTACATAAAGGATTGTTATAATGTTTTGATTCTTCTCTTGGTTTTGTGTGCAGCTGTGAATAAAATGAACCAATTCAAATCTGTAAAAGTTTTTCCAGATAATTAATTCCTTTTTTCTCTGTACATACATGAGCTTTAGATGCAGAAGAAAAATAAAGAAATTACAGACATCCCTGATCAAGAGGCATTCAAGGGTATTCATCATTTTCTGGCGATTTTGTAGCCCAGTGGTATACTTTTCATTTTTTTTTCTTTTAGTCCAAGGCCAAATGGGAAAGTAAAGAAATGGGAAATAACAGCTTATTTATCAAAGTTCAAACAGCGGTCAGAAGTGCTAATTGCAGTACTATTCTCCATATTCCCAATTAACAGAAATGTTGCATGCTGTATAAAAACTAATAAAAATGCACCATATACTTCCTCCAACTAGGTCTGAAATAAAGGGCATCATTGATGAAAAATATTCTTGGAATCTCATTTCATTTCTAAGTTCCCTTCACTAATTTCTTATGAATGTTTATTTCTTTTCTGCAGACGGATACTTTTCAGTACATGTCTAGGATTTATGTTGTGTCTGCATGCTTGAACTGTGTTCACCAAGACCTTTCCTGTTTTGAAAAATTAGTAAAATATATTCAGAATAATGCTTCATTTCAGCTTTAGATTCATTAACTCTGAGCATTTCCATCATATAGAAAATGACATCAGCATTAATGTACAAGAAAAGATTACCTCCTTAGAGCCTGCCCATATGTGCTTGAATAGTTGTTGTTATGTTATTCATTAGCAGGGTCTTTATAAGAGTTGCACATACCCTACGTGCCATGGAAAACAAAGTTGGTACAAATAACCTATTAAATCAGGCAGCTGGATGTTTTAGAACTCTGTATTTTTAAAACTCTTAAAAATTGCTGGAAATAAATGAAAGCAATTATAAAGAAGAATTTCTGATGTCCTGAAAGCATGATTATCAAATCAGCAATCATACATAAAAGAAAATGATTTGTTTACAGAGCAATCCTACTAGCAATGTTGGGAAGGAAGAATGCAGGAAGGAAAGATATCTAAGCCCCTATTAGATTCATGCCAGGAGAACAAAGGAGAGGCTCTGCTTTTACCTCCCCCAATCCTGGTATTTTATTGAAATACTTCTCAATGCTTTCAGTGGGAAAAATAATCAAGAGGGACATAGATTTGTGTAGATTAATGGGCCCATTCATGGTACATTTCCTTCCCAGATTGGTATCAAAAAAGAGCTGGTGTCAGATTTTTCCACATATCTCAGAAGGTAGAGTCAGAAGTCAGATCTCCTCCAGTAAAGCTGGACTTCTCTCTCTACCCTCAGAGGGGAAGATCTGACAAATTCCTTGTAATAGCCAGTGGGGTTTCTAGAAATACCACTTAGCTCAACAGTGTGCAATTGTCCTATAGATTCATCCCTTCTACCTTTAAAAAGTAACTAAGATGCCTCTTGCTGAGGTTAAAAAACAAGGATGGAATACAGTGGAAGTCTTCCTTTTGAATTTCCCTGGAGAATACTAGCTTGCTGTGGAGAAATGGAAAAAAAGGAATCTGGGATGAAATCTAAGATGCATGACCCGTTCAAACTTCCAGGTACAGAGAGTAATTGGCTAGAGTCACACTTTGATTTTTCTTTGTTATGTTCTTAAACTTGGACAAATTTTCTTCAAAACAAATGTTCTCTGATTACTGCCTTATATGAGCCTACCTGTTGTTCCCACTTGCTTGACCTAATCCTTTTCTTTAAACCTTTTATGCTTTTTCTTTGCTATTGTGTGTTAATGGTAACTGCTATTTTATTTATTTATTTAATTTATTATTAGATTTGTATGTCACCCATCTCCCCCCAACGGGTGACTCTGGGCAGCTCAGAACAACACAACATTTTAAACATTGGTTCCATGTTGTGTTGGAATATAGACTGGTAACCCACTCAGAAGGTCTAGGTTTTTACAGTTTGAAGACCAGATACAGGATTTAAGGTGTCCTTGTGTTTCTCCAGAAGGAAAGAGAAATGTGTAAACTAGAAAGAGAGAGGGGGGGAGGGAGGGGGAAGGGGAAGGGGAGATAAGATAGGAGGGTAAAGAGAAAATCCTGAAAGTGCAGAGTGGATGGTGTGGAGCAATCTCACTTGTTTGCCTTCTGGCAGATGATGATGACGATGATGACGATGATGATGATGATGATGATTTTCCTGACTGACCATGCAATCATTTTATGAATTGTTCAACTCTTCTTCATATAGGGTTTTTGTAACAGCATCCACAACAGGCTCTCAAAATTACAAATGTGCTCATTGGTCCCCAAGGCTTTCCTACGTTGGCTTAGAAGCTGACCCTAAGATGTAGAATCCTGGTTTTTTTTTTTCTTCAGGTTCTGTGTGGCACCAAGAGTCTCTATTGATTGTAGAAGCTCCTTTCTGCATTCCTCTGTAAATGTGACAGGGTATATGTAGAAAAGGAATACATAGAATCAGCTTACTGACTAATCTTGGATCTCCTATCTCAGTGGAGTGGTCATATACACATCTGGAAAAATAAATTATTCACACATGAGCTCTTTTTCAATTGTTCTGTTATGGAAGGGGGAATACTATTATTTTAAGTAAGTCCACATTACTCAAAAATCCACTTTTTGTATTCAGCATGCTAGAAATTGAACACCTGTAAAATCTGTATCTCTGGATTTTCCTAGGTGAAGGGCTGTGTGTCCAAACATTGGCATTGCAAACTGATAGATAAAATAGAGTTTCCGCATCTGGGCTGCAAACGTCTAAGCAGCCACTAGGCGGTGTCAAAGATTTAGCGTTTTTTGTATGTTGTTATTCCCATCTGGTGGTCACCTGGATTTAGACAGTTCAGATCTGTCTCCTAGATAAATCTCTAGTTTGTCTTTACATTTCTAAAATAAATAAAAATAGAAACTTTCTTCCTAAGGTTTACAGATGTGACTTTTGAAACAAATCAGAATTAGCCTGGAAGGAAAGGATCAGAGATTCATTCCATATTTCAGTTTACCTTTAATAGTGCAGATCAGGCAAAGAAAGGTGAGGAGGTTACAGAAATGGCTGGTGTGGGTCTTCCGGGCTGTGTGGCCATGTTCTGGAAGTTTTGTTTCAGGAAACAAAACTTCCAGAACACGGCCACACAGCCCGGAAGACCCACACCAGCCATCATATGCCGGTCGTTAAAGCCTTCGACAATACAAGTTAACAGAAATCTCTGCTTTTATTACCTCATAAAATGTCTTTGGAAAGTTGAGAAAGATATGGCTTCTCCCTAACAATTAAGTACATTCTTTCTTACAGCCAGACCAAAAGTTGTTACTCAATCACACTGTGATTCAGTTATTTAGAAAGCAGCACCTTCTGTCCCCACTCCATTTTGGCCCGTTATTCAGTTAGCTTTTCAATTTAACCAATATATGTTCATTTTATAGTTCTTTATGCTTCCATGCGAGTGGATATTGTATACTAAGATCACTTCCACTTACTAGCTGGAGAGGTTGAGTAGGCCTTGAGAAGCTGAGATGATAAACTATTGGCTGGGGACATCCTCAGAGGAAGTCAAAAAAGTCAAAATGCAAAGCATGACCAAACAATTGAAGCCCTACCCCTTTTTAACAGTGATCATGTAGACATGTCTGCCATCTTGATTTTTTATCCCCACACACCCTGCACAGACACCCCTGCTGTGGCTTAGCTTCTGCTCCAGAGGGAATGCTACAGAAACTTTCTGGAATTAATGAATGGGCAAATTCCAGTTGTTGGAAACTCCTCCTTTATCCTGCCTCCCAATTCTGGGGATATCTCCCCTCCCTGAGCCATACAGCTATGGTACTTTGTCACCATCTCCTCATTTTTCCCCAATCCCTCCAATGGGAAGATCTGCTATTCCTCTGTATCTGTGAGTCTGTGGTGGTCCCAAACTGTTCCCAGGTGATGTGGGGCAAGACCAGTGGCTTTCTTTGGAAAAGTTTGTCCATAATAACAACAGTGCCCCTAATGGATTACTGTAACATGCTCTCCATTGGGCTGTCCTTGAAGAACATTTGGAAGCTTCAGCTGATGCAGACTGAGGCTGCATGGACAGTTATGTGTGCCCCTAGGAGGGCACACATTACACCTCTGTTTCGCAAGCTGCACTGGTTGCCAGTTTGCTTCTGGGTGCAATTCAAGGTGCTGGTTTTGAACTTTAAGATCCTGTATGGCATGGGACCAGGTTATTTGAGGGACCGCCTCTTCCTGATTACATCTACCCATCCCACCAGGCCAGGCAGGAGGGGTGTGCTGCAGGTCCCATCTCCAAAGGAGCTCCATCTGATGGGACCCAGGACAAGAGCCTTTTCTGCTGTGGCCCCACCCTCTGGAACATCATTCCCCCCGAGCTGAGGTTAACCCCCTCTCTCTCAGCCTTCTGGAAGGCCCTTAAAGCATTTTTTTATTTTTTTTCCACCAGCCTTGGGGATCCCAGGAAGAGCCTGAAAGATGGCTGTAAGAGATTAAGTGATGTTTGTTCTCGCACTTTCTTGGGTTTTGTTTATTTTATCTGTTTATTTTGTATAGTTTTTAGATTGTTAAGGAGTTTTTAACTGTTCTTGAGTTGTATGCCACCCACAGCCCACAGTCACTTGTTTGTGAGATGGGCAGCTATTTAAATATTCTAAATAAATAAATTTCTTGTGAATTGTATAAGTCACCTTATTTTTTTTTTTCAAAAGGCAACTGGAATTCAAAACTGAAGTAAATAAATTGTACTTGGATTCATTGGAGCTTTGTATTTAAATTTGCACCTTTGGTATATAAAATAGTTCTCCTGTTCAGCTTGTTCTTTTTTTGGGGGGGGGCAAAGTAAACAGGCTTTGGAACCAGAGTGGAGCAAAGGGTTAGAGTTCCTCTCATCATTTCCAGCCAAGGTCTGCAACTATACCTGCTATTCACTTTTAAAAGATTTTCATGCAAACCCTTAAAATCTGTTTAGACTCCATATCAAGTTTAGCCCTCAAGAAGAGAAAAAGTTCCTGCTAATTCTATGTTTTGTATAATTTTACTTGTTATCTTCAAAAATGTTCATAGCAATCTTTTCACATCCAGATGCATCCATGGAAGTAAAACACCTATTTCTAATTAATTGCAGTTCTAGTTCATCTGAGACAATTGAAATCATTCAGAGAGAGAGAGAGAGAGAGAAGCCTTGTGCCATAAACAAGAAAAACGATACAGCTGAATTAAAATGAACCATTGAACCTACATAATCCACACGTCTTGTTACTTGTGTACTGATTAAAATAAGGGTAGGAACAGTTAGTGAAAGGAACAAATAGCTAAAGTTCAGGGGCATCCATGTGGGGAGTCAAAAAAATCAAGGTGGCTCTCACAACTGTGCAATCAAAGCCCTACCCTTTTTTACATGCGCCACATGCATGACACACATTCAAAAGGGCTGGGACTTCAATCACATAGTTACAGCTGCCATCTTGACTGTTTTGATCCCTTCTGAGGACATCCTTGAGCATGAAACTGAGCAAACTCAGGGAGGCAGTGAAGGACAGGAAGGCCTGGCGCAATATGGTTCATGGGGTCACGAAGAGTCGGACACGACTGAACAACAACGAGGATATCCTGCCAGTGATATTAAAGTGTTGGGGATTGTATGCCCTGGTATTCCCCTGCTGACAAGATTATTTGCTTCAGTGAAGAATTTGGCTATATTGGGCATCCAATTTATTTCTCCCAAGTAATCAGTTTCCCAAACATACCAGTTTCCCATGTCACTGGAAGAGATACAAACAAGTGTATCTCTATGTATATACTGTATATACAGTAAGTATGTATTGTACTGTATACACTAATTCATTCAAGAAGTAATTGCATTTTATTAAAGAAAAAAATGAGTTAATAAAAATTAATATAATCACTTTGATGCAAACACTCAGAAAAATCCAGGTAGCTTCTATGTTTCTACATTATTATTTCCAGAAATTTAATAACCATATATTGGATTAAAATTGGCTTTTTTCCATGCTTTTCTGCAATACTTTTTATTAAAGATTTTAACATTGGTAAAAGATTATACAAACTAAAATTGGAAAGAAGAAAAGATAGAAAAAAGAGAATAGAAAGTGGAAAAAGAAAAAAGAAACAAAAAGAATATTTTAAAAAAGTGACTTCCAGTCTTCTTTACAACAGATACAAACAAGTTTAATACCTCTCCAACCCCTTTAAAATTAGATTACATAGATCACTTTTTCCCATATCCCAACCCTTATGCATTAATAAATCCAAAAATCATTAACAGCACTGTCCAGTGTCAGCAAAAAGTCCATAAAGGGTTTCCAATATTTTGTAAGAATGTTTCTTATTTTAATTTGATCAAACACATTAGTTTTATAGTCTTTTGCTCAATATTCTAACATTCTTAATCCTTAATTTGGCATTATCATGCTGTTGTAGGAGCTGGTCTCCAATCAGGTCTTCTTTCTCCCATCACAGTAATTTTTTAAAGCTTTTAACAGACTTCTTTTGTAAGTCCAGTAATAGACCATTGCCTAGGTCATTTTTCATTTCTTGGCTCAGTATTTGTATTTCCTCTCTATTTTTCATTTCTGTCTTATATTCCACAACTTCTGTTTTGTTTTCCAAAGTTTCCACATAGACTGTGATTTGATTTTCCTCTTCATTCTGTCATCCCATAGATCATTGGTTCTCAACGGGGGCGGTACCGCCCCCCGGGGGGCGGTGGGAGGATGCTGAGGGGCGGTGAACTTGTTTTGGGCGGTAGGGGGGCGGTGGGCATGTTTTGGGTGGTAGAGGGGCAATGAGCATGTTTTGGCATTCGAACTTAATTTTAAAACTCCCAAAAAAATTTATTAAATTGATTATCTGGTTTACACCATTTGTACCAGCAATAAAATGAACTTACGCGATGGCTGCCCTCACGCACTTCTAAGAATGGTGAGATGAATTTGTATTCTAGGTAGGATGACCTTGAAGAACTTGACACTACGATTCTTCTCCGATCCCAACCAGCACAGCGCAGGCGTCAGCTGTTTTCCCGTGCGATTAATTGCAGCGCATGCGTCAGCTGTCTTCCCGCGCGATTAATCGCAGTGCATGCATTGAGCGTCCTTTCAATATGAATGTTTGATTTGACCCGTGTTTCTTGAGTTGCATTTCGTTTGCTTCATTTCTGTTTTTTCCCTTCAGTTTCGATTTACTTTCATTGTTTATTTGGCCAGTCGGGTAGGTAAGTGCGCTTATTAGTTCTTTATCGTGGTCGTGAATTATTAATTTTGAGAAACTAATGAAACTTTGAAAGCCAGCTTCCAGAATGGTGATCATCTCACAGAATTTTGGCTTCAAAATAACATCAGTCACCTCTACCCAGGACTGTGGACTATCATCAAAAAAAATTTTAGCATATTTTTTTGCTGTTTTTTTAATTATCTAATTAAGAATAAAGAATTTTTAAACATTAAAAAAGCATTTGCAAAAAAAAATAAATAAAATTTAAAAATTTAAAAAATTTAAAAACGAGCATCAAAAAAATAAATAAACGTATTTACAGCATTTTGAAATAAACATATTTACATAAAAGAGCATTTAAGCATTTTTTTTTTTTGCATTAGTCATTTTAATTTTAATAAAAGGAATGCAATTACCTTCCAGGGCAAAAGTATCGAGTTAAATCGAACAAATTTGGTGTGTAAGTCTACTGAAAAAAATTACTTAAAATTTTTGCCTTTTATAATTCAGTAACTCCCCCCCGCTTCCCCATACCCTAAATTACAGGATTTTCACAAAGGGTGGCATTGAAAAATTTTCCGCTCCTTAGTGGGGCGGCAGCTTCAAAAAGGTTGAGAATCACTGCCATAGATTCATCCAAGTTATTCTCTATCACATCCTTCATTTCTTCTTTAAGATCTCTTCTAAACGATACATTCACATAGGCAGATATTGATGCTGTTATTTTAGCTGTGAACTTCCTTCCCAATTCCTTGAAAATCCTTTGGAATGGCTCAAGTGTAATACCTTTAGCTATAATTTTTGTAAATTTCTCTACTTTTCCTCAAACACAAAAGTAAAAGATAGTATTTTCTGTTCCTTTTTTTCTTCTTTCTTTCTTTCTTTCTTTCTTTCTTTCTTTCTTTCTTTCTTTCTTTCTTTCTTTCTTTCTTTCTTTCTTTCTTTCTTTCTTAGTCCTCTCTGGTGCTTTGTGATTCTATAATCACATGATCTGTCCCAAATTTCCTTTATTTCTTTGTTTTGGGAGATCTACCAATCATCTCCTCCATGAAAGACTAAACAATCTATGTTCCCACAAAGGTACTATTTTATTTATTTAATTATTTCAAAAGCATTATGTCAAGAATCATAATATTTCAAATTTGACTGGTCCCTTAAAACTTTTAAAACTTTCTTGAATTCTTTTCAAGCTTTTTGTCATTAAGCTTACATTTTTTTACATACTTTAAATTGTTGTTTAACTCTTTCTTTATTCTGGAATGAAGGATCACTCACCAGGTACTTTTTTTCCAAACCTGCTGCTCAGATCTCTTTTAGCTTTAAAATAATTATATTCCACAAGTGTTTTAGAAACTGAGGTTTGATGAACTCAGTATCCATATAGGCTCCACTGCGGCTGTGAGCTTAATGTCTTTTCCTCACTTCCCGGCACTCAAACTCATGAGTCAACTGCTTTCCTGCAGTTTCCTTGTGAAGAGCAGCCATCTGGAGCACAGGTGGGCAATCTCTCGTCCTTTCCTTACCCAGAGAGGTTCCATTGGACTGGGCTTCACTGCAGCAGCACCTTCACTCCTTCAGAGACATTCTAGTCTGCCATTTCCTCACCCAGTAGTCCAGCTTTTTTCCATAATTTTAAATGATTTTTTGTTTATTTCACTTTTGTATTCAAAATGTGCTTTTGTCTTAATTTCTCCTGGCATACTGCAATTTATTCATGTTGGTCTAATTCTTTCTCCATTTTTTTAAAACTGCTGTACTTTTCCAGTGAGCTTTGATTATGCATGGCAATGACTGTCAAGTTTTGTTTGTTACTGACTAGTGGGGGAGTAAGGAAAGAATACAGTAAATAAATGAACTGCTATATCGTTAAGGTGATACAGGAGAAAATTTACCTATTAAACTAGATAATGGGCAAATGACCTGTTTGCTAGATCCTATTGTTTCTTGTAAGTTTACTGAGGAAAGAAACCAGCATAAAATAGTTTTAGATTAAATATAGCACAAGTAATCAAGAAGATTCTTTGTGATGTTCAGAGAAACATAAGAGATAACTGAGACTATATTTCTTTTCTTTTTTCCTTTAAATAATATAATTTCAGTGCTCGGTCAACAATTTTTCCCCAAGGCATTTTTTCCAGTTCTCTAGTGTTATTCTCTACTATTTACATTTCTGTTGATGTTTTTGTTAAAAAAAAAAATCATGTTTTTATCTGTTTGTAGGGCCACATTATTACCCATTATAGATTGTGTTATTAAAGCTATGTTTTAAATTTTGAAGTGTCCCCATTGTTCGATATTGTACGGTGGCATTAATTAACTTAAATTAAGAAATAATTAACATTGTTCTAATCATTCCAAACCATTTTCATCCTCCAGCTGAAGCAGTTACTCAGACTTGCGTCCTAATACCTTTAACGGGAAATAAGGACCACTGAACTTAGTGGGGCCTATTTAACACTGACCTGTCTTTCCCTTAACAGCTTTGGAATCTACAGGTTTGGAGAATCCCATGAAAAATGTTCTTTGATCAATATTCTGTTAAGTTTATTTCTTAGATTTAAATCCTACTTTTCTGCCTATCAGATACGCAAAGTAGTTTAGGACAATTAAATCCTTTAAAACTAGCCAGGTTTCAATGAGAAAATAAATAAACTCTTCTTTTGAGGGGAGGACAGTAAGAATACTGCTACCACTGTACCTTTAGTACTATCAAGTCAATTTATTTCTTCATTACCTCTTACAAGCATTTGTAATTTGAAGCCTACTAAATGAGGGAAAATAGAAGTTATAAAGCTTTCTGCATTCTCTGCTGAAATACATATCTGGCTCCTTATTCTCCCCTTTCTTATAAAGAATTTGATAAGTTCTGTTCCAGCATTTTTTAACTTGGGTTGGAACCAGTAACTTCTCATTTTGGCTTTGAGATTCATGTAGTGTATTTGTCTTTTGAGAAGGAAGCATCTCTTTAAAAATGTGAGATAAATGTTTAGAAGACTAGTTGTTCTAAGATAAGTAGGTGTGCCATCAGAGACTGAAATATGAGACATGCCAAAAAGTTCTGCAAGTTCTATCTCATCCTTCTCTAACTCTGTGAAGAAATGGCTTTGGTTTGTAGGAACCTGAGTCTCACATGCTACTTACATTAGAACAGTTTTCCCCTGCTCCATCCCAAGGATGCTTGATCAGGGCTGTCATAATCTATCCCTGTCTGGTCTCATGTCAATTTCTGAGCAACTGCAGGAAAAATGTCTTTGTCAAAATCTCTGGAGGATTTCTGCCTGTCAGTTGAGATAATGCTAAGGTAGGTGAACCAATGGTCTTGCTCAATATGAAGTGGCTTCTTGTGTTTCTGAATCTTCTCAAATGCTGTTCATGTTTCATGACTACACTTTCTTCTGTGTGCCACTGGAAAAAGGAAATTCTTTGCATGTGATGGCATGGGATTGAAAAGATATACAAGTTAGGCAACCTGGTGCCCTTCAGAAGTTTGGGGCTACCATTCCCTGCAACAGAGGACAAGATTATAGGAATTCATTGTGTTCTGTTGTGCTCAGCTATTTTTAAGGATACACTGTTGATATAACATTCTACCCTGGTTCCTTACACATCAGGTACCTGTATATTAAATAATGGGGAGCACAGAGAGCTTGACCCATTCCTTGATGGCCAACAAACAAGTTTCAGCCAATACATCTGATTACTCCCACTTCATGTTCCTGTTGCTAGCGCAAAGACTGACAACAATTTAATTAACTTAAAGTAGATGAACAAAGATAGACAGGTGGACAAACAGGAATAGCTACCATTGAATCTCTGTATTTTATAGTCTGTGATTTGCATTCTGAGTAATGTTTTTGTACCATCTTGGGCCCCAGAGGAACATTGGATGCTTCTAAAAGTTAATAAATTCTATTGCTTGTTTAAACAGCACCCTTGCCATTATGAGACCTGCTCTTGTAAACTACTGAGGAAATCCATTAAAGAAAATCCATTCAAGTGCAGATTGTAAAGAATCTCTAATTTTCTCTTGAACCAAACACCACAGTTTTATTCCCTCTAGAGTCTTCATTCTTAAGTAGGTGATCACTAGACACTTTTTTTTCCATTTGCAACTATAAACTGAAACAGATGTTAAAATGCTACCCTATTTATAAAATAGGTTATCTTATTTATAAAATAAGCTCAGACTTGCTTGCTTATTTACTTCAAATAAAGCCAATAAAAGATAACTACCAAACCCTCCACCCTTAACAACAAAACTACAGGAAAATGTCACACCTATAAAATAAGCTTAAAAAACTAAATATAGGCATCATGGGTTTGTTTCAAATTTTCCAGACAGTTTGGGGGAAAACACTGGATAGACAACTTCTCTGAATTTCTGTAAGGGAAGAAGAAATCCCTAGTTTCTCAAAGGCAATAATGCCATTTAGCAGGAGTTGTAGTACCCCTACTTTAGAACTACAACTGCTAAAAAGTAGAATCCTGTGAGAGAAGTTTGTTCATGATGCCTTCCTTTGGGATTTAACTGAAGAGAGAGCTAGGCTTTCCAGATCTGGGAGGCAAGATTCTGGGCAACCGTTAAGTAGCAGTGAAACATTAGTTTTCTCTTAGCTGCTATTTAGTGGTCATCCAGATTTTTGCAGTTCAGATCAGGCAAAATCCTTTGAGAACCTATTAGAATTGCAGGCCACAGAGTTAATTATACTGTGAAAGATGGGGTTATTTATATATATTCCATAGCTACCTTGTAACTGAATGAATGCAACAATTCTACAGTCTACCCAAGAGAATGTGTCAAAGAGGGTTTATTTCCCCCCTCCCCCTTTGAAAGCATTATTTCCAGCAATTTTTCTTCATCAGAATGAATGAGAACTGGTAGGAAAAAAAATGCAGGAGATTATCTTAAATAATCCCTTAAAAGTGGATAATAAGAGTCAGCTGCATCTCTAGAGATGCCCTTCTGAAATTTGAGGATTAAAGAAGGTTTCTCACTAACTAAAACTCTATTAGTGATGGGACTTTAAGACCTTCAAAAGCTGTGTAAGGATCCCAAATAGGTTCACAGGGAAAGCAGCATTCCAAAACTACCCTGTTAGCATACCTTTTAGAATTTTACAGCTAAAAAGAAAGCTCTTGTTTTCTGAGGGACTTCAGAAGTGGCATATTGTCCTGCAGTGGTAGAGTTAGAGACATATCATAAGTCCCTTGCATGCCACTGAGGATTCCTTAGTGTCCCTGCAGAATGTTCCATTTTATAATTTTAGAAACTGGACACTAGAAGGGACTAAAGTTCCTAAGCAGAGGGGAAAAAATACAAGCCTGCATTTATTTACTGGGACTTACAAAATGATACAAAACACTGTAACATTGAAAATATTAAAGGAGGCTTTTGAAGAATATAGCCAGAAATTAGTAGGCACAATATCATCACTGTCAGTAATATCTGCCTCTATAGATAATGTCCAAAATATATTATTGAAGAAATAATATATGTGGAACAAATTGTGTCTGACAAGATAGAGATGGTACTGAAAGTGGATTTACAAATAAAAGACCAAGAGAGCAACTTGGAAAAGGATGTTTTGCTGGATATACAAAAGAAACTAGCTGATATTTTAAAAATCAAAAGGGAAATACAAATGACAAATCAAAAGAGGGACCTGGATGATTTTTTCTTATTGGATTTACAAAAGAGGCTTGGTAAAGTCTTGAAGAAATTTGTGTGATGGGACAAAGAAGAATTGGAGAGAAATCAAATCCTACAACAATATTTGACTGAACTAAAGATTAGGAGTGTTAGAAGTAAAAGGAAGGGATATAAAGTTGGTTTATTTGATCAAGGTTAAAATAAGACATTGTTAAAAGCTGGCAACTCTTTATGGACTTTTTGCTGATGTCTAGACTGAAAAGTTGATGCTCTATGGATTTGTCTATAGATAAGGGATGGGATATGGGATGAAGAGATATTTGAATATGGGATGAAGAGGGATATGGGATGAAGACATATTTGTTTGTAACCTTATAAGGGGTGGGGAGACACTAAATTTGTTTATACTTGCTCTGATGAAGGTTGGAAGTCACTTCTTTATATATATTTTTTCTCCTTTATTATATTCTCACTTTTTCTTTTTTTTTCTTTTTTCTTACACTTTTTATTCTTTCTTCCTATTCTCTTCTTTTTTTAAGTTTAGTTTGTATTAGTTTTTACTATTATAATTATATAATAGTATATTAGTATACAGTGTGTGTGTGTGTGTTAGTTCTGAATAAAGAGGCCAACTATTATGATGCATAGCCTTGATGGAAGCCAAGTTTCAAATGTTTAACTGATGAAGCTGGCATAGCAGTTTCTGACAACACTGGTCTTCCTGCTGCATTCTTTGTAAACCTAATGATGTTATTTTCCTTGTTAACAAAGAAAGAAAGTCTTGGTTGCAATCAGTTCTTCTAATCTGATACAATAGTGAAGAGCTAGGAGTAATGATCTGCTAGAAAAAGCCATAACTCATCATGAGAAGCCAATCAGATATGTGAAGTTGTTGCAGCTTCCCATTGATCCCTCTCAGTTGTGAGGACATATGAAAAGTTAGCATAGACTAAAGCTGCAATCCTAACCAAGGGATAAGTCTCACTAAAGTCCATGAAGCTTTCTTCTGAATAATAATGCATTTTCTTTGGATGCTGGAGTAGCAAATATAGCTCACAAAAACTCCTTAAATGGAATTGTCCAAATAAGACCTCTTTGCAATTGTATCTCCTTCTGCAATACCAAAACCACATATTAATGTTTTGCAAATAGTTGTTGTTTCCTTCTTCTAAAGCACATGCAATTTTTGTTTTGTTTTGTTTTGTTTTGTTTATATATCAAATTTGTCACCGCCCATCTCATTGAATGACTCTGGGCAGTTTACAAAACAGTTAAAATCAATTAAAATTACAAAATTACAATAATAAATTGAAACTATGTGCAAGTCTTGGGGCAGTGGTTTATATCTTTTTTTTTATGTTGATTTTTTATACTTTGTAAATGTTTTTTTTAATATATATATTGGTTTTTACTTGATTGTTGTATGCTGTTCAGAGTCACTTTTTGTGAGATGGGTGGCTATATAAATTTGATTAATAAATAAATCAAATATCTGACATACATTTACAGTATTTTCTTTGGTCTAGCTGGCTGGTTAGGTCCAAAGATGAAGTTCAAAGGAGCAAATTGTAAACATAACTTCCATGACATTAATTCTTTGCTGACAATTAATGAAACTTTCTAACAAAAGCTGTTCTGCTTATATACAAATGGGGGTGTTATTTCATATGACTTATTTGCATTTTGATTATTATATGCCGATGCTTCAGCATTTTGTGTTGTTCTGTCTTCTGAATTTTTTTATGAGCTATATCTAGTTTAAATTTAACTGGTGGTTTCAATATTGCTAAGAAGTAAGTAGAAAATAGCACACTGAAATTTTATCTAGGAAGGACAACTCATCATCATCATGATGTTTATCAATCGTCATCATTTTCAGATATTTTTATGCAATATTGTGGAGTTAAACATAGAATTACACAAAAGTATATGCAAGAAATGCATCCATGCATGTTTCAATATTGTGGAGCTCTTCAACACAAGTTTCATTCCTTCAAGCATTTCCTTGACTACTCATGTGACCATGTAACTTATTCATGCAAGTCTGCATCACATTGCTATAACAACACTCCTGTCTGGATGGATGGTGTGATGTATAGATGCTGGCAGCACCATGTATATCTATTCACTTGACAACCATGTCCTTGTCTGAGAGTGTTTGAAGTACTCTGCTTCCAACATTTAAAAGTCTGAGTAGTAATTCCCCTCCTTTTTATAATTGCAAATTACTGGTGAGTAAATAATCTCCTTAGTAACTCTTGAGGAAAGCCTGTTTCCTCATTCATGCAACTTACAGTGGATTTTGGTATGAGGAAAGATTTTATTCAGCCATTCTGTAATCAGAAATGTCTGTTCTTTGTTCTTCTGCCTACTGCAGGCCTGTAAATGCACAAAGAGATACTTCTAACTTCACTTGCAGGGATGAAATCACCTTCTGTAGTTCTTCCTTCCAAGTTCATTGTCTGAGCTGCATGTAAGAAGCTGCTCAATTTATTGACTCTCCAGCCAGCAGCTAGTACTCCTTCTCTCCTCCGCCTCCTCCTCCTCCTCCTCATCTTCATCTTCTTTTTTGCATTTGAACACTGTTCTCAGATTCCAATCTCTTTGGATATACTTTTCAAATCATTTTCAGATGTCTTTTTATAAAAAGGACCATTATTGCTCTAGTAACTGTTCAATAAAGAGCAATTTATTTAGTTCTAAAATGAAAGTGAGCAACCTGTGGTAACTGAAGGCTGACCTTAACAAGATCAAGGGTCATAGTATCCAGGGCCATGTCATTGACATCAGCAGGAATAAGGCTTTTTTCTAGCTTTGGGGAGTAATTGGGAAGACTTTCTGTGTTTCTGTTTGTTTGTTTTTAACTAAAACCTACTTTAGAAATTACAGATATTTATTTTCTACTTCAAAATGATGGAAAACGATGCTACCAGTTTTCAGTAATGGTGGTCAGAAGGGGCTCCAGGAACTACAAAGTTGAACCTTGAGGGCTTCAGGTAGCCTTGTTTCTTCAGGCCCAATAATTCTTGTCTTAAGATATACACACTTCTCATAGATTAGGTCTTCCAGCATGCAGACAAGTTGTCCTTTTTAAATAGCAGTCATTGATTGATTGATTGATTGATTGATTGATTGATTATATGCCATAAAGTCAGTATTGACTCTTAGTGATCACATAGATTATCTCCATGGCAATCTATCCCTAGTCTGGTCCTTCAAGTAATAGCAGGCATACAATAGTTTTCTTCATTATTGTATGCCTTCTATTTACAACTCTGGCACTTTGACCAAATGGTGGATTGTGGAAATAGTTAGAGAATAATGAAAAACTTAAATCAAGTTGTGAGACCAAAGTGCCAGCCTGCAAGCCTTATCTGGGCCACCAGGGCAGCTTTGTCTACTATAGTTTATGAAATAAAGCCTTGCCCCCTCCCCCATTACAGATGAGGTAATGGAAAAAATCAAAGCAGACCAGCAACTGCCAGGTTTGCCTGGGTTTTTCATTTCCCCTTCAAAGGATCTCCTGACTATTTTTGCTTTTCACACTTAAAGTGGAGATGACTAGTGGATATAGCCATTGCTCATTTATTTCTATTGTCAGGTGGAAATCAGCCTCCCCCATCTAATATCTTTCAGAGGTATTGGAACTGCTGCTCCTACCATTCCCAGTCAGCAGTGAGACGTTTCAGATAAATAAATCCTTGGGAGTGACAGAAAAAAAATGAGTTGTCTAGTGCTGATGTCGACCTGCGGGGGAAAATGGAAACAAGAAAGAAGTCTTTAAAATCAAGATCATGGAAATCTCTCTGAGGTCCACATTTGTGATAGTAAGGGCAAACTAAATATTATATGAGAAATCTGTTTTTTGTGTCCTGATACATTTATTTTCACTGAAAAACACTCTAAACCTGGACTGAAACAGGCTTCATTTTCCCAACTGGAATTGTCAAATTCAAATGCAGATTAGATATTAATGACCATCAGGTTTCCATTCCATCAAAATTAATACTTAAGGTAGAAATGGAACAAAATGTTTGTTCATTTCTACCAGGTGAATCTTTGACAAAAATGCTACTAATCTCACATGTACTGTAGCATGAGTCATTTTCAGAAGGAGAAACAAAACTGTAGAAAAGATGGATTTGCATGGCATATTCTTTAGCATCATCTATGTTGATATATGTATATATTCATCAATAAGATGGTTATATGTATAACAGGCTATGTATATGAAATATGCACATTCCTAGCCTTCTGTTGCCCTCTCTCAAGAAGTAAATGACAGGAAATGGCACATAAATTGTACCCTCTCCTTTTCTTCATCCTGGCCACCTCACTTTAAATGTAGTCACCATTATCATACTGGAAAAATCCATGACAGCAGTTTAGTTGCAGTAATTAGCAGTAACTTCACTGAGTAGAAATATTACATTGCCTAACCAAAGATGGAGTCCAGGACGCAGTCCACAAATAGAGCTTGAACCAAGTTATACTCAAGCCTATAGTTGCAGGCTGGGCCTTCCAAAAGGGGAAAGAACATATGTAGCAGTGAGGAGCAGGCAGGCACTGAGAATAGACAGCGAACACCACGAATCAATCAGTGCTCCCTCCAGATGACCAATCAAAGAGTGCATTGGTCAATACAACATTCAGTTGATGCCTCACCTTCTGATTTATCACAGAATTTGAACCTCCCCAATCCCATCTATAGAACATACACAGAAAATAAGTTGCTAGAGCCCCTCACCACACACATAACACATTTTGAATACATATTATGCTCACTTGTCCATCCATTTGAAGGAGAAAAAATCAGTTAAATTGTTAGGTGAGAAGCTTACTTGGTTGCAGAAGTACATTTTGATCTGTTTAAGTCATTGCAAACCATGAAGCCAAAAGGATAACCAGCGTTTTTCCAACCAGATGTTTTAACAATAGCTCTAAACAAGGTTATTTGCTGAGGCTACAGGTTTTCTGCATAAACAGAAAGCAAGTATGGTCATGGTTCTCAGTTGTGCAGAGCGCCAAAAACCGAAGTCAGGTTTCTTGCATCAGACCAGCCATCCTGCTTATAATTCATAGCGAATGAAGATGGTTAGGATGCAATACCTTGTGTATGTCTAAGGAATGGAGCCCTGAAGACTTCTGGAGGAAGAAATGACAGACTGAAGAAATGAAGGCTTCCAGAGGTAGAAATGGCAGATCACGGTGAAGAACAAAGAGCCTGCAACTAAACCAGCTCTTCAAACCTCTTTGGACAAAGAGAGGAAGGGAGATCACTCATAAGTGCTCCAGTCAGTTGCTCCTCATGAGGAGACTGCAAGACAGCTGTTGCCAGTGGGTTTTGAGCACTGGGAGATGAGGGAATAGCCATCTTACTCAAACTGTGGCTGACACCTTTAAAAGGACACTAAGTTCACATACTTCCTTTTCTAATCACCTCTGGAAATTGCTTATTAACTATTTTTCAGCTATTAGAAACCTTTGGATTCACAAGTCTAAAAACACCAGGTGAATCTGTCTTCAATCCATAATGAAATAAAATTTTAACTACAAGCTTAAGAACTTAAGTTATTTTTTTAAAATAAACAATAAAAGGTTGATTAAAACTTTGATTTTAGAAAGTTACAAATGGACTAAGGGTCCAAATAAATTTGAAATAAGATATTGGAATTAATTATAAAGAATCTTTCCTGTGGGAAAATGCTTTTGTTTTGAATTAAAAAAAAAACCATAAGATTTTAAAAATTGAACACTAGAGGGAACTAAAGATTTCCATTAAAAGAGAAGAACACATAAGCTTGACTAACAGTTACAGAATGGCACAAAATACTGTAACACTGGAAATATTGTAGGACATTTTTGGAAAATTGAGTCAGAAGTTAATATTAACAATGTCAACAGTGTTATCTGCCTCTGTAGATAGACTATGTCTAAAAGATGATATGGAAGAGGAACAAGACAGAAACTGAGTTGAAAGTGGAGTTACAAATGGCAGGCTACAAGAATGACATGGAAAAAGATGTTACACTGGACATACAAAAGAAACTGGCTGATGTTTTAATAATTAAAAGGGACATATAAACAATAAACCAAGAGAGTGACCTGGACAATTTTTCTACACTGGACTTACAAAAGAGACTTTTAAAGTTGTGAAGGTTCTTATGAGAAGAGACAAAGAAAAAATGAAAAGAAATCATGTTCTAGGAGATTATTTGAAGGGACTAAAGATCAAGAAATATAAAATTGGTTTATTTGATCAAGGTTAAAATAGATATGTTATTGGTAACCCTTAATGGACTTTTGCTGACACCAGGACTAAAATGACAATGCTTTATGGATTTGTTTATAGATAAGAGATGGGATATGGGAAGAAGAGGTTATTTGTTGTAATTTAAGAGGAGATGAAAAGTTACTAAAATTGTTTATACTTGTGATGAAGGCTGAGAGTCACTTCTTTATATATCCTTTTCTTTTATTTATTTATTTTTTATTTATTAAATTTCTCCCCCACCCATCTGCCCCCAATGGGGGAACTCTGGACGACTCACACAAAACATTAAAAACATAAATATATATAAATACATAAAACATCAATTTAAAAACATTACTAAAAAAGGAAAAGGAGAGTCCAAGAAGTTGCAGAATCTGGGGCTGAAGACAGCAGGCTTCTATGGGGTTAGCCATCCCCACGCTTTTCTTTACTATATTCTTATTTTTGTTTCTTTTCTTTTTTTTCTGTCTATTCTTTATGTCTTTCCTATTTTTCCCTTTTTACTCTTTCTATTTTTCTTTCTTTCTTTTAGTTTACATTCATTTTTACTATTGTAATTATAAACTTCAGTAAAATTGAAAAAAAAAAAAAAAAGAATGGAGCCCTACTTACATTTTCAAAACTGTAATTGTGCAACAAGAATGTTGGGAAGTAGGATAACATGTTGGGGTCACAGGGTAGATGTCCAGTGAATGACATTCTTGAACTGAGGTGAAAAGAATAACAAAATATATTTCATACCACATGTTTTGCAATTCATTTATTTATTATGTCACCTTTCTGCAGTGGATTTGGTGAAAACCCTATGAAACCTTTAATAATTAAAGTATTTCAAAATAACTGACAACAGGGTTGAAACAAAGCACATTTCCAGTAAAGAAAAATCAGAAAGATTTCTTTTTAATCTTCTCCTCCTCACTTAAGAGATGCAACCCAGCTAATGAGATGCTGTTGCAGGACAACTCTAAGCTTTTTCAAAGAAAGGTGGTGCAGAAATTACAGAAATGGAAAAGAAAATGCTTTATTTGGTATGTCTTTTAAGGGTGCACAAATTAACATTGATCCAATTTCAGCTATTGATTCAGTATGGAAAATCAATCCAATTTGGACATGCAAAACAAGTGGTCAGTTAGGGTCAACACAATTTGGATTTCAAAATCAATTTGATAAAATAATTTATGTAAATGCACAGAAGCATTCAACATAAATCAAAAGCATATGTTTGGCACTTTGTTTCAATTTTATGATCTAGATTGGAATGTCAATTCAGTTTGAAGATAAAATCAAATCATTTTTGAATCAAATCTCTCAATCAAAGCTTCTCCCAGCCTTAATTTTAAAAAGTGTTCATAGGAGAGGAAAAGTGATAGACCTCAATTTTAAAGCATCATAGCAATTGCCTCTAAAATAATCATAATTGGAAAAGTAATTATTGGTCTTTATTGTACTATATAGTTAATTTACTGTTAAGAATCAGCTCCTGCTAGTTTGTTCATTCTTGCTCTCTGCCCATCTCCTTTTGAAAAAAAAAAATGCTATTTCCATTAATGTTGTTAATTAATGGGGCAGATCTAAATGCCATCCCATGCATAGATATCACTGTAGAAGGCCAGGAGACCAGAATAGGAGAGGGATTTCAGCAATCCAGTCATACAAATATTTAGTTGGTAGTACACTTACTGGACCTACTGAAATGTAATAACGGTATGAGAGAGAGAGAGAGAGAGAGAGAGAGAGAGAGATTGCACCCTTATGAAGGCCGACAGCAGCTAATTACAATTTTCTACAAGGCTGATTTGGTCCCAACTCTTTGTTAAGGAGTACAATTCTGGAGTTTCAGCCTAGATTGGCTATAAGGAGGACTCCTAATTCATACCAAAGAAACAGTTCTGCACACTGCACAGTGAAGACTAGAGTCCTTAGCAAGCAACTAAAAAGTTTAACCACAAAAATCCTTATAAAAGATTGTGGTACATGGCAGGGGGGTCTAAATTGTGAGCCTAAACATTGATCATAACCATAGTTAGATTAGACTTTTTATCAAATAAAATTAAGTCAGTTATAACTTGTTGAGCTTGTAAAGACAAATGTTATAGAATCAGAATGCTTGTTATAGAATCACTTGCCTTAGTTGAAGCATTAGTCAAACATATTGTCCAACACAGTCTCTAAACAAAGAGTTTTTATCTTCTTCTATTAGATATTGTGTCTCCTATAAAACAGCAACATCAGCTTTTAAAGATTTGAGATAGGTTGTAGTTTTAAGTTGTTTCCTAGAGTCTCAACCCTTTTATATTAAGGTTAACTAAATTCAGTTAACTGTATCCCATTGGTATATATATCTTACTCAAATATCAATCTTTTTTAAAACTTAATCCTTTTATGTAAAACTATATTTTTAATGTATATAATATATAATATAAAGCATTTTTGTAGTAAAAACATTAAATCTTGTTCCAAAGTTGCATATTAGTAGTTGATAACTGTCTGCATACAAATTAGCGAAAAAAGGATACAACCTTTTAATAGTTAAAAAAGAAAAACAGTAAAACATAAGAGGAAAATAATACATGATAGAAAAAACAAAGAAAGTTAAAAGAGAAACCATAAGGGGGGAAAAAAGGAATATTTCACTTCTGCAGCTTCTGCCTCTCAGCTAAAACAGGATCATATAACATGAACCTTAAACAGGAGAATAAAAAGTAAACAGAGAAAAGCTGTAAGGGAGCAGGGAAGAGTAAGATGGGGAGAAGAGAGAAGAAGAAGAAGAAAAAAAAACAGGCACAACATAACACGACAACAAACCCAGACACAAGATAAGGAATGGGAAAACTCCAGAAGTTACTGCACAATGAATACAGGAATTCAAGGAGGATGGGGCAGAACCTAAAGGTGTCAGTTTTAAAAAGCAATAAAAAAATACAGAATGATCTTGGAAGATCTCATGAGATCTTAGTGATCTCATCTGAGGTCTTTGGAAGGAATATGCCTGGGCCAATGTGCATGACTGTACGCTAAAAAAGAGTTTGGCAATCCTTGTTAAAAAAAAAAAAAAAAAAAGTAACTCAGACCTTAGTGCTTCTTTAAATGTATTAGTCTGCCTAAGACAGCATTGGGTAATAGTAGTAGGGAGGAAAAAAATGGACCAGTTTCCCTTGTTTTCCTTTCTTTTTTTAAAAAAAGAAAAATACTTGCTTCAACTTCCTATTGCCCAAGAGCAACATGAAACATGTTGAAACATGAGCTTCATCACTGTGTATATGATACTGAAGCCTATGGAGACACTTTGTTCTTTTCTACAAGATAAGAACCACAGAGAAAAAGAGACTGGCATGAAGTTTAAAAATACAGTCATTGATTTTCTTCCAACAGAAATTAGACACGTCTTTCATATTTACATGAATAAGAACGGTGTTGTCCAAATAACAATAATAATTATTGTAATTATAATTTTATCTTCTATATCTTCCCATATTCTTACCCATTTTCTCTCATGGCAACCTAAGAACAGTATTCTAATAATAATGATACCTATATATACTCAATTTTCACATATTTTCCCAGTAGTCCAGAGCACCATAATGTTAGAAAAACATTGCCATCTCTCTTTGCTCTGTGACAAAGCCAGTGCTAAAGACGGTTGATTCATAACTATGGTATTGTTTTCTTTGCTTGAGAAACCCTTATGGGCTCTACTGAAAATAGTTCTGGATGTTAACAAGAGTTGATTGTTCTACAGCATGCCACATTAGAAGACATTTCAACTTTCTGAGGAAAAACACAACTATAACTCTCAGCAAGTCATGCAGCACGAACTTCTCCAATTGAATAAAACAAAGGTTCTTTCAAAGTCTGAGTTCATTGTATAGAAGCAAAGGTTTGCATTATAGCTGCACAGCATCGTGTCCAGAAACGCAATGACTAAGATTCATTCTAAAGTGTTATTGCAGCCAGTTGAGTGGGAAAGGCTGCTGGTTTTCTCTGCTGTAAAGCAAGGGGCTGTTCTGAAAGCAAACCAAAGAGTTAATGTATCAAGAAAAGTCAAGGAAAAATAGGGTGCGTTTTACTATGATTTGTATGGTTGAGTGGAGCCACAATAATCATAATTACTTCCAATTGGGGTTTTGTTTTGTTTGTTTTTTTTAGCAGTTGTGTAATGTGTTTTTTTCAATGCCTGTTTGAGAATTCTGTAGTGAACGTGGGTCTGTTTACACATGAAAATACTACCATAACTTGCCATGGTTTTGGGGGAAAGGAGATGTTGAGGGAATCTGGGAGCATATTTAAGTTCTATGAAATGGAGAAAAATATTCTGGAGTCTGTTCACGCTCTGATTTTCAAAGGAGACACACTAAAAGCATGTTAATAGTTCTGCTTCTCCCATCTCTGGGGGGTGCCTTCCTCTAATCCCCCAGCTCTAGCAAGAACGAACCTAAAAGACAAGAGCAATATTGGGACTACAGAAATTATATCTTTTGATCAATTAAAAAAAAGTATCTCCATTTATCTTGGCATAGATTTTTTAGTACATGTACTTGGGGAAAAATAGAATAACATGCAATTCCATAATGGTGGATTTCGTTTTTCTTTCCAACATGGGAAAGATTATTCTTTTGAGGTGGTGTTGATGGAAATATATTCAACTATTTTAAAATACTTGTCTCTGGTATGTTATTTTATTTCACATAAAATGTTGGCAGATTTTTATTGTAGCCTATACTTACTTATCTGAGAGTACATTTCATAGAACATGTTGATTTCTTTTTTGTGTAAGTTTACAGGGTTATATTCCAATGAATTCACAAAGGTTTCCTAAGATCCTTCGTTTGACTCAATAAAACTGATTCATTAATAAGTGTGTATATGGAAGATTACACTGTCCAAAATGCAATTCATTACATACATCCTGCTTCTCATCATCTGGAGTTTTGCAGCCCAAATATGGTAAGCCTATGCAAATTTGCATCTCCTGGGATAATATCCCAGACCCAGAACCATAAGATAGACTACAAATACCCTTTCAAACTTGGAGAAAGAGCTCCAGTCTCTGAGGAGGAGTTCCTTCTGCCTACTCTGAATGAAGTTCTCAGCTAACATTCATTCTGTCCTTGAGAGCTGAAGAGAAGGCACATATGAAAGGACGATAGGAAGTTCAGCACTCTCCCACCCTTCAGTCATGCTCCTGACCAAGGGGGAAAAGACTGACCCATCCTAATGCCAATCTGAAATCATCCCATCCCAAGGAAATTGCTTTAAAAACAGAGGCAATGTGGATGAAGCCTATCACTCCTTCACCACGTTTGTCCTACTGCTCTGCTGCTGGTAATATATTAAAAATCTTGAAGACTCCAGTCATGGTCAGCCCACAATATTTTGATCACTTAAGTCAAGCCACAATGACTTAATTGTGGAAATGACCAAACCCATGCTTGTGTCACAATATCTGATGCAAGAAAATATGTCACAAAGGCATGACATATTTTGCCATTTGTCCCCCTCCCCACCTCCCCTACCCCTTGTAGATACCTGGACCTGACCATGTCCCCTCACTTCAGCCAAAATTTGGAATTTCTCAATTCTGCCTTCTTCCCATTGTATTCTGCTCCCAGTACCTGATACTACTTCAATAAACAATAATCAACACTTTAACATGCCTTTCAAAATTTTACATAACTTTCAAATGATTGAACAGCAAATAAAATTGTTCTTGTTTACCCAGTAAACTCTGGCATTTTCACTGTTTAAAATAATTCAATGGGTACTTTCCAGGCTTGTTGGTTACAGAGATTTAAGCTACTTCCTGGAGGTCTACTCTTTGAGTCAGCTCATGTTCTGTTGAGATGGCTCCAAGTCCAACCAGTCTTTCCTGTGTCATTGTAGGACATAGCTGTGTTTTTATTAACTGCAGGAGAAGCTGCATATTCTCCATGTGGTAACTGTTGCAGGAATGTTAGACATATGTCCAGAACAACAAAAGTAAAGTATTTGAAAATAATGTGGTCATCTTATTTGTGCTCATACTTATATTCCAGAATAGCCTTTGGAGCTGGTTCTGCTGAAAAGTATGTTGAAGGGGATTTCAGTTCATCACCCAACTCACCTGCATCAATACTGCACACATCATCATGTTTCAACCTTGTCTGCTCTGCATTGTTGATGTGGGTAGAGTGAAGAATCTACCTGCTTCAGGTAGAGTAAAGAATCATACCACATCCCAGATATACTACAGTGTTTCTTGAGCTGCATGAAATATTCTTCAGCTTACTGTAATGCACACTCTAGCAGTTGATAGAAGATTTCAGCTGTGAATTGCTGTTTGGTAACTCATATGGGATTATCCTGTGTCTTATAATCAAAATGTCCTCTTCTTCAGTGAACTTTTATATTTTTGAATGGATGGTGAAATACTTCAGTGTGAAATTCCTCTGAGAATTTCTGTGCACTCTTCAGAACATTTTCAAATCCCTTTGAAATCCCTCATCTGACCACTAAGACGGTAGGTATGGCTTTGCTTTGTTATTTCATTGCTTCAGATATATCAAGATCAATGCCTTAGAGTGTCTCACTTGCAGTATTTATTTCAACCAGTATCTCAAGCACAACACTAAGCCACTCTGAAATCTGATGTATGTTTCTGATTATTCTATTTCCCTCTGTTGCAGTTCCTGTTAAAGCATTATCCTCCAAAATGGAAAGGGAGGAATCATCTAGCTTCCCAAATTAGTATTTGATAAACTTTATTGCCTCCACTTGATTTTCCAATCATATCAACTCTGTGATTTCATTTTCAGAAATAATGTTCCCAGCTGTTGCTTCAACGTTTGTCTGTAATCAGTCAGTGCAAAGAAAACCACATTGACTCTTTGGATTACACTAAAAAAATCAGCAGCATCCCTAGAAGTTGATACAGCATCACTCAGATCCATTTGTGCATTCTTGTGTTCATTCTTTCCATGCTGGCACTATTATCATAGCCCCAATACGGGTAGTCCCCAGTTTAAGAACAAGTTCCATTCCCAAGGTCTGTCCTTAAGTCGAATTTGTACATAAGCCAGAACGGTATTATTGTATATACTGTATAAGTAGTATTGTGTAATGAAATCAAACCATTGTGTATTTAACTTGAATCATTGTGTATTTCACTCAAATTTTGCTACACTAGGCACAGTTCTTAATACTGGTTGTCCTTAAACAGGGTGTTCTTAACTGGGGGACTACCTGTATCTCATGTCAGCTATTATCATTCCCATATCTTCTAGCTTTTTAAGAAGTATATTTCGCATACCAGCTTCTGAAATATCATCATTGTCAATAAATTCTAGAAAATATGCTCTGATAGTTCCTACTGGAAGGATATTTTCACTACTCTCTGTGTTGTTACAAAGATACCATTAAGTCATTTGTTCCATATGGCTGATATCAAATATGCAGTTCAGAATAACAGAGTAATATTTTGCTGAATTCACATCTGGCACAATCTTCTACTTCACTTTCAATGCCAATAAGCATAATGTCTCATTTTGAATTGTTTTTCCAAGGTTGTGGTGACTCTTCTTAGATGCTCCTGGAGTATAACATCAAAATTATCCGTTCCATAATTTTAAAGAAGTCCTCATAGTTTGGTAGATAAGCTGATCTGAAATGCCACACCATGCAAGGGTTTGGATAGAAAGAATTCTCGCAACAGCCACAAATGTTTTTGGAATTTTTTTTTCAGTAAACAGATTCTGATGCAATTTTCTCTTGATGCTGATCATCTATGAGACCTTTAATCTTAGTCTAAAGGTCTAAAGGTCTTTACACTTATGGAATGCTCTCTGGTGATTTGCCCAGTTTCTCCTGGTAGGCCCAATTTCTGGCTATTTTTTCTTAGGCCTTTGTTTCTGTAGAGCACAATGTAAAAACATTAGACTGGAAGAATTTGTAACAAAAATAGAATGCAGCATTCTCTGTCCTTGAATTCATAAGCCGTAGTCTCTCCATTTTGTCACTGTTAGCTATTTCATGTCAGTAACGTGTGGGATGGAAACTTCTATTTCATATTTTTTTCTTATTATTTTTATTTGCTGGGTCTCATGCAGTACAAGGAAGTTTCTCTGGGTACTGCTCAAGTGGGTCAACAGTCCTGGAACATCCACTCTTAAGGAACAGCAGTAGCTGTTTGTTTGTCCACTCTTCCCTGATCTTCATTTTCTGCTGGAATATGCAAGGTTGCAGCTATTTGATGGGAGATACCAGTGATGCAATAGCTGCCAAGTCACCCAAACCCTAATTAGATCAGGCATCTCATCATTCACATCAGAGTCCATTTGAGTTGGGCAGCTAATAAATTCAAATAAATAAATACAAATAAAATAAATCTTCACTGGGCTCAGAAGGCTCATTGTCAACACTTGTGCCTATTGTTTGTGCCTATTGTTGTGCCTATCTATCCTTCCTGCACAGATAGAAAATCTTCCTCTCCTCTACCTCAGAGAAGCTTTTCTGCTTTCACTCATGACTGTTTTTTATATCAGCTATTGTGGCTTTCCATACTCAGTTGAAGGGGAGAAATAAGCAGACTTGTAGCAGAGGCTGAAGGAGAGAAGAAATCAGCACCTGAAGGGCCTGTCTCCTCTTTCTCTGAATAGTTGAACACATTCTCTCCTCAAGTGAGTTCAGGGAAGCAGCAGGAAGCTCCTTGAAAAGCTGGTGTTAATTAATCCAGGCTCTTGTGGGAGTGCTAGAGAAGTACTGAGAAGCATTTCTTTCTCCTTCTCCATGCAGCCATGTTGCTTTCTGTTATTTCCTCTCACCTCCTGTCTTGCCTGCCTATTGCATCTCATATCTCCAGCCTAGCACTCCACCATCTCTCCATATTTAGAGCAAAGATTTCAGTGTCGGGAAGTTCTGCCAGAGTAGATAGGATTTGTCAATGTCATGATCAATAAACATATTGTAATATACTTCTTGTCCCTTGATATAGTATTTACATTTGTTTAGTAATATCAAATGCATAGAATTAATTGAATGAAGACTTTTTGAGTAGCTGATGATACATTTTGCTGTTCCTCTTGTATTATTACAGCTCCACTCTTCTTTGACAACTCTTGCTGTGAAATAATTGCACAACCCTCATGACGGAGAGACAGCTAGTTGTTTAAGAAGCAAATTGAAATAACAAGAGAAGAATTGTTTGTTAACGCATTCAGATTTTTCTATTTGTTTTTAATTTTCCAAGAGATTGGAAAAATATGAATTGTTGACTGAAGACTAATTGCTGATTTGGCACATGTTTTGTTTACTCTCCTTTATTTGTGTTGTGTGATTGCTAAAGCTACCTTATCCATACAGTGTCATTCGTGTTTTGCTCTTTCATCATTGAACTGGAGAGAGTAAAAGAGTCCAAGATGGAGTATAGGTAACATTTTCAACACACTGAACTTCTTCCTAAATATACCCATCAAAATATTCCTGCCTAAGATAAAGAAGCTGACAATGACACCAAGTTTTATTTTGTTTTTCTTTTATTTTTTACAAGAGTGGATGCAAGTGATATTTTTGATCTTCTCCATGACCACAGAAATCTTTCTTTTCTAAAACAGAAGCCTGATCCATGCTTTGCCTGTCATTCTCCATTGGAACCAAATTCTCTAGTACAGCAAAACAATCAACAGCTGCCTGAATTTTCATTAAATCTAAAATGGAAGAGCTGTCATTCAATCAAAGTTGAATAACTCTCTGGGATGTATTGACTGGAGTCAACAGTGCAAAGAAGCCACAGGGAAGGTAGCTGAGGAAAACTACAGTTGGAGTCTTGTGGCTGAACATAATCAAGCCAGTGTGTGGGAAGCTGGTTTACTGATCCTTTTGCAACAATCGTTTGAGATTGACATCAGGAAGGGATTTAGGGCACATTCAGACCTACCATGTAAGCTGCTCCTGTCCTTTGGTCCTGCCAGGTTGACACTAAGCTAGATTAAGGAATTCCTTTCTAGACTGAGATGCTTTGGCAATGATTTGCAAATTATTTAGTTGGGATTGCAGACCCACATCCTCCTAGTGGAGAGTTCCTCTGCTGCTGTGCCCTTCTACCTTTCCATTCCAGGAAATCAATGGCTAATCTTTATCCTTCCAGTAAGAGGGCCTTAGTGGACATATATCCTTTTATAAAATATATAATTAATACATAGATGGACATGCACACAAAGTTAAATTGAACTTTATATGCAAAGTTAAAACATCAAATGCACATATATGCAGGTACAACAACCAGCTTTAAAATACACATTCCTTTTTTCAATTGTCCCTGTTTTTCCTGAATAATACTAGCTGCAGGTTCTATTAAACAGATTTTCCTTACTAGCATAATAGTTATAACACTTAATGTTCAGAATATCCCTTGTTCAAACTCCAGGATAACATTTTTTGTTGTTATTATTCTTTCCCTGAGCTACCTACTTTTCCATTGGGCTTTTGTAGGTTTGTTTTAATAAGACCACTTATGCAACATTTAATCATTTTTCCAGACCCTTGGGACTGAAGGGATTATTAAAAATAATAAAAATGCTGCAACAAATAAAATAAAAATAATTAAAAACAACCCAAGCAGAAAAATAGGGTGCTCAGAAACCTAATACTAATACTAATAATTGGAAAAAAATATTTTAAAAAAAATCTAGTGAGATTTCAAACTGGGGACATACTGCACATTAAGGCAAGTGTTATAGCCATTATTTTAGTAAGGAGAACCTGCTATATCAGAATCTGCATCTGGTGTTATTCAGGAAAAGCAGAGAAAATGTGGTCAGGGGGCATTCCTGTGCCTGCCAAGTCGTCAATCCAAGTGAAGGATTTGGCCTAGAAGAAAATGAAGTGGAGCAGGCAAACCAGACCGCAGTGCTCAAGGCAACAGAAGGGGGGGGGGGGGGAGGAAATGCTCCTTTCAAAGTGGAATAGAAAAGTGCCCCTGTTCTGCATCCCTTGCTTTTCTTTCTTAAATGAGTAACTTTGTGCTTATCCTTTTGAAATGTCATTCTGTTACTTTCAGCCCATCTTTTTAACTTACCATAAATACTTGTGAATAAGCTGAGAATTTTAGGTGCCAAAATGCATCCAAAAAATCCATTTTGGCTTATCCATGGATGGACTTATTTTTAAAAGTACCTGTATATCTCATATATACTTGCGTATAAGCCCATCGGTAGGTAAGCTGACCCTTGAATTTTTACCAAAATACCATGAAAAATGGATAATCTATGGATTACCCACAAATAGGCCAAATGTGAAACATATGAACATTTTGAGATTTGGCTTATCCATGGGTGGTACATTTTTCACAATGTTTTGGTTAAAAATTCAAGGCTCTGTTTATCCATGGATGGGCTTATCCACAAGTATATACAGTACCAAGAACTCTCTGAATGTTGCCTTATAAGGTATTAGCTATCCCATCCAAGTTTGTTTCAACTGCAAATTTGATAAGCATTCCTTTATCTCTTCATCATTGTTATTAATAAAAAGGTTTAAAAATACAAGGCTCAAGGCTGAACCATTTGGCACTCAACTCAATACCTCACTCAAGGAGCCACTTTTGTAGAGGAGCCATTTGTGAGTATTCTTTGAGAATGACTTCAAGCCATCTGTGGATCCTATTACTTGAGATGCTATCCAGTACTCACTTAACTGACTTCCTAGGCAGAATTTCTTTATAACTATATGCACATAACAAAGTTCATTGGTCAGTTAACAGAAAGGCTATATGGGTTTATACAAACTATGAGGTTTACAGGTTAGGCAGGGGAGTTGAAGGTGCCCCACTCATTCAGGACACCATTCCAACATGAAATCAAAAGGTACTTAACCTTTTGCAATGCTATTCCATTTTATGTCATGTTCTTCTTGCTAAATCGCCAGAGGCCCATGCAAGCAGAATATAGTTTACCAGCCTTTTACTTCTGCCTTGTTAGGAGTTTGACAGCTTCCCTTCCTCTTGTCCTCATTTTTGTAGTCCAGAAAAAGAGCAAAACAAACAAACAAAACCCAAAGGCTTCATTAGGGATTTTTCAACAACTATGGTTCATAACTTGTCATGCACAATTGCAACTTAAATATTTAATGAATATCTCTAACAAGCAGAAGCTGAAGTCTTATATTTACCTAATCTAAGATTAAGTCCCATTAAACTCAAGAAAAGTTACATCTATGTAGACAGGTTGAGATTGCTTTGTAAAGCACATTTTCATTTGCATTCCCAGGATGGTAGATGCCCTCTACTTTAAGTTTTTGATTTCTGTTTCTCTTCTCTTCCCTTCCCTTCCCTTCCCTTCCCTTCCCTTCCCTTCCCTTCCCTTCCCTTCCCTTCCCTTCCCTTCCCTTCCCTTCCCTTCCCTTCCCTTCCCTTCCCTTCCCTTCCCTTCCCTTCCCTTCTCTTCTCTTCTCTTCTCTTCCCTTCCCTTCCCTTCCCTTCCCTTCCCTTCCCTTCCCTTCCCTTCCCTTCCCTTCCCTTCCCTTCCTTCCCTTCCCTTCCCTTCCATTCCATTCCATTCCCTTCCATTCCCTTCCCTTCCCTTCTCTTCTCTTCTCTTCTCTTCCTTCCTTCCCTTCCCTTCCCTTCCCTTCCCTTCCCTTCCCTTCCTTCCATTCCATTCCATTCCATTCCATTCCATTCCATTCCATTCCATTCCATTCCATTCTCTTCCGTTCCATTCGAGTCCGTTCCGTTCCATTCCATTCCATTCCATTCCATTCCATTCCATTCCATTCCATTCCATTCCATTCCATTCCATTCCATTCCATTCTCTTCTCTTCTCTTCCCTTCCCTTCCATTCCATTCCCTTCCCTTCCATTCCATTCCATTCCATTCCATTCCCTTCCATTCCCTTCCATTCCATTCCATTCCATTCCATTCCCTTCCATTCCCTTCCCTTCCCTTCTCTTCTCTTCTCTTCTCTTCTCTTCCATTCCATTCCATTCCATTCCATTCCCTTCCCTTCCCTTCCCTTCCCTTCCCTTCCCTTCCCTTCTCTTCCCTTCCCTTCCCTTCCCTTCCCTTCCCTTCCTTCCCTTCCCTTCCCTCCTTCCTTCCTTCCTTCCTTCCTTCCCTCCCTCCTTCCTTCCTTCCTTCCTTCCTTCCTTCCTTCCTTCCTTCCTTCCTTCCTTCCTTTCTTTCTTTCTTTCTTTCTTTCTTTCTTTCTTTCTTTCATGAGGAGGAGGAGGATGACGATGATACAGCCTTTGGGGTTTCTTCTGGTTTGTCTTCTTCTTTTATTACAATGCAAGCTAAGAATTAATAAGGTTTTTATCTACAAACCCACTTGTCCTTGTTCCTGATTTATTTGCTTTGAGATAAGTTGGCCCAAATCCACAGTGATGGAAGAAGGCTGTTGAATTGGACATGTTTTCCTAGGGATAAAGAAACATATCTATATGGGTTGGGCTAAGATAGGTAATATCAAATGGTGCCAGGTGTACATCTGCAACAGCTTTTCAGTTAGAGCTGTTACAAACTTGTGACACTGGTTTTGTTATGCTGTACTGTTTACCATGAGGTTTCTGGATACAATTCACAGTGCTGGTTTGACCTATGTGTCCTCCATGGCTTAACTCCCAAGTAACTCCAGGACTATCTTCTTCCAATGGAATCTGCCTGACCAGTTTGCTCAACATGCTTTGGGTTCCTCTTTTCTGAGAATAGCCTGGTGGAGGAAATCAGAAGGAAGACCCTCACAATTGTAGTCCCAACCTTCAATCACAGTCTCTCTCAGGAGGTCTTTGTTGTTGTTTAGTCGTTAAGTCGTGTCCGACTCTTCGTGACCCCATGAACCATATTGCGCCAGGCCTTCCTGTTCTTCACTGCCTCCCTGAGTTTGCTCAGTTTCATGCTCATTGCTTCAGTGATGCTATCTAACCATCTCATCCTCTGCCGTCCTCTTCTCCTTTTGCCTTCAATCTTTCCCAGCATCAGGGTCTTCTCCAAAGAGATCTCTCTTCGCATTAGGTGGCCAAAATATCTGAGCTTGAGCTTCATTATCGATCCTTCCAATGAGCAATCAGGGTTGATTTCCTTTAAGATTGACTGGTTTGACCTCCTAGCAGTCCAGGGGACTCTCAAGAGTCTTCTCCAGCACCACAGTTCAAAGGCATCAATTCTTCGGCGCTCGGCCTTTTTTATGGTCCAGCTCTCACAGCCATACATTACTACTGGAAAAACCATAGCTTTGACTATGCGGATCTTTGTCGGCAAGGTGACGTCTCTGCTTTTTAATATGTTATCTAGGCTTGCCATAGCTTTCCTCCCAAGGAGCAAGCGTCTTTTAATTTCATGGCTGCAGTCTCCGTCTGCGGTGATCTTGGAGCCCAAATAAATGAAGTCTGTTACTGCTTTCATTTCTACCCCTTCTATTTGCCAGGAATTGATGGGTCCAGATGCCATGATCTTAGTTTTTTTAATGTTGAGTTTCAAGCCAGCTTTTGCACTCTCCTCTTTCACCCTCATCAAGAGGCTCTTTAGTTCTTCTTCACTTTCTGCCATTAGGGTGGTATCGTCCGCATATCTGAGGTTGTTGATGATTCTCCCTGCAATCTTAATTCCGGCTTGTGATTCTTCCAGCCTGGCATTTCTCATGATGTACTCTGCATATAGGTTAAATAAGCAGGGTGACAGTATACAGCCTTGTCGTACACCTTTCCCTATTTTGAACCAATCGGTTGTTCCATGACCGGTTCTAACTGTTGCTTCTTGGCCCGCATACAGATTTCTCAGGAGACAGGTAAGGTGGTCTGGTATTCCCATCTCTTTAAGAATTTGCCACAGTTTGTTGTGATCCACACAATCAAAGGCTTTTGCATAGTCAATGAAGCAGAAGTAGATATTTTTCTGGAACTCTCGTGCTTTCTCCATGATCCAGCGAATGTTGGCGATTTGATCTCTAGTTCCTCTGCCTCTTCGAAACCCAGCTTGTACATCCGGTAGTTCTCGGTTCATATATTGCTGAAGCCTAGCTTGTAGGATTTTGAGCATAACCTTGCTAGCATGTGAAATGAGTGCAATTGTGCGATAGTTTGAGCATTCTTTGGCGTTGCCCTTCTTTGGAATTGGAACGTAAACTGACCTTTTCCAATCCAGTGGCCACTGTTGCGTTTTCCAAACTTGCTGGCATATTGAGTGCAGCACTTTAAATAGTAGTTAGAAATGTATTGTTTTGAGTTGTTATTTACATGTGAATCCCCTGGAGCTATTTTGGATATATATATATATCCCTTCTCACCCCTATGGGTGGTATGGGTCTTCCTCAATCTCGGGTCCTCTACCAGAAGCCTGGGAGTTTCTGCACAGTATCTTAGCTGTTCCTAGCACTGCATTCTTCTGGACAGAGTGCTCTGATGTTGTTCCTGGGATCTGTTGGAGTCACTCTCCCAGCTTAGGAGTCACAGCCCTGAGTGCTCCTACCACCACTGGGACCACTTTGGCCTTTACTTTCCACATCCTCTCTAGTTTCTCCTTCAGGCCCTGGCATTTATCCAGCTTCTCATACTCTTGAGTCAGTGTTGACTCCTGATGGCTGCCTAGACAAGTCCCTGCAGTTTTCCTGGCAAGGTTTTTCAGAAGTGGTTTGCCCTTGTCTGCTTCCTAGGACTGAGAGAGGGAGGGAGGGAGGGAGGGAGGGAGGAAGGAAGGAAGGAAGGAAGGAAGGAAGGAAGGAAGGAAGGAAGGAAGGAAGGAAGGAAGGAAGGAAGGAAGGAAGGAAATCTGGATGTGAACAGTGAACCAGAAAGACAATGGTTTAAAGTTCACATTTCTCATAAGCACACTAAATTGGGAAGGCCAATGGGTAGCACTCCACATGTTGTTGATTATAACCCCCAACCAGTTTAATAAATGTAAAATATGAAGTGAATTGCAGTCCAACTAAATGTGGCAAACCACAGCTTACCCCTTATATGTTTCTATATACCCAGGGATACCAGGGGTAGACTATACACAGTTAAGTAATTATCAGATGATTAGTTTCCATATGTATTAATGTATGTTGCAAAAGTTTTATTGATTTATTTATATATGAGATCATTTGTTGAAACATTCTGAGAAATATATAGTTTGCTACTTTTACTTGTTATTTTTCTTTTAATTGGTTTCTGTATAAGTATGTGTTCTGCTTTTTTAAGGTTGATCCTTGATAATAGCTAAAATTAGAAGAAAACAGTGAATTGCAGTACAACAAAATCTGGAGGATTGAAGTTTACCTATTCCTGCACTAGGTAGGCTTAGATAAACTTATTCTCAGCCTCCACTTGCAATTTACAGCAAACATCATGATTGACGAAATAATGGATCCTTTATGGATATTCAGAGTATCATAATAATGATTATAAGCTATGATAGAAATATCATAGAACCAGTGGTCTCTGAGAAAAACCTTCTAAGAATTCAGATTATTTTCATGTACTCTTCTCTTGACATAAATCAATATTATATGGGCTAGTAGGTTACCATGCACAGTTTAGCTTTTTTCCATGGATCTCCCTATAGCAACTGCTTTCTTCCAAAGAGATTTATTTTCCTTGCTCCAAGCTGCCAGCTGAAATTGCCATGAAATAGATACAAGAACTCCTAAGGTGAACAGCTCATGCAGGGAATGTAGAGATGGATTGGCTGCTACAGATGGCTTTTAGACCTTTAGAAGAAGAAATTACAGAGGTGATAGACATTCATCATGATGTAGTACTGTGGGATCAAGAAAATCTCAGACCTTCTTTCAAATTCCCTTCTTTCAAATGTGTAAAAGTACAAAAATCATCTGCCTGTCCTACAATTCTTAGATGCACGAAACAAGTGAGGATTATATTTAATGCTATATATTTGCTGGATAATTCCCTCAGTAATATGACATCTCAGACAGCAATGATATATCACTTATATGCTGATTAGGTTTGTTTTTTTTTAAATCATTATTTATGAAATAAGAAATATATTGTTTCATTTATGAATGAACCAATACTTTTATGTATGAATTTCCTGAATCTCTATAACAGAAGCTGAGCTGTTCATATAGACTGTGAAAAACAGAGGCAATAACTGAGTGCCAAAACAGATTTATTACAATAATATGTTAACCTGTGTTTTGAGCTATAGTTCTTAATTGGAATAGTGTTAGAAAAGACAGTAACACAGCAACTTTAGAAAAGTAAGACTTTCTCCACCATTTGTTTCAATTTATAGCAAGCATAAAATTGGTCTTCATTATTTTCATTTTGTAATATCAAACCTAGTGAAGCTATCAGAAACCTATCAGACTCACACTCTTGCATTTCTAGAATATTTTGCAATAAATCTCCTTTGCATTTAGATTAAAAGCAAACAAACAAATCCATAAGTGAAATGGCAAAGGGTGTATGAAATGAAATAGCTAGACATATGGTTAACTCATGGAATAATTTATTGCTTCCAAGAAAGTGGTTTTCAGATAAAAAGTTCAGACTTCAGTTTGTGATAATTCTAAGTTTATGGTGATTCAATTTCATGTCTCATCACTCTGTCCATGAGACAACCTCTTTCAGGATTTCTATCTGTCTAAGGTAGCTTTCTGCCTACCAGAGCCAGTAGAGATTTCCACCAAACTCCTCTGGTTTGATACTGTTTCTTTCTAGCAATGGAGGCTAGCAGAGGGGTACTAAGGCACCATTTGGTCCTGCAACCCCATCAACAAGATCCAGAATTCTACTTGTATTCCATTAATAACTCCAGAACTTTTTTTTTTTTTTAATCTACCTGGGATGGTTGAAAATAAGCCTTGTGATTTTCAAAAGACAGCCAAATGTCAGTATTACCTACTGAGGACATAGCTAAATTCAGGCCAAGGGGATTTTTTTTACATTTATTCACACAAACATTGTAAAAAAAAAAAGTATGATTTGTTATACTGAAGACCCAGAAAAGTTAGAATAATAAAGAAGATACCTTACTTTCTTTTTTTCAATGAAAACTACCCAAGTTAACTTTTAAGCAACTTCTAGAAGACTTCAGGTACCTTGCTACCTATTACAAACAGACTTAAGGGTAAAGTTGAACAACCTGTGACCAAGATGGTCCTTGCCAGATTTTATGCTACCATCATCCTAATTTCAAAAGCCTGCTGCAAGTGGTCAGGCTGGACTTCTTGCAAGAACAACTTCTCTATTCCCTGGCAGCCTGCTAGCTGGAAAGAGATAGAGAAAATGTCAAAATGAGGGCACATATGTTTGTGAGAGGATGAAAGAGGGAGGAGGAAGAAGAGGAATCATAAAGAGAAGGCTATGAAAGAAAGAGATTAAATGACCCTCCTCACTTTTAATTTAGACTCTAGACAAACCATTGTTGGACCTCCCAGGGAATGCAACCCATAACATAAAAGAAGCTGCTGAAAGGAAAACAACAGCAAAATACTTTGGGTTTGTTATTTGGTTAAGAGGAGCAGGGATGTGCTCCATTCAAATTAGGCCCAGCTGAATTATCTTCACATGTCAAAAAATTAATTTGATCTGAATTATTCACCTCGGTCTCTTGGATACCTTTTGCAATAAAGACTATATACTGTATATAGTTCAGAAATAACTGCATGCCATATACACTCACAAACAGGTAGTTTCTTTGCAAGAGTGCTCCGAAGTAGGATTTATATTCGAATCATATTGTGCTCATTCAACAGACATCATTGCACTTGAAGGCTTTCTTCTTTTTCTTAATCTGAACAGTGGTTAAGAAACACTGCTTCATTAGTGGATGAATATCATCTTTCTTCTGTATCCAAACAAAAAGCCTTCAATATGTAATTAACTGATATGTATTCTTTATTTTTTTTTCTTTGTAGATTTTAGCTATACCCAGTACCAGGGGAATTCTTACATGGAATTTAGAGGGATTACTTTGCTTCAACACAGTAGCATCAGTTTACAATTCCAGACCTCTGGCTTCCACGGCCTCCTTCTCTATATTGAACAGAGCCCAGCAACAATGGGCAATTTCATTATTCAGCTTTCTATCAAGCATGGGATCTTAGAGGTAACACTTCAAATTATTCATTTGTAAAATCTGTAAGATTCTTTACAAAGAATTGTAGATGTCTGTGCTTGCAGATTGTAGGGTATAATATTAGCTGTCTAGAAATATCCAGATGTTACTTTTTAAATGATCCTTTTCCAGAATTCCAGATGTGTAGGAATTATTCTAATGGAAGATAAAATTAGATACCTATGTAGCAATTATAGCAATGGCTCCTTTGGAGAGCATGCAAAAGTGTAGTATGCATAGGATGGTATTCATGGCCTCTCCACTGAAAATGAAATACAATAAATACAGAGCAGCAAACCATGGAGCAAAAGTATTAAGCATATCACAAAGATATTAAAATACCTAGTTATTCTCTGCATAAAACTTAATGATAACCTGATGGTATTAATCCTCAGGTTATTTTATACATTTGCTGTACTACTAATAATAGAAAGATAATATATTCATTATTCATCCTTTATTCTTAATGCAAAACATGAAACTGATTGTAGCTTCATTATAGCTATTTTGTATAACAGTGACTGAGTTGTTTTCCCAACAAACCCTAAGAACTGTAGTTTTATGAAGAGCTGATGAGAATATCTGAGAAGCATCTTAAGTGCAAAGGTCCCATGCATTTATTGCTCAACATTTTGGGCATATCCATAAAGAAATATAACAGGATACAGCAAGGAAATAGTTTGGCAGGAGCTTGAATGTTAACTGATCAATTTTAGAAGAACCCAAATAATAAATACTATAATTGTTGTTGTTTAGTCGTTAAGTCGTGTCCGACTCTTTGTGACCCCATGAACCATATTGCGCCAGGCCTTCCGGTCCTTCACTGCCTCCCTGAGTTTGCTCAGTTTCATGCTCATTGCTTCAGTGATGCTATCTAACCATCTCATCCTCTGCCGTCCTCTTCTCCTTTTGCCTTCAATCTTTCCCAGCATCAGGATCTTCTCCAAAGAGATCTCTCTTCGCATTAGGTGACCAAAGTATCTGAGCTTGAGCTTCATTATCATCCTTCCAATGAGCAATCAGGGTTGATTTCCTTTAAGATTGACTGGTTTGACCTCCTAGCAGTCCAGGGGACTCTCAAGAGTCTTCTCCAGCACCACAGTTCAAAGGCATCAATTCTTCGGCACTCCGCCTTCTTTATGGTCCAGCTCTTAATAATCAATAATAAATAAGGATAACAGCATTTGGAGACTTTGGAGTCATTTCTGAGTTATTGTTACAAGCCTCAGTCATAGGGAATATTTATACCTGGGATTTAAAACAAAAACATTTCTATCAGCTTATTAATTGATGTAAATGGAGTAGAAAACAAAAGCAAAGCCTCAAAATGTTTTCCATTCAACTATCTAATCCCTGTATTTACTTGTCTCAGATTTTGCACATTATTTTCAAACAGACATTTTTATGATTCGCATTTTCATACTAAAACCCCAGTGGCAAGTAAATCCCTTTCCAGAAAAAATGGGAGCATCTAAATTTCATGTGATATTGCCTTAAAAATTAACCACAAAACAACAGGGAGTAGACCTTTTTTTTTTTTTAACATCCCAAACCCTAAAGGCTGCCCTTGCAGCTGCTTGATATTTGGCAAGTATAATCACTTCAGAAGGAGAAACAAGGTCTGCAAAAATCTTACTCTAAAAAAAGTTTCAGGCAGTCCCATTTAAAAAGACACAAAGAATACAAAGGCTTCTTGTGCAAAAAACAGTCTAGCAAACATGTGTGTGCTTTCACCAAAGCAGACATACAAACAGAGATAGAGATATTACAGAAGTTATAGCCATTTGTTGACACTATACTAAATGAGGAGTCATGAAATTTCAGATTTCCCAAATGTTTCTGATTCACACTGGAAAGGGCCGGTCATTCTCTGAACCAATCTGAGATCCATTTGACACAAAAGTAGCATCTTTTATGCACACTCCTAGTACATAGAATGGAGAACAGCACCAAACTGAATTCTTCATTGTGCAGTAGGTAAGTCAGCTTTAACCCCCCCCCCCGCCAAAGTGTTGGCATCACTGATGCCAAGCATAATAACAAATGGATAAATCCTCCGTGAATTAAACTGAATTATTCATGTATAATAATCTTTGAAGTAAAGGGAAACTATTCATGAATTTCTATTTGAAACACTTTATGCACATGTTCACTTTCTGACTACTTCTGTGAACCCAGACTGTAAGGATAACTAGTATAATTCTGGCTTCCTTGTGAGTAGGGTTTTATCCTGCCTTCTTTGTCAAAGAGGCTTCATTCTGCATAAAAATCCTTAGTTCAGGACTCACAGAACACTTTTGCTCATACAAAGCCTTATGTTCTGACTCATCCCAATTTTGCTCAGTCCTGATCAGAAATTTCCGACATATGCAAACATGATAAATTAATCTTTTAATTTCTCTTTGTTCAGTACCAATTCATATGCGATAGTGGAGATGAAATCAAGATCAATACTGATATCAGAGTGGATGATGGACAGAAATATAAAGTGCACATTAGGTAAGTTTTGTATTTCTCTGTCATGATATCTAAATCTGTCTATAAGCATATTGGATCGATCATCTCATTGTCAGCCAAACCTAACATTAATGAAATGAGTAGGAAATTGGCACTGATTTAAGTGATGTAGAGCCCTATATCATAACAATTTCACAGAAATAGTGTAACTAATTAAGATTTAGGATTCATTTGTATTCCAGAAGGCTTGCAGCAAGTTACAGTTCTTTAAAAGAAACAAAATGTTAATGTCATGTTGGAAGAGATACAATAATCTTTAGAGAAAAGTGGTGGCAGAAACTTAGGTAGAAATGGCATACATAAACCAGTGTTTGATCTGAAAGAGGTTAATATAGTTTCAGCTAAAACCATGATTAGAAATCAAGTCTTTAGATGCAGGTTGAGAGAGAAGCTTTGAAGTCTAACAGTGGCTTTGCTTAGCATAACTTGTCCATAGAACTCCTGGCTGCTCTTTAATCCTCTTGTGATGTCTCATCTCATCTCTCTCTTGATGTCATTCCCCATCAGGCAGATGACCTTGGAATTATTGATATTGTAGTTTAGCAGGTGCTTCTTGGCTTCTGTGTTTCTTGGCATAACTAGGGCCATTTGTTGCCTTGCTTAAATTATGTTTACTTGAGTATTTCCATCAGGCTTCTACTAGGTTGCAGTGTTCCTGTGCCTATAACACTGCATTTTATTCTTTTTCCTCTTCCTAGGCTAACCTTTTCATTGTTCACCATGAAAAGAGGAACTAGTTGGAGGTTGTCAGACTCCCTGTTCTTCCTTTTTCTGAATCTGTAGATAGTGGGTCACACCTCAGCAGAGTGAAGGTACCTGCTGAAATTACAGACTCTGCAAAAGATTCCACCCCAAATACCTATCATAGATGGGCAGCCATGTTAAAACTAAGAACATTTCTCCCTGGGGTCCCTTGAAAGCACGCTGCCCTAAGCATTTTCATCAGGGCATGTTCCCTAAAACGTTAAGACATGAAGAGAAAGTTGGAGAAAATAATCTCTAAGAGGAAACCTGTCTATGCACCTGACAAGCTAAAGGAGACATGGACATGCAGGTATTTCTTGTTCCCAAAGTTCCAATATGGAAGGCTTTTTTTTCAAAGAGGCTGGAATAAATTGGGCTGAATGAACTGACAGCCCCATCAACAACTGAGAATCTTGTGGTTGTAATTGTGTTTAGAGGCTGTGTGTCCAACTTTATAAATAATTTCTTAATTTAATTTCTTCTTGGGGGTGAAGAAAACACTGTCCTTTCCCTGTAAGCATTTTGGGACTTATATATGGCCTTGGGGGATTTCTCATATCTTATTTTCATGCCCCAAGCTAAGGTTTTATGTGTTTGCAGTACACAAGACACATAAATGGGTTTAGGTAGAAGATCTGTTGTTTGCTCCTGATATATATTTACCCATCAAAAAAGCATCTGAAGCAAATGAAGTTCTCCAATAATTTTGATTAGCATTTGATTAGCATTATATCAAAACTAATCAAAAGTACATGATTTGAATATATGCTCAAACAATTAAACAATTCAGTGAAGCTTGATGTGATCCACACATGTTGAAACTTCCTGAAATAGTATTTCCTGCATTTAAGCAACTCCCCACCCTTTGAAGCTCACCGTTTCCTATTGCCACTCCCCAAGGCCCTGCCCCACAATTTTCATCAGCCAAAGAGACTAAACATTTTGTTCTGGTTTTGAATAAATGGCATGACATCTAAATTTGAGAAGCCCTAGTAGGGTTTAATCAAAGCCAGTGCTGACTTTATTGTTAGACAAGGTAAAACAGCCACTCAAACTCTGAACCAGGATAGTAGCAAATCAGGTACTGGTCAGTAACAAACCACCTTCTGCCCTCCCAAACTACTATCTGTGGCAGCTGCTTCACTTCAATTACAAGAACTGTGTGCAACTCCTATATGTGTTGCTCCCATGGGGGTAGCATCGAAACCTGATCTGATAAGATCAGAATGTAGTGGGGGGAAGGGACTCCTCAGAGTGATCCAGAGGTGGATGCAGAGGAAGTAACCAGTCCTTCTCCCATGTAAAGCAGCTGGTTCTCTTGGACTACCTCTGAGCAGATCAAAATCTGACAACAATTTCAGTTACTGGCTTTTTCCAAACCATAGTTTAAAGAAAACATTTGTGTTTGTAATTTCAGATGATATGAATAATTGTAGTTGGCTTGAATCCAGATATTAATGTAAGGGGAATGTGCATAGGTTAGATGTTTACTATAGCTCCCTCACAGGAAAGAAATAAGAGATGTTTTATCTGGGTTAACAGAAAGCCAGTTTTAAGATTTGAAGTGCATAATGAATATTTAGCAAGCAGTGAAATAGTACTTAAGCATGGTACTCTTGTTACACACTGTAAATGGAAGACTGAGCTGAGAACAGTATGTTGCCTAGGGCTACTTAATGTATTGTTGCAGAAGTAAAGTCTGAAAGGGAGGGGGTGGTCATGGTTCACAGCTAGTTGATTAGCTCCTGTATTACTTATGTGGCATCTATGTGATGACTGACACCTCACTGAGATATAAGTATGTTTACATTGGAATCTTTCCATAATTAAGCAGTGGTTTAAATGGATTGGTAGAAGATAAATAAATGAAAGCTAACATATTCAGGGTATGCATCAAGATCAAATGAGGGCAATCAGGGAAGATAGATAGCTGGTATAAAAAAGACAGAGATGGCTGAGAGCAGCTGGTTATTTCAGATTATAACACAAGATGAAAATTTCTGCTACAAGGTATTGTTTTTATGGCACATAGGAAAATTATGGCATATTATTCAATTTGATATGCATTATCATGTTTGTGAATTGAACTGCAGCACTGTCTGGGCATTAAACATGCCAATGCCAAGAAGAATTTACCATGAAAAGTCCTTCAAATTCATGATTAACTCAGCCACTTTATTCCCAATATGTCTGTTTCTATATTTCCAATTGTCTTGTTCAACCTGCAGAGTATGTTTAGTGTTATTTTCCTCTTAGTCCCTTTCACAGATAAACCGCGTGGCAGATGGACTCATAGCCTAACTTCCTGTGGGTATTGTCACAACATTAGGAAATGTCATAAAAACTTGATCCTCCAAGTTTAGTTTTATTGGGGGAAGGTGGTAAGTATGCACAACAAAGGAGCAGCATTGAATGGCCCAAAGCTGTAAAGCAAGGCTGACTCTTCAGACTGGACTAATATCTTGAAGGTTCCAGTTTGTCCCTTTAAGGATTGAGGATAAAACATTGGAAATAAATTTAGCTTATTAAGAGACAAGAACTATGGATATTGATTTTGGATTTAGTATAGATTCCCTTGATTTAGTTTGATAGTCTATCACATATTTGGACAATAGCTCCAAAAGCAAGATGTTCTGGGATGTATCTGCTGCAGCTGATGTCATGGCCCATACATTAACCAAGCTCAACTTTTGCTGATTTTCTAATTGCTGTTATGTCCATTCATCCTCACAGACAATTCTGGCTTACTTAACTAGGAAAAGAGAGAAAAGATAGAAGGCCCCTGGAAGTTCATGTCGTGTAATGCATAAGGTGTCGATTCTTGGACCCAGGTTCATATGCAGCACCTTAATCACAACACTACGCTATATTGAACCACTGAGCAAACTGGGTTGCTTTGGACCAATCCCTGTCTCTCAAACTAATCATAGGGTTGTAATTGCAGGGATGACATGAGGGGAGATCTCCACCTAAGCTTCCTTCAGCTCTTAGAGAAAAGGCAGGATATAATAATAAATAAATAATAAAATGGCAATAAGCAAGATCTTTTTGCTATCACTAAGGATGCTATTCCTGTCCACCGCCGTAAAAATTCAGTGCTTTCCTTTTTCATGCAAATGGTTCTTGTAAGCATTTAAGAGTCTAAGCCTCAGGATACATTTGTACAGCAGCGACAAAGGGAGTCAGAGATATTTTGTAGTTTATTACTGATCTCTCTTTAGCTCCATTTAACTTTTCATTTGTTGCTGATCACAATTCATGTTATTCTTGTTTCATGAGTGTTTCCACTCCTGATCATTCTAACAGTTGCTGATTTTTCTCACTTACTTTGAAAGCCAAAATGATGATCTCCTGCTCTGCATTGAAGCTCACCTCATTAAATAATAATAATACACAGAAGCAATAGAGTAACAATAATCACATCTTATAGATTCCACTGAAGCCTTTTATACATGCAAAGGCCATGCCAACCTGAAATTGGTGCCATCCCCCCGAACCCCTCCTTCAAGGCAGGTGGAATCACCCTCTCTCTCACAGATGAATTTGCCACAATGCATGGATCCAACCACACATCAGTTCCTGGGAAGTTGTAACCAACCAGAAGGGATATGGATCTAATAAACAGGTGATCTGGCTAACAATCATGAGGGTCCTGTCCACTTCCTCAGGAGTCAGAGGATCAAATACTTCCCAGGTAACAGAACAAGCCCATACCTTGACCTACTTGACAGGATTTCTCTGCTTGGAGTCTAACTCAGCAGTTGTGAATGACTTTATCACACATATGCATAGAATATTCCTCACAATGGCCCTATAGATATACTTGTAACCCAGCAGGAAAAGGCTCACTTTAAACAGGGCTGCTGGCTGGCTATCTATGGATTTGATGAAAGCAGAAAAATAACTGCATTTTGCCACCCTTATTGGCATAATGTAACCCCTGATATGGGCTTTTACATATGCTTAGTTGGGTTTGCTCTTTGTCTTTCTCCAATGCCACTCTAGCTATCTCTTTTGTTGCTTCATCTCTCAAAGCTCCCCCCAAAAACCAAAAACAAAACAGGGAACCCCATGTGGTCAGTGAAGAGGGAGAGGTTATATAGGAACAATCCGATCCATGACCCTTGTCGCATATCCATTTCATGATGAGACTAAGACCTTGGTCGAACTGCCTACAAGATCCCCAGGAAGAACCCCAAGCTCCCTCTAAAACCATCCACATCTGTTAGTTGTCTGGGTGGACCAATTTCATAGGTCCCAACTCCTGGGGGGTGGGGATGGGAGGACTAGCAAGCTGAAACCAAAAATGATATGACCATGACAAAGGGCTCAGCGCAACATCTGCTACACTCAGATCACATCATAATGCTCAGAAATAAAAATCATATTAGACACTATCAATAAATTGCATTTTACACTCATCAAGTTAAATGTAATCATTCAGTATAACTAAATCATAATGATCCTGTTCCTAAGTATATTTATTCCCAATTGAATTGTTACTTACATTTTTTCCCCAGAGAGTTGGTAATCGAGTTCTGAATTGAAAAGCAGAACACGCAACTTATTCTTAAACATTTTGTTTGAAATTCAGTACAGTCAGCTGATTTCCCCCCTCTTCTTCTACATTGGAAAAGGGATTTTAATTCATCAAACACTACAATGACAATTGTGAATATTTCCCATTGAGTACGTGGCAAGGGAAGTTTGGGATTCTCCCATTAAAACAGGAGTCTGTAGCACCTTGCCAGACTAACATTTTATTAAAAGGCACTGCAGCTCAGTTCATCAGATTCATGAAGACTTTTAATTTTATTAATTAAATTATAAAATTTAAATTTAATTATAAGCTTCCATGAATTGCAACAGACTTCATCATGTACATGGAGGTTGAAGATCAGTCATGATTTACCCAATCCTGCATTAAAATCCATTGGGATTTAAAAACATTTTAAGTGGCTACAACTAAAATAATCAAAGTAAAGATATAGTTATGTTGACAATTTATCTAAACATCCCTAGGTTTTGTCCTTACAACAGCTATCTTCTTTTATCCAGACAACTTGTAATGAAGAGGAAGTTGAAATTCAGAATCATATGTCATCATGCATTTTGGTGTTATATGGCTTCACAGTTTCCATTCAGTTCTCCTTTATTCTTGCGTTATGTTGCTCCAAAATGATCTTTAAAAAGAAATCTAAGTATTGTTGGGGGGGGGGTATATGTACTTTAGTTCCCTTAAGTAATTATTGAGAAATATCATTTGAGCTGAGAAGAACAAGCATTTGGTTTTTCTACAAAATTAACTGAACAAGGTGGATGTAATTATATTTAATTGATTGCAATGGAATTAATAACAACTTAATAATACTAATTACTATCAACTAACAGTAACCATTGTTTTACAGCTTTTCAAAGATAACAGCTTGATGAGACTATTATACAATATTTTGACACAAATCACATAATAGATCTTGGCTAATTAGTATCATTAAAAGGCAAGTTTAGGATGAAATTTCAGAATCAACATCATCAGAAAACTTCAGTGCAATACACTCTTTTCCAGTCCAAAACCTTGTGCATATTATGTGAAGACCTAGCTCTCTGGAGAAGTCTCAATTTGCATAATTCTTGTTCCAGTTTAAATATTAATATAGTGTTAAAAATAATTAAATCAGTTCTATAACAAATTCATAATTTTATTTTGCCATATGAAAATACTACTATCCTGAAAATAGTAATAACAACAATAATAATGGCAACTTTTTAGTTTTGGTCAAAAAGAGTTAAAAACTTGGAGGAAAAAACATCAATAACCGGTGCTATGCTGACAACACTAACCTGATAGCCAAAAATACAAAGGACCTGCAAGCCCTAGTAATAAAAGTCAAGGAACAAAGTGAAAAAACTAAGATTAAAGAGCAAGAAGAACAAACTAATGGCAACAGGTAGAACAACCAGCCTTAGAATTAACAATGAAGATATCTAAGTGGTGGATAGCTTCTGCCTTTTAGAATCAACCATTGACAGTAAAGAAACAGGCAGTCAAGAAATATGCTGAAGACTAGCACTTGCCAGAGCAGCTATGAAGGTCTTGGAGGAGATATTCAAATGCTGTGATGTATCTGTACTTACAAATACAGTGGAACCTCGGTTTACGAACTTAATTCATTCTGTGACTCTGGTCGCACCCCGAATTGGTCGCAACCCAAAGCAAATTTCCCCATAAGGTTGAATGTAATTATCGTTAATCCGTTCTGGCGTGGAGGACAGGGAGGCGTCTATTACTTGGAGGGAGAGTCCCCCTCCCTACGATCACATGTCAGGGGTGGAAAATGGCCACGGACCACATGTCAGGGGCGGAAAAATGGCTGCGGACTGTGTCACGGGAGGGCAAATGGCTGCGGATCCGGTTCGTAACCCGAGGCGGAGTTCGCAAACTGAGGTAAATTTTTGCGGCCGGAGCTGGTCATAACCCAAAAAGTTCGTTAACAGAGGCGTTCGTAGCCCAAGGTACCACTGTATCAGAATCGGGCAAACCATGGTATTCACTATGATAGCCTATGAAAGTTGGACTTCAAAGACTTTAAAGAAGCAAGATAGGAAGAGTATTGACACTTTTGAATTTTGGAGTTGGAGAACACTCCTGAAAACACTATGGACAGCCAAGAAAACAAATGGATCATTGAATCAGTTAACCCAGAATTCTCAGTCAAATGACCAGGCTCAAAATATCCTACTTCAAACGACACATTATGCAAAGACCAGGCTCTCTGGAAAAGGCTCTAATGCTGGGAAAGATAGAAGGAAAGAGAAGAGGATGATCAGCAGCATGGTGGATGGACTCAGTTACAGTAGCAATGACTGCACTATTGGAAGAGCTGGAGGACCAGGTTAGGGACAGTTTGTCATAGAGAAAATCATCTATGTGGTTGCTAGAAGTCAACAATTACTTGTGGGCACATAATCATCATCAAAAAGATAAGACTAAAGAAAAGTGGTGCAATTTTAAAATTCACATTTCCAGTTTCATTCTGTGGATCTTTGTCCTTATCTAATATGTGTATATGCATGTATAAACACACACACACACACAGACACACATACAAAATACACAAGTTATATACTTTTACAAAATATAATACATAAATTAATTTGGCTTATAATGTGCCAGACCAGCAATCATTACTTTTGTTTTCATTTATTCTAGGTCAGAAGGACCATATTTTGATTGCCTCAATTATGAATGAAATTCTTTGTGATTCTTATGACACCATTCATACACAAATGGAGATAGTATCAGCTGTCAGGAAAAATACATACATACCTAAGTTTCTCCTAAAAGAGTGTATGGCCTCCTGATGCTGTGAAGTATTCCATATCCCATGAGTCCCACTTGATTTTGAAATCCTGGCCTTTCCATATATGTCCTTAGCTCAGTCTTCTTTTTTCTTGATCCAGTGTTTGCATAATAAACCTGACTAACTCTACAGGGTTGTTGAAAGGAATATTGCATTAATGTTTGGTGTTCCCCCAAAAGTGAAAAGCTATTAATCTGTGGCTAAAATCAGACCCCATGTTACCAACACAAGTTGTTCAAATCTTTTCTATAAAGCTGAAGTTTGGATTATTTGTATTTCTAAAGGCATATAGGAAGAACTACTATAACTCAGTGGCTTAATTCATTTTTAGTATGCAAAAAGTCCCAATTCAGATAGAAGGCAGTCTCCATGAAAAATGATGCTAAATTATCCTACAGTGGCACTCTCTACCAAAATAGAGAATATTAGGCTAGATGAACCCGTGCCATGACTTGGTAGAATGCAACTTGGATAATCATTGCTAGCTCAGGAACAGTCACATTTGACATATTAGCATTGTTGTGCTAATGTGCTACTTCACTTAACTTTCACCTGCAAATCTGGTGACTGCTGGAGTGACAAAGACCACACCCAAACTCTTCACCTGCTGTTTCTGGGGGAGTGCAATTCCATCCAAAAGAGGTACCACCTTGCTCCCTGACTTGCTTTGTTTGTCTGTCTGCTTGTTTTTTCATTTTTATTTTTATTTAATGCATTTACACAGTCACCCAATTCAGACAATGTGACTCAGAGGTGTACATGAAGAAACAAATCAACAAATACAAAAACAGCAGATATCATTAAAACCTAATAGTTTTAGGTTCAGCTTTCTCATTATCTAGGACACTAGATCATCTTGTCTGGATGTTTTCCGTCATCCAGCTCACCATGAATTGTAAGCATGGTTCAAAGGGGCTATTTATTTTCTTAGATTTAGATGGTAAGGAGCAACAGAACCAGGTGTCATCAACATACTGATGCAACCCAATTCCAGATCTCCCATTTCTACCCTTAAGATATCTGAGGCATAATTGATAAGCTGGAAAGAGTCTGTTATGAATAGAACAAGCAGTTTCCAAAGCTCCTCCCTATGACTTGCTCCAACAAATCTGGGTGAATCTGTTCAACTGTGTCTGGGATGAATAATTAAAGTTGTGCATAGCAGGCACCCATCTGTTCCAGCTTCCCTTCCTTAACATCTTAATGGAGGAAATGCCATACAATATGAAAAAAATTGTCATGCAGACATCATGGAGACAGAGAAATAAGTCCTCTTCATTATAACTACTGCCATAGAGTAGAGTCACAAATTATTCTTAAGAAGGACTCTACACCTCTGGTCCCTGGTGGACATTTAGAAAGAAATCAAGCTGACTGTTGACTAAAGTAGTGAACATAATCGATCTGTGCATATGGAGTTCCACAATTTTTGCAGTGCAATTCTGCACTCAACAAGCATACTGAAATGCATATTTTGGAATAAATTATATCTAGCAATGTATTCAAATTCACATTTAAATATTATTTAAATGCAGATTTACATATTTTTTAAAAAATAATTTAATATAGAAACAGATTTATGAATGTATGTATGTGAAATTAATATAAATCAGAAAAAAAGGTGGATTCTTTCAATCCTAGGCATCTCACCACAAATCTGGTAATGTGCAGTATTTAAACTCAATGAGAGATCTAATCTGTGCTTTACTTGATCTAAGAAATGTGCAGTGACCTAAAAATTCTTCTGAGCCTTCTAAATATATACTCAGGAAAAAGCCATATTAGCACTCTAAAAAGTACAGAAAGATATGCCCAAATAACGTACAATTACATCAGTAATATATTTTCATAGTGACTGATGAAATATTAATACTAGGAAAAACAATGGTTAATATACTCAAATGGTGAAATATCACTGATGGACTATTATTACTCCAATATTGTGGATGATGAATAATTTTTACAGGGAGTATTTTTTTAAAAAACCTATTGACGTTAGCATCTCAATTTAATTAAAGTTATGGCCACTTAGATTTTTTTAAGATTGATGGACATGATAATCATAGCTAATAACATTGCAAATGACTTCAGCTGCACCAGACAATGGATTAGAAATAAATACTGTATTTATCTACAAATAGTACAGAGAATGAGCAATACATGCATGAAGTACTAGGAAACAGGACTAGTTTCTTCATCACTGGCTTCCTTTTTGAAGAGTCCAAAAGGGTGAGAAATTTTGTTCTTAGGATGAGTAACATTTAACAAGCCTGGCAGGAAAGGCAATTTGATTGTTTCATTGTCTTTTAAATTATTCTGCCATGCAGTCTAATATTGTCAGTACTTGCTGACAAATGCCACTAAATAGAACATCACATACAAGAGTTTGGAGATGCTTGCAAATGTTATTGTTGTGCTAAGTCACCCTTTATCCCTATGGTGTATTAACAGATCATCTGACCTTTCCGTCCATCCAATTCTGAATGGCCCTGGGCACTGAATGCAGCTCCATTTGGACAGATCTCATCATCCAGGTTATAATTAGAAGGCCAATGTTTAATTATTATATTTATGGGAAGCACAAAAGATGAAGCTACACAATTACTGTTAGGGCACAGTTATTAGCAGCTTAACCCACAGGAGCACTTGAATTACTGTGCATCCATTTCATCATTGAATGAGGAGAAGGAGGACACCATCACTGTTCCCACAAGTTAAACGCCCTTTGCATTGGTTGTAGAAGCAGCTTGATGGCGTATTTATACTGGGCATCAACTACTGGGCAATAGTATCTGCTGCAAATGTTAAACAATAATTTCTGAAGGTTGATATTTTAATTTAGCCACTCCTGGAAATGTTCAAGCCAACCTAATGAGAAGGTAAAAAACTGCACAGGCACAAGGTAAAAACTGCTCACTGGAATACTGAATTGTTAACATCTTGTCCTACCAACATAAAGCCCAAGGAAACAATTCCAGAATATTACTTGCTTGTAGGCAAATGCATACATAACAGCTGTTATGCTGAAAACTTCTCAGACAAATTGCTGTATCTTTTATCAACTAGCAGAGGCCTGAAGCCAATATTTGGCTGTAAATCCCAATATACGTGACCTGCCTAGGCAGCTCTGCCTGGTTCCTCTCAGCAGAGTGTAAAAGAGTCTGTTTCTCTCCTGCGCCCACTCTGTCTCAGTCCACATCCTTGATGTATGTTCTTGATTGATGTCATTCAGCTTTTTGGCTCTGCCATCTCACATCTTTCTTTTTTTGTGCACGCACAGAGCAGTTGGTCTTGCATCTGCTTCTCTCTCCCTCTCTCTCTTCTTTTGGATCTCCAGAAGAAGTTCTCTCTCTGATGCTGATGCTCCTTCTCTCTCTCTCTGTCTCTCTCTCAATCCTTGTTTGTTCTGCTCTTCAGCCAAAAAGGTTCTTTGAAAGATTAGCATCGATAAGAGGCTGGGAAGAAGGAAGAAAACTAACTCAAGCACTACTTCTTAATTACAAAATACTTATAACAACACATGAATTCAAACTATTTCAAGCAGAGAAGAAACCGGGAACGGAAGAAGGAAAGTAATGAAGCTGGTCCCTCAGCAGAACTGATGGACTAACCTGCTTCACTTCTTTCTTTCCTCCCCTTCTCTCAGGAGATCTTTGATAAATTGGTCCAGATGTTATCAGTCCACATTTAATGTCATAAGACCTCAATATGTGGAGAAGATCTTAAGGAATCCCTAATGTAATAAATTTATTTATGTATGCATACAGGTGAAACTCGAAAAATTAGAATATCGTGCAAATGTTCATTTATGTCAGTAAGGCAACTCAAAAGGTGAAACCAATATATGAGATAGACGCATTACATGCAAAGCGAGATATGTCAAGCCTTACTTTGGTATAATTGTGATGATTATGGCGTATAGCTTATGAAAACCCCAAATTCACAATCTCAGAAAATTAGAATATTACATGACATCAATAACACAAGGATTGGAAATAGAACAATATCGGACCTCTGCAAAGTATAAGCATGCATATGTACTCAGTACTTGGTTTGGGCCCCTTTTGCAGCAATGACTGCCGCAATGCGGCGTGGCATGGATGCTATCAGCCTGTGGCACTGCTGAGGTGTTATGGAAGACCAGGATGCTTCAATAGCGGCCTTCAGCTCCGCTGCATTGTTTGGTCTCATGTCCCTCATCTTTCTCTTGGCAATGCCCCATAGATTCTCTATGGGGTTCAGGTCAGGCGAGTTTGCTGGCCAATCAAGCACAGTAATCCCATGGTCATTGAACCAGGTTTTGGTACTTTTGGCAGTGTGGGCAGGTGCCATGTCCTGCTGGAAAATGAAGTCAGCATCCCCATAAAGCTCGTCTGCGGAAGGAAACATGAAGTGCTCCAATATTTCCTGGTAGACAGCTGCGTTGACCCTGGACTTAATGAAGCACAGTGGACCAAAACCAGCAGATGACATGGCTCCCCAAATCAACACAGACTGTGGAAACTTCACACTGGACTTCAAGCATCGTGCATTGTGTGCCTCTCCATTCTTCCTCCAGACTCTGGATCCTTGGTTCCCAAATGAGATGCAAACGTTGCTCTCATCAGAAAAGAGGACTTTGGACCACTGGGCAACAGACCAGTTCTTTTTTTCTGTAGCCCAGGTAAGACGCTTCTGACGTTGTTTGTGTTCAGGAGTGGCTTGACAAGAGGAATATGACATTTGAAGCCCATGTCCAGGATCCGTCTGTGTGTGGTGGCTCTTGATGCACTAACTCCAGCCTCAGTCCACTCCTTGTGAAAGTCCCCAACACTTTTGAATGGCCTTTTCCTGACAATCCTCTCCAGGCTGAGGTCATCCCTGCTGCTTGTGCACCTTTTTCTACCACACTTTTCCCTTCCACATAACCTTCTATTGATGTGCTTTGATACAGCACTTTGGGAACATCCAACTTCTTTTGCAATTACCTTTTGGGGCTTTCCCTCCTTATGGAGGGGGTCAGTGATGGTTTTCTGCACAACTGTCAGGTCAGCAGTCTTTCCCATGCTTGTGATTCCTACTGAACCAGCCTGAGAGACCATTTAAAGGCTCAGGAACCTTTTGCAGGTGTTATGGATCCATTAGCTGATTAGAGTGGGACACTTTGAGCCTAGAATATTGAACCTTTTCACACTATTCTAATTTTCTGAGATTGTGAATTTGGGGTTTTCATAAGCTGTATGCCATAATCATCACAATTATACCAAAGTAAGGCTTGACATATCTTGCTTTGCATGTAATGCGTCTATCTCATATATTGGTTTCACATTTTGAGTTGCCATACTGACATAAATGAACATTTGCATGATATTCTAATTTTTCGAGTTTCACCTGTACATACATGGACAGATTTCTATAATGCCTTACTTCAGTTAACAAATGGATTGTTACATTTTTATTTTGTTCACCTCCCAGAATTTCACTGGATAGATGGGCAGCCATACAAGATAGACAGTCAGATATGCTCTTGTAAAATACCTTATACAAGATAATACCTTATATAAGGGAAAGATATTACAAAACACAAAGTGATTTCGGTCAGGTCCCAGTTTTCTTTCTCTCTCTCCCAGTTTATTGCATAAAACCAGCTATTTCTCTGCTTTTTTGTCAAGGATGTTCCTTGGGGATAATCTGTTTAGGACTACATACTAATTTGTGCACAGGGCTGAAACAGGCAGTGGATGGGCAAAATGAAAAGTCAGCGATACCATCTATTCTCCATCTTTGACATACACCCTTTTCTTTCTGACATCTCTCTCTTTTGTTCTGCAATCTCTTCCTACTTTTTTTCCATCTCATTCTTTACAGCATCACCATCTACCTAATTTGCAAATCATTCACAGAATAATCCACATTCCTCTTCCCCTCAGTTTATCCTCTTCTTCTGCAGTTCCAACATCTATTCTGTATGGTATTGCCATACCTTTGCAACTGTAGAGGAAATCGTTTCACAAATAACCCTCTGCCTTTCCTTCATAAAGATGCCCCACACACAAATGGCAAGTTTGCACATTTGTCCACTGAGAAGCCTGAAAAGCCGCCTCCTCTCCATGGGGCCAGGTCAGCTTTGTAGATGGGTTGTGTGATCAGTAGCAGCAAACCAAGAGGAGTGTCTTGTTGGCAAAGCTGCCTTTCAGAATTTTCCTTCAAGGTGGGTGAATTAAAACAGAACTGGGAAGTGGAGGCATAACAAGCTCTCTCTCCAGTGAAAAAAGCAGGTGGTTTCAAAGGCAGGATAGAACAATATGAATGTGAGTTTCATCGATCACCAAGGTCAGGGATATCACCCTACCCCCCAGTTTTGCAAAGATGACATGAAGCTTGAAATGGCTTGGCTTCTCCTGTTTGTGCTGTGTGATTGGTGAGGGCTTGCTTATTAGCAGAGGCATAGTAACATCATTAAGTGATAGGGTACACAAGCATGGATGCACTCTTATTCTCATTGTTTAGTTCCTTTCAGTCTAAGAAATATATTCTCCAAGATCTGAATAGCTAAGCTTTCAAATACTTTAAAAAGATTACCAACTGTTCAGTGATAATCTCTATTGTTTCTTGACAAAACATAATCCAAAATATTTATTAAGTAAGAGTGGAACCAGATTCAGAGTCAAACTGTATGGTGAACAAGGATATCTCAGGTTTAAATCTTAAGTATTATGAATTTAACAAACTAGCACAGGTCCACTGCTTTAGTTATTCTACTTTGGCATATGTGTTTGGGATATTTCTGGAGGATTTTTGTGTGAAATACTTTGAGCACAAGAATATTTTATAAATTTGCAACATTAAAAATAGTAATAATAGTTCAAATAGCAGGTTTTCCATTGCAAAGAAGTAGCCTACTCTAAACTATAAATTACTTTTTACCCTTTTGTAATATGAAATTGCAATTTTAATGGTAGATCAACTTCATATTTTAGAAAGGCTGCTCAAAACAAAAGAAAAGGAGAGTGTGTTTTACAGTCATTTCCTCAGTCACCTTTAAATTGCTATTAATTTAGAGCTTGAATATCAAAGAACATCCATCCTTTTAGGGAAACACTGTAATGAGTTTGTCAAGGAACTCTTTGCAGATTGTTCAGCTCAGTTGTAAAACTTTTCTTTCCTTCTCCTTCTCCCAAATGTTTGTAGGCAAGATTTGGAAATGTGTGAGGCTGCTGTGACTATCCTGGGAATTACTATGAAAAGACACATTTCTGGCAATCACTGGTCATCTCTTACTTGGCAGCCAACAGGACCAATATTTATAGGTGGCTTGCCACATCACTACATGACAAACCAGGTAAGGGATTTTATCTTGTGTTCCAGCTAGACTGTGCTCTACTTAAAAAGATGGGACAGCCTTGCGCCAACAAGTTAAGATCCATAATAGAATGGCATTTGTTCTATAGGCAGTTTGATTTTACTGGTAGGCAGGGTAAATTAAAGACATCCTTGAGCTGAGCTTGATTCCTGGTAACTACATGGAGACAACTGTAGTATAGAAGCAGTTTTGGATCTCTTCTGGGATAGTTTTCAACTTCCCCATCTAGCTTACAGCTCCAGTATTCCTTGGTGGTCTCCCTTCCAAGATTAAGCAGCTCCTACTCTGCTTAGCTTCCAAGGCCAGTGAAAGTCAGTGAGATGCTGCCCTCTGCTGAATTACAGCTGCCTGATTTTTTTTCCCCTTTTTTCTTGTTGACCTTTTCTCATGTTTTCATTGATTTAATGAATCTGCCTGATTTTTTTCCCTTTTTTCTTGTCGACCTATTCTCATGCTTTCATTAATTGATTTAATCGCACATTCTTTTAACTGTTGTGAGCTACCCTGAGTAGAGAGTGCACACTGGAAAGGCAGGATATAATATTGATAAAAACCAATAAATAAATTGAAATAGTTAATGTAAAAATGACATAGAGCAAACATCCAGACTTCCTGAAATTAAGCAGGGATGAATTAGCTTCTACCCTGCAGTTCATCTGGCCTGCATTTCTTTTATATATGGTTCAGACTGAAGGAGTCCATGGACAGTGGCATCTGCAGGATCTGAAGCTTTTGTCAAAGGATGAAAGCAGAGTCAGGCCACTGCAATGCAAGCTGTGCCTCTTTGGCATGTGCATGCAACATTACAGTGCTTGTACAAAAGGGACAGAGCTTTATCATGATAACACAAGGCTGTTTTCATCATTGAGGCACCTTCCCTTCTACCCACCCCAACCCTCACCAGTACACACTTCATAAAGGATAACTGAGTGAAGGGAAAGACAATAGGCTGGACCAATATTTAGAAATAACACTTGGAATGCTATTCAGTTTTAGGGGATGTCTGAAGAGATACAGTAATCATACTCATTCAAACTCAGTTAGGAGCCTTGATAAGGAATCTTATACAATTGGTCAGAGCATTGTTATCACATTCAGTCAAGGTGTTACAGTTTCTCTTCAAACTTCACCTATCAGTTTGAAAACATTGAAGTACAGGGGTTCTCACTTCCATTACCAGCCTTTCTGGAGGGTACCTTTACCTGGCATTCTTACCCCTAACTCCACAATCTCACAAGGTATCAAGCCTTGAAATTCTGGCTTGGATCCTTAGGGCTTTTTCACACACAGCTTTTGCCCCGATCCAGTATTGATGCCATATCACCATATTCCCACAATGTTGTCCTCTTTGGATAGTTGAGGCAGTTTTCTTCTAGCTCAAGCAGCAAAACTAGTGAACTAAGATGTTGGAGCTTCCACAGCTCTATTTTTAATTCCTTTTGCAGGAACTCTTGCTCAACCTACCTCCTACTGCCTGAACTCAGGATTCTCTATTTGACAGGCAATCTTATTAGCAAATCTAAACTTACTCCTTTTAGTCGGTTTCTTCTAGTCAGTTTTACAATCCATGCTTTAAAAACAAAAAACCTGGCTGATTTCATTCTCTCTGCTTGGTTAGGACTTCACTTCTTTTTTCACTGGCTAAGCAATAAAGTGCTTCCAGTTGTGAAACATCCATTTGGAACATTGTTGTGAATGCAGAGCAATAATTATGGCTTTGATTCAAGAGAGAAGCCATGATTAAGCTTTCTCATTCCATTGCTACATAAAGGAAACTGGTATTTCAGTTTGCTAAGGCAAAGTGAACAAATCTTGAAAGAAGCTATCTTAATACAACTGGCTATCCTCAAGGACAATCTGTCCCTGCTCAGTCAAAGGAAAAGTATTTGGGGGGAAAAAAAAAGGAATTGCTGATGTGCCATGAATGGATTTCACTTGGCAGAGTAGAACATTTGACAGCAGAACTGGCAAGTCAACCATCACAGTAAATGCAACATCTTCTTTTCTAAAACTTTTCTTCAAGCCAAACACAGTCTGTAATCCCAATTTCTACTACAGATGGAAATCTGGAAGGGAATGTGTGTAAAGCTCATTCGTATTTTTTTGTGCTTCCAAATGAATGGTAGAAACACCATTAGTACACAGTTCATCTTTTCAGACATTTGTAGAATTTTCAATGGACCAGAAAAGAACAGGAGACCAAGCCAGCTATAAAACACACTAGGAGGGAGGGAGGAAGGGAGGGAGGTTTGTTCTATATTATTTCCAAACTGTATGTTTTATTCCCAAAACATTTTAAGATGGTAATCTTTATCAAGGCATACTCTAAAATATAGAACACAGATTGAAGGGCTTTCTTCCTATCTGACTGACATTTCTGTTAGCCCATTTCTTGAATGTACTGCTGCTTTTCAAACCAGTTGATGGGTCCCAAACATCAGCCATGATGGCTTTACTTTCTGAGTAGAACATAAGGAAATACTGTATGATGAAAGGGTGAGTCTGACATAAAAATAAAAGTACTGTTAAATCAAACCTGCTTTCTGGCAATTTTAAGAACATTTTCGTTTTTGTTTTGTTTTGTTTTGTTTTGGAAGCATCATGGCAATGGTCTGCCACTGCTTTCTTCCATTATGCTTTTTTCAACTTCACAATCTGACCTGTAGTTTTGGGATTTCCTGATAGATTCCAATCCAAATAGGAGAGGGGCCTGACCCTGCTTAGCTTTTTTGAGGATAAGCCAAAATTGGCTCCTTCCTAAGCGATATGCTGTGATATTGAATTTGATATAGTATAGACTAATCGGTTTTTACCACTTGCAAGTCAGTAAACTCAAGAATTTTGTTTAGTCTATACCTGAATCTGTAACTACCAGAACTGCAACTCTTGGCAATATGGGGATTAAATGTAGCTATCATTTGATTTTATATTTCTCTTAGTTTTATGATATAGTTTTCAGAAACACATACTCATGCATTAGAATGTTATTACACTATCTCATTTAAGATAATATATTTATAAAAATATATTAGAAATACTTCAGTAGAAAATACTGTTAGAAAAATGGAACAAGTTTTAAAAATATTTAAATGCACTTATGGATTCATATTTTAAAAAGCACCAAGATGAATGTAGAAACCAAATGTAATAGATCTGTGGGCAAATACCAGGGAAACTGACACAGACTTTGCTATGTAAACCCTTACAACAAGTCCATCATGATGAACCACTAACTCAGTACAATCTTTGGTCAAACTTAATAGTAGTCTTCAGATATTTCACCAATTATAAACCAGACATACGCTGGAAATACTTAGACTTCACATTTTCTTTTTGCTAAGGCATAGTTCATTCATATAATAATCCTTCGAGGTTTTCAATGCTACATGGGACAAGTGGGAAAGAGGACATTGTGGTAGCCAAAGTCATATCTCTAGATTGTAGCTCTTCAATTCTTCCCTTTCATGTTTTATGGGCAGAAGGGCATTTCCTCTCAGGGAGAGAATGAATTGAAGAGATATGAGCTGCATAAACAGATATAAGAAGCAGTAAATATAGATGAGACTTCAGAACTAGGTAGACCAACCATATACCTTGATAACCACCTTCTCCATCTACTGAGATTTCTTATTAAGTTCAGACCAACAGATAAAAACATAAGAATTTATGAAGAGCTAGGTCAGACAAGAGGTCTATTTAATTCAGGATTTTGTTCCAACAGTGTGAACCAAAGGCCCATGAAAAGCTCATAAACATGCATGAATTACTAATCAGAGATGTCCTGCCTCCAATATAAGAGGTTCTATGGAGCCTTCAAGGCTAGTACCTGGTCATGGGCTTGTCCCCTCTCTAAGAGAGTGGCTCCTGGTGTGTGATCACAAGGGAAAAAAATCCCTATCCAGTTTTCCCATAATTATATACAAGTTAATCATGTCCTGATTATGCATCTGTTTTTCAGAATAATACTATTGAAATATGTTTAATCCCCCCTCCCCAAACAAAGACATAGGCCAGACAATATATGACAACTAATGCGTGAGCAGAAAATCTTTAGCATATTCCATCTCCAGGCTCAACATCTGAAATGCATAGAGTGCATGCATACCTGGTGTGCTAAAATACACAGGCAATGTGCTGTAAAAACAAAAGCAAACTGCTTTTACTTTTCCTAAGGCTTTTATGGGGGAGAGACAGCAAGGGAGAGTGAGAGAGAGCAAATCCCTTCCTTTATTGGAATGGAAAATGGGTTAGCCACTGAAATTGCTACAGTTTTAAAGGAATTAAATCATTCTATAATATAGAAGGAAACCATGGAGGACAGCAGTGTGGTCAAGGACACAGTAGGAATCTTCTTCTTAACTGCATTACTTTAAAAGTATGGTGTTTGCTTTACCTCCTGATTAACCTATCTGGAACAGTAATAAGGGCAATAAGGCTACCACTTCTCTGCGAAGCAGCCCTATTTTTCAGATCCTGCAAAGATCTGTGAGCTTGATTTAATTTAACTTAACTGATGGGAATTTAATTCCTGGAGAATGTAGCTTCGGTGATATGGTGGACATTATGCAGTTTTACTGGACTAAAACAAACAAGTCAGAAATTACAAGTCATAATTCTGCTTGATTGTATAGAAAAAATAAAACTTCATAAGTACATACATACAAACAAATGACACTAGGAACAACAATTAAGTATGTCCCCTTTCTTTCTCCCACATAAATAATCATGGGTTGCTTTAGTTCTTTTACAATTCTGTTTTTTAAACCCTTTTAAAAAGACTAAACCTTTAAAAGGACTTAAGCTTCCCCTCATCATGCCTTCGACTTCCAAAGCCTATTTCCTGATTGTCATAAAACTGTGATTCAGTAACATTCAGTTCAGTGTTGTCTTCCTGTTGAATATGAATACACACACACACACACACACCCCTCAGATATCTTTAGTGTAGTCTACAGAATGCCATGCAGGGATTGGATAGAAGAAGAAGATGTGTTTAGTTTCCTAGCAACCACCCACATCAGGATTTTGTTTGCTCCTTTCACCATTCCCTGCATGCCTTACCGGGCTGTTTATTTATTTAACAGAAAGCTTGTATTCTGCATATGTATTATTAGCGCTGCTTATAAGAATTAAAATGCCACAATCCCATAGTAAATGAAGAATAAAAGAATGCATAAAAAACAAATTAAAATGGAGACAAGCACAACAAATAAAAGCCAAGATCAGTATAGAGCAAAGTCAAATCTTATCAGACTAGACAAAGCTTCATACAGCCTCTGAATACTGTAAAGCATGGGTTTATTTCACACTAGTGCTCCAGCTACTACAGATCTCCCAAACTGTTGTGTTTTTACGATAGCCAGATAAGAATTGCTTCATCAGACATGAAACTTGGGTACGTTAATGGACAGATCCAAGACATTTGGAAGGGGATCACCAAACTTTTCACCTTGCAACAGTTCGTAGCTACTGCAGTTGTTCCATGAAATAGAGTTCCACAATGGATAAATGACAGAAACCAATAAATAACAAAAGTGGGATATTCTATCACATGACTAGTACAACTGTCCACCTTACAAATAAAAACCTTTCAGTTCTTCTCATTTCAGTGGAATCTTCTTTAACTATAAATTGGTCCAATTGGCTGATTTACCTCACATTTCTGTCTACTCTGATCTGTATTCCTAGTAGTAATGGCTGTTGTTATTTGATTAGTGGGCTAGCTTAAAGAACTTCAAAATGGGAACAGGTTGCATACTGATACAGAGATTTTCTCTGATCTATCTCTTATGGGAAATGATAGTTTATCTTTTTCTGGAAATTAGTAAAATGCAGACCTGTTCTAAGGGACAGACAAACTTTTCAGACCAAAGACTGAAAATTGGTGCCCAATCAGGGGCTGCACATACATGTGCATATTCAAACAAATCCATTTATCTCTCTGTACTGGTCATCTTACTGGCCAGGGGGAAGATGAAGCTTCCTAATTTCCCACCTACTCAGTTGGTTTATTTTCCACAGGAAATCAGAAATTCTGAGCAGAATGGAAAAGTTTTGCCTCGAAAAACTCCCTTCCCCCAGTTACTCTGCTACAGTGGGGCACCAGCCCCCCAAAAACTCCCTATCTTCATTTGCATCTAATTAGCAAGCTACTAGAGGGCATAGTGTACATAATGCACAGCAGAACATTAAGTGCTCCATACAGTCTTCATGTTGTGTTACCTTTCTGTGCCCTGAAGAATAAGGCATGGGACTGTTTACCAACAATAGTCTCTGTAGAACAAAGTTAGGAAGGCTGGATGTGGAGCCCAGCACCCTTCCGCCCCAAGAAATTTAGTAGCATTACAGCCAACATTCAGCAGTTTGTGTGAAAAGTATGGCAATGAGAGTGGGAAGCTTTGGGATGCAAACTGCTCTCATATCCACCCTTAAACCCCTTAAATGCCATCTGGGGTTTTAAGGCTGCAAATGAGAATAGTTTGCCTCCCTGAAATCTGCTCCAACCTCCTTTTAACCCTGTCCCCAGCTCCAGAAGGGATGGAAACAATTACTGCATAACAGCAGCTCACTTCTTGGACCTTGTGCTATCACCACTGCAAGGCATCTGGAAGCCCTCCAGCTGACTGAGGAGCAAGTAGCTTCTGCAGCATAAGAATGTCTTAGACCAGCTGTCTGTGATTTATGCTCTAGGCTTAAAATTATGGAGACAGAGTAATGGTGTCAAGACAGAAAGAGAAGTACACACAAACACAGCTAGAGGAAGAGAGGGAAGAGAAAAAGAGAAAATGTAAATGACTGGAATTGGACAATTCAACAAGAACTTCTGATTATATTCCCTCTCTGAATCCCAGATCCATTGATGATATATCAGCCAACTCTAGGAGTCAGGCAGCATATAAATTGTTGTTGTTGTTGAAATTTTTAGGATTTAATTTCCTTGTCTGAAGGAGGAGGAGGAGAAACACTCCTTATATATATTAAAGTGATGCTGAAAATATTTGTTCAATGGAAATTATTTGTAGTTTGACCAGAAAGAATACACTGGACCTAAAGCAATCCTTTATTTGAAGGATTGTTCCATTTAAGAAACAGCTACTGTGAATCTGGCTTAAAGACATATACAAACATTTGAGTAGAAAAAATTCAAAGGCATGAATATAGGACTGGGGAGAGGAAACCATACTGAGCAACATACATGTGAAAACAATCTGGGTGTCTTAGTGGATCACAAACGGAATGTAAACCAGTGGTATACTGCAACTGCAGAAAAAAAGGCAAATGGTATCCTAGACTGCATCAATAGAAGTATAGTGTTCAGATCAAGGGAAATTATTGTTTTTCTCTATTCAGCATTGGTCAGACTGCACTCAAAATATTGCATCCTGTTTTGGGCCCCATATTTTAAAAAGTGTATAGATATACTGAAGCATGTCCAGAGGAGAGCATTCAAGAAAATAAAGGCTGTAGAAGGAAAATGTGCAAGGAACAGTTGAAGGCACCAACTAGTTTCGTATAAAGAAGAAAAGATTGGGAGGAGACATGATAGCTGTCTTCAGTTATCAGAAGGCTGTCACATACAAGATGGGACAGAATTGTTCAGAGGTGCTCCAGAAGATTTAACAAGAAACAGTGGGTTTAAATTATAAGGAAGTAGATTTGGGCTGGACATCAGGGACATTTCCTAATGCTAAGAAAGCTGTTCAGCAATGAGCAGACTGCCTCAGGAGGTGGTGAACTCTCCACTGGAGCTGTAAGAGAGGCCAAACGGCCAACTGTCAATAATGTTGTAGTGATAGATTCCTACAGCAGGAATACACAGCAGAACATTAAGGGCTGCATGTAAACTCTCTAAGATGAGAAAGCAGGAGCCTGAAGGTGCTCATCAGCAGTTATCATCTGGACATCAGACTGAGCAGGAAGCCACCTGGTCACAATCTTCTCTGCCATGTGCAGATATATCAAATTATAATAACAGTGTCTACATTTGCCTCTTTCTGTAAACATTCATATATTAGTTTAAGTGCAAACCGATGCTGTTTTGATCCATTTAACAAACACCTTCCCTGGTATTGGCCTGACATATCTGCCATTTCATCATTTTTTCCCCACCTTTGTACAGAACATTTCTATCCCCACATCTCAGTAGTTTTAATTTCTCTGATGAATGCATTATACAGTTTGTTTCATTATGAAGTTTAATTACACTGAGGAGTTTTTTTCTTACACAAAGAAGGAATATGAAATAATGACAGTTGACATCTTCAGTGTTATAATAATAATAATCCCAGAAATATAAATTACTGCAGCAATTACAGTAGCACAAATAACACCATTAATGCAATCAACTGTTAGTGTACGTATTTGACAACAACCTTTAATCTTCCTTCAAGTGCACCTATTTTACATTCTCTGCAGCAAAATGCAACCTAATTAAGCAATTAATGACACTTTAGTTACCTGGCAGGTAATTGCAATGGAATTTCAGAATTCAGAAAAAAGACATTATTTATTTTAAGCTTTTTTTTTTAAAACCATAGCTTGTTTTGCAGCTTAATTTGCATCTATACTTCAGTGTTTTGTTTTAATGGCCATAATGCAGACTTCAGATAGTCAGGTAAATGTGTATGTTTTTAAATCGAAGTTGCTCTTAAAACATTTCAAGGATATTGCTTGAAATTTAGCAACAGTCTTAAAAGCCACTCCAGTTATTATTGCCCTTCTATGAAGTCAGTAGAATAGCTTGCCCCCGGATGTGTTTATAAGGAGGAAATATTTGCAAACTGATTCCCACATTGCTAGAGCAGATCAAATTATGATTTTCAAGCTGTCAAACTCTCAAGGACTCATCTGGGAATTTCCTCTAAAATAAACCATGTGACTGGTGTATAAAGATTCCCCAGCCCTTCTCCAGCCCCATGCTGCAAACAGATGGATTTTGTAAATTACAACCAGCATATCAGGAAAACACTGGATTGGAGAAAACTATCCTAAACTCTTCATAAATGTTCTAATATTTGCAAACATGCAAATCTGCAATTTTTAGAGTAGAAGAACAAAGATGTTGCAGGCAAAGCATTTACTGTTTAATTCAGAATAATGTGAAATAGAATATCTCATCCAAAGCCTCTTGTCCCACACTGATTTATTAAGAAAATTGTATCACAGTGCTAGGTGACTGAATGCTCCTTTTGTCTTCAAAATACAACCTATGCTCTCTTGAGGCCATTTCTTTTAGACTCTATCTGCTCCATCCAGGGTATCCTGTACAGGCTCCATCCAGGGTATTCTGTACAGCTGGAGAATTAGAACCAGAGTGCCACTGGAGCCAAAGCATTGGACAAAGACTAGGAGATCTACTTCTATATCCACTGTGAGCCATGGAAATTCAAAGGATGACTTACATCCCAGGATTGTTCTTGTGGGGATAAAATGGAGACTCTCATATAAGTCATGGCAAGATAATACATCATTAACATCATGATCATGATCATCATGGAATTTTCTTATCACTGAATTTCTTGTTCAGGAATCCTGAACAGGGTCTGGAAACCCTAGAATTCCTGTTTCACCAATTTAGTAGGAACCATGCCAAAATAATTGGCAAGAATAAGCTATAGTGTTCTTTTTTTTAATTTATCCTTTTTAACAAAAGAGAAGGGTAAACCACATGTAGAAATAAATGTATGTTGTATTATATCTATATTGCTTAATTAAATGAAATTGTATTTTTACTGAGTACACGGCTTTGCCCATTGCTGTCCAGATTTGTTTCTTTCAATTCCTATGCATGTTACTGTTTAATAAGATTTGAGGGGGGAAAGGTACAAGCTATGAAATAATATTCATTTGACTACTCTCCCTACTTTTTAAAAAGCTGCCTGAAGTGCTATGAAGAACTGACGCCTGCCAGAAAAAATCCAACTAAATGACTTCTCATCCTAATATGTCTTAATACAGCATTCCTAGGGATCTGGCATACTTTGATAGAAATAGAGGTCTTTAAAAGTTGCCTGTACCTTTGCAACTGATATGCAAATTGCTGTAAGCCTAGCTACAATCCTGGCTAGAATTAAGCCAAAGTTTCTGAGGGTATATTTTTTGCTGAAAACGTTTCTGAATTGTGTTAATTCACATCCATTAAAAAAGGACCATTTCATTGTACTTTGTCTGAATATTCCTCCTCCCTCCCTCCCTTTAATAGCTACCATTTCCCTCCCACACAGATCAACAATGGCCCAGAAGGAAACGAAGCTGAGGACATTACAGAGAGGAGGAGGATGGGGAGACTATGCAGCCAGGTGCTATTGTTGCCCCATATCCTTTTAACAAAAAGAAAAAGATAGCAAGGTGTTTCTCCCACCTTGCACATACTACATACCAAGAAATTACTGAATAACTTTTCTCCACTGAGCAATGTGCAGTAGTCCCTCTCCCAATGTGCAGTAATCTCCTGGCCATTTTTTTTTCTGAACTTTTATTTCTGTATTACTCCTATCACACACGCACACACAAAATCAGTATAGAAGTGATCACAATATGGTAAAGCTTCAAGCATGTATACTTTAGGCATTTTGTTGAAGCCCTGGACAGGCCTTGACTTAAAGCTCAGGAACAGGCGAAGATTGATATCTATCCAAAGTTCCTTCTCACCCAGAACTATTCTGGTGTAGCCATTTATCTCTCAAAGCAGTGGAAAGGCCACAGCATGGCAGGACACTATACCATTATGTTAGTAATATAATATGATTGAACAATACTGGCCATGTGAGGAGAATACCCACTTTCTGCTTCAGTGGCTAGTGGGTGATGTCTTATACCCTGGTGAGTAAGACCTAACTATTGTTTGGGTTTTCAGCCAATGCCATTCAAATAAGAAATGTTTATACTATGGTATTTCACAAGTTAGCTGAAGGTGGACATGCCAAGACATTCACCTCACTATTAATGCCTTCCCAACTCATATCATAAGACCAAATTAAATAAAAAAGTAGTAGACCTAAATCTGGTTGCCTGGGAAACAGACATCATCCCCCCTGAGGTGAGGTTAGCCCCAACTCTTATGGCCTTCTGGAAAACCCTCAAAACAACATGTTTTTTTTTTTCAGGCCAAATAGACTTCTTTGATCAGAGAAAAGACAATATCTACATTTATTGCTGACTGGAAACCCCTTATAGACTTTTTGCATAAAACAGAAAAAATGAATTTATGGTTTATGGTTTTGATGATTACACAGGATAGATTATAGAAAAAAGAGATTCATGATGTAACTTTAGAGAAAGAGGTAAATTTATAATTGTACTTATAACTTCGGTAAAGAAAATCAGAAACCACTTCTTTGTATCTTTTTTCTTTCTTTTCTATTTTTCTTTTACTTTTCTTTCTTTCTTGCACTTTTAGCTTTCTCTTTGATTTTTTTTCTTCCTTACTTTATATTAGCTTTTATCTTCCTTTTTAAAACTTTTAATAAAATTATTTTTTTTAAAAAAAGTTTGTTTTTTCCAGCAACCCTGAGAATCCCTTGGTAATAGGGACCCTGCACGCTGGTTGCATTATGTCCAATATCTTCCCTCCCATGATCTTCTTTTATCTATGTTTATTGTTTTAATTGGTTTTATAGAATGTTTTAATGGCTGGTTTTATTGTACACCACCCAGAGTCCCTTTGTGTGAGTTGGGAGGCTATATGAATTTGACAAATAATTAATAAACAAATAGTGACACTAATAACCAACATCACAATGCAATCCTTCCCATGGATGAGGGAGCAGAGCCTGCTTGGAGTAGTCATTTTAAAGCAAGCGTGGTGTTTCTCCCTTCTGGGACTAAATCCTGAGATCCAATTCCAAAATGTTTCCCAGTGGGTGTGTCTAGAACAAAATCTTCATTTCATTATTTCATTTCATTCGCCTGTATTTTAAATAAGCTATCATTGGCTTACCAAGACAAGCATCAGTGATTCTGCTGAGCTCTATGAGCTACAGGCTGCCAACCCTTTGGTCCTCTCATGAGCCTCAAGTGTTTCAGGTTCAGAAATGCTCTGCTGGTTCTGACAAGAGGCAGAGGAAGCCATGTAAAAATCAACTGAACAAGCTTGTAAGTATAGCTTGTTCTATATTTACATATCTGAAAAGCAAAAATCTATGTAAATGTCATTTGTGGATCATGGTCATAGGGGAAATAAAAAGCTCTGTTATTTATTTATTTATTTTCCAGCAGATGCTCTTTTCATAAGGCCTAAATTCGATTTACTGCCATGTATTGGACAAAATTCTTTAGACTGAACTTGCCAGGGTTATAAGCCTGCTTGGCCATTACAGAACATCACTAGACAAATCAAAATCCTGCAGCTTAGCACAAATTCATTTCAGATTTGTATTTCATGACTGGTTCAGAAATAAATTGATCTCCCTTTTTTCACAAACCAATTTAAGCTATTGTGCCAGTATGAATACATTTTTTTTTTAACTCAACATGTTTGAATTGCATTTCTGCATTTGGGGGCTTGGTTTGATGGAGACACCTGTGTTACAAATACATGAAGATAACAGATGCTTCAGGGAATTGAAAATATTACTGGGTTTCCCTTTTCTTTTTTCTTTTCTTTTCTTTCTTTTCTCCTTCATAAAAAGCTATAAAGTTATCAAATAATGTAACAGATAACTGATAGCTAATGGGCACAGTTAAAGAATAAGAGATGGTTCACAAGGGAAAAATGAACAAATCCAATTAACTGCAATGACTGGCAAAACTGATGATACATTGAACTTTTTTAAAAATGAATTTTGACATTGTAAATGATCTTTGCAAGGAACATGATAAAATACAAATATGTGTATTGCATTAGATGGGAATAAAGGCTACCTTCATTCTGTTTGCTGCAAACCAGCTGATCAACTACGTGGAAACCTCTAATTGTTCTCTGTTTTTGTGGCACAGCATCCTCTGGGACCTAAAACAATACTGAAGATTTAGCATCCTCCAAGCAGGACCCTGGCCAGAATCTATAAGAATATTTAAAATAAAAGCCACCTTTTGAACTTCAAATGGAGTTACTGGCTACAAACAAGATAGTTTTTCAGAACAAACCATGCCTGTCACAGGTTTCTTGTTAACAGGAGCAGCGGCATGACATTCTCTGCAGCAATTATATTTAACTTATATAGAGACATCTAGTGAGTGCTTTTGGAAACAATTCTAACAACTTTAAATAAAGAGGAAGCCAAGCTGCTTGCAGCTTTCAACCCTCAAAGCTGGAGTCCCCTGCTGACCAGAAATCATTCTGATTGCCAATGTCCAAGTGTAATCTTTCCAAGACGGGGCTTCATTGCAATATTTTACTCAACAGGATTTTAATTGCTTCATACTTTTACAAATGCAGAGGCTCTTGGGTGTTTGGGTGAGATAGCAGAGGCCAATTGAATTTTTTTTTTTAATTAAATGCAGGGTTTTTTAAAATGAAAACACTTTTTTTGTGTAGAGACTCCATTTTTATATAGGAATGAAAGTAGAAGGTGATGCATTTACAAGTCAGTAAACTTTATAAGGAAGGATCATGCGGAATTAGCATAATCAGCAAGGTGGTATCGCACAAATTGTTCAATGTATAGGGTTTGGGGACTAAGTCAGTGCAGAGTGAGTGCCCATTCATAGAAGGGGAAGAAGGCACAATGTAGGATAACTCTACAAAATAGTTCTTGTCCCTGATGTGTGTGCGGGGAAAGGGGTAAGGAAAATTGAATATGTGATGTCTGATGTTGATTATAGCACCAAGACAATGTATTAAAGATGCAGAGGCTTCTAGGGTATTTATATTAAACAGGGCAACTCATTCTCCTTTTTCTTACCTTCTGGATGAGGCCTCTCCTCTCTTATAGTAGACTTTGGGGCTCTGACCATTTTGGCTGTTCAGAATTTAGTGTCTTCTCATATACTGTAAAGAATAACATGTGAAGCTATCCAGTGTTTGGGGTGGTACCTAGAAAGCAGTGTCTAAGAGTTGGCTACAGCACCTATACCATTATATCATCTTACCATAGACCCCAAATCCTAAGTCCAGGGTAGTGACCTAGGGTATGTTTTACTACATTGCTAACTTGCCTCATATCTGATTCAAAATCATCTGTGAAGCTGTGTCTCTTATACATAATTTGGAAATTCAGCATTTGCCTGGAAAGGAAGGCATCAACCACTAAAAAGGATTTAAAAATCATTGAGTAAGAGGGAGGCATTTTAGGGTATCAAGTCCAACCCTCTGCTCAGTGCAGAATTACAGATTCTCCCCTCCTGACAAATGGCTTTTTACTTCCACTTGATCCCATCACTGAAAGAGACTTCCTTCTCTGTGAGTAATTGTTGAACTGTTCTTACTGTTAGAAGTTTTTTGTAGCATTTGATTGGAAACTGCCTTCCTGTAACTTCAATATTTTTGAATAAGTTAGGTTCTTTTTTCCTGTACATACATACTGACATGCCCATTATACTCTTCCCTTTCAGAGTAAGCACTGTTATGCACAGCACAGAAAAGGAATAAGCATAAAGGCATGAGATAAGAAAATATAGCTTAATCTAGTTTACATTTATTCACTTATATCTCTCTATACCTTTTTATGCTTGCAAACCCTTCTTGCTTTTCCCATGTCCATTTAAACTTCTCACCTCTCTCTTTTGAGGACTTCAATAACTCCATACAACTGTGACTTTCTCTAATTCCCCTTTCCTCTTGATCCATTCACTCTTCCTTCTTATAGTTGTTTCATAATGTGATCCTCATGCATTCTATGGGACTAAACAGGTTCAATATGCTTCTTTCATACTGGTAACTTACTTTCGTAGTTAATGCACATTTATTAGCATCCATTTGTTTTTGACCGTACCTCTTATTGCATTATCACACAAAATTCATCTTACTTCTACACTCCTCCTAATATAATTCTCACTTCCATAAAACAAAGAGTATAGAAGTACGTTCTTATACTAGCCACTTTTACTTTTTTTGACAAATCTTCATTTTTTTGTAGCAGGCCACTTTCTACCCACATCCTTTCTACTAGAATTTGCAAGTCTTAACATTTATTCATGTATTTCCTTATCTTTAATTAACATTCTATTACAATACATTATTTTCTTCTAAATGCTCTAGTTTTTCACCATTTGTGTATAAGTTGCAGTTCTTCATTCCATTGTCCATGTAAAACACAACTACCTTGGCCTTTGATACATTCATTTTCAGATTCATATGCCTTGCTGAATCATACAGTCTAACATTATTTGGATTCTTCACCAGCAACACATCACCTGCACACAAAATTACACACACATTCACATTCCCCAACCAATACAACTCTACATCAACACAAGCATTCCTTACACATTGGTCCATAAATAACTTAAAAAGCCAAGGGGAAATCACACATCCTTGTCTTACTCCCTACTCACTGTTGAATCATTTCATAAGCATTCCATTTATCTCCACACGTAGTTATATTTGCTTGTATCACATCCCCAACCAACCTTCAACACCATGTTTCTGCAAAACATTCCATACTTCAAGCCTATTTGGTTTATCATGCGCTTTCTCTATATCAACAAATAATCTATAAATAAATTTTCTTGCACTTTCCTTAGGGACCACTGAAGAGCAAAAATCTGGTTGCACACCCTCTGCCTGCCATTTGGCTGCATAGTACCTCCCCAATGTTTCTCATTGTCTCCTCTTGTACTCTTTTATTAAGAATTCTGCCAAATACCTTCCTAGGCCCAATTAAATTAATCCCCCTTGTAATTTCTTCATTTAGTTTTTCCACCTTTCCCTTCATATAGAGGCACAATAATGGCATTCTTGCAAATATTACACACAGTTGCACGGCATTTTATGGCTTCTTATTCATCAGAAGACACAAACATTTATACTGCAGCATTTGTTTCAGTCTTGGTCTACCTTCAATAAAAGCTGGAAAAAAATAATGCAGGAAGTTGGGTGACAGTCAGAAATTATTAATATCTAGAGCTAGGAATCCTTGTCCACAAGAAACAAAGGGGTGTGAGTCAGCTCTGGACAAAGAAACAGGATAAAATCTTCACAGCCTGTGTTTTGGGTGAAATTTTATGATAGGGAATAAAAGAAGAGGAAGCTGAAAAATCCAGCAGTACTATTATGAACTCAACTCAAAGACGGGAAGAAAATGTGCTATCTTCAAGCTGATGAAAACTTTCTTAAACAGCAGTGGCAAAGTTGTTAATATGCTTGATTGGGTATCAATCAATCCGGGAGGCATCCGGGTAAGCAGTCTTTCTTCATGAACTCAGCTATGGCCAGATGTCTTTCTTCATTCCCATTCAGTCAATATGTCATGTTGGAACTCCTGGGTTGGCTTCTCCTATTCCTGTAAGCCCAATAGGTTTACTATATCTGAGCTGGAAAAATTCAGACGATCAGAAGATGGCAGCAAAGAGACACAGAAAACTCTAACTCTTTGCTATCATCTACTGGTCCAAATGTGGACCTATTCTATGAAGACCAATATCTCCATGAAGCCATTCCAACCTTTACAACACTCCTGCCCCTTGTGTGTCTCAACAGCAGTTCGTTGTCAGTTTCTCCTGGGGCTGCTTAGAGATTCATAATTTCCCTTCCTAGCAACTTGCTTTTGCACTGCTTGCAGCAAGGTGAGTTGGATTAAGGGAAGGAATCCCATGTGTCTTTCCCTATTACAGCTAGCCCCTGAGGAACCTAACATACAGTAATGGAACAGAAGCAATGGTTCATGCTTCAATATTTTCAAAACTAAGGTCTTTGTATTTCAATTCCTGTCTCTAAATATTTCCCCCAGAAGTCCCCCCCCCCCCCCCCAGGATTTAATATGAAGGACAAGTTGAAAATGCATCTATTTGCATAGCTCAACAACTTTATAAAATACATTGGAGTAGAAAAATTGCCACAATCAGTAATTCAGATATTATCTCAAAAATTGCCTCACACATATGCCGGTCATATTTTCATATGCTTTATTTATTTTAATTATGTAAATGTGTTTCAGAGATACACATTAAGAAATAACAAATTGGCTGTACATGACCTTGAAAGGAGTTCTAAACTGCAGTTTCAAAAGGGAGAATTTACTCCCTACTTCCAAAGTCGTCAGCATAAATCTTCTTACAGCAAGACGTCCATAAGTCAGTCATTCACATATAAAGCCTTGGATGCTTTCAGATATATTACTGTGCATGGAATACCAAGATGAATCTGGATCAAGATGTATGTACATTTCACCCCTCTGGCAAAAGCCATCATCTATTGTCTTGAATGACTTCCAGGGTAACATGGTCTTTTGATGTCTGCAGATAGTAGAGAAAGACATGACTGATCTACCTCAGCAGGTTTAATGATTTGTGTCTTCCTAGGGGTCAAAAACCATCTATAACAAAAGGGGCTGTAGTTAGGTGACCAAGTTAGGGGGAAGAGAACCCAGGTGCCAAGCACAGTTTCTCAAACCAGGAAACTCTTATTTTCTCAAATAGCTTCCAGCAACAGCAGCAGAAGGCTAGTGTGAACTTCAGCCTGGGAAGCAACTTCTTCCCTCACTGCTCATTGCAGCTGTGCAAGTACTTGAACATGTCTACTGTATCTAGGCTGCAAAACTCTAGCCACCCTTAAATGGCAGCAAAGATGCCAAAAACTGAAGCTATCAGTTGTCTGAGTTTTGGCAGCCCATATATGGTGACCTTAACATGTAAAACCTCTGAACACCGATGGGATCCTAATTAGATCCTGATGTGATGTCAATAATTATGTCCTAGATGTTGTCACTGGTATTCTCAAAAAACCACCTCTGATGACCCCAAAGGTATGGATGGCAGAGGGTGTGGCTATTGGGTATGGTACCTGTTTTTTCCTGTAATAAGATCATGTATACTATGACTATGCAAAAAAAGCCACATGGTACCAGAACTCACATACTTCTACCCTATAGCACACCTCCATTTGTTTTGCAAGCTCCCTTCTATATCTAAAAACCTTTCATAACATCAGATGCAAAGAAAACTCTCTTTTGGAAGGGAGGAGAAGGGAGGGCTGCTCTGTTAATTAAAAAGAAAAAGCAATCATAAAGTTAGTAACATACTGTAATAAGAGTGAAAAATGATAAATATAAAAATTGATATTAAATGAATATAAATAAAACCATATAATCTCAATTAACAATTAACAGTATAACAAACAATATGTAAAATATAAATTTCCAAATGGAGGGAAGAATAAACAGCCTGGAAATGTGTATTATAAACAAAACAATTCCAAAAATTCCATCTACTATGGAAAGAGTCTTCGGAAAACAAAGACCTTATAGGCTGTAATGAAAATAACAAAGCCAGCTAAGGGATGAAGACAGTAAAATAGAATCTAGCTGAGATGTGTTTATTTACCAACATCTCTGGTACGTTCTCTGTTCTGCTGGTGTCTGGTTGTTTATCTTATATTATGGGAATTTTAAGCTGAGGTTTCAGATGTGGGATTTTTTTCATTGGAGTTCATTCTAAAATGGTTTTATTGCAAATTGCTTAATTCATCATTGCATGTGTACACGCACACACTTTTTTGTAATTTCTCTTTATAAAAAAAACTGGGTCAGAAAACATATAAATCAAATAATACTGTAAGTCAGTAAGTGCTAAATTATGAAATGAGGTATGTGCATGTGTGAACAAGCTTTCAAATATTGGGGGCAGGAGGAGACAAGAACAGAATTAGTAAAGAAATGGAGGAAGTAGCATTTATGACAGATCTGCCACAAATTCTAAAGTCTCCTGGATCACAAGGTAGAAAGGGGACAGGATTTTTTTCCTTAATATTCCCTCTTCTTTTTCACCTATTCCCCCCTACATTATGATTTTAATTAAATTTTGGTCTACAGACCTTTCCTATACATGCGTGTGCGCGTGTGCACGCGCACACCCACACCCACACACAAAATCATACCTTCCAACTAGCATGTTTGGTGAATAAGGAGGCTTTGGGTCATGTTGATATATGGTTTCTTCTAATGTGCCCTCCTTCAAAGACTCCATTAAATGTTCTCTCCTTCTATAGGAGTGGAATTTTCCATAACCATCATGACTTCCAATGATCAATTTCCCTCTCCACCTGCTTGGAAGGAAATCTAGAGCAGAGGTTTTCAAACTTGTTCAAACTTTGGAACCTGTTAGTTCCAAAAATTGGTTTTGGAACCTATTAGTTCCAAAAAAAGAAATCCAGAACCCCTGGTCAAGAAGCAAAGCACTAGTGGTAGAAAATTGGCTGTGTTCAAATGAACTTTTGAGGCGGGGGTGGGGGTGGGGTGGAGGTGGCTTAGTCTCTCATGAACCTCCACCAAGTTCTCATGGAACCCCAGGGTTACACAGAAAACAGTTTGAGCGCTCCTGATTTACAGCATCCAACGGCCCCTTACTCTCTGGGAACTTAGTATTACATTACAGCCATACTTTTTTTAAAAAAATAAAAGACTCCTTTGCCTGTCTCATTTGTGTCTTGAAAAAAAGAAGTGCTTTGTTGGTTGCTAAATTGCTAACAGTGGAATTGAATGTGTTCAGTGGATTAAGTGCTTCGGTGTGTCCATGGGCAAATCCAAGCAAACCTACATGTGAAATCACTGATGAATTTTTTAACATAATCATTTTTCCTGATTGATATCACAGTCATGTGTTTTAAAGTCAATGCATTCACTCTCTTTCCTTCGTCATTTTTTTTTTCATAAACATCTTTTCAGATGGGTATTTCTTCTACATTTCATTTTGCCTGGCCTCACCATAGGCAAGAGGGAGGGTAGTTTTGTAGGGATATTTGTGAAGCAGTCATGCTCAAGGCAAGCAAGCAAGGCTTATAATTATTTTATTTTTATCTGAGGAGAAGAACATTGTATTGGAAATATACTAATCACAAATCCAGAGGAAGTGACCAGGGACACAATCTGTGGGTTTCTTTCTTCTGGCAATCATGTTACACCATAAAATATTCACCAAGAGTAACATTTTCAAGAAAATGCAAACTTCTTCCAACCCCCCCCCCTCTTTTTTTAATATATTCCCAAATTACATTGTTAATTTGCTGTTCAGAGTGCAATATAGATTTTGGGTTGCTATGGTAATGTTTTTGCCCACATTGATGTGACATTAGAAATGCAGTGAAGACCACAGCTGATATAAGTGCTATAATAATTATCCTTTTGACCTTTGCCTATTTTTATCAGGGATGATTGTTTTGCTTTAGCAATAATCAGAATTTCATTTGAAATATTAGTAGCTATGTGATGTTAAAACACAGGTGCTTAGAAGATGCATAGCACAGCAGCAGAGATTAACTGCTCAGAATATTATGTTGCACAAGCAGTTGTCATGAGGAGTATTATTTGCCTCAGAAATCAATAAACGATTCCTTACAAGCTCCATGCAGAGATCACATTTCTGATCACATAAGAACACGAGGTGAAGCCCTTCAGTAAGTACAAAACATTCAAAATCATGTTGATCTGATCCAAACAGAGTAGCATCCTGCAAACATTTCTTGCAGAAAGACAGTTGAGTTGTGTGCTATGGCATAGCTGCTCATCTCTTGGGGAATTAGAATATGGCTTTCAAGTCTCTCAGCATGCCTTGTGGAGCACTGGGTGTGAAGCATGACTTCAGCAATCACTGCTGTTGCTGCATGTTGTTCTTTGCTTCTCAATAGGGATGAGAGTGATCCATCTCTGTTGGAAGACGGTCTGCATGTTTAGATGGCATGTATTGGAAAAAGAGACAGTGTTCTGGATTCCAGTTCTCAAGTTATTCAGCAGTGGACACTGCAAATCTTTCATATATATATGTTTTCTATAGTGTTGTTTGGGTAGAAGGGAAAACAGGTAAAAGAGTCAGGTAATAATGATATGCAAATATCAAAGCAACATCTGTGTTCATCTATGTAGAAAGGAGGAAGAAACATAACTTGGGTAATATTTTGATCTGTTGAAACATAACTTAGGTAATATCCCTGCTTGATTTAAAAAATAATAATTTATTTTATTTGTGTTTATGTGTATATACATACAAACATACATACGTACATACATACATACATACATACAAAGAATTAATCCAATCTCCTTTGATATACAAAACCCAGTTTGCTAGGACTCACTGGTAACTTCTGATCTGATCTCTTCTGCCATGTATCTGACTAGATGGTAGTGCAGTCTCAGAATAATGCAAGGACTGGGTTGAATTCCACAGGACTTGCAACAAAGTTGCTTTTATTTATTTACTATAAAGAATGATCAGACAATTGCTTGAGTAAATAAAAGTAATTCTATTTATTGAGTAAATAAAAGGAGATGGGGATGCTCCCATGCTCTATCTCCAGTAATCCTAGAGTTGCTTCCTAGTATACTGGCTAGATTGCTACTGTTTTCTTTCTTATTTTTCCCAGGTTCACAGATTTTGTACTTCTAACAAAATTTGAATAAACACTTGCAATAGAACTAAATGAGTTATAAGGATCAGAAAAAAGATAATTATTATGCTGATTAGATTGTTTTACCCATTACATTAACTTCATTAATGGTTAAATCCTATTCTATTCTATCTATTTATCTATCTATCTATTATCTATCTTCTGATGAGATCAATTACATTTACTCCTTGGTAATTTGATATAGCATTTTGTTTGTATATTTGTTTACCCCAATCAAAATATTAAATATGCAGTTAATAAAATTGATAGCCAAATTTAATAAACTGACAAAAATAGATTGGAAAGTTTTGCTAAATGACAACTTAATTTCTACTTGTTCACTGTGGGGTATATCTCATTGAACTTGGCAAGACTTCTTTCTGGATATGCATGTATAGAGTTGTACTTATAGTTGGTGACAAATTTCAGACTAGGATAAATCCTCCCAAAATAGGATGCCCTGATCACCCACAGGAGTAGCACTTGATAATCTAAATATAATAACAATCTTCTGTCCAACATGCTTCCAAATGTGACATTGTCTGACATTGCCAATGTCAATGGCGGCAGCTGTGCATCTCTCAGCAAGGCTGACCTTCTTCATTCTCATTCACACTCTATTCTCCACCTGAGCTTGCTTCAACTCTTTCTGCCCTCATGAATTGGCACAGCTGGTGTTGCTGGAAATTTTTCAGACTGGAGCCTTTTTATTTAATATATACTTTTTAAAAAATCATTTGTACATAACTCAAAAAGAAAATAACATGTATTTTTAGAATTATTGCATGAAACATTTTAAAGAAATCATAAACTTTTAAGTGTGAAATAGGCCAAGTAAAAAGATTAATAACCCAGTGGGTGCAAAATGCAAGAGGTAACTGTCATGATTCTTCCAGCTCAGGTATATTTGTAGGATAGGGTAGTGAAAAGCTTGTCAAATTGTTGAATTTTGGTGTGCGTATTTGATGTGGTTAATGGAATTTTGGAGAACCACTATGCTTTGTAGATACTGTACCTATCAGGAATTAATTCACTGGTGATATTTTTGTCAAATAATTGGGGAACTCAACATATTCAAGGAGGTGAATAACTGCCTTGATATATTTCATTGTTGAATGGAAGGCCAAGACAAATCATGAATGCATGGAACCTAACTTGTAAAGCCATCATAGTAAACTAAATCTTCACAGCAAGAATGGCATAATAATTAATAATAGTATAATAGTTAAGATTACTAACTTAACTTGTACTTTCCATTATTTTTCAAGGTTAAATAAAACATAAGTGTTTTGTTTTTGTTTTTTCCCTAATGATAGTAAAACTCCATAATACACAATATATCCAATTATCCAGTTGATTTTATTTTATTATAAATTTTTGTATGGTACTCTTCAAAAGCTAATTCTGTTCACTATAGCAAATTCATTACAGTATCTGGTAACTGAAAAAGGCTTAGCCAATTGCAAAATGATTGTATAGGTGGTATCTTAGACATTTCCTGGGGGACAGAATTCCAAGAACAATTGAGGGTTCTCCTTTAGGATAAAGTAAGCTACATGATATTTAATCCTCTTCCACTCTTTTGATTTGGTATTGCTGTGTGGTTTTACTACCCCAGAATTGTTACGTATTTGGCTAGTTCTTTTTTCTGTGTCATTTCTTCACATATTACAATGGTATTTCTTCCTGGTCTTTTAGGATAGCTTAGCTTTGACCAGCAAAACCTGCCCTAAAATTTTGAGAATAAGAGTTTTCCACTGGAAATTCTGGGAGTTGCAGCTCCAGGTATAGTTGGAGGATACCAGGTTGAAGAGTTTTGAGATAACTGCCCCAGATTACAAAATGCTTTTGAAACTAAACATGTAGTTCAAATTATATTTCTCTTTCAAGTTGTTATTTCTGGCCAGAGGCCAGATTTAAACATAATTTTGCTTCCTTTAATATATTTGGGGCATGATCTAGGTAAGTGCTGAATTTCAATGAAAGTTAGTCATATAGCAAAATTTGCTATGTAGAGTTAATGAGGTAAAGAGAAGCAAACAGTAAAGCAAATTTAGGTGTGTTTTGTTGGTTCTGCCATTATAGGCAGAGGCCAACAGGGCACAAAGATCAGAATTACAGAGTATATAATGTAGCCTCCAGGACAGTAGCTGTGGGAAGCTGTCTTGAACAGATGAAATTAGGTTTTCATTTCTTAAATTATTTCTCCATTAGAAATTATTAAAAATGTACACACATAGATTGTGTCTTTCCCAGGGAAACCAATGAATTGTACACATTACATTTACTATCTTTGTAATTTATATTGTTGTAAATGTTGTCATTCTACCCTTCCTAAGGAAGAACGTGTATCTAAATATAGCCACCAATGATCATTATTTTGCTTTGCAGAGAGAAAACATACTGAGCACTAATGTGTCATCCTGAAAGCTAACTTTTCTGGGATCATTAGCAAAATCTTTATTTTTACAAAATGATGTTATAATGTAATTGCAATTTAGGGTACATAAAGAATCAGGTCTAATTCCCCAGACAATGGAATATGTTGGTTCGAGTGCTGGATTGACTTCAAATCATAACCACAAGAAATATCTACCTCCTTTTATTTTTCCTTTAGGTAGCTGGATCCATCTACAATTTTACTGGCTGCATAGAAGTTACAGAAATCAATAACCTGGGACCTTACACCTTTCGTAATGCTGTGGATAAAAACAATATTGGCAGCTGCAGGTAAATCAACTTCTGTGTCTTTTTCAATCAAAAGAAACTGATCCTTTACAATTTTCTAGGCTTCAGAAACTTTGTCTTGTTTTTATCTGGATCTGAAATAATGTACAAAAATTGTGTGTGTGTGTGTGTCTCAATCTCTGTGTGTGCATGTGTGTGTGAAAAAGAAAGAATATATGTATATGTAGAGAGAGAATTGGCCAATTAAGCCTGATAAGTTATATATTTTGAACTTCTGCCCAATGGAACGAAAATTCAAGATTTGTTTACAAAAGAAGAAAGAGAGGTTTGGAATGTTGTATTTGCATTTTGTATTATTAGCATACTGCATATAAAAGCAGCAGAACTGGTTTTATCCATAAAAGTTACCCTATGGTGAAAAATACCAAAAGCCACTAGGAAGGAAGGAAGGAAGGAAGGAAGGAAGGAAGGAAGGAAGGAAGGAAGGAAGGAAGGAAGGAAGGAAGGAAGGAAGGAAGGAAGGAAGGAAGGAAGGAAGGATAGTATTTCTCTTGCTTGTTGTTTGATCAAGCATTCATTATATATTACATTTGAAGGAAAGTGATGGTGGTCTTTCATCAGTATCATGCTATCTTTTTTAACTAGAGTGGTTGTCTTGCTGAATATGGATGGCAGGTGTTGAAAGGCACTAGCATCCACTTTTAATAGAAGCTATCCAAATCAATTTATTGCATCTAATTCAAAAAGAAAGTTGAGACATTAGGGTGATTCTGTAAAGCAGCAGTTACATCTTCCTGAAGCTTATATTATTAATTTGCAATTTCAGCTTAAGCCATATGGCTAGTTCAGCTTTGTGCATTTATCCCTCTTACCCTCTCTTGCATTGCTAGAACATTAAGAGTGGTTAGATCTGAGGTGCTATGCTGGAAAAATAAAATAGGCCAAGGGCTTCTATAGAGATAGATGTTCGCCCCTGACTTCCACTACTTAAAATATATGTTTATACAGATATTGAGCAAGATTGTCAATTTTGCACGGTGCATCTGTCAATAATCGTTTTGTAAAGCAGGCAGGCAGGGACTGAGATTCAGAGAAACAAAAGCATATTGAAATTTGAGGATGAAATATAAAACACATACAAAACATTTTTTTCCAGATAAAGTAAGCCTGAATTACTTTATAACTCTCAACATTATTCCAACATTAATCCCATATGGCTGACATCTCATTGTATGAGATTGCTACAGTATTACAGCTCACGTTACTGTATGCAAGAACACAGAAATATTAGTAAATTCAGACTCTTGTAGAATCAAAATCAGTACATTTGAAATTGGTTTTTATGTCTCGTCAACTATGAATCTAAATAGGCAAATACTTAAAGAGATGTCCAGTTATTTTCTTATTTATATTGTACAATTTTACAATGCAGAGTTAGTATATTTCACATCTTTCATTCTCTGTTCTTTGTTGTGCGATGGAAATGGAATTTCCTTCTTGCACTCTATGATACGTTTTATATTGTACAATTATTGTTGTTAAATAAAGTATTTTTTTAAAAAAAGTACAGCTTTGTTTGAAATCTCCAATGTGCTATACAGTTCTTTCAAATTGTATGTGCAGACCTTGGCTAGTTTAATAGAAATTCTAAAATCGTTTCCGAAGTGCCAATCCTTTTATATTCTTCTGTTCTAATATCTTCTTTTTTTATGATGCCAGCTTTATCACCAGTGAAATTGGGTTTGTGTGATTCAGCGTTAACTGCCTTCCTGTAGGTTTAAACCCATGCAAGCAAGAATCCTGTATTAAGATGTTAATTCTTGGTTTATATGGAACAGGAGTGAAATGTTATTGTTTGCTTTTGCAGCCATGTATGACATTTAGCCTGCCATAACTAGAAAAATAAGAAATTACAATGGTAGCTTCAGATTTAACAGAATACAGATAGGTAATTTGCATTCTCCAAGCCTCTGATGGTATGCAATACATTTTTATGATATTTTAAGATTGGGCCTCTCTCTCTCTCTCTCTCTCTCTCTCTCTCTCTCTCTCTATATATATATATATATATATATATATATATAAGTTTCTCAGTTTTTAACCATTGCATAGCATGTTAGGGTTCACCTACTGAAACTTCATTGGAAAGATTTTTCCAAAAAAATTTCCACGGTTTTTGCCTGCCATCATTGTAGTAGTCCAGCCCTCCCTCTCTTCCTTCCTAATAGTTCTCGCTTAGCAACAACTGGTTCAGTGACTGTTCAAAGTTACAATGGCACTGAAAATGGAGGCTTACAACCAGTCCTTGAAGGTGCAGCTGTCATAGCATCCTTGCGGTTACATGATTGCAATTTGGGCCCTTAGCAACTGACACACAATTACAATGGTCACAGTGTCCCATGGTCACCTGATTGCCATTTGCAACCTTCACTCCAACTTCCGAAAGCAAAGTCAGTGGGGAAGCCGGCAGGAAGCTTCAAGCTGCAGTACATGATGTCGCACTTAACGACTCACATGGTCCTTGTTTAACAACCACAGCCAGAACTGCCAGAACTGCCATTGTAAGTTGGCACAGTCACATGATTTTTCATTTTATGATCATTTTGCTTTGCAATGGAGTTCCTGGTCCCAATTACAGTTGTTAACTGAGGACTACCTGCATTTACTTACTTACTTACTTACTTATTTACTTACTTACAATTTGGATACTGCCCAACTCAACTGACTCTGGGAAGTTCATAAAAACAGAAAAGCAAATACCAATCAAAAAAAAGATAGAATCTGGGCACAATACACAAACAGAAAACAAAAATAACAAACATATCCATCTCACCCCATGGCCTGGAAGAACAACCAAGTCTTCAAGGCTTTCCAGAATGCAAACAGGTTGAGAGCCACATGGATTTCAAGGGGGATCTCATTCCAAAGGGCAGGCACCACAACAGAGAAAGCAAGCTTCTTGGGCCCCAATAGATAACATTTTTTAATTAAAAGGATATGGAATGCACCAGCTCTGCTGGCACTTGCCAGCTGGGCAGAAACCTAGGCAGTCCGTCAAGTAGCCTGGCCCTGTACCATGTAGGGCTAGGTAATAACCAGTACCTTGAATCACAACCAGAAGCAGATTGGCCACCAGTGCAGCTCATGGGAAGAGGTATCACATAGGCATACTGAGGCATGCCCATCACTACCCACGCCACTGCTTCTGGACCAGCGAAAGCTTTCAGATGGTTTTCAAGGGTAGCCTCACGTACAGCACTTTGCAGTAATCAAGACTTGAAATGGCCAGGGCGTGGGTGACTGTCTGAAGGGCCTCCCAGTCCAGGAAAGGGTCCGACTGATACATCAGATGGAGCTGATCAAAGACCTTCTTGACCACACATCTGACCAATTTTCATCATTCCTTAAGCAAACATGAAACAGAGGCACAGAATCTTCCATTTCCGATTTCTAAATAGAGTTTCAGTTTTCACAGCTGAAAATCCTTGCACTGAATGGGAACCTGCTGAACACTTAAGGTAATTGGCCAGCCTGTGCCAAAAAAAGGGGCAGGCAATTTTAGGTTTGCTCCTAGTCCTCTTTCAAGTAGAGAACATTTCTAATCTTCCCATGGTGAGGAAGGATGCTCAGATTTTGTTTCCTACAGGGGAAGCATCCATTTTCTTATCCATTACTTTTTGCTATGGCTAGTAACATGGATTTTTTAAATTGCGTTTTACTTCACTTCTTTATTTGTGGTCAGTGGTTCATATATAACAAAATTTTCTATACTAGTATTTTAATAAATTTTTCCAAATGTGTGTTAGCTTGCAAAAACACTTCAGTGTGCGGAACAGAATAAAGTCTTTTAAAGAGAAATTCTTTGGTACGATTCCCACTAATCCTCATTCAAACTTTCCCCATAATTCTGGCAGTCTTGTCTTTTCTTATTTGTTGTATATTTTTCTTGATCTAGCCCTTCACAACTATCTAATTATTCTTCCAGCCTTAGTTGGAATCAAAACATGCCTACATTCATGAAACTTCTTTGTTTAAGGTACAGGTTGTGAGTATATTTTAAACTTATGAATATTTAAACAGTTTGGAATTTACTCAAATATGTTCTGCTATTTCTATAACTAGATCTGTTTGGATTTCAAAATACCAAAAGGCAAACTGATGTGCGTGCAGAATTTGGTGAGCCTTCAGAAAAATAAGCTCCATAGGCAGGTCATTAACTTTTTGAAGTCTGTTTGTTCTCATTCTTTAAAACAATACTGCTAAAGGGAAAAAAAAAACATATATTTCACAATGTTGGCAGAGCCTTCTCTTTATTATGCACATGAATAACTTTTTTTCTAAGTACAGATGTTAAACATGCAAAAAATATTAGAAAAAGTCCATGATACATGAAGGGTTGGAGAAACTAATGCAACTCTTCTGTGGCTTCCTGTCCTAAGAAGGATGCTTAAGTCAAATGTTAGGATCTGATTACAGTAGCTTTTTCTTTTCTTTTTTTAATCATATTTTATTGAAATTTTAAAATTACAAAGTTAAAAGTTAGAAATGAAAAAGAAAATGGAAAATACAAATTATAACGAAAAGAAAAAGAAAACGTGAGATAAAGTAAAAGAAAAAGAAAAAAGACATGAAAAATAGATAGCTTCCAATCTATCTCTGGTCTTAAGAATAATAAGAGTGTCATAGGTGCTAGTTTTTAATGCATTAAGTAGGAATAATTCTTTGTCAAAACATATCCCATTACATTTATAATCTAATCTTCAAATCCCCATGAAAGCTTCGCCCCGCCTGCATTTTGCAAATAGTCCATCAATGGTTTCCATTCCTTAAGGTAATAATTATTTGATTTTTCTGTTAATAAACGATTACAGTAGCTTTTTCAATAGCTCTCAGGGGGCACTTAATGTTCATCTTCCTTGAAACTCCAACCCCAAGAAAAAATAAGTTGGTGATTGCTCCTTCTGATGGGCATGGCATTAAGGGAGGATCACTCTGAATATGGTATGGAAGACAGAGTCCAGTCTGTTCCTCTCCATTTCATGAAGAAGATTTCACACTGAATGGCTGTAGCTACTGTTCATTCTACCCACCACTCTGTTCTGCAACTTGATTATCAACCACAAACCATTTCCATAGTTATTTCACACTGAGTGGAGGTTGGATTTGGCATGCTTTATCCACCCTTACTCCAGAGCTTTGAAGTGTTCTTTTCTAACACATGATGATCTTCACAGAGATTGCATGCTATCACATATTTAGAAAAGATTCTGTGCAAAAAGATTTTTTACACATTACCTCTTAAGCATCCATTTGTTGTTACATTATCTTGCCTCTTTTCACCTTCTGATGATTGAGAAGTATTTTTTGTTGCATTCCTCTATACTGTATTTGATTTGCCATTCTTCCTAATCTCCTTATTATATTTGTTTTAGCATGGTCTTTTCCCTTCTGTTCAATGTTGTTTTCTCTCTGCCTTTGTACATAGTTTCTCCTGGTCTTCATTAACTTTTTTCCTTTGGCATTATGTGAAAATAATGCAAGGCATAGATATAGACATAGATGAGAGAGATAGAGATAGAGATAAAGATAGATGCCTTGGACTGATGAAGCATACTTCTAAATTTATAGTTAAAATTTACATAATACTGGTGCCTTTAACTTTCCCATAATTTCTGATACAGACTGTTATGAGGGTACTACTTCTTTTGAATGATTTGCAATGCAATGATAATGTTAGAAAAGATGGCAGGCATAATCTTATCTTGCATGTTAAATGTCTAGAAACATTGTAAATTATTTAAATCTGCAGACCTTTTTATAAAGTACTCTTGTGAAATCATTTGGATATTAAAACACATACATTGTATGTCTAACAACAGAAGCTTCAGAATATACAGCATAATGCTACTATGTGTATGTGTGTGTGTGTGCGCGTGTGTGTGCATGTATATATATATAACATATAACCTTTCACAATCTCCTTTCTTCATGCTTTAATTGAAGCTTTAATCTTTTTAGCAACTACATGGTTGTATAATTCAAATCACCATAAAAAGGGTAGGTAGGCAAAAAAGAATGCATAACTTCAATTTTCATCTCCTTAATTATTCATAACCCATGGATGGTATATTGTTGGTTGTGTAGTAGTTTTTTGTAAAAATAAAACGAACTAGACAATTTTGTGCTGGAGGCTTTACAAATGCACCAGTCATATAGGATTCCACTAAAAATCATACTTGGGAGCCTCTAAGATATAGATACCTGTATCTTAGATACCTGCATCTATAGATACTGAGGTAGGCAGAGGTAGAGGAAAGACAGAGACAAAGATGGAGATGTATGGAACACAGATTCAGGGAGTTGGGAGAGAAATCAGCAGGAAAGTATCCTTAAAGAATAGACTCTGACTAACCCATTTCTGGTTCTGAAACATTTACCATTCTGGTGAGCAGATATGGAGGCAAAATCTCCAGCCCATGGACTAAATTCAGTCCTTCTCAAGAGCCACTGCCTTGAAGCAAGCTCTGAACCTCTCTGTGTGACACAGACCCAGTGAGAGGTACAGTGGAACCCCGTTTCCAGGATCTATCCTTTCAAGGTGTTCTCAATGGCCTATAACAGCCATTCCCTTGGAGTCAAGAGATATTAGTGAATAGGACATCAAGGAAAATACAGGATCTAGCTTCTTCCCACTGACTTGATCTGACCTCTAGGTTGGAAGTTCCTGTCAAGATTCCCCTTACCCATCCCTGTCATAAACTAATCTGGCCACCACAATAGGGTTAGTATGAAATAATTTTGTATATTGCTTTATATGAAAGAATGTCCTAGAATCAAAGCTGTAACTACTTTCTGGATCCAGTAAAGGAGAGCAGAAAGAGCAAATTGAGTAAATGTCCCATTTCCTTTCTTTCTGCTCCTGCCCTATCTGTACTGCCCATACCTTTCTAACCTTTTTTAGATTAGAAAATGTTTACCTCCTTTTCGCTTTTAAACAGTGTGTCCTGGTTGTTTATGCTAAAGGAACTTATAATATGGCAAGTGATCTTCAAAATGTATTCTGAGCTGTACATCTGTGTTATAAGTTAAGGCAAATATGTATGGACAAATTTCAGCCAGATTTATTTTCTCCAGTATTATTGTTCTTTTTTAAACAGAATCTCATTATATTGCCACATCTATGAAGAAATGTACAGTACAAGCTTTGATTAGTTGCCAGCAACTAATGAATCAAATAATATTTTCATCCAAATCCACCAACAAACCTAACGGGAAAATCTCCTTCCAGTAGGGAGAGGATCCTGCTGTTCTTATCTGCCATGTATCTGATAAAGATGAGGAGCCTATTCTGGAGTAGGGGTGGGAAGAGAGGTAGCAACTCTAATTTGTAATTGAAAACTTCAGCAGAATAGAAAGAAATCCAGAAGCTAAGCAGAAAAGCTCCCTGTCTGGAAAAAACTGGATCAATTCCCTTTCTTTTAAATTCATTTGAGCTGATAGACATAGACTTTTTACCCTACTCTTGTAGACGTTTGCAAATTTGAATAACTTCTTATAAATATGAACCCATTTCTAAAGGTGACACAATGAAAAGACTTCTCTATGAACGACCACTTTAAGAGATTTGGCAGGGCCAATAGTAAGTGTTATAATAAACTTAAAAAATAGATTCATTACATTTGTCAATCATGCATGAGTCTATATTTTGTTTAAAAAATGTATACATGATAACTCATTTAAATATTTACACCTTTTTATAATACTACATCTAGGATGTTTTTTTAATCTTTTGTTTTGTTTTGTTTTGTTTTAACAAATCTGTCTGTCTGTCTATCTATCTATCAAAACATTCAAGTGAATTTTAGGGAAAAAAAGACCCCCACTCCAGTTTTGAACTTTGAACTTTGATTCTGAATTCTATGCTCCTTATAAATGGTGTGTGTGCTTTATGTTAACCCAGTATTCCACATTAGAGGGGAATAATAACTTTCTGTTGCAATTAAACGAATTGCTAGGGAATAAGATTAAATAAGAGTCGATGGATGTCATGTTGGAAGACCTGAATGGTCATATTAGGGACAGGTCAACATGGAGAAAAACTATGTGGTCACTAAGAGTCGACACAAACTTGATAGCATATAATCAATCAATCAATCAATCAATCAATCAAAACTGCAGTCTGCTTAAAATTGAAAACGTCCATTTGTATCATTATCACATGACATTGCTGGATAATTATCGGTGGCCATGAACTAATCCAGCCAAGTACCCAAATATTTTTCCCCTAAAGGTGCTACTAAAGAAAGGAGATGGCGACTGTTTTCCTTCTTCAGTATCTCTGATGCCACTGTGATTTAAAAGCTGAAGTATGATCCCTAACCAATTACAAAAACCTGGTAAAATGGTTTTGTTATGCATTCATAAATAATTAAGTAGTTCACGGCAGGTTTCCAAGGTATTTGTTGCAAAAGCCTCACAATGGAGATAGAGTCGCCACTGTAATCTTCCGAGCCTCCTTTGCCCTAAAGCAGAGCACATTAAAGAAAATAGTTAAGAATGCTAAACAACCGGAAAGTAGGAATTTGTCTTTTGAAGGTTTGTGCTTTTTTCCATGGGTGTATAATGAGCATCATTTTAGAAACGCGCAAAGGACACTAGCATCTGGTTCACGCTAAAGTGATGATAGCTAAAACATTGCTTGGTTGAAAGTATATTGCTTCTGTATTTTCTTCTTAATAAACCCTAAATACCATTCCATATAAACTTTAGGACTATAGTGTTCAGATGCAGTAATATAACCACTGACATCAATAGTTAATTTACCTTTAACATGAATGGTTAATGCAAATATATACAGATATAGATAGTTTCATCCATGTATGGTTTGTTCCAGTAGCCCACTTATCGTCAGATTGTCCTGGTTCCCCAACAGCTGTTAATTCAGGTGACGTTTGAGCTGGCATGACTCTCTTAGTTCGTGTCACTCTCATATCCGAGATAGGCAGGTAAAGCGATAGGGGGTCTTTGCCCAAGGACCCCTATTGGTATGGTATACGTCCCAGCTGGGATTTGAACCCTGGTCTCCCGCATCAAAGGGTGGTGTCAAAAGGGGGCGCTCTAACCACTACGCCATCCAGCTTCTATAAAAAAGTGGGAAGTAAAGGCCAGAGTGGTCCCAGTGGTGGTAGGAGCACTCGGGGCCATGACTCCTAAGCTGGGAGAGTGGCTCCAACAGATCCCAGGAACAACATCCAAGCTCTCTGTCCAGAAGAGGGCAGTTCTGGGAACAGCTAAGATACTGCGCAGAACCCTCAGACTATTCAGGAAGACACGTACCACCCGTAGGGGTGAGAGGGGATTTCTTTTTATACACACACACACACACACACAATATTTGTGTGTATTTGCACAATATCTGCATATTGTATATTTGTATCAATAAACTATATATTAGTATGAATGTATCCATGTATGCAAATATATGAAACACATTTTATGGCAAGAAATTATTTCTATTAAACCCCTAATAATATCTAAATCATCTCAGCAGACATTCTAATCCACTGCCAATCCCCTAGACCATATCTTCTTCCACTGTTGGGCTAATTAATTTATCTTGATGAGGTCAGTGAGACTCATTGGCCTTTTGGTGGTTTTCCATCCCTCTTCCAGTGGAATGGATGGACAGAGTGCATAAACAGGACAAAACATCAGTGCAGTCCCTTTCCCATGACAGAGCTTGGGCTCTTCATAGGGAACTACCAGTTTCATGAACAACGTGTAAATAAATTTCGGCAAGATCTGCTGTAAAAAGAGTCTGCCTTTTTACAGCAAAACAGGACAGAACAGAAAAATGGGCTGTCTAAACAAGCATTCTGTGCCACACAATGTCCAAGTCAGCCTTGGATTAACCATTAAGCAAAGTAAGCATGTTCCAAGCACCCCAAGGAAAGGGGGGTACCACAGCTATCATACCCTTAACTTTTTCACTGCCACACACAACTTCAATCAATTTTTTTGTAATTGTCCTTATGTGCCATGTTTGACATTAATCTGCATTTTTTTTAAAATGTTTTCTTTGCCATGGTGAGTGACTAAAGTTGGTTTGAAGGTATCATTAGGTACCATATTTGTTTCCATCTCACGTCTCCCCATATTTTATTTCAGTGGATGAGCCCAGGTCCCAATATTATGAGAGAGGGAGACAATACTTCTCTTTACTTTTTTTTTTTTTTTTTTACAAAATGCATGATTTCATACACCTCTTACACATCTTCTCTTTACCACCTTCACTTCAAGCTAAAAATTGAAGGAGAGCCCTTTTAGGAGTCCTTCATCATTTTGGTTACCATTTTCTGCACATTTTACAGCTCTACAAGATCTTATTGAGGTGTGGTAATTAGAACTGAACAAAATATCAGGCTCAGCACAGATTTATATAAGGACATTGCAATATTGGCAGTTTTATTTTTAGTTTCCTTTCTAGTGATCCCAAGCATGGAATTCACTCTTCATTTCTACTTTCATCTTTTCTTTAACTCTCTGTGATCACAAGTTCTAGACAAATTTCCCACATAAAATGCTTCCCTAAGAAATATTTGTTCAAGTCTAGAATGAAAAATGGTACTAGAAACGGAATTTTTATATCAGAAAGCATTTTTTTTCTAGAATAGCTTATTTCTCTTTTAAGCTTGCTCTCAGTTTTCTGTATTTGATTCTTTTGGATGGTTTCATTGGTCATGGAAAACATTTCTACCCCAAAATCTGGGTCTATGTCATATATTAAAAAAAAAAAAAAAACCCATCTCACCCCTACGGGTGGTATGTGTCTTCCTCAATATTGGGTCCTCTACCAGAGGCCTGGGAGTTTGAGGGTTCTGCACAGTATCTCAACTGTTCCTAGCACTGCAGTCTTCTGGACAGAAAGCTCTGATGTTGTTTCTGGGATCTGTTGGAGCCACTGTCCCAGCTTAGGAGTCACAGCCCCAAGTGCTCCTACCAGTACTGGGACCACTTTGGCCCTTACTTTCCACAACCTCTCTAGTTCCTCCTTCAGGCCCTGGTACTTCTCCAGCTTCTCATACTCCTTCTTCCCAATGTTGCTGTCACTTGGCACTGCTACATATATCACCACCACTGTCTTCTGGTCCTTGTCTACTACCATAATGTCTGGTTGATTGGCCAGTACCTGCCTGTCTGTCTGGATCTGGAAGCCCCACAGGATCTTAGCCGTGTTATTCTCCATGACCTTCCGTGGAATCTCCCATCTGGACTTGGGAGGGTCTAGCCCGTACACTATGCAGATGTTTCTGTATACAGTGCCAGCTACTTGGTTGTACCATTCAGTGTATGCTGTTCTTGCCTGCTTCTTACACCCTGCCACTATGTGTTGCATTGTTTCTGAGGCCTCTCAGAACTTGGTACTTGGATGTTGCTATCTTCCTTGCCTCCTCATCATGGTTTGCATGTGATGGGATACCAAGGTACTTGTAGCTGGTCTGTATGTCTGCTATGTGGCCCACTAGTAGTTCCACCCCATCAATCTTAACTACCTTCCCTCTCTTTACTACCACCTGCCACACTTCTCCAATCTGAATGACATCCCAATGTCCTCACTATAGATCCATGTCAGGTGGATCAGTGAGTCGATATCTTCTTCGCTCTTGGCATACAACTTGATGTCATCCATGTAGAGGAGGTGGCTGATGGTAGTTCCACTCTTGAACATGTATGTGTATCCAGTCCTTGTGATTATCTAGCTAAGCCTATGCAGAACAGCAGTGGGGACAGTGCATCACCATGGTATATGCCACACTTGATGTCCACTTGTGCAAGTTGTCTTGAGTCAACTTCCAGTGTGTTATCCTCCACAGTTCCATAGAGTTCTTGAGGAAAGTCCTTAGTTTCCCATTGACTTTGTATAGTGGAAGGCATTCACAGATCCATGTGTGTAGCACTGAGTCATAGGATTTCCTGTAGTCAATCCAGGCTGTGCTGAGATGGATCTGTTTAGACCTTGAGTCTCGGGTGGCTGCTATATCTATGAGCAACTGGTATTTTGAGCCTCTGGTGTTGTCCCCAATGCCCTTCTGAGCTGTGCTCATGTACTGACCCATATGGTCCTATAGCCTAGCAACTATGATGCCTGATATGTTTATATATAGATATGATATATAGATATATGTATATAAATAAAAACGTGGCCTAAATACACACACATACACACACACACACACACACATACATATACATATACTCGGGCAGAGCAAGGATATGAAAATGTATGCTATGCTCTACCAGTTTCTGAGGGTTATATGACCATGAACCAAAAGATAAGGGTCTGCTAGATCAACTCTTTATATCACAAGCACTTTTGTCCTGGCTGTCTTTAGAACCTGAGGGCAAAAGAAGAAAGTCTCAAGGTCTTGCTTAAACTCCACAGTTTCCTTACTTCCAGATCCAGGAAGGGCAAGAACTGAAAGGCTGTGAATAGGTGGTAACACCGCTTTGAAAAATCAGACAAGGTCAAACTGTTGTTTCAAATGAAGAAGCTCCAAACTATGTAGATGTAATAAGATTTTCTTTGGATCAAGGCATGGTCTTATGAATAAAGTAATGCCTTCCTGGGGTAAAATTAATTCCTGGTGACTGCATGGAAACTTCAGTGTTGTTCTTCTGACAACAATACAGAAATGGTTCACTGTTGCCTTTATGTTTGGATCCTATGCATTTTGACAGGCTTGTAAAACCCCAAACAAAGGGAAGAAAATCAAAGGAATTTATTCTTCCCAAAGCATTAAGTTTACATATTCAGGCTGCAGGTGGCAGTGGAACACTGTATTTCTAAATTTCAGTTGTATCACACTCAAAAAACCTAATTTGGAGTAGAGTGGATTATAGATACAGGGAGTGGGGGAGGGAAATGGCCATATAGAGTACCTGATTTGAAAACAGCAATCTTAAGAAATTAGGAAAAATATTTGCATGCAAGGTTCGGTAGTTTTCAACTTTTGTTTTGAAAAGCATAATTTACTTCTTTATAAATATCTAAGCCATAGACCCAGATTTGGGGGCAGAAATGTTTTTTTAACTGTAGCAATGAAAATCCCATAAAGGTCACTCTTTCTTTATCCTACTACATTACTCAGGCTGATCAAACAAGCCCTTCTCTAGCAAACAGTGAGTTAGATGAACGTGTTCCCAAATGAACCCACCCCACAGCCAAATGAAAGCCTTCAAACAAAGCATCGTTGCATGCTTGCATGTGCCTTACCATAATATGCTTTGCATACAAAGTAAGAGGAAAAGTGGGTGCTATACCACTGAATTATTCTGCAAAACTCCATAGGACCTCTAGATAGGGGAAAATAGTATTTTCTGCATCTCTTTCTGCTAATTAACGATCATCTGGATTTTTGCAGCCCAGATCTGGTAGCCACATCTCGGTGTAATGGCATCTAAAAGCCTAATCATGCACAGACCATATTATGGCACATTCATACATTCCCATACTCACATGAGAATAATTTCTCCTGAGGTTCCTCTCATTTGGTTTCAATAATTTTGAAACAGATGGAGAGATAAAATGAAGCATTCTTTCCCCATTCAAATAATACATTGTCCCAAAAGACACTTGTGAGTGTTGAAAGTGAACTACATTTTATGGAATCAAACTGGGCAATACAATTCTGTACACCAAATACAATTCCCATTTAACATATGTTTAGATATAAATCAGGATTATAGCATAGGTGTACTTACTGTCTTATTGGGGGGTGGGGGAGTGGAAGCTGCCCTTGAGCCATTCATAATTTAAATGAATGACTCTTTATTAAGCAGTAGTTGTGGTAGGAATGTTAAGGAACCCTCTAGAAGAACCTCATATGGCTTTTATTTCCCCTCTTCATTTGTGAAGTTCAGGTTGGTTGAGTGTGACCATATCATGTGAATCATCAATGCAGAAATCCCTCCCTTACTATATGCCCTATTGAATATGAAGGTCTTCTGGTACATTTCCTAAATAAAAATGCTAATAGAAAAGGAAATAGTTCTTCACAATATGGGGGGGAGATGAAATATTAAACTTCATATTAAATATTAAGCAATCTCAAAATGAAGGTATGAAGTTTGATGAGCCAGATAAGAAGAAGGGAGGGAGGGTAGGATGGGTGAATGGATATGTAAAGGTCAGGCACAATGACTATTCATTATTTTTTGTTCCTTAATTTGTCCAAGTCAAGAAAACCAATCCATAGCAAAATTACAAGGTGAGCCAAAAAGAGATGAAGTTCTAGTAGGAATGGATGCAAAATGATATCAACTAATCACTCCCTTGCTTTTCTTAAGAGGGTATGATGAACAATGCTCCAGGCAAATGGCTCACCTTGGGTGTCAGCGTGTTTGATGAGGAGACAAGCCAAGGGATATTAAATGCAACACCAATTGATCAGTTGGCAGATTGCCTTAAAAGGAATGATATGAAATGGGCTACTGGAATTAAGCAAATTAAATTAATTGTACCCTTAAATAGATATGTTCGATTTTTGGTGCATTATTAACATGGAAGTTATTTCATTATCATTTATGCTGCAGTCTTAAGTGAAACTATTCTGAGTCCAATTTTAAACTGGGAAAATATAAAAGTGTTTGAGTAGAATCAAAGTGGTTCAGAAAGTCACACCAAAAAGGCCTAGAAGGCATTTCTAATACCCCAAAGTGTCATTTGCATCTTAGTGTGATCCAAATCGATCATTTAGAATTCTCAAAAATATACAGTTAGACATAGCACAATCAATTTAGGAAAGATAAATATATATTACCTTTTGATCCATCTGCTTTCATATGTGCATGATCCACTTGATAAATCTGCTATAAATTTGTTGGTGAGAATGTGTTTAGAGTTGCAGTTGCTACATCATCCAGTAAGAAGAGCAGAGGAAATCTATGCTTAATGGCTGAGCTTATATCTCATGCTAAGCCATAATATAGCTTCTTTGGTTTTGGCTTAGTATGAACCCAACCATTGTTGTTTGGGACTATGTTTATGGTTTAATGTAATGTTTGAAACCTGAAAATGAAATAAACATGGCTTGCCACAACATATGAACCCAATCAAATGTCATCTCCCTTCAAATAAATTCATTTCTAGATAAAGAAAAGCTGCAAAATCATCTTCTATACCTTTTTCTCTATCCATCCTCTACTCCATCCATATATAGCAGTTAGTTCATATACAAAAGCTATCAATAGTTGGGAAAAGGTCTGTAGCTACTCAGAAACATATTGATAAAGTCTTTCTCAGAGCATTTCTGAACAACCAAGGTTTTAACTCCTCAGATTTAAGGTATTTGTATGTTACCTTCTTTTTTATCCTATTTTAAAGAGAAGCCTCACATGTCTTTGATCAATGAACTCTAATATTGAATCTATGGTGAATGTTTTCATTCAGAAGCCACATGATAACCAGTTGAAGGCCTACCCAGAGCTCCTCTGAGTTGACAGAGAGATGTAGTTTTCACTTTATGAGAAGTTGGTAACCCAGGGCTTGCCTGCCTGGCTTGACATTACAAGCAACTTCTCACTTATTATATGTTCTCTTCCACAGGTTGTAGTTACTCTTAAAGCTCTTCTGTATTTATCAGAATGCACCCAATTGTTCTGCTACTGTTGGAGTCTTCCAGTCATTTTTCATCACATTTTTCATCCTATAAATCAAATTCGTTTATCTTCCATAAGTAGTGACATTGTTCAGCACAGTTAGCCAGAACTAGAAAGCACACACCCAGACCTCTTGTTCCTTGGCAATTAGCAAAAAGAGATTGCTTCAGTCATTACTGGTTATCATGTTCAGCCAAATACACTGAAATGTGGAGTAAAAGATTTGTTCTGATCCTGGAACATCTACATGAGAAATAAAATTAAATTTTCCAAAAAGTTGAAATACAAGTTTTTGTATTTCAAAATACAAAATACAAAATATTTTTACAAAAAAATCAAAGAAGGGGGAAAAACAATTTTTAAAAAAGTACAGAAAAGAAAGAGTAGCTTCCACCTTTCCTTGGTACAGGTGTAAATGTAAAATATATTCACCTCTTACTCTAATATCTAAAAGTTTACATAACAAAAAAATAGTTTTTAGTCTAATATTCAGAAAAATTCCTAAAATCAATCTATTTCAATAATGCATATGATTTATACAAGATATTTCTATAGGTATAATATCAATCATCAAATCCCAAAATCAAAATTGCATGTTTTTGAGTGTCAAGCAAAAAGTCCAAGAATGGTTGCTAGACAGTGCCTTCTCTTTGGCAAAGTAGCCGTTTCGCCATCTCCGCCAATTCCATTAATTTCAGTATCCATTCTTCAGCTGTAGGTATTTGTAAATCCTTCCATTTTTGCACCTATAAAAGTTTCGCTGTAGTTATCATATAAAGAAATACATTTCCATGTTGTCTTTCCATTTGCTTATCCATCATGCCTAAAACGAAGGTCTCTGGTTTCAATTGCAAATCTATTTTCAAAATCTTTGAATCAAAATACATACCATATTCCAATATTTCTTAGCTTTTTCCCAAGTCCACCATAAATGACAGAATTTACCTTCACATTAATTACATTTCCAACAAACATTTGAAATTCCTTTATACACCTTTGACAATTTTTCTGGTGTCAAATACCTATGGTACATCATTTTATAAAAAAATTCTTTTAACGTATAATTAAGAGTGAACTTTAACCCTTTATTCCACATGTTTTCCCACTGATCCAGCATTATGTTATATCTGAAGTATTTTGCCCATTTAACAATACAGTCTTTAACATATTCATCTTCCAAATTCATCTTTAACAAAAGTTTATACATTTTAGCAATAGGATGTTCATCATTAATACACAAGGGATTCTCAGACTTGTGCTTCTAACAGGTAGGGTTACCCCGTTCTGGGGCAGAAAATTTTGGATGATCATTAGATGTTGGAAAGGGTTAGAGACGTATGTATCTCTTTGCTGTCATCATATAGCCCTCTGGATCTTTCTAATCCTAATTGAATTTGGAACCCTAATTTGATTCTCTTCTTCCAGTTGAAACTGCTGCTTCCTGTTTACTAAAAATCCACCAAATCTTCATCATGACTACTGTCTTTAAAAAAAACAATACTTTCCCTTTTAAAGAATCATGCTAGCCAGAGTTTCCCTACTCCCATTTGCCAAATTGTTTTCAACCCAAAGACTTCATTTTGGTGCAAACGGCCACCTAGTGTTTATAGGACATATCTGATGGTGCCTTCCTTCAATCCCCATCTTTTCCTCTCCCTGTGGAAAGTTACGAATAGTTCAGATTGCCCTCTTGTTGAAAAAGTGACATGTAAGCTTACAGTTCCATGAACACGATTAGCAGTTCTTTGGAACAAATGAATTGTAAAGCACTGCTCCAGTGAAAAAGTGCTTGGAACATTTTTTCTGTCCTATAGCAGACAGGACAAAGAGAATGACAAAGTAAGCTATACTTGCCCTATGGGGGCCACACTTATATGGCTCATTAGCCAAATGAAGGATTCTGACAATTATTACTCTCTGCAGATTGGCAAAGTGATCAGGCACAAATGGCTGTAAAAGAAGGCTTTTCCCCACCATAAGCTTTAATTAAAATTACATATCAACTTTCATTCTGTAGCAGAAGTTATAAATATGAAATGTCAGCTTGATCCAAAGTCAGTGTGGCTTATTGCCAGATAAGTATTCATAGGATGATGATCAAAGACAATTTAAAAAAATAAATAAATAAACTTGCAAACGTGAAAAAGGCATAACAATGTTTAGTGGTTTAAAATGCAGAAGTCAAACACACTAAGATTGCTCATTGGTTACCATATTAAATTCAAAGCATGAACAGGAAGAATTGCATATTTAAGAACTGTATCAGCAGGCCTGCATAATAAGAACTGAATCATCCCTGTGTTTTACAGTAAAGTAAAAGATGTTGAGTGAAATTGATGTGATTTGTGTGGGTGCCAGAAAAATCCATGCAATATTCTCTCCCCACCCCACCCCACCCCCATCTCTGTCACCCCTGTTCTTACCTAATGACAGCAAAAAGGAGGTGATCTCATTTTATTCCCACAACAGTGATAATCAGCTCAGGAACATCCAGCAAATTTTGTAGCTGACTGGGGATTTTAACATGTTTTTTACATATAGTGGGAAGTGCAGTTTCAGTTTCCACTAAAGGTGCTTTGGAGAACAAACATGGCATCTGAGTGCAACTGATTAAAGCCAAGCTGCTTTAAAGTATTGCAGGCACATGGTATACTCTGTGCCCCACAGAGTTCCAAAATACCTCTTTGAAATTAAAGCCAAAGCCCTACACAACCATAACATTCAGTCCACTGTTCACCTTTTGCTCTGACCTCCCTCTTCAGTTTCCGGGCATGCAAAAGACTGGAGGATCTTGTGATCCACCAGTGGTTACTGAATTGCAGTTCCTCCCCATTTCCTATATGGGTTAGGGCTGCTGAGAGTTCAGTTCCACAATTTTTTGAAAACCACAGGCTGCCCACTCATATCATATGGTGTAAACTCCATTAGATGTAAATATTCTGATGCAGACTCAGCTAAACTCTGACTCTTGTACTGTAAAAGAAAATATCCAAATGGGATAGAGGTGGAAACAGTTTGCTGATTCTTCAATAGGATGACAATCCGGCAGTAAAATAGAGCAACAACAACACCTACATGAACTTAAAAAGAATTTGGATGTACGTTTAGGACTTTTGCTTGTAGCATTCTCTTCAGTCTTCCAGATCTTTTCAGAAAAACTTAAGTTTCCCAGATACAGAACCAACTATAACAACAGCATAACCCTTTCTTATCAGAGGTAACTTTGTAACTTGTTCTAGGGAATCTTAGGTATTATGGAAAATGAGATTATAGATTACGAGAGCAGCATTCTTTGCTGCTAATCTAAAACTGCTGGTCATTATTTTGTAGGTTCACTCACATCAAAAAAACTGCATGTAATTCTCACTGTTGTGTAAACTTTCTTGATGAGTGCATCCAGGTGAGAGAAAGAGAGACAGAGGAATATAATTCCCCAATGGGTTGCTAAATTATTGCTGAAATTCAAGAGTTCTCCCAACTAGCTCAACTATTTAAATGATTGTAGAACTGTTCAGTTTCTCTTGAAAGGAAATATAAGAATATTTGCCCAGCTCTTCTGTCAGTTATAGGGTGTGAAGCCTACCAGTGTACTGTCAAAACTCTTCAAGAGGCCCTGACTCTTTAGAGCACCGCCACTTCAGTTCTATAGTCTCAGTAGCTCAGGAAGGCATGTAATTCTTGGACATGAAAATATATGTCTTGGGTGAACTGTTCTAAACACTCACATTTCTATCTTTGGAAGAACAATAATCTATCTGCCTATTCCAAGGACATGAAAGGTACCTGCCCTCAATTTTCTACATGGCATTACATAAGGCAGAACTCTCTTGTCTGATATTTTAAACCTAAAAGTGTGTGCACTGTATCAGTCTGATCAGCACTGTTAGGTGCATCAGTAGATTGGTGATGATTGATGAACCTCCTGTAATCTAGCTAGCTGAACAACATTTTCTTTAGCAAGCATTAATTTTCTTCCCAATAGCTGTAGAAATAAGTGCCAGGTTTTCTTACATAAATTTTGTGCTGGTTACAGGAGCCAAATTTCCATCAGGTACAAACACAGATTACAAGCATCTGTTCATGTGATTACAAATTTGATATAAAGCAGCTTTTTTCATTCTGTAAGCAAGTCTTAGAGAGGCTCTGCAGAATGCCAGAACTTCGCTTTTTCATCTGGTACAGCTGTTGTATGTCATTTATATTAAGAAATGAGATCTTAAAGTCATCAAATATTTTATACTGAGGTTTAAATTCCAGCAGCTTAAATGAAACAAGTTTGAGGCCATTTAATATTGCTCACTATAACTCAAGCATCACAGATTCTTGAGTTATAGTGAGCAGTATAGATTTGCACAACATGCTTTACTTGGTGCTTGAATTAATCACTTGTTGAGTTGGCATAATAACCCAAATAATAAAATAACCAAAGGGGCTGGCTTTGCACTACATTCTAAACCACAAAAAATAATCAAGTCTAAATGTGTAGCAAGTTGTGCTGATGCACCCACTACATCTTTAACTAATCCAATCAAGTGTGTTTGGTGAAGTCAGCTTCGACATTTAAAAATAATGTACAAGACCACAATATTTGGTGTGTATTTCAAACTTTTAAAATACTGAAATATTTAAGTTTTAAGACCCAGTTAAATAGCAGCACATGGTAAATTTGGACTGATCTCAGAAAGTTAAGCGGGTTCAGACCTGGTTAGTACATGGATGGGAGGCCATAAGAAAATCCTTGGTTGTAGGCTTGGCTAGAAAGTTACAGGACAAAGGCAGTGGAAAAGCATTTTTGTTGTGTAGCCAAAAAGACTATGTGGGTGTAGCCGGTGGTGTGCTGGTAAATGTTTAACAACTGGCTCTGCTGGATCCACTGCCTCCGCCATGCCTCTAGCCGCCAAACATCTGATCAGTGCACCAGCTGTTGTGGCTCCACTCTTCTCTCAACCAGCTTGCAAAGTTCCAGAAAATCTAACAATCGCCTCTTATAAACTGGTACAAATCAGCTCCAGCATACCACTTGGTGTGTCCATCAGGAGTCAATCTCAATTCAAAGGAGACTTTACTTTTTAGTAATTCTTAGATTTCCTTGTCTGTCTAGCTGCAGGGCACAGTAATGTCAGGCTTCAGTCAGCCTGACAGTTGAACTCATTCTAGGATAGGTATCTGATATTTGTTCTGCAGGTATTAGAAAAACCTTTAATAGTGAAGAAAACCAGCTATTGCAAACTCTACAATTCAAGTATACCTGGCAATCTTCAGGTTCAAATTCTACATTGTTCTCCTGTGCTTACATCATAATGGACTGAGAGCCAATTACTTCACAGAAGTGGGTGACAATTGGGCACTATTATTGTTCTGGACCACTGGCCTCAGGTTGTTTCCTGGTGATCTTGCCTGTTCCCACCCTCATATCTAATAATATTCAATTGTATGGTTTATATTATACTTAATGTTTCATTACTGTAATTTTGCCTAGTTTTGCTAAAATTCAAAGTAGTATATACAATTTTGAATTAAAAGAAAAGAAACTCTATTGCATATAGACTTTTCAAGCTTGCATTAGATATGTTGCTCTAGGAGTGAAGAGCTCTGTTTTTTTCAATTATTTTTATTAAGAATTATAAATGAAAAGAATAAAAGTCAATACAAACTACAAAAAATACAAACAGAAACACACACGCACACAAAAGGAGGAGGAGTGTAGAATCGAAAACAAAGGGAAAAAAAAAAAAAGAAAATAAGAAAAAGCAACTTCCCCCTTCAGCCCATCAGGTAAAAACAGTTTTAATAGCTTATCACCATTTCTAAATAAAACATAATCTCTCTTCTCCCCATCATCTCTTAAGTAACAAAACAACAAAATCTAAATGCTTCCTCAATCATTCTTTGTCAGCAAAAGTCCAGTAAGGGCAGCCAGATATAGCTTTCCCTCTTTTAGTCTTGATCAAACAAGTCAACCTTATAAACCTTCCCTGAATATTTAAAATTATTCTTTAACCCCTTCGAAAAATGTCCCAGAGGTTATTTGCTGATCATCTGAGTATCCAAACAAAAATCCTTACAGAAGCCTTCTGTAAACCCCTAAAGACTTGGCTGTTCCCCCAAGCCAGGATATTCAATGATGTATGATGGATTATATGTTGGGGGGGGGGACGGTTTCCGCATCAGACTTCAACAATATAGCATCTCATTGTTGACGGTGGTTGATTATTTCATTTATTGTGTTTCTGTTCTTGTTTTTAATGTTGTTTGCTGCCCAAAATAATGCACTGATGCGGGCAGCCACATAAGTCTTTTAAATAAATAAAGACTAAATAGGATCCATTTTCTTTAATGTTGTGGAGGATAGTGAAATCATTTCCTGCACTTTGGCCATTATATTTCATATGAAAATGTTTAATAAATATTTGATCCCAACTCAAACTATAGAGCCAGTCTGGTGTAGCACCAGGCTAGAACTGAGGGACCATGAAGTCTGGTACCACCTTAGGCACGAAGCAGCTGGGTGACTCTGAGGAGTTGCTCCTTCTCAGCCCCAGCAAGAAGGCAAGGGCAAACCACTTCCAAAACTCTTGCCAAGAAGGCTGCAAGGACACTGACTCAAAAGCGCATACACAAAAACCTCAAGCTATGCATAGATGAAGAGCCAGTTTGGTGGAGTGGTTAAGGCATCAGGTGGCATCAGGCTAGAAACCGGGAAACCATGAGTTCTAGTCCTGCCTTAGGCACAAAGCCAGCTGGGTGGCCTTGGGCCAGTCACTCTCTCTCAGCTCTAAGGAGAAGACAAGGGCAACCCACGTCTGAAAAATCTTGCCAAGAAAACTGCAGAGACTTGACCAGGCAGTCGCCAGAAGTCCACATTGGCTCAAAGGCACGCACACACATACACACGCACACATATGTGCATAGATATGCATAGATGGTCCAAATATCATACCCTATATTGAAGTGAGAGTTGGGTTCAAATATCTTTTTAGATTGATTTGCCTGGTCTCTAGGCAGAGAAATTGGATGGAAAACCTCCCTGCTTTTTCCAGGAAGAGAAATTCTCCCCATTCTTTGTAAAGAGCAGGTCTGTCCCTGACCACTGATAGTCACATTGCTATTAAAAAGGCCCAATAGCAGGAATTCCCTTACGATGCCATCCTTAGGCCATAACTGAAAGGTAAGAAACCAAGTTGAGTGTAGATTGCTGGAGCGATTATTGTATTAAATAATGAAAAACAGATGTAACTTCCTCTTGGTCAATTTTTAATTAAGTAAAGGCAAGGACACCATGCTTCAATCATGAAAATTTCTCTGAAATTCTCTTTCACCCAACTGAATTAGAACTAGCAGAAAATAAACAAACAAATATTTACATTTCTTTTGCCAAGCACTAATCCCAACAATTCATAGTAGGAAAAAAAATCACTTTTTCTAACAAATGAGCTTTTTCTACATAGCCATTGAGGCAGCTGAACAACATTACTTTCGCACTGCAGGGAGGTGCCCTGCTTTCCCCCCTCCCCCAAATGCCAGTCGAGAAGGATGAGACAAAGAAAAGAAATCCTTCACAGAGTGATTTTTCTTACCTTGCTTATAGTCAGATCAAGCTTGTCTGATACATTTTTTTCCCCTGTGTCTTGCTGAAGCTTCTAACACCTCAATTACTAAATGACTTTTAAATGTTTCTGAGCTCTTTATTTAAATAAGTGTTTTAGTTAAACTGTTTGGAGTCAGGAGTATTACTTATTCATAGCTGTTGGCCTGAATGCTATTTAGTTGCAGATGTTTGCTCCATTAATGAGCTTGCAGGAACATTTTCTCCCCAGCAAACCAAAGGAAGCAATGGAAAGGAGGGTGGCATATCAACAGTGGGGCGCCCTTTAAAAGAAAGACTCTGAGAACAAGTGACCCATAAGGTGCGGTTGAGAAATGAATCAGTAAAATGAAGCAAGGCCACAATTCCCATTCTGCTCAAACTAACCTCCACTGTACTCTCAGTAATAAGATTGAGAAAGTAAGTTTTACCCTATGAAGGTGGAGAAAAGAGGAATGGAATGGCTAGTTTTGCTTTCTTTACAGCCTCCTAAATCCCTGAATTCATGAGTAGTGGCCATTGCTAGAACTAAGCTGTCCCCTTAGGCTACCAAAATGTTGGTTAATTCTCTATTGAAATCTGTAACTTGCAATTTCTCAAAAGTACTTCTCCCCCTGCCCCACAAAGAAGCTTCTGCTTTCTAACATTATTATCAGTGTACTTAAGAATTTCTTCTGAATTTCTCATGAAAATGTGGTTGAGGTTCTTTCTTGGTGGAAGAGATGGAGGGTGCTTTTGGGGTTGATTCTGAATAAGCATCCTTCCCAATTTACCAATCTGGAAAAAAAGCCCAGAAGGAAGAGCTCTTCCTGAAAAAAGAAAAAAAAAATCAGTGGAAATCCCCATTCATCAAAGTGAGTCAAAACTGTTAATAAAAAAAAGCACAAGATGATGATAGATAGATAGATAGATAGATAGATAGATAGATAGATAGATAGATAGATAGATAGATAGATCAATTGATTTAAATATAGCATTAATTTGTGTGGCTCTAGATTTAGTAGCATTTGAAATGGCTGCTTCTTGGGGTTTATTTTAATTACCATTACTTTGTTCTTCATTTTTATGATGTCTTGGGATTGTATGAGCCTAAAATTTCCTAAAATGAAAGCAATGCCTCTTGTCTTTAATGGAAATAAAAAACAAAGCTGCCTTATGTCTACACAGGTTTATTCAAGGTCTGAAACTCCTGAAGACATCTGGCTTTCTGTTTGTACTCATGTGTTTTTGGTTTGATAAGGCCAGCTCAGAACTACTGTATTCCCAATTCCATGTATCATAGTATTTTCATAATCAAACACAAATTATTTTGTATGAATTAAAAAAAATGCATATGCTGGGAATGGGCACTTACAGAGGAGCTGAACTGCCATTTGAATTTTCAGATATGATAAAAAATCCCAGAGCTTGAACAATGGGAACCGTTGGATGCCAGTATTTGATAGCTATGGTCTTTGCTAAATAAGTCCCCATAGAACCCAAGAATAAGTCCCACTGAACCTAACAGGGCTTGCTATTAATTAACATTAAGAGGGTTTATAAAATGGAAAATGATTCATTGTGAACCCCAAACAAATATGTTCTGGATGTTTGGTCAAACCATTTTGGGGGGGGAGGGGGCACAGGTCAGGAGGAAAAAAAGGCCTGTTTGGGTTGCTCTCCGTTTCAGCTAAAGCAAAATCTGGAGAGATTCCAAGGTGATATGACAGGCAAGTAGGGCACACTCTGTCTTCCCTTCCCCTTTGTACAGCCTGGGCACCAGCCCACCCTCCGATCCTTTCAGCTCCTTCCCTTCCTCCCTTCAACTATCATTGTTAATGTTCCAGCATGCATGATGATGATGATAATGATGATGATGATTTCAATTTATCTCAGTAGCCTGCCCACCTCTACTTTTCCAAAGGCCTTCCCTTCCCTCTGTATCTCTTCCCAGCCCCTGCCACCACTGCTACCAATGCCAACACATACTGTATTTTTCTGTCAATAAGACGCCCCCATGTACAAGACGACCCCCACTTTTCCAACCCAAAATTAAGAAATCAATATTTTAAAGATAGTGCAGAACACATTTTTATTTAGTAATTAGTTAACATTTACCTGATACACTCGGTGGGAGGAGGTCCAACCCGTCTCTCTGCAGCTCTATTTCCATGCTTTTTTGCATAACTGATTACGTTCAATCACGAGTGAAACTGCCGATAGCTTGTAGCTCTGCAAACAGCCTTCCTCTAATTGGTTTGTTCAGCATCAGCTGACATCAGTTACATAAGGCTTGTGATTGGAGGAAGTCTGTTTGGGAGACAAGCTATTTCACTCGTGATTGGAGGCTAGCAATAGGAGGAAGCCTCTTTGCAGAAACAAAGCATGGGCAGTTTTGCAACCGCGCGGTTCTCTCCTTGGCTGACTTCCTTGAATAAGACGCCCTTCAATTTTTAGGGTAAGGATTTTAGAAAAAAGTATCGTCTTATAGTCGGAAAAATACAGTACTTTTGCTCTGGAAGGCCCTCAACTTTGGCTTGAATCACATCTGCCTGGAAAAACCGCAACTCCGTCTGTATCCATATACAGATCCCTACCCCCAAAAAACATATTTCAGTTCATGAATGGACCATATAAAAACATATGTTCTGTGCACAGAACATTTTGTCCATGCTTTGGATTTTGCAGAGTTTATACACTCTGCTGCCCAGCATAAACAATTGATTTGTTTTATGATTTAACACAATGTCTGAACCCAGTCATTGTGGTTTATTGTTATACAGTGGTATCTCGGGATACGAACGCCTCTACTAACGAACTTTTCGGGTTATGACCAGCTCCAGCCGCAAAAATTTACCTCGATGTGCGAACTCCGCCTCGGGGTACGGTCATTTTTCCGCCCTGACACGTGTTCTGCGGCCATTTTTCCGCCCCTGACACGTGGTCCATGGCCATTTTCCCGCCGCGCCGCGCCCGGCTGTTCTCCTGCCGCGCCGTGCGGCGCCTGGCCATTCTCCCGCCATGCCCTGCCGCGCCCGGCCGTTCTCCCGCCGCGCCACGCCATGCCTGGCCATTCTCCCACCGCGCCGCGCCGCGCCCGGCCGTTCTCCCGCTGCGCCGCTCCGCACCTGGCCGTTCTCCCACTGCGCCGTGCCCGGCCTTTTTCCCGCCGCGCTGCACGGCGCCCGGCCATTCTCCCGCCCCTGACGCATGGTCCGCGGACGCCAGAACGGATTAACGGTAATTACATTGAACCTTACGGGAAAATTTGCTTCGGGGTGCGACCAAATTTGGAGGGCGGAACGGATTAACCGGATTTACATTGAACCCTATGGGGAAATTTGCATCGGGTTACGACCAACTCGGGATACGCCCAGAGTCACAGAACGCATTAAGTTCATATCCCGAGGTACCACTGTATGTCAACATAGACCATTTTGATTGAGTAAACCACATGTACACACACATACACATGGTTTAGTCCTGCCCAACCTTAGCTGAAGATTCTTCAGTTAGAAGATTCTATAGGATCACAAACCCTCCACAATTAATTTATTTTGCCTTCTTGACCCTGTATTTTCAGCATGGTATCTAGGCTTTGAAACAGAGGACTGGCCTGCAGCAACTCCTTATTTGATATTTTAAGAATGTCAGCTGATATGATTAGAAATATAAATTATGTTTAAGAGGAGACCTTTTTAAGTATGCTAGATCCCTATTTTTAAAACAAGTTTTTAAATATTTTTTTAAAAATAGGTAGGGCAAGGATCCAGTTCCATGCTTCCTGTAAATCAGCAATGAGCTACATAAGTTCTTCCAATGTTATTGAATTCCTGTTACCATCAGACCATCCAAACAGATCAGTGGTAGGATAATAGGAGCCACAATCTAACCGCATTTCCAAGTTGTCCATACCTGGAATAAGGGGTTTCAGGAGCCTTCTTCCCAGCCACTGATACTTAGTTTTTCTAATATACTATTGTTTACCACATTATCTTGCCATCTTTCTATTATACCATATTTTATGTTAGGGCAGTGTTGTTTTACACTGCCTAGGAATCCTGTAAATGAGAATAAAAATCTAATAAAATAAATGTATAAAATTCTGTCTCTGAATCACAGATTTCCTGCCTCTGAAAAAAATGCAGCAGCTCCCAGCCCTGAACCCTCTGATGCACTCAAGGGAGCTTTGCCATCAACTGCTCTCCCAGCATTGTTCTCAGTCTGCCAAGAGGGATTGTGTCGTAATGGAGGAAGTTGCCACCAAATTAATCTTCCTGATGGCGTGGCCTCGTTTCAGTGTGACTGCCCTCTTCATTTCACTGGGCGTTTCTGTGAAAAAGGTAAATATTTCTCTTTTGGCACCCATTTTTTGGCTTAGAAAAGAGCTTCCCCTATTTTTCAGGTTAATTCCTAAGATGTAGGTCTTTATGTATTATTATCTGTATTAATATACACATACAAACACACAAAACACTCTGGTCAAAATCTCTATAACATACTGGAGATTCACATGTCTTCTCTCCTGTTTGTAAAACAGAAAGCCTCTCTAATGGATAGGGAGTAAACTACAGAATATTATGTATCACTAAACGTCGTTATAGGATTTCTATAGGATTTCTATAGGACTTTGGAACATTTAATTTTTAACAGAGCTCAATCCATTGTTCTTATGCTTGCCTGACACATCTGCCTCTGGCTTGCTTCATTTACACATCTTTTTCTATTACAGGATTTGTACATGAGTATAGGGGGAAAATGTGTATGTCAGCATGAAAGAAGTATGTAATTGGTTTGTTATGTTGGAAGTCTCTCTTTCTTTTGAATCTCATTAAGAAGAGTGCGTGGGGCAAATATGTATGCTTATGCAGTTTTGACCTAAGACAGTTGTGTGCCTTGTGCTTCTACAGTCATGTGTATCATTGAGTTGAAAAAAAGTGTTATACAGCAAATAGTACTTTCTGACATACTAGAAAGTAGTTTGAGGAATATTTCTTGATTCTGATTATTTTCCTATCTTGGGATTAACAGGCTGCCTCATCTCTGTTTAGGAACTAACAGAAAATATGGAAGTCTTTTCAAATAGCAACAAGATTGAAGCTATGGGAAGACTCTCTTCTCCTTTTTTCCTTTGCAAAATTGATGAATTGTCCCAATGCTACTCCACTACTGGTGATTATTTTATCCCCCAGTTGCAATTTAATTAGCTGGGCAATGGAGAAAAATGGATAGGACTCCCACTGGCTTCATGGGTGAATTACTGCTTGAAAATTCAGAGAGACACAGAGAGAGAGATGGAAATGGTATGTTCTAGATCAGACCTGTCTATTTTAGGAACCTGTTTCCATCATAACTAAGGAGATGCTTATGGAAAGCCCACAAGCAGAACTCATGTGCAGTAGCTTTCTCCTCCTCTTGTTCTCCAATAACTTTCCTTCATCCAATTCTTCAGGATGAAAAATAATTTGTTTTACAAATTATTTCCAAGGAGAACAAAAGTTCAGAGAAATTGTCATGGGTAGGGAGTGACAATCTTGCACCTGAGTTATGAGGGGGCAAGGGTATGTGTAATGGTTTCATATTTCACTGAGCAGTAATGTCTCCAGTAGTTTGGAATACAGTTTGGAATACAGTTCCAATAATACAGAATACCATATTAGGATTCTATTGGTTCATTTGTACTTCATGTTGCCACATTTGTAGGCCCAGTTTCAATCTAGACTCTACAAAGGAGTACAATTTGAGCCAAGAAGCTTCTATCGTAACTACTTTTCTCATATATATGGTAGAAGCAGTTTTATCCCTTTTATCCTTTTTCCTTGTCTTGCAGGAAAAGGAAATGTATCTATCAATCATTTTGGGATGATTGGGATGGCGGGGGGGGGGGGGGGATCCACTAAAGACTTAAAGCAAGGAATTTATTTCTGAAAAAAATAACAAAAACTTTCCATGCTATACACATATCAGCCTCTCCTTGCTATTACTTAAATGAGTACAGGGTTAAACATGCCTTTTCTAATGATATTTAATTAAAATTATCTAAGCTTTCTGTCCACATTGAGTTATCATGATGAAGCAGAATTTAATTACTTTGGAAGTTAAAGCAAATGATATTCTCAGTTATCTATTTGGAAGATTCAAACCTTATAAGCCAAATCAGTCAGTATCTATTGTTTTCTGTATATTCAGTTGTAACTATTTTATTCACTTACTTCCCAGAAACTTCATTTCTTTGATATGTTTGGTGCTTGAATTAAATGACTGTGAGCAACAAAAGTAGGTTCCCTTTATTGATGCTGGATAATATCCATTAGAATTATTGAGAATTACTAGTGTGTAGCAAAATGAAAGAGTATCCATATTATAATTAAAACTCTAATACCCTTCTAATAGACTTTCTGTTGTATAAAATAAGAACATGGCAACTAGAGCCAAAAATGCACTTGCCAGATTGTCAATATATCTGAAACTAATAGAAACCAAGCTGGCAGAGCTAGCTGAAAGTAGGTCATTATATTGTATGTGAATCCAATAAATGACTGGGCTAGAAATGATCAGTCCTAGTTAATGAGGCCTCAGCTTTCAGAAAGTATTAATTTTTAAAATCCCTTTCCCTGTGTTTGTGATAGATTAAATAGCATTCATGTATTTCAAATTGCAGTTGGGGAAGAGCTGATCTGTGGGATTGCATTTTACACAACTGTGTAACAAGTACATAGATATTATGTCAGGGACATGTGCCAGAGAAGAGAAAGGGTATTCAAAACTTGGTCATAACTAGTTTTTCTTGAAAAACTAGATTTTGAAAAGCAACTAAGGGTCTCAGCTCCCATCTCTGAAATGTCCACACAAAAGCTTTCTAACAACAGATACAGCTTTCTCTATAGTCTTCTCTCAGCATGTTCCTCCTAAGGGGAATTAATGTACAGAACCTCAGAAAGTTGTAGCAATATACTACACTAAACTCTACCGTGTTTATTTGCTTTACGCTAGACTGTACTATAGATATACAAAAGTATTTCATATATGTGTGGGTGAGGGAAAGGGTTGCTCAGTGGAATCATGATGGTGGTAACTGTAGAGAGCAAAGAGGATGACACTGACAGAAAGAGGGAAGAACTGTTACTAAAGCAACAAAAAGGGGAAAACTACTTAAGTCCAAATGATGGGGGAAGATTAGGAAAACATCTCAGACAGACACTCCGCTAATTCACATGAATATAACAGAGGGAGGAGGGGAAGCACTGTCAGACTTGCAAGGTTATATTATATAACCAGTCTAAATAGAAGTATTTTCTAGTCTTCCATGAAGCCTATTTCTGGATCTGGTCTGCCTTGTAGGGCTGATAGTAATGCTAGGAACCTCTTCTGAGTTTGTTTAACTTTTCCAAACCTGGGGTACTGATTTCAGTCCTTTTGCATGGAGGCTTCTTCCTTTACTGGTGCTTCTTGGAGTGATCATATGATGAAGCAGTATCACATATTATATTGTGGAGCTTCCAGCTTTGGGCTGCAAAAACCCAGATGACCCCCAGATGCCATAGAGAGACAGGAATATCTAACTTTAGTTGACATATGCTGGTCATCTGGATTTTTCCAGTCCAGATCTGGTAGCTATAACAAATGCCATCCAGTTTTGTGAGTATTTCTTCTGGGGAAAAAAACCAGGAAAAAAAATTGCTAGAAATGAAAACCGCCTGCTGATTCAGGTGGTAGAATGAGCTGGATTTTTAAGAACCTGCACATCCCAAGTATGTTGTCTGAACCCACCTTCCGTGATTTATGGCTACAATAGCCAATGGTAGTTTACTTAAACTATGGTTAAAGAAACAGTGGCTTAGCACAATATACAAATCAGGTCATATTGTGATTGTCCTTAAAGAGATAGCTTCTCACAACACAATTTATCAAATTGGTCCTATTTTACCTATTTCTTGTGACTTATGTATCTTTATTTATAATATCATCATATGGATCAGTTGACCTTTGTAACCTATTGGCCTCAGCCAGCCAGTAAAATTATGGAGCTTCTTCCCCAAGTGCTTCAGAAAACATTGAAAAGAAAAACAAGGTCCAGATTGCTAACAATTTCAAATATTTATAAAAGCTGAAACGGTTTAGAAATTATTTGAAAAGTCTAATCCTGCTTTCACTAATTGGGCAATCTCAGAATGAACTCCCATAATCTGAAGTCCTACAATTCCCTTGTTGGTTGGGGAGCACAAAAATTGTCTCCAACCTGGTGGGCACCAAGTTGGAGAAAGCTGGCTAGAATTTAACAGTACTCATTTTTCTCTGGCTTCCTTTTAGAAAGTAAAATATTGTTTCATTTCAAATTTACTTTTCAGAATGTAGGAAATAAACAGTTCCTTTTATTTTTCTCCTTTCAAAAAGTCCATCTTGGTATTTTCCAACCAATGCTTTGCTTATCAGGAATGGATGCTTGGGACATAAAAGAAAAATCTTCTGCTTTTACAATGGAGATTGGAGAATGTAATTCACTTAATAACCTCCTTCTGCTCATCAGAGTTAAATGATTTGGAAATAAATACTATCCTTGGCTTTCTGTTTATTGTTTTACATGCTGTAACAGCTTGTCTGGTCCCTAAAGAGAAAAGATCTTTGGTCTAAAGTGTAATACTGATATTCATTTGCATACACGAATCCTTTTCCACCCCTCTGATCCACTTCAGAGAAACCTCAGAAAGTAGCAGATGGCATGAGTAAGATTGCACATCAAGACACCTTTAGAATGTTTTTCTATTTCCACATCAAAGGGAGAAAGTGGTTCCAGAGCTCTACCTTCCTGCACTTGTGGATGGTCTGGTTTAGCATCAGGTTGGGTCATGTTGTGGTTCTGTCTCAGGAATGAAAATGGCATTCACTGGTGATCATTTCCTTAATGCGAAAAAGTCCACATTCTGTGCTACTTAGTGTATTTGTGAGTGACTAACTGCTGAACTGGAAAAATTTTCCCATTCATACCGGAGTCAAGAAGTACCAGTGAGTTTACTGCTGCTCTAGTCGATTTCCTCATATTGGCAGGGTTTGCAAAATACACAACCCATGGTTTACTTAGTCATGGTTCATTTGTCCAGTTAGTTATGTTTGCACAATACACTAAACTTTCAGCTGGCCACATTGGTTGGGTTCACTCAACACCCCAAGCCAGCCACAGTGTAACTTAGCCTGTTACACTGGCCCAGACACTGAATCAAAATCTGCAGCCCTGTCAGATGGAAATGCATGATCAGAGAAGTCAGGTCAAGTAGTCTGGATGGGCTGTGGTATTTTAGAATGTGTCCTAAAGACTATACATTTAACAGGTTTTCTTTTTATTTATTGGGGGCAGGGGGAGGGGGTGTAATTAGCCCACAGAGTCCTGCCCTGTTGGAGCTGTTCCAATATGCAGGATGACTTTATTTAAGCAAGGCACCTGCAAGGTGAGCAGGCATAGACGGTTCACATGCACGTAAATTGGCCCTTCTTAACTGACACGTGAAACTGTTAGGCTAAGAAGCTGCTTTCATTTATGCTCTTCATTGTCCTTCCTGCCCCACTCCATGCAACTTGCTTTGGGTAGGATGGTGGCATATAGGCAGATGGATGTCTGCTACAGTAAAGTTCAACATGACAGATTTCATTTATCATTGCTTGGTGCTGCAGGGGAAAGCATACGTCTATGATTATTAATTGCCGGATTAACATTTTTAAACAGGTTCAATGTTTTTAGGATATTATATTTTTTTTTTCCTGGAAGAGGATTATCTAAATGCTATAAATAAAACTCAGGGAAAGTGTTGGCATGCTTTCTTATCTATGATTGTTAGATACTCACCTGAAAGATTAGCTCCTCACTCAGACCTCTATTCTCTTCCTTTTAATGTTGTAAGCTACACAGAGACTTGTGGAGTCAGGCAGCCTCTAAATTGTATGTATGTATGTATGTATGTATGTATGTATGTATGTATGTATAAATAAATAACATGGGAATTAGTTGTTTCAGAAGTTTAGGTGTTAACCTAGATGCATATTTAGTATAAATTTATTTTTGCAGATTTCATGCATAACTTTCTTTGTTCTAAAACACTTGAATGAAATCAAGAGATCAACCTCTTGTTAAGATATTTCAAGATTACATCCATCACAAATTTTGCAAGTAATTTATACCAGGTTTCCTGCAAATAAACCCCACTGAACCAGGTAGAGCTGAGTTCTGAGTAGACTGTGTACCATATTTACGCTCTATCCAAGTCTAGTAGGGATTACAAACCATACGGTTGCAATCCTATGCAACCTGCATTGGGAATAAGTCAGCCTGAAATTTGTTTCAAGCAGACTTAGCCATATGATCAGGATAAGTGCCAAAGGAGCCCCATTCCCTATTCCAGGTTCCCCTCCATTACTGGCCATTTGGGATTTCCAAATAGGCAATACAATCACATTTTTTAAAAATATGAAAATATTTTTCTAGTAAATGCTGAAAATATCTAATTCTAGTAAAGCTAAGGGAATTGGGAAAGTGTTTTTAGGGGGAATCTAATGCTGACATCTTTTGGTTGTGGTGGCAATTATCTGAAATATCCTAATCTAAATGTTCTGTCACTATAAGCCTCTAGTGCCTTGTGAAGGGCTGAAGATACCTTTGCTGATCATCATTTTTGCTCGGTCCCTCTATTGATTACTGGGGGTGCTTCTGGCTGATGCTTCCATTGTATAATTCTCTTGCTTCAGTTGTCTAGTTTTAGGACATCTGCTACCATCTTCTGCTTTTAACCATCTTATGTGGTCACTAAGAGTTGACATTGACTTCATGACATATAATCAATCAATCAATCGACCAACCAACCAACCAATCAATCAATCAATCAATCAATCATTGTTTTCCCTTAATTTCTTTCTTTTCATTTCTTACAAAGAGAATCTGGTAAAAAATTAAAAAGGGACTCCCTGAACAGTCCATTTGGAAACAGCTGGATGCTTCATACAGCTGTTTGATACTGCCCTATGGATATTTCTGTGTCCATTGGGGTGGGAAATCTGTAGTCATCTGGATGTTGCTTCACCTTAGTTCTCACCATTAGCCATATTGGCTGGGAAATACTGTTAGCTGTTTAGAAACATCCAAAGAGCCTTGGGTTCTTCATCCTGGTCTATTCTGTTTTGAATGCCTATTATGAACAAAAAGTAGAAGGTTTTAATTTGATGCCAGACCTTCTGTCATTTCTGACTATTGGCCATGCTGGCTGGGACTGGTGGAATCTACAGTTCAGCAACTACCAGAGGAGCCATGTTGTAGGGAAAAAAGTAGATTACTATCTGAAATGGCAAAATATATTATAAGCTGAGAAATTGTGACACCATCATGAAACAAGCCTTCTATCCATCTGCCAGAATAATCCACCAAAATAATTTGGAACACAGATTTAGAGGAGTTACGTTAAACAACACATATCACCTGTGGAGTGAATATTATGCCAAAGCAGAACTTGATTTAGTGGCGGAAGGATATTCATACTTACTTGTGGAAGGGTTTAAGAGGAAAACTTTTTAAAGAAACCCATATCACTTTTAAGAGTTGAAATACTTTTTAAAGTTTTGAGGAGTAGAAGGCAAAGCGACAGAAAAAAATATAGATGACTATAATATCTATGGGTAAAATTATGTTAGAATCTGAATCAGCGAAATATGTCTTTACAAACAATTGTATAAGACAAAACACATGATAAACAAAAGATGAGTGACTGTGGGCATTGTTTCCTTTTAAAATAACACTGAAATTGCCAACAAATTTCAAAGTCTAGAATGAGCACCAATAGAAGTAACAGAGCAAATAGTAACCTTGGGAGCATGTGTTGAGTTCTTACAAATTTATTCATTTGTTGATTTATCTAACCCTTTAAAAAGGAAGTCCCTTGGTTTGATATAGGCTTTGGGAAAGCAATAAGCCCAGATGATAAAGAGATATCTTGCCAGGTATTAAATGATCCCAGCTCTTTGGAGGCTGGCTTAAACTGAAAAGGCTATTCTGTATAAAGGACAAATTAAGATCAAGTTATAAATTATATATTTTCCTGTTCACATTTTGGCTATCATTACTCCTCTTGCTGTTCCAGCACTTTTGTAAGTAGCACACAGGGTACACTTAAATATTCCAGCCAAGCTTCTTTGATACTGTATGACTTAACAAAAATGCACTGTTGGCTTTTATTTGCTTGTTTATCTGCTGTCTAAACAGTTTTAAGATCCCTAACTACACTTTCATGATCTCTGTTCTGTATTTTGATATTAATTTATTCTTAACAAGCTCTACTGAGTTATGTTCTTGACAGTTAGTTAGATCTTCATCAATATGGCTTGTTTTATTTGTTGCATAGAATAAATCCAGGAAACCTGAGAGTTAGGACTGGTGTTATATCACCCACTTAGTGTATACAACCGACTGAAAAATTTAAAAGGAAAAATATATATATTTTCAAATATCAGAATAATTGCTGGCTTAATTGCCACAAACAGGCAGGCTGGAGGTCTCTAGTTAAGGAAGCAAGGGTTTTTCAGACAACTTGCTCAGACAAGCAATTACTGAGTAAGAGACTTAGCCATTAGTTTACAGCCAGTCATAACTACCTATATGATTTAGGTCAGTGGGTGGAGAATAACTTTTTTAAAAAATGATTATTTATTAAATTTACAAATATCAAAGAAAGACGCAAGAAACAAATAGAAAAAAACAAGTTGTAAATAAAAGGGGGTTTATGAGCACTGTAAAATTTATCTCCAAAAATTCAACATGACATTGATGTAAATCTACATATTAAAATATATCAATTTGATAGATGGATTAGTATTAAAATAAACCAATATTCGAATCAGATTATGTTACAATAATTGACAGCTATAACTAGAATAATCATAATTTATAAATTATAAATGGAGAAAAAAATACAATAAATTCTGTCTTGACTGAAAAATGTAATCAGTTTAGCAAACCAGAAAAAAACCTAAAAAGAAAAATTTAAATGTCACAATCTTATGGTAGGAGAAACTCAATCTATGGATGTGGTTCAAGCCTGTTTATAAGATTATAATCCAAAAATAGTTTCCACATTGAGTTAAATTCTATATCCGGTGTGTGTGTGTGTTTGTGTGCGTGTGTGTGTGTGAAATTAGTTTTAACATCAAGGTATACCATTACTTAAGTTACCATTTTTCTATGGAAGGAATTTTTTGTGCTTTCCAAAAAGAAGCATGGCTGTTGCCATATTCAAACCCAGTTTGAGTATTTTATAGGAATATATGGTTTAGTGATGTTTAGTAAAAATATAATGGGCTGAAAAGAAAAATCCACCTTTAGAATCTGAATCATTGTATTATAAATCATTTTCCAAAATTGTTCAGCTCTACAACATTGCTACCATGTATGAAAGACTTATTCAACCTGGTTACTGCATTTCTAACAATACAACATGAATTGTCTATTTTGGCAATTGGTACTGGAGCAATAAGCTAATGGTAAAACAACTTGTACCAGTTTTTTCTAAGTGTAATATCAATTATAAATTTGACATTTTTCTTCCATTGATATTTTCCAATATTGCATAGTTGTTCTCTTCAAATTCTGCATCTGTCTGATCATACAGTTCTGAATTTGTTCACTTTCTGAATCATACTTTGGCAGCAACTTTTAGGTAAGTCCTTGTAAATGCTCTAAATTTTTTGTGATAAGTTTTTTGAATTCAGTCAAATCTATAAATGTTCCACCTTGTTTTTATACTTCCTTTAGAGCTTTACTGCTTATTTGTACAAAGATATTGAAATCAGTGAGGTGATTCTGACCATTCTGAAGAGAGAATCTCAAAGGAGTTCATCATTGTTTTATTAATAATTAAGTCTTGCAAACTATATGAATTATTATCCATCTGTTGGTCAAATTTCTTTGTACATTCTCCTTCATAAAGATAGATATTTAATTTCAGAGCAAGACGTAATAAATCTGGACTAATTCTTTTTTGTATTTATTCCCTACTTTTAGAATGCTACTTATTATTGAATGATCTCTTTAGGTTGTATTTTTCTATTTTCATCAAACCAAAATTATTTGTGCAGACCATCTTGGAAGTCCTGTTCCTTCCATAGAAGCAATCCAACCATAAATTGCTGAAATCCAATCTTTTATTCAAATTAAGCACCTAGCATGATAGTACAGTTTAAAAGTTGGTACTGCCAGTTACCCTCACTCTTCTGAGCCCTGCAGGATCTTAACCTTTACACCAGATCTTTTATCAGATCATGTAAGAGTAGTTCATTGTTTCTGCCAATCACTTAATATTTTTCTTCAATTCTTCTTTAAATCACCTGAAACAAAAAATTTCAAACAAACAAACAGAAAATCTTGGGGATAGCATATGTAGATTCATCACTTCTATTTTATTGGATAGTATAGTAAAGCCTTTAATAATTGACCACAAACACAGTCCTGGATCAGGCTCTTTGTTTGTGTCAACTGCTGTCCACTGATCACTACACTCTTATACAGTATTTTCATATATTTTTCTTCTCTATCGGAGTGTTTCAAATGCTACAAAAATGGAAAGAAAAGTAATCTGTGTTCAGGAGCTATAAATTGGTAAAGGAAAATCATAAAAGCAGAGTAGCAAAGGTCATCACCTCTGAAGTATCTATTTTTACATACATGGGACTTAGTGCTGAAAAATGTTGTCTTGGTTCCTGAGAATCTACTTGTATATATTTCAGAGTTCTCATTCTAGTAATGCAATAAATTACATTCAGTATCTAACACAGTGTGCATTGTCTAAGTTATCATTAGAGGAGCTTGTCCAGCAGCTCGACACATTACCCTTCCTTCCTTCCTTCCTTCCTTCCTTCCTTCCTTCCTTCCTTCCTTCCTTCCTTCCTTCCTTCCTTCCTTCCTTCCTTCCTTCCTTCCTTTTGAAGTAGGAAATTTGAAAGTAGGAATAGTGAGAGAAGCTATTTTTTTTCACTGACACTGCATTTTTATAAGAGTTTAGCTAGCAACTACATCTTTTTTTCTGCCTTATTCAATAGTCCATTTGGGAGGCTGTGTCTGAATTGCAGCTCTTGAGGATGGGGGTTTCACTGCCTGACCTCTCACCCTGCCTTGCTCCCAATTCTGCCAAGAGACAAAATTCAAACTGAGATTGGACAGGGGCCCAAGAAGTAGCCAAGTCTCCCAACTGCCTTGAGAGGGTCATGATCTGGATACGATTCCCTGTTTTCATTTTGGTAAAGCAGGGGATGGGGGAAAGGCATGTAGAGTCTGAACATGAACTAGCAGCTGTTGTGAGAGCTTCATTTATTCACAGTGATATGGCATCTTATGATACTGCATGTAATGTAGGACTAAAATTATACAATTTAGAATTTTGAACTTATATTTAAATGAAATGTTGTAATTGTTAAAATGAGGCAAGTTGAAGCTAAACAAAATGTCTTTCCATGGTACCTAAAGCCAAACTCTGTCTTCTAATTTGCATTTCTTGCTGTATCTTTTTTGTATCCCTTTGATAAAGTCTGTGCAGCCCTGGTATTATTGATAAGAGATTTCAAAGACTTTAAAAGTATTACACCAGGGGGAGAAAATGATTCTTCCAGGTTTATTTTCCTTTCTTCCATTTGATATTGTGCAAAGAACTATGTGAAAATTCATCTTAGTAGTTCATATTTGGAAAATGTAGAACAAAACATAGGCAGGATAGATGGATGGAACAACAAGTATAGCCCAAACTGATAATCTAACACTTAATTTTCTCCTGTGGTTGTAACAGCATTCTTGGATTCCACCTGATAATTGTAACTATTTTGATTTGTGTTCCACTGTCTGAAACTAGTGTCTTAAAAACGATCTAATAGTAAGCCAGGAAAAGAAGGGAATTTTGTACCTGGTTGTGGAGACCCATCAGTTCTATTGCTGCAAGGTGAGTCAGCAGTAGGATTGTGAATGCTGAATTGAACTTAAATATCATTGAAAAGTTACCTATGTGGAAAACTACTTTCCAGAATGTGCCTGGGTGTGATCCATGTAGACAGCTTTAATTTTATTTATTTATTATTTATAGCAACATTTATAGCAAGATCTCATAATAGCTGCTTTTCCAGAGCCTAGAACTTTATCAAGAACGCCTGTTTACCCCAAAGGCTTATATCGAAGCCTCTGAAGTAGTTGGGTCAGGAGGGGTGAGGTGGTAGATGGGGAACTTGGCTCTCATTTGCCACCCTTTCTTATCTATCACTTAAAGCAAAGGCTTCATTGGAACCATCCTTTATGTTTAAACTGATTACCTTTGTCACATTACTAAGGGAATTAGGCCTTCTTTCAAGTCCTGATTTTAAATGAACGAAAATCCCATTGATTTTAATAGGGCTACATATCTCAAAGATTTTGCTTTGCTTTTATGAGATGCTGAGAGTTATGTACATTCTACCCTTACACAACCAGATTCCAGATTTATAACTAATATTCTTCATACAAAAATTACTTCATATCACTGAAAGTGTTTAAATATAATCAGAGTTCTTTAACAAAGCAATTTGCCACATGCTGATAATCAATTAGCTATTAGCCATCCAATTGATAAAGGAGAAAAATTAACTAAAACGTTAAGGAAATGTTAAAAGTATGAGACATTTACTAGTATACTGGCAATGTAGGAATCATTCTAATTATGTTGGATAGTTTATGATTAGGACATAAAATGTATCTGGCTGTTATCAGGGACATGTTATTCACCTCCCTGCAGAAGGTACTGCAAAGTAATTCCCGTGCTGCATAGCGGGCATTTCTTAACCTTTAGTGTAGAAGGTGCACAACTTGTGCACTTGGGATGATATGAAAAACACAAATCTACTGTGAACATGTTCATATGTGTGTATAAGTGCAAAAACTGGCAGAAAGGGCAATTCTTAGTGGGAAAAATGGGATCCTGTCCCTTTTTTGGTGCACTTTGGTTGTAACTCCTGCATTTAGAGATAAGAGCATGTGTTCAGTTCGTGAATATTCTACAACCAAGAATATATTTTATTTAGGCTGTTTTCTGACAACACGGGGATACTCACTGCACTTGTAACATCAGGTTTTTGCACCAAGACTTGGACTTTTTTTTATTTCTTAAGGAAATTATACCCCATATTTTAGGTTTTACAAACACTCAAGATGGTTTATAATAGTTAGTGACTGGAAACCCCTTATGGGCTTTTTGCTAAAAAAAGAAAAAAATGAGCTTGTGATTTATGGCTTTGAAGATTAGAAAGAGTAGCTTATGGAAAGAAGGAAATTATGTTGTAACCTTAGAGAGGGTAAAATACAAATGCATTTATAACCGCTGTCAAAAAGATTGGAAGCCACTTATTTATACTTTTTTTCTTTTCTTTTCTTTTCTTTTTTCTTTTCTTTTCTTTTCTTTTTTCTTTCTTACTGATTCACTATTCTTCTTTATTTTCTTTATTCCTTTTCTAATATTAGCATTGATTTTATCTTGTTAAAAATTTCTTCAATAAAATTGTAAAATTAAAAATGATGGTTTATAGCACTTAAAGATACAAAAATAAAACATAGCAATAAAATGTGATTAAAATTAAAAATTAAAATCAGTATCATTAAAGTATTCTTCTCCATGGCATAACAGTGATTGATGTTTATTGTTATTAATTATTCCATACAATCAACTGTATCAATTTATTCCAGTCCGTAATGGCAACATATCCCTAACTTGGTACCTGCCAAATGTGTTATGCTCCAAAATTTGAGAATTCATATCCAGGACTGGTTATGATTGCTGATCTTACTTTGGAGGATCAAGAATATCTCTGAGTATTCCTGCTTATCTGTACCTTTTTGTTCCACTGATATAACTACACTATTTCTTGTTTATAGCAGAAATATAGTGGTTTGCCATTACATCTGGATTGGCAAATTGGCTTGAGAAACCCTTATACTGCAAACTGGTTCAGGCTCATACAACATTTAAGTTGCAAACTTTAAACGTTTGTAACACTCATGCAAAATAGCATAACTGTGGCACTATTTTGATGCCAGTGATGTTTGAAATATAGCCAGAAGCTCAAAAATTCAGGATGACTAAACTTAATTGGAAAAGGAAACTAATCATTGGTGACAAATGCCACTTTTTAAAATTTACATTTAGAAAGAAAGGTTCTGTTGTCCACAGGTGTGCAAGAATTTAACAAAATTTCCATCCTGCCAAACTTTGAAGCAACAGTGTCAAAAGATAATGTTTCATTATCATCATCATCATCATCATCATCATCATCATTTCAAAAAAGTGTTTGAAGGCACAGAATTTGTTGCTGCTGCAAGACTATTTTTTTCTCCTTTCTCCTTTAAAAATTTCTTTCCCAAGCTGAGTATTGAAGATCTGCTCCACTTACAATGTCACCATGCTTGGGAGCTGGGAAAGGACGACCAAATGCTTTAGTAATCAAAGGGTGTTTAGGTTGGCTGAGCAAATTGCACCAACAAATGCTGCCTTAAGTGGAAATGTATTACTATAGTCAAAAATTGACAGTTTGGGATTGATGTAATCCAATTATTTGAAAGGGCAAAGAGAGAGCAGGGGAGTTATATAAGTTGAGAGAAGATTCTTTCCTCCTCCAAATAAGAATGTTAATTTTAAAAAACTGGTTTGTTTACAGAGCCAGTGACCTCCTTGCTTTCCAACTCTGGAGCAATTTATAATTTAAAACATATCCAGTTCGGGAACCTTTATGGAAATAACAAAGATACCAAGATTTTTCACCCTGACAAAGATTTTAAGAATCAAGAAGGGGAGGGAGAGGGAGAGGGAGAGAGAGAGATTTCTTTACTTATTTTTCTAAGGTGAAAAAGAGCTTTTCAGACTGTTTAATATCTTGTCATTCCCCATCTCCCAGTTAATGCTAATTTGATGATAATGAATTCATCTGCAGAAATGTTAATACATGTTCACAAGCTGAATGGCAGTACAATCACTATCTTTGTTTCTGAGATTGGATCATTTGCTTTTTTCTATGAGAAGTTTCACATTGTAAAATAGCCATATAAAGTTCGTGGAGCATCTGTATGTAGCCCTTAACCAAATGGTACCACAAATCTAGCTTTACTCTACAGTGCATAACGAATGGTGGGCAATATATGTTTGTTCTCAAGTAGCCTTGTCTCTTTCTGCCAGGAAAAGTTTTCTTTTCCCATAGTAAGCAATTAAAAAGAAATTAAAAATAAGATTATCACTTAGCTATGGGCTTGCAGTGCTTGTCACTGGATTTATTCTGGTTCTGAAATCAAAAAGGGAGAGAAAACAAACAAACAAAAAAGTCTCCCCTTCGGGATGACAGCTTGTTGAGCTGACTGAATATTAGCTAGAAACTCCACCTGAAGTTGGTTCAGACCAAAAGAGAATGAGAAAGAACAAGAGCAAGAAAATGGAACACAATTGTCACTGTATGCTGATAACGTTTTATTGATAATTATGAATCTCATATGCCAAAACTTAGTGATATTATGGAACACCTTGTTAAATTAACAGATGATTAATATATATCTCAAAAGAATATATTTTATTATTCTCTTAAATAAACTTGGAGATACCTAAAAGCTGAAGAGATAGCTACTTTTGAAATAATTATATCCCAAATCATTCTTAGGAGTAGCAAATATTGGAGGTTTTAGGGTGACAAGTAGAGAAGTTCCAAAAGTTAAAACTATTATGGTTAGAAAGTTGCTTACACCCATGCAACTGACACAAGCATTTGAGGTGTCACTTTTCAGCATAAAGCTGCTTCATGTTCTGGAGAAATTGTTAGAAAATAGTGATAGAATAGAAATGGGATTTCCTCAGAACTGTACTGATTATGTTATCTGAGGTGGGGAGTGCTCTGACAATCAAAAACATACTTCCCATCTCTCTAGGTTTTTCAGAGGAACAAACAAGAATGTTTTGGTGACCTCTCTGTTCACTGTACTCATGTGAACAAATGTTTTTGGCTATGTATTATATCAAACCTGACATCAAGCATGAACTGACATTATGTGGAAGCACCATGTGTCATGCTGTAAAAGCCTGAAAGACGATACAAGAATCACAAAAAGGTTTTCCTTACACTAGAAACCTTTCTGGCTTTTAGCAGTAGGATCGCAGACCATTGAAGCTGTCATATGCAGAACTGAGATATGCTGTTGGAATGAAGTGATAGCCTTCTTGGATTGTGATACTAGCACACAAATAGTTGCTTCAACACAGAAAACAACAGGCAAAGATAGTCTCCATCCAGGACTTTGGGATGCATGTTTCAATGTTACAGTGGAACAGCAAAACCTTGTCAGATAGTTGATACGATATGGCAAAGTTCACACAAAAATCTAGGCTAAACTACAATGGATTGTTTAGTTTGTAGTTCAGTGTGACAGTATTGCACTACTACTCAAGCATGTTGTGTGAATCAGACCAACATGTAAAGCCAGCATATGGCTTATTTGTTTGGGCATAACCTGCTATATGAACACAGCAACTGCCTTCTCTTAACCCAAGTTCAGGATTAGCATATGGTATGAACCCAGCTAACATTTGGTAGCACTAGTAAATCTGTCCTCTTGAGAAATGAAGTGTAGTTAGGACTGCCAAGGTTGACACTGCAAGCTGGCATAAACCATTATTATGAGCAATTTCATGTACAGCTACTGCTGAGCCAAAATTGTGGATGGGGTCAGTTTGTCAAAAGCCAAAGAGCCTATAGCTAGAAATTTGATGTGATGGTAATCTTTCTTAGAGCAGCCTGTTAAGTACTCTTCAGCTCTTAGCTTGTACTGGACTGAGCCGCATCAGGTGAGAAATTAATGTAATTTGCTGCAAGAAGCCTATGCCTGCATTCTCTTGCATATTAGAAATAATCAAGACATCTCCTCCCAGAGTGACTTCTATGTATGTTTACTCAAACAAAAGCCTTACTGTGTTTAGAAGGGCTTTTTGCCAAGTAAGCTTGTCTAGCATTGCATCTCAGAGCTTTTCCTGTATCAGAGCTACACAACCAAAGAGACAATTATCCTCTCTTTTTTAGAAGTGGTCTGAGTAGATAAGCATTCTCTCTGTGCTCTGGATACATAATCTGAGCTGTGATTTGTTTAACCGTGTTTAACTTGTGTTTTAATCAGGGGGTATTTATATTTTTTATTGTTTTTATTGTCTTAGTTTTTAATTGTAAGCCACTCAGAGTCACCCTCTGAGGAAGATGGGCGGCATATAAATTAAATAAATTTTAAAAAACTGTGGCTTATGCGGGGGTAACAAATACTGCTGCACTATAACTCCCATCATCCATCACCACTTGATGGATGCTTCTAATAGGGTTTCTGGTTCAGGTATATCTGGAGTATCACAGGCTGTCAGTTGACTAAGCCACAGTGGCTGCACTTGCAGGACACGCTAGACCACTATTCTAAAATGCTGAATGTGGGTCAGATGAATCATGTCTAGATTTAAAGCAGGAAGGGGAAGCCAAAGCCAAAGAAGTCAAATTTAACTACATTTTCTTCCTCCTTATTAAGTTTCTGATAATGTCCCATGGGGCTTAACACATTTAATTTGAGCAGGATTTACTTAGCTACTGCAATCACAACAGTAGCATGAAGGAAGCAGGGACCTGGAGCTTGCCCTGAAAGCAACTCTTATGTTGTATTTGTTCTGCCACTGTTGTAGCTTGTCTTTCCTGTTTGGATTCTAGGATCCATAAGCCTCTTGTCAGATCTAAATCCCCTGAGGTTTTCTTTTGCCACATCAGTGATGATCAGGTTTTATGCATCCAACACTGAGCCTTGGCTCAAATCTATGCACATGTCACACTAAATTTTCAAAGAACAGGGTACCAGCTGTAGAACTGTGCTGCTAGAAAGTTAAAGTAGAGCAATAAATAGATAGCAAGCATTGCAGAATGGTGAGAGACAAGGACTAAGGGTTCTGATCATGGAAATAATTGCCCAAGGCACCTTGTGCAGTTTAGACCAGTTAACCAGAAACATGTCATTCATGTGTACTTTGGGACTGGCATTGTTGATGATTGAGTCAGCTCACTCTTTCATAATGTGGTATTTTATTGTCAGCCTCTGAATTTGATTGGACAAGGGGAAGTGGGTAGGTGAAGGGGATGAGGCAAAAGAAGGCTGATATCAAAGTATCTACAGTGCTTGATCTACAGTAGGTGAGAAATCAATCTTGTCTTATAGCTTTCCTTCCTCCCTCCTTCTTCTGTGGGGGGAGGAGGTGAAGCTTAGCTTCAGAAGTGCATTGGGGGATCACCGTATAATACACTGTACACTCTTCCAAGGTCCAGTTTTAAAAAAAGACAAAAAGTACAGGCTCAAAATAGAAGAAGATGAAGAAGGAGGTGAGAGATTTGCCTGCTGCTCCTGAATACTTTGCACCTTTAATAAGGAGTAGGTGTGTAAATAAAGCTCAGTTGCTGCAGCAATGACACTTAGGTTGTGCTCAAGAATAATCACTCCACAGAAGATATTCCAGATAAAATGGGACAAGTATCAGTTGACAGAATTAGCCATTACTGTATATGACTTTGTGTGGAAAATGAGACATGGTACATTATTTCATTAGTATATTTTTTGCACAACATTCTTTTTTTCCAATAGAAGAGAATATTTGTAGCTCAGGGTTGCACTCTGGAGCCTTTGGGGTTCTCTCAGCTTGGTTGCTTTCTTGCAGACATGGATGATGGGTGATCTTTATTGAAGCAAATCTATGAAGCTATGCGATATAATTTTTATGATTCTGTTCTATTGTGTTTCAAGAGCAAGCCCTACATTGAGAAGGAATATTCAAATATTCAAACACTTTTGCCTCTCTTTCTTGTTTCCGCTCTATGTCATGGGCCATCCAGCTCCTTCTTTTCTGTTCCTTGTTCATATGTTCAGTGCTCCTATTTGCTATTATCTGAGAGAACTTTCACATGCTACACTCAACCTTTAAAAACGAGCAGTTAAATTCAAACAAACAGGGAAAAGGAAAAACTCATAGACTCACATATATAGGCACTGTCTCCCCAAAACTATAATGTTTAAGAATCTGGATAAGATCTTAACTAGTATTCACATAAAATGTCTAAGACTTCATCCTGGGTTTAGTGAAATTGAAAGTTAGTGCATAGGAAAAAAGGATTATTACCTAAATCGGATTTAAATGTGGGGGATTTTTAACAGGGCATATTCAGGCAGATGTTCTTGGAACAGATGCTTTTCCTTAACATCTGAATGGGTTCTAAGGCTCATTAGATTCACAAATAAATCATTGGGCAAAGGTGGGTGGTAGGAAAATGACTGTATTGCTGAGCTGGCATGGCATAATAATAAAATAAGAATTTATCCCAGTATCTTGAGATTTAAGCTCCTCTATGCTGTGATTCTGGCATGACAGGGATAATGTCACTTAATCTTTGGAGTAGAGAAAGTATGAAAAGTATTATGCACTATGGGCACGTGGAGCATATCTAGCAAGCATTCCATAAAGAACACAAGGTCTTTCTAAACCCTCCAGTGATGTTATCAAAATTTGATAATACAGAGCACAGAATACAGTTTTTCCTAGTACAGAAAATGGGAATATATTACATAGCATGGGTGCTGCCTCTGAAAATACTTTTATGTTTATAATTTTAACTCAGAAAACCTCAGTGGGCATAAAAGGCTTATTCTGAAGCAATGGAAGCTGCTTCTAAACGTTTATTAGCAGATTGGGACTGGAAAATTATAATCAATTTCTCACCAAGGATATGAAATGGCTTAACTATATCTTGCTGCTTAACTACATCTTTCCTCTAGAGGAGAAGTCCCAGAAGATTCAAGGAGCTGTTACTCTGTAATATGGTTTACTTCAGCAGAAGCAGATGTTTCCAGCTCATAATTATTTTGGAAATGCAAATCAGTTTTTGAGTGACTATCTCCTCTTCCACTGGGAGTAATGGTATTATTGATGGTGTAATAAACACTAGATTAACATACATAATCTTAAAATCCCATGTGCCTTTTCTGCTCATAGCCTGACTCAGGCTTTGCAAGGAATAAGGAGAATTCTTTTATGCATCGTAGCGGCTTTGTTGATTGTTAAGCCATTCAAAGGTTTCTCAGGAAACGTTAAGAAACTCTTCAGTTACTCTGTCCTCAAAGACATGACAACTGTTACCTGCTGAAACAAAATACTTCTCAAGATCTGATATGACAGAGATGAATCACTGTCACTAAACAAGAATTGAAATGAAACAGCACATTCTGTTGTCATGATATTATTGATCTTGACCTTCCTAAGTGCTCCATGAGCTGCCAATAATGTACCATTTGTAAGCACTTTAGGGAATTGGCTTCAACATTGGCATATTAGTACAGGCAAAATTAGAAATGCTTTCTTGTCTTTTTCTACTCTGTTTCTCTTGCACTGCTATGCTGTCTTCTTCTTTTATATATTATCATTTATCCTACTGATAAATAGTGCATATCTGTGGAGAAGATTTGTTAGGTTTGACTGAAAGTGGCTTTTCTAGAGATACAAACTTTTTGTTTAAAATATGCACTACATCTTAGTCAAGGCTCATTACTCTAGGCATCACAATGTTTTCTCATTCAGTTCAAAGTAAAGCTACTTCCTCTGACTCCAAATTGACTTTCTTTGTAGGTACCTTGTGTCATTGTTTTCCTTTCTTTGTAAACCACCCTATTATTTAATTTCAACAAATGTATACTTAACATCTCTGTTAGCTGCTACTGACAGCTAAAAGAGATTTAAGATCCAATTTGTGACCTGATTTTTTTCTTTTTTTTTAAACAGAACGGCCAATTTGGACAACTCCTATGATATATTGTAATGGGAATAAGTTTTAGTGAATCTTGGGCTTACTTTCCTCTTTCCATCAGTGTAAAGAAGGAAATTAGAAAAGCTCACCTTGTTAACTATAGCATATTAATGGTAATTCTGGTTTTTGTGAAAAAAGATGTTAAACACTAAATTATGAAGCTGGCTTCTTCAACAAGCTATACTTAGAATAATAATTGTTTATAATTTCAGATTATTTATAGCTTAGGGTTTGGATATAAAACTAAGGTATGGCTTATCAAATACGGAAGCCTCAAATAGGGATGTCCATAGGTGTGGGGGTGAAGGATATCAAAATTGCAGGGGAACTGGGTGATTGAAGCCCTTTTTACATTTGTGTGATACATGTAGTGTGTGTTATGTTGAGTTGAACCCACATACTGACATCCCCGAAGACTCTCCTAACTTCCAATTTCTTTAAATTGCTCCACCATTGCTGGTGAATGTGCAGTTCAGTTCCCATAATTACAAATTGTGATTCATTCCGACATCTGAATAAGCTAAATGAGATGATGAGCAAAGATTCAAAATGTACACATTCCCTTTTCTTTGGTACATCCTCCACCCCACTCTATTTGAACAGTGCCATTTTTTGAATGCTAAAGTGACTTATCTCCATGGCTAAATTCCAAAGGGATACTTTCTGTAAAATCAGTTGAAAGAGAAACATGTTTCTTATTATTGTTAGCCAGTGTAATTGGATGGGAAAGTGCATTGTCTGTGCCAGTAGAACAAACTGACCTTGTACTTGATGCTTTTATTTTCTTTGTGTCAAATTATGAATTAATCCTGTTTTAGTGGGGAAAGTGCATGTTTCTTGAATCTCAGAATGCACTGGACAATAATTCACCATTTTATAGGAAGTCTTAGAAGGATGGATTGAAAGGAAGATAAAGAAACATTGCTTCATTTTTGCAGGATATTGTATTGTATTGGATATAATATTCTTATGCATATAATATTCTTATGACACTTGGGCCTTTGCTGCTGGGTTCCAAATAGAAAGCAGTGTATATTTGTAATTCAGTATTATACTATTATGCCATTTTGATTCCACATGCATTCTCGCTACTTATAAACAGATGTTAACTGAACAATCACCTTCTTGCCTGAATCCTTGTGTCACCATCTCCCTTCAAGGAAAAATTTCAACAGGGTTTGTTTGTTTTCTGTGTAATTGGCCCATTCCTTTGGTTGTAGTTCACACTCCAGCCTTTATGGATTTACTCTTTCTCTCACACAACCATACAATAGCTCTGCTTAAACTCTGAAGACATTGAATTTTGCAGGACTTCCCCCAGAATGCAGCATGAGGTTCCACGCAGACTTTCTATTGATAATGCAGTAGGGCTTTTCTGTCCTTATTGCATCCAGAAGCATTTTGACCTAGACCCTATTAGAGAATAATGGGCCAGAAGATCTGTTAAGGGGCTACCATGATTTTTAAGCTTAGCATTTTGCAGATGAGTTTCCTTACATTTGTTCTGAGTTGGAAGCCAGTTGGTCAGAAGGAGTTGACAGAGGTGATCTCTTGTGATTTTACCTGGGAGACATTTGAGCCTGTGGATCTCATAAAATCAGCAGGGTCCTTTGTGAAGCCAGCTCTACCTATGTGCTTGATCCCTTGATACAAACTGCCATCAAGGGAATGAATCCAGGTATTGGTAAATGCCTTACTGCAGGAGGGAAGATGCCAACAACCTTCAAAAGGGTGCTGGTGTGCTGCCCCTTCAATATAGCTTTCCTGGACCCAGCAATCTTGAATAACTTTGCTTATCTGGGAAAAAAAGTGATGGATGGCAGTTACGAAGGGCTCTGGAAGAAGCTGATTATCTGAACCCTTGACAGTCAGGATTCAGTCATGGGCATGGAATGGAAACTGCATTGGTAACTCTTCTGAATGACTCAAGGTGGGATCTGGATGAAGCCAGCATGACTATCTTTGTCCCACTGGATTTTTTTGATACTGTTCATCTTCGTATCCTTTTGGATTGTCAGCAGGGGTTGGGACTAGGGACCCCCAAACTGTGGTGGTTCTGCTTTTTATAGGCAGGAGTTTTCACTCAGTGGTTATAGAGGAAGAAAAATTGAGCCCTCAGAATTGCCAATATGGAGTGCCACAGAACTCACTTCTCTCCCCCATTTTGTTCAACATCAATGTGAAGCCACTGAGATGAGTCATCTGTTGGCATATGTTGGTACATACTGAATATGTGGATCATACCCAGCTATATATCTCCAAACTGGGATGAACAAAAGATGCAATGAAAGTCTTTATCTGGTGCTTGGAGGCTGTAAGGCCTGGATTGGGAAAAACAAGTCTGGGCTCATCCTAAACAAAATGAAGTGGCTGGTCATTCAGAAACTAGCCAATTCCAGGACTATACCAATGTTGTCTCTGCTGCCCTAAAAGAGCAACCCTACAATCTGAAGCCCTCCATAGCTCTTGCTGGAAAAGCAGATTGGGAATGTTGCCTAGGAAGGCCTTTGCCCGGCTTCGGTTGAGATGCCAATTGCAGCCTTTCCTACAGTGGGAGGTACTGATGATGATTGTGCATGCCCTGGTCATCTCTTAATTGGAGTACCATAATTTCCTCTACATGGGGCTGCTCTTGAAGACTACTCAGAATCATCAGGTGGTACCAAATGAGGTTGCCTATTATTTCCATATTTCACCATTGTTACAGGACCCATGCTAGCTATAAGTTTTGTTTTTGTTTGTTTGTTTTGTTTTGTTTCATTTTTTCCCTCAGGGGAAATTTAAGGTGCTGGCTTTCACCTATAATGTTCTACATGGCTTGGGTTCCAGGTACCCAGGTATCTTCAAGACCACTTAGTCCAAAGAGACAGTGTCTGCTGAAGGTCCCTAACTATTGGGATATGTGCAGGAGAGGATTCAGAAGTGGCCATTCTCCATAGGAGCCCACCTCCTGTGGAAAATCTTGCCCCTAGAGATGAGAGTGCTTCATTCCCTTCTGGTTTTCTGAAAGCTTGTAAAGACTTGGCTATTTCCAACTGCTTACGGGACTGAAGATGGATCAGTAATTTTTGTTCTGGGTGAGATGTGACACTGTAAGTGAAGTACAGATGTATTTATACTGATTGCTGGTATTTTATTGTTGTTTTTGATTGAACTGGTGATTTTCTAAGATGTTTAGTCAGCCAAACTGAAGTGGCATCAAAATCACTGTAATAAATAAGTAACAATTATCTACTATGCAGTCGTAATCATAGGGGCTGGGATGTTCTTATCAGCTCCATATTTATAATGATAAGAAGGGGTATGGGAAGGGGCTGCTCTGCATATTTGGCTACATCCCTGCCTTATACAGAATTTCCATAACTTCAAACACTGAGGCAGGGACTGAAAGAAACATGGACCACTGGGCTTGTGGACCCATGTGGCATAGAATAGGGTTCCTCAACCTTGGCAACTTGAAGATGTGTGGACTTCAACTACCAGAATTCCCCAGCCAGCCATGCTGGCTGGGGAATTCTAGGAGTTGAAGTCCAGACATCTTCAAATTGCCAAAGTTGAGGAACTCTGGCATAGAAGACAATACTGAAAGAGGGCTATCTTGAGAAACAGAAGGTAGGCCTTTTTTTTAACACATGACAACATCAAATTTCTCAAATGATTTATTTATAGGCTGTTCAGTTCTAAGTATCTGAGAAGTTAGCTAAATGGTATAGATGGTAGATGGTATACTTAGCTAGTATGGCATGATATTGTTTAACTTTATGTCTTGGTAGGACCTTGTCTTGTGAGGTTGGGGAGTTATTGTTAATTAATCTTAGAAATGGGCATACTGTAGAGTAGGGCAGAAGATGAGAAATCTTTCTCTCTCTCTTCTCCGCACCCCCCTTGCACCTTCATAAAAGTAAGTCTCACTCAGTTTAATGGAACTGGCTTTCTCATTTCTCTTCTTAAGATTACGACCCAAATTTTTAAAACCATATTCAAAAACATTTTTATTTGTTTTATCTATAGTCACTGCAGCCATTATCTTAGAGGAGACACTCCTCCATCTCCCCTCTACACACACACACAGAGGAAAGTATGCCTCTTTAAAATGTATGCTTTGTTCCTGCCACTTTTAAGGTGGTCTGGTTATAGTTTATGGGAAGATCAGCAGGAAGACACCCTTCTTTCTAAAGCAAGAATAGGGAACCACTGGCCCTCCAAATTTTACTGAAGTATAATGACAATCCTTCACCACCAGCTGGGATTAATCATTTACTCACATCTAGAAGGCAAAAGACCCCTCACTCTTGCTTTAGAAGACTTATATAGTAAGGGCCTTTGCACATACCAACAACAAAGGCATAGCTTGCTTTGTTTAGTCTCCTGGAGTAGTTTAACCACACTAATTTCTTTCCTTATATCCAACTGCTGCTTGTAACAAGATTTATACAATAGCATAATCTGTCACGGTCATTTCTAGTGTCAAGGGAGTGGAGCTGTTCAAGATGACCCTTAGGTCTCCTTCAACTCTATCATTTTTGTGCTTCCATACGTGCAAAAACAAATGAAACCATCCTAATTGATTCACATGCTTCATCCGTCTCCGACTGCGTACTTAATGTTTATTTTTTAATTGGGTTCCCCATATGAAACTCCCACCATGACTAATAAGTTAATATATTTATAAGTGACATAATTAGTCTTTAGTACGTTCTGTTCTCCCTTGACAAAATCATGCATATGCAATTTTGTGCTGGTTTGAAATCAAAGTTTCGTTTATCGCGTTCTTCAAAATCTGTGTCCATTTGTATGGCGCAGTAATATAGATAACACAGTAATAATATAGTTGCCCAGTTTGTTTTATGCATACAGTTGTGGTGTCCAGATTTGTTTTCAGTGACAGTACTTTATATAAATCATATATGGTGGAAAGGAGAGTGCTTCTGAGTATGCACAGAAGATTTAGTCCTACTAACAAACTAAGCCTACTCTCTGGCATACCTCAAAATAATGTTAAGGCTTATTGTTAGGGCTGAGCTTTGGAATGTAAACACTATTCTTACTATTAAGAGCAGGGTACATAACCTCTAGCAGGAAGAAGCCTGATGTGCTTTTATTAGACATTTTTATTTATTTGCCAATATTTGTATGCCACTTAGTCAAATGACTATTTTCCAAAAAGTAAATAAGGGCCTAAGTGAATGTGATCATTCAAATTAAATTATTTTTTAAACTGTTAAAAATTAAACAGGCATACAGAGATGCACATCCTCTGTACATTCCTATACACTTATACAAACACACGCATATCCATTGATGCTTATCTTCACACATATATTGTACACACCTGAAAGCAAAATGAGAGGTTGGCCACTGAGCCAAGGAACAGGACAGGAGTGTGGCAGAACAGCAGGACACAGCAGAGAGTGAGGAGACAGGACAGGGAGCAAAAGGAAAGGTTGGAGCCAAAGGATGCTGTGGGGAGCAGAGCAGAATGAGGTATCATGTAAACTGGGAGGATAATACATACTGTACAATAGCAATGGGAGATGTTGTGGGAGAGCTACCTTGCTGGGAGGCATGCAGTCACAAGCTACATGTTGTGACTGCTGACCAAAGTAAGAAATCACTGTGCTTTCACCTTATTTGTTTTCCTAAGGATGACCCATTTCATCTTCTCATTTTTTCCTACACATATGAGAATAGGTTCTTAGCTTAAACCTCAGTTTGATAAAGGAACAAGAATAACAGGAGTGGATGGGTGAGGAATGCTGGTTCCCTAGTATATCGAATCTCATTTCTTTAGTACTACAAGTTGCTCCCTGGGTGAATGGAGACACAGTACTTGTAACCACGCTTTTTTTTTTTTTTAACATGCATACATAGTGCTAACCACTATGGGAACACTATGGGAATAGGCAAGAATCAAGGGTTAAGAATAATGGGAACAGCCCTGGATTTCTAACCAACGTGGGATCAGGGCTTTTTGATCTCAAGCTTGGTTGTCTGGCAGCACAAAAAGAAATGGGCTGGGTTTCTGCTGCCAGTTTGCCTGGCTCAGCTTTCCCACAAACTGCTTCTTGGATAGCCAAGATGCCCAATAGGCTTCCAGAAATGGCACTGGAAGAGCAGGTGGCAAATCAGTGTCCTAAACAAGGTATCTATTGCTACAGTGGAATAGAATACAGTGAAACAGCAGTAGTCCAACCGCTGTTATGTGGGTAGCTATTCTTATTCCATTGCCTTACAGACAAAATAATAATATTGTCTACCTTATAGCAATATAGTAAAATGCATCCTCCAATACTTACATTTTTTACTAGCTTGGCTTAAACAAGGAACTTCAATAAATGTGCTCTCCATTGAAATTTTGACAATGTTTTAAGGCTATTAAGAAGTTGACATTTAAGATAATGCCAATTAAAGGTTTTCTGTGCAGTAGAGATAACAATACATTGGATTTTTCCTTAATGGCATGAATCAGATCATTCTCTATTGAGCACAGTGCTGATGACATTGTTTTTATTGGAAAATGTGTTCCATCACTAGGGCAGTCAACCATAAGATATCATAAGAGGGGAAATTATGACCTCCCATTTTTCATTCAGAACACTGACAGATCCTACCCACCTCTTTTTCTTCAGGTTCAGGTTGTAAGCATACAAACCAAGCTGATAATATATCATCAGGAAGAGAACGTTCAATAAGAAAAAAAAAAAATCTTTATTTATGCTACTATTTCAGATATGTTGATAAACTTGAAGGCACCGTTTTGGGTCCATGGGTGCTAAGATAAACTCTCATTAAAGCAGAAGACTGATTTAAAGTAATCTAGCATTACTACATGCCTATGAAGCATTTTAGTATTTTTTATTCTGCAGTTATGTTTTAAATGATCACATTTTAGAGAACGATAACCAAAAAAAAATTGTTAAGGAAAAAATGTGTGATACACAAAGAACTACTAAGCTATGCCTTGCTATCACTGACATATTAAAATTCAGTTTATCTAGTTTTATAAGAGCTTCAATCAAATACCAAGATTAAAGAAATTTATTTGTTCTGGAACTGGTGATTACAAAGGGAACTTGAAGCTCAAGAACAAATATTATACTTTTGGTTTCAATTATGTTTAAAAAATGGAAAACTGGGAGGTTGAGTTCATATTTCCTTCTGAAAGGGCCTTCCTTTAAGGAATATATAGCCTGGTTTTGCAGAAGACCGTTAATGTTGTCTTGCCTGATTCCAGTTTGCTTGTGATTTTCTGGAATGCCTAATGTCTGGCTTTGTTATGCGGAGTAGAGAATTGCATAGATTATTATATTTGGATTATTCTATCCTCCCTGATATACCATTTACTCTCAGTAGATTTTTTTTTTTAATTGTCCTTGATTAAACAAATTATGTCTCTACTCCCTCTCCAAAATGTATGTCCCACATCATCACAGCCCACTTTCCCCATTGTTCCTTCATTATTATGTACATATTACAGTTCCCCTTTTAAGAACCCTTGTGTTGTTGGATTACATTCTTACTATTCTATTTTCCTTATTTCATCCATAAAATACATTTCAGGCAATTCTGAGTTCTTTTGTTGCCATTTTCCAATAGATCTTTTATGCTACTATCACAAAACAGGACATGCAAAGCATGGAAGGTTAATGATGTATAGACTCTTGGAGTGTACAAAAGGACTGGTAACCTGATTTTCTTGATATACACAAACAGGGACCTGATTTGCACATTTCTCCCTTCAGTCTTCTGCATTACTTACTTGTCTTGCACTTCCAGATTGTCTTCTAAAACTCCACCATTTCTCTGAGCAATAAGTTACATCAGTGGATCTTCACTTAAATTAATTTGGATACAATCTAATAGCCTGACAAAGAGTATGTGTAGTACATTTTTATAGCCAAGATCTATATGCTACGTGAACCAAACAAGTTCTCTTTATAGATTAGACTGTATTTTGCAATCAATACCTAAGCAAGTCACAGTAGAATACCAGAAATTAGTTTGTGATACAGATCATTGATTTCTACAGTCAGTATTAATGGCAGTTCTAAAACCCAGGTTGGATTAAGGCTGAAATCCTATGTCTAATTAGATCAATCTCACTGAATACAACTGGACATACTTCCAAGTCAACCAGCATATAACTATTTTGCTAGAGTACAGCAGTTTGGATTTTAAAAAGCACATCTTTATATAGCCTATGCTTAGTTTTATAAATTCATTACCTCAAGATATGACAGTGATCTCTTTGACTATTTTATGAGAAACATTTTATCAAGCAATTCGCTGCAGCAGCTAAACAGAACATGCCACACAATACCAGTTCTTTGAGGAGAGAGGTCAGCCGGGGGAGAGGACTAATACTTCCATGTTGTGCTTTTGAGTTCCCCATAACTATCTGTCTGACCATGATATAAAGCAAGATGCTGGATCATGTGGGCTTTGGATCTAATATAGTTCAAATCACATACTAGTATTTTCTGTTAATTTAGACAGTCTGGGATATATTTTAGTTCTAGGGAAGATGGATAAGCATTGGTTTGGAGATGACCATTTGTTCTATGTGTTCTTTCCATCTGAATCAAGATAGACCATGCAGTTGTAAGCTACTTGCCTGGAAACATAATGGGCTGAATGAGAACCAATAAACTGCAGCTGAATTTGGTAAGATAGAGGTGCAGTTGGTAGACACCTACCAGTGATCAGCTTTGAGTTTTAGCATGCCTCTTGGAGTTGTAAGTGCTTCATCAGTGGAAGTTTTCTAACAATGATTGGACAGCCATTTGTCTGGGAAGGTCTTAGGATTCCTGCCCTGGGCAAAGGGCTGGATTAGAAGCCCTCCACGTTATCTTCCAAACCTATTATTTTATGATTCTGTGCATCTATGAATTACAAACATGACATGTTCTAAATGAGCCTGCATTCCCTCTAAAGGAAGAGGTACATAACTTTATGGCTGTTCCAGGTCCACATCTGTCACTACAGCAGTGTTTCTCAACCCTGGCAACTTTACGATGTATGGACTGCAACTCCCAGAATTCCTCCTGGCATGCTGGCTGGGGAATTCTGGGAGCTGAAGTCCACACATCATAAAGTTGCCAAGGTTGAGAAACACTGCACTAGAGGCATGAGCAACTCCATAGCACGGGGTGCTTGCTCCCAGCCGGGCTGGTGTACTGTGCTTTTTTTCTTCAAAAGATACAAACTGGCTCATGTGAAACTTATACACAGGTTAGGAAACCACAGTGCAGATAGAACATGTTGAAAGAAACATAGCCCAGATGGGCAAGAGAATGAGGCAAAGCTGCATACTCTCCCCTTATTTACTCAGCCTACAGTATATGCAGAATATATATTGAGGGAAGCTGGTTTGGAAGAAGATGAATGTGGTTTAAAAACAGGAGAAAGCAACCTCAATAACCTGCACTAAATGGTCTGCAAACTCTAGTAATGAAACTCAAACAGCAGAGTAAATAATGGGACTAAGATTAAATATAAATGCCAAACTAATCAAAGAGGTACAGCAACCAGTCTTAGAATTAACAATTAGGATCCTTAAGTGGTGGATAGCTTCTGTCTTTTAGGTTCACCTATCAACGGTAAAGGAACAAGCAGGCAAGAAACACACCAGAGACATGCACTTGGTACAGCACCCATGAAGGGCTTGCAAAACATATTCAGATGCCATGGCCTACAAAGATCAGAATCATGCAGGCAATGGTTTTCCCTGTGACACTGTGTGGAAGTGAAAGTTGGACTTTAAAGAAGCACGATAGGAAGAGTACTGACACCTTTGATCTTTGGCATTGAAGAAGACTCCTGATAATACTGTGAATAGCCCAAAAACAAACAAATGGATCATAGAACAAAACAATGCAGAGTTCTCATTTGAGACACAAATGACCAGGCTCAAATTATCATACCTCAAACACATTATGAGAAGACCTAGCTCTCTGGAGATATCTATAATGTGGAAAAGGTAGGAGGAAGAGAAAAGGATGTCCAGGAGCAAGGTAGATGGACTGAATTACTGCCACAATGGGTGCACATGTGGGAGACCTAAAGGACCAGATTGTGTATAGTTCTTCCTGGGGAAAATCTATCTATGTGGTCACTGAGGGTTGACACCAATTTTATAACACATAATCATCAATCAATCAATCAATCAATCAATCAATCAAATGTTCTAAATAATAGTCAAATATTTTTTCAAAAGAAGAAATCACATCCTGTTTAGTGACAAGAAATATTCTGCACAATACTCCTATCCCCCAGCATTGAAGGAAATGGAGCAGCCCTTCTTATGCAAAATTTTGTACATATTTTGCAACACTGCGGCAATCTTTTTTTTATATGGTTCAGTGAGCTTGAATTCTTAACGTGATGTAGCAAATGCTGAAAGTAAAAATGTTTTGTTTTCTTTGACAACAGGACATTAGTTCTCAAACTCTAATATGATAATTTGTGCTTCCTTTCCTTACACATGCACTGATTTTTTTTTTTAATGAAAAAAGCAGTACAGCCAATTTGCAAGCACATCTGGGCTGCAAACCTATATACAAAGGCTAGATGGCAGCAAACAATTATCTCTACTCCCATCTACTGGTCAGATGTATTTTTCCAGCTAATGTATGGTGGTCCTAGCTATAGGTGGCCACTTGATGACATGCTAAGTGGTCAGTATAATACAGTGATTAAAAGAACCCCAAATTAAGGTTGAGTTTCACCCAAGGAAACTCATTGGGTGACTTCAGGCCAGTCATTCTTTTCGACCCAACCTATCTGCCAGATTTTATGTTGTGGGGATAAAATGAAGGGAGATCACTATGGAAGCCATCTTGAGTTTTTAGAGGAAAATCAGGATATAAAATAACGCCAGCAGGACATACTTCTAAAAGTAGTGGGTGGCATTAGGACATCAGTTAAATTGAAATATAAATAATATCAAATCCAATGTAATTAACATTAAATGTAGACAATATGATTACTCTCATGTAATGTATTTAATATTTGTCCCCCTTTTGTGACACTGAAGACCTCATTTTTGTAACAACCTTTGGAAGTCTCTGGGGTCTGTACCCAAGGCTGTTGGGGCTACCAGTGTCTCTGGGACCTCAGGATGTGACACAATGTAAAGCTGACGCTCCTAAATGGACTCTGATCCATTTAGCTGTTGGAAATAAATTCTTCCTCTTTGGGGGTTTTTGTTTTGTTTTGTTTTGCTATTTTGTCTAGATGCAGTCAGCAGAGAATTTTTAAAAGGAAAAAAAAAAAAAAACCAAGAGCCAACTGAACCACAAGGAGCTGCAAGGTGATATGTTAGACTTTGGGGTTTAATAGCCTGTCATCCTAAATAAGCCAAGCATAATGTTGCTTTGACCTTCCCTGTTCACCATATCGTATCTGAACACCCCTTCCTCAAGACTGAATATGTTCTTCCATTGTTTTCTGAAGCTTTAAAATATATATATATATATTATCTTTTAAGCACAGACTGAAGAAATTGATTCCACTCCTTTCCAGTTTTCTTTTTGCACATAACAAATTTGATATAGCCGTACCGGCTGTGTTTAAGGTCAATAAAAATGTAGATTATGAATTTTAATGCAGTCCTGACTTCAAATCTTTTTTGAAGGTTTCTCATTAGTGTTCTGTAAAGCACTGTGGTATGTCTGAATAAGACTACCCTTTTACATTTCCAAATATACTGAAGTCTAAGAAAGGGAAAAGAGGAAGCCAATCTATTTTTATTTTAAAAAAATAGAATGAGTATTTTATGAGCCAACATAGTGTTGATAAGCAGCAGATTTTCTAGTGGTTACATAAATATGCTATTTTTCAGGTACACTGGAATTATACTTGCACATATTTGGTGTGTACACTTGAATATGCTATATTTCTAGATTATTATTTATCAAATAACTTAAGAATTTTTATTGGTGCTCAGCTTAAGCAATATTTGTTGATTAAGTTGGGAAAAAGAAAGTTTTTTTTTTAATTAAATCTCAGTGAGTTCATCGTCACATTCCTACTAACCTTGACACAAAAGCTAGTAAATATTTTTATGACATCTCCTCCTGCTGTTGCCTTGCTCTCACCCCAAGCCCACAGCATTATGGCCACTTCCAACTGCTGTGGGCCCTCCCCCTTCCCTCTGGTTGCTGGGGATTATCCTCCATGAATATTTTGGTTGGGGACCCAGGAGAGAACAGACACCTGGCTTCCACAGACACATCTGCCTGCCTAACGCCTGATTGACACTTTCTGAAGATCCTACCTGGGTCTTAGGTCCTACTCAGTCTCCTCATATATGCAGATTTAATATTCTTTTGAGAGACTGCTAGGCCTGTGCTGCACAGAAGGTCATTTTAAACCAGGAGAGAAAAAGGCAGATGCTGCTATCTCCAGTACTTTGTCCCTTGATGCATTTCAAACACAAGTTGAGGCTTCAGTGAGGTGGTGTGTCAGTCAAAGCTTGCATGGGGATTTTTCACTTGAAACACTGGCTAAAACTAATTTGAGGGAGAGATCTTTATTCCACCTAATTGTTGTCGACAGGTTCGACTCCTCATGGGGGGGGGGAGCATAGCCTCAGACTTTACTTACTGCAGATTCTCAGCCAGGTCACTGATAAACTAGGGTCTCAGAGGGCCTTACAAGAGATCAAGCAACGTATCCTACAGAAGGGCAAGAACAGAATTTCTCACCATTATAACACTGGCCTTTGGAACAGGCCTTTATCTATCCCTAAGTATTTATACAATATTCTCTCTGCCCCTCACAGAAGAGCCTTTATTCTAGTTCAGTGTTTCTCAAGCTTGGCAACTTGAAGATGTGTAGACTTCACACCCTCAGAATTCCCCAGCCAGCATGTCCACACATCTTCAAGTTGCCAAGCTTGAGAAACACTGCTCTAGATAGACTTAATGCCTTACCATCAAGGTTTTTGGAAGGGAAATATTGCAACCCTGTCTTTTAAGGCTGAATTTGTCCTTCATGAAGAGTGTTGTTGAATCAATATCTCATGTTCTGCTGAGCTGTCCATTGTACCCTACATGGCACTCTGAACATTACCCCTCCTTGTAAATCACTTCAACTGTACCATGGAAGAGAATATATTTTTTAAATTATCCAATAAATCCCCAGAAATCTGGAAAAAGGTAGCAAAATATTTCTCAATCATAATTGCTATAAAGAAACGTTGGATGTAATTATGTTCTGTTATACTGTGCCATGTCAGAAGCTATGTTACTCTTTTTTAATAGTTTTGTTCCCATGTTGTTATTTTTGATGCTTTATATATTATTTTGAACTATGTTTGTAAATAAATAACCTTGGAAATTTGCTGGCTCTGTATTACTGGGCCTCCACCAGGGCATTACAAGCCTTCTCCTGCTTCTTCTTACAAGAGCTCTCTTCTCTTCTCTTCTCTTCTCTTCTCTTCTCTTCTCTTCTCTTCTCTTCTCTTCTCTTCTCTTCTCTTCTCTTCTCTTCTCTTCTCTTCTCTTCTCTCCTCTCCTCTCCTCTCCTCTCCTCTCCTCTCCTCTCCTCTCCTCTCCTCTCCCCTCCCCTCCCCTGTCCTTCTCTTCTCTTTTTTCACTATTTTTAATAAACACACATACACAAAGCAGCACTAGGATAGCTCCCTTTAACTTCACCCCGCTGCCTTCCTCATTGCTTATGACCTGTCAGCTGGGCTATTTGGGAGCATGGGTTAAGTGGTTGTTTGGAAGAGTGCTCCTATGTTCAGGAATAGACTGATCCTGCAAGTAAGAAACTTGACAAGAGGGCGGACTACCCATCCTAAGCATCTGTGTACACTAACACATTCTTGCCACATAAAGGAGAATGATTGATGCTTATTTTTCTTGCCAGCAGGCAATGCTGGGTGGGAAGAGAAACAAAACCAGGGGAATCCAACAATCACTTTCCTTTAACTTGTTCTGTACTAAAACAGAAAGGACAGCACCATTTACTAGCTTTGTTTTTGGAGAAGAACAGGGATTGGCCATTTATGCTGGCATACTTCTGCGCTGGGTCGTGGCTACAGGATAGCATTTTAGTGCTGGCTTTGCTCAGTGAGGTTAAGGTTGCAGTACTATATCAGTTTGCCTAGAAATGAATTTGTGGAACTTAACTTAAATATTAAGGAAACAATTGCTAATCTCACTGATTTCTCTAGGATGAAGACTGTGCTTTGAGCATTTGTAAACTGATAGATGATCAAAGTGCCATTGCCTGAAGTGGTTGTTGTATTTGGGGATGTGAATCCTTGATCTGCTGTTGTGATTAAAAAAATAAATAATTATTCTAGAGAAAAACAGAAGTCTGTCATTCCCAGTACTATTTGGTGGTACAAATTATTAATCATAATATAATGATTACAGAAACGGAGTACAGGGCTTGGTTTAAGGATATTTTGGTTAGGGTTTAGAGCTATACATTCTTATTAAAATCAAAGTTGTGTGACTAATTCTTTCAATTACTTAAGTAACCTCAGCCCAAAACCTCACACAAGAAAATTTAAAACAGAAGGAGCTTCCCATTTGCTTTTTCTTCCACCTCCCTAAGGCTTTTCTCCCTCCTAAAACCCCTGTAAACCCAGAAGGAGACTGTACCTTTCTCCCTGACTGCTCCCAGGGAGACATAAAGTGATCAGATAATGGCAGGAATGCCTGGTTTCATTCTCCATCACTACATCACTAATTTTGATGTAGGGATCAACATATTAATCTAAACTCACTTCACATCCATTTTCCATGCTTCTACATACTATGGCTTTGCTTGCTGCTGTGAATCCATGCCACAACAAAGATGATTTTGTAGCTGCACCTTTGTCCCACTGAAATCCATGGCTATTTCTTTCTAAGTATCCCCATCATAAAAGGCAAGGTTTTTGGAATGTGATCAGACTCTCCAAGGTCATAGAAAACCAGCAGTGATCATCACAGTCAAACTGATCTTCTTCTACTTATGTTCAGTACATCAACACTTTATCTTTCTAGAAAATAAGGGGTAGTTTTAGAAGCTTTTAGGTACTTGGCTATATGGTGTGAAATATGGTGCTCTGTGTTGGTGGAGCTGCGTTCATGAGAGAAGAGAAAGCTGCAATTCACTCAAGAGTGTGAAGCTGAAGGTCTTTGTGAGGGAAGAGCCTGAAGGGAAGATGTGAAGATGTGGTTCAATGCATCTAAGGCGGTTGTTCAAAGGATTCTGCAGCTGGCACCCAGAAGTTCTTCAGTGGACTCCAGCATCAGAGCAATGGCCAAAAGAGGTTGCAAAGGAGATAGAAGAGAAAGAGATTCATAAATCAAATTTCTATCTGCCTTTTTGGTTTGACTGACACCCCCCCACTTTTTTTTTTTTTTTGCTTAGCATATAAGGCAAGCCACTGAGAAACCTTTACTGGCAGAAAGGAGGGAGAGAACAGATTGCCCAAAGATGCCTAGAAACAGCAAAGAAACTAAAATTAGAGATAAGCAAGACAAAACTGTGAGTTTGGGGAAGAGACAGAAACAAGACAATTTAAAATAAACCTGCTATGTAACAGGGCTGTTATATACAAGAACGAATTTAGGGGTTATGAAATAAACAATTTTTGTAACTTGGAGGCTGTAATGGTCTGTGGGAATGACCTTGGGAGACAGGAGGAAGAGTTGCAGATGGGACAACCAGTATGTAAAAGATGTCTCAGCCCACAGAAGGAGAGAGGGCATGGGAAGCATCTCAGAGGGGACCCTCCCTATTTTTCCATAGAGTAAAAGGAAGGGAGGGGAGAAATACTTTTAGTCTTGCAAGATTTTTTTACTGTAACTGTACAGTAGTCTATTTTGTCAATAAAAGAAGCTGTTCCACCAGATTTATCCATATCCTGCCTGAGTCTTTCACCATCACTAAATCAGACCTATGAACTTGTAACAGGAAAATATTGGCAAGGGTGGGGGGGAATGCTTCCTTAGCAATTAAGGTTCATCACCCTGGCTTAGAGACCATTGAGTTCAAAACCTGATTTTCTAAAATCAGGCAGTTATTATACTTTACTTTAGCACGCATCCTGCTGAAATAGTAATTATACATTTCAGCTTGGATGCTGATGCCATAGAAGCAAAGCCAATAATGCACAAATGTGAAATAACAATTCTGCACTCAATGAGCTGATGAGGCTAGCAGGTAAAGAGAAATGTTTATTCAGCAATGATCATTGGATCTGACCCACAGAAGCAGATACCAACATTGGGACAACCACAGTACTTATACCCAGCACCATGTATCCATTTCTCATTGATTTAATGTATGCTTTTGCCTTATGTGGTTAAGCTTTTCATTTTTGCACATATAATGGCAGTTTGTTCTATATCATCTTTTAAAATGCTGACTGGTCACTTCCCCATCCTAGAATATCCTGACATGCATGCTGATTTATTACCTTGGTTTCATTGTATATGACCTGTGTGTTTAGAGATAACATTTGTCTATATCCAATATTCTGTTTTTAACAATTATATTCACTGCAATTCAAAAGATATTAATTCCAGACAGGCTTAGAATTTGTTCACAAAACTGTTTTTCTTAACTAATAAAAGGCGATCTGATTGCATGTTGTTTGCATCTAATCCTTTGAGTTTCTGATCATAAGAACAAAAGAGTTTCCTTGCTACAGCAAAGCAAAATCCACTAAACCATTTCTAAATCAGTATTATTTTTTTTTACAGTGGTCAATCAACCAAGTCATCATCCGATTGTTTTCAAATCAGAAAGCTACCAATAATGTCTAAGTTAGTTGTGTAACTTAGGTAATTATACTGTAGGCAATGATACTTATAATTAGGCAGTTATACTGTATTAATCCAAAAGAAGACAACCCCAAATTTAACATAAGCTTCTAAAGAAGAAATGTAGACAGAAAACCAAGACAAAAACCATCCTCTGCAATGCATTCCCCACCCTGTCCTTAAAGGGCATATCTGCATTTGCCAGTTAGGGCAGTCACACTTTCTGCTTGCCTTATCACCAGTACAGGCCACTCACTGCTTCCTGAGAGCAGGAATAGATTATCCCATTCTCCTCCCATTCCCAGACCATTGCAAACGCACCCTGCAACTGAGTTTTCCAGCTTTGATTCAAAATGTTACTTTCTGATTGAACTGTCTTAATCCCTCCAGTGCTTCATTCTAGTAGCTCCAGTCTAGGAGCAGCTCCACCTTGGATTGGCAGCAGTGCTTGGCAAGCCCCCTCACCTCCAGTGGATGGTCATTGCTGTGAAGCCATTTGTCCTGGGCTGCCGGGCTGCCATGTTCTCCTCTAGTTGGCATCTCCCTTAAAAAAAAAAAATCTTCCAGTTGATCCAACAAAGCTCATTAAATTAGAAGCTCATGCTCCATTATATTATTGCATCTCCCACTGGGCATCCTTTCAATTCCTCCCAGGCTGGGTGAAGTCTGCTCCCCTTGCTTCCTCACCCCTTGCCTACAGTACTGCAAAGCTTCCCTTTGTTCCTTGTTGCCTTGATTATTGCAGCATCAGAGCAATGATGGTACCATAACAGGAAAAAAAGGGGTTGTGTTAGTGTCAAAGGAGATAAAGTGAAAAGGGGTGTGTACAAATATTTGGGGCATGTGTGTCCAAATATCTGGAGAAGCAAAAGAAAAATACAGGGACTTGTGAGAAGGCAACAGTCCATCACAGAAAGAGGCAGGCATTGGTAGACTGGCCCATATGGAAGCCAGCCAATGAGACTGGCCTTTCCTGTATGGATGGGAAGGACAAGAGCACAGGAATGACCAATCAGGTCCTGAGGTGGCCAGAGTCTGTACTGACCATCAACTCAGTCCCATTGCCAACCCAGGGCAATCTGGACTGGAATTTCTGGGCAGCACAGGAGAGAAGCATCTTAGGCTGCAGTGATGAATTACCTTTAATGTGCCCTTGACCGGCACTCATGCTCATTCCTTTCTTTTCCACAGCTGATTCTATTCATATCATGTGACATAAGATGATCCCATCTCCCTATTCAGAAGTAAATATTTAGAGAAAACACTTTATCTTCCTATCCAGTAATCTCTCATTAAAAAATCAGTTTGAGGAACTGCTTTCTGTTTTTTACTGTTTTTATCACTTCTAATGTGTACACCGTCCAGAGCCATATTGAGTTGGGCAGCCTTCCAAAAAAAAAAAAAAAAGAAGGGAGGGTGGGAGGAAGAAACAATCATGTCAGTTATGGTTAAGCCATTATGCCAATTTCAAGATTATTTAAAATAAGTACAAAAATATAATAATAATAACCTTGATGTGGTTGTGGGGCTTGCATGCTCTGAGGAAAACGAGAGCTATGCCAGAGGAGTGTTATGCTTTCAAAATGCATCTAGAGAAGGATGGCTGAATTTGAAACACTTGCACAAAACCAAGATCATCTCTTAGGATGTATATATAAACTGTTTTTGAAATATGACACAGAGACAGAACAAGTTAAAAATCGCATGATAAATTGGATGCAAAACTTCAAAGAAATAATCAAAATTAAACCATGGGAAGAGTTATGGAAAAATAATCAATAAAAATTACTCCAAGCTATAATTTAATGGGAAATTGGCATAAAATGTTTTTCAGATGGTATGTAACTCTGACAATGATTACCAAGATAGACAAATCATACAACAAATGTATCAACTGTAACAAAGAAGGAACATTTTACCGTATGTGGTGATCATAAAAAAACCCCTCAAAAGTACTGGATGGAAATATATCCAAACATTCAGAATATAACATTTGAAGTGATATCACAAATATTTTTAAGAATAATTCCAGAAAACATAAATGATAAATATCACAATTTACAAAGTTATATGTTTACAGCTGCAAGAACAAATTTGCCACAACATTGGAAAAGTGAAACTTTGCTGACGATACAAGATCGGGAGACCAAAACTGGAGAATATGCAGCAAAGGCAAAACTGACAATATATATATTCATAATAGAAGCTTAACTAAATTTAGACAGGAATGGTTCCCTTATATGTGACACATTAAAGCAGCAAGTCAAGTTCAGACATTTGGAATACGTTCTTTAGAAAAGTGTTAAGAGACCAATCAAAAAAATAAATAAAACAAATGCTAGCAATAGTCTCCAATGTCTAACATTCAAATTACAGTATAAATATTTAGGCAGTGATTAGCAGTTGGTAAATAAATGGAAGTGAAGTAAAGAATGTTACCCAAAAGGTGGGTTTTTTAAAAGTTATGTTTAATTAGTAGTTGTTTATCTTCTACTCTGATTTTTGTATTTTTATTCATGTGTGATTTCTGTATAAATAATCTCTCAAAGCTTATGCATTAAAAAAAATAACAGTAAAAGAAGAAACAGAAAGAATTGAGTTGAAATATTCATTTAACAAGCCTGATTTCAAGTGTTCTGATGTTATTCATTTCAATCATGTGAGCTATTGGCTCAAATGTTTAACTTACACACATTCCACCTGCAGGTATAATATCTGGCCATCTCAGAGATATGCATATATTGAAACAGAGCTGTCAGAATAAATTCTAATCAATACATGTACTTAATTAAGCTATTTGCTAAAGTAATCATTTAGACAAGCAATATATGGCAAGAAAGACCAGCTTTTTCCAACAACAGATTAATCTTTATTATTCCAGGAGAGATATAGTTTTACATACGGCATGCTATTGTTTCGATCTATACAGTTAATAAGTTGCTTTAGCTTTGTTGCAGCTCTCATTACTAAGAATGTAGTAAAATATGGTGAAGTCATTAATAATTATTGTAATAAAATGAGTTTTAGAAAGCATTTAGGAAACATAATACTCCTTGCAGATTTTCAAATAACTTGGTTAAATGATGAATGTACATTAAATGAACTTTTATTTTGGTAATATTTATTCTGATTCAAAAGAGTGTGTAAAATAACTTAATCTACCATTTGCTAGAAATCAGATAAAGATTTAATGGTGACAAATATATTTATTTCAATGTTTTCTCATTATTGCCAAATTGCACCTTTTTAAATTGGTTAGTTGGGTTTTCTTGCCATCTGCTGGAAGATACTCATAGATTGTTCCATCAGATGGAAGCACCTGGCTGAGTTTGGAACTGAAGCAAAGTCAGGCCTGTTTGGTATCTGGGTGGGAAGACTAGACTGGGAAGTTAAAAGAAAAAAAACATCTTGGCATAAGACAGTGGCAAACCATTTTTGTATTGCTGCCATGAAAATATCATGGATGTCTAGAGATGTGCAAAACATCCTGTGTATGGAACATATATTTGGGGTCATCTGTAGCCAAACCAAAACACACTTTCTTTTGGTCTGTGCATAGAACAAAATGGGCTGTTTTGTTCCAGGTAGAATTTGGGGAGGCCAAGAACATCAGCAGCTGAGAAAGGCAGAAATGATGGGAAGATGACGAAGGGATGGTCCCATGGGAGATGCCATTCTGGGACCACGTTACATACTGCTGAGAGCATCACTAGAAGGAACAGTTGCATGGACCAGTACATCATCAGTAGTTGAGGGGAAGAAGGGAAAGTGGTGGAAAGACCAGGGCTTGTGGGTGTGCTGTATTGGGTCATTGGCAGTGGCTGAGGGAAGGGAAGGGAAGGCTCAGGGAAGATCAGGTACCAGAACCACCAAGTCTGGGAATATCCTTTCAAAAAAGCAACTAATGTTTTCATGACCTTGAAAGTATATGTCCTGGACAAGAAAATCTCTTGGAGTACATGTACTTTTAGAAGGCAAAATAAACAATTGGCTCAGCATTGTTCCAGATAAAATAACAAAAGAAATTCTCCAACTACCATGTTTGCAGCATACAGAGATATGGGCTAGCAGTTTCCTTCCTCCCCACTTCTGGCATATCTCCCCTTTCTCCCATAACCAGCACCCCATCCACTTTATTCACTCCAGCAGCTCTGAGGGTAGTTGCAATCTTCCCCCAGCATATTGGTTACTTCTGGGTTGCCTTTTTCTCTTTCACTACAAAAAATACATGCAGCAAGTGAAAAAAAGGTAGATAGAAGTGGGTGGCTCGTTGTCATGTTTGATGCCTTCTCATTGGCTGCTGGAAGTGGTGGATTTGAGAGATGGTGCTGGTAGTGGTGTGGACACTACTGAGGAATGGCCCTGTAGACCTTTAGAGTCTACAGTTCTAATTACTTGTTGCCAAAGCCTCCCGAGCTCTCACTGGTCCTTTCTTCTTAAGTTTCTTTTCTTATGAAGACTCTCACTTTTGTTTTGTTCTCTGCAGAGAAAAGAAAAGCTTCCTCATGTTCTTCTCTGGTTTTGCTTAAAATTAGGGGGATGGCACTTACAATTCAATGAAGAATTAGTATCATATCCAGGTTGCCCAGAAGGAAACCATAGGACACCCATCAAAATCATCCTTCTTTCAAAATATCCTAAAGGAACAGGAATGGCCTGTGTGACAAGTCTCTCTCTTGCCCAAAAATTATTTCTTGCAGGATACCAATGGTGTGAGGTCATGCTTTCCTAAGGAGAAAAAAACCCAATCAATCTAATTTTGTATTGACAGTCATTTACTTTTGTTTGCTCCAGATACAACACTATTCTTTCCATCATTCAGTGGAAACTCCTATTTAGAGCTACCTTCACTATCATTTCTGTCGGAGGATAGATTTACATCAGGGCAAGAATGGAACAAAGTGACAATATACTTGACAGTGAAGACAACTGCTTTAAATGGCACTCTCCTTTATGGTGAGTATCACTATTTTATTTAGGTAGCAAAACATTTGTGACCCTCAGAAAAACAAGCCTGCCTAGCATCTCCTTTCTTTCCTAGCATCTCCACCCTGAGAGGGGCTCTGAATGTATCTGTGCTTCTAGTGAAAGAGTTATGCTTCACTCCCTGTTCTTGAATGGGAGATGCCTCCCTTCACCTGGAAGATGAATGGGGTAGAACAGGACCACCCTCCTTCCCCAGGACTAAGCTTTTAATAAATGGCTCCAGTTTATTCATTTGATCAGAGTCTTTAGGACTTAGTGATTTTGAAGTGTGTGGGTTTGAAGTAAACAAGAATAGAGGAGTTTTATTTTAATACATGAAACAAAGGATGTACTTAGGTCATGGGATAGCTGTCCCAGTTTATAGGACATTTAGATCTGCATATCAAAGCTAACAACCTGTAAATCAACTAGACAAGCTATCAAGAAATAGAGGAGTCATGTGGCCCTCAGCAACCAGAATTTTTGTCAAACTAACACAACGTGTGTAGTGATAATATAATGCAAGCTCTATCCCTTATGTAAAACTGCCATCTTGTCTGTTTTGACCCTCTGTGGATCCCGCCAGGTCTCCCAGTTTCAAGGCCAAAAGCTGCAAGACAAAAGTTCTATAAAACCACAGAAACAGAAGGAAAAAGTCATGCCATAATTTAACTAGATATGCAAAGGACTTCATCTTCATGGAGACTGAGGGAAATCAACAAGGCAATAATGGTTCTTACATAGCTGTGCTGTGCCTGGAGTCTGAGAGTCAGTCACTGAGTTCAGGTCTATGAGCCTTGTGAAGCTCAGCCAAGTCTAAGAACCACCACTGAGTTTTTGTTAGTGAAGCTGACATTTATTTTGCTTTGGTCAGATTCCACCTCAATATTGGATGCAGTTCTGAGCACCATCCTTTAGGAAGGAGTCAGATAAGTTACTGCCATTCCCTGAAGCTCTTGCAAGGATGATCATAGGATTAATTGTAAACTATGTCCTGTAAAGCCAGATAGAGGATATTGATATTGAGAGAATGAGAAGATTGAGAGGAATATTATAGCAGTCTTCAAATATCTGAAAAAAATGTCACATACCAGAAGATCAAGGCCTGTTCTCTCTTTTTCCAGACTGCAAGACACAGAATGATGGCTTCATGATATGGGAAGGCAGATTCCGATTGAATGTTAAAAGAAACTTCCTTGCAGTAAGAGCAGGTCAACAGTAGAATCAAGTATCCAGAGAGGTGGTGGGCTCCCTTTCGTTGGAGATGGAGATTCAAGGAGAGGCTAGATAGCCATTTGCCTGGGATGCTTTAGTTTGGATTCAGTCACTGAACATGGGGTTGAACTCAGTGGTCTCAATGGCCCCTTGCCACTCTAGGATTCTATAATAGAACTCTCTGATAATAAAAGACACCAAAGAAGAATTCTCAGTTAGCTGGTGGGTTTGTGGCTGACGGGTTTTTTTGGGGGGGAGGGGCTATATATGAAGAGAACCCTACCCCAAATATGGCTCATTTTCACGCAACTCACTGAAACCAATCAGTTAAGATATCATCCCAAAAATAATTTCAGTATTTTCAGTTTCCTGCAGAGCTCCTATTTACCGGATCATTGACTTCAGTAGATAACAAAGATATAGACAATAAATTATATTGACATCAAATTTATTGAGGGAAAAAAAAAGAATGGAAGTTTGTTCCTAGGCCTGCCAGAATCTTAAAACAGCCCTGGCAGGGCCTTATAAGCTGTGAGGACTTTTGCAGGTTCATTCACTGTGTCATACATCTTTGGACCATGGAGCCATAACTTGCCTGCTGGTTGATATCCAGTTATTCTTTATGGAGCTGTTACACTGCAGACTCCCCAAACACTGTTGTTTTCCCTAGACAGATCCATAACAGCACTAAGCTCTGCAGGCATCCTGCATTTAAGCTTCAGGAACAACTTTAGTCAACAGCCCAACAGAGAGCTAAAAAGCAGAACAAAGCCAGATGGTGATTTTGCAAACCATACACTCCAGATGTTCAAGATTGCCTAAAGGTGATTTCTGACTTTTTCAGTAAGCACTGTCTCATAGGTGAGCCATTCACAAAACATTTTCCCATACACACCCAATCATAAGAACTTTGGTGTGGATCATTTTGCTGTTGTCAAAGCCTCTAGTCTCTTAAATTCCAAAAAGAAGCCCATGCTCAATGGTGCTTACTCCCATTGGATTGCAGTCAGTACACCTTGTGGTGGTCAGGCCTCAATAACTAAACTGATGTCCTGTGAGAACAGCAAGAGTTTTCAGCCTTCTTTGGGGTGGGCACAGAAGATTACCAATTTGGCTGAGATTAAATATTTCCACAGAGTCAACTGCAGGCTGGAAGATTTCCAAATTATAGGAAAGCTGTGAAACAGGATGCCTGACGTTAAAAGTGCTTGGGAGAAAAAATGGCTTGAGAAAATAAGTAACAGTGGCAAAGAAGTGAAGCACAAAAGGACAGGAAGAGAAGAGTCTGGAAAAAATGCATACTTAAAAGTCAACAAAAAGACTGTAGGATAAAACAAATGGTCATTGTCATAAAAAAGATGATGATGAAGATGATGATGATGATGATGATGACGACGACAGTGAAAGTCCCTGTAGTATTGCAGACTTATCTGGAGATTTAAAAAAAGAAGAAGAAGGAAGAAAAGTAGACTCGTCAGCTACCAAAAAGATAATATGACCTCTTCCCACTCACTGAATTATTTTATTCCTTAAGAAGCAAGGGGAATAAACTTGCCTCTTTCACTAGGTGTCAGATTTCAAGGAAGACACAGCTATAAATTTCTACCCTTCCAGAAACTTAACACTGCATTCAGGAGTAGGTAACAGTAAAGGTTTTACGGAAAATTCAGAAGAATAGAGCACAACACTGAGAAGCAATAACCAACCAATTCAACAATCCTTGGGCTCCAGTTTTACAAGGAGAGGAGCCCCCAAACAATGGGAAAACAAAGGTTTTTATAGACGTTGAAGGCTACAGGGCAGGAAATCCTAAGAATCTGATTCTTTGGAAAATTGGGGGGTAAGGTAAACCTTTGACTTCATACCTGGGATTATTTGTATTGTTACACAAAACTTAGAAGTCCATTCTAAGTAGATGGAGCATTGAGGTTATTAGATGAGTGTCCCTGATTAAGGATGGAATATCGTAGGTTTTCACCTTGTTACTGTGTTGCCCTTATTTATTTATTCATTTATTTATTCATCATATTTCTATAGCCTCCCATCTAACAAAATGTGACTCTGGGCAGTGCACAATAAAAAATTAAAAAAAAATAATATAAAAAAAATCAAAAATCCAAATATTAATATTACAGTTAAAAAAGGCAAGGAAAGAGCGGCAGATATTAATAACAGCGGAGCGACCTCAACAACTCACCATTCCCTTGGGGCCCCCAGGCCTGATGACATAGCCAAGTCTTGAGGGACTTGTGAAAAGTTGATGGATGGAGCCAGCTTGACCTCAGGGGGAGTGGGGGATGATGTTTCACAAGGCAGGCACCATGGCCAAAAAGGCCTGTCTCCATGGTCCCACCAGATGTAGCTCTTTAGCAGATGGGACCTGCAACATACCTCTTCTGCTGGATTGGATGGGATGGGATGGGATGGGATGGGCAGATGTAATTGGGAAGAGGCAGTCCCTAAATAACCAGGCCATGTAGGGCTTTAAAGGTCAAAAACAGCACTTTGAATTGGACCTGGAAGCAAACTGGCAACCAGTGCAGCTCGCGGAGCAGAGGTGTAACATATACTGTTCTAAGAGCACACATACAGTAATTGTCCATGCTGCTGCATTCTGCATTGGCTGAAGCTTCCAGATACCCTTCAGGGGTAGCCCCATGCAGAGTTCATTACAATAGTCCATCCAGGAGGTGATCAGGGCATGAGTGACCATGAGCAGAGCCTCCTGATTTAGGATTGGGTGCAACTGGCACACAACATGAAGCTGTGTGAAGGCCCTCCTAGCCACGATTACCATCTGCTCTTTCAGCAGGATTTGCAAGCCTAGGAGAACCCCCAAGTTGCACACCAGGTCTTTTTGGGGCAATGCAACCCCATCCAGAATCAAAGATGGCACAGTCCCAGAAACAGAAGGCCTCAAAACCCAGAGCCACTCTGTCTTGCCTGGGTTTACTTGAAGCCTGTTGTTCCCCATCCATATCCCTACAGCCTTCAGGCACTGGGATATGACATCAACAGTATTACTTATTCACCAAGGGCAGAGATGTATAATTCAGTATCATCAGTGCACTGCATGATACTTTAACTCCTCCATAAACCACAGGGAGTATTGGGATCCACAAGAGGGGAGAGGTTGCATAGGCTCGATCTGTTCCAAAGCCTCAACTGCCCTCTTATTCCAAGCGGCATCAAGGCTTCAGATGGACTGTGCACGTGACCAGCAGGAACACCCCCAGCTCCCTGTAAACCTATTTGGATCCATCAATTGCTAAGGGCAGACCAATCAAATAGGTCCTGCCTTCCTGAAATAGATAGTGGCACCCAAGAATTCCATGGTAATCAGGGCATGATCTGACTATGACAAAGGGGACATTGGAAGCTCCCCTAATTCCAGATCACATTGCCACTGCAGATCAGGTGTGTGACCACTGTCCCATGTCTGGCTCTGGATGATCTGGGATAGGCCCGTGGCTGTCATAGTAGCCATGAACTCCTGAGCTGCCTCTGACCCCCTCCCAAAGAAGGCAAATTGAAGTCTCCCAAGACCATAAGTCTGGGGAACTCCACTGCCAACCCAGAAATGGAGTCAAGCAGCTCAGGGAGGGAGGTTGGTATGGAGTAGGGAGGCTGGTACAGTAGCAACAATCCCAACTGATCCCTAGAGCCCAACTTAATGAACAAGGTTTCACATACAGCAACCTGTGGAGCAGTGCTCCTGAAAGCCTTAAGAGACTCTCAGATGACAATCACTGTACCCCCACCTCTGCCCTGGAGTTTCAGCTGAGGCCACAACCAAAACCCCACTGGGCATATTTCCAAAAGGATCACCCCCCGCCCTTCCAGACCCAGCCAGGCCTTAGTAATACATGCCAGGTTGGCCCTCTCATCAGTGATTAAATCACAGACGAAGGAAACCTTATTACAAGCCAACCTGGCATTTAGTAGCAGCAGTCGAAAGCCAGGGCCTCTGAAGTTCTGCTGCCCTGGTACAGGGGTTGAGATCAGGGAACTGGAACGTGAAACCAATATAAAACATTGGGCTTGCATTCCCTGAGAATGGCCTGGTCACCTTCTCCTGCCATACCTTCTCATGCCCTTCACCACATTATTCTGGCCTGCTCCCAACCCCCAAAGGCATCAACATTCCCCAATCCAATCCCCCCAATCCCAAAGGCTTATTAGTGCTGCCCTCAGTCTGTGTTGCGATCATGTGAGTGAGGCTTCTATTCTTTGGTTTAGATGACATTGCAGGGTCTTTGTCTGGAGGCAGGGAGGTTCAATCTGGGTCGATGGGATTAGTCAAAGAGAAGATCTGGGTTTGACTCTGGTCACATCTGAAAGATGGAGAGGAAGCGGGTGCCACCTTCATTTGAAATACTTACAGTACATCTATTTTCTTCACTATATAAGTTGCTTTATTGCAGATAAGAAAGCACTCATAAGATATGCTTACTACAGAATGGAAATCAACCTCGATACACATATGTCAGCCCCAGGAGTTAAATCTTAAACCTTCTCCCCCTGCTTTTTCAAGCCAAGACTCTTGACCATTCTTTTTCCAGCTTTGAGATTGGATGGCACCTGCTCCCTGTTTATACAACAGTTATATCTGGCCCAACCAGCACTGGTTTCCATCTCACCATTTTCAACCTTCAACAGGGAATACAATAAACCTTCATTGCTTGTTGGCTAGGACCTTGATTTCTTCTGACAAGCAGAAATGGACATATGTAGGCAGCATACTAATACTGTAGTTGTATAAATAAATAAACTAAGTAGCCAATTGTTGGTCTGCATACTCCTGGTGGACTCAACACAACATTCAGCCAAATGCGCAAACTTTCTAGCATAAAAGATGTATATTTTCCTGTATAACAGCTAAGTGATGTATTGGAGTGGTAAAAGTGATCTTAGAACAGCATCTTTGGCAAAAGAGTAATACACTTAGAAACAGACTTCTTGGTTACGAAACAGACATTATGGATACTTGCTGGAATAAAGAAAAAGAGAGCTGTCCTTACCATTAAACAAATCTTTTGAATTCTGATTCCTGTACAACAAACTTTATTGAGGTATGAGAGAAAGAGTTGAAGAAAATATTGTCAGATGTACTTGTAAAAAACACATGACTGCTCTTCCTTGAACACACGCTAATTTGGAGATTTTTGCTATGGATACAGAATAACTGAACAAGTAGACTTGTGTATGTTTTCTGTGGGGAAAAAAAGAACTAAGACTTTTCCACAGTGTGCATGATCAAAGTTTGATATACATATCTGACCATATTCCAGGTGGCAAATTATACCCATTCCTGTAACAAATTATTGATAAGAAAAAGCCTTTTTGCTTTCACAAATGCTGATATTTGAAAGAGGAAAAATGTATTGTTGGATCAAAAGCTGGAGTATTTGTTGCAGTTTCAATTGCATACCTTTTACTTCCTTTTTAGATGCAAATATAGTCCAGCTGGATGGCAAACTTGAAAGGACAAAATCATTTTTTATTCATTGTTTTTCTTACTTCGGCTGACTATAACATATGAAACATTCATATGTAATTGCAGGACTAATTCCAAAATTTCTAATGTTCTGTTTTTGAGATGATCTTAAATGCTTAAATTTACCATCAGTGATGACTCCATGTTTTGGCTGGCTCGTGGCAGGATGCTCTCAATATTTCATTTTCCTTATTCCTCCCTCTCTGTTGCTGTGCTTTCCTTTTCTTCTGGTTACATAGATGCTCTTCTGAGAAGGACAGGGAGGAGGAGAGCAGCAGCAGCAAGATAAAGAGTCTGATGAGTCATGGGGAAACAAGGCAAAGTCTTTTCCAAATCACCTTTCCCTGTCCCAAACTCCGTAACCCTGGATTCCGATTCCGAAGTAATGACCTAGCCAGCAGGTCTGTGAAAGAGCTGCTGCCTGTGAGTTAAGCACCAAAGAATGGAAAACAGAGAAGTGATTCAGGGAGAATAGAAAAGCCAGAGATAAATCAAATTGATAAAAGTCCAGATTGCTAGGAAGAGCTCCTTAGAAGTACTGGTCTGCTTAGAAGTTGTTCTTGGATGACTACCAGGAACTTCTCAGATTATTTTGATTGATTCAGGTGCTAGAATGTTTTTGACAGCTTAACCTAGGTGCTCTGTACTTTGAAATCATCCCTTGCTGTAATGGTCCTGATCATTTTATTTCGGCTAGAACTATGACGCTGCTTGCAGTGGGTATCAGAATCCTTTGCTTTGAATCATGGGCTGGACCATAATCATGTTCTTGGCTAGTAACTCTGCTAGGTTCATGCTGAGTTTGGCTCCAAAATGCCTGACTTATAATACTGAGTGATGCAAAGGCCAGGATATCCTCTTTTTGTTTACTTGGCAAGAACAGGGGATCAGCAAAAGGAATAAGACTCCAGTAATTGCCAGTGAGACCCTAACTTAGGATATGAGCCTCAACAAGTATCCAACATTACTGACATATGTGGTCATTTCTGCTTATTGTGTGTGGAGTTTTTTTCTTTTTCTTTTTAATAAGCATTTTTTGTAGCACGTTTGAACAAAAGCAAAAACAGCAAATGAATACTAGCTGTACAGATGAAGCATTTCATTCAAGCTAATAGCCTCTGTTAGGCTTCATGGGCACAAAACAAGCAGCAGATAAGAGACTAATGCCAGATCTCTTTTTCTGATTGACACCATCCACGCAAATTGTCTCTGCTGCACAAAATCAAATTTCTATTAGCAAACCCTCTCCAGATCTTTGATTCTGCAAGCAAGGCACAACGCATTCGTTTATTCCTGAGCCATTTAATTTGAAATGATACTAGTCAGTAACATTGCAGGTTCAGGTTTAATAGCATCTAGAGTTGACCAATTAGTGGATTGTACCTTATTCAACAGGTTATGTCACAGTGACAACCTTCAGGAAAAATACAGAAGTTGTTGTTTGCACTGCTTGAAAGAGAAAAGCAGTAGGTTCTGCTTGAATTTCCCAGACCTCCCATTTATTTAGATAGTTTGGTTGGCCAATATAATTTGTAATAATGCCACAGAGATACATTGCAGCTAGGTTCACTTTTAGTTCGAGTTATAACTAAGTCTGACCTTCAGTTGTTCTTAATCTTGTTTTAAAAGGCCATATTCTTTTAGTTAAAACAGCCTGGAACAGTTTAAACTGAAACAAGTTTTTATATTATTTTAGTTAGCAACTTCTACATGACTCTGCAACGTCCTTCATTTTTTGTTTTGTTTCTATGTCTGCAAAGAAATACTTCTTGATAATTTCCCCTCGTTCTGTGTTTTTGTTCTGCTCACTTCTCTAAATCTTCCAATCTGCTTCCCTAGCAACATTGTTCAGTGCCATCTATATTGATACATCTTTCCTTTCATAACTTTAACCAAAAAAAGTTCTGTTCAACTCAAACTATAGAATTATAGTAAAACTGTTTACTTTCAGTGTGCAGTATAATATTTTCCTTATATATCCTCTTCCTTCCTTGAGTGCAAACGTAATATTTCAAGTGGTATGGGTTCTGCACCAATCAGCCAGTCCAAGTTCTGCTTGTTGGTGCAGTGGGGGAGGTTGTCCTGTCCTGGCTGGTTTTGATACCTCCTTCAACAATTCAGAAGAGCTACTCAGGCTCCTGACAACTGTTAAAGGTGTGTGGGGGGGGAGTTGCAACCTCTTCAAGATGTGGGTCTCCTCCAGGAGTGTTCCTAAGGCTGTCAGAGATTTTCCTCAGCATCTTGACCTGCCAATTCCTTGTCAGTTGCAGGTCAGCTGTGACTTTTCAGTTGTCTACAATTCCTCCGAAGAACTTCTTCCTTTAGAATGACCAGCTCAAAAGATCATGTGGATACTTGACATCAGACTTTGTTCTCTTGCATTGTTGGGCTGTGTCCATTCAGAATCTCCTGCTTAAATGACTGAAAGGTCTTTAGCTAACCAATCGTAACAATGGGCTTGAAGTTTGTTCTCTGTCATCAGTGCAGCCTGTCTGTTGTAATCCTCAGGCAATAATAAGTTATCTCTAATATGCAACTAGGTCTTAAGTCTGTCAATCCATCAGTCCTTGAACCAAATTCTGGCCCAAACCCTGTGAAGGGATGTTCTGATGGTCCAGGATGGTGAGGTATCAATCAGACCCACTTTTCTTGGCTTTTTCCAATATTCGCTTTGCCATGTTGATAGGTAGTTCTGCTTTCCCATTGCTCTGGGCATAAGCAAAGAAACTAGGACAGATTCCCATCATTTCTGGAAGGCTTCACAAGCCAAGTGGTGGTTGTGCTGTTTGGTACCCAGGTATGAAATACAGTAGGTCCAGGTAGCTCTTCACCAATAAAAAATAATTTTGCATTGCTCAAGATTCTTAATATTTCTCAAGTACAAGTGAGAGATTTGAAGACATTCTCCATGGAGAAAGAAATTCAGCAGAAGTACTGATGTAGAACCATCACATTAGTAATGATCACATTCAGCAAATACCAGTATTGGTGCCAGAGGTTTTATGTGCAAACATCATTAGTTTATTTTTGCAGTCGTTACTGCATAATCATCACACATGAAAGCAGAAAGTTCCAAAGAGAATACTATGTGCTGACCAGCATGGAACACTCACTGGAAAAATATAATTTGAATTTTCAGAAACAGATGGTGATGGTGATGATGATGATGATGATGATGATTGCAGGGTTTTTTCAAATATTTTCCTAATATTGATGTATGTTTTCCCATTTTCATGAGAATGTATTTAAAACTGCATCACCCATCCCCCCATACCACTAGAGACTGCATCAATAGATAAAGTGCAACTGAGGTTTGTAGAGATATGAACATGTATTTTAAAAAAATAAGCTACTTTTTCTTTTGCACAGAGAATTGGTCTGTATCATATTGGTGATCTGCAGTAAGAGAAAGAGGGGGAAATCCTCACAATTTGGTTGGAGCTGTAATGGAAAGGAATTGGTGAACAAGGAAGACACACAAAAATATAAAAAATAGGTACAGAACTATCTCATATTTTGTGTTACAGGAAGGAGGCAATTCCTGTAGATAGTGGAGGAAACAAAATGTCTTCACCACATTCTGCCACCCAAAAAAAAAGAAAAAAGAAAGAAAGAAAGAAAGAAAGAAAGAAAGAAAGAAAGAAAGAAAGAAAGAAAGAAAGAAAGAAAGAAAGAAAGGAAAAGAGAGAGAAAAAATAAGAATATGAGCCAATTGGAGAAAATCAAAACTGAGTCAAATATTGAGCAAGAATTGAACTGTTTATCTCTGTGTAGGTGTTACATAAATACAGCTTCATTCTCTTTAAAGCTAGTGATGAATATGCAGAAGAACATTTCCTTCATCTTTACCTTGTGGATGGGAAGCCAACTGTTCGGTTCGGCTGTGGCCCTCCTCCAAACATTTTGACAGTGACTACCGATCACTCCATTAACAGGGATGTCCTTGTACCGATCACACTAAGGTAAGACTTTCCTGTGCTTAAGTTGAATGACGATTGAACGTATTATATCCTTGCTTACTTACTGATGAAACATAAGAAAAATCAAATGTAAAGGTCATGCATAATTATTTCTGGAAAATTATATCTATCTATCTATCTATCTATCTATCTATCTATCTATCTATCTATCAGATTTAAATGCCACCTGAGTCTCAATGACTCTGGGTGGTTAACAAGTAAAAACTTTTTTAAAAATACAATACAAAAATAAAGAATAAAAGATGGCAAAGATGACAAGAATCAGACAGGAACAACAACAACAACAACAACACAAGTCCACACAATCCAAGGGGGCTTCACTTGCCCTTGCCAAAGGCCTGGGAGAAGAGCCAGGTCTTCAGGGCCCTTCAAAACACCACCAGGATGGGGGCCATCTGGATCTTGGGGGGAACCTCATTCCAGAGGGCAGCTGCTGCTATCATTTCTCTAGGAAAGATCAGAGATGAAATATATGCCTTCTGTGCAGAATAACCCATATGCTATCCCTGCTTCTTAGGCGAAAAGGATTAGGCAGTAGAAAATGAGAAAGAGTTTCTGGCTGAGACACTTAGAAGTTGAAATCACTCTGAATATATCATACAAGGGTAGATAGTATGGGAATCTGACCTGAAATAAGATAGCAATATGCATTCCTTTGAAGAATTATAAATATAATGTGAAAGTAAAGATGGTGCTGGAACTTTGAAATAGACATCCAAAAGTAGCACTGAAAATGTGTAGCTTATTATTTTATTTTTCATTAAGTTAACCCATTTATAGACTACCAGTGCAGCTTTCTCAATCAACATTAAAATCCATAGAATAATACAACTAATTTTACACAGTTCTGCCAGTGCAGTTTATCCTGGAATAGTCTTTGAATATTGGAGTGATGTTGCAAATCAATATGTTACAACAGAAGCTTTTCATTAATCCCAACAATTCTGGATTGCACAGAAAATGTAGATTTGTCTCTGACTTCTGAACTTAAACCAAGTGGGGCTGAAATAACAGTGGATGAATAGAGTGAGCCCCTTTTCTCCATTGCATAGATAGGCTCTATTGATAATTTGTACTTTGATTTCCCATAGCTTCATTTGTATAATTTTTGTCTGTCAGAAAGTTGGAGGAATCAGATCTTCCCACAGCTCAGCATTTGGACAAAAGGCTTCTTGGAGACTAGATGTGCATGATAAAGGAGAGAGCCTTGACTTATTACTCTTCTACAAAATTCAGGCCCACTCAGTACAACAAGGATCAGAAGGGTCTGTGGGGGATCCAAATTAGCAGGTTAAAGGGTAGAGCATAAACAAATACAATATGTGAGTCCTCTTAGCACTAGATACCATAAATATAAAATATACACATATAGGCAACTGTTGATTTTTCTTTCACAACTAGCACTTGAATAGAGATAATCCCTTTTCTCTTTTTCTATCTGCACAGCCAACAGCTAGCAAGGGCAGAGTTCTGATTAAATAAGAATTGTTGTTCATAACCTTAATCAGTGCAATATATTCTAGATTGTTTTTCCTAATCAGAGGTTGAGGGCTCGGCTACAGTACTCTTGTTAATATTTTACTTTGCCTCTCCATTTTTTCATTTATTATCCACATATTTTTTTTAAGCTGAGATGTCTTGGCATGCAAGTTGTGGAGGAGAGTGCCAGGGTAGAGAATGTGTTAAATAAGCAATATGCATGACGCACAATGTTGTGGGAGAACAAAATGAACAAGGCTTTGCTTCCTACCATGATAGCATGTTTTATGATCTAGTGATCACAAGTTTCTGCCATATAATACAGTTCATTTTGTGGCAAATTCAAATACTTGCTTCTTGGTTTATAGAAAAGGTAATCATTTTAGAATTAAGTTTATCAATATCCAATATTGTTGTTTTGGTTATAAATGTGAAACAAAAAGTATGTATTTTAAAGAGTTCCACTTAAGTTGCATAAGCTGACTTCAGTGTATATAACAGAATTTTCTCTTTCTCTCCTCCTCCCTATATCTCCATGGCTGATCTAGTAGTGTCGCCAAAGATATTTCTTCCATAATATTAATCCAAATGATATATATTTTAAATAAACTGGAGTGGCACTTTGAGTTTCTGCAGTTCTTTGGTTACAACTGTTATATGTTCCATCATAGTTTCAACCACTGTAAAATATATTATATCCTTTCTTGACTTGAGCTGCAAACTGAATGGGAAAAATTTCTGCTGAAATCCAGGTAGAAAGGATGTCAAAAATTCCTCCATACTAACATCTGTTGCATGTTTTACAAAGCTCAGAAGCATAGCAAGTGAAGAAAATATTACAAAACAGATTTTAATATTACACCTCTTAGTACTCATTTTATCCATTGCTAGCTATATGTAAGCTACTATAGTCAATACACTCAAGATGTTATTGAACAGATATGAGTCATGCTTCTTTAGATACAACCTAGGGTCCTTATCAGATCAAAGCATGTGCAAAGGTCCCCTCATTTATTGTGGATTTTTCTTTGCTTTGCAACTTCTATTCAATATTGAATATTGTTGGATATTTCTTCCTCATTATAGTGTCTGTCCATGTGTTTGAAAAACAACTACATTTAAGTTCTTTTAGTTAAGCTGTCAGAGATAACAAAAATAATTGCTGCAACCACTCAAGTTAATTAGACAAATACTTTAAGAGGACATGACCACATTATAGTATCTTTCATGCTCTGTCAAAGTCTTCCTGGTCTTCTCAGCCAAACTGTCCTTGCAGAGGTAGTTTAATAAACATGAAACCATCTTTCTTTCTCTGAAGTTCATGGTCTTACTGTAGCACAGAGATACCCAACCTTTTTGCACTGATGGGCACACCAGGAATGTTGAGGCCAAGTGGTACACAAAATTACAAAATGGATATTGTGGAAAGGCTTGCTCATTGACCAACAGCTGCCAAAATGGTGGGCACGGTCAGTTCTAAAACATGTACTTGCTGGATGGCAAATTAGTAAAGGTGCTTTTAGCTTCTCAAGCTGCTTCTCATCTTTCTACTATTTTTCCTTCATCTTTAATTCTGGGCAGGTGGGCATACCTCCAAACATTATTAGAAGATAAAAATGACTACAAGGCCAATCTTGAAGACAAAAATAATGCTGGATTTTTGAAGCAAGCTGGCTTTCTATTTTTTTTTAATTCAAAAACTCTTCTTTTTTTTTTTTACTATAAAGTTATTATTAAAAAATGGGTCTTCCAAGGGAAGATGGTGGACTGAAGCAGAGCTGATGTTTCCAACATTCTACAAGGGAGCCAAAGCAGATTGGCTCCCTTTGATCCTCTCTGAATTAAAGAGAGAGACACGAGGTTGCCCAAGCTGTTTCTCCTTATAGTTATGCTTTTTCCTCACGAAGAGACCACAAGACAAAGATCTCGGGTGGAGGGTGGGAACTGGGAGATGGGGGAATTTGCCATATTTGCTCCAGCTGCAAATGGAGCCCTTCAAAAGGCACTAAGTTTGCGCTCTTCTCCTGCTAATTATTTCGGAAATTGCCTATTAATGGATTTAAAGAAGTTAGATACCTTCAGAATGTCAAGGCTGGGAACACTGGGTGAGCGAGTGCTTTCAATCCTCAGTATAAGAATATGAAGATCTACCTTTGTAATCTTTAAGAACTTAAAATAAACAGCAAAAAGTAAGACAAGGTTTTGGCTATAGAATTTTAAGGGCTCAGAAAATACTGCAGTTTTGTACTTTGAATATTAAGATTTTGAATTTTTTTTTTAAAGTATGCTTGGGGAAAAGAGAAATTGTTTTATGAGATTGGAGGTATAAGACAAGCAATTTATAATAGTGTTTAAAGACATCTTTAAAGAACTGCGTAGAGACCTGCATCATGAAATGTCAGCTATGTTGTGTTGTCTTGAGAACAGTTTCCTCCCAAATGAAGATATAACAGAAAGAGGCATGCAGCAAAATTTACTTGAGGAAAATATAGACTATGAATAAGAATCTGTCACCAGACAAAGAGAGAAAACTGGATGAGGTTCTAAAAAATCAAGAAGGAAATAAATATAATAATCCTAGAGAACAATTGGAATAATTTCTCTTTGTTGGATTTACAAAAGAGACGGTTTAAAGTGCTAAAGAAATTTGTAGCGAGGATCAACAATCATCCGAATGGATTACAGAGAAAGACTGCCCTGTATAAAAGAAAAAAAGACTACAAAGTCAGTTTATTTGATCAGGGATAAAATGGGATATGTTGTTATTCTGGGTGATTCTTTCTGGATTTATTGATATATTAATTAGAAAATGTTGTGTATTGGATTTGCCTGCATGAATATGATGTAAAAGCTTTTTACTCTATAGTTATTCTGTGTAATCCTAATTTTATAGTACTCAAATTGGCTTTCCATTTAACTGTGTCTCTTTATTCAATGTAAGGAAGTTTGGAGAATTTTTCTTTTTCTTTTTAGAGGAGAAATTATTTCTCTTTGTTATGTTAAACTTTAGTTTTTTGTCTACATTAGGATATTGGGATTACTTGATATTTGTGAAACGTAGATGTGCCTGTAGTTTAGAGTGGAGATATGGAATGCGTATTTGAATGGGATAAGTTGTTATTTGGAATGTTGTGTATTGGGCCTTGTCTTTTGTAAAGGAGAAATGGTTTCTTTTTGTCAAGTTCAGCTTGTTTTTTGTTGTTGTTTGTATTAGGATATTGGGATCATTTATGACTTTTAAATGGAATTTTGTTTTGGTTAAGAGGTGAGATGTGGAATGCTGAGCTTTATATGTGTTCATTAATGTTAAAATCTTAGCGCTTTGTTTGGATCTTTTGCTGGTAACTGGATTGAAGAAGACGTTACTTATTTGATTTGCTTATTGTTAATTACAATATTATTGGGTTATTGGACGAAGAGTTTTATATTTCTTAACTGAGAGGAGTGAAGAGATTAGGGAACTGTTTATACTTGCCATGATGAGGGTGGGGAGTCGTTTTCTTGTGGAGGGGTTCTTTTTTACATCCATTTTTATTATTATTTTGCATTTCTTTTCTTTCCTTTTCTTTTCGTGTGTATTATCTTTTATTGCTTTATTCAAAACTTTTAATAAAATTATTTGAAAAAAAATACTAAAAATAAAAACACTCATAACTCTACTTTTTCCTTATAGAAAGTATAAGAAATAGTAGTAGATTTGTGATGTTTTTGCATAGGAGTTTCCTGCATTTGGGGTTTAGGCCTAAAAAAATGATGAGAGCATCATCTTTGGGACTTTGCTTCTAGTAGAAAACCTGGAGGTAAAATGAGGGATAGACCAAGAAATCTGGATGGCAGAGAACTCAAGAGTTGCCTCCCCAGTTATAACAATAAAATAATACACTCAAGAACTGAATAAGTTCTGCATGCAAATAAAATAGTTTTAACCCTTAGTAGAACAAAATGAATATTTGTGAAAAAGAGCTACAGTATTTGCAACCTTATTATAAATCTATCATTTTTATAAATAATTTGCTGTACAGCTAGTAAGCCTTGCTTATTTAAATATTGCCATAGATGTGTGCACTATTTTGATCAGTCAAGGTAATTTTGTTATTAAATTGCTCTCTATACTTACCCTGCTTCACCTTAAACAATTTCACTAATGAGTAGCATTGGTTGGTTGTTGTTTTTTTAATTCATTATCATGTTTATGTTAATGTACTATTGTTAATAACATACAAAACAGATTATTATATGCACATTTAAATCTGATTTAATGAATTGAATAAACAGCAGAAACTGATAGATTCTCATGGAGGGAAGAAATCATTAATGCCAGTTTCTTTTGCACTGATACATTGGAGATAGTCTGACTTGAAGAAGAAGATAAAGTTCAACCTGCTGATAGTATTTCTGCCCTAGATAATAATATTCAAAGAATGGTATTTATCCTTCTGAAATAATCAAGCCTTAAAACCAGGATTGCATGGTATGCGGTTCTTTTGATGACACATGTCAATGTAACTAATAAATCACCAGCCTTGTATACATGGCCCAGCTATTTTGATTTTGATGATGCAAGCAATGTGCATGGACCTTGCAAAATAAATTTAGAGTACATGATACCTAGGATAGAAAGTTCTTCAGTGTAGGCAGAATAGCATCCTTTGCATTAATATAAATTTGGTTTAGCTTGGTAGTGTTTAGTTTGTAAATGAGAGGTGAAGAAATGAGCAGTACAATCTTATTTATGTTTATATGATGGTCTTTAATTATATCCATACAAGATGAGACTTTTGAATTTCAGAAACATTTTAAGAATGGAGTCCCATCAAATACTATTATCTCAGAGAAGATGATCAGATCTCTCATTTTGTCAGGGAAATGGGGGTAGGTATAAAGAAGATTTAACCGTAAGTCATGTCAGATGAGTCCTCAGCAGCAGAAGACAAGTCTTCCCAGAGGATCCTAGTGAGTGGAGATGGAATCATGTAATGTAGAAGGTAGAGGGAGCAGCAAGTGATTCAAAGAATACCACTCAACAATTCAGGCAGTATAGAGATACTAACCTTGTGCAAAAAAATCAGGAGTCTGGGAGCACCTTTTCTGACTAACAAATTTTATTGAAAGACATAAACTTTCAGGAGCTGCAGCTCATTTCATCAGATGAATAAAGTCGCTAGATTGATGTAGGATTTAAACTGGGATGAGGGGGGAGGGACAAGAAGATGGGGGGTTTTATGTAGATTCAGGCTACATGTGAAGCAGATTGCCAGTAGTTAAAAACCCATTGTGCTTGTTGAGAACTTCTGAAGTTCCCTGAAACTTTTTGATATGTTCAGCAATTTCTTGCCCAATGGTCTCATGCAGATATTTTTCTTCATATAATCTCAGTTGGATGAAGAAAGGCAGCTTGCAAACCTGTTACCATGTTGCCCCCTTCCCAGTATTATTTCCATGTTGGCAAAAGGGTTGGCTAATGGTGGTCTGCAGAGCACTCCTAGAACACACACTCTCCCTGTGAGATGAAATCCTGTAAGATCATAAAGATCCACTATTGAAAAAGCTTTACCCATTTTCTCCTTCAGACACTTCTCCAATTGGTCAGTAGCATTTGGGAGCGGCCAATTCACAGTGGTATGGTGTGGTGGAATGAGGAAGTGTGGCCATCACTCTGTCCTCATGCAACTCACATTGTGTGGAGATAAACAACTAAGGCTATTTTGTGGTTGCTAATGACTATTTTATCATTTACTTGTAACTCATAAATAATAAAAAGTCTTAACACATGGCAGGACCGTACAGATAATTAAGCCATGATTAATTTGGACTAATCTCTCAGAGGGTTTTAAGATACTGAAATAATTGCACTGTATCATGTGTGATACAAGATAAATGAACAATCGGATATCTACTGAAGAATCTGACTGCATACAAATGAAGAAGAAAAGAGTCAAAGAAGTAAACAGTCTGCATTTTGATGTAGCTACAGACAACCAGGTTCATAGGGTGTGTGAGTTAAGTCAGGAACTAGAGCCAATGTCTGATCCAGTCCACATAAAAACCACATTTCAGGGAGAATCTGGGTCTAGACCTGGATAACCAGTCTAATCCAGGGTGACAAGCATTAACCCTGTGTGGTCCCTTTAACCATGACTGTGGTATTCCAGCTCTATGTATAGGCTAGTAACATAGCTGATGATGAAACATAAAAGATTCACATGCAAAGCTTTAATCAGTTTTCTCCTAGTTAAAGAAAAGAGAAGGAGAGAGAAGTTCTGAGAGGTATTTTTAGAAGGCAATGCATTGCTAATACACTGTGTGTGATTACAATACAGCAATGATTTCAGGAGACAGATGATCAGCCCAGGTGGATCCCTAAGGGAAAAAGGGAAACTAAAAGAGTCCAGAAGAAGTGAGCTCAGGTATTGGCTCAAGTATACCTTGACTCTGTTTCTGCTGAGTTAAAAATAATGGAGTTGTCCTAGTGTGTGTAAGTATGTATGTATGTATACATGCCAAGTCTGCATTTAGACAATGGCAAAGGGTAACATTTAAATATTTTCCCCATGCTGCTGTATTATTGTTGGTCACACAGTCAGCCAGATGTTTATACTAGGTTTGGAATTTTTATCCACTTATCGAGTCCTTCCCAAGGACCTGGGATAGGTAGATGTTGTTGTTTGGTGGTGTTAAAGGTATCATCTCAGGATATGTGCTGTTCTAAATAAAGCTGCCTTTTGCAATTGACTGATGGTGTGTTTGTCAATGCCAATGGTCTTCAAGTGGTACTCCAGATGTTTTGGAATTTGTCCCATAGCTGCACCCAGAACTGCACTGTTTCTTATTTGTCAAGTGTTGACTGGTTCATTGCAATCTCTCCATTGATGGATTGGTAGAAACATTTCTGATTTGACTGAAATTGGATATTCTGTCTATAGTGTGCAATTCAAGCTTCATACAGTTGCAAGAAAAAGTATGTGAACCTTTTGGAATTTCATGGTGTTCTGCATTAATTTGTCATAAAATGTGATCTGACCATCATCTAAGTCAAGAGTATTGACAAATATAATGTGCCTAAAATAATAACACAAAAACAATTCTGATCCTTCATGTCTTTATTGAGAACAACCATAAAAACCTCATAGTCTAGTGGAAAAAGTATGTGAACCCTTGAGTTGACCTCAAAAAAGCTAATTGGAGTCAGGTGTTAGCATACCTGGAGCCTTGTTAAGAAAATGAGTTTGGAGGTGGGGACTAGGGCTATGCTGACTGATAAAAAACACTGAAACTTTTTGAGTTTGCTCTGCACAAGAAGAATATGGTTATGCGAGCTATGTGTTGCCAAAAAGAGCTTTTAGAGGATCTATGATCAAGAGTTGTTGATTTACATAAATCTGGAAAGGGTTACAAAGTGATTTCAAAGACCTTAGAAATTCACCAATCTACAGTTAGGCAAATGATCTACAAATGGAGACACTTTGGGACTGTGGCTACTCTACCAAGAAGTGGGCACCCAGTCAAAATGACCCCAAGAGAAGACTCATCAATGAGGTAAAGAAATAACCCTGAGTGACAGCCAAAGATTTGAAGGCATCATTGGAACTGGCTAACATCTGTGTTCATGAGTGTACAGTTTGTAAAACATTGAACAAGCAGGGTGTCTGTGGCAGGACACCATGAAGGAAGCTGCTGCTTACTACAAAGGACATTGCTGCACGCCTGAAGTTTGCGAAAGAGCACATTGACACTCCACAGCGGTATTGGCAAAATGTTTTGTGGACTGATGAAACAAAGATTGAACTATTTGGAAAGAACACGCGGCACTACATCTGGTGTAAAAAGGGCACTGCATATCATCATGAAAACATCATCCCAACCGTAAAGTATGGCGGAAGAAACATCATGATTTGGGCCTGCTTTGCTGCATCAGGGCCTGGCCAGCTTGGAATCACTGAGGGGAAGATGAATTCCCAAGTGTATCAAAAAATTCTTCAGGATAATGTGAGAATGTCTGTACGTCAGCTGAAACTCTGTAGAAGTTGGGTGATGCAACAGGTCAATGACCCAGAACACCAGAGCAAGTCCACAACAGAATGGCTTCAGAAAAACAAAATCCACCTTTTGGAGTGGCCAAGTCAGAACCCAGACCTCAACCCAATAGAGATGCTATGGAATGACTTGAAGAGAGCCATACACATGAGACGTCCAAAGAATATGACAGAGCTAAAGCAGTTCTGCCAGGAAGAAAGGGCTAAAATCCCTCCTGAACGATGCGCAGGTCTGATCCACAGCTACAGGAAGTGCCTGGTTGAGGTTATTGCTGCCAAGGGGGAGTCAACCAGTTATTGATTCCAAGGGTTCACTTACTTTTTCCACTAGCATTTTGAAGGTTGAATGAGTGTGTTCAATAAAGACATGAAGGGTCAGAATTGTTTTTGTGTTATTATTTTAGGCACATTATATTTGTCAATACTCTTGACTTAGATGACAGTCAGATCACATTTTATGACAAATTAATGCAGAACATCATGAAATTCCAAAAGGTTCACATACTTTTTCTTGTAACTGTACCTGCTGATCTTTTTGGATATGGCTGTTATTTGTTGCTTTATTATTTCCAGTGCTTCCTTGATCTTGCTTGTTTCTAGGTGATATTTCTTGATCAGGCATTCTTTGGTCTTTTTGTTCTTCAGCTTCTTTTCTTTCATCTGTTCTAGCTTGCTTACATCTCATCTTAGCATGCTGATCTTATTTTCCAACCTGATCTTCCATTTTGGTGGTGCACTGTTTGGCTTTTTTTCTTGTTTGTTGATGTTGCATCCAAGGTATTCAGTTATAACTGCAACTGTGCTGTGCATCAGTTGGTTTGTTGCTTGCAGTGAGCTGGTGCTTATATTTGATATTACAGTATTGGCATTATTTAATACTTGTGCTAGCTTTTTCTTTGTAACAAGCTTCAATGCAGGCAATCTTATTCTGTTGTTTTTGTGCTGTTCTAGATGCTCAGTTGTTGTTGTTGTTGTTATTTTCCTATACACTGACTCATACTTAGATCATGAATCCAAATTAGATATTATAACTTCAGAACTTTTTGCAACATGAACTCCAGAAAGATAGGAGTCCTAAAATGGATCCCCAGCATTGAAACATGAATTCCAAGGAAGTCCTTCTATTGGTGCAGTCAGATAAATGGTTATCTCAGATGAGTAGGGTGGAGCTGGGAAGACATGAACAATACCTGCAGCAGGAAGGTCTCTTGCATAAAAGAAACCATCAGCAACATTAAAATATACAATCCTTTAACTGATCAAAGATAGCATAGCATGGAACTTACATCAAACTCAAACTCTAAATCTCCAGAACAATGCTAAGACAACTTGCTCCATCTGTCTTACCTGCAGAATTACAAACTATGATTTTGAATTCTGGCTACTGAATTCTGAGTAACTGGGATATCATCTTCATATCCTGTTGATACCAGAACCCTGGGCCTAATTTTCTCCTTGTGTTTGTACCATCACCTATTGTTAGAATGATCAGAACATAACTGGATAAAGTAGCAGCAGGACCATTCTGGTGGTTCCATAAGGCTGTAGCAGAGGCAGGGATGAGAATGGACATCCCATTTGTTCTGCCATAGAACTAGGCTGACTTTACTAGTTTTCTCCTTCCTTCCTTCCTTCCTTCCTTCCTTCCTTCCTTCCTTCCTTCCTTCCTTCCTTCCTTCCTTCCTTCCTTCCTTCCTTCCTTCTAGTTTTTAATCTCAGAGGCAGGATTTATATATAACTCTTTTAGAAGCCTTTTTGGGTACGGAATAAGCTATAAATACCTTACAGTCATAAATAAATAAATCTAATAAATATTTACTAAATATGTCTTGTGATTTTCCTAACAGAAATATTTTGCAAAAACCCATCTTTCAGCAGGTTTCCCTTCTACATCTGACAATAGGTATGCACCCCCATTCCCTTTATGGCAGAGAATTCTACTGAGAGATAATAGTACAAGTCTGTTCATTTTTAATCTCCTGTCATCCTCCATATTAAACTCTTATCTTTCAAACAAGAGAAAAATATTAGTCTTATCCAATATGTTGTAAAGATGATTGAGTAGGTAGCAGATGATGAAGGAAGTACTGTAAATAATTTTAGCATTCAGTTGTCATTTTTAGATTTCATATTCAAAGGAATAAATGAATTAAGGAAATAATTAAAGATCATGCTACACACACATGCACACACGTGGAAAACTGATAACAGAGAAATGACCATTCTGCATTTGTTTTTTATGATCAATATTGCATCATTAATCTTCAATACTTATTGTAGTATTTATGTCTAGGAAGATCTTACCAATTCTTCATAAGCTGCAGCCATTCAGAGCATTTATTTAAAGGAATGCTTGACTCTGCTTGCAATTCAGAACATCAGTTGAGGACATAAAGAATGCAAATTATATTGTAAAAGTTACATGCACAGAAAGCAGCTACCAATAAATACAACTGCAGAAAGCTTGTAATATGATATCTGCATTTATCACATAGGGGAAAAAAGTCCAAATAATTACCTGAAATTGGGAAATGGGGGAGTTGCCTTATTTTCATGGATTAGAATAGAAGCAGCTAGTTGAATACAAAGAAATCAGCAAAGAAGTGCAGATGTCACTGCTGTAAAGTATAGATTAAAAATGGACTGTGAGACCCAGTTTCATATAGTGGTTAAGGCACCAGTCTGGGGACCAGGAGTTCTAGTCCTGCCATAGGCCCAAAGCCAGCCTGGTGACTTTGGACCAGTCACTCTCTCTCAGCCCTTCCATTTCACAAAATGTTGCCAGAAAAAACTGCAGGGACTAGTCCAGGTAGGTGCCAGGACTCAACACTGACTTGAAGACACAGAAAATGTTTAAAAAGAATAGATGCTTTTAAAGATGCATTTCCCTTTCCTTTCCTTTCCTTTCCTTTCCTTTCCTTTCCTTTCCTTTCCTTTCCTTTCCTTTCCTTTCCTTTCCTTTCCTTTCCTTTCCTTTCCTTTCCTTTCCTTTCCTTTCCTTTTCTTCCCTCCACCTTCATTCAGATTCATTCCTTATTTCCTCTTCCCTTCCTTTCCCCATGCAACCCACCCCTCTTTTTCTTTTAATCCTTCCTTCTTCATTCTTTGGGATGGAAGGAAGGATGTACATATATCAAGTAGAGAATGGTGGAGATATGCAGTGGGGATCAATTTTGTAGGCCATTCATTTTAATTAATAGTCCTTTCTTCAATAACTATTTCCTGTTCTGTTCCTACCCTAGAAAAAAACCTGGCCTCTATAGGGTACATATACGCACCTGCATGGCTTCTCTCTGTAATTTTTGGGCAGGTGGGAAGTCTCCAGGACAGGTTGCCTGAGTTGGCGACCTGAAATTGATAAAATGGGGAGACTGGGCATTTCACAGGATTTTTGTCTGCATTTATAGAGGTATTTTTCAGCCTATTTTTGTTGTTGGGGGTGTCAGGGGCACATTAAGTTGTTAATATGTCAAGTTGTTAATATGTCAAATTACTTGGAGGAATAATACAGCTGCTCTATGTCTTTGGGAGGTATGAAAAAAAGACAAAAATATTGGATTTCAGCAATATGGTTTAGGAAGTTCTGAGCTGTGTTTGGAAAACTGGAACTGCAGGCAACCTCAGCCATGAACTGGTTCTTCCGTCCTTTAGGTGAAAGTTATCTTCTTTTTATCTTATGTGATGTCCCTTTTGATTCCCCACTCGGTCCTGTTCATGTCTGCCATTTCTCCTCTTTTGCTATGCAACCCCTGCACTCATCCTCACAATCTTTGCTGCTCATCCATCTGACTTTCTTCTTTAATATATCTTGCAAGATGTCTAATTTCCCCAGTCATACTAAATTCCATCATATTCTAAGCAAACAAATAATTATCTGTCTGGATGGGAGTTCACTGGAGTCTGGCTTTTTCTTCCTAAATAGTGAAGGCAAGCACAGAGACAGAGGAACATACCCAGAAAAGCAGCATTTGTCAGTTTCCTGAAAGCAAATGATAACTTGACTTTATTAACTGTAAAGTGACTTTAAAAAATAATAAAAGCCAGGTGCAAGCATTTTTATTAATTAACTAATTAAATATAATTGTTACCTTTTCTTCATGAGCTCAAAGCAGCCTACATAGGGAGTTCTTTCTATTCTATTCATCTCCACACTAGGAGGTAGTTTGGGCTGAGAATGTATGATTGGTCCAAAGTCACCCAGTGACTTTTCATCACTGAGGATGGATCTGAACCAGGATCTCACCAGTCCTAGTCCAGCATCTTAATCACTATGCCAGACTGGATCTATATCTTTTCCTTCCTTCCTTCCTTCCTTCCTTCCTTCCTTCCTTCCTTCCTTCCTTCCTTCCTTCCTTCCTTCCTTCCTTCCTTCCTTCCTTCCTTCCTTCTATATGGCACCCATCTCATGACTCTGAGTGGCCCACAACTTTAAAATAAAGATACATGCAATTGCTAAAAAATAAACCAAAAATAAAACACACACAGCTGCCAGAGAATCACAAAAAACCCTCAGCACAGCCAGGATATGAGCTCTATTACATACCTGGGGCCTCAGTCTCAAATACAGAACCAGGGCTTCAGGGCCTTATGAAATATTTACTTGTATTTACTTGTATTCTAATCATAAAATTCCTTCTCTAACTGCTTATATTCCCAAATAAAGAATTAATCTCAACCGTGGGACATGAAAGTAATATGCCAAATGGTCACACTAATTGGAGATGATGGGATTAATCTACCACATTAGGAAAGCTACAAGAGAGACACTGTTCTGCTGGTGAATGGACCATACTAACTTTACGCTCCAACTTCATCCACCGCTCCCACCCCCACCACCCCCATACTTCCATCATGTCACTTGAGGTCTTTCTTCTCTTTCCTTCGCCTCTTCCCTCACTCCAGGCCAGGCTATTATTTTGCCTTAACAAAGCAGTGAGTCAAGCAGGAACGTGAACCACAGGTCAAAACAACATGTTTTATTCAGATTGATTCATGTAGACAGTTCACATTTGTGTGTGTATTTACAACACCACAGTCATATGGAGGTACTATAAACTGATTCACATGATTAGAACTCGATGACAAAATCTGGCTTTCAACCATACACTTGCTGTATGGTTGACTGAAGCAGGTGACAATCTTATTGTCAGGAAAAGAAATAAAATAAGTACCCCTTCCTGAATGTCCTCTTTCCCAAGTCCTTCTCCAGTGGATTCTCCTCCTTTTTTACTGGGTGAAAACTGTTTTGATTTGCTGCTTCATTATGGAACGCTGAAAAGAGGAGTCACCACCTCCCAACCTAGTGCATCATGTTATTCATACCCCACCTTTTTCTCCCATTTGGTTTGGCATTTGTGTGGCACAGGGGTGGCACCCAAATGACAGGAAGACTGCAGGCATGAGGAGCTAGAGGAGGGAAGCCTTCCGCAAAGGAAAGACTGAAGAGCATTCAGGCAGATTATGCCAAGAATCATTTGTCTAGCTCTTTTGTTGTCAATTAAATGCTACAATCCCTCCCTCTGCCCTCAGTTCATTTATTATGTACCCCCGCTTTGCTAACCTTTTCCTTCCCAGCTAGCTTATATGCAATTTATCAATTTCATGTCTGCAATTAAAAAGGATCCAGACAGTTGGGTTATTTTAAATAGCTTTGACTCTCCCCTTTATCACATAGTTTTGTCTGCCCATTGCAAACTGTTGCATATTTGACTTCAAGCTTGTTAAAGTGGCTTCCTTTGAAGCCAGCGGAGTATCTCGGGGCACTGTAGGAGAAGGCACACATTAAAAAGAATTGGAGCGGTGGATTTTCAGCAGGCTGGCTGGCAGTAGGCAAATTAAGGCAAATGGAAAACAAAGCAAAGCCAATTCTGGTTTGCAGTCTGAGTGGCAATGTACAGCCAGCACTAACATGAAGCAATAATCACAATTCACGCTGAGGAGGAGCAATGAATGGCCTGAGTGGTGTTGTTTAATAACAAACACATTAAAAAAAAAGAATTCAATACAAAATTTACTTCATTATTTCAGTCTAGGTTAATGGGACTGATGTGTAAACTGCTGGAAAACGCACGAGAAAAAGTCTATCTTTGTATTATGGTTATAGAGCAAATTCAATGTACGTGCTGTTAAACTTATTTGTGAATTTGCATTCATTTCATCCTGAATGTCAACTTGTCCTCATTATCTTTTGCTCTCAAACTGAGTCACACACTGACATGGCACTGTGCCAAGATGTAAATGCTGCCTTTAGGACTTCTTCTAATTTCTCACCTTTGTCTGCCTCTTGTCTTCTCTGTCATAACGATGCCCTGAGCCTTTTTCTCAGGGTGTTTACTAGAGTTGCAATCTCCTTTGAAAAAATATTAACTTGGAACCATTGATGTTTTAATGGCAGCATGATTGAAAGCAGAGAAGCACATGGCACAAGTATTCAAGAAGAAAAGAAATCTCAGATCAGATCCAACCGAGGAACATGGCCAACTTGCACAAAACAATGTTGTTTACACAAGGGTTTGACTCGTGCATGCAAAGGAACAACAGAACTGTCAGTTGAAATGAGACTGCAACTTTATTTCCAGGAAAGGGGAAAATGGCAAGAGGATGATTTTCATATTTTTTTTGTCTTTGGGAACTAGCAGCCATATTTACATGAGTTTACATAACTAGGATTACAGTTATGTAATTCTAGTAATGTAAGTTCACGAGAAGGCTTTTCTTGTCAGCAGCACCTTTGCACAAATCAGCTGGTGCCCCCTGTCTTACTCTGTGCCTACTTGGACACGAAAGTATTTGTATATGTTTTTTCTTGGATCTTCCTGAGACATTCTCTATAAATATTGTTGCTGATATCACCACTCTAGCTTATTTGATATTATCATACCATAATGATCTAAGTTTGTTGTTCAACAATAGCTGGACTCCACAATGACTGTTAAATTTGATGGAATCTAGGGAGGGAGGGACAATAACTTTGTGAACCTTAAACATTTGGATTCTGGCTTCAGTTTTTCATACCTGACCTCAGTGAATCTTAAGCAAGTTTAGAAAAAAGACATACTGAGTGCAGCTTGAATATTGATGTAAGATGGACATTCACTTGGGCATCCATAGGATAAGCAAATGATGACAGAGGTATGATGATATTATCATGCAAATACCACGACATATGTACTTGCATCAGACATCATAAAGCAAGTATGTAATTGTATCAGTTGTCTGATTATGTCATCCATGTAGTTTCCTTGGCAATAATACAGAAGTGGATTATCACTGCTTGTCCCAGATGTCTTTTTCAACTTTCAGTCTAGCCTATTCTCTTGGAAGTTTCAGTATCTGCTGAGCCTATTGACAGATATAATCTCTATATGTCTTTACGCACAAACATGTATGCATATTGCTGATATATGGGATGAATTGCAATAGAAGTTTAAAGAGTAGTAATGACAGGCCCTTCACAGTTGCTAATGGGATGTTCTTTCCCCATTCAACAGGTAATGGATGATATCTTGATGATTTTTAACTGTATTTTTAATTGCTTTAGTATGCAGAAAGAAAGAGAGAGGAAAAACAGTACAAAAAGGAACATTAGAAACAGAAAAAAAGACTCTCTCTCTCTTTGGGACATCTCCATTTTTAAGCAAAACACTAAACCTTGACCACATGGAATAATATTGATTCCATGGCAGGACAATCCTAGGAAAAGGTGTAGCTGCTTCAATGTGTTGTTGACTAGTGCTACATTCAAGCTCCGTTGCCCTTAGAAGCACCATGTGGAGACCGGATCCAAAGCACTGCACAGCCATAATGAATGGGGAGATTTGAGAGGGTGTGCTTGTGCCTAGTGCTTGGAATGAGGCTGCCACAATACCATAGTTTTTTTTTTCTTTTTTCTTTTATCAATCACTACAGCAGGCTGTGGAAATTCCATTTCCTTCCTTTCCTTTGATCAATTCATCCATGGCATTCTGTGGGTTAAACATATTGCTTCCAAGTCCATATCAACGACTTCTGTACTTCTGAAGTGATGGTATTGAAATAATCAGACTTTTTATTATCCTGTTATTGGCCCTATTAAGAGGGCCATAAGTTCATGTTTCATTGTGATAAATCATAAAAACAATGGGATGCTCAGTGCTATTTAACTGAATTTAATCATAATTAAATAAGTGTGTGTATTTGAATACTGTAAATGTTCATATGGAGCATGTGTGTGCATATGCATAAAACACACTGAGCAAATTTTAATTTTGTGCACCATAGATGTTTTAATTCTGTATTCTAGTTATGGTTGCAACCACCAGGACTCCTGGTAGATGATCATGTTATAGAATTTTAATGATTACAAATCGTTATATAATATCTATATATCTATACATTTACAGTTTGTATAGTTTTTAGTTTGAAGTAGAAAATTTTCTGCATTGATTTATCACAATTTCACTACAGGCTCCATGTTGGGCAATTTGGAGACTACTATGCCAGCCTTCCCTTACCACTACTATCTCTTTCTTGACCACATGGAATGAATACACATTTAAAAATATTGTGGGCAAACCTTTGAAGCTACTTGCTAAAACTTTGCAGGTTAAAGCCCTCTAAAGGGTCTATCATGGCCAAGGGCATTCACAAAAGAGATAAGGCAAGCAGGTGACAAAACATGTCATGGCATCATGATGTGAACCTTGTGACTTACATACTTGCATATGACATGAGGATACAATAGAAGAAGTAGCGGTTGCACTGTGATGTCACAATGCACATTTTGTCATTTTCAAGTCAACACTGTTTGTACCAGATTCCTATAATTATATCATTTTATCCCATTCTGCCAAAAATGAAGCAGCTGTAGGCCTTTTTATGCTTGCCCATTATAGCCTATGGTTAAATCTTTTATTGAACTATTTTTTTTTTTTGTCTGCGCTCAGTCATTACGGACCCTGCAGTGACTGCTTGGATGAGTCCTTGCAGTTTTCAAGGCAATTGTTTCAGAAGTGGTTTGCCAGAGCCTCCTTCCTAGAGCAGAGCCCAGCTGGCGAGCGCAGGAGGCGGGGTTTCTGTTGCTTCGCACCCTTTTTGGGCGAGCACGGTTTCGCGCTTACCGGCAACTGCTCCCGACTCCCGTGCAAGCGCCACCAGCATTTTTCCTCCCACCGGAGTGAGGGTACCCATTTATCTACTCACATGAGTTTTCGACCTGTTGGGTTGACAGGAACTGGGGAGGAAACAGGAGCTCACCCTGTTTAACGCGAAGGCTGGACTCGAACCGCCGAAGCGTCAGCCATTTCTGGCCAGCAACTTTCAGTGTCATTAAGCCGCTGCGCCACCCCAAACTGAATCTTATTGCCTTCAAGTCTGAAATCTGCAATCTGAATAATTTTTCTCCACTTTTGAATCTCAAATTCAAATTGTCCCTGGCCACCCCCCTAAACTGCATCCAAATGAAGGAACTGAATGCCTGATCTAATTACACATCCCTTCATGGTAATCCTTTTTATAAGCAGGACTGAACATATTTTCACTTCTGAAATCATAAGAATGTTGATTAGACACTGGCAGCTATTCCTAGGAATGGACTAGTTGAGATGCTACTGAATCTGGAAAGCCATTCCATGTGTGCAATTACTAAGCACCTGAACTTGTCCTAAAATTCATTTTAAAGTGATCACACCAAGTTTATGCTTTTGTTTGTCAGAAGATTACTATATTTCAAAATAACAATCAAATCAAATCTTTATTGCAGTCATAGACCAGCATATTCAAAATACCATGTTTGGTAAAGTTTTCTTGAATGGTGTGTAATAGTATACTCAGGGAAAATTGGCACACCGGATAGATTAAATGACTCAGTAATTGTCATAAACACTTTGCAAAGAAAGATAAATTTCCCCTCTCTAGACTAATATTGTTTTATTACATGTATGTTAAGGTTGCTATAATTTATTTCCGTAGGCTTATAGAATATTTGTACTCAAACAAAATAAAAAGGAATTGGAATGCCTAAATCCTTTTATATAGAAGGGGGAATTCTTTTTAATACCAACAAAGCTACATTGCTTACTGAGATTACAAATATATTTTACCAAATTGACTGCTATAGTACAAAGCAGAATTCAGTATTATTCTTATGTTTCAAGAAACAGTTCGGTAGTATGGTTTTCTTTATGATTTGTACAAAATTAAATCTAATATCACTCATCATCAAATAACAGTAGCGGTAAATAGAAGGTGAAGAATGGATGAAATTTTTGGAAGTAGTGATAAGGAACATCTATAATAACGGCCTATATTATGATAGTCTGGAGATATTTTTGAAAGAAAGAAGTTAGTCTGTTGTGTTGCACATAATAAATAGATAGGTTGCACTCTTTTTCTTTCCTTGGATGTACCATTTGTTGGCAGGATTTAGTGATTAGAACTGTGCAGTGATTCATCATCACAAAATTTAATCAATGATCTGTTATGCTGGCTTTGCAAATAAATATAATATATGAGTATTAGCTTTTTAGCAGCTCCCAGAAACTCTCTTATGCACTCTAATTTTATTATATTTCACTGGGACTATGATTATTTTTAAAGTCTAGATATGGAGCAAAAATATATACTAAAGGTGCACAGTACTAGAATGCTTGTGTGAGAGAAGGAGATGAGAGAGAGAGAGAGAGAGAGAGAGAGAGAGAGACTTAGTAAACATCCTGATCTAGGTAGAGTAAGAAAAGAGAGATTACAGGAATATTAAAGAACTCATTGGCTTCAATTTTGGCAAAAGTACTTCTAATTCAGTCCACAGCTCTAATCAGAAATATACTGCATAATGCAGTGGTTGAAATTGCAGTTGAAAATGTTGTGGTTCCTATTCAGAGGCTGTAGGGTCAATCATAGTGGTTCTTTAATTTACTCAAAGCCTTGTTTATTGTTTGAAGTTGAATTCTTTCCATGATTTATGTTAGTTCAAGAGCTTCAAAACCTTTGTCTTCTTGATCAAACTGCCATGGCTTCTTCTGTCTGATCTTTCAATCACCCATCCTTCACTTGCCATCTGGTAATCTGGGGTTCTGATCACTGTAATGGGTGGTTCTTGTTTTCTTGGTAACATGTATCAACTGCTGCATATGACAGAGAGGGGCTGATATATATATATATATATTATTGAAATTTTAAAATTACAGAGTTAAAAGTTAGAAATGAAAAAGAAAATGAAAAATACAAATTATAAGGAAAAGGAAAAGAAAATGTGAGATAAAGTAAAAGAAAAGAAGAAAAATAGATAGCTTCCAATCTATCTCTGGTCTTGAGAATAGTAAGAGTGTCATAGGTGCTAGTTTTTAATGCATTAAATAGGAATAATTCTTTGTCAAAACATATCCCATTACATTTATAATCTAATCTTCAAATCCCCATGTAAGTTTCGCCCCGCCTGCATTTTGCAAATAGTCCATCAATGGTTTCCATTCCTTAAGGTAATAATTATTTGATTTTTCTTTTAATAAACAAGTCAGTTTATCATTTTCTGCCATTTCCATCAGTTTTAGCAACCATTCTTGTATTGTTGGTAGTGTCTGGGTTTTCCAAAATTGTGCATACAAAAGTCTTGCTGCGGTAATCATGTATTGAGTAATTCTGATAAGATGCTTTCTGATTTGAAAGTCCATTATCCCCGAGAGGGGCTGATAAAGGGCTGATTCCTTTAGAGGTCCTTCTGTGAGTGCTTTTCTTTTCAGAGGTTAACCAGTTAGCTGCCTGGGATGGAGCCTTGATTCTGACAATGCCCAGTTATGGAGCATTCTCACTAAGGATGGTTTTGGAGCTGGGGTGATGGTTGGTTCTGATCTAGCTCCAGTTCAGGCACACAGATAAAAATAGTTCATTTCTTTGTGTTATTATCACAAATCATGAATGGTTTCTACCAGAACTTCTTGGGGGATTGGGAGGTGATAGTATAGACCTTCTGATTTTTGGGAGACTGTCTATTTTGCCTATTTAAAACTGGCAGCTGTTCTGAGAAATTTTAAATTTGGCTGAGATGCAGATGTTTTAAATAAAATATCCCAGGAGTCAATTTGTTGGAGGGAAAAAAAAAAGGTTAAGACCATATGGAATTGGTTTAGGGTTGGAAGAAATTACCTATGTTTGCAAGTTGCAGGTAGGCAATCCATAGTCCTCAGCCTTTATAAGGCTTCCAGTCAGATTTTTGACAAGGGAAAACAGCAGAAGAACCTATAGATTCTCTTACTATTATAAAAAAGACATTCCTATCATTGCCACCTCAGATTGTGATCTGGCAACTTAATCAGTGCTACCTGTTCTAGAAAAGAATTTGACTGTGTTCCTTATTTTAATTTAAATGAATTATTAGCTTGGTAGATCAAGGAATGCTGCACACATAGTGTATCTGGAGATCACAAAGCTTTTAACAGACTGCCTCATGATATTCTTTCATAACATGTTAAAATAGGGGTTAGATGATACAACTGTTCGATGGACTCATTGTAGCACTGAAAGAGTGCTCACAAATAACTCCATTTCAGCTTGGAGGGAGTGCCACAGGGCTCTGTCGTGAGCCCTCTGCTATTCAACATTTTTATTCATGGCTTAGATGAGGGAGTTGATGGGACACTTATAAAATTTGTAGCTGACACAAAAGTTGGGATGGTGGCGGTGGCTAATGTTTTAGATGAAAGAGAGAAAGTTCAGGACGATCCAGACAGGCTTATATAACTTATTCTTTTCAGCTCACCCCTCAAGATTTGTAACATTCTGTATCTGGGTAGAAAATTGCAAGGCTACGTAAGGCTATGGAAAAATATAAGGAATAGAATGGGAGAGGCCTGATTTGGGAACAGTGCATATGAAAGGGACCTGGGTGTCCTTGTCAACCACAAGTTAAACATGACTCAGCAGTGTGATGCAGCTGTTAAAAGGCAAATGTTATTTTGGGATGTGTTCACAGGAGAAGGTCCAGAAAATAACTGTTCCATTCGACTTGGTTCTGGTCAGACCTCATTTGGAGTACTGTATCCAGGTTCAGGCCAGACTTCAGGAGAAAATTCCTAACTGTACAAGCTATCAGCCAGTGGAACAGGCTGCCATTTGATACAGTGGGTTCTCCTTCACTAAACATCTTCAGAAGCTGGGTGGTCAACTGTCAGAAATGCACTAGTACAGAGTTTTCATATTCAGAAGTTGATAGACATCTGGGAGAGACTAAGGGAGAAAAAAAGTTAACTTGAACACAGCCAATAATTCTCTAGAATTAAAATTATATAGCCCCATTTCAAAAGTTTTGTGTCATGTATCTTTCACATTTTGCTATAACTTTTGGAACCCTTTGCTTTTGGCTATGTTTTGGTAAGAAATTGGGCTACATTTTTGGTGGGGAAAATGGGACATAAATTATGTAAACAAATACTTGTAATTTGCTGTACATTATCAACATTTTCTCTGGTTTCAGTTGCTGAAGGGAGATAATTGTACTAAGAGGAGCTATTGTGCACACTATACATACAATGGGGCACATCAGATTGCAGAAAAATGCAGATGGAATCTCAAAATCACCTGAGAGAGAGAGAGAGAGAGAGAGAGAGAGATTTTATGGCCAGTAAATAACCCTGGTAGAAATGTGAGAATTGGTGGACATGGTGGAGAATTGGCAATAAAATGACTAAACAAAGTAGCTGTTTAGATTTCTGCATGCAGGAAGAAAATCTGCAAAAATAATCAAAGGAGTCCTTATGAGGAGTAGTTGCAAAATTATCAAGTCTTTTTCCCCCTTTTCTCAAGATACATGCTAGCTGGCTGCAGCATAAGCGCTGGAAAGCAAGGTGAGGGGAGAATTCTTCCAAATGTGGAAATGGAAAGCTCCATAAAGCCAAAGCATTTCAAAGAAAGGATTAGTTTTGCTATAGTTTCAAATGTACCACAGCTGAAACAGAAAGAAATCTTAAACTTTGCCAGTGTTGTACCATCACCAATATCAGAAGTTGGCTAATGACCTGGCAGGGAGTTTTTGTGCAGAAGTCTGGATGGCTAGCTGCTCCTTAGCTGTCAAAATCTTTTAGTAGATGCACTGTCTGTTTTAGTAGCCTCTAGTTATAACGGTGTTGTGAAGGTTGTATTTTCCTGGGGACTTCCAGGCTGAAATCCACAAGGGTTGTACCCATCTGGATCTGTAACCATGGCAAATTCAGTTATAGAAGATCATTGCTGAAGATAATTCTTTATTTCCCCCATCATCCATATCTGCTCTTGGGTCTCTACAGTATGTAAATGTGTAGGTACACACATCCATATAGATATGAATACATACTGTAGATGCATATGCATATACATAACAAGAGGAAAAGTGCCCTGAAATACAATCACAGGTTAATTCATTAAATTTGAAAACAGGTAATAGATTCCTGGGGCAATTTCAGTAGAGATGGAAGACACTGTCAGAACAAGAGATACTGCAATTGTACCTCTTTCCCTTGTATTATTTACACTGAATTTAGACCCTGAGTACAACCAAGTAAGATTTGTGAACATCACTGCCACATTACTGATAGAAGAAACACTCAACCTGGGTTTGTATCCTGCTGTCCACAAGCAGAAAAAAACATGTCCATTAGAAACAGATCAAAACAAAACAAAAATGGTATAAAAAGAACTAGGCATTAAAATGCCTAGAAAAATAAGAAAACTCTTATGGCTTGCTGCCAAAATAAGAAAAGCATCTAGGTGTCATCATTCCAATGACAATTTTGAAGGAGAATAGTAGTGGGATAATGCTGGATGAAATCTTCCTGTTTATTCATGGAACTTTTATTTAGCAGAGCATAGGAGTGGAGGAATAGCACCAGCCCCATTAAGAGTATCTAGAAACAGATGTTTAAGGTATAAAAGGGCAAGGGCAGTTTATTGAGGAAATTTCTTACGATGATAAAAAGTATGATTTGGAAAATCTGCACCTCTGAGCTTTCAGACCTCAGGGTGAGAGAAAGAAGAGAAAGAAGAAGAAATATTTGGTTCTCCCTGTAGGAACTAGGCTAAACCAAGGAACCTATGCATCTTACAATTTGGAAAAAGCAGAGTAGAAAGAAAGAGAGGAACAAATATGGAGTCCCTGGCTTGCTGCTCTTCTAATAGTCCTGGTAGTCAATAGGATAACAAATGAAGACAGGTTATGTTTCTGCAGCTGTTACTCCAATAGATATGAACATATCATACATATGAACCTAAACTTCATCTTGATCATCATATATCCAGACTAAGTTTAGATAGGGTTTTTGTGTGCAAAGACCTCCTGGCTGACCTGAATTAAGAGTTCAAACAAACCCAGTGTGAACCTGAAGCTACTTTTGGCACTAAAATAATATTGTGTCTCATATTCAATCATAGTTCTGCACTCATAATGTTATATATCCACTCAATGGTTTTATTTTCCTCAAGTAAACTTAAAAAAAACAGGGAGTTTGTGAAGCAGATTTTGTAGCTTGCCATTTAAAGAAAGCATCAATTATAAAAAACACAATTTTGTTTTAATGACTTTGCATCAATGCAATGCTTGAAGCTGCTAACATATGCTAGAAACAGGTTTTCTGTTTTTAAAAAGGGAAGGAAGGAAGGAAGGAAGGAAGGAAGGAAGGAAGGAAGGAAGGAAGGAAGGAAGGAAGGAAGGAAGGAAGGAAGGAAGGAAGGAAGGAAGGAAGGAAGGGAGAATATATATTGAGCATAGTGACATTTGACCAAAAAGTACAAAGTACAATAAAAGTACATCTGTGAGAATATAATGGTAGAAAAAATTACTCTTTTCAAGAATTTGTATCTATTAGGAGATAAAAATCTAAAGTGAACTGACTATTTTATTCATCCTAGATTTTGAGATTTGGAAGGAAAAAAGCAAGAAGTTGTTACGTATGGGGAAAAAATATGCTAGAACAATCCTTATATTTCTGAACTGGACGTGTGCACTCAATAGTAAAATCACTATTCTTGAAAAACCTCGTACATTACTTGACAGCTGGTTAGATGGCACCCTTGACAACTGTTCTGGTTAATCAAGGGTGTAAATGCAGCTATTGCTTTGGTGTTCCATGGCAATCATTTCCAATTCTTTCCTTAACATCAGCACATTACAGGTAAAAGTGTCTTGATTTCTGAGACCCCAAGTGATATGTTAAGCAGGTAAAGATGGTTTGCTATGCAAGGGTGGGAAATTAGCACAGGGATCTACATTCAACTGACTGAGCCTTCTGTTCCAAACTTGTAAGCAGAGCACATGATCGTTGAAAGCCCGGATGCCTTCTTTTTAATATGCTCTGTCAGTGATAAATCCCTATTAGTCCTTGGCACAAAATCTGGCTGCCTCTATTCTGATGGGCCAAGGTCAGAGCCTACCGCTGCTTTGTATCTGTTCAACTTTTTATGCTCCCTGATTTGACATTTTAATTGTGTTGGATCTCTGTGCCAGTCCCCAGGAAATATAGCTGTGGTGATAACACTGTATAAAAATGTAATTGGTGTAAACAAAATTTTCCTAAGTATGTTTGCATGAGCATGAATACGCTGGTTTGTTGTTTTTTTTACATGATTACATTAGGTAATTATAATTCATGAGTGCAGTTAGTGAAATCGTAAGTCTCAGGACCGAACCTCATCCAGACTGTCAAAAGCGTAATCAAATACTTTGCCGTGTTTCCCTTGATATAAACAGGAAGCTGAAGCAATCATGCTGTCAATTAGGGCTTAAGTTAGACTTCTCAGTGACTAGAGAGATTTGGCAAGGGGGGGCGGTGTTTCCAAGAAATGTGCAGTTTGCATCCCCTTTTTTGGCATGTGTGTTTGCTGCCACCTGGTGATGTGGAAGTGCTGAACACCTCACCATTTTGCCAAGAGCCGTTCATTGGAGTCGCCTGTGATACAAGCTAAAACACTGGGGCTGTGCTCTGAGTTTTGAAAAATGCCTCGGTGTTTGTTAGCTGAAGCAGACTCCACTTAACAGCAACCGAGGGCCTCTAAGAATCTTCTACAAATAAAATGACTATCCACATTTGGTAACAAATGAAACTTCAGCAAAAGAGGGAGGAGCTAAAGAGTGGGCAATTGTGCTAAGTAAATATTAGAAGCACTTATTTATTGAGTTCAAATGCAAAATGGCTAAGTGATTAATCTGCGTGTAAAGAGAAATGAAACTACCTGGAAGGCAAATTTTGATCTACCTTTCTTGTGCTTGAAAAGGTCATAGTGTTTCTGATGCTATAAAATTTCCAGAGCATGCTTAATTCTTTTATACTGTCCTTAGGTGAGAACAATATCACCAGTCAGGGGTAGCAAAATCAGTTCTCACAGGCCAAGTATTAAACACAACTATTTCTCTAAGTCTTTTGAAATATCAGATCTGAGATGCAGGGATCAACGCCACAATTCTGCTAGGACATCTCTGAGCAGTATACATTAGTCTTGATCCTAATTCTAAAATGGGTATACTCAAAATTTACTTTGCAGAAGGCTTATCAAATCAAATAAAAATTGCATTTTTTAAATTATTTTTTTTTCAAATAGAAATATTTATTATAATGCAGGATGTGTATATGGTTATGTTTTAAACAGGGATTATAGGGCTATACAAAATCAAATAGATTGAAACACACCATACACTTGCTTGAAGGATTCTATCATCAATTATATTTTCCCAAAGTATAGATAGCTGTTGAAAAAAGTGTATTTAGGTGTTGCTAGACACTGTAGCTTTTCTCTCCCTGAAACCTCATAAAATACTGCTTTAAATAAGCAGTTGGATGAAAGTCATATCGCTTGTAGGTTTTCTAGTCTTAAAACTCCTGTTTTCATTTCAAGTAAAGTAACTGTGAACCATAATAATAAGAAAAATGGATCCACGAGACGAGACAAGATTATAGGAAATAGTTTGGTGCAAAAAGGTTAAAAATAAATTACTCTTCAGTGCTGCAAAGACGTTTCTCTTCTGCTTTACACTCAAAGCTGAATTGAAGCAGGGACACTATGTGGCACATAAAACTCTGTCATGCCAACCATATGAAATAAGTTGTTTTGTTTACACCAGCTTTTTTCAAACTGTAGGTTGGGAGAGAGTGCCTTTCTTGTAAGTTTCTTTTCAAGTGGGCTGATCAGCTTGATGGAAAAATATGCTGAATTCAAAGTCTGAGTGTTCTTTTTTTTAACATATGACATCTGCCTGTCAAAGGAAGGATTCCATGTCCGGAAGGCACAACGCTTCTATGCAGACCTCTGACCATCTGATCTGAAGCTTAGTGGGGAAGGGAGGAGGAAAGGAAAGGAAAGGAAAGGAAAGGAAAGGAAAGGAAAGGAAAGGAAAGGAAAGGAAAGGAAAGGAAAGGAAAGGAAAGGAAAGGAAAGGAAAGGAAAGGAAAGGAAAGGAAAGGAAGAATCGCTGTGAGTGTTGTCTTAGTGTGCCTGCACTGAGAAGGAGAGCTCCAAAAGCCATTGGCAGCCTGCCTTTGTTTTGCAAGCTATGCAGCATTTTAAAAGAAGCTGATTTAAGGCATAGAAGCACTCTTTTCTTTTTCTCTTCTTTTTTTCCCTGAGTTTGGTGGAATGAGAGAGGCTATCTTCAAAATGAAACTCAGATTTCAAAAATCACACAAATGCAAGGAAGTTCATCCTTCCCATTAAAAATACGCTTTTCAATTTGACTTGTTTTTTTATACTAACCAATGAAACAGTTTTACTTTATAAAGTTGTTTTATTAAATCCATAGATTACAGTCTAATTATTAAAAGTAGTTTATTTCTTGGCCAGTCCTAACCCCAGTGAAATTATTACAGTACTTTCATTCATGGAAGGGGGTTGCACAAACTCAAATTATCATTTTAGGGGGTCAATACATTGCAAAGTTTCAGAACCCATTTTACACTGATGTAGGGGAAGTACAGATCAGTCAAATCTGCTTCACTTTACTGGCTACTTTAGTGGGGCAGTATTCCACTAAGCTGGGGGATGGGGTGCCCCTACAGATTTTTTTTAATGTTAAAGATTGTGTCTTGTTAATGTGCTAAGTGTGCTCAGAACAATGAGGGAGTCTTCCTTTTCAAACATGCTTTCTAAAATGTCTATGTGATCACACAATGCTGCATGATTACATGGGCATTCCAGGAAATCCTGCTAAAGCAGGGTTCCTCAACCTCAGCAACTTTAAGATGGGTGGACCACTTTAAGAAGTCCACCCATCTTAAAGTTGCTGAGGTTAAGGAACCCTGTGCTAAAGAGTGTAAGCACAGAAGGGCCTATGGATCCAAAGGATCCTATGTCTCCCTGGTAGGATGCTTAGACCAGATCAAATGAGGGGGGGAGATGCAAACATCTGCCTATCCTCATTTTTACAGACAGCTTAGGAGATTGTGCTCTTAGGCCTGCTCTGCTGAATGCCCATTTCCTAAACTTGTTTCTTCTCAGAACTGGGCTCTTTATTAACCAGTTACTGAAAAAGTTGTTTCCCTCTAGTCATGCTCAAACCAACCATCTAATCGTTTATTTTTTCACCTAGGGCAGACCCACTACTTACCCATTCATGAATATATTCTTAAAGTCAGAATTAAACTGTAGTGGGGAAAAAAGAGGAGATTTTAAAATGACAGTGTTTTTACTCTTCTGACAGAATTCATATTCAATAAGGTGTCTCTGGATATAGGAACCATATACAGAAGCATGGAAAAGGGGCACCAAAAAGGTACCATGGGACATGTCTCCTGCTGCATTCCATCAGATGAACAAATTGCAAGTCAGAAAACAGTTTCAAATGGAGAGCAGTAGAGTGCAATAATTTAACATGGCCACAATTTTCTAATTCTTTGTAATTATCTGGTGAACAAATTATGTCAGTTCTAGACCAAAAAAAAAAAAAGGCTCCATTTTGGAGCCACCAACATTAGAATAAAATTCCTCCCACTATCCCCAAACTCCTCTGGGTTCATCCATCTTTTACAGTGAGTATCTGGTTTTATGCATAGCATCCATTTAAGAGTCTGAGAATAGTTTAAGTTTCTTCTATTTTCCTATCCAAGAAAGAAGAAAAATCACACACACCCCATAACAAAACTATTCTTAGTAACAACTTCTAGGTAACTGGAATAAAGATACTTTCTGTGGTTCCATATGTTTCTCCTTACTTTCTTACTTCTGTGACTGAGTTAATTTGGGGGGGAAACCCCTTTCCTTCAGAGAAAATACACAATCGTTTCAGTATTTGGTGCTACTTTCTTCAGCAGAGAAGAGAATTAAAGCTATGGCTTCCTCCCCCCCCCCCCCCATCTATTCCCTCTATTTCATACTGTGTATTTTTGTTCTTTATTCCTTAACTGAACATCAAGCTTCCGCCCCCACATCTTTCCTCCTGTATGATTTGGAAAAGTTAATTTATTGTTGCAAATAATTCAGCCTAGGTTCTTCCCAAAGGCATCCTAAAGCACACTAGCTTCTAAATCTCCATCTCGTTCCCTGATTATTTTCACCTCTTCTCATCTTTTTTTTAAGTCACATTCAATAGAAAGTAGGTCCTTGGTGCATAAATTCAAGGGGCCATCACATTACTACTTCATCCCCCTCCTGGATCAACTTTGTATTTCTGGGTTCTGAAGCCATCAGCTCTGCTTGGCTGCTACACCAAACCTGAAGTTAAGATGTGAACTGTTGGCAGAAGGGCAGAGGAACAAGAGGCTGGCTGACCACTGTATTCCCTTATTGGACAGCTGGAGATCGTTCTGGTGAAATCTTGTGGGAATTCAGAAAATAGAATTTATTGTTGCAAATAATTCAGCCTAGGTTCTTCCCAGAGGCATCCTAAAGCACACTAAGCTTCTAGATCTCCGTCTGGTCCCATGATTATTTGGCTGGGTAGGCAACTGGGCATTTTGAAAACGATTCTAAAAGAGCAAATACAGTGGCTGTGTAGAACTGCTTTCAATCTTCTTGTGAAATCAAGTTGTGTTCAGCAGCCTTTATGCAGTTTTCACCAGAGGGAGGCAAAACAATGTTATTGTTTTTTAAACACAGCTGAAAATTAAAACTGACATGTTTACCAGGAAGAACACCTTGAAACATCAAAACAAGCTGAAAGCTAAGAAAATACTACTTGCCATTTTGCCAAGTAACCAAAAATGCTACTATATAATTTTTCCACTTGTGGTGTTTCTTGGCATAAGGTCACTTTGTTATCTAGAAAACAGATGAATTTGGGGAAAAAATGTACTGAACTGAATTGAGCCTTTGAGGTTTTCCCCTTAATTTGATCAACAAGACTTCCTATTGGGGAAATAAAGAAAAACCTTGACTTTGTATTTCTGTCATCTTATTTTTGTATGAAATCTGGCCAATTTTTAACTTGCAAAGAAAATGTTCCCATGTAAGTTTTAGATACCACATGGGCAAATATTTATATATTGTAAAAGGTACATTTTTCAGTTAAAATTATGGAGTTATTATTATTCCAATTCTAATTTATCTGTATTCAGGAGTGAACTCCTATACATTACTACTAGTATTAAAAATAAAATATCTAAAGGGTCATTGCATACCTGGTCTTTAGGGACCATAGGAGATAATAGGGGTTATCTATTGGGGAGAGCAAAGTCCTGAATAGGGGTTGATCACATCAAAGCATGTGGACATGTCTTCTCTCCCAAGGCACCAAAGTTCAAGTTTCAAGGGCTTTAGAAATGCAGGATTTTCCATTCTATATTAGATCTACAACTTTAGATTAGCAAACCCTTGGCAATCCTGCCCTCTGATATGTATTGAGGGTTTGGCAGTTTTCAGCTGACAGTCCTGGCCATTTAAAGAACACCAAATCTATAGCACATATAAATATTCTCATCTTCTATCCACTCATCCTTGGACATTTAAAAACTTACTGAAAATCTCATCACATAAACTGGAGATTAGATTCCTGGGCAGGGTCTAGAAAGTATGTATTAAGCTCATCAATAGTGCATGGGATTTAATCTATACATTTTCAACCTTCCATTTTTATTCTGAGGGAACCTGGGTAAGGAAGCCTAAAAACCAGCAAAAGACAGATAAGGGCCAGAGGACCATAATTAAACTTTCAAATACTGGAAATATTGCTTTAAAGAGAGGTCTTCCTTAATTTAAACCTGTAATCCAACAATTCAGGAACCCATATACCTATTCCATTGTCTGACGGTTTACAGGAAGGGTGATATTTTCTGCTACAATTGATGGGCAGTTCAGCCAAGACCCTAGTCACCGGCTGTAATGGGCAGGTGGCTGGGACCTTGGATATTGTTGCCCGTATTCAGCCTTGTACACTGATCCCAAGGTGTACATTGTTTTACCAAGGAGCTCCAAGATATGAAGTTCCAGAAGAAAGGCCTGGAGTGCTGTTGGAAGAATCTTGAAGTGAGTCTGACTGGACATGGGTAAGAGCTCATATTAGGGATTACCTTGTGGTGATAAGGGTGGTCAAATGTCAATATTTCTCCACCCTTATTGCATCTGCTGATAGCCATCCAGTGGCCCTGCTTAGGGTGATCTGGTCTTTCCTTGGTAGGGAAGACGCCCAGCACGTCTGCTAGACTGCTGTGAGGATTATTGATTGAGGGCACCATTTATGGTGGTTCTGTTCCTTTCTCTGGAGCTAGTTCCATTCAGTGTTGGTTATGAGGGGAAGGGGAAGAGTTAGCTCCCTAAGCCCCTCTTTTGTGGGGTGCTGCTATTCTTTCTCCCTTTCTTTTCAACACCTGCATGAAACCACTGGGTGAGGTCATCTGCTGGTTTGAAGTTCGATATCATCAGTACCCTGAAGATATCCAATAATATCTTTTGACCCAAGGCCAGCCAAATAGGGCTGTTCTTGTTCCAGTGCCTAGATGCTGTGCATATTTGGATAGGGAGAAACCATCTCCAAATCAATCCATCCAAGACTAAGTGCCTTTGGTAGGATTGTGAGTGTTTGAGCTCTCCAAATCTGGAGATATTCCATCTTTGACCTTGGATGGGCTTGCACTTTCACATTCAAGGGTGATGCACAATCAAGGGTGATGCACAAGGGTGATGCACAATCTGGACTCATAGCTCCTGCTTGATAAGCAGGTGGCATCTATGGCCAGGAAGGCCTTTGCACAGCTTCATCTGGTTGCCAGTTGTACCCTTTCCTAGATCAGGAGGCCCTTGATACTCACTCACACCCTGGTCACTTCATGGCTTGACTACTGCAATGTACTCTACATGAGGATGCCCTTGAAGACCACCCAGAAGCTTCAGCTGGTCCAAAATGCAGTGGCATGGGCAGTGATGGGCATGCCTCAGTATGCTCATTTAACACCTCTGGTTCACAAGCTGCACTGGTTGCCTGTTTGCATGATTCAAGGTGCTGGTCATTACTTATAAAGCCCTACATGGCATAGGAACTGGTTACTTGAAGGACCGCTTGTCTTGATCTGGCAGGGTTGGTGTGCTTCAGGTTTCTTCAAATAAATAATGCCATCCATCAGGACCCTGGAAGTGTGCCTTCTCTGTAGCAGCACCTGCCCTCTGGAAACAGTTTCCCCTGAAGTTTTGAATAGTCTCCATCCTACTGGTGTTCCAAAGGGCCTTGTGTACGTTTGTTTCTTTTCATTCCTGTCTGGTTCTTTTTTTTTTTTTCTTTTTTTCTTTTTTGGTCATTCTTGCCATTTTTACTCTTCATTTTTGTCTATTGTTGTATTTTGTTTCCTTGTTTTTAACTCTCCAGAGTCATTGGGAGTGGGGTGACATATAATTTTAATAAATAAATAAATAAATAATTCTTCATCGTATACATATAGACAGGGACATTGAGAATTGTACTGAAGACTGTTTCCCTGATTCTCTGCCAAGGAAGAGAGGCTATCTGATTCTAAAATTGAGTGTGACAATCCAGAAATAGGATATATTGTTGGTATTAACATACAAAAAAATACTAGTTCACACCTTGATTTGTTTCAGTGACAAGCAATCCAAGGAGATTATGGCTTGTTCTGGCCTTAATGGCTTTCTCCTCATTTCAGTGGGAATGGGCAAATAACATTCTCACATAGGTTGGCTCTTTCCATGCAGATCTTAAAGCACTTCATGGATTCTTGTGAAGATCTGATGATTGGGGCACAGCTGTAAAATGGGATTTCCAAAAGAAGCATGGAGAGACAGAATGCCTTCACTGAACTGAGTGTTCTTTTTAATTAAATTCTTACACATTATGGTCTCGCATTTATCAACCACTGAAATAATAATTAGCACTCTTGGGTTTTTTTCCCCCCATCTCAGAAAAATAATAACTGAAGAACAATTACATGAAAGTTTTCCTTTAGGAATGGATTTTTGTGGTTGATAATGTATGTAGCATTTCTAACCCCCCTCCTACACACACTTCATCACATTGATACTCCCTCCTTCAAATTCTTAACACAGGATTGAATTTTCTGGTGTTTATTTTACAAATGACTTTAACTTTGATGCCTGACACTCCATCACAGACTATACATTAATAGTATCCTTCATGAGCTCCGATAAGCCTTATCAGAGTGTAATCTTGATGCTCAGAGGAACAGCCATTCATTTTGCATTGCCCTGCTATTTCCCCTGTAGACAAGGGAAAGGGAAATGTCTGTCTGGAGAGTTCACTATCATTCAACACTGATGGATGCCCTAGTTTGCCCTTACAAGTTACAGAGCCTGAGATACATGTAAAAGCCAGCTTCCTGTCCCCTTTGGAGCGTGTTCGTTTCCAAAGTGCAGATAATCCGTCTAACTTTTATTTTCCGCTTCTAAAGACTAAGACCCAGTTCATGTGGGATATCCTGCCTTTCCTCTTTGCTCCTGGGGTTGTAGTGCATTATTGGTAAATGTGTATCAGCCAAGGAGGTTTACAGGGAGAAGGGACTTGCATGATCAATCTATTCTCTTTGGCCTTTCCATCTGGCCTCCTGGTTTTTCACCCAGGCTAGTGTTGCCTTGCTATGTGGCTTTATTTTTCAGTCCTTTCAGAGTTTTGATTGATTGATTGATTGACTGATTGATTGATTGATTGTAGCTACTCTGCAGTCCTTTGATAAAAGGTGGGTAATAAATCTTCAGGCAAATAAATACATGGTGCCATTGCAATGACAGTGCATATAGCCCCGAGCACTGGCTCTGGTTCATAGACTCAGTCGATTGAACCATCATCTTCTGGACTATTTGCCTGCTAACATCTGTGTGTTCCCTTACAGGTGTTGATGTGTGTGAAATGCCAGCTACCTGAATCAGGCCTGTCTTCCATACCATTGGTGGTATGTTTTCATTGTGCTGCCTGTTAACATCCTAAACAGTAATGAGTTCTTCTGCTTCCTTCCAGCTATATGTTGTCTTTTGGCAGTCCTGAAAGTTCCTGCCTGATTGAAATGACTACAAATGAAATTTCTTCTGCACATCAGAGGATCTCTTTGCCATCACAAATGACTCAGGTGAACTGGCAAAGCAAAACCTAAAATCAAATGTTAATACATCTATTTTAATTTCTCTTACAAAGCTCCAGGAACATACAGTGGTACCTCGGGATACGAACTTAATCCGTTCCGTGACTCTGGTTGCAACTCGAGTTGGTCTCAAGTCGAGGTAAAGTTTCCCATAAGGTTCAATGTAAATCCGGTTAATCCGTTCCGCCCTCCGAATTTGGTCGCAACCCGAGGCAAATTTCCCCATAGGGTTCAATGTAAATCCGGTTAATCCGTTCCACCCTCTGCCCGAGTTTGGTCGCAACCCGAGGCAATTTTCTCTTCAGAGCCTTACTCCTGCCATGCCTGCTCTGCATTTTCTTTGGAGCCATGCTAACACACACACCAAAAACCTTCGCAAAACACCACAAAACACACCACAAGCCTCACCGAACGTCTCCTTGCTACCGTGACCTCACCCACAGGAAGCCGCGACCACGTGGCAGCAGGGAAAATGGCAGCGGATCCGGTTCGTAAGTCGAGGCGAGTTTGTAACCCGAGGTAAATTTTTCCTGCCGAAGCTGGTCGTAACCCGAAATGTTCGTTAGTAGAGGCGTTCATAACCCGAGGTACCACTGTAATTTTGAATTAGTTGAGGCATCTTAATAATGATGTTCATTTAAGATGCAAACTACTGGGAATTCTCCTGCATTTCCCACTGCTGTGAGCAATAACGCTTTTGTTACAGCTTCTCTTAATTTCAGTGGGAATTGTATGGGAAAACTCCCTAGTGGTTGTCTTATGGGGCTACTAAAGCTTCATGTTGAATGTTCAACCAAGACAGTTGATGGATAACTTACCAAAGCAGTTCATTTATGTAGAAGGAGAACATGTACCACAGTGATGAGTGTGTACATCATGAATGACAGCCTTTTGCAACTTAGATAATTCCATACATGTGAGGATGAAGTTCCTATCAACCCCAGCCCACACTCAATGGTTTCTAGAATAATTTGTTCTGCCCAGCAAAAAGCTGGCAAAAAAGAAGAAAAAAACATTGTTAAGAAGTAAAGATCCTGCTTTATATTAAATAAATGTAGAAGCAAATAATTAATGTTGTTTATTTATTTATTTATTTAATTTACAGGCCACCTAACTCCTAAAGACCTAAATGTTAGTTTATTGGGCTGCCATATTTAGGGTGCAAAAAATTAAGAAAATTCAAAGTCAGTTTTGTTGCTATCTCATTGTTTTCTGGATGTTGCTGCCCAGAAAGGGTAGGTCTTTATTTTTTCCTTATTAATATAGCTGAATGTATCTGCTGTGATAGGAAGCAGATTCAGCTATAGTTGCTCCTCCTTTCCCGAGAAAGAGACTTCTATAATGCTAGGTTTTTTTGTTTTAATTTCCATGATAGCTTGGAATGCTTCTTGGTAACCTCCCCGCCCCTGTCCCAATTTTCCTGTCCAAACCAGAGTCACTGTGAGTTGAGCAGCATATACATTTAATTATCATTATCATTGTACCACATAGCAGGAAAGCTTGGAATGGACAAAGGTCTGGACCAGGCCTGCTGCAATCTGCAGGGGCAATGCTGTTGTTCCATGGACACAACATGTCCTTGTCCACTCCACTTCCTAAGAGGGAAGGAAGTGATGGGATTGCCCTGGTTTCTGGGAGGCTTCTAACTGCCTCTCATCTTCTTCTGAACTAGAGGAATCAATACATATGGATTAGGAAGAAGAGTGAGAGCCAGTCTGGTGTAGTGGTTCAGGCACCAGGCTAGAAACCAGGAGACCATGAGTTCTAGTCCCACCTCAGGCACGAAGCCAGGTGGATGATCTTGGGCCAGTCCTTCTCTCTCAGCCCTAGGAAGAAAGCAATGGCACACCATTTCTGAAAATCTTGCCAAGAAAACTGTAGGGACTAGTCCATGTAATTTCCAGAACTCAAGACTCAAAGGTCCCAAAAATAAATAAAAATTAAATTAATAGACAGTTTTCATCCTACCTGTGGCCTTTTTTGGATGATGACTTCCATATATGTACATATATGCACACAATATACAATGGACATGTTTATCAGGAGCAGGGTATCCTAGACATTGTTTTTTGGGGGGTGGGGGTTGTTTTGTTTTGTTTTGTTGAGTTTGTGATTATAAGTTGAGAAGATGTGGAAGCTGATCTATGCACAACCAATACACAATTACAGCCATTCTTATTGGAACTTTTTTCTCTATGATCTTTTTTAGGTTAGCTTTGGGCCAATATTCCTTGGAAATGTCCCCTCTCATCGCATGAGCATTCATCCAAACTCTGGGCAGATTTATGGTTTCACAGGCTGCATCAGAGAGTTCCAAGTCAACACCCAAGAACTCTTCATTATAGAGGAGGCATTGGAAGGACGGAACATTGAGAACTGTAATGTTCCAGTTTGTGACTATCATCCATGCCACAATGGTGGTACTTGCATTAGGTAGGCATAAAATCATTGCAATTATGTATGTCAGTGCATGATTTTATTTATTCTTTTGGTTGTTTATTTGCAAAATTTGTAGGTTGCCCTATGAAAAGCTGACTAGTATTTTATTGTTGTATTTCCAGAGGTCTTGCTTGAAAAGTAGGAGCTACTCTTCTCTTTTCAAGAGAGGTTTAGAGAGTAAGTTCACAGCCAGTAAACAGAGAGAACTAAAAAGAATTGGCCAGGGGTATTTAAGGGGGAAGCCCTAATAAATTTTCCCTCAAAGTCAAGGATTTGTTCTTGGTTAACCTCTGAGGTTGAGGAAGGGATAAGAAGGGGGGGGGGGGAATTCTGCTGTTTGTGCCCTAAGAAGCAAATGTGAAGATGAACAGGCAGGAGCCTGTAATTGTGACTTGCCATGCTTCTGGCATATTTATCTTCCTGCCTGCAAACAACCTGACGTAAGTTTACAGCAAAATAAGCTTGTGGCAGTCCTTGAAGGAAAAAATCAAAGTACTAAATGGCCACATTTCAGCCGATGATAGAGGATTAGGATTCATCAGTGCAAACTAAGGAGGCTGGTGGTTGGTTGCAATTTTTTGTTCCAGCAAGGAAAAAAATGGAGGGCAGGATAAGAAGATGTGATTATACAACAAGCTTAATGAAAATACAAAAACAAATAGGACACATACAGGAAATGGTGCAGGCCAAAGGGGCAGAACTGAAGCTTGAGAATGAGAGCAACATGGTTGAGAAATATTTCTTTACTTTGAATGAGATTAAATCTCCAGGAGCAGATTAATAGCATCTTCAAGTACTAAAGAAGCTACACTAGCTGAATCCTTATGCATTCACTTTGAGAAATCCCAGAAAGTTGGTGAAGTGTTAGATAACTAGAGGAGAGGACGTATTCCTTTCTTCATAAAGGGAAAAAGGAAAATCCAGCAAACCATGGAGCCATCAGTCTAAGACTGATACCTAGGAAAATTCTAGAACTGATAATAAAGAAATAAATCTATATGCACCTTGACAACAATGCAGTAATTATTAAGTCAAACATAGATTTGTCAAGAACAAATCTTGCCACACTAACATTAGCTTATTTTCTTAACTTCCTTAATACACTGTGGGAATATGATAGTCATAATATACCTTAACTTCAGCAATGCATTTGACAAATTACCCCAAGATATATTGAGTAAAAAGATAGTTAAATGTAGATTGGATGGCATAGTAATTCAGTGGATATATACCTGGGTTAATAATTGTATCCAAAATAATGTTTATCAGTTGTTTATTAAAATGGAGAGAGAGATCATGTCACTAGTATAGGATCTAGATTCTAATCTTCATTTTTTAAAACATTAAGGATTTGGATAAAGAAGTGGAGGGACTGTTTATTATATTTGCAGATGACACATCTTATGGCTATAGTTAATATTCTAGAAGACCAAATTAAAAGTCAAAATGTTCCTGACAGATTAGAGAAGTGGGCTGAAAGATACTGAATGGAAATTTTCAAATGCACAGGTATAGGGTATACTGGCTTGCTGAAAAGATCTTGGAATAATTGAAGACTGGAAATGAACAAGGCAAATGCAGTCTTAGGCATTACAGAGTATGATTTCCAAATCACAGAAAAGAATTGTTCTGCTTTATTTTGCTTTAGTCAGATCCTGCTCATTGTGTCCAATTTTGGACATTATACAGTACATTAAGGTAGATTCAGAGAAATTGGAACAGGTTCAGAGAACAGCAGTGAGGACAATTAGGGGTATATGAAGAAAGAGTGAAGAAACAGAGAAAAGACCATTTGGGGGGATGTGAAAGCCCTTTTCAGATATATTTTCAATATGTTGAAAATATATTGCAGAGAAGGTCAGGATCTGTTCTCTCTTATTCCAGAGTGCAAGTCACAGATCGATGTTTTTAAGTTACAAAAAGCAGATTCTGTCTGAATCCTGGAAAAAAAATCTTCCTAATAATAAGAGCTGTTTGACCATGGAACCAATTACCCACAGAGATGGTGGGTTCCCCTTCACTGACTGTGTTTAAGCAGAGTCTAGACAGCGATTTGTCTGGGCTGCTTTCATTTGGATTCCTGCACTGAGCAAGGGGTTGCACTCAGTACTCTGAATAGCCCTTCTGGCTCTATGATTCCAAAATACCTAAACATTTTGCTCATGTATCCCTTTATTCAAAAAAAAAAAAAAAACCTGTATCCTATCCTTCAGCCAAAAAGATGTCTGGACAGTGTGGTCTTAGGAAAAGGTACAACTTCTTAGTGTTGCAAACAGGTGCCACGTTCACTTTCCTGCAAATTTTAGAGGTCAAATCTGAAACACTAGATTGACTTAGTTCTTCTGATGACCAACCGTGATGGAAACAGTTCAAGGGAAGACAGAACAAATGTTCCTGTTTTCCCAGATGAGCCTCTGAAATGGCCATTTCCCATCTTTTCTACCGCTGGAGCCTGTTGGAATGGCTGTAGCCAAGTAATCATCAATAATAGGAAAAGCCCAATGGTCTGGTTTTTCTAAACTTGTCAGAAAAAAGGCACATGGTTTCTTCATTGCAAACTAAGCTGTTTGAAATATTAAGATGTAGAAACTCTGTTTCATTTTTTTTGAAATTAGGAAATTGGCTAAGATGCTTCTGTCTTTAATGAAAAGGAACTGTTCACAGTGATCATGCCACTTCAAGTGACATTAGGATTAATTCTAATCCAAGCAATGCCAGGTGAAAATTGCTAAACGCAACAGTTAAGATGGAGATGGTGCAGGAAGTTGAATGCTATATATTTGTCCCAGACACAACATTTATTTAAAATGTTTCCAAGAAAATGCTTCTGGGAGACTTGAGATTTCCTATATATCTAGGCATGACAGCTTGCTGATTTATTATCTCTCATGGATTTAAAGCTAAATTTAACTATTATTTTTGCAAAATGATTATACAATCAATTTGGTTACAAAACAAACAGTTTCTAGTAATCTGAAATGTCACTAGCCTTTAAACTTAAGGAAGTTAATTGTGTTTTTTCAGAGATCCCTCTCTTCATTATTTGGAGAAACTGGGGCATCAATAAAACCTTCCTAGTGATTTAATCTCTAAAAAAACCCTACAGGCTGTAAAATAAGCAATTAAACCATAAGCTAGAAACTCAGATCTTCATGCCATCGTTTATGATAAAACTACTCGGAGTTCAAGGACAGCACTGAAAGCTCTAGTATTTTCCTTCACCACAGGCCAAAAGCCAGAAAGCTAAACCTCTTAAAACCAGCAGAAAAATATAGGAGCTCTGAATGTTCTAAATTTCAAAGTTTTCCTATAGACTTCTTATGAATTTTTAAAAGTATTCTGTGAAAAACCTCTGGTGGGAGATCATGATTGTGTAGCATTCAATCTCATTGTCCCCCTTGCTTCCACCAAAAAAACAAAAACAAAACCCAGACCATTTAATTAGTTTTAGTCCTCTATCGCAAACTAAAGGAAAGTTATTTAAAAATAAGTAATAAATACATGGAGATCCACAGAATCCAGAGATTTCATTAGGATGACAAAGTGTGCATCATGATGAAAGCTCTGCCCCTTACAAATGTTCATGCAACACCAGATGCATGAGCAAAGGAGACAAAGTTTTTGTTCTGACACATATTTTGTAATTTCCCCCTGTCCTCTGGACATCCATGATCAGAGAAGATATGTGAGATCACCTCATTCTGGAGATGTCCTGGAATCTAGGGCAGCAGTTAGATCAGCTGCTGGAGTGCAACTTTGGACACATCAGTTTTCTGCACTTATAAACCTGCTGATTTTGGGGGCAATAGATGTAGGGAGAATGAAAATGAACTTTGAACTTTTGATCTCCTTTCCTTGCCTAAGTGCTTCAAGCCCTGGTATGTTGCTTTTTTGAGGCAGGAGGGGGTGTTCCTGGGAGGGATAAGAGAAGAACCCCAAAAGGATACATCAAGTATACTTCCAGCAGGGTCTCCCAAGGTGTGAACCAATAACTGATTCAAAAAACATCAGACAAGGATGGAAGGGTTTTTCTTTAGTGTTTCAAAGCTAACTCATATGATATATAGACCAGAAACCAATAAAATGATCAAATGGGGGGGGGGGCAGGGGCATATAAGTGATTCTTCAGCTGGAGTCCTAAGTATGCTGATGTAAGAGCAAGTCCTACTGAACATGGTAGAAAATGCTTCTGGCTAGCCCAATGTTGTCCAAACTTGGCCACTTTAAGATGGGTGGACTTCAACTCCCCAAATTCCCCAGCCAGCCATGCTGGCTGGGGAATTCTGGGAGTTGAAGTCCACTCATCTTAAAGTGGCCAAGTTTGGACAACACTGGACTAGACCAATTTACCAATTGTGGCAAGCTATGGGTCCTCAAAACAAGCAAAAATGGATTAATCACAATTCTACAAAAGTTTAGAAACTAGGTTGTACAGCAGGAGGTCTGTGAGCTGCTTTCTGCATTTGTGGGAAGGCTTTCAGGTGGCTGGTTCATTAGATTCAAAACTCACCATAAATATGAAAATCCACATTAAAACTCAGCCATGTGAATGAGCTTCTGCTAACAAAAAGGAGGCATGGCAGTCACATTATCCTGAAAGACATTCCCACATCTATTCTCTTGTGATCAATAATGCACCAAACCATCAATAAAGACTGTAATTTCATCCAAGAATGGCTTCACCCAAGTAATATTGTTTAAATAGAAAAAGTGAATTTGGTAAGATGGCTTATGACACTTGTTTTAGAAAAGAAAAATCACAGTTGGAATTCTCATTTTATTGAGCTAATACAACTTCACTATATTGCATAATATTTCATCAGCTGTATTCAGGCAGCAATATATTTGTACATTTTCCTCAGTGCAGATATACTTTCTAAAGTTCTCTCTTTAGAGGAGAAAGAATTGGTATTGGTGAAAACTAGATTTAGCTGTATTTGGTTTTCTTTTTCTTATCTCATGACTAATTTTAATGGCTTAAAATTGCTTCCTCCTTTTCTGCATTTGCCATGACATTCCTTACTCTGAAAAGTAACATTGCACTAAGGGTACATATAAATAACTGCTGTATCATGCAGCAGTTAACAACATAGGTACTCTTCTATAAAAGAGACAGAGGAGCAACTAATTAATGAAGTAATCCAAATTCATTGAAGCAAAACTTAACTCTCCTTTTCAATTTAATGACTATGAGCTACACTTATATGAATGAGGCCTCAAGATGTAGGCAGCAGTTGATACAGGGTAACTTACAGTGCAGTTTGGAACACAACTGGATGCACTTACATCTTGCTTAGAAGTAAAATCCTCACAAACATGGATAGAGGTATCCTGGGGTAAGGACATGTTACACAATTCCTGTCTCACTATTATTATGTGCTCATCTTTAGAGGTCTATGCTTGCTATCTTGAAAATAATAAAAGGTTTTGTAAGCATGTGTGTTATAAACTCCAGACATCCTTGTATTATTAGAACTGCTCTCTCTGCCATTGCATAGATACTTTCCTAGGTTTACATTCATACATGTGTGAAGGAGTAACATAAAATGCCATGATACTTTTTAGATATGGCCTACAGATGGTAGCAAACATAGCTATGCACTATGCTCCCTATTATGCACTATGCTGCCTATTCTCAGTTTTTTGACCCCTGATTCTGTGTTACCCCTCACTCTGCTATCACTTGCTAGACTAACTCTAGGTGGATACTCTTGCCAATATGTTCCTCTCTCATATCAACAGTAAAAACAAAGCAATATATGCAAATGAGAAATTCATCTCCTAGAAGGTTTTTGTTGAAAGCTGTAGCTATTGTCCCACTACAGTTTGTATAGCAGAAAATGTGTCCTACCACACCAGAATCCATTTGATTTGCAAGCCATTTCCTATATATATACATACATACATACATACATACATACATACATACATACATACACACCCAAACTGTCTTCTCCCACATCATTCTCACCTCTGATATCTTCTAAATGTGTTCATCATGCCCTTGGGAATTTTCTTCCAGCTGTTGCTGCCCAACATCTAAGAAAATGTTATCCATAAGGAAGGATGGGGAGAGCTAATTTAGGAACTCCCTCTGGAGAGGAGAACCAGCTACATTCTGTTTGATTCATACTCTGGTTTCTCTTCAGATTATATAAATCTTTCAAAAGCAAAAAAAAAATGGAGTCAGTGAAGAGCATAACACAGACAAAATTCCAGTCATTGATTTTGGTTTTGGTTTTAAGAGAACTTTAAGCTATGATAAGTAGAAATGGGGTAGAAAGAGAGGTTGTATGATGGATATGCATTTGAAATAAGTAGCAGATTCTAAAAAATAGATAATTCAGGAGGTTTATAGGCATTCATATCAGGAAATTCCCAGGGGAATAGAGTTGGAAAATGCATGAGCTTCCAAAACACAGCCTAATTATGGACAGGATTACAGCTCTGTAAATTATGTTTATCGACATGAATAATAATGTCTAAATGTATTTGTATATGTTTCTTCTTCTGCTTGGGCATGCCAGGTAATTAATTATCTTCTACTCTATGGCAAAAAAAAAGAAGTTGGTAGTTAAATCCAAATAAGCAAATGAGAATTTGTACTTAGAGCTGTTCAGACCAGGATGTCAAAGTTCATTATGTGTTAAATTAGCCTTGCAAATACACCAGTCCTATTAAAATCCTTGAAACCTCAACAGAAATTGGGTTGGAAATGCTCTGGAGCTTCTCTGCATGGAATAAATTTTAGCTTTGACAAGCTATCTCATCTGCCAGGTTTGAGAGGCCAAATCTGTTGAAACTCTTGCAGTTTAAGGCTCTTTTAAGGACAGTAAAGAATTATCTGAAAATGGAGTACAATTTAAACTGGGTTTAGCTATCATTAAATGTGATTATAAGTGTTGTGAAAGAGTGCATAATATTATTTATACCAGTGATTGTGTCAAGGCCATTGTGGAGAGCTTGATGAACACTTGTTTCTGAATGCATAAACACTTGTCAAAATGTAAACATGCATGAATTCAGATCCACTGGGCTGAGCACAACCAGGAAGTTAGTTACAATCATCCATGAATATACTGTAGATGCTTCCCATGTCTCAATCTATTTCCATAGCAATGATTCTTCCTATTATTGTTCAATAACCATTAGCACTGCAGCTGCTTCCCTCAATGTTAATTAAGACTGAAAAATCAAATTCCATTAACAATAAATTTCAATAGAGGACTGATTATTTTCAGATTTCAGATGAGAACAATGTAATCATCATAATCTCAGAAGCTAGTTTCTCAAGGATAACTAGCAATATCTCAGCTTCCTTACAGAATTATCATTTTGTACTCAAGAAACATAATGATAACATATCTCCCTCTTAAGATCAAAGCCAATGATACAGATTCTGAATGGATGAAATTTATTCAAAGCTTCAAGAGTTTTATACAGAGAACCTTTCCAGGGAATCAAATTAAATTTGATTCTAATTAAGTCAAATTAGGGAATGTGCACCGTCCTCTAGGAATCCCTCTATTGGAAGTAATAATGGTTTCAAGAAATTGTTGCTTTTTAAAGAAAAGAAAATCTTCATTCCCTCATGTAGATATTTTGCAAATACTCAGGTATGATGAAAATAACATATGCTTCCAACAATCTCTCTCTGTTCACAAAAAGACTGACCTTGTTGCAGGTACCCTTGATACATCTTCCTGGTCAGGGAAGGATGGAATGTGAAACAGTGAGATGACCTTTTATTTTCCTTGTGTGAATATCATTTTTTTTTAACTACACCTGAAATATGTATGCAAAGAACACAAAGATGAATTTGGCACTAATGTCAAAACAGCATATGAGGAAGGTGTTACCCTTTTACAGATTGTTAGTCCTGTTCATTTATTTACAATAGCTTAAGTGTGGAGAAGAGGTTGCAGTATGTGCTTTGGTCCACTCCTGATTTCCCTACATCCTACCAAGAGAAGAGTCCAAGACCGTGTGCTCTGTGCAAGTGTGCTGGGAAGAAAAAGCAGAAGGAAGTGAATTCAGACTAGCACCTTCTTTGACAAAGAGCAGGCAGAGTGAGAGGCATCAAGGAGGCACAGAGGAAATCTTGAACTCTCTATCTATACTTTGGGTCAGTAGGTCGCCAGGTGCTAAAGAGTCCGTGCCATGGGATTCACACCTCCAACAAATCCTCTGAGTTTTATGAATCTAAAGAGCAGAGGGAAATGCAACTCCTTCCATGTCTCAGCTCTGAAGGATTATTCAGCCAAGTTGGCCTGTCTAGCAATCTCTCTAAAAGTAGATTGTTCATCAGGTTTATTCTGATGTCCAATATGTTCAGAAGCTTCTGAACAAGGAGTCTATAACATTACTTTATGAACAACAACTTTTTGTTAGCATTTATGTATGTATGTATGTATGTATGTATGTATGTATGTATGTATGTATTTTTTCTGCCGCCCATCTCCCACAGCGGGTGACTCTGGGCATGTATGGGTTTTGTGCATACATGTATTAACATGTATGGGTTTTGTTTTGTTTTGCTTTGTGTTTGGCCTTAGCTGAGTTTTCACAAAGCTGTAAGACAAGAGGCTCCAAACTAAATAAACAAAAGTAGTATTACTCTATATTACCATGCCTAAGAGCTCTATTTTCTCAAGTATACAGTGCAGAGGGAGGGAAGGACAATTAGCAAAAAATATTTCCCCAAAGCAGAGCATTATCAGTTATTATTTTTTCCAATTACCTGCACTAATATTGCATTTCATATATTTCCAATACATGAAAATTCACTTTGGGAGTCAAACTCTTTTAGAATGTTCATTATGTGGTGAAAATGATGCTAAGTACTGCACGCCTTCAAGCTCTTCAGGCAACAAATCAGATATTTGGAAAACAAGACCTATAATTCTTCCCAGTCTGCATGTGAATGGACCCTTGGTGTACTCAGAAAGCCACTGACATTGTTTTCTAAGTGATGTTATTACTAACACCCTTGCCAGTTGACACATGTCCGTGATTAACTTGGAATGTGAAAATGTTTTAGAACCTCTGAAGCCTCTTTCTACAAATGAGATTTCTTCATTAGTGAATTACAGCAACGTCACCAACACCATTTCTAGCAACCCAAGGACTGGTTTTGTGGAATTCATATTCTTGAATTTTGTCTGAGCAGTAGTCTGCAGAGTAGCCTGTGGATTATAAAATAAATTGAAAGTCCTGGACTAATAGGGAGTCAATCCATAGTTTTATCAGGCCACCTCTGCAACAAGGTCAAACAAACTGCAGCTGGGGGAAGGGCATGGAGAAGACAGAAGGCCGTCTCCATCTGCCTGTGGCTAATCAAGGATAAAGAACTAATTTGCTCTGATCAAACTTTCTGGGTATAGGATACCTTTTTAGCTTAACATTCTAGCTTCCTGCAGCTGGCCTACAAGGAAAAAGTCTGCATTTTTAGCAACACAACTCTCTTACATGACAAACTTTACAAGTTAGGAATCTTGGGTGGCACTTGTAACTCCATCCAAAAATGCTGAAGGTTGACTGGCAATGTTTCATCATTGTATTCAGTCCTTTCATATATTCTGTTCCTTCTGGGAGAAGAACTCAGCTACTTTGATTAGCCAAGCCAAATGATGTAGCCAGGCTAGGGGGATTCATTGTCTGCACCCGCTCTCAGCATCGCCAACTGGAACTATCTGATGAAAGAATATGAATTATGTTGTGGCTCATTCTTTCATTCATTCATTCATTCCTAGGAAAGCAGAAACAGGTCTCATGCTCTTATGCTCTGCTCACTCTTAGGACAAAGGCATTTGCTTCTTCTGTCATTAACTCCCATCTACAGTCAGAGAGAAAAGCAGATAATTGTGGAAATGCATCCACACTGGCCCAAAGTAGAGGCCACAGCAGCATTGTGGCTGCTTCTGCAGGACTCTTTTACATGCACATCCAGTAATAAATAGTGATGAGAAGAAACCTGTTTGGTTCTCATTGAATATGGCCTGATTGATTTATCCTTCCTTATTTTCATTTCTCTGAACAAAGTCATGGTACAAAAATGCATTAGCTGGTCAAAATATTGCACAAAACTACATTAGAACAGAGAACATGGCTTGAAACAAAGAAGAAATGCAGGCAAAAATGCATAGTTTAAGAGAAAAAAGGAACAGAATGTATACAGGTTTTTACAGGGATTGTGATAAGGTGAAGCATTAGGAAAACATGTGTTTCAAGCTCCTATGTAATTGACACACTGCACACAAATTGAAACATGTCCTATAGCCCATTAAAAGGATTAATCCAGCCACAGGTGCAGCCTCTAGCCAGTTTGGTGGATAACTTGTCAAAAAGTTGAAGCCCAGCCCTATAAAAGCATGCTGACTTCAGATCCAACCTGGTGGGATCGGGAGAAAGGAAGCTCAAGATTGGTCCCAGGTTGTTGGAATGGCTGCCAACAGGTGACATCTTTACTGACTTAGTATAGGTACTTATAAAAAATGTTTGCTTAAATCAATTTTTAAAAGTGTTTACTTAAATCAGTTTCTTTTCTGCATAAGCTGTACTGTATTTTTTGAAATTTGCCCTGAGTATGTACTCAACAACACTGGAAACTTGACTTGGTGCCCATCTCATTCCATTGTTGGTTTGGGATTTGTTTGTTTGTTTGTTTGTCTCTCTTTAAGGACTCTGTCCCAGCCCCTTAAAAAGGAAGGGGCAAAGTGAAGCCCCCTGTGAACTTTTTAGCTGTTTTTCAGAGTTTGGTTGTATACTACCAAGCCCTTCTGTAGACTGCTTGCTCTGCCCCACTTCCAATCCTTTTGCCCTGAAGGGAGTAGCATGACATGGATATTTGGAAAGAAATGTGCAAGCTGATGCAGCAGAGGGATAGGGTAAATTTAAGCTATAGAAAAATGAAAATCTGAGTGAAATTGACCTTGACAGATTAGTCCAATCTTGTAACAATAGAGCACTGAGATGGGGAAGGATCAATGCATTACTGCTCAGGAATTGAATTCCAGTTGTTTTCAGGTTCATTCCCAGAATCTGCAGTTAGAAGTAAGTTTAATCTTCCCAAAGTGAATTGTGCAGGGTATAAATACAGAATCTTCAGTATCAGATGAAGATGTATCAATTTGGCAGGCATTTTAATTTATATTATTCCTCATGTTGCTTGTGCAAATGAAATATTGGCATTGACTATTGGTTTTTACTGAACTAGAATACTGTTTTGAATGGTTATTCATGTTGAACACTGCCTGGAATTTCCTGTTATAAAGAGTAGTTTGTCTAGGAGACAATTGTGGCTAACAGCAAGAGAGTGCAATAGTGGAAGGAGAAAAATTGCATTTTTGTCTTCGATATTGTAATAAAATAGGCTCAACAGTGAGTTCTGATTAGTGTTTGATCAGATTCAAGTTATATTTCCTCCACCTCTATCTGTCTCCCAACTTGTTTTATTGTCCTCAGCTGAGACACATACCAAGGGGCTATATGTGCCACCCTGGTAATCTTTGTGTTCTGCAGAGCAGTCAGAACCACAGTAGGAGTGACAGTCATATTAGGAGGAAAATATCCCAGACTTTCTGGAATCCATTACATTCCATCAGTTTCCTTGGGTTGACCACTCTAATAGATCCCCAATCCCTACAGAGAAAATTAGTTGTTGCAACCCTAAGTCTCAGCAGGATGTGGTCTGACCATGGTAAGGGATTAGAGCAAAAATCTCTTACTTTCAGACAACTAGTCTCTCATTCAGTAGGAAAAAAAAAGTCCAAAAGGTGATTGATCATATGCATTGCTCCATGAATAGGTTCAGTCAGATCCACTGAATGACAGGTAGTTGTCACTTAACTACCACAGCTGGGACTGCCAACTCCATCACTAAACAATGCTGTCATCATGTGGCCACCACAGGCTTCTGACCACACTTCCATTGTGGTCATTAAGCGAGACATCATGTGACTGCAACTCACAATTTTACTGCTGGCTTCTCCATTGACTGCTTATCTTAAATGCCTGCTGATTGCAAAACACCCAAATTTCAATCACATGACTGTGGGGATGCTGCAACAATTGGAAAGTTACTTTTTCAGTGCTGTCATAATTCTGAACGGTCTCTATACAGGGCAGTTGTTAAACGAGGTCTACCTGTATTTTAATTATTTTCAAAATTTTTGAGTATCACTGTTGAAACTTTGTGACCCAACTAGCATTTCAAGACAATAATGAAGTTGCCTTTTATTAGCAGAACATGTTAACTTACTCCTACAGTTAGTTAAAAATTCATAATTGTTTTCATATATCACAAAAAAACAACAACGGATAACTGCTGAAAATGTTAGGGCTCCTATTTTTCGTCTGGAGATTTGATAGCAGTGTTCATCATGGCTCCCATTTTGTCTTCCCTTTCTATTGAAAGGAAGAATATAGTTGGTCAGAGGTCATCTTATAGGACAAATTTTTATTAGAGTTTAGAGAAATCTCTGAAAAAATTCTATTTTTGCCGGTGGCACTTTTCTGAACAGAGGTCTTCATATTATGTGGAAAATAATAACCTGTATTTAGTACACCTTAGCTGGAAAAAAATAATCTTAATACTGAACGCTGTCCTTTTCACTCATTTTTTTTCCCCTTAAGGAATTAGTTTACTTTTTTAGGAAGCAAACAAAAGGACCAGAGATGTATTTTTTACCATTAGATTGCCTGGCAAATCCTGCTGACACGGTACACATTAGTACTGGGAATCACAATTGCTGGGGGCTTTTTAGTCCTACTCAGCTGTCCTAGACAGGAAAAGCAATAATGCCAGCCAAGTTCTAGACGGAGGCCAAAGTCCAACCGAGCATTTCCAAGACTCTCCTCTCAGTTGCAGTTTGTAAGGCAAGAAGTGCTGCTATCAGAGGGACGGCAGTAGCAGGGACTAATGAGCTGTTTGGGATACTATCTTATAACCTAATTTCACTGATTTTATGGTATTTTGACATTGCTTTGTGTATGTATGTATGTATGTTTCAAATTTGTCACCAACCCTCTCACTGTGGAGTGACTCTGGGCGACCCTCTGGAACAAGCTGCCTGAAGAAACAAAATCTCTTCTTGCCTTATGCATTGATAGCTTACTATGTGATGCACAGTGTAAAACAAGTGGATTCTGCAACCAAATATTACCTACATAATCCCTGATTAGCTGGGATTATTTATTATATTTATATACCACCACATTCTACCAGGACTCCCAGAATTTAACAAGAGAGCCAGTGTGGTATGGTGGTTCAATGCTGGAATAAAAGTGGGCAGACCCAGGTTCTAGTCCTCCCTTAGGCACAAAAGCCAGCTGGGTGACCTTGAATGACCCTTTCCCTCTCAGTCCTAATTAGCCTCCCTCTGCAACAAGCTGCCTGAAGAAACAAAATTGTCAGGTTCAGCCTAAGAAACTCAGCGGGACAATTCAGGAACAATTCAGTTACCTTATTAGCTTACACCTACTAGACAGAATCTCGCCAGACTAACTCTAACCCCCAATGACAGCAACTAAACCCACCAAATTCCTTAGGGTGGTGCCAGTCTCATCCTCTTAGTTTTCACACGCTCAGGCTGCGGGCTGAGGAGATGCTTGAGATTACTCTCCCCCTCCCCATGACCTTGGACCTCCTCACTCAAGTCTTCCATCACAAAAATCTCTTCTTGCCTTATGCATTGATAGCTTACTGTGAGAAGCACAGTGTAAAACAAGTGGAACATGAAACTGAGTGGGACAAATGCTAGGAACAGCAATTAATTTTAATTTAAATTTTAAATTTTAAAATTTTAATTAATGAATGGGGATATTTATTTTTTAACTGTTTGTGGCTTTTACTTTTATTGTGAGACGCCCAGGGTCACCCACTGGGGGAGATGGGCAGCATACAAATTTAATAAATAAGCAAACAAACAGACAAACAACAAGGTACATGTAACATCAAAGCATCCACAGTAAGCAGAAAACAATGCTTAAGAATCCATGGTAGTGAAATCCTAGAGAAAAAAAATCATTTGGTAGATTTCAGTGAACAGGACAAACCTCTCTGTTTTATGGGATGTCTAGTCTATTTGTTAGATTGTGGAGCATTTACAAAATAAGAAATCATTGCTATAGCCAGAGATCAATACAGCAGACTAGATATTTCCATGCACACTATGATTAGTTTTTCACAAGTACACGTCTTTGAAGAGCATTTTGATATAACAATCAAAAGTTTGTATTATATGCGGGAGGGAGGCTGGCACTTTTTTGTCACAGGCAGGCCTCAACATGAGAAAGTGTTTGTATTGCTACATGACAATCATTTCTACAGGGTCAAAAACATCAAAGGTGAATTGACCCTAGGTGAATGTTTTTGCTATGAACTCTGTCATATGCCTTTAACTACAAGTGACAACTGCTGCACGCATCTGATGAAAGATAGCTGAGAGGGTGAAATGTATTATGTGCAAATTGTATTGCCATTCTAAGTGCTGTTTCCAAAGATGTACACAATTGGCAAAGAATGGAAAAATCATAACAATAAGAAGATGGTGTGACACATGTGGAATTAATATGTTTACCCCCACAAAAAAAAGTAAAAAAAAAAAGCATGTAGGCTATGCTATGAAATGATAGAAAATGTGGAAGGGCATTTGCTTTCTGAAACTATATCAACTGCCAGTATTTATGATATACTGTTTATGATTTTGAATGTTGGCAGGAAACAGGAATCTATGCACTAAATTATGCCAGAGCCGTGGATATGCTGAAAAAAGAGGAGAGTAGTGATATAATTAGATGGGCATTTTATGGTGTTGAGTACCTGGTCCAGTTTATGAAAAAATGTATAAATACAGAGTTTGCAGAATTTTCACTGCACAAAGTTCCAAGAGATAGGAAGAATACCTAGCTCTAGGACAGCTGATCCATAAAAAGCTCCAAGCTGAACATTTGATATAGGTTGAAAAGCTACTGTGCCAAACTTTAGGACTCAGTTTATTGGCAGGGTCTGTTTCCTACCCCTTAAATTAAGCAAGCTGCCCAGGCAAGGGGTACTTCCCCACTTGTTCAACATAAAGGCCAATCAAGAATCTCCCTGAGGCCAAGAGAAACCATGATTCCTAAGGAGAGAGAGAGGGTTTTCCGAAATGGCATGCTGCTAATGCAGACCCTCTATTTAAAATGAAAAGAGCCCCAGGTCATCAGTGCAAACAAGATGCAGAGATGTGTTTTAGGGAACAAGTGATGAAAATGACAGGGCATGAGTTTTTCACAGGCACTGAAGAAGATATGACTGTGGAGCCTAAGATTTGATGCATTGTTCCCTTTCAGAATGTTACACAGGTATCTGTGTATATGACAGACAGTTTGGTGTAGTGGTGAAGGCATCAAGCTAGAGACTGGGAGACTGTGGGTTTTAATCTCACTTTTAGGCACAAAGCCAGCTGAGTGACCTTGGGCCAGTCACACACTCTCAGCCCTAGGAAGGATGCAATGGCAAACTACTTCTGAAAAACCTTGCCAAGAAAACTGCAGGGACTAATCTAGATAGTCACCAAGAGTTAAAAACTGCCGCGAAGGCCAATAAATAAATAAATAAGCAAAATAAACAAGCAAACAAGTAAGTCTGCATGGCCCAGTTCTGTTTTATGTATCAGAAGAAAAATACAATTACATTAAGAGCTTTTAGTGGCTATTACCAAACCTAGAAAAGGTATTCTACACCTCCTACACCAACTACAAAGTTGGTATATGTGAATATTAGGAAAATTCAAGGCGAATCTGAATATTTGGCATGCTTTGCAGGGAGGTGAATAACAACTAAGAAATTGTTGTTGTTCTGGTTATTATTTGCTATTATGAGTGGTAAGCCCAGAGTGCCTGAATTTAATGGTTGTTTCCTTCATGAATGCTCTATCTGCTACCTTATAAAGGATTTCAATGATATGGTTCCCATGACCTAGGAGATTCTGTACAATCACATAGGTCATGTTATGTACTGCATCTGGGAACATGGACGGGATGCCAAGTTGGTGACTGATGCTTCCTTGAAGCAGTTTAGAGTCAAGAAGAAACTCCCAGCCTGCTTGTACCCTCAGGATGCTTTCTTTAGAGATAGACCAAATGTGACACATCCGTACTACAAGCCAAAATCCAATGAAAAAAATCTATTATGGTTTTGCCAGCTTGTATCCATAGGCAAACAAGACAAAGGGGTATAAAGTTGGTTATCTACAAATAATCTATAAGAATTTGTTATTTTAGTGTCACTAAAATTAAAATGTACTCATTAAGGGGTCTTTCTTTTACTCTCACCTTAAAAATCAGGGAGGCCGTTCATGTTTACAGTGTGTGCAAGCTGCATAGAAACACAACAGATTTCACTGTGTAAACACAATGATAAGGAGAGGGCTCTGATGAGGCCAACAGAACTGGTTGTTGCTTTAGGGAGGGGGGCAGAATTATTGACTCTATGAAGTTTGGCATTTTAAAAGAAAGACTACCACACTATTTTTGAAATACATCAACGCTCACCTCAGGCAAAAGCAGGAAGTCAGCAGATTCCTTAAATGGTGCAAGTTAGAACAAACTAAAGACCAGTACATTCCAAATTACAAAAATGAAATGTACACTGCTGAAAGGTATAATCTCTTTTTAAACTTTATGTGGGGTAAAGTTGCACAGAGCACCAATCTCACTACATATCCATAGTGGTAAAACCTGAGGAATTCTTCAAATAACTCTGGGTCCTACAATGAAGTCTCTTCATGTGAGTTTATTGACATGAAGACAGCTGCCATATCATGGAAAACTGTTGAATATCACCCACCAGATCTTCACGTGAAATATTTATTGCCTGCTTTACTCTACACTTAAGGATAATTGGAGTTTTACAGGCTCCTGGAAGGCTTGAGGGTGAGTGGCTTGTATTATGATATTGAGTCATCTTTAAGGGCCATGAATGCCTCCACTAAGTGATTATTTAGGCCAGTTGATAAGCAGAAGCCCACTGAGCAACACAGTCACTGAGTGCGAATCAGCAGATCCAAAAACATACAGATTTGTTTTCTGGAATGCCAATTGCATGCTAAAGTGAAGAGTGTGACATTGAACAGTACCAACTGTGAGAAAATTAACATTGAGTACCCTTGATGGACGCTTAGCATTTGCCAGAGGAGGAGTGTAAGAATTAGACAGCCTAGGTTTATGAGGAAGAAGTAACAGTGGGTGCTAGGAACACCGGTATTTCAAAAAAACTCAAAAGGCGGTTTATGATAAAAGGATTTTTTTTGTGTGACTTCTATGAGATCAGCGTGCCTCTGCTCATCTATGCTAGACACTGCCATTTTATTTCTAGGAAATTTGACTCTTGTAGGGTTATGAAGAATATAAATCTGTGGTGCTGAAAGCCAGATCTTGACCTGCTTCCTATATAGTATTTTTTTAAATCATGTCTACTGCCGTCTTGAAATAGGGAGTTCCCATCCCCCAGCTCCCTATATTGTCAGGCATGTAATAAATGCTCCCTACAATTTTTTCATAATCCAACATGTAGAAAGATTATACAGAAAAGCTCACATGTTGATTTAAAAAACATGTTTATTGAACAAGCGAACATACAGAGTTCAGAGAAATGATTTCATGCCATTTGATGCAAACTCTTCATCATCTTCAGATGAACTGTCACAACATGCTATTTCATAACATGCACGCCTTTCTGGCTGGTCTGTTCCCACAAATCAGAAGTATAGTCATAAGCAGACCAGTCTTAGCTTGAATTACAGCCCTTTAGATCCAAGTGAGAATAGCATGGCTTCTCTGTTAGAATGGAATGGTAGCCTCATTCCAGATCAGAAAAATTGTGACAATTGTGTAGTCATCACAGTACTATAAATGCAGACTTTTTGGAACTGCATAATCTCTGCTCCACATTAATTTAGAGGCTGCAGACTATAAAGCAAAATTCTCCAAAGTAATGTCTGGTCATAGGTATTTACATAAAAAGAAATGAAATCCAATTACTTACCCAGTTGGTGTCCTTGGCAGGGCTCTAAAAACCCTCCATTTGCAATTTTGCAGGCTGCCTAGTAAGTATCCCATAATACTGCTTCCACTTTCCCCTGTTCCTCTTCAGCTTCCCTAAAATTGCAGCATTTTTATGACAGCTGTACAAGATTGGCCTGAAGAAATGATTTTCTTCATGCAAATTTCAGCAACAGATTTTATTGCAGCTTGTCAGTAGCAGATGCTCTTTCCTCAGAAACTCTACTTTGGTAAGCATGGCATTGGAGTGCTCGGGTTGCGGAAGGCCATCTTTGGTGAGGTAAAAGGGTTTGTAAAATCCTCAGTATTTCAGGCCGCCATCTTCAAAAATACAAGTGTGATTTTCAAACCAGCCGCACCACACAGAGTTCTTTTTTCCTGTATCTGTCTCCTTGGAAAAAAGGCCCCTTTGTTCTGCCCAGATATGTCTGAACATATAACCAGGGTCTCTTTACCATCCAACAAGCATTTATCTTTCAAAATACACTCTGTGTGCCTGGAGTAATAAGGATGAACATGCCTGGACATGTAACCAGCACTTATTAGTGTGTGACAAGCATTTACCTTGCTGACTTTGCTCTCTGCATAACTGGAGTCTAACCCCGCCCATCTGTTCAATTACATTTTTCTGCCTACTAATATTTTGTTAGGGTTCTGTTTCCACTAGGTCTTATTGTACTGCATCAATGTTCACTTATGGGGTCAGCAATTAAATCTTGCTCAAATACGGGTCTTTCATTTTCAAAAGTGTGTGGTACTTTTTCCTACACTCAACAGCCAAAGGGTTTTACAAAGCATCCACTAGGACTTTACTTACTTCAAAAAACACTCATTTATGTTTATGTTCACTTGAGAAACAGATTTTAAAACCTTACACACAAAATGCAAAAGCAGGCAGAAGTTCAATATCAAGATTTGGGTTTCGGTTATCAAGCAGCACTACTTTGGGGGGCGGGTAGATACTGTTAACAATTAACTATAGGTTTATCAAAGAGGCTTTCTGAAAATATTAAAGTTTACCATGTCATTTCTGATAGTAATCGTGGCTTGCTGACAGCAACAGCATCTGGGTTTATTTACTTTGATGACATCACTGATTGAAACAACTGATACAACAAGTTCCATACACTGAGCTGTACAGTATAGCTATCATTTTCACCCTTAACAAGTAGATAAATTGTTGGATCTGATGTGTCATATCTAGAAAAAGAAGTAAGCCAAAGTGACAGCATTAAAAAAAAAGGCAGAAATCTGCATATAGTGTCAGTAAGGCCATTTTTGACAGGAAAAAAAAATGATGTAATCTTATCTATATTTTCCTGGGAGTAAGTCTCATGGAGATCAATGGATTTACCTTTGAGTATGCATGGACAGGATAGCCCTAAGTCTTCCTTTCTAGCAATCACATTTTTCAATTGTAATAAATAAGTATCAGGTCTGTTTTTAATTGCTTAGGTGAGCTAATGTAATTTTAGAAAAGTTTTGTGAAATGTAAACATGCAAAGCTATGTTTGGTTTGGTTTTTCATGATGTGTGGATACTGGGTTATTTATTACATTTATATTCCACCACAATCTGAGTCAACCCTCTGCAGTTTACAACATGCAGGCAGTTTAAAAACAACCACAATAAAAGTTAAAACCTTTACTTAGAACAATTAAAAAGCAATCAAACTCCAAAGTTCCAATTAATCAATAAAAAATAAAAGATGACCAAGTCTAAGGAGAATGCTCTACAGAACACCTCAGTCTTCAGCATCTTCCTGAATGCCATCAGGGAGTTAACCTACTGTTATAGAGTAATATTTTATGCCAGTTTGAGCTTCTGAACTAAATTATTAAGTCTGCTTTCAGCAAGCAACAAATCTTCCCAGGATTCTGCTGGATTTTAATTAAATATCAAGGACATGTGGATTCTATATGTACAAGTTTAATTTGTTGATCACGTACATCTAAAGACCAAGTAAAAATTAGTGTGGAGCTGAACAATTTATCTGGAAGCTTTTTTTCTATAAAATCAATACTTACACACACCACACATACAATAGCTGTCAAAAAAAAACTTCTCAAAAGTTTCTGTGTCATTTAGGTTAAAATTATACTTGAAAATATTCAGTACTAACACAAGACATTAGTTGTCCTTGAATATGTGTTTGATCTGTTTCATATGCATAGAGCTGACACTGATTTGATATAAACAAGTTTAGTATCCTCAGGGGATAAACTCATTTTTGTAGGTGAAACAGTTAGTGTAAAATTGACAAGCTGGGCATGAGATGCTGGTTTGGAGGTGAAGTAACTTGGTTTGCTAGATCAGAAAGTTCAATTCTTGGACATCACAAAGAGAAAAGGATTCCAATCAATGGTGAGTTGAGCTGCTTGATCACCATTTATAAACAGATCCTAGATTGTTGCCTGTAAATAGGAACTACACACACAGAAACATACTCACCAACCCTGCAGCTAAAATAGGTATCTTTCCCTCTGCCAAATCTTTTAAATTGTAAAAGGTTTGGGGGAAATTACTCAAGCTATTATGGGGTATGGACCATTTTACCAGGTTATCTTGAATGCTTCCCCCCCCCCCCCGCCAAGAAATGGTAGCAGAGGAAGAAAAGCAGAAAAACCTTTTCTTAGTGACATCAGGAATAAAAGATTCCTGCTAGTGTTCCAGTTTTTGTGCCTCTCCTTTCCATTGTTTTACTTGCTTCTGTTAGTCACTGAATGTATCTAAATAATTGTTTTCATTCAAGGAATATTCATATTTGTGTCAAGATTTGGTGCTACTTTCTTCAACAGATAAAATAGGTAAAGCAAGCTTTTTTCTTCCCTGTTTTATATAACCTGCATTTCATCCTCTGTACTTTGGCTGGCTTTTCTCCCCACCCCCACCCCTTAACCAGACATGGTGTTTTTTTTTTCCTTCTTTGTAGTTCAGAAAAAAAAGAGTTTATTGTTGCAAATGAATTAAGCTAGCTCACTCACCAAAGGCAACCTGCAGCACACTAACTGACAGTTCTTCATGTGGTTCCATTAGGAGATTTTCACTTCTAGGAAGGAAGAGTTCAAATCAGAGGATTCCTGTTTTGAAATAACACATTTATGCATGCACAAGGAATTCTTTCTCTGTAAGATATAATTCAAAGCACATGGGATTAATGTGCAAACGAAATCCAAATTGGGAAATCTTTCTCAAATTTTTCTCAACATTGAGTTACCTAAGCTTCATATAACTCAATCGGTCTTACTTCTAAGTAGGCAGGTTTTTAGGATTGGGCCATTAAACCAGACTTTGCGCCTTCAGGAATGACTAAGTGGCTAATTGAACTAAAGATATTATATATAAAATATTCACCAATTCCTCATCCTTCTCTAGACTATATTAAAGAATAAAAATCTTGATTTAACAGATGAAATGCACAATTTGAAAAAATAAAATGTTCACTTGTTTATAGAATTTATATTCCATCTTTCCTATGAAGTTTGAAATGTCATAAATGTGGCTTGTAGGTTACGCTTGCTTTATGCACAAAGGATCACTTAGGCATAGAGAAAGTAAGCTGTATGGTCTACTATTCCTAGTCCAACATCTGATTCACTATAGCTTTCTTCAGGTGGTATGATTCTTAATTTGAGCCAACAGATATCATATTTAACCCCAGTGCTAAATGTACTAAGCAGTTTTTGGATAAAACTCTGAATGGATGGTCTCACTACATACATACCTAAGCAATTTGACATTCAAGAAAGATTTTATGCAGACCAAATAAAGTTAATATACAACAATATGGGAGGTTTTAAAAAATGTTCTTTAGGCTGGTCTTTCATTGCCTTTTAAAAAAGTTTTCCTATACCAGTTTCCAGGCCAAAACATACACAGAGGGAAAAAATTAATTAATATTAAAATTTCTTAATATTAATGAATTACTATTAATATTAGGATAGACCTCTTTCTCAGTGTACTATTATGATTGCAACATACAATAAACATTTGGTTTAACGGCCCTCAGTTTAACAGACTTCAGATGCCACAGACAAAATCTGTCTGCAAGCTATATGCTTCTGCATGTTTGTAAAACCCCACTTGCTATTTTAAAATATGCAAAATATGCATGCATAAAATCCTATTTGCCATGTTATACCTGTAATATTCTATTTGGAATCTGCAGACATGTTGCTTTTGGGGATGTTGTTTCCCCCCTGTTAAATTAAGGGTTTACTGTAGTATATCTATTTGGTCAGAAAGAGTGCAGTTTCAGGTTAAGTAGAATTGAAGATGCCAGAGAAGTCCAAGGATAGTTTTTCCTTTGTTTATTTAAATAGAACAGTAAGTTTACTGTTCTATTCATTCAAGCTGTTCAATCAATGACTTTGCTTGAAGAAAATTCTCATGGTGTTGTTGTCTTGCTTCCAACAGCAGGTATCCCCTTGATACTGGTGTCATCAATACTGGCATTCTGAAAGTAAAGAAAAATCTATACTATCTGTTTCACATTTAAGAAAGAAACTTGCAAAAGAACGTGCTTGACTCTAGCTTTCAGTGGGGAAAGTAGTGTGTTGCAGTAACTATAAAGAGGTGGACAGCAGTGGTGAGTTGGAATATGCTCAGCATGGCTAAAGCAGATTTCTGGGTTTTAGAATGGCTTGCCTTCAAACATCCAAATGGACTGGGCCCCGGCTACATGCACAAGCTCTTTTCCTGCTACCTCTGAACATTAGGAACAGACAGCATTATACAGGTAGTCCTCATTTAGCAACCACAATTGGGACTGGCAACTTGGCCACTAAGTGAAGCAGTCACTAAGTGAAACTAACTGTGCTTACAATCTTACTTCAGTTTTCCTTTGCTTTTCAGACCTGTGAAGGTAATAAATGCAAGGATTGGTCATAAAGTTACTATTTCATCATTGTCGTAACTGGATGGTCACTAAATGAGGCAGTCACTAAACGAGGACTACCTGTACAGAGATTGTATGACAGTAAATTGTTAGTGACCACCAGGGACTTCATAAGAAAGAGTCTTACAGATCTGCATCTGTTGGCTCTCCTTGGCTCTCCTTTCATAAAGCACATGGTATTAGCTCAAAGTTATAGCCATACTATAACACTGAAAATAGAGGTATAACAACTGATTGATTGATTGACTTAGTAAGCATATGAATGTATATGCAACCACATCCACCCAGACTCATGCTGGCTTACCACAAAATTAAAAACATTCATAGTATAGCATAAATGTATAATGAAAAATGCACAATAAATCTAACAGCAGCCAACAACAACAAATTAAATATTCACAGTAAAAGCAAACACCAATCCCAAAACATCAGATTAAATTATAACCAATGTTCATCACTACATCTATCCCTTATAAAAACATAACATAAAGAAAACTACACAATTAAAAATCAAGCAATTTTAGCAAGGTAATGTCAAGCACCAAAGGCCCTCTGAACAATTCAGGAACCATGAGTTCAAGAAAAAAACCAAACCATGAACCTGCCCCTTCAGGAACAGTACCTCCCCTTCAATGGGTGTAATGTTTTTTAACTGTTTTTATGCTTATTTGTGAGCTGCCTAGAGTCACTTATATAGTGACATGGGTGACATATAAATTCGATTTATAAATAAAAATAAATAAAATGGTATGTGGAAAAGACCTTGGAAGACTGGGCCCAGAGATGCTGCCTAGGGGATGGTCAGATAAGAGACAGCATACCCTGCAGCTGGATAGTGGTCAGGGCAAGAAGCTTAGAAGGGACCCTCCCTAGTTTCTTGGGCTGTAAAGGAGACAGGGGGAGAATTGTACTTTCAGACTTGCAAGATTCTGTTAATGTAGCTCTACAGTAAAGTAGAATTAGCTTATCTGGTTGTGTTTCCTGTCTGGTCTAAGTGGTAAAGCTGATATCAATCTTGCAAACCTGAAAGTACAATTCTCCCGCTGTCCTCTTTACAGCCCGAGAAACTTGGGAAGGTCTCTTCTGAGCTTCTTGCCCTGCCCACTTTTCAGCTGCAGGCTATGTTGTCTGTTAGCTGACCATTCCCTAGGCAGCATCTCTTTGCCCCTTCTCCCAAGGTCTTTCCCACATACAATTACAATTACATTAGAGCTGGTCAAGAATCTGTTTCCTTCTATCCAGATCCTGACAGCCTCAGGCATTGGAACAACACTTCCACAGCATCACCAGCTGTGCCTGGGGTGGTAATGTAGAACTGGATATCATCATCTTATTGATGATTCTACATATTCTCTCACTAGCTTCATGTAGATTTTAAATAGCAAAGGAGAGAGACGGCAAACCCTGAGGCAACCCACATGTTGGGTTGGAAGTAGTTGAACCACTAAGAACAGAGTCCCCAATTCCCAACCATTGTAGATGGTCAAGAAGGATGCTATGGTTGACAGTGTCAAATGCCACTGAGAAGTTCAAAGAACCAGGGGAGGTACACTACCCCCATTCAAGTCATGACAATCATCCACTAGTGCAACCAATGCTTTTTCTGTCCTATGTCTGGGACTAAATTCTGACTGAAATAAATCCAGATATACTTCCTCTAAGTTAACACAACAATTTTCTCAACAATTTTCTCAAGAAAGGGAAGGTTGGAGACTGGGCTATAGTTGTCCAAACTGCTTAGATCTAGAAACGCCTTTGGAGGAGATGGTATACTACAGCCTGCTTCAAGTTGCAGGTACAGCTCCTCTCTCAGTTAAGGATTAACCATTACCTGGATCCAGCCAGTCACATTCTCACCTGCCCTCAGAAGAAGCCAGGTATGGTATGGGTCCAATGTATTGGTGGCAGAAGCCATGCTAGATAGTGCAAACCCATTTCACTGGTGTCCACAAGAGAAAAGGAGTCCCAGCTAACACCATAAGCTATTGCCTCAGTCATTGCTGTAGATCCCACCCATGAAGAGTCAAGATTAAAGTAAATCTGAGCAACTTTGCCAGCAAAATATTTCACAAAATGGTCACAGTGGCCAGATGGAATATTTTCTTATCTTCTCTTGAAAGGAATTCAATATCTTAAATAAGGCCAATGGCTGGCAGTCCACTGACATAATAAGGGAGGAGAAGTACAAATGCTTTACCTCCCTTATCATCATGACTTAGATCCAAAACTGGGCTTGTATTCATGCTCAGACAGGTTCAGTCTTAGTCTGAAATACTGTCCTAGACATCACTTCTGCTCTTTCATCTTCTGAAGTTCCTCAGTAAACAAAGGAGTCAACCAGGATCAAAGAACAGATGAGCTAGTTTGTTAAGAATCTGGGTTCCCTCTTGTCACCAGCAGTTAACCAGGCACCGGTTACCAGATTTCTTACCAGACTGCTGGGGAATTCTTAAAGTGCCCTCAAGAATCCTTCTAGATTCCTTAGATGTCTGGGGCAGACCAAAACAGTTTCTTTCCCTTTTAGAGGTCCTGGGTAGCAGTCAATCTCATCCAAATCAGGAGTTGATTTGCCTCCTGATGATAATGAACAAAGAGAAATGCCCTCCACATGCAGATCATCCAACAATGCTCATATGTATGTGTTGGGCCCATTATTGCCATGGAGGCTATGAAATCCTACATCTTCCCAGACCCATCTTCCAGGGCATGGAGATCACAGTCATCCATCACCAAAAAGTGGGGGGATTCCAACACTAGCCTGCAGATTGGATCTAGGAAGAGATCCAACCCGGCAGCAGGGCAGCCAATATACAAGTAGGATCTCAGCATACCCCTAAGCCCAAAGTAAATACAGGTATTTGTAACTACATGTTAACCCAAGCAAATCATGGCAGTCTGTAACATTAGGTGGTTGTCACATCACATACCATCTCAGTGCATGACATCCATTTCTCATGCTTACCATCTTGCTACTATAGTACAGAGTATAGTTACTTATACATAAATGAGTCCAACCCCCCTAATTGCCCCAAGGCCTGTCCACACCAGTGATATACTGTCACCAGCCACATTTCCTGCAGCTATCAGGTTCAGTAATTTATTTATTCATTTTTTTTAATGCAAAAGTAGTGTCCAATTGAGAGAGAGAGAGAAGGAGAGGGAGAGAGATTGATTTTCCTATCCCTGCCTTTTGGGAATTGAAATATCTAGGCAGATCCAAACCCCAGTAATTTAGAAACTTTGGGGTATATTTTTGAAACAGAGTATTGAAAATGTAACTACTAGTATACAACTAGTATTGAACTAAAGTAGATACAAGTAGCATTGTAATAAATACAAGTACAATACAAGTAATATTGCATTCACCTTTATTTGCTTAATTCAAAACAAAAAGAGTTTTGTTGCTTATTCTAAAAACAGATGTGCTTTGCACTATATTTTTTTTAAAACTCACTTTTTTGCCCTTAGCTCTTCTCTATCCAGTTATTGTGTCTAAACCTGAGGATAACATCAATTCTTGGAGGAGAAAAATGTAGCTGCAAATAAAAGGAAATACTCAAACCACAAACCAGTTTATAGAGCTATATGGAAGTGACATGGCTGAATGGAAGCAAAAGGAAGAAAATGACAGTAGAATTAATTTGTGTTGCCCAGGAGAAGGGCTTAGGTGGTTGCTTCTAAGCATCATGAATCAAAATATTATTGAACATACTGCACGTTAGGATAAAAATTCATTACAAACGATGGGTGTAGTTTCAAAAGGTGGGACAAAGAAGACTGTACTACACTGAACTCCTAGAGAGAATGTGGGATATAAATCTAACCGATAATGCAGCAATCATCATTCTAGCACTATACAACCTGTGGTTGCTCCATAATAGGACTTTCTTCTCCTTTATTTCAGTGAATGTTTTATTTGGAGGGAAATATTTGAGTCAGTTTTTAGGCAAAAGTAACCTTTTAAAATTAAAACAGTACTTTATAAAACAAATTATGAAGAGAGAGAACAAACAACATCATTTAAAAGTCATTTACAGGTCTAAGCAGAAAGTCAAGTTTTAGTAACTTACGAATGATAAATTGTTCAAGCTGTAGCTTGGTGTTGTTTCCTCACGCTGTGAATTTCCAACCAATCCTGAACCTGACTGCCATGAAGTGGAGTATATAGGAGTACCCATAGCATGATGTCCTATTGCCCACTGAAAAGCTCCAACATTAAAAAAAGAACAGAGAAGAATGGAGGCATCTACTGCTAGGTCTGATTCTACTCTTTAATGTTGGGGAGACAGCTTTAGACTTCCCTTTTTCATTGGGAACCACTTCATCTGCTAGATTTGATCATCCATAAGTAACAACTTATTTATTTTGATAAATAATAAAATATTTTGGAAAGGAACTACAGTGGAACCTCGAGTTATGAATTTAATCTGTTCCATGACTCTGGTTGCAACTCGAATTGGTCGCAACACGAGGCAAATTTTCCCATAAGGTTGAATGTAATTACCATTAATCCGTTCTGGCGTCCGCGGACCACGCATCAGGAGCAGAAAAACGGCCACGGACCACACGGCAGGGCGGAAAAATGGCCGCAGACCACATGTCAGGGGCAGAAAAATGGCCGCGGACCACGTGGAACGGGCGGAAAATGGCTGCAGACCACATGGCACGGGCGGAAAAATGGCCGCAGACCACGTGGAACAGGCGGAAAATGGCCGCGGACCACGTGGAACAGTCGGAAAATGGCTGCGCATCCAGTTTGTAAGTCAAGGCAAGTTCACAAGTCGAGGTAAATTTTTGGGGCTGGAGCTGGTCGTATCTCGAAAAATTCGTAAGTAGGGGTGTTCGTAACTAGAGGTACCACTGTACTAAAGACTAAAAACCAATATTTGGGGACAGGGTTTGGTTTTCAGAGCTCCCCCCTCTTTCCTGGTTATGGAAGCTGACCCATGAAATCAATTGACAACAGCAAGTTACCATTTCCTCTTCTTCCATTGGTGAAAATAAAAAAGTAGCCCAATGAAAATGGGTTACTTACAGAAGAACATTTGCTAGAGTACTTTTGGATAAAGCCCAGTTGATTAAATGAAGCATCTTTGTAGGACAAATAAGGTTGATCAGTGTCAGGCATAAGGACAAGCAGGTAAAAATGGGCAGAGTTCTTTCAAGGAAGATTGGTTTGGAAATAGGAGAAATAGTGATGCATATGAATACTTAAATTAAGGCAGAAGAAGAGAGGCAGTGGTTGAGAGTGAGGTCAGTAATGTGATGGGGAGAGTGTATAATGATGACAGGTAGGGTGACAGCTAGATGGAGGGCAGAAGACAGGACCAAAGGGGTATGTGGAGATAATAAATGAAGGTAATACACCAATCAGCTCATGGAAGGTGACAGGGTAAAAAAGAAAGAGTAAAAAAGGTCTCAGATAAGGGAGAGGTGGAAGAACAAGGCAGAAGAAAAAGATCAGTGTGGATGGATTCAAATTTAGCACTACAGAGGGAAGCAAAATCTTGAAGAGGGAGCAAGGAGATGGGAGATAAGGGGGGGAAATCAAAGCACAGCTTCAAAGATAGAGAGACATACTTTGGATTCTTAGAGTAGGAACACAATGGATTAGACAGATGTAAGAATAATACGCTATTCTATACTGATTCAGAGAAAATGTTATTAATTTTCTACCCTAACCTGCATTATTATAATTGCAAGATAAAGTGGGATGGTGCTATAGGACAGAGCTGAATGTTTTTCTTTATCAAACAGATACATGTCTTTGTGTTTGCTATCATTAATTTTTCTGGATTTTCACTTTGCCGAAGAAAATGGCATCACTGGGTACTGTTTTAAATGAGTGACAGTAATTGTTCGGAGACAGAATGCCATTTTAACCTACCTGATGTAGCTTTGATGTCACTTTCAGACACCAGTGGCTCGTTTCAGTTTTATCTCATAACCTCGGGGGTTACACAGGAAGCAGAAACAAAAGGCACATTTCATTTCTTTCTCATCTATAGAGATCAGAATGTTTCCAGGCAGACCAGGGGTATTAACCACAATCTAATTAAGCACTAATATATATGTATGTATGTATGTATGTATGTATGTATGTATGTATGTATGTACCTGGTTCATTATCAAGAATTTAGTGATGATTTGGTGAACTGAGAACAGCTAAGATCACTGAAACATGATAATCCAGCAAGCATATTTGTCTTACTGATCTGTGCTGCAATGCCATTACCTTTACATAAGAATCAAAAGACTGGATTAATATCCAGCACAGCATAATGTATTCTCAATCATTTCATCATTTTTAATACTTTCTCTTGCTTTGTTATCCTGAGAATAAATAGTTTTTTTTTTTAAACTGGATGTGTGTGAAAAACACCTGGTAATAAAAGCAATTAGTAGAACTTTAAAGGCTTATGGTTTTATAATCTTGATAGAATGTTGTTGTTGTTTTATCCTGGTCAGTAGTAGAAATTAAGATCTTGAAATGGGCTTCCATGTGCAGAAATCATGTGGCTGCATTGTGCTGGATCCAGGTCAGTAATAATGGAGCAATATATGATCTATTCAATTTGGATTTGTGTCTAGGCTAGGAGCTGCAATATAGCAGCAGAGGATCAGTTGTGCAGGCCAAAGTGTATTCAAGCTATACTACTTAAATTCTACTACAAGTTAAATATTAGAAAGAAACCTCAATAGAACTTGCTAGTGAGTTGATGTATACAAGACATTTGCATGAGGAAATGAGCTTCTGAGTTTTTGTCAAGGAGAGCACATGTGGCTTGATCAACCTAACTGTTGCAGGTCCAAACCTAATGACACTGACTTATCTCATGACTTATTGACCATAATGGGGAAGTGGGATGTAGATAGAAAGTTAAGAATGTACTCCGTGTCCCCTCTCTGTCTATCACTCTGCCAGACCTTGTCTAAGAAGTTGTCAGTCTGAGGCCGCTTCCTTTCTCCTTTACTCCCAGGCACACATGCACAGAGCACATGCTGTTGGACTCTTCTCCTGGTAGGATGTAACTAGTTACTAGTATTTCCTGTAAATGGATTTTTTCTATCACAGTTATAAAATCTGCTTTGCTAATCCTTGCTCTGATCAGATTCTGGCTTTCAGAAACACCCAGATGTTCTCACAAAACATCTCCAATATTATCTCCAACAAACTAAAATGAACCTGAAAGTGTATCTTACTGAAATCACGAGTATTTGACTCCCATTTAACAATTACAGGATTCCTTTGTTAGGAAAGACATTTTGAGATAGGGCTTTAATGTTGCTCCCCAAATAGCTATTCTGATCCAATTTTGTTATGAGCACAGCTCAAATGGTAAAAATATGTTACACATTTTGTGATACAGGACCTTCACCAGATATGGAGTGCACTGGATTCTCACTGGTGGGAATTCTCATCAATTCCCTTTTCCCAGTTCATTGACTCTCTTCCATCTTCATTTCTGTTAAGCCATCATAGTGCCCAGTGTTCTCACACTGGGCTTTGGGGTGGCTTTCCAGCTAGTGGTCTGTGATTTTTTTTTTAACCCTTCCATCAAGAAAAGCATGATATATGGCAAGGACCAGGATGAGAAGGCATGGTGATGATTGAAGGCTGATGTTGGTGTTCTGTTATTGATTAGCTTATCCTGAATTTTGCAATGGCTACTATGAGGACAATCATCAGCTCTTATGTGGCTGCTTCTGATAGATTGGGGAATGTGGGGAGTGATAATGGTGGCTTTGTGGAAATTGTTATAAGTTTTATGGAATAAGATGTGGTCTACTTCTCAGCATATATGGTTTTAGTGTAAAGACTGAAATAAAAGATGCTACCACAAAGTAGCATCAGTAACATCTGATCAAATTTCATATCCTGTGATTTCTAATTTTCCAGCAGAATTACAGGTAGTCCTCATTCAGCAAACACAATTGGGATTGACAACTCAGTTGTTAAGCAAGGACTACCTGTAATTCTCAGTCATTAAGTGAAGCAGTTGCTGAGTGAAATTGTGACTGTGCTTACGATCTTACTTCAGCTTTCCTTTGCTTTACAAACCTGCGAAGGTCATAAATGCGAAGATTGGTCATAAAGTTACCTTTTCATCACCGTCATAAGTGCGAATGGTCGCTAAACAAGGCAGTTGCTAAATGAGGACTACCTGTACCAATTTTCAGCACCACAATTTTTTTTTTTAAAAAAAATGTTGAAAGTGAAAGGAGGAAATCTCTGGTTAGCAAGCCACTTCAATTCTACCTTAAAACACAAGTTTTACAATATGCTAAAGAAAGAGGAGGTTTAGGTCGACTGGATTTGAAATTGTATTTTGCAGCTTGTTGTTTAGTTTGGATGAAAGATTGGGTGACTTTGAGAAACGGGAGGTTATTAGAACTAGAAGGGCATGATTTAAGGTTTGGGTGGCATGTCTATTTATGGTATCATAAAGTTAAGGTTAATATAGATTTTTAAAATAATTTTGTTAGACGTGCCTTACTGAGAATATGGAATAGATATAAAGCTAGGCTCTACCCAAAGGCTCCTTTATGGTTGTCACCACAAGAAGCTTTTTATAGAAAAAGAATAACTAAGCATAATTTGTTAACTTATGGTAGTATATTGGAATTTCTCAAGGGGGCTTTAAATTAAAGACAAGAGAGGATCTGACATCAGAAGGTTATATATGTCAATGGTTTTCATATGTACAATTATAAGAAAGATTTAAAGGAGATAAAAGGACTTTTGGTTTTGAACATGGTAGGATTGAATTTGAAATAGAATTATATACTAATGATGAACTATATTGCTAAAGATGTATAAACTTTTATTAAAGTTGGAAGATGAACAAGCCAAAAAATGTATGATAAAATGAGCTAAAAACTGAGTATAATATACCAATGGAACAATGGGAGAATGTGTGGATGAAAAGACTGAAATTTACATTGTGTTATAATCTTAAAGAGAATTTTTATGAAATGATTTATCGTTGGTACTTGTCACCAGAAAAATTATCTAAGATGTATAAATGTACTTCAAATGTATGTTGGAAATGTGAACAACAAGAGGGGACTTTTTGTCATCTATGGTGGACTTGTAAAAAAGCTAAAAAAATTGGAATCAAATACATATTTTAATTAATTAAAATTAATTAAATTAATATACAATTGAAACCAGAGATTTTTCTTATGGGCTTGATGGACAAACAGTTGGAAAAAACTCAAAGAACTTTGTTTCTATATACAGCAGCAAGGCTTTTATATGCACAAAGATGGATAAACTTGACATTACCTACAATGGAAGAATGGATGGTGAAGTTGATGGAGTTGGCTAAGATGGTAAAGCTGACGGCTTTGATTAGAGAAAAGACACTGAGTAATTTCAATGCTAATTGGAAACCTTTTTGGACTTTTTGTGTGAAACAGAAAAAAATGAAATTATGTTGTATGGATTTGACAATTAGAATCAATATTGGACAATAGAAAAAATGAAAGTTAACTTAGAGTAAGAGTTTAGTATAATTGTTACTCATATCTGTTGTGAGGAAATTTGGAAGTCATTCTTTTTTGTATTTTTTCTTTGTTTTCATTCTTTTTTCTACATTTTTGACTTCTTTCTCTTCTTTTTTGTTCTTTTTTCATTCTTTATCTTTAATATTAGTTTTTGTTAGTTTTCATTATCCTTGTTTTAAAATCTAATAAAGTTATTTGGGGGGAAAATCTACCTTTCAACACCACAGAGTGAGACACAGGCAAAAGAAGCCCAAAAGTGAACTATGAACTTTGGGTACTATGCTGCTGAACTTCAGTAACATGAGTTTGGGTCAGTTCTAGTAGGATTTGGACATAGAAGTAAAATTTACAGCCCACATTCCTACCTAAAAAAAAAAAATCCTAATAACCCTTTAAAAGGCCACAGGTTTTGCTCCATTCTAACCCTGACATCATCCCCTTTTAAATTTTATCAACCAGAGGTATCCACAGGGTATTAGGAAAAAAAAATAAATTCAGCCACCATCTATTTTTACCACATCCTGTGGACACCTCTGATATCATCTATAAACCTTCAGCACATCAGAGGAATTAACCTTGATCCTAAGAGGTTACCCACTTCTAATTAAAAAGAGTATAGTTCTTAACGTTTTATCAAACTTTGGGGAAGATATCTGAATTCCATTTGTTTTTCTTTTCACCCTTGTCTCTAGCATATATATTAGAGAGTTTTATATATGTCTTAAATAATTTTAAAGGAAATACTATCTAAAAACATATTTTCCATGTCTTTTGTTCTGAAATTTGAGGCAGGCAAAAGTCAGGGAAGGGTTAAGGATGTACCCATAATTTTCTTCTATCCTCCCTATATTTTAAGTTACAGAATATCTTTTTTGAAAGACTTTAAAAGGAAGAAAAAAAACAGAGAGAAAAAAGAAAGACACATAGAAATGTTATTAATAACACAGATATTACATGGAAAAGCTTGCAGAATAATGTAAGATAAAAGAAAGTATAAACTATTCTACTGGAAGCAGCATTTCACTTTTATCCTTATATATCAGCTTGGATTAAAACAAATACAAAAATGGTGTCACAACAGTTGAAAACTTTAGTATTTTCAAAATTGTTGCATTTAACTATTGTTAATAATGGTTATGTATTTCAGATGTAGTTAAATGGTATTCAATGGCCTTTTCCAAATAATTGGACTGTGGACATGCTTTAAAAATTATTATATTTCAGGGTAACTGCAGAGAGCTCAATAGGTTTTCTAACCTGAAGTTCTCCTGTCCTTACAGTGACCATACGTCCTTTATTATAAAGGACAGTCCTATATTTCAGAAAGCTGTCTTTTAGATTTATTTTTCAAAAACTCACTTTTGTCCTTTATATTGGTCATTTAACTGTGCCATATAAATGGTACCACTTAATGCATAGTCTTTCACATTCATGTGAACAATATGGAAATTGAATTGTCTTTTTAAAATAAATTTACATATACTGATTGATTTTAGATATTTTTTTAATTAGAATATGTGTTTTTGTAAAGCTTTTCTTGGTTTTGCTCTTGAATTTTCCTTTTTAAAGCAAAGTTATAAACATTAAAAACTTAAGATTTTTTATCCTTATGAACCTCTTTCAGATTTGCCCCTTTTTCAGGTTTATCCTTTATTTTTTCCAAGAAAATATGGTCACCGTACCTATCCTCATAACACCACTCATAAAATGTAGTTCAGCATATTCATCCAGAGTGAGTAATTTTCCACTGCTACAGCTTGCTTACTCGTTGGCATAATGGAGTGGTCTGGGGTGGTCCCTGGATCACTGAAATAATGCAGAAACACATCTGTTCATGTAGACTGGTTATATTTCATAGTTGTGGACATATTAGCAACCTCCTTCCCAGCGAGTGGGATGTTATTTGCTAGATTGCAACCACCCAAGACAGCAATTTGGCATGAACAGAAAGGCAAATCATCAGAGAGAAGAGAATAAATAAATGGCACAGGTTCTATTTGTTTTGCATTTATACATATATTTACTAATCCTTGCCTTCCTGTTTATTCAGCTCTTCAGGAAATATAGTTTTCACCTACTTATTCCAACTATTGTAGAACACTTCAGATTTTAAACTGAAAATCTTTGTCTGTTTTTCAAAGGTATTTGAAAGTCTTTTTCAAATCAAGCTTGATTCCTAGTAGCTTCCACTACAGAAGTGGTTTGCCGTTACCTTCTACTGAGTGTCTATGGGGGACGGTGGGGGGGAGAGAGACTGACCTGAAGAAAATAACAGGATAGATAATATACGATTTTCTACTTTAGCCTACCATCCTGGTATTCTCTGGCAGCCTAAACCAGGTCTGACATGGCTTAATTTCTGAATCCAAGTAAGATCAACCAGACATGGCCATCTACAAAAACAGTACAGATCATGTTTTTCCCAAGTCCTCTTTCCTGCCTAGTTTTTATGTGTTCCCTCTGGATGAGAGAACTTGAAACTCTTAATAAGGGCTGCTGTTAACCATAAGCTGATATCTGCTGCTTTGTTCCCCATAAGAAATGCTGATGATGGAGTATCATCTGTTGAGAGATTGCCTCTGAAAATGAAAGAATCTTAAATATATATATACACACTGTCTGACAAGTCCTAACTAGAGGGGTGATTCTGGCTACTCCACAGAGGGAAGGAGAGACAATTTTATATCAGTGGATGATTCTTCCAGTGACAAAATAGCAATGGTGTGTTGGGAATCATTTGTTACAGAAATGTAGTGCTTGACTTGAAGGCCTACATGTGGTAGTTTCTTACCTTCTGTTGATCACTCTTGGTCTGTGTATGTTTGCATTTTTTATCATTTCAGTTTCAGGGAACTCCATTACCTGGGAGGAAAGCTCAGGCTAATACAAGGAAAACCAGATTAGGTACACATCACTTTATCTGTTTTCATTAAAACGTTTTAAATAAAATATTAGCATACATTACCCTATTGATCTTGGTCTAGCTTATCCAGTTGAGTTGTCCATTTGGTTATTATATCCATGATTTTTCTTTCTCAAACCCTTCTTTTACTGTAAACAAACAGTAAACTTCCTGAGCTTCTGAGTATCTTAAGGTTCTCTTGTCCTTCCAAGGAACAATCATGCAACTTCCTGCCCCAGTAGCTCAGCAGCTACCTCTCCACTTACTTTACTAAATGTGCTTTCTTCATGTGTGTGTTTATATAATAAGCTAGCTCCTGAGCAAGCAGCAGAAAGTTAATCAAATTATTTATGTATTGTGCCAAAACTTTGTAGAGAAATAATTTCCTCCAAGTTCACCTGTTCAGTTTGAACTAATCATGTCAAGAGACAATCACCTCCTTGGTGAACCCTGTTTATTGTAAACTGGAAAATTAAAGAGGAAAACAAACCATGGATTCCATTGTTACATTTCTATGGAGTTACAATGACCTTACCCAACAATAGCTTAGAAATAGACAAATTGGGCAATTGCTCTGAGCACCACATTTGAGGGAGGCTTCAGTTTGACATAATCTCAGTAAATAAAACTAAAATCGGTTCTTTTATAACATAACTGAAGAGATGTGAAGACAGATCTGCACGTAATAAGGCCTCCCTCATCTACGATTTGATAGTGGATGAGAGGGCCAACCTGGTGTGTATAACTGAAAACTGGGTGGGCACAGAGGGGTGTCTTCCCTTTTTTGGAAGTGGGAACACATCCAGGTTTCACGTGTGGCACCAGCCGCACTCCCTGGATATGTGTTGTGGAGCAGTATTGTCATCCCAGAGAGCCTGGGGGTGGGAGTCAGGGTTCGGAGGCTCTAGGGATCAGGTGGGACTGCTGCTATTATATCAGCCTCCATGCTGAGAACTGGCTTCCCTCCTTGAACTGCTTGATGCTGTGGTTGGGTTGGAGATCCCCAGACTTATGGTATTATGGGATCTCACCTGCCTACCCTAGGTATGGGCTCTGAGCGAGCTTGGGAGTTCATGGTGTTAATGGTTGCCATGGTGGCCCAGATTATTGAACATCTGGCCCACATCAATAATCGTAGCACAATGAACTTGCAAGATTGATGTCAGTCCTATTATAGGTAGACTAAGCCCAGGAAATCACAATAAAAAAAACTATTTTTATTGAGATTGGCTATAATAATAGAATCTTGCAAGGTAAGTTACTAATAGGATATAAACTTTAATATTCTATGACAGCCTTAGAAACTCTAAGGCCACTACTGATCTTGCCAAAACTCCTCAGGCTAGGCTTCGTCAAGCCAAATTAATTCTTTAATTTGGTTTTTAAGAAAAAAAAAAGTTGTGTTTCAGTTTTAGCAATTCTGTCATATTGTTGTGGGCTAGGAATATATAGGTATATTCTTTCCTTTCCACTCACAGAACTCACTGTGGATCTGGCCCTCCAGAAATATATTTTCAGGTATTCTATTTTGATGAGGCTTGTCAGTGAATCCTGTGCACTAGGATCAGTCCTCCAGGCTTCCAATATGTATTGTGGATCCACCAGTTGACCCTACCCTCTATGAATCCCTTTCCAAGTCTCCTACATTTAGAGTATTTTTTTCAGTCAGCCCTTCACTTTGGGAACACCCTCAGGTTTCCCACATTTGATTCCATCATTCAGCTGCACCATCCAAAAATATAGCTGCTGAGACTTCATTAATTTCATTTCTCACACAATCGCATACTCCATTGCATCAGGCACAGCCATACCACAAACAGTCTTGTTGCACCATTTTCTTCTTTGAGTTATGTGTGTACATGAGGCTTAAGAATCAGACCATGTTTTACACTTTTCTTGTTTACTTAGCTTTATAACTTAATAACAAAATTAAGTATCTAAAGTTTGGGAAGTAATTACAAAGTAAAATATCTAGAGTTTAGTAAGTGATTACAAAGTTCCTTGTCAAAAGGAAGGAGGAAAGGATAGAGGGGGGAAGGGAGGAGGTTGGGTGGAAGAATGCTGGATTGGGGGAATGTCTCTTAAGATATTTCTAGTATATTCAAGCCATAGGCTGTTGTTAAGTTCTCACCATTCATTGCAAACCCTCCCAGGGGTAGAGTCAAGTAGTGTAATGGTATGTGGGAAAGACCTTGGAAGACTAGGCCCAGAGATGCTGCCTAGGGAATGGTCAGATAAGAGACAACATAGCCTGCAGCTGGATAATGGATGGGGCAAGAGGCTCAGAAGAGACCCTTCCTAGTTTCTCAGGCTGTAAAGGAGACAGGGGGAGAATTGTATTTTCAGACTTACAAGATTCTGTTAATGTAGCTTTACAATAAAGTAGAATTAACTCATCTGGTCATTTCTCCAGTACCTAGTAAGGCTGACAAGTAAAGAAGAGGTTGTTGGAGAAAGCAGAAACCGAGTATCAGTTTATTCCAAGAGGTGAAGTGCAGCATCTTCTTCATCTTCATTTTGTGGATATCTTTCCCTTCAAAAACTTAGGGTCTGATACCACATCTCCTTGACTCTCAGTTTATCCCTCTCACTGATTCTTTACCCCACTTCATCATATACAAGATGACCTTACATTCCTTAGTATCAGTCTGTTGTTTGTGGTTAGCTACTTATAGCTTACTTCAGCATCTTGTATCTATTTAGCTGCAAAATTTAAATGAGGGAGGGAGGAAGGACAAGGGAGAGAGGGAGGAAGGAAGGGCAAGGGAGAGAGGGAGGGATTCCTATGTGCTCTTTAAACATTATACTGAATTAAAACAAGCACTCATTTTTGACATGGGCCCTTTGGCAAAGCATATGTTAGCTGTGAACAGCACATTTGGTGGTGCATGTTGTTTATGTTAAGGAATGTGCTTGTCATTTTAGCAATGTACAACGTAGGCTGCTTTACATATTACAGTGGAGACAGATCCATATAAAAAATTAGGCTCCAATGAAGGAAAGTTTCCAAGTCATATTCAAATCAATAGTGCGTCAATCATCTTGTATCCCATTTTATTTAAATACTGTATGACATATACTTTCAGTTCCAACATATGCCTAAATCTAGAGGCATATGTTGCACACTTTTGATGCTTATTAGTTAAATGTACAGCAAAAACATAACAGAAAGCTGCATTTTTACTCTTCTTTCCTCAGAAAAGTTTTCATGAAAATCATACACCATCTCAAGTCTTCGTCATTCCTCTTTTCTCCTTTTAATTCAATGAAAATGAAAAATAAATGATATATCACCAGTAATATTTTTTATATTTTATTTCTGTAGTTTAGGGGTACCCACTAATAAATGAAATTGTATGAATTAAGGTATTATGATTAATATATTATTTGCAATTATATTCAGATTTTTATGTTGTACTATTTTTGCAGTATTCAATCCAGATTATTGTAGTAGTTTCTAGATTTTTTTCTATAAAATTATTTCACTGTTCAGGAGAAACTTTCAGAAAACCCAGGCAAATCATGTTAAGATCTATACATAAATCAAGACCTTCTACATTATATGTTAAATATAGAACAATCCTCCATAAAGAAAACATGACTTTTCTTACAACTGGACATTGTGATCATGTATGCCATGCTATGGAAATAGGGAGATATAAGGTACAGGTTTTTTTTTTTTTAATGGATAAGTTTAATTCTACTGAAAATCTTAGAACCTGCTAGTAGATATTAAATAAGTTGACTAAAGAATGCCAGATAATTGGGAGAAATGAACAGTAGTGCTAGCATATTTAATCACCATGTGTTTTTCAATCAACTTTTAATTAGCTTTGGATTACACTTTTCCAAGTAATTCAGGATTGCATAAATGTTATCCTACTTCCCATCATATTTATTCTTCCAATAATCATTTTTCTGTACCTTTGATTGGGGGGGGGGGGGAGGCATGCACAAGGGATTTTATTTAAATAGACAATTCAAGGATTTTCCCCACAATAATCTTCCAAAATGTCAGAAAGACTTAGAATGAGGAAATTAGACATTCTTGATACCAGCTTCCCATCTCCTTTCTCAAATTGTCTTTCATTCTGCTTTGTTCCACACTGCAAAGAACTCTGGTTTTATTTCTTTTTAGAATTACCCAATACAGAGGTCATATTTTCAGAATTTATAGTAGCCAGAGAAACGTTGAGCATCTTCAGAAATCTTTTTTGCAGATATGATGCAGAAAGACTTAGAATGATCATTCACTGGCTTAGTGCCTGGTGCTGGCATAGTATGGCAGCTACCAAGACCTTCTGACTCAGATGGACAGATCTTCCATAATTCTGATCCAGTTATTAGAAGTTCTAAATAGAAGCCATATCGGCACATAGCTCTGTTCTGGTTTACACTATAACATAAAGACCTCCAAGTGTATTGAGATATTCCTGAGCATTTAACATCTCATTGTATTAAAACAATGCTGGTTGGCTTCAGAGACTATTCCATAGTTGTCATTTTTATCCCCTACTCAGCCTCTCATAATTGCAATTCCACAATCTTGTGGGTGTCCTCAACTTGCTACCATATAAAATCTATGAATAAAATGGCACTCCCTCCAACTGTCCAATGGGGGTTCACAAAAACCAACACTTCGTATAGAGATCCTCACCATTCTTCTTTTCAGAGTAAAAAAAATAAATTGGCCACTATGACGGAACAGCTCCTTTGCTCAACTGAGAAAGACAGAGGTATGGTTGAAGAAGAGAGGCAATGATACTTGATTTAAGGAGTAAGCAGGGATCCTGAGGAGCTGGGAGATGGAATGAAGCAAGAGTTCACATCAATGGGAAACTATTCTCCCATAGCTTCAGAATAAATATCTGAAACTATCTTCACAGAATTTCCTCTAGAACAGCAGCTGTGGTGGAATTTAATTGAGGTCAGTTTGTCAAGACCCCTATAAGTTCCACAGTACCATATACAGAGATGCAGTGATGATTTTGCGGTGCCTGGTCTGATCCCAATATCAGGCATTGTATTTGGGTAATTGAAAAGCACAACTGACTAAGTTCTGATTCAGAGCCATTGTCATTTGCCACTTCTGTTAACTATCAGTCTTTCCTAACAAACAGCACATCTTCTGAATTAGAACCTTCACTGCATTGATCACTGACTATAATAAAGCTGACACTCTGTTCCATTCCATGCTGGCCATCCAATGCTAGGCATTGGATTTGGGGTAGTCTAACTTGGTGGGCTAGGCAGTGCAAAACAGTTCTCAAAGCAAGTCAATCCCCATTCAGAAATGTATCCTTCTCCCCTGGAAAATTTGTTTGGACTTCTTGCAGTAAATTAATTGACAGTATTGGCCAGGCTAAGATGGGGAGAACCTGTGCAAGGCAATAATTAAGGTTCTGGACTACAGTTGGGAAGACCAAGGCTACTTTCAGCCATGGATGTTCACTGGGTGACTTCAGGCCAGTTACTCTCTCAGCCCAACCTACCTCACAAGATTATTATTGTGAAGAAAAGATAGAGAAAGGCCCCGATTCCTCCATTTTTGTCATTATTTCTGTTTCTTCCAGCTCACAATTTGATAAGGTCACAAAAGAAGAGAAGGAGGAACAGGCACAAAAGAAACAAGGCTTTAGTGAAGGGCATTATAAGCAGACCCATAGAAGAATTGGCTTCATTGGTAATTTGCAATGGAAAAATATTTCCCCAACTTACTATTTCTAGTAGCTGGGACAGATTGCAAAAAGCAAGCTCATAGCTTTCCATGTTGGCTTTGGTCTTTCAAACAAGGATCTGTCTGGTTGCAGCTAACTCTGCTGTTCTCCTATAGCAACAACTGTACTTACACACTTAAAACACCCTCAAAACCTCAGAATCCTTTATCTCTCAGACTCACCTGTGCATGTCCAATGTCCAGGAAAGAAAGCAACTTAACTTGAAGCAGGTTCTTCAGAAGGCAGGGCCTTTCCTTTAGGAATCAGTTCTCTAAAAATAAAACTGGCTTGAGTATTTTTATTAGTGTTTAAGAGGTAATGAGAAATCTTTGTCCCTTTGAGTAATTCTACACCACTTGGGAAATTTGAGTAAAAACCAGCTTGTATTCTTATGGCTCATTACATTCCATTGCTTGTCTAACATTCAATTTTTTTTTTCATTTGACAATTTTTTTAATGTTCTTGTAAAAGGTCATATAAAAGGAGCCCAAGGAAATCTAGGAAAATGGATATTACAGCTTCATTTCCAGTGACCTTACCTCTCTGTCTAGCTTAATAAGAGCAGTTCATCTCTTCATTAGCTCTGTCTTTAATCCATTAGTTCCATTTATACTTAGAATTAGGGCACATGAATGAAATTGAAGATTATTAAGCTGCATGCAAATTTTTATTGGCATTCATGGGCTATGACACCTGGTTTGGTGAATAGAGAATTTAACAACAAATGATGGTGAAATGATGGTTTATAACCTTCAGATTTAAGCATCAAAGACAGAATATTGTCCTTTTATCTATAGTATGCCACAAAAAATGCAAGTTTAAATTATTAGATTTTTTCCCCTTGGGAAAGTTGTTGCTGTACTGCTGCCGTTATGAGCCACAATTATTTTTGTTTTGCCCTCACTCCCATCCTACCAGACTGAAGCATTTCATTCTCATCTGTGTTCCCTAAAACCATAGCTGTAGCCTAAACATAACAGTCCATCTAAATCTGATATATGGGTAGGAACATAAATTGTCCCCACAGCCTTGGTCCATCTTGCCTCTTATTGTCAGTATCAGCTGGAACTGGTCTCTCTGATTTTGCATGCAGTTATGCCATGGATTTGACCTGGAACTTTCAGCACACGGAGCATGTTCCCTGCCTCTGAGCTTCAACCCTTCCCTTGCAGTTAATGTTTTAACTTCTTTTTAACAGTTAAGTAGGTTTCGTTATGTCATTTAAGTGGTTTGTGGCACACCGGCTGTTGATTGTCCAGATTTGTTGTTCTAAACAATGAGTTAAGCTCGTCTTAACTCTCCTTTTGTTGTAAGATTCTGTCCAGAACAAAGATAATTGTTGGCAGGATAAGAGGATATTACTAGAAGGCTATCCGGTTTGGCCTGCAAAAACCCAAAGAGCTATTAAATGGCAGCAAAGATATTTCTTTATCTCTTTGCTGCCATCTACTGGCCAACAGAATCTTTGCAGCCCAGAATCTAGTAACCAGACATTGCCAAGCATGAATCACTGTCCTGTTTCAGGAATATGATAATAAATTGTGCTTGAAATGTGTGTCTGTGTGTGTGTGCGGAAAATGGGAGGTCATTCTGGTTGAAATCCTCCAGTTCATTCACTGGAGTTCATATTTAGCATAGCATAGAACCAGGCTCGTTAAAGTTACCTAGAGACAGATATTTAAAGTCCAAAAAGACAAAGTTCATTAAATAAATTACATGTTCCTTATCAAGCAGGGTGAATGAATGAGCCTAAGTTTTCCGTTTAGTTTTCCATCTAGGAGAAAGAGCACAGGAGAGGAGAGGGAGCCTCTTGCTTATTGTCTCTACTCTAAATGACCTAGCGGTCTACAAAGTATAACAAAGTTTTCAAACTGTGTTCCACAGACTCTTTAAGGTTCCATAAGAATTTGATGGAGTTCCATAAGAGACAAGGGGGGGGGGGGAAAGCACTTGAATGCAGCCAATTTTCTATCACTAGAGTTTTGCCTCTTGATCAGAAGTTCCATGATTTAAAAAAAAAAAATTACAAGTTTTGCACCCTGGAGTTTGAAAATCCCTGGAGTTAGAAAATACAGAAAGCCGATGCTTCTGGAGTTGCATTAACTCTAACACTTTTTCTCTACTGTTACATCTAGAGTAGTGTCTGAAAAGTATACCATTATTCCTTGTCAATACACAGTCATTTTTAATTAGACTTTCTATTACATCAATAGAGCTGGTTCATTCAGAACGGAGTGAACGCATGTCATTAATCCAAAAGAGTACTGTAAAAGAGTTTATGCTCCATATGTCGACAATTTTTCACAAAATAATAGAATCTAAATGTTTGGCTATATAATTCATAATCAAATTCACATACTTAAACCATATTATTCTTCCCAAAGCTATATTAAGGATATGGATAATGTATGGATACTAATTTAAAGTGGGATGAAATTTGGGAAGCCCATATTATATGTGTAGACATCTCCTCCATAATTTCACACTTCCAACCCTAACCCTGACACTCAACCTTTTTTTAAACATCCTATCAGGTGTCCAGTAAACATAGAAAATCATTTGTGAAATTAATCTCAACTTATGATCATAAGTAATATACTTATTATTTTTTAAAACCCTTAAGCACTGAATTTTTTTTTACTATGGAGTATTCCAACTCTTTATTCCAAAATTCTTGCAAATAACTAATACTTATCCTCATCACATTTTTTTTCTCTTTCTTTCTCTTTATCTGTCATCTGTCTGTCAAAAAAAATTCCATAGATTTGGAATCATTTATAACACATCTTTGTCAATGGTAACTTAAGTCTTTTAGATGCTGCTAAAGTCTGGACCAAAATATTCTGCCATACCACAGTTTTAGATCATCAAAATTTTTCTTGCAATATTTCAAATAATTTAAAAACTTGATTAGCTGATTTAAAGTATTCATACTTTTATTAATATATTATTAGAGGAAAGCATTTGTGAGAATAAATGGAATGCTTAGTGAGTTATTTAACACTAAGCAGTTATCTGATGTCCCCTTGGTTGTTTAACTTATTTATGGATAAATATATAAGGCATGCTTGTGGGGACTTTAGAGGTGTGTTTGTTGGGGTAAATGCACATATAATTTTGTATGCAGACATTGTCCTGCTGTTGGCTGAGAATCTGAATTACTGCAGTAAATAGTCATTTGTATGATGAAATAAGTATGGATATGAAAATTAATGTATCAAAGATTAAATGGAATGAACAATTGCAGGTTATAACTAAATGGGCAAAAAACACAAAACACACAAAAAACGTAGAACAAGTAAATGAAAGTGTGTACCTTGATAGGATGTTTAATAAAAAATTGGAAAATTGAAGGAAAAATGTTAGGATGTTCAAATGCTGACAGAAAGGTAGTAGATAATATGTGATTTGTTACAAGAAATGAATGCTTGACAAAATAAGCAAAAATGTTTGTGTGTACTATAAGTGAATGTACTTACTCACTTTGATATATGTAAGTAAGAACTGAATATGTCAAGAGAAATATAAAAGTAAGAATTGGGTTCCCACTGTGTGTGTGTGGTAAAACAAGAAGGCATATAGTCAAGAATGAATAGGTGAAGAATAAATATGGATTGAATTCAAGAGTGAGTGACACTGGGGTGTTTTGGTCATACTAAAATAATGGATAAGGGTCAAATCTTAAAACAAATGTATGACAGGAGAATGAATGGGTTGAGAGGAAGGGACAGACTGAGAAGGTCATGGTTGAATGGAATTGATGAGCTTTTCCAAAAGATAGACGTGAGAAGACAAAAGATCAAACATCAGTGGATGAAGCAATATGTGATCAGGATTGGAACCAACCATGGTTTGCAAGCATAGAAAAGTATGGAGAGATATCATCAATGGTAATTGTGCAAACAAGGTTTAGCTATATAACCTTCTATTTTTTCTTATCTCACTCCTTAGTTTCATTTGCCTACTATTGTTTATTCCTTTTCTGCACCTGGCATAGAATAGCCCATTCTGAAAGGGAATTGTGTAATGTATGTATGCATAGATGCCCATTTTTCACAGCAGTAACAAAGAGGAAACAGACAATTTTGCCCGGTATAGCTATGATTCTATCACTTAAAATTTTCAGCTATGTTTAACATGATGGTTTTTGCTGCCATCTAGTGCACTTGGGTATAAATAAGCATTACTATGGGAATCCAATCTGATAATGTTTGGAAAAGAGGCCAGAAAAGAGAGATTGGATTGAATTTATAGATAGATAAGAAACAGAATTCTGGTTCACAGGATACACAGGATGACATCATTTTTTTTTCTGCCTGTACTGTAGTTAGATAATCAAATGTTCTCTCTCTCTCTCTCTCTCTCTCTCTCTCTCTCTCTCTATATATATATATATATATATATATATTTGTAACATTAAATTTTATGAAAGAAATTATGAAAAATTACAATTACAGGTAATGCTGCTCTACATCATGGACCATATTGAGATACCTTCTTTTGTTTGTTGCTTAAATGAAATATCTTCTTATAATATGGAATTCCTGGGAGATGATTCTGCACTCTTGGATTGACCACTGCTATTATGGATGCTATTGGTCCAGCAGGACTTTTTTTCCCTTTTCCCATTCATTGTCTTGTTTCCCCACCATCACTAACACCAAAAGGAGGGAAAATCAAAAGCATTGTGCCATGCCCATACCCAAAAGCATTTGGGAGAACAAGAGGACTTCCAATATTCTAAGATTTTCTTGATCCACTTGACTTGTGCTCAGTGCCCCCAGCATTCCCCTGGTAATCGAAAATGCAACTGTGTGCCAGGAGATTTTTCAGGATCATAAGTGACAAGGCTGGAGAACAACATTTTTGCAGCATCCTACTGAGTGATTGTGGAATTGCAGCTTTACTTGGAAATAAGTTTCCTTTAAAACAGAACTTACTCCTGAACAAATATATCCTTCCTATGAATAAATACGCATCAGTAACATTTTTATTTATTTTCTTCATAATTCATCTTCATTTTTCAAAAATTAGGCAGCTCTCCAGGTACCAATGCTCATTTAAATAATATACAGTAAGCATGTGCATCTTTATTCAAAAGTCAATCCCTGCTGGTTAAGTAAGGCTTAACCTTAGGTAAGCATGCATACAATTGCATCCTGAAATAATTGCCAGCATTTGTTTTTAGATTACAGGATAATTTTCTGTTTCTTAAATGCCATGTACGGTCCAGTGGGTATGGATTTATAGTGGACTCTACACACCTTGTATTTTTAGTTGTAATCTTCCAATCTGTGACATTTATACCTAAAATTTAAAGGGGAACATGGAAAGAAGTGCTTGGATTCACCAGTCTTTCCCAGAGGCCTGGGTCAGGAAGCAAGCATTACCAACTCCATGCTATCAGCGGCAAAACAGCATTTCAGATCTGTAGTAGGGCATATGGCTCATCCCAGAGGTGGCACGCATTTCATGTTTCAGCAAGTGTGCTGCAAATGGGGAAGGGGGGAATGTAAAAAAACATGATGAAGCAGGATCATTATTGTTGCTGATGGAATGAATAAGCTAAAAGCACAAACCTTTACAGTACTGCAATACTGCTTGGAGCTGTTCAAGAAGATGACCTTGCAAAATCATCTCTAAGCCTTCTTCTTTCCTATTTTTTTGGAAGGCCATTAAAACATGGTTATTCCATCAGGCTTTGAGGGCTGGAAAGCTGTGATCTTTTTCCATCTGGTAATGGGAGGATTGCTGTTGTTACATTATATCAGTGACTGTTCCTAGTGCTATAATATAAGTTGTATAATACTATTGTTTAGTTTGCATTTCATTATATTGGTTTTTTTTTTTAACCCAACTTACAGAATTTGGATGTACACCGTTCAGTTGCTCACAACTGGAATAGCATATAAGCCCAAGTAAATAAACAAGTGAAAGTGCAGCTGTGTTGCTGGCTGAAGCAGGCTGCCGAATACCAAATAATGAATGAACGAGAGGCACCAAAATAAAAGCAATTAACAAAGTTATATTGACTCATTCTGAATACTTACATGGCAAAGTTCCCTTTGTAATCTGCTGTGGTGGTCATGGGGAACATCAGGAGGGATAAGCCATGGTGTAACCACCCAAAAAGGGCTGCCTTCATTGGACAAGTATTAAAGCCCTTCAACCTCTTCCCTCCCCACTTTTCTGGGGTTGCTTAGATTGCTTTTGGGAAAATAAATGCGGAAATAGCTGCATAGTTTAGGCATCAGCAAAGGAAGTTTCCATATTAGCAAGGGATCAGTTGCTTAGGCCAAAATGGGAAATAATTAGTTAATTGGTGTTGGAGCAGGAATCTCCTTATCATTAGGCAATGCAAAGAGAATACCTGTGGCTTCATAGACAAAACAAGGAAGAGACTAGTTTGACTAAGCAAGTCTTAGTATGTTAATTAAAGGTACAGTTCATTCACAGTACAAGCTGCTCTAACAGAATGCCTGTAAAGACTTGATGAGGCATTGACAGTCTGCTGGAAGCTAGGATGAGGTTAAGTCATAGAAAAGTAGAAAGGGCAAGAGAGGGCTTTGTGTGCAATGGGAAGGCATCTTGAACTAGGTCTGAAAAGGAGACCAAAAGGTGACTTTGTTTTTCAGAATTTCTGTATGGATTCTTTGAGACATCAGATGAGGAATAGGAAACTATTGTAGTATAAATCCTGGGACAATCCTCCCACCACCCTTGTTAAGCCCAATCTGAATATACAGTATGCATAACTAATCTGATACTTCCAACCAACACATATTCCCTTGCCTCTTTTTGTATGGTATTGAAAACCTTTGCTTGGATGTCATATAAGCATGTAATACTAGTATTATATTGCCTTAATAGAGAACTGTTAGAATAATATAATAAAAAGAAAAATAAATCAGACAGTTTACCATACACTAGTATTATAATGTTAAGATCCTATGGATTATTATGTTATATATAATTTCTTAGGTGCATTACTCCATTATTTCAAAATGTATATTGTCTAAAATGATTTCCATAAAGCCATTGAGGGAGGGAGGGAGGAAGGAAGGAAGGAAGGAAGGAAGGAAGGAAGGAAGGAAGGAAGGAAGGAAGGAAGGAAGGAAGGAAGGAAGGACATTACTGTAAATGTACAATGGCTTATTGTAGAATAGCCCATTGAGATTTCTTTAAATAAAAGGAGCTGAAATGCAAGTGCTAGACTCGAAGTATAGTTTTGATTTACTGTATTAGTGTGAGAGCTTTATTTTATCCTTATGGCTCCAGCATTTACATTAGAGGCAGTTGCCAGAATCATAAACATTACAGATTCTCATAAAACAATTCTGAAACCTGATGGATGAAGCCACTTGTCTGGGCTACCTAGAACTTTAATATTTGCTTTATCTAGTAATAGCAAACCTTGAAGTAGCTCTTACATTCCTATAACAGACAGCAGCCACTAGATCTTTATAATATACAACCTGCAGGCTTAAACTTCCTACTATGTTCTGTGAATACATTTTAAGAAGCAATTTGCAGGTTTCAGTCCATAGTATAGCAAATATTTAATACATTGTGCATTCTGGGAGGCTTCAATTACCTGCATTAAAAAGGAAATCTCCAGGTTCCTTTCTTGATTTGCCGGAGACTTTTCTGCAAGCATCCCCCAGGTGGGGAAGTGTTTAAAGGGGACCAGCTACAGGTAATGTATAGATCAATTACATGGATTCCTCCTACTTACCACAAAATTGGTCCCTGAATATAAAAAGCAGCAATTTGTTCAGAAAATACACAAAATGTCTGTTGCCTTTATGCAAAGGATATTTAAAGATATTTTCCCAGCTACATGTGAGCTTCTCACAAAGGTTAGGAGAGTAGGGGACAAATTGGGGGGCCAGGTCCCTTTGTGGTCTATTAACCCTTTGCCACCTATGATCAGCCCCCACATTTTAGTGACATAGTTGCTGAAAGACTATTTCTTACCACTTAGAGGTAAAAACATACTTTACATGTATTTTGAAAAGAAAAGAAAACTCAGGAAACACTGGAAAAAATGGAAAGACAATTTTGCACCTCTGCAGCTTGTGCAGCTTCCCCAAAAAGTCAAGTTTGGTTTTGGGTCACAAAAGATAGCCCACCCTTGAGTTAAAGTACTATTTAATGTTCTTCACTGATTAAGCCCTCCACACAAACAGTTTTGATGGGATGCAGGTCCTTATTTAGGCCATTTTAATCCTGGATAGTAGAGTATTTATTGTTCCAAAGAAAAGTTTTGTCAATGATGCCCCTTGGACCACATTGTTGACATTCAGCCAAAAGTACATTGTCTTTGTGCTATGTTTATCTTATCTAGCTCAAACTTTGAAGGAGTTAAGGATGTTCTTATTTTCATTTTACAGATATGGAACTGATATGGTGAGAAAACAAAGAATTTCTTGAATTAATAAGAAGAGTACTGTTTTGTTAGTCTCATAACCATTAATCAACCTAGCTTGGTCTTCTTGCCTCAGATTTATCTTTCATTAAATAAAACCAAATCTGCTTCTACATTTCCTTTTCTCTTTGCAGAAGAAAAACCTTTAAAATGATAAAAGCCTTCACTATTATATATTATATTTCACTATTCTAATTCTTTCACTATTCTCACTTTCCTTTGTTTCTCAGGAATTTACTTTCTTTATCATTCCTCCCCTTTCCCACCTTCTTTCTTTAGGCCTGCTATGCCATTTTTTTCCATTCACATTCACAAGCTTAAGGGCCATGCTCAAAGGAAAAGAGTTAGCATGCCTGCTTATAAGCCAGCTAGCATCACAAAATAAACCATATTCTTGAAATTGTAGAAGACAATGGTGGAGTCTAAAAGGACACCTGCAACTTATCAATACGTATATTGAGATGCAGTGCATCATCTGTGCTTCATTATGGGAGAAGGGGGACAACACAATCCATTTCAGATGGCGAAAAGCTTGAGCAACCATTGTGTGCTATTAGAAATGCCGTGGCTATGTTTACTGAATTTTGAAATATTAAAAATAATTGCCTGCCTTTGGCAAAACCAGCTGATTATAAAGATGGTTCCAAAAAAGGATGACAATGCTCTGGAATCTTTACCCATGTCATTTTTAATGCTTCACCCATGTCAGTTTCAATGCTCACACAAAGAACACAGAAAAAATCTTGGCGTTATTAGATGTATGAAAGGGATACATGTGCAATTTTCTAAGATAAACTTACTGTTTCTGTTTTAAGTTAGTATGCAACTCTGTAGCATTCCAACTACAAAGACTTCATTTGAGAATGGCATACCACTGGGTATGTTTCTGACCATAGCTAGCCTTTTTGTGCTACTGTATAACAATTCACGTCGCAGTAATTAGAGTGTAGTTGCTCCTGAACTTTTTGTTCCACTCAGATAATCTGGAACATTAAGGATCTCTTGGTGCCTTCATGTAGCTCTTCTTCCCTATTACTGTTATTTCCTCTTAAGATTTCATTTTTAAAATGTGAGATGCAACAGTGCAAATAAGTTTCTTTAAAAATAGACATAGATCTACCCAAGAATATAATATACAATGCAACTTAACTACAGAAAAAATTCTGATGAATCACCCATTGATTAAGGATAGGAAATGGAGGACGGCTACAGATTACCTGCCCACAATGGCTTTCATCCAGCCACAGTAAAAAAAATGAAAATTTAGCAATGCCATGTAGTCAGTGTATACCTAAGTCAACTTTGCCAAAAGAAAATGAGGCAGAAGGAAGAGACTACCACACTGGTCCTACACATTTTGCCCATTGCAACCAGGATATATTACAATATTGCAGAATCAGTGCTCACCAAAATTGCTATTGTGTG